>NW_028277029.1:1200000-2400000 GCF_059951505.1 Python bivittatus | reverse complement strand
ATCATGAGCAAAATCATAGTGACAGGGTTTTTTGCCAATCAAATAATTATTTGCAAAGTGGTTTGGAGGAAAACATGGCTTTGTGAAATGCTGTCCTCTGACCTGTCTCATCCTGGGCAAGCCAAGGATTTTGGACCAGGAGTCTGAAAGGTAGGTGGGTTGATAGTCATTATGGATCAAAGGTACAAAGGTGTCCTTCATCCAAATGTAAATGTCTCTGAGTTCCGTTACTTTGGACAGACCAAGGGAAAACTTATCATAGAGAACTTTGTTGTGATAAAAAGAAACTGTGGGGTCAGTAGAGTAAGCCACAATTAAAATACAAGAAGCAAAGATAAGGTGACAGATGATATCCTTTATGAAAACAAATGCTAGGTGTTGTGCTCGTACTTTCTTTCTTAAGATAACGACTTCGTCCTCTTCCAAAGGCTCATATTCCTTGGTCTGCTTAATTCTGATCAGTTCGTGGTGAAACTTTCGAACATCCTTGACATCTATATTCACTCTGACCAGCTTCATCTTTTGGTATTGCTCTGTAGTTACCCAGGAGAGGTTCTTACAGTGCTTGAGGCTAATGGTACTCACACCTGAGATGACGACCATCTTTAGGGTTTGCAGCAGAAACACGCTCTCGAAAAACGACGTGATGGATGCTATGAACCACTCTGTTGAGGTACTATAGCCGTAGGTGAGGCCATATAAGATAATGAACAAGGCAGAGATGAAAGACATTAGAAAAATGAGGACCCAAGCGACGTATCTCCACCACCATGCAAACTGTGGCTTTCGAGTAAATAACTTGATCAGCATAATAAATCTTTTCCTTGCACTAATACTAGTGGGCTCCTTTTCCGCCACATTAGCCGCGCTGGCAGTTGCCTTTGGCTCCTCTTCTTCATCAGTAGATTCGGAAGATGAGGAGCTGTCGTCAGCTTCCTCATCTGTTTCTGAAGATGAGGGGGTATATTCAGGCACTATGTCATCCTTGTCTTCGGAAGGTTTTTCCTGGGAATATCTAAATAAGACGGTGATAGTCAGCTGTAAAGGAACGCAACACAGAGCACTGAAGAACCCAATATACATGGATCTCATGATACGTAGTTTTAATGAAATAACATCTTCTTCTTCCTGACCACTGAAGAACATGATGTTCAGGAGCAAAGTTGAAAGCATTATAGCCAGGCAGCAAGAAACTCTCTGTACCCTGGTGAAAGAACCGGTGGCCACTTGAGAAAATATGGAAAGCCAGAGATGACTGTCTTCTAAGTCTCTAGCCAGGCTTATCAAAAAGTAATCCATTTTCTCTAACCTCGATTTTGGAGTTGAAAAAGAAACAAATCTTTCTATTTTGCCATCCGCCTTGCCAAGGCCTAACCAGTTCCTACAGATAAACAGCCACGATCCTTGAGTTTCCACGTTAAATACTTTGACTCTGCTTAAGTACCAGTTTGGGGAAGAACCAACATTATTGTGCCAGATGTGAATGTAATCAATGTCCCCTATGTCATACCTTGTAGCTAGAAGAAAGGTGACAACAGCTGCACGATAGTGGGTTGGGAATTTTGGATGCTTCATGCAGTGGACATCGCTGTAGCCATCCTTCCCAATCAATTCAAGAAAAACATCAGCCGTGGTTCCAGATCCCAAGCGACTTCCAGTATAGATGGTGACCAGATAATGCATTCTGTGATAAGGGTCATTATCTGCCAAGACAAAGATTTTGTTCTTCTTTCTCATGTCCTCTTTATCTCTAATTATAGCCCAGGATGCACAGAAGCAGTAGCCTGCAAAAATGAAAAATACTGTCAAAATGGTCACTGGATTTGTGTCAAAACTGGCCGAGAGTACTTTCTTTATATCCAAAGGATTGGGGTAAATAACAAACGTGCCAGCAACGAATCTGACTTCAGGTTTAGAAGGCTTTTGTAACTGGCTCCGAGCCATTTTGGTGTTTGTTCCACAGACACAATGGAGCTTGGACAACCTGGTCTGAGGGCCCAGATGGCAAGTCTCTCCGGAAGCTTCGAGGTTGGGAAGGTTACCGAGATCTTGGCAGTGTGCGGTAAAAGCCACAATGCGAACCATCTTGGTGTTCTGCCTTCTCACCAGGGGTAGAGATCTGAGGACCACTGAAACATTCCACTTATCTGCAGCTTTGGCTTGGAGTCCAGACCAGAGCAAGGCCCGTGGAAGGCAAAGGATGTATGGAGCCTTAATTGCACAGTCAAGACTGGTCTCCCTTTTCTGCAGAACGGGAGGTTTGTCAGGGAAAGCAGTGTAAGACACAACCGGGGGGGAGCTAACATTGAGTCCCAAGTAGACAGAGACATTGAAAGTGATGTTCCTATTGCACAAAATCTGGATGTATATGTCGGGAGAGTTTCTGTTTACTTCCATACTAAACCCACCCACTGTTGCAGCACGCTTTTTATCTAGCCCCATCGTCAGGTTAAATGTGTTGGGATCCTTATCTAGTCTATCCATGATCACTTCGGCCACTCTAGGGGTGACCCCAATGACGTCACCATTTGCTTTGGCACCCACCACTTTGAACCCCATCACGACCGTGTGAGTATCCGCTGCCTTCGCCAGCCAAGGGAAAGGATTCTCCTCAAATACGTAATGAGCAATCGAAATCAGAGCATTTGCCGGTAACTCCCTCTGGCTGTCCAACTTCACTCTAGGATAAAAGCAATTCTCACAGGGTCTTCTCTTAGCGAGAGTCCTAGAAACTTCCCCGTTTTCATCTTTCCATAAATGGATGGACCAGCCTTTGGCTTCCATAAAAATGCCGTGTTCCCCAGGGACTCTGCCTTGCAAGACTATCTCTGCCAATAATTCTGACACAGAAATTATTTCTTTGACTACATTCACACGTACATTCCTATGGTTTAAGAGGGCAGCTCTTAACACGTTGGACAGCCCGGTGAAGACGCCGTTGGCGAGGACCTCCACTTCTTCAGAACCAAGATCGGTGTCTCTATGCCTTTTCAGAGCTTTGCTGACTTTCTTTAGGGTTCTGACCGCGATAAGTTGGGATTCCCTACTGATTTCATTTGGGTCCTGTGTTATCTGGCAAATGCTGGAGATTATTTGGTTTAGCACCCCTGTCTCGGTGGTGGGAATCTGCGAAGACTTGTTAAGAAGCATTTCTCGCAGCTCAGTTTTAGAATGATAAAAACCTGGCAATGCCTCAATGTGATTAAGTTCGGAGGCCACCATATACAGAATGAAGCCTGCATGAAAGTAATCCTTGGTCTCAAGGAAGACAGAGGGGGGGCTACTAAGCTGTCTGATTAGGCGATACAATTCGTCAAGAACAACATCAGTGGGCTTACTAGATCTTGACTCATGCACCGTCGCCTGCAACCCGACTTGAGAAAACGCCTCCTCAGTGTCATATACTTGAACAAATATGTCCAGAGCATATTTTTCAGATGGAATACCACTGGGGAGAAATGAGGGTGGGGTCTTCTGCTGATGGCCAAGATAAATGATGGTTCCGAATGTATTATTTTGCACAGATGATATGTTAGCTATTTCGGCTAGATCAGCACGGGCTATCACTTTGTAGGTAAGAGGTCCCTTCTTGTCGTCAAATCCAGTGCACTGGAGAATGAATTTTGTCATCAGCGCGATTCCTTCCCTTGGCTCGATAAAGCATTTTCCCACCCGAGGAGGGACATGGACATAAAAGGAATAGCTACTCACGGCCAACGGGACGCCCCCTTTGCTTACTTTCAGTTTAAGGGTATAGAACTGGCCGTACCTAAAGGCCAAAGAATTTACATGCAAATATGGACTGGCTCTCCCAGTCGTAGTTTTAGAAGCCCAGTCAAAACTGACTTCCTTGGAATCGGCTAAAAGAAGGGTCCAAAAATAAACCAAGCGGGCTTTTTCACAGTTCAGACACTTTCCATACAGAATCAATCTCTCCGTGGTTTGGATGGCTTTCTCGCAGTTCTCAAAGCAGACGATGCTCAGGACAGGCGCAGAACCAGGGAGGACACGGACTGCTTGGAACGTGTGGGCAGACCGGGTTTGCTTGGTAATGACCAGCTTAAAATAATACATCGTGTTCTCCTGAAGGGTCTTTGGTTCCACTACTTGTACTGGCTCTTTGGAGTGAGTCCAGTGCATATCAAGTTGTCCTGGGTGGCATTTCTGACCGGGACCTAACTCCATTGCCGAATAGTCTGACTCCCGCTTGCTACAGAACCAGTGGAACAGAATTCCTTCCAGAGGCTTGATGGAATCAGGGTCTGAGGAGGGAGACCCATCCAAGGACCACCGATCAGAAACACCCACAGTCTGAAATAGGCCTCCGGCGATAACTGCCATTAACCCACTTTCTAGAATTTGGAGGAAAACTGAGCTGGACTCAATGAACGTTATGTTTTCTGCAGGTAGGTGTACGCTCATGCTCACATTGACATGGTGGAAGCCATACGTCAGGACATTTCCAGGGATGTGCAACACGGTGCCACCGGTGTTCAGCCCCTCAGGGAGTGTGAGCGGGTTTGGCCAATCTGGAACGGACCACGCAGTGCTCAGATTGTATATTTTCCAAAGGAGACCCAGCTGTGGACGGGTCCTGCATTTCGCTTTGGCTGTTGCCTGCAAAGCGATCGCCTTCTCTCTCCTGTAACGCAGCACGGGATCCAAAGGGTTAGGTTTATGGATCGCAACGGTCAGTTTATAGCAATAACTTTTTTGGCAGGCCACAGCCGGCTCCATCACCCTCGAGGCATAAGTCCCAATGGTGGCTTTTAAAACAGCCCGCACGAGTCCGTTTTGCCTGCAATTCACTTCTGCTACAAAGCCTGCATACTGCGTGGGTCTGAAAGACAAGGCAGAGGGAGGGAGAAAGCGAGAGGCGTTTTTGACACGGTCCCTGTAGGTGTACGTCTTATGCCAAAGGAGGAGTTCCTTCCCGGAGTGAAAAAGCTGCAGGCTGAACGCCCAGTCACACTGCAAGCGGGGGTGCGGCACAGGTATGAACCACACAATATAGACAAAGTTTTTATCGGGGGAATGCCCGCTGAAGACGTGAACTTCAATCTCTTTTTCGCCTAAGGACTTGAACAGGATCTCCTTTTGGTTCAGATATAAGTGCACGGTGAACCTGAACCATTGTATCTTCACAAATTCAATGGCAATTAGGGAAGAAAGAGCCACTTGCTGGAAAAAGAGGTGGTGGAGACTGGAGGTCCCACTGGTCCCGGAGGAACCACTGTCTTCTAGGGTGGAATACAAGAGCCCCAGGTGCTGGTTAAAAATGTATGTCCCCACTTTGGTTTTCTGTGGGTTGAGCCTGATGGAAACCCGGGCAGCACTGCTGGCTTGGAAAATCAAAGTGTCATTAGAGAAATCAAGATGTCCTCTCAGCTCCTCAGAGAACGTTTTGTTGGTTCGGAAGTAGATTCTGGAGATCACCTTCTTCCCAGAGGTTCGTGAGATGGGTGGAGCACAGAAGTTGCTTTGCAGAGCAAAAGGGTTGTACTGGTAGGAGAGAGACCATTCCTCCAGTCCCTGCAGATCCTCCAATGTGTAGGCTGCTATGGTGGAGCTCAGGGGCTGGAGACGCCAGGAGAGGGCGAGAGACCTCTGGGTTCGACTAAGCAAGGTAGAAGAGGTGCTGAAGACGTGGAGCAGAGCAGGCCGCACGTGGAAGGCTGCCAGACTAAGGCTGAGTGGAGGCCCATTCTCTAAGTGGAGCGACACCGTATAGAATCCACGCTGGGGATAACGCACGGTTGTGTGATAGTAATAATACACTTCACAGGCATGGTGCAACGGTGCGTGGAGGCCTGTGGTGGAGGCAAACGGTTCACTGTGTTGGTTGCTGGGAATAAGCACGTCTGCAGGGCTACCCCCTTCACTCTTGAAGCGGTAGCTCCAGAGGGAACTTTTAAGGCGTGCACACCAGCCCAACGTCACGGGTTGCCATTCCCAGATGGGGAGGTTCTGGGGGGACAGGAGGAAGAGGCGGACATCTTGCCTGGAAACGTCAATGCTAAAGTTGCGGTGAGTGCAGGGCGGCTCCCGGCACAGGACTGACACACACTGCATCACAATCCGGGTAAAGGCCCGAGAGGGGTCGGGGCGTCCTCCATCCAGGCCTTTGCTCAGCACAAGCTGACCTGACCAGCGCTGGGTTTGCATGACCAAGAGGGCATCTTGGTACCACTGACAGCGAGGAGGAGGTTGGGGGTCTGCTTCTTCTCCCTCAACCTCCGATGCCCACACGGGCATCCTGGAATACTTCAGGTCGACTTGCCCATCCCAGAAGCACGAGAGACGCAGCTCCGTGTCCTGCTTCTGGTAGACGTGATGCTGGGGGTTTGAACAGATGACCTGCAAAGGGGGGGGCCAAAGAGCGTGCAGCGCAGTCTTTGCACACTGGCAGGCGCACCCCAAGAGAAAAATAAGGAGCTCTGTGCAATGCATTGGAGGGGGTGAGTGTTCAGGAAGCGCGGCTTGGCAGCAGCCCGCCCTCCTCCAGACCCACGGATTGTTTTGATTCCAGAACCCTGCAGCGGTTGCCCCGGGCGACTGGAATCCCCGGTCAGTGCGGAACCTCTTTTTGATTCCCTGCCCTCCGAAGCATCCTGCCTGCTTTTCTTCACCGAGGAAGCAAAAACAAATTAGCTAAGGTTTTTCCATTCTCAGCTTTAGTTTAGTTTTTGTGATTTTATGGTTTGTCCTTTTATTACGGCGGTGAGCCACCCAGAGCTGTGTTTTCAGATGGGTGGCTGCAGAAATCTTTAAAATTAATTAATTAATGAATTAGGTGCGGGCTACCCAAAGAGAACAGGCCAGACATTTTGTCCTGGGTGGGCTTTGGGTATTCTGAACCCAAAGCAAAGCAAGTGTGTTCTGAGCGTTTGTTTCCATCCCATCCCTTTTCAACAGGGTTGTTTCGAGGGTTCCAACGGTTTCCAAATGTCTTCATTGGGCTGTCAGTTTGCACACCAGTTTGTGGATCACCATTTTTCAAACTTTTTCCAGCCTCACCAGAATTGCAGCAGACACGTCTCAGTCCTATAGATTTAGACCCAAAGGAGGGACGTGGGGCTGGAAAGTTAAGAGGAAAGAACAATTCAGGCCGTGTTTCTCAACTGTGGCCACTTTAAGATGTGTGGATTTCAACTCCCAGAATTCCCCAACCGGCATGCACCCCCACATCTTGAAGTGGCCAAGGTTGAGAAACACTGAATTACGGCTATGGAGAAACCCCACAAAGGCTGTTCACAGTTTGTACAATCTTTGTTAGGCTTGTAGGTTGCACACCCATGTGGCACTGTGCTTCCTTCTGCTTGCAGGCAGATAGTGCAAAGGGGGCATGGCACAGGTGCATGTGTTTGCTCACAAACACTTCTCTGTTTCACATGCAAGTGTGGCTAATGCTACTGAGGTTGTAGAAAGGAAAAGTATGCCGTTGGTTAGCCTGTTTGCTAGCTAGCTGAGCTCTGCCATGCGTGTGGGCACATGTGCTAAGTGTGTGCTCTTGCGTCCTGTTGATGTTCCTGAGCTTCAGGATGCCTTTAGCAAGTAGCAGTAAGCAAGCACTAGTATTTACTTGTCAACATCCAAAAATATAAAGTCTCAGTGTTGGTTTGGAATAGTTTGTTGGTGGTTTTAAAAGTAACAATTTAAATGCAACATAATTATTAACAAATATCCAAGAGCCATATAAACTACACTCAGTCCACTGCAGGATAGCTGAGGTCTAACTGAATTTCCAAAATGCAGAGGTAACAACCAGCTCCTCATAGGTGTATGTACCTTGTCTTCTATTAATATTTTTACTCTATGCACGATATATGCACCTTTAAAAGGATTCAAGGATATTTTGTTTTCTAAGGTGTGCATGAAACAGAAAGATGTTTTGTTTCAAGTTCAAAATAAAACAACTCCATCGGAATGTATTAGCCAGGCCTTGTTCCACTGAACCAAACTTGAAATAGCAAGAAACAGGAAACATTAGATTTGGGACATGCCACTCGTGCCACAGAGTCACGAATATAGAGGGGTGACACCTATGCGCTGAATGCTACTAGCTCATCTTGCAGAAAAACTGGCCAAAAGGATCATCTTTAACACATTGCACATTAGGATAAAAATGTATAGGAAAGAAAAAGGGAATGCAATTGTGCTTTCATGCACTGAAAAATCATTTCGTCTAGATTAGAAGCTTTTTAATACTATACATTTATCTTTTAAAAGTAGGGTGTAAATACACACACACCCATATGTACACACAAGATTAGAATCTGTTACCAAGTTCTACACGCTCCTCCTTATTCCAACCGAGAAATCTTTTCAGTCCTCTAAACACGCCTTGAGTTGCTCCATTAATCACATAATGGGGTAAAAAGAGATACTCGGTTTCACATTCTTTTCACTTCATTTTCCCCCCCCAGTTCATTCAATTAGTATCTCTCCTGGCTGGGAAATAAATAAGCCAACAGCCAAGTTCCGATTGCATCCTGCAGTTTTTGAGGTTGTCAACAAAGCTTTCATGCGCTATTATACTTTATATTTTATTTTATTCCAAAATACCTATGTACGTAGTCAAGCAGGCGATCGTGTGATTTATGTTATTTTACGTGATTTAGCAGGGGCATCCGCAGGATATGGTCAAAAAAGTCAAGAGGGGTGCAAATAAAAAACAGGCAGAGCCTCGCTCACACTGGCACAGCTGCCACGTGATCTGCCCTCTGGCCATAGGAAGAAAGGAGGAGGTGGCAGGTGAGCAAGGAGGACCTTGCGCAATCAACAGGTGAGCTTGGCTAAATTTGGCTGACGCGTTTGACACGTTTGTCCACCCTCGTTTTCAACCTCAAACCTTGAGATGACACCTGTGACTGCATGGTTGAAGGCTTGCCCTGTTTTACACTCACTGCAGTGCATCGATTGCATGGTCACAGCTGCCATCTTGACTTTTTTGACCCCCTGCAGACATCCCCGATTTCAAGGCTCTTGGCTCTCAGATAACAGCAGAACAGGGACTCAGAAGGAGTCTCTTTGGGACACATGGTCAGCCCTGGAAACCTTAATCCTTTAAAAAAAATGGCCCTGTTTCCTGACTCTTAGGTGAGTTTACGGGCACATCCAGTTTTCTTGGCACATTAGTGAGCAGTTTATCCTTGTCTTTCCCTGGGAGGTTTTTCTTAACTTTGCGGTCCAGCCTGCCGCTCCGGGAGTACCATCCGAAGACTAACCAGGTCTCCCCCCGCCTAGTCCTCCCGGATCGGACCAGGTCAGCTCACTGCTGCTCCCGCTCAGCCTCCCCGTAAGCGGCAACGCCATCTCGTTTCTTTCCGCCCTCTGGAATCATCCTCCGAGCCACTCTTTTCCTCTTCGGCTCGCTGGTAGCTCTCCGCCGGTCGGGACCGCGATCTCTCCCGGGCGAGGGAGCCGAGCCGGGGCTTGGCTGAGCCGCCGGGGCCAGGGCCGGGGCCGAGGCCGGGGCAGCCGCAGCGCTCCGCAAGGAAGGACGGGGAGCGCGGCTCCTTCCGCCCTGCATCGCCGCGAGGGAGCCGGGTGGGCGGGCGGGCCGGCGCCGGTGCGCTTTCCTTTCCGAGGGCGGCGCCGGCGACTCTCCGCCTGCCGCCGCCGCCCCTCCCTCGTTCGGAGGCCGGAGCTGCTGGCTCGGCTCGGCTCGGCTCGGGAGAGGCGCGGCGGCGGCGGGGCAGCATGGCGGCGTTGCGGGACTGCAAGGTGAGGCGGGGGCTCCGGCCGGGCCGGCGCAGCGCAGCGCAGGGCGCGGGCAGCGGCTGGGAGGGGGCGCGGCTGCTCTGCGCCCCGCGCCGGGCGGCCCGCCGTGGCGGCGCCCCAGACCGCTTCGCCCCGCTCCGAGTTTCTGAAACCGCCCTTGGGTGGCCGCGGCCAGAAAGTCTCCAGCTGTCGCCGCCGCCGCCTCGCGACTGGGCGCTTGCTGGACGCAGCGCCCCCCCCCCGCGCCTCTCGGGGCCGGGGTTCGGGAGGGAGCGTCGGCTTTTCGGGTGGTCTCCCGTCCAGGACGCCACCGTCCTGCTTCTTTGCCCATATCAGCGGAGACCGGGGGGTGCGGGGGTGGGGGCTTAGATCGGCTCCGTCCGGTCAGGTTCAGCTTGGGGCGAGCAGAGGAGGAGCGGGGTGGGGACAAAGAGGCCTGGGTTCGAGTTCAGCTTCAGCCCAGAGCTTTCTGGGGTGACTTTGGGCCAGTCAGTGCCAGTGCCCAACCCACTGTGGAGTCAGCAGAAGGGAATGGGAGAAGCCAGAGCAGCCGGCGTGCCAGCTTGAGTTGCTGAACCAAAGGGGTGGGATAACTAATAAAGAAAGTAATCTTTTCTTGACCACAGTATGGAAATGGTTTGCCCTTGCAAATCATTACCTCTGGGATGTCCTTTTCCTGGTGGTCTCCCACCAATCCTGGGCACAGTCTCTGAGGCTGCCCCCTGCCGAGCCAGGTGCAGGAAAGACCACGGCTGTCGTGAGGACCCGGCTGCTTCGTATCTTTGGTCCGGGGGAGAAAAGCTGCCGGGTCAACTGGGGGCCAGAAAGGCCCCCCTCAGTCTTCCCCAGGTTGCAGCAGAACGGATGTTGGAGGAAGGCGTGGGCATTCGGAATGGGGCAGCCCTGCCAGCTTCTTGCGGAGGAGGGACTGCTGGCGGCTCCTTTCCCCAAGGGTGTGAACCCCCTGAATTGCACTGGCCTGGTTGGGAGCAATTCCAGAGTCTGCTGCAGGAGTGGGAAGCTGAAGGGGAAAGAGGGGAGGGGGGACAAAGCAGGTTATTCATTACCTGGGAAACCGAAGAGGGGGCAAAGTTCAGGAAGGGGTGTTTGGGTTCACCTGGGTGGGACGCTGGAGTTGGAGCTCTCGAAGTAATTTTGCAAGAGTTTCGAAACGATCTCTAAAACCGACGTTAAAACAAGTTGGATCTTTCAACGTCAAAAGTGTTTTGGAGTATCTGACTTCAGATCCTTGCGTGGGTTGAGTGGCCAAAATAGATGTTCACTGGGGAAAAGGTGGCAGAGGACATCACACAGGCTATGGCGTCATCACCTCAGGGAAGTCACAGTATGTGCGTGGTGAGGTCATGACGTGATGACATCACAACCCAAGGGGTGTGGATAAATGGCCCCTTCTAACGCTGCATTAAAAATAGTATTCTGCCAGGGTCAATAAGGCCCTTTGTTAGGATCCAGGCATTACTGGGGGGTGCAGAGGTGGAGGTTGATCTGAAAGGGAGTGATCACCCTGCAGTGATATTCATTCATGTGCCAGATTGGTGGTGTTTTTTTTAGAAAAATACTTTGAGGGGTATTGTGTGTGTGCGCGCACACCTCCAAGTCAGGCTTGATTCCTGGAGACTCCATAGACCAGTTTTTCTCAACTTCACAACTCTAAGATGTGTGGACTTCAACTCCTATGCTGGCTGGGGAATTCTGGGAGTTGAAGTCCACACATCTTAGAGTTGCGAAGGTTGAGAAACACTGCTGAAGACATTTCTTGGCAACATTTTCGAAAGTGTCCAAAGTCACCCAGATGGTTTTCAGCCTCTGGCAGGACTAGAACTCACCGTCTCCTGATTTCTAGGCCAGCGCCTTTAGCTGCGCCACCAAACCGGTTCTCTTTGAGGGGTGGGGCCTGTTCAGTTGATTGTAGAGGCAGTAGGCCATGGGGACAAAGGGGACAACGGATTGATTTTGCAGCCCTGTAAAACATAGGGTGACTTTCTGAACGTGAACAGCTAAGCAAGATTGGGCTTCTTTAGTGCTTGGATGGGAGACTACCAGGAGATCCCAGCCTGTGCAAATTGGAAAATCGAAGGGAACGGCAAGGCCAAGAAGACAGCATGAAGTGAGCAGATGCTGAGCTCAAAACAGAGAAAGTTTTTTCTCCCTTTTACGTGCCATGAGAGGTCCAACTTTCTTGGTGAGAAATAGTTGTATTGTTATAAAAAACAATTATGTCTGTCTTGGCACGTGAGGGAAGCATCTTAACACCCTAGTTGGATAATAATGATAAATTCTCTCATGATGCTAAAAGCCAGGGGCATTTGCAAGGGTCTCAAAGAAGAAGTTGAGATGGTGCCTGTGACCTGTCTTTCTTTTGCACACATCGATACGGTGAAAGCGGCCACATCCTTTGACACCTCCAAGAGGACGTCCTAAAACATACATTTGTGTGTGTCAGAATCTTTAATCGCATTTCAGCTGCCTCGTCTTTACATTCTGTCCCACCTTTGGAACCATTTTCCACACCTATCAAATCACGAGCCCGAGTATAAACCCTATCCAGAAGTTAGTGTTATATTTTAATCCGTTGAAGGTGATGGAGACATACAACATCTCTCTGAGCAGCATAGATTTGAAGCCCTCCTTTTGAAAAAGACAGCAGCGTAAGCAACAGCTTTGATTTTAAAAGCGTCCTTCCCGCTGGGGGCTCCTGAACGTTGCGCCTCTGCTTCACACCAATTTCCATTCTGCGTCTTTTCCAGGCCTGGCAGGATGCGGGACTTTCCCTTTCGACCACAAGTAACGAGGCTTGTAAACTGTTTGATGCTGCGTTGACTCAGGTGGGGACGAGCAAAAGGTTATCGGAGAGGCTGATGGACATAAAAGGTCTCATTGCTAGTGGTCAGTTGCAGAAATTGTGATGCGGGGAGGAGGAAGAGGAAGAATTGCAGAGTTTCGTGGTACCATAAAGATAAGCACGTTGATTCCGCTTTTCGTTTTTGCAGACTCAGCGCAGTTCAGATGCAGAAGCTGGTACAAGGGGGGGGGGGCAGTGTCAAGATGCCCACTTCTTCTCTTCCTCCCACCTAAACTGAGATGCACAAACTGGCATCCTGAGATCAGTTCTATCTAGGTCAGAGGTGCACACATTCAGTGTATTTGGGAGGGGGTGAAATGTAAGCAGGTAGAAAGTGTGAAGTACCCCCATAAGAATTCCCTTTCTTGGTGGCCACACACAAAAGGAACTCAAACCAGACCGATTTGAGCGATATTCCAAACGGGGGGACTTTTTCAAGGACATTGCTGGTCAAAAGGCAGCTGTTCTTGAACAAACAAACTTATCACAGTCAGTTGCATTAAGCACAGTTCATTCAGGAGTGCCTGAATGGGGAGAAAGGTTGTATTCTCAGTCAGCATATGTGTTCATTACCCAATCAGAGAAAGGACACATTCTTGCCCATAGCTATTTCATTAATGATGTTTTAATGCTATTAGTTACTATGTTTGATCTGTTAGATTTTCCTTGGCCTTCATGATTCACAGGCCGTTCTTTCGTGCTTAGATTTCTTAAGCAACATAAAACATCATGCAGAAAAGCTGGTACCATAATATATTTATTAATCTGCAAGGCGTCACAAAATACTAACAGCATAGCTGTTTCTTGGCAAACCCAAAGAGGCTTGTGACGTCTCTAAGACAAATGGATTTTCTGTGCTGGGAGCCTTGGCAAATCAGGGTCCCCTTTCAGAAGAGGCCCTCTCGTGGGGTCAGGTGCAAATTCCTGTACATGTTGAACAAAATCCAAGTGAATAAGTGCACACTGAACTTTAGCGTGCATTTTGCGCAGAAATCCTGGAAGCAAATCCTGAAAGTGAAGTATATAATTTATCATAATTCTCATGGCATGGCTGCAAGGTCTTAATGTTGCCGGAATGGCTTTGTGAATGCAGTGGGAAGACATAGCGTTCGGGTAATGACTGAAGAAACAGAAGCCAAGCAATGTCCACTAGTAATCTTTTAATATGAGTAGAAATAAGGAAGGGGCTTAAGAATATTTTGTTGGATTTCCACATTTGCAAGAAGTTGCTTTGTTGCCCTGGGAAGCTTCCCCAGAAGGCTGTTTTGGGATTCTTAACCAACACAGTTCTTTTCATTGTTCCAGTATGTGACTTGGGCGAACGATCAGAGTCTCGGGGGCCTTGAAGGAACCCTTTCAAAACTACACGCTGCGGATCCTAGCTTTGGTAAGGAAGTCTTCAGTGGTGATCTGAGAAGGATCCAGGACAGGGAGTTGCCTGGAATTCTGGGGAAAGGGAATGGGGCAGGGGGGCTCCTCTCCTGAATTTCAAAACTTTGATATAAGATGGAGCAGGACCGCTGGACATCAGGGTGAAGGTCTGGGATCGCTTTTCCAGTGTAACAGCAGGAGTAAACTCTTGGCATGGAAAAGGTTGCCCCTCCCCGCTGCACATTAACCTTTCATTGTTTTACACACTTATTTGGGAGGAGGTTCTAGTTGACACATCTGGAATCACGCAGTGAGTGACTTTAGCGCAGCTTCCCTCGACCTCGTTCTGCCCAGAGTTTTCAACTTCTTCCTGACTCTCGGCTAGTCATACTGGGGATAAAGAGGGCCGGAGGAAAACATGTTTGAAAGTTTTAGGTTGGGAAAAGCTGCTTTGTTATAAAATGCCTCCGTGCAAGCCAAAGATTTCATTTGGACCACTGTTTGCTATCTTAATGCAATTCTGAACTGGTTCAAAACTCACCAATCAGGGAACAGCAAAGAGGCTGGAATGATAAAATGATTTATGTGAAGTTGAAGGTTGGTTACTGATTGCAATAAGAGTGGCACATGATGGAAGTAAAGCTCACTTCCTTCCCCAGATGCTATGAACAACTTGGTTTTGTTTCTGATTTAGTTGAGGGATATAATGACGATTGAGAACGTTTGTGGTGTGGATTGAGGAATTCATTGAGAGCAACTCTGATTTATCTGTGGCTTGCTTTTCAGAGTTTTGAGGCTGTATTTTGCTATGAAAGTTTGTGAGGACCTGACGAATAGGCTTATGAAGAAGATGTAGCAGTTGCTCTAGGGGCAAGAGCAGCAGGGGGCGGGGGAAGAAAACCAGTAAAACATGCCCTCTTTTATGTGGCTTTTCCATGGCTGGCTGGGGAATTCTGGGAGTTGGAGTCCACACACCTGAAAGTTGCTAAGATTGAGAAACACTGGTCTGCAGCCCTTCCCTTCCCTTCCCTCCCCTCTTCTTTCCCCTCCCCTTCCCTCCCCTCTTCTTTCCCCTCCCCTTTCCTCCCCTTCCCATCTTCCTTCCCTCCTTCCTTCCTTCCTTCCCTCCCTCCCTCCCTCCCTCCCTCCCTCCCTCCCTCCCTCCTTCCTTCCTTCCTTCCGTTTTATGTTTGAAAAGTTTACGATATAATATGCAAATGTGATTTATAGTACAACAGGTTATTTTTTAACCTTAACCTAAAGCTTTAAGTTTGTAAAACTATAGTTAGCTGGTTGGTTGGTTAGTTGGCTGGTTGCCTGCTAGTCTGCCTCTAGGCTTGAAAACACCTTTGGGCTTTCCTTGTAGTCATGGGTGAGGTGATTGCCAACGGCCTGGTCCTGGTTGGCACTGGGAGTTCGGTGCGGCTGGACAGGAAACTGGACGATGCCATCAAGAAAATGGTGTCCCTCTCACACTCTCAGCCACTGGCTGAGCGGGAGAAGATGCATGTGTCCGCCCTGGAGTTCTTTGCTCGTGGGTAAGTCGTTCAGTGCTTTGCATTTGCAGTCAAATCGAGGCCTGTGGACGTCCACAGAATGTGTCGCTTCTCTCTGAGACCTCTGTTGCAAAATGGAGACACTGTGCAGCCTCTGCTCCCTTTTGGTGAGATTTCTGGTTTGGGGTTTTCGTACTCAGTTGACTTTTTCTCCTTGCCAAACGAGGCACTCCTTGGCCATGCCTGTTGACCTGGGCACTGAGGCACTCTGGTTTTGAACTCAAACAAAAACATCTCCAAAAGAATGAGCCACCCCGTCTTGCTCTTAACTGCATCGCCACTTGGAAAGGTCTTGGTTGGTTCCCTTGCAGTTCCTCTTCGGGCTTCCTGGAGGCAGGAAGAGTTGACTTGGCCCCTCGGGTCTTCTCGTTCCAACCAAGCCAGCGTGGGTCTGGCAGCTGCGGCAGAGGGCTTGTGAGCTGGGCAAAAATGGGCTAGCTGGCATCGTTTGGAAGTTCAGCTCCCTCTCCAGCAAAGCCAACAGCAAGGGGTTTGGGGCGTTCCTCCTTAGTAGCCTCTCTCTCCGTCCCAAAGGGCAGCGGTGAATCATTATAATACCAGGGCATCCTATTCACATTACGGACAGCAGGATAGGCTCACAGAAGTTCCTGGCCTCTAGAGATGCACAAAAGGTTTTGAATTGCAGCCCTTTTGAAATCAAAATGCCCTGTTTTAAGCCCGAAACGGGCTCTTTCAGTCAGTTGTGTTTCCAGGGCACTTTCAGAGTATTTTGAACTCAAGACAGGGCTGTTTCAAGATTGGAACGCTTTCAAAATGGTAAAACAGCATGTTCCACACTCAACAGATCAGATTTGCATGCAAAAATGGGCATTTTGAATTTGAAATATTTCAGTTTTGTAATGTTTTGTGCACGCTTCCTGACCTGTAAAAGCAAAAGAAACTTTTTATCGGCCTTTTATTAAAATTATGTTTTAATTGCATTTGGAGGGTAGTTACAGGAAGTGAGAATGATTACTTATAGCCTTGCATGAACACTAATTTGTAAAGTTTTCTCCTGTGCAGGCAGCTGCTTAGAGCCTGTGATACGTGGGAAGAAATCCTACAGAGCAATCCAACTGACTTGTTGGCCCTAAAATTTGCCCACGATGGCTATTTTTATTTGGGATACCAGACTCAAATGAGAGACTCCATTGCCCGAGTTTATCCTCACTGGACCCCAGATATTCCTCTTAGTAGGTAAGGCAGTTTTGCTTCTGATGCAGATTCTAGCATGGTCTCAGCCTTAAAAAAATAATTCAGCCTGAAATATATCCTACTTCAGTATGATTCAATTTTAGAGCCAAAAAGCTGTTCTAGTTGCATGTTTTCCCAAAGCTATTGTTTTTCTACAAACAGATTGTTCCAGTGCAAAGTGTTTCTGTTCACAGTTCAAACCCGTCTTCCTGTTGCTCCCCTCTCTTCCATTTTCCCTCCTCCCCCCATTTTCATGTTTCTCTCCCCCATCCTCCGACATTGGTACAAGCCCCAGTGATGTTGCATGCCTCATGACATCGCAGCAATGCCACTCGCGTTGTGCTGTCATTGCACAAGTGATACAAGTTGCATCATTTTGCGAAATGGCATTATGGTGAGTGAGACACTCTTTGCCTCCCCAAAAATGCCCTTCAGTCCAAAGTATTCTAGCTTTCCCTCCCTAACAGGTTTTTTTGTGTGTGTTAACAACCACAATGAAAGATGGAAGGATTGGGGAGAAAAACTGAGACTGAATGGAATAAACTAGGATTCCATTAGGAGAGTTGTGATGAAACAGGAAAAGTTCAGAAGAGAGCCTGTCTGCCCAGCATTCTTGCTTGTTGAATATACCGACAGTGTTGAATTAACCCACGTCATCGACCCACAGACTAACTAAATGGCCCAGGTTCACCTAGCTTGCTAAAGCACAAAGAAAACCAATTGAGCGTTAAAACTAACCCAAATTACCTCTTGCGCAATTGTTTTACCTTGACCTGGTTTGGGAGTTCAGTCACTTCTGACCCGAAACCCGATTGGCCTCGCCTGTCAGCCGAGGGTCAGAAATGTTGCTTGAGGAGGCATATCGAAGCGCTGCTGATTAACCTCTTTGACTGTGAGAGTTTTCCCTTTTTCATTTAGCTACATTAAAGGCATGTACTCCTTTGGACTGGTAGAAACCAATTTCTTTGATCGTGCTGAGAAGCTGGCCTATGAGGTAATTAAAAGAAGAAGCCGACCTGGGCACACAGGCAACCTTGCCCTTCATTTTTTGACGGAAAGGCTGAGTGGGGAGGAAAAAATCAGAAGGAACCTGGCAGTACCTTTCTGAGTCACAACTTTTATTCAAAGACAGAAGCTTTCATGAGCTGCAACTCCCTCGTCGGATGCAGAGAAAGCTTCTGCCTTTGAATAAAATTTGTTGGAAGACTTCTTCTGATCATTTGCTACCATGGACTAACACGCTCTCCTCCCGTGCTGAGTGAGGGAGGGTGGCTCTGGGTGACAGGCTGGGCCCCGGAGGGCAACGTTAGCTTCCTAAGAGCTCAACAAAGGAGATTCCTTTGGGGTTTCCCAAATGTTGATGCTCCCCAGATTTTTGCTCCCAGGACCAAAGAGGAGGCAGAACGGATGCTCTTTAGGCTGATCTCTGGCCAAAGGGCTGTCTGAGCATTCTGCTTTGAAGCCTTTCACCCTTCTCTACAGACAAAACATCTACTGGAGCACGTACAGTAATATTTCGATCCCCACGGGGTTGGCAGAGAGAGAAACATACCAACAACTGACCAAGTGGAAGAAGGAGGGGATTAATGTCGTGATGACCCTTGCTGTCTCTCATTTGAGTTTCTGCTGCTGAGTCCACCCTCAATTTTCTTTGTTCTCCTTGGGGGAAGGTGGTTCCTCAGAAGCCCTCCAAGTGAACACTCAGATTGCCCATGGGAACCTCCAAAGAGGACGTGGGCACAGCTGGGCCTCTGTTGAGCTGACCCAAAGTCAGCTTGTTCCCTTCACCGGTTATGAGGTTCTTCTGTAGCCTCCAGCCGCATCCCCTCCAGGAACCCTGAAGAAGCCTTTTCTTCTGGTCTTTTCGGTAGTATATTGGCTAGCCCTGCGTAAAGGAATGTAGAGATGATCTTTGGCATAGAGAAGGAATGAGCAAAGGGTTAAGGGGGGACTTGCAAAAAACATTACACGGTCATGAGAAAGAGGGAAGTGTGATAAAGAAACTGAAAAGAACCTCACCATAATTTTGTTAAGGAAGAGATGGGGCAGAAGGAAACTCAGGCAGCTTTCAAGATTGATGCCAGCCCTCTGAGGTAGGCCAGGTCAAGAAACATGCGCAGCAAGGATTCAAGCAATGCTTTTTATTGTAGTAAAGTAGAATAACAGGATCCTTGAAAACCTGGCCAAGTTTTACTCTGCCCCATCTTACCCTAAACAAAATCAAGATGGGGTTCTTGGATGCTTCTGTCTCATGCTTCTGCCTTTCTCAGGACTTGCGATCCTTTCTGCAGGTCACCCCTGAACGGTTTGCTCCTTCCTTCCTCATTCCCCAAACCCAGATCTGCCATCCTTTGCACCTTGCTTACTTGAGCCTGGGTTTGGATTTCCCCACCCTCTTACTCCAGGAAGTCTAGCCAAGTGTTACATGAAGCTTTTCTCATAACGCAACGACAACCGAGTTAAAATGCATATTTTATTTTCCCTTCATTCTTCTCTTAGGCTTTAGCAATCAACCAGAGAGATGCATGGTCTGTCCACGCTTTAGCTCACGTGAATGAAATGAAAGCAGATCTGAAGAGCGGACTGGCCTTCATGAAGCAAACTGAAAACAACTGGAAGGTAACCCTTTGCTTCTTCAGTTTTCCTGAAGTGGCCACCAGCTTCCTCTCACCTGGAAGGGCTCGTGGCACATTTTGGCCCGTGTCACATGATGTAGCAATAGTGGTTCCTTACAGGGTTCCTGCAGGGTGGTCAAAAAAGTCAAGAGGTTAACTGAAGCTTTGCCCCTTTTTTACATGCATCATCTGGGGTGCCTTTTGGAGAGCTGTTACTTGCAGACCCCTGGCAGATTTTGAGTGCTTTTATCAGTATCCTAGATTTTTGTCACACGTTAGGCACTTCATTTATTATTTGGGCCTTGCGTGTGATCAGTTTTGCTGTCCCTGGATATTTAGCAGGGGACAGATTAGGAAGCCCAGATAAGCAAGCAAATGAAATGTCCGGCGTTTGGTGATCCATCAGGGTGGCAGCTGAAGATTCGTTGTGCACGAGAGAATTCTCCATTCAGATCTTGTCACTGTCTCAAACGTGGTGGCAGGTCTTGGCCAAATCACTGTTTGCTTAACTCCATCCTTCAGTAATACAGGAGTCTGAATACTGATCTATCTTAGCAGACTGCTCTAAAAATGAATATTGCAACAGGGACCCTCGGCATCAGGAGAAGAATGGGGGGGGGGATGTTTCACATCTGGAACATCAGCATACAGGACCAAGCTCTTTGGTGCTGAGTCGATCCTCCTGGCATTTCTCTGATGATAGTTGCCAGTAATGTAGTTCTGGAGGGTCTTTCCCTTCTGGTTGCACCAGGATACGCTTCTGGTTCATGGTGACCACTCTTTCTCCGTTCCAGGACAGCGATATGCTTGCGTGCCATAATTACTGGCATTGGGCTTTATACTTCATTGAAAAGGTAAGTGGATTCTTCTGCCACCGTATATCCTTTCAGGAGGGTCAACTGCCTGTGGGGAGTGGAGAGCCAGGCTAGTCTCAAAGTAGTAGAAATAGAGCAGGATGCAAAAGAACCCCTTTTGTGAGAGAGTGTCTTGCTCTAGGTGTGCAGCTGGGGCGGAATCAGGGCCATCCGCCAGCAGTGCAAAAAAGTCAAGATGGTGCTGCGGCTGTGGGGGTCAAGGGCCCACTTTCTTTACATGCACATAGCTGCCATCTTGACTTTTGAACCCCCTCTGCAGATAGAGCTGAATCAACAGAATATTTTATCGCACATCAGACTCTAAGTGGACACATCCTTTTCTAGTGCTCTCCTTGATTTAGAAAACGAGAAAAGATGCTAGGCTTGTTCCTGACCTCTTGGAGGCACCGTATGACTAGTTTGGCTCCCTTGCTCTGGCCCATGAGAGGGCCGGCTTGTGGGGCAGCGAAGGTGTTGGGCTAGGAGCCGGGAGACCCAAGTCTCCCCTTGGCCATGGAAGTTCCCCGGGGGTTTGGGGGCCAGTCGTGCTCTCTCAGCCCAACCTGCCTTACCAAGGTGGGGTAGGGTGGCAGGGAACAATCAGAGGAGGAGGGTGAATAGCTTGAGCATCTGGAGGAAAAGCAGGGTAGAAGTCTAGCATGTGTGAGGCATACGCTCACCGAGAGACCTCCCGCCGTTCTTTCGACGGCAAGGGGCAGGGTGAGAATTCCTCCATGCTTGGAAACGAGGAGGAGGAGATTAAGCGCAGTTCTGCCCCAACAGCCTTGAGGGGCCTCTCTGCGTGGAGGGCTTGGTTTTCAGTGAGGCGGGGAAAGAACGGTTAGCTGGCACATCTGGCAAGGGGCGGGGTTTCTCTTCGGCAACCAAATGGCCTTGGGGCAGATGTGGCGTCCGGTCGGGGGCTTTGTGTGGAGTGTGCTGGCTTTGTGTTGCTAGTGGGACCTGCTGCACACCCGCGGCTGTTTCCTGAAGCTGGGAGGGGCAGGGATGTCAGCCGCGACGGTGCCAGGAGGACTCACACCAGAGGGCTGGGCTGAGGAAACCTTCACTTGGCCGGAAATGTGGTGTTTGGAATTCACTGCTTGCTGGGCTTTTTACATGCTCCAGTTTCTTTTGGATCACAGTGCACAGTAATTGCAAATAGGACAACAGATTACCAGGGCTAGAATCTGGGATATTAGAGTCGTCGTCGTCCTCCTCCTCCTCCTCCTCCTCCTCCTCCTCCTCCTATTATTATTATTATTATTATTATTATTATTATTATTATTATTATTATTCTGTGTGCAGGGTGACTATGAGGCTGCTTTGACCATTTATGATACCCACGTAAGTACAAGATTTTTCTTGCTGGCAAACCTTAATCTTGTATTCTTATCTATTACACCTGAAACAGGGGATTCAGTTGCTGGCAAAATAATTACATTTCTGTATTAAATAAAGCTGGATTTGATGACCTGTATGCTCTATAGAAATTGAGCACGCCAACTTGATTTATACAATACACGCTACTTCTTGTACGTTCACTACTTTATGGAACAGTGTTTTTGTTTTGCTTTATTTTTTGGTGACATATTTTGGTTTTGCTGTTTGTGGGAAGGGCATAAAACTGAAGTTGGCAGTGTTTTAGGGGACTCCTGAGGCTCCTTTGCCCCCCAGATGTGGCGCTACAGTTCCCAGAAGCCTTCAGCAATGATTGTGGAAATTGTGGTTTAGCAACATCTTGCTTGAGCGTTAGGGGCCAGAGAGGATCATAATGCCCAACTTGAGGGTTTCAGAGGCATTTCAAGTGCAAAACAGAGTTGCTCTGAGCTTGAAATGGAGAATTTTGCCCTCACTGCAGAGATGATTCAATAAGTAAATATTTTGCTAAAATACTCCAAAATGATCAGAAATTAGCTGCTTCCACTCAAAACCAGCTGTTTGGAAATCCAGTGGGGAAGTTTTCAAATGAGTCAGAGTTAAAATAGTTTGCACATCCTGGGGATTTGTTGACTTGGAAGACAGCAATTTTTCCTTTGACAAAGTGAGAACGCTGGTCAGTTTCCTGCCTTTACCTTTTGAAAGTAGCCATGCTTCAAGGCTTCAGATGGAAACTTGTCCCAGCTGTTCATGAAGATGCTGAAGGTGAACCCCAGACCAGGTTTCTCAACCTTGGGAACTTTAAGATGTGTGGACTTCAACTCCCAGAATTCCCCAGCCAGCCATGCTGGCTGGGGAATTCTGGGAGTTGGAGTCCACACATCTTAAAGTTCCCAAGGTTGAGAAACACTGACCTACTGTATCTCCTTGGCACATTTCAGAGAGATTTTAACCTGGCAGCGATTTGAAAGGTCTTCCAGTTTGTGTTTCTTCAAACCCCCATTCTAGACTGAGGTTTCCTGGTTGTCTCCTCTCCAAATGTTAACTAGATCTGACCCTGTTTAGCTTTTTCAAGACCGTTTCTGGCTGCCGTTTCCTGCAGCGATGCAACGTACACAGACTGGGAAGCCCTGATGAACATCAAAACTGCAGAATTTGGGGCTAAGTTAGTATGGAATTAATGGTTTTAACCCCAAAATGGGTAAACCCAATGTAGACGTGGGCCATTCATCTACATTCATCACTCCTGAGTATGTAATAAGGGGTTTTTTCAGAGTTAAGGCACACTTCCTTTCACACCAGGGCTACCAGATCTGTGTCACAGGTGACCACGAGAGAGGGTGAATTGTCTGTCTGTCTGTATGCTTATTTACTAATTAAATAAATAATGGCTGTGGAGTTAGGGATATCTCCTTGCTGCCCTTTAGAGATTGTCCAGATCCACAGCTCAGCTCTGATAGTCCTACTCCACGTTCCTGTCCATTGTATGAGGAAGCACTCTTCATTTAGCCTGAGAAATGTGCGAGAGAAGAAAAATCTGTGCTCTAGGAAACTGTGGTTTTTGTGGCTCTTATGCACACTCAATATATTGAGGCCCATTTTCTTGTGGGTAGAAAGTGCTGTTCCTTCTCCTTTGAGGGCACCAGAATATATACATGTTATTTGTCACTTAGGATCGCCATAGCCAGTTCTAGACTATGAAAAATGTCAGGTTTTTATTTATTAAATTTGTGCACTGCCTGGCTTCCAGAGACTCTTAATTTAAAGGGGTTTTCTCTCTTCTATGAAATCCTCACTTGCAGAAAAGGAAATCCTTTCTTTTAAATAGAAATCATCATTGTCTTTTAAGCAGGAATAAGGTTACAGGAAGAGGCAAAACTATTTTTATTCTGATAGTTCTGTTGAGGAACTTGAACAGTTTAAGAAAGTGCTCTTTTTTTTCCTCTCCAGAAAAATAGCTCAGTCTAAAAACTCTGAATGGTTTTTGGTCCACAGATTGCTCCCAGCTGCCGGTTGAGCGGGACCATGCTGGATGTTGTCGACAATTGCTCCATGCTATATAGGCTTGAATTAGAAGGTAAAAAAATGGGTTTTCATGCCTATATTATCTAGATGTCTTCCAGAAGAGATCAGTTCCATTTCAAACCCTCACCTTTATTCACAGGGGTGAAGGTGGGCAATAGATGGAAAGAAGTAAACCAGCTGACGAAGAAACATGCCCATGACCACATCCTGATCTTCAACGATGCCCATATTCTGATGGCCTCCTTAGGTGCTCAAGATCAAAACACTTCCAGTGAGCTTCTGACCACTTTGCAGGACTTGGCCCAGTAAGTGACCCATAGTCCTAACAACAGATGCCCTCATCCTACCTGTGAGGTTCTCTAGGGCTTCATGTGGGGTATTTCCGATGAGCTCCATTCATCAAGTCAATAGAGGGGGTGTTTTGACTTTCCAGACCAGCCTGCAAATGTGGGTTGTTGTTCCCGTCCAGGAACTAACCAGGTTTATTGCTGAGCTTTTGGAGATCAACCCAACTCAGTTGTCTGCTGTGATCTTAGTCAAGGGGTCAGTCCATACCAAAACTCTTAGGAGCAACATTTCCCTCTCGGATGGAAAATAACAAGAATCAGACTTGACCTTCATAAAAGTTCACTCTCGGTTCTTATTCCAGTTGTGCAGGTGGTTGGATTGTCAGCTGTTCTCTCTAAACTGATGTTTGTACTTTTATGAATGACTTCTCTTCTGGATTCTTTTAAGTTTAAAATATATTAATTACTTAAGTACAATTGCTTAAATACTCTTTAAATTGGTATGGGTTACTTAATTAAGGTAATGAAATAATGAATAGAAATAAAATAATTAATTAATGGAAGTAAAAATCAGTCATCGTCTGGTGTAAGGGCCTTGGATCATAGACCTTCCTAGCTGAAGTCTAATCTGATCTTTTTACTGCAACTAAATCAGTTTTAGTCTCAACATAGGAGCACAGGACTGAGGAGCGAGTGGAAATTAATATTAAATTCCCATCCAAACAGTGCACAAGCGGGAACTTTACTTGTCTGTTGCAGTGCAGACAGCAACATACAGATATATACTATATTTATACATACATACATATATACACACACATATATACACACACACACACACACACACAAACGCACCCATACAGGCGTACATATATATATATACCTACTCTGTTCCCTTTTGGTCTAAGTAAATATTGTGTAGAGCACAGAAAAAGAGAATGAGATACTTAGCCATAGATAGTGAAGGTGGGAAATTTGCACAAGAACAACAAACATTGCTGAAACTGATGTTTTATTTCATCACCACTCACTCTACCCCCTCCATACCTTTCTCTCTTTTCAAACTAAGCGGGCCAGTAGCCACTCAGTCAGATCCAAGCAGTTGCACCCTTCTGGATCAGAACAAAGATCCTAAATCCACGTAGGAGAGGAAAGGATGAGAGCTAGCAAGGAGGGCAAGAAAATAAAGGTGGGGGGAAGGCTAAATACAACCCACAGATGGGAGAGGCAGCTTATCTTGTGAAAAGCTGCTCAATCCGGTCTGTAAGAAAATGGAAAATATGCAAAATGTTCAGATAATCTCTGCTTTAATCAACTTACTAAGAAGCGAGAGCTGGGAGTTCCTACTGCGGTTTCCAAAATTCTCTTTCTTCCTCCTGATTCTTGCCTTAAAGCTCCTGTTTGAAATCGGTGCGATTCTTGCTTTCTTGATCATGCCCTGCGGGATGGGGCTTGGCCAGGGGGCTTAAAGAAGAATAAGTGGCTTTTGTGGTGACTGAGTACCAGAGAAGCAAACCGGGGTCATTTTCTCAAGAGTGTGTTCATCTGACATCTTCAGCGGTATTTTAGGACAAGCGTTCTCCTGAAGATGCTGTAATGCTTCGGAAGAGAGCGTCCATCTGAACTGCAATTGAGTGGCACGTTTGACCCCGTAGCATTTATTCTCCACAAATCTCAAAAAGGGCTACAGCAGATCTAGAAACTCCCAGCTCCACCTCATATATTAGCCTCTGATCAAATCTGCGAAACAGATTTCTTATTTTCCTGCTATTGTAAGACTCTCTGGTGTTTGTGTTGAGGCTAAAATGGCAACCCCCCTGTGATCAACACAATCACGTCTGTGTGATTGTAGCTGCCATCTTGACTTTTTTGACCCCCTCTCTGGCAGATAACCTGGCAGTTGCTGTTTAAGTGTCCATAAGACGACCGCCTCCATCCGTAACGGTTGATCATTCATGACCATAGTTTTTCGTAAAAAATAATACTAGGTTATTGAGCTCTCCCTTCTGAGGTCTGTAATGAGATGGGTCAGCTGCTGTTGCTTTTTGGTTTGTGCAGCTACTTATGAGCTCAAAATGCTGTTGGGATTGAGCATGGTTGCCCATAAAAATATTAATTCAGTCTTACTCTGCCGAACCAAATGAATGCTGCCTACCAACCGGGCAAGAGAATTCAGGCCATGCAATGGGGTCACTGGAAGCAGAAGAGGCCACTGACCTCCTTCCATCAGCAGGGACATCTTGCTGGTTTGGTCAGATCTTTGCTCTGGACTTTGTTTGGACTACCTGGCCTTGCAATGTCAGCAGTAAATGTGTCAACTGAGTGCTATTAATTGCTTAATTCTATGTGGCCACTTCCATCTGGTTTTCTTTGCTAGGACTCCTAAGGAAGATCACGAGCTGAGCCTGGTTCCAAAATTGGGGCTGCCCCTTCTGCAAGCATTTGTGGAGTTTGACAAAGGACATTACGACAAGGCAGTGGAACTCCTGTATCCCATTCGATATCAGATTGTGGAAATAGGAGGGAGTAATGCCCAGGTGAGAAGACAGCGGGGCTTTGCTGGTTTTTTCATAAGCGTTTTGTTCCTTTGTCCTGTTAGGGGTGGGGGACCTCCGGGAGGAATGTCCTAAATACATACACACACATACAAATGCTATTGTCAAGAGTGACTGAGATGCACGATGGATCCATAGCTTAACTTTGGAAACTCAGTTAGTTAAAAACCAAGAATCATTGCAATGAAATGTCAGATGGGTCCCTTGACTCTGGTTCCAGGAGACTCCACTTCAAAGGCTGAGCCGTGTGCAGGATGGGAGACATTCAGCTGGCTGGTGGAACTTGAGCACCCATTTCATGATCTCCTTAAAACCTATCTGGGGTCTTAGAAGGACCTTGGCTTGCTCCTTCTCTGGATTGTTAATTCTGAGTTTCCATCTTTGGCTTCAGCTTCCCTGAAGCCCTGATTTTGTCTCTTTCACACAGGAATTGTGGTTGCCAGTCATCTCCTATGTGGGAAGGGTGTTCAGCCTTGGGGGCCATTCTGCTTCCTTGTTTCTCTTTCCTCAAATGTTGGGCTTCTGTGGAGGACCCTGCCCAGAATGACCTCTGCATGTTGATCATTATTAGCTACATTGGCTTTTAAAAGAAAAAGAGAGTGCTCATTCAGTAAGTAAAACAGAATTCATTGAAGCAAAGAGAGAGCGCTACTTAATCGGTTGGTTGATTATAACCGAAAGCAGGGGTATCCATGGGGGAATCAAGAAGGTCAAGATGGTGGCGGCAACCATGTGATCAAAACCCCACCTCTTTCTTGCGTGTACAACGGAGGTAAAAAAAGGGGTGGGCTTTGAGCATGCAATCATGGCCAACATCTTGAGTTTCTCGACCTTCCCCTGCAGATGCTCCCAGTCAAAGACTCTGTTTTGAGGATTGAGGATTTACCAACCTGAGTAGCAAGCACATATGTAATTCAGCCTGAGCACCATGTTCCACCTTGGAGTATTTCCTTAAAACCTATAGCAGCAGCCCTGGATTGAAAAATAAGGAAGGGACGATATTGCCTATGTTTAATTCTGGAAAAGCGGACACCCCTTTCCTTTCTAGGTCCATATTGGCTCATCTCTCCATGGAAGTGGGCCGCAAACTTTCTCTGCATTTACACTGAATCGGTCCCAGCTGCTGGCCCTGCAGTTGTCTTGCTAGGAATGAATAACGTCTGTTCTACTTTTCCTTCTCTTCCAGAGAGATATTTTTGCCCAGTTACTGATTCAGGCTGCTTTAAACTGTAAATCTAAAGCTAACCAAAGACTTGCTAGGTAAGTACAAAATGTGCCAGATTCTGGATTTTACTTGGTTGAAAGTTAGTGATGAACATAGAGGTGAATCATGGCTATTCAATGTTTCTCAACCTTGGGAACGTTAAGATGTGTGGACTTCAACTCCCAGAATTCCCCAGCCAGCCAAGTCCACACATCTTAACGTTCCCAAGGTTGAGAAACATTGCTATAATCAGTAAGAAGGGGAAATGCAGTTTTTGACTGTCTCATGATGGCATGGTCTGCAGTCACCAATTAGCAAAGAAGAAAATCATCTTTAGAGGAAAAGCAAACATTTGTTATTATTTGGAAGAAGGTGGAGAACTTTCCCTTTTATTGCAAATGCCTACAGTTCACTACCGACTCCCGCATTTATTGGAGATGTGCAGAGAATGTTGATTAGCCCATCCCTGCTATTAACAAACTTTCAGAGCAGGTGTAACTGCCCAGAAATGCAATATAAACCATTTTGGTGTTTACAAAAAAAGGCGACAGCTACCTCGAGCTCAGCTTGAGGCTTGGTGACTACCTGGACACGTCTTGTTTTCTTAGCAGCAAGACTGAAATATTTTGCCTTTATCTCCCTCTCTCGGGATGTTTTTCTGACTTCTGAATCTAGTCCACCGATGTGGGATTTTCTGGTGGGGCTCACCGGATCTGATCCTGTTTAGCTGTTTCAAGATTAACTACTGTGTAGCTCTGCTTTGTAGGTTTTATTTAGTCTGGGTCCCTGACCTGAAATAAGGAATTTGATTTGGTTAAGCAGGAATAGTAGGCGCTGTCATTTGTTAGTTCTTTTGAAGGTGTGAGAAGGTGATTTGGCTGAAAAATTAAAATGAGTTTTGAAAAACTCTCCAATGACGGATACTTGTATTGAACTCTCGTTGTAATTGATTAGCTGAATTAGTAGTGTTTATCCCCATTGATTAGTTTCTTCGTGGAATCAGAGTCGTCATGCACCTTAGATATCCTTTAGTCCAGGGTTCCTCAACCTCAGCAACTTTAAGATGGGTGGACTTCAACTTCCCATGCTGGCTGGGGAATTCTGGGAGTTGGAGTCTACCCATCTTAAAGTTGCTGAGGTTGAGGAACCCTGCTTTGGTCCAACCACCTGCTTAGCCAGGATCCACTACAGCATCTCTGACAGGTGACCATCCAGTCTCTCCTTGAAGACCTCTCCAGCAAAGGGGAACTCACCACACTATGCTATGGAACAGCCTCCTATGGA
This sequence comes from Python bivittatus, assembly GCF_059951505.1. NCBI lineage: Eukaryota > Metazoa > Chordata > Lepidosauria > Squamata > Pythonidae > Python > Python bivittatus. The sequence continues at coordinate 2,371,089 of NW_028277029.1, read as the reverse complement.
GGTTTTGGGTTCTCCTCTCAAGGATGGCTTCATCGGTTTTCCTGCAGGGGGTTGGAGTAGATCAGTGTGTCTCAACCTCAGCAACTTTAAGATGGGTGGACTTTAGCTGGGGAATTCTGGGAGTTGAAGTCCACACATCTTAAAGTTGAGACGAGAAACACTGGACTAGATGACTCACGTGATTCCTGCCAAGGGTATAATTCTACGCCTACCCTGAGATGCCTGCAAAGAAAGCTGTACTTCTTTTAACATAACCATTTCAGGTCTTATTTGAGAGATCTAGATGATGCTTTGGATGTTAAAGAGCTCTTCACTTCTGTTCAAGATAAAATGCTTCAAGAGCATTGTCCCTTTGTTTTTTAGATGCCTCCTTATGGAACGCGATGAACTCAGACCAAATTCACCATTAACTGAGCGACTGATGCGGAAAACAGTAGCTGTTCACGCCCTGGGATAAACCCAATATCATGTACAAGTTTCAAGTCAAGGAGATAGTTGGTGTCCAGACTTGCATAAATCCAAAATTAACAGTCCTAGGAAAGTAGTATTTTGGAGATTTACCCTTGCTTAATTTTGTCTGATCTTGATCTTGCCCGCTTAGTTTAAATGTTGGTTGTTTCTGTACATCTCTACAGAAGCAAAATGCAGCCAGATACAGCTCAATTTCTGTTGGCAATGCTAATTTACAAATACTATTAAAAAATCAGTGGGGTACAGTTAAATGCTTGTGGTCTGCAGAGCCATAAGCCAAACTTTTGATTGTTTGGAAAGTACAAATTTATTGCCTGTTTTAAATTCTGGATGTCAAATGTATACACGCACATAAACATTTTATGTAATAAATGAGTCAGTGTGGAGCATCATCAAAAGCTGTTCTGCTATATTTTGATATACAGTGGAACCTCGGGTTAACGAACGCCTCTGTTAACGAACTTTTCGGGTTACGACCAGCTCCGGCCGCAAAAATTTACCTCGATTTGCGAACTCTGCCTCGGGGTACGAGCAGGATATGCGGCCTTCCCTCCCGTGACACGGTCGGCGGCCATTTTTCCGCCCCTGATACATGGTCCGTGGCCATTTCCCCCCCCGACACGTGGTCGTAGGGAGGGGGACTCTCCCTCCAAGCAATAGCCGCCTCCCTGTCCTCCACGCCAGAACGGATTAACGGTAATTACATTGAACCTTATGGGGAAATTTGCTTCGGGTTGCGACCAATTCGGGGTGCGACCAGAGTCACGGAACGAATTAAGTTCGTAACCCGAGGTACCACTGTATACAGTATAGATAATCTAGTCTTGGAGCATGTTGAACGTTTCCTAGATTGTAAACTAGGAAATAAATGGAAAAGGTACTCAAGTCTGCAGTCGTGTTTTTCTGGAAGGTATTTATGTCTGTATTGGATTTATGAGCTCCTTAGGTAGACATGTGGGGCAGTAATCTGGCATCTGTGTGACCGCCTTCGTAAGACACACAGTTGCATGCACACACATTTACAGGCCTATCACACTTATGCTAAACATCTTTTTCCCATGAGTCTCCAACTCACATGCACTATTGAAGATGTTTGCAAACAAGGGAAACAAGCAGGGGGTCCGGGGAAATTTCCCTTGTGGAGGAACATGAGGAGGGAATGATGGCTGCAGCCAGATGAAAACCCCACCCATTTTCTGCATGCAAAACGTCACTCTTCTCAAAGGCTTCCTTGAAGGTGGGTGAAGAACTAAACCCGTTCGCGGATGATCATACAATCCTCAGGAATCCTCCACTAGGAAACCTGATCTGTGATTGGAAATGTAAGCAGGATCTCCCCTTCTTATCAGCACATAATGCGCGGTCAGGGAGGCACCAACCTGGCTGCGACCAACTGAACCACGAAGATGCATTTTGATTTTTTTTTTTTATGTCGGCTACTGCAGGGTTCCTCAACCTTGGCGACTTTAAGACGGGTGGACTTCACTGGCTGGGGAATTCTGGGAGTTGAAGTCCACCCGTCTTAAAGTCGCCAAGGTTGAGGAACCCTGGGCTACTGCATGGAGTGAAAGGGAATTGCCAAAATGTACAGAATTTACAGATGAGGAGGGTAAAAAAAGGACCACCTGCTTAAATCTTTAATGTCTTTAATCATAAACCGCTTTAACAGGGAGGAAAAAGCAACAGAGCATAGAAACCACTATAAAGTAACAGAGATTTCAGTAACAGAGATTTCCTTCATAAAGCACAACTAGATGTTTCTCACGATCTAGAGATGACTTTCATTGCCAGGGTTAAGCGGTCCCATGGTTATTATTACCAGAACGATGCTTTCCAACCCAAGCTGCAAAAGCAGGGATCGCACATTTTCCCAACTTCCATTTGGTATAATTAATATGCAAATTAATATACAAAACAAGGAACCGTAATTCTAGGCTTGTTGAAACTGAAAAATGAACCCGTGAAGACAGCGTGCTTGCTGCGCTGAACACACAGTGTAAAATGGCTGAAGGTGGATGCCAGACAGCGTCCCTTCAAGCCGTTAAGAGAAAACAGGTTGGCCGCGAAGAGTAGCCGGAAACACGCCGGTGTTAGTTGAAACAGAAAACGAACAACTTTAATCACGGATTAAATCCACAGGTTCATTTCCAAACGCGGGGTACCCGATAGAAGACAGTCAGATCTTATACCTGATGCGAACTTGCACCGTACTCAGAGCAAACCGGGGTTTCTTTTGATAATCACTCGCAAGTCCCCAGTGCAACAACAATTTGCATCCGTCTAGGAGGACAAAATAATATGCAGAGTTTGTCCAACCTTATTGATGGATTAAACACCCATCCATAATAAACGCTGATTTATTAAAAGCTAATGGCTGAAGGGAACAAAAACTTGCTAACTAAGAAACGAGATTAGTAAAAACAGATTAAAAACTCTAACTTTGACAATTTTTGTCTATTAGAATAGGTTACTGGGTGATCGGTTTTCTTTCTTACAACATCTTTGTGGCTAGATAAAAAATAGAGTAAGGTTTCTATCCATCAACAATAATGATTCAACATCTCTTACTCATCTGAAGCTATATACTCTTTCCGTAAAATTGGATCGATCTGAACAGAAGGGCATATGCATTTAAACTAAGCATATGCATTTAAACTAAAGCAAAGCACACTAGGGCAATTAAAAGATGTTTCAGCTTTTTTTTTTAAGATAAAATACATGCCTTGTCTTCACTGTAAGTGACAATATACGCAGGATAAACCTGATGCTTCTCAAAAATGACGAAGATAGACGGGCTTAATATGTTATCCACACAGCTGTCATAAGAGTTGACCTTGTCAATCGATTTTGCTGGTGGGCGATTGTACGACGCAGACCCTGCAGTAAATTCACCAACTAGGACTTGAGCCACGAACATCATCTTCTCATTGTCGTTCGACTGGCAGTAGCTGTCTGAGTAACGGGCGTCTTTGGCAAAGTAGCTTCCTGGAAAACAGCACCGAAAAAACATTCAAAATGCTTCACACAGACAGAGCGGTTCCTCAGTTCGACCCTAACCCAACTAACCCCAGGGCGTGACTTCGCATCCAGTACACGGACGGCTGGCTCTGCTCACAGCCCACAATGTGTTCCTGCTGATGCACAGCTACTGCCTCTACTCCTCGCTTCCAACGAGTGCTGTGATGTTGCAGAGCTTAAGGTTTCGAACGGAGGCCACATCAGTGAATTCCACTCTTCAGATGAAAACTCAGATGGGAAGGAAGACGAGTTGCGTGACTTCAAGATGATGGCTTGAAGAACTTCAGATATGGGGGAGTAGTTGGCTCTTCCGGGTGCTGACAGGTGCTGACATTCTATCTGTCTGTCTGTCCGTCCGTCCATCATCTATCTATCTAATCATCTATCTCTAGTCATATCTATCTATCATCTATCTAATCATCTCTCTCTCCATCTCTCTCGGATGTTCCAGCTGTTCTGGCTTACCTACAAATTCAACTTAAGGACAGATCTTGGGAATGGGACCTGTCTTAAACTGGGGACTCGGTTCCCAAGGTCTGTCCTTAAGTCGAATTTGTAGGTAAACTGAAACAGTATTATTGTATAATACTGTATAAGTAGCATTGTGTAATTAACTCGAACCATTGTATACTTAACTCAATTTAACAAATTTTGCTACAACAGGCTCCATTCTTAACTATGGGTCGTCCGTAAACTGGACGTTCTTAACCTGGGGACTACCTTTACATACATTTATTAAGGATTTTAATTACAGTAGTAAAATCTAATACAAACTAAAAGAAAAAGAAAAAGAAAAAGAAAGAGTGAAAGATGCAAAGAAAAAAAATGTAGAAAATGGGAAAAAAGAAAAGGATGTAGTAAAACAAAGAAAAGAAATATACAAAGAAGTGACTTCCAACCTTCATCACAAGTATAAACAATTTATGTAACTCTTCACCCCCTCTTAGTTTACAACCAATGATCTTTTCATCCCATGTCCCATCTCTTATCTATAGATAAATCCATAAAGCATCATCATTTCAGTCCTGGTGTCAGCAGAAGTCCATTAAGGGTCACCAGAAATCACAATATATCTTATTTTAACCTTGATCAAATAAACCCAACTTTATATTCCTTCCTTTTACTTTTGACAATCTTGATCCTTAGTACCTTCAAATAATGTCATAGAATTTGATTTCTTTTCATTTCTTCTTTGTCTCTTCTCACAAGATTCTTCAAAGCTTTAACGAGCCTCTTTTGTAAATCCAACAAAAAAAATTATTCAAGTTGCTCGCTTGGTTTGTTATTTGTATTTCCCTTTTGATTTTTAAAGCATCAACTGGTTTCTTTTGATGTCCAGTGAGACATCCATGTTATTCTCATAGCCTGTCATTTGTAGATCCACTTTCAGCGCCACTTGTCTTGTCAAATAAAACTTGTTCCTCATCTGCTGTTTCTTCCATAACATCGTTTGGACACAGTCTATCCATAGAAGCAAACATCGCTATTGACATTGTTGATACTAACTTCTGATTCCGTTTTTCAAAAGTGTCTTTCAGTATTTTCAATGTTGTAATGTTTTGCATCATTTTATAAGTCCCAATTAATTACCTGTTAATCAGACTTGTGTATTTTTCTCCTTTAACTAAAATCTTTAGTTCCCTCTAGTGTCCAATTTTTAAAATTACTTATCTTTATTTTGTCTTGCAGAAATCCAAACAAATCTATTTTCCATGGGAAGGATTCTTTATAATTAATTTCAAAATCTTATTCCAAATTTATCTGGACCCTTAAACTGTTTATAACTTTCTCAGATCAAAGTTTTATTTAGCTTTTTGCTGTTTGCGTTCCCTCATGTAGAGATCATACTTTGTATGTAACCCTGTTCCCTGAACTGCCCAACTCCCATAGGAAAATAACCAAAAATTAATACCTAAAAAATCCTTTCTTAGATGGAAAATATCTCATTCACAGATCGTAACATAGACAAAAGGGGGCGGGGGGGGGGATGAAGCTTGGGAAGACCTGGTTGGTAGTTCAGAAAGCCCACCAAGGTCAGCTAAATGCTGCCCCCTAGCAGGGCAAAGGGAAGGACATGCCAGCATTATTTCTCTTCCCTGGGAACAAAGCTCCCTTCTATTTTGGTTCCAAGCTTGAATGTAGCTCCTTAAGAACCTACCTTTCCCAAAGACAGTCCCATTTGTGCCACAGATTCTCCAATCAAAGTTGTCCATGCAGATGGCTTTCATGCTCGAAGTACTTGTCCCATGGAAAAGGAGCCTCTCGTCAATGTTCTGCCCTCCTTTCTTCTTCTTCATCTGCTCCTTTTGCCTAGAACGAAGGAAAGATTTATCTCTACCTGCCACTGATGAGGGTGAAGGCAACTATTCTCCTCCATGGGGATGGCCTCTCTGCCCAGCACCACTGAGAAAAAGGGGCACTTAAGAAGAGGAGAGGGCAATTTTTCTAGGACAACAGAGAATGATGAACCAGGAGAAGACCACATTTCTGATGAGAACCACATTCCATCAGGAAATGAGCTAAAAGCAAGAGAAAAAGCTTCCTCTTTCTTCAAAGCTTCTCTTTTCTCTATTGAAGATGAATATGCTCTGTTCTAACGCAATTCCAATTCCGGACCAGCTCAGATCCCCACGCCAAGAAAGTTTTGTACTGCCATCTGCACAAGCAGATTCATCAATACCATTTCTGTTATTATATGGTCCTCATTTTTAATTTATCTGCATTCTTTCAGCAGTACTAATAGTGACACTTCTGCCAGCCTTTACCCCCAACATCTTGTTCAGAAACTATTCCAAATCCTGAAATGTCATCAGGCATTTCTGCCCTCCATAAGAGCCAGAAGGGTTACTTTTCAAAAAGGTAATGAAGTTGAGTTGATTCCCATAATCAATGGTCAATTTACTTTTGTCAGTTTTCTTTCCTATAATTTATTCTGTTCCTCAGACTTAGAAACTGTAATTGTAGACATTGTAGAAGAGAAAGGGTTTTTTTTACTGTTCATTGAACAGAAAAGTTGCAACTACATAGCCTATATATGAGGATGGAGGTAGAATCAAATTGCTTTTACATGATTACCATGTAATCTGTAGGATCCAAGCAGACCCAGAACTGCTTACTATTCTTCGTTCCCTTTAATGACACTTGTCCCTTTTGGCATATTTGCAGTATGGGCTGTTTATTAAAAAGCAAGCGATTTATACAATCTGTAGAGAAATCAATAAAGGTGGTATAGATCTGCCACGAATGTCATCATTTGTGGTACAGGCAGCCAATACAAGCCACAATGATGTCATGCATATCTTGAGGAGATTGTGCAAGTGACGCATGTGATGTCACTTGGCTCTGCTGAGCATCTCTACAATTTGAAGTATCTACTTCTGCTATCAAAACTGATTTCTTTTTTGACAGATAAACCTGAAGAGGGTAGGATTTAAGGATCCTGGAAAAGTCTGTCATCCAGAAGCAAGATTATCATGTTAGGCTTGAGACACATGAACAGTATTTTGAAACTACAAGAGATTATCACTTGGAGAAGAGGAATAAGGTGAAGAGATTCCACTTCATCGTCTCCTTCTCCTTGTTTGCTCCAAACTGAACCTCCCAGACCCACAAATGAGGGGGATTGACTCAGACCCCTCTCCTGATAAAACCCCCTTAGGCATTCACTTCTTCTGATCATAGGACAGACTCTCTCCTGAAGTCAGGCTGGCACCCAGCTTGATGGTATTCCAGAAAGTGTTTAAAATGGAGCTTTTCTGGAGAACGATCAGGTTGGCACCATCTTCAATGGTTTTGTAGCTAATTACGACGATGTTTTATGGACTGTACATTGTGCATGTGCATACAGGTTCTGATTTTTTTTTATTAAATTAATCACTGAGAAAACGTAGTGACTATAGAGGTATAAAAACCAAAATTGTGCATCTGATCAATTCTGAAGGGCCTACGGAGGTGCCATGGGAAAGTCAACGGCGGTAATAAAGTGAGTGCCTTAAGAGGACTCGATATCCAACCTTCAAAATCTACTAACATTGACTGCAATGACGTAATAAAATGGATACAAACCACTGGAAGACTTGCCAAAGAGATGGGTTCTGAATTCTTTCTATTCTGCGAATCTTATAGTTTTTCATCGTCTTTTTAAAGAGACTCTCAATCTTCATGAACTCTGGAGAGTCTCTCTTGAGTTCAATGGCCTAAAACCAAAGATATCGCAAGGTGTTAGAGAAACTGTTTGCCGTGATTCCAGGAAGAAAGGGACCATCCTGCGTTTTCATTTGATTGAATTTCCAAACTGGAAGCCTTGGAATCCTATAACCATCTTGACGTTGGTTCACGTCAAAGTTGGAAAGGCTACAGAAATGCTGCTGTTGTTTGATTATCCTATTCAGAACATGGACCCACAGGATGAGCAAGGTTATTATACCATATTTCCCCCCCAGATTGCTACTCTCCTCTCTTCCCTATTGTTTTGGCTTTTGATGGAAACCACAAGAGACCACAGGGATACTGAAACTATAAATAAGCATATCTTTCTCCCCAGCTGTTCCACCAATCATCCTTGTAACAGGCTTAAAGGGAAATAGACTTTTTTTTTACAGTTCAGAGGTATATATTCTAATGTTCCTCTGGATATTTTAATGCAAGCCTAAAGATGACATGTGCTTTTCAGATACTTATGTACTATTATTCTTCACTTCCCCTAGAACAGTGTTTCTCAACCTTGGTACCTTTAAGATGTGTGGTCTTCAACTCCCAGAATTCCCCAGCCAGCATGGCTGGCTGGGGAATTCTGGGAGTTGAAGTCCACACATCTTAAAGTTGCCAAGGTTGAGAAACACTGCCCTTAGATATTAGATTTTTTTCCAGGAGAAAACTTTTCTGCAGCACTCAATTATACTGTAGTTCCCCAGTATCTATAAAGTATGGAACAGAGCAGTAACAGATATACGTGAAAAAAGAAATGCAATTGTCCCATCAAGACCTCTAGATATTTTTATCAGGTTTGTGCCTTACACTATAGGCAACACAGAACCTATCAGCGCCAGCCCAAACTGGTGTCCTTCAAAGGGGAAAAACACCTCCACTTCCCAGGCAGCAAACCCATTTTTGCCTCTATTATCTCTGTTAGCCCCACTGTGTAACAGAGAAGACAACTGTGGTTGCACCAGGAGATGATGCTGAAGAAAAGGTGGGTCACACCAGTCAACTGTCAAGGTGTTTTGGAGTTTGTTTTGCAAATTGAAGAAAAAGGCAGGAACAAACAGAGAATGAAGTGATGAAGGAGCAGAAAGGAGGTGGTCTCTGGGATTGAAGCTAAAATAAAAGAAGGACCTGGAATCAGAACAGGTGAAGATGGTGCCAGTATGGAATTTCTGCACAGACTTTGTCCAGATTCAACTTGATGGGCCAACTAGAGGACAGGAGCAAGCAGGCCTCCATTACACAGAAAACAACATAGGAATTTAAGGCTCTGCAGAGGGTTTTTTGAAGTAGCTTAACTCTGTGATTTCTTTGCCATCAGAAAAAAAAGGGGTCACACAAAACAGGCTATTCTATACGAGGAGCTTCTTTAGCATAATTTACTTTTTGCGTGAGCTGCAGAAACAACTACTTCATTAGTACAGGTCCCCTAGCTGAAAGACATATTTGGGACTTGGAAAACCTATCTGTGGCTGCTCTCGCAAAATGGCCAATGGCGGGGGTGGGTAAGGATTTGTCAGTGTTTTCTACCATCCGTCTCCTTCCCTCCTAGAGATGTTGACCACACTCAATGTTGTTGTTCTTTTCTAGGCAATTTGGTGCAGTTGCTAACACTGCTGCCCTTCCTCATCTCTATCTTCTAAGAAATCTCAAGGGGCTGATTTGGGCTCTGAAGGCATTCTTGGCAATGCAATCATGCCGGAGGGCTGGGACTTTGCTTTGCAATATGACCTTTTTCTTATTTAATGAAAATCCTAAGAAACAGCTCAATCACATTCTGGAAGGGCTGACATCATTCTTAACATCCTTCTTTTTCTTCAAAACTTCCCCCAAGCTGGCGTCTGAAATTTGGCACAGGGTGCCCTGGAGAAAGGGTCATCATTACTACACATTCCATTATATTTGTCCGCCAAAAACTAAGTTACAGGCATATAGCCATCTTCCTTTTGCTTACTATGTTTCTATTCTTCCAGTGTAGTGGAAGTTCACAGATGGTGAGGTTGCAAAAGAGGAGGGGAGCTTTGGAAAACAGGGCAAAACATCTGGAGATCCTTCACTTCCCAGGACAATGATGAACATCCCCTGCTCATCAAAGAGTGGTTACCAAGAGAAGGAAAAAAGCCCCATCCCAGTGAATTTAGAGATCAGCGGGGTCCCACAAGACCCATCTTTGGGGGGAGATAACCAAATCAAAACAAACGTTCCCTTTCAATAAAGCAATTAAAGAAATCTCTGTGGGAATCTTGCTGTGGGCATAACTGGCTGCCAATCAAAGGCGCTCATCTCCCACCCTGATTTCCCCTCCAGAACCCTAGGAGATGAGCTGCAAGTAGGACCAGCCTGGTGAACTTCATAGTTAAACTGTGCCATGAACTTGGCCCACCCACCACACCCTCTGCCATTCTGGCTGCCTCGCACCTAAGCGCAGAAAAGGGGAACCCAAACCCTATCGTCAGCCCTGAAGGTTAATCTGAGGCGTCCCAGGAGGGGAAGGAAAACATTCCATCCTTTTTGCAAACAACGTCAAGAAATCAATTACCGCGTATCCGATGGCAGGCAGGGCTGTCCTATCCCAGTTTGGAGGATACGTTGGTGCTGTCACGGGAGTCGTCGCTGGAACAGCGGTTGCTGTGTGTCTGGGTACAAGCAAAAGAAAGAGTGTGAGGGAGAACAGTAATCTGCTCCATTTAGTTCTCCCTAGAAGAACCACTCTGGGAAAAAGTAGATGAAACCGTCAAAAAAATCAGGCTCCAAACAGGTTATTTATCATCAGCACTGAGAGACTTGGGCCCTCTTTCGTGAGGAATCTGCGAAGAGCCAAGGAGGCAAGGAAGTGTTTTGAGAGAGAGGATGATATGAAACAGGCTGACGTGACCCATGGATCAGAAAATCTGCTGGGCTACTGTCCGCAAGACTCCTCCCTATGCATTTTCTTTGTCTCCTGCTTTGCAGAGAGCTTCAGAGGGTTCCCTCCCAACTGGAAGATCAGGCACAGAAAAGAGTATCTGTCCTTAAGTGCCAACAAGCGTGAAATAATGAAACTTGGGGGAGGGGGGAATCCTATTTCAATATCCAACGACCGTGTTCTTACTAAATGATAAACCGATCTGATTATATTCTTGTTTGTCAAGATGAAGTTCAGGTTTTGTTTTAACTGTATGTATTGTACACACTGAAGAGCAGTTCAACTGTTTTTACAATAACCAGCGATCAAAACGTCACTGGAAGTCAGGCCACAGCAAAATCACCCACAGCCACAATTTTCTTCTAGCCTTCTCTCTCTCCCCCACAAATGCTTTTTGGGTTATCTGCTTTTTTTCCAACTACAGGTCGTTTCTGGGCCCCTTCCCCAAGCTCTTCATTTTAGAGATACCTCAAGCTATTCAAGTGCTTTGACACGAGACGTGGTTACCGTATCATTTCTGAACAGGTCTTTTTGCAATGAGCAAGAGGTGATTTTAAGCCCTCTGCCACGGTTTTAGATATAGCAGCTAGCACAGCAAGAACGAACAACCCAGGAACTTTTGCCAGAAGCAGAGAAAAGCCTAACCGTAAGTCTAACTTACGAAACTGGTGCCCAGTACAAGCCATGATGTCGTCAAAATGGCAATGCATTTGAGATGACTTCGTGCAAATGACGCACATCATTTTGCATCGCCAACTGGTGCAGCTACATTATTTGCATCATTTGCACAATGAAATCACATTGTGTCATCTCAGTTGTCTAGGGTTATATCCTCTTTTTTGGAACTTTGTATCCCCATTCCTACAGGTCTCAGACTCTGAGAAGGCAATGGTGGTTATCAGCCAGATTGCAACGGGCAGGCAGGAAAACTTGGCTTGCTCAGGCCTGTCCCATGTGAACATTTGGCCGTTATGCTGCCCAACAGTTTGAGAACTCAAGCAAACCATCACCTGATATTGGAGTCAGGAATTACTCGTACCACACACACTCCATAGGAAGTAGATCTGGGTAGATTCAGGTTGGTCAGTCTCAATGCAGTCAAAACAAGCCACTCTACATGGCAGAATCTTAAGGGAAGGGTGACGTGACTTGATTGCCCCTAATCTCTCCAAAATGGTGAAAACGTTTGTAACAGGACTCCACCTGTCCTCAGACTTAACGTTTTTTCAAGAAATTGGAAAAAGAAGGGACAAAGCAAACAGAAGCATGGGGTCTTAAGTTACATTATGACATCCCACACACACACACTTTACCCTTTCTTTGTCCTGACATCTTCAGTGGAGACAAATTTGGGACGCCTTCGGACCTCTCGCTGGGTAGTATACTTCAAACTTTTCTGGGTCATATCTTGAAAAAGAAGATGGAATGCTTTTAGATTAAAAAAGAAAATCCAAAAGTCACTGATTATGCCTAGAGAAAAGAGACAGAGAGAATGGGGTGATTGTCACCCCCAAATCTGATTTGAATGACATGCTCTTCCTCTCAAAGAGCCAAGTAGCATCTTGGGCCCTGCACAGCCTTGCAAGCTCCAAAGTCCCATTTTTGGCCTCCAGAACTTTCTTGGAGGGAGCAGTGCTAACAGCTTCATTCTTTCTTCTGTGCTGGAGGGGTAAGATGATGGGAGAAATGGGGACCTTAAATGTTGCAGGGGATTAAGGCACTCATTTCATCCCCCCATAGTGGAGGGATTTTAGTCTTCATCTCCCTCTTCCCTATGCAAAAGAAGACCAATAATTCTGGCTCTTCCCACTTGGCCAACAGAATCATCAGAAAACAGTTGTGCCCCAGGAGGCACTAAGCAAATTATAGCTCCCAGGCCAAAAATGGATTGCTCACCTTGTTCAAAGGGAATTTAAGAGCAGAGCAGCAATCATAAAAGTCCTCTGTGCATAGCCAGCTTACAAAAACAACTTCCAATTAATGCTGAGATTGTGTCAGGGGGAACCAGACTTCTGTTAGTTTTGAACACACAGTACTGTACCTGTTGAAGTGGGATTCCTTACCTTTAAAGTTCAGCAAATATTTCTGAGAGCCCACTTCAAAGCTGATACTTCCACTTGGATCTGCTAGGAAAATGTTCTCCAGATCATCCGAAGTTAGATTGGCCTGCTGGAGGTGCCTATCCTATAGAGAAGAAATATGTCATTTGTTGTCAGAGGATAAGGACCAGCTGTTCCCCTCTCCATGCGCCTTCTTGAATGAAATACTTATACAAGACTACAGACAGACTTTTCTGGGTTCACAACATATTTAGAAGAGATATTCTTGAACAACAGAGAAATCCATTGACGCGTTACTAATGCCCAATCTGAATTTTGTTTCATCAATGAGCTTCACTCATTCAGTGAATAACAGACTCAGTCTGTTACTCTCTCTCCAAGGTAAACAGGAGTTTTAGCCCCACAGCTACCATCTATAGTTGATTACTCTACATCAGTGTTTTTCAACCTTGGGAACTTTAAGATGGGTGGACTTCAACTCCCAGAATTCCCCAGCCAGCCATGCTGGCTGGGGAATTCTGGGAGTTGAAGTCCACTCATCTTAAAGTTCCACCCATCTTAAAGTCCACCCATCTTAAAGTTCCCAAGGTTGAAAAACACTGTTCCATGCCAATGATCCACTTACAATGTAAGAAAATGCCATGTTGTTAAAACACTTTCTATACATTCTTTGTTCCTCCTGCCAACACACAAGGAATATGGAAACCAGCAGCCTCTGAAGGGGGGAAGAGGAAGGGAGGCACCTATCAGCCTCACATAACCTCTGACCCTAACCCTAATAACATTGCTTATCCTTTCCTAACCAGCCTTCAACAGGTAAGGAAGCAAGACTGACATAGAATCACCATCGTTCGTTCCAATGTTGGGGAAAAGTGATTAGTTATGGAATCTTGAAAACTAGAGAGGTACTCTCATTTCTTGGTGAGTACATTAAGAGGAGGTCTCCATGAGTTCTCTGAACTTCTTTCTCACAGAATCCCTCACGGGTGGACTGATGCCTTAAGACCTGACATGGATTCCTCCCCAGATGCTAAGAATTCTCTTAGGACTGGAAGCAGCCAACAGAATACTTTCACAGACTAGAGATGCCTTAGTTCTCTACTGACCTGTTTTCCATATTCAATCCACTGGCCCTGGTCATTCTTCCAGTACCAAAGCCACTTGGTTGTCATGACAAACTTAGCGGCTTTGGTGACCGATGATGCGGTGGACAAGCGCCGAATTGGAGCAGCAGTAGAAGTCATGGTCCTGAAATCTAGCTCTAGATCTGGAAAACTGGGAAGGAGAAAGAGTTTGGCTGAGTTCACCCATTCTGCTAAATCCATCTGGTTTTAATTTTTCTCTTTTTTTCCCCTGAACAAGCCACAGTTGGCTGGGTTCACCCAGAAGGCTAAATCCTGAACAATGTCTGACAAACTGCAATACTGGGTTTGCACAGAACTGGCAGAACTTCTCTTCTCAGTGGGTTCTCCATGATGCATGTCAGGTCTGCGCTTTCATCCAGGATTACAAACTGTCCTGTGCATGTTAAGATTAGGTTAAACCGTGACTGACCGGTGCACTGGACAACCCAGAGTCAAAACAAAACCTTCTACCATCTCTGTCCTTGCATGTAATGCTGCCTCTATTTTAACATTTCTGTAAAATGTTATAAGTGTCCCTTTTAGGCATGCAGAATGTCTCAGTTTTTTAGTAGTTTGCTAATAGAAAATACTTGTTTCAGCAAACGCTGCTGATCGCTGGCTACTAGGGCTGTGCGAAAACACTTGGGAGGGTTGTGCAACAGAACTTCGAAGAGGACCTGGTGCCCCAAGCGATGGATCCAGACAGTCATCGCAGCTGCATTGCAAAGCCCACCCCTAGAAGCTGCTGGGCGATACTTGTGTGAATAGGGGCTGGCGAGAAAAGGGAGCATTTGTGATAATCCTCCGAACGGTGAAACAAACCTCTGTGCTGTGTGGCTGATTAAAAAGGGCCAGGTGGACTCTGCCCAGTTTTATTCTTTGCCTGCTGACTTGTCCTGGGTTTCCACATATGTAAGAAGTCCAGAAACACCACAAGACTCGGGCGTTTATTTATGAGGCTGTGACCTGATGCCACTTTAACCCACCCACCCCCTTCCTCCAGGTCCATCCTTTCGGGGAAATGGAGACTATCAATGTTTCCTTTTGCTCATTCTGCGCTTGATTTTAGTGAATTCTAGCTTATCAAAAGGGAAATCTTATTCTTCTGTTTTTACATCCATTCCCCCTAGCGTCTTGTGTTCGGATCTGGAGCCCTTTCCCAACTCCAGGTCTACGTCCTGCAGGCCTTTGTGGAACACATCCCTCCCTGACCTGACCTAGCTCCACTTGGATGAAAAAGGAGCCCTCTGTACAAGCTCAGAGGGCTTGCTGTTATTATCAGCCAATAAACAGCCTTTCTTACCAGTAAAAAGAGAATCGCATGCAGCTGAAAAATAAGTAATTGATGCATTCAGAGATTCAGATCTGGGAAAGAGGATCTTTGAAAACCTTTTTTGGGGGTAAAAGAAACTCTTCATCCAATGATGGTCCATTCACAAGAAAACCGTGATTGATTGGGTGGGCCCCACACACCACCCTTTATAGCAGTGTTGTCCAAACTTGGCCCCTTTAAGATGAGTGGACTTCAACTCCCAGAATTCCCCAGCCAGCATGGCTGGCTGGGGAATTCTGGGAGTTGAAGTCCACTCATCTTAAAGGGGCCAAGTTTGGACAACACTGCTATAGACTAAATGCACTCAGTTTACCTTATTACTTAATAATCATAAAATACAAACTCATGAAGTGAAAAGTAAAATAAACTTCTTGCTTATTGGAAAGGTGTCTTCATCAAAGGCAGCAGGGAAAATACATCCATGGGAGCACTGATTTGCCCCAAGATCGGGCAGGGAGAGTTCGTGCGTCTCTTTTCTGCCCTAATAATCTTAAACCGTGAATCTAAATTGGGGGGTTTGCTGTAAGGGAAATATTAATATCCAAGGGTTGGAATTTAAGCGTTTCAGGATTACTTATGAGATTCCAAAAACGATGGGGAACCCAAAGCATCTACAGTCCGAGATTTCTTTTAGGCCAAGGTTCTTCCTACCAGAGACCCAAACTTCTTACCTTCCATGCCACTGGCCCATGGAACAACTTGATGAAATTTCTACCTGAATGGCCAGCTCTGCAGTAAGGAACATTCACATGTATAAGCCGTTTTCTTAATAGTAAATGCTCTTGTTGATAGATACAGCTGGAGACCCGTAAGTGACATTTTTAAAATCATGAAACCCATCGTTCTTGTAATAAACAGCACTTTGTGTGAGGTTGAGACAGAGAGCCCTTGAATCAGAGGCGCCCTTGGGGTGCCTGGCAAAATCTGCAGGGCGGCAGGTGTGGCATTATCATCGAAGCCCCGCCCCCTCTGCATGCACGTACAAAAAGGGTGGGGCTTGAACCACAATACCGCAGCCGCCATCTTGCAGATGTTGACACCCCCTCCTTGCAGATGCCCCTGGTATTGGCCATCTTCTCCTTTCGTAAAGGAAAGAACCAGGGCTTCACTCCCACCAGGGAAATGCAAATATCCACTAAGGTTTTTTGCAGAGAGCAAGTCCAGCTTCTACCTGGTAACACTTGGGTCACTGTAAGCCTTTTCGACTTCCTCTCTTCTGGGCAGATCCTTCCAACCGTTGCTGGTAAATACCTGCCACCGATAAGGAAGATCATAATGGATCATACTGCAATTATCTACAAAGAGAATGAGAACAAGGGAAAGTTTTCATCTCATCTTCTTTATACCGTGTACCCGGCTTACTGATGTGCTCACTATAAAAGTACTGGCTGACCATCTTTGCCCAGAGAACTATACTTTTGGTCAAGTTTCCAAGCTGACAGATAGAAACAAAAATCGAATGCATTGTTTTCTGGCCATAAGAAGTTTGGACTGCTCTGCGTCATGTAAACCCAAAGGCAACGACAAGGTTGAACTTCACGACCTGTTTTGTTGCGTGTAAAAAGTGTCCCGTTTTCAGGTCCCTACAATAAAGCAGTGAATCGTTGGTTATCAGGCAGTATTTGTTGCATAAACTGGGTTAGTTTCCCAGGAAAAAGCACCAGCAAACCACATCCATATCACCGCCAAGAAACCTACCACGAGGCCTCTTGGGAGCCTCCAGGAGTCACTCTAGACCTGAGGGGTTCCCCCACTTTCCTTGCCTTTCTCTGCTGCCTCTTTCCCATACACCAGAACAGGGTTTCTCAACCTTGGCCACTTGAAGATGGGTGGACTTCAACTCCCAGAATTCCCCAGCCAGCATGAAGTACACGCATCTTAAAGCTTGCTGGCTGGGGAATTCTGGGAGTTGAAGTCCACCCATCTTCAAGTGGCCAAGGTTGAGAAACACCACTGGAAGAGGTCCAGTATGGCCTTGGATCCTAACATAAGCACTGAATCTGCATGTCAGTCTTAATCATTTGCTTCTTTATAGATTAAAGAGGGTCTATATTTCTTTCTTGAAGTGTAGATTATGCCATCACCGACCTCAATGGATCCCTCCCTCCACCTGAACATCAGCAACCCATATTTTGACCCACATCTATCTGCTGTGTTAATTGGGCAGAAGCGCTGTGACTAATGTGGATGGAACATGCAAAGGTATTAAAACTCGCAAGGGCAAATTAATCCTCATCTTCTGGGACTTACTTTTATTTTTACAGAACTGCCAGACATAGTGCAGACAGATTTCATCGCTTTTTTCCTTCGCTGCAACAGGAGGTTTAGGAGGAGGAACTCCTTTCCCATCTGTAAATTTTGAAAAAGAGAAATTAAGGGACACGATATCCTCTCCTGGTATAAGCCACCGAATGGTGTCCTCTTCCATCGAGATGCAAATGCAAGAGGGCCTCTTAGGTCTCTCATCAGGAACAGTCTCATGCGAGCTGGGTCTGCAGGGGGATGACTCCCAGGTCATATGACCCCCAACTCACTGGCTGGAATGACTTGTTCTCCTTCTTCAGGACATCCTATTTCAAGGATCCATCTTGACTGGTGAAATACGGGAGGACTCTTTTAGCATGTGGTGCTCTACGCTCCATATGATCTAGGGGTGATCTTCCTGGAACGTACATTACCTTGGGAGATCATCTAGTCCAACCCAACACCCACTGCAGGAATTCACTCTATTTAAGGAGCTTCAGGAGAATCCATCACCTCCTGAGCAATTCAGTTGTTGCTCCTTTCACTGTTAGGAACTTTTAGAGAAAAATCCCTTATCCATCCTGGCTCTGAGGATATGTTCGTTCTCGGTGCCCATCCTCTTTGCACGTATGTATCTGTTCATTAACCCACTTATCTTTCTTAACCTCCTCGCATTCGACTTCCTGCGCTTACATCCCTTTCACTTATTAAAATTTAATTTTCATCCAATGAAGCAGAAGTTAGGTGACGCAGGATGCGTTAATCCTCTGCCTCATAACATTTCTCCTTTCCCAACTGAGCGATCTGGACTGATGAATACAAATACAGAAGGGGGCACCTGGTTGTAGATTCGCCCATGCTGAAGCCCAGGGCTCACCTACAACAGCCAAAGGCTTGAAGCCATTGATGTGAGACCAACTCAGCCCCTGGGGTTTGCCCCTCAAAAAAAAAAGACTTTGGCTCACTTTGGTCAGGGTGGTCTCGATTCACAAAATGATTCGGGTTAAACGCCAGATGGGGTCTGTCATCTTTCGGAGGCGCAGCGTTTGGGCGTTCTCCACTTGCTGCAGGTGCGAGGGGTCCTACAAGAATGGAGAGGAGTTTCAAGAAGGGGATGAGAAAAGGGAGGTTCTGAAACAGGAACTGGCCTGAGAAGCTTGCAACTGTGTAAACCAGCATTTCTCAACCTTGGCGGCTTTCAGATGGGTGGACTCCAACTGGCTGGGGAATTCTGGAAGTTGGAGTCCACCCATCTGAAAGCCGCCAAGGTTGAGAAATGCTGGCGTAAATGCTCACTTTTGTAGAAAGCAAGGTCTTGCATCAAGGCGGCAATTCTGGCTTCACAAATCATTTGGATGTTCCAAATCATCTCCTTGTCCAGGCCTTCAGGGAGCAGCAGCCTCACAGAATTGGGGTCCAGAAGATTGTGAGACCTCTTGCAACGGGGGAACCGGCATTCTCCTTTGAGAAAGTAGCGGCAAATGTGAAGCCGGGGGCAGTTATCCTGGGTGCAGTTCCCTTCCCCTTTGTTATAGGCACCGCAAACCTGGAAAGAAGGAGAAACAGAAAGACGCCAATGTTCTTCTGTTCGGGGCTGCACAGAAAGTAGGGAAACATCCTGACCGTTCGTGTTCAGGGCACCTGTTTTGAGACCCTAATTTAGCCTTACCTATTAAAAATCACAGAAACATTGGCCTATATTTAAGTAATATGATTTGCTGTTTTCTCTTATGCAGAAACTAAAGGACCTGCATTTTGGGTGATTTGTGTTTACCGGTAGTCCTCGCTTAACGACCACAATAGGGACTGGAAAATTGGTTGTTAAATGGTGTGGTCATTAAGCAAGTCACCACATGACCAGACCCAATTTTAAGACTATTTTTATGATGGTCATAAAGCGAATCATTGCAGTGATTGAGCAAATCATGGGATCATTAAACGAATCCAGCTTCCCCAATGGACATTTTTTGTTGGAAACCAACAAAAAAGGATGCAAATCGCAATCATGTGACCTCAGGACTCTGCAACCAGTCGTAAATGTGAGCCAGTTGTCAAACATCCAAATTGCGATCACGTGACTGCAGAGGTGGTGCAACAGTTTGCAACACTCGTAAATGCAAGTACAGGTTGTAAAGCACTTTTTTCTGAGGCTGTCATAACTTTGGACCGTCATTAAACAAATGGTCCTTAAGCGAGGACTACTTGTATTCATGAAAGAAATGTGCATTTCCTTCTTAAAAAAACAAAACAGCAAAATTCCACCCATATTCCAGAAGTTAAGCGACCACTGTTCAGATGGCAAGACTGTGGAAATTTGATGGCCTTTAAAAGGGTTTTAAAGTTCTTTTATAGAATCAGAGAACTGATGTCAGCCCCACCAGGTAGACCATACCATGAGATCAACTTAATAGGAAGGCTAAACTGACTTTTACTGAGATGGGCCACAACAGCAGAATCTTGCAGGTCTGATTGTGCTGGACCTCCTCCGCCTTCTTACACTTCAGTGAATCAGCTTCCAAATGGTATCTGGACATTCTAGACTTTAAAAATGCTTTAGCCTCTTCTGCTTAAACAACATCAAGGTCATCCTCCTTACTCTTTACAATGGAAGAGACCGCAAGATCATCTGGTCCAACCCTCTGCAATGTGTAAGAAAACCAATTCCTAGAGGAGGCTGTCCAACCTCTTCTTAAAAGCTCCAGAGATGGAGAAACTGCAGCTTCTAGAGATAGACTGTTCCAGGGTACTTTTTTTAAATTATCAGGTTAACGCAGAACTTAGCAGCAACCCAGTAAACAAATTCTAACCATAAAACAACCAACTGCAATAATGATACTAGACCACATGTATATACGTCCATAATAATTCAAAATATGAGTTAACCTAGATCTGTCAGCTAAATAAGAGCAGGGTGGAACAGCTTAAATAATAAGAAAAAAAAATCTGAAGCAGAAGGAACACAATACTGCACATTGATCTAACTGATAACAGGCAGAGGAAACCCAGATTCAAACAAGACTTGTCTCAAAAATATCCACTAGACCATATCAAAGGCCTTTTCCGCATCTATCAGAACCGCTAGAGATCATTAGTCTTCCCTGAATTTATAGGGAAAATATCAATTACTACTGTAATATTATTGGACACTTGAAGACCTTTTATAAAACTAGATTATACAGAATGGATAATCAAACAAAATATTGTCTGCAACTGAAATGCTAGTGTGGCAGTCAATATTCTTGTGCCGACATTCTACAAGGAAGCAGCGAACAAATGTCTTCATCAGCCATCAAAACCATTTTTGCAAGCCCCATCAAAAGAAGTCTTTATAGTACTAAATTGTGATTTAATATGACATGTAAGCCGGGGCCCCGGTGAGAAAGTAAACCTGAATAAACCAATGTAGGAGTTGACAGTTTCGATACATTCATCCAAAAGTTTCAATTTCTCTTTCAATTTCATACAATTTCTCTTCCTTTATTTGCCTAAACCAGGAATAGTCTTATGACTACTTCTATAGCCCCCAAATGGATGGGGTCAAGCTTTGGGACCTTCTATGAAGCTTTGGGAGTTTGGGGAAATTTTAAGGGGTAACATGGAAGCCACTTCATCATCCCTTATAGATGCTGAGCTCCTTCCAAAATGTGTCTTCCTTTGAAGCGCAGCCCTTAATATTCAACCCCCAGCTGTATTATAAGAAAGTTGCAGAGTCATGCTTTTATCAGTATTATTCTAGGGCAGATTAGCAGTTCACAAGAATTGTAGACTTTTTATGTTCTTATACAGGACATGAGCTCTGTTGAACTCAAAGGGACTTGCCTCTTAATAGACACATATTGGAGTGCCTGCTTACAAATGATGAGCCATCCATCTGACATACACTCTAACGCTGTATATTTATTAATTGGCCATTCAAAAATAAGGCAGTGAAAGGAATGTTTGTGTACTAACCCTCGTTAGCCACCTAGAGGGATTCTGCATGACTCCGGCAGCCATAAAAATGGAATAAATAAATACTACAACATAACTTTCAACATGTTGTGGCTGTCCACCATCTCTACCCCTATATATTGAGCAAGGATTTTATCTTTCATATCAGAAGCAGTCAGGAAGTGTAGATATCCAAAGTTTGACCTAAGTCAGCAAGATCTATTCTTGCTAAACCGATTCTAAAACCAAGGTCTCTCAGATCAGTGATCCTGTAACAAATAACTGGTCTATAAGTTTGCACAACTTACATCAGGTAAAAGAAAAGGGTCGTTTTGGAGAAGTAAAACACACAGTTCGTCTTCATTGAGGCCAGAGAGTTCATGATTCTTCAAAACTTTCCGGTTACTTTCTGATAAAATGTCATGAGAGTACTTGCAAAGGCTAAAGGAGAATATAAGAAACAGAGATAAGTAAACTATTCAGAGTTCCTAAAATTATAATTGCATATATGGAAACCCATATATTCCAAGAGCCTTTCTTTTCTGCGATGCCGAAATGCTACCCCACCCTGAAAAAACCTACGTCTCACCAAAACGTGGCAGGAGGAGTGACCATCAAGCCTTAAAAAACAACACCAAAACTTTCTGGACTTTGAAAACTTACTGATGATTATTATCTAGGAGCAACTGTGTAAGTTAACCATTGCAGAGAAACAGATCAATGTGCGCAAACCCTAAGCATACAGAGTCATTACTCGAAGCAAGTTTTAGCTTTTTCAGAGCTTTATCTTCCCTTCATCTTTTCTTTTCACTTAATTACAAGGGGAAAAAAAGCAAGGCTAAATCACTCGATTCAAAGCATCTTCTCTTCCTATGCTCAAATTGTTAAAATTGCACCATTAAGCTGCAGTTCAAGCAGAGTTGAGATTTCTAACGCACGGTCCAGTTGGGGAGACTTGGACGGAGTTTTAAAAAAAATTCAGGCAAATATCATCCTTATTTTACAGGTTTTACAGAATAAGGTTTCAAGCTTAATCTGAATTGATCCATTCGAGCAGGGTTTCTCAACCTGGACTGCTTTAAGATGTGTCGACTTCAACTCCCAGAATCCCCCAGCCAGCACGTTAAAGTTGCCGAGGTTGAGAAACACCGCATCAGAGTCTGAGAAAAACCAGGTGCTTAATTTCCACATACATACTGTAACCATGTCTAAACACACAGGTTACATTTTCAGCACTATGGAACAAGAGCAAATTAGGGGTGGGGGGAGCCCTTAAAACAGTGTTGTCCAAACTTGGCCACTTTAAGATGAGTGGACTTCAACTCCCAGAATTCCCCAGCCAGCAAGGCTGGCTGGGGAATTCTGGGAGTTGAAGTCCACCCATCTTAAAGTGGCCAAGTTTGGACAACACTGCCTTAAAATCTCACCTCCTTCCAGTTCTGGATGCCAAACCTTTAGGGCGGGGGCGTTCAACCATAGTTCTCTGCATTCAGACACAACACAGTAAGCCCTAATCCGCAACTCAGAAACCCCAATGACTAGATTTATCCCCACCCTCTGAAGCCAAAGGCAAATGAAGCAGTGCATGGCTCAGGGTGAGATGCAGCTTAACCAAACGTCGGGATCCTCCCCTCACCCATTCACCCTGCTTTCCGCCTGTCCTGGTTAATGCTAGTTCTAACCACGATACTGTAATGCGCGCCGCCATTTCTTGACACCGTCGGGCCTGAAGCACCAGCCTTTGATCTAACTCCTAGAGATGATGCTTTTGCACACGCTCTGCCACTCACCCTCTTGCACGATCAGGCAAGGGACAGGCAGATGAACCGAAACCTTCCCTTCCCCGCATCCCTAGGGTCTGCTTTAACTGGGGGTCTGCCAGCCCCAAGGCTTGGGGAGGGGGGTGCGGCAACCCACCACGAGGTCCCCTTGAGAGCCAAGGATCTTTGCAGGGGGCTGCCCTGGGAAAGGCCAGCCACAGTCTGCATTTATCTGGCTCCAAAGCAGATCAGGTTAAGCTCCGCCTTTCCTCCCGCAGCGCCCAAGGAAATCGAAACCGAAAACCCACGCTGATAGCTGGCACGCGAGAGCGAGCAGTGACTAATACGGTCTCCTGCTGCCAGGGCAGAAACAGGAGGAGGCGTTTGCATGGCCGGCTCATCGGGCGCTCAGCTGACTAAATCCTTTTGTACAGAACCTGCTTATCATTTTTAACTGACCGAAGTGGGTATGGCTGTCAGGACTGGGAAGGGGGGGACCCCAACGGCGGGGCTAAAAGGTGCCAGTGACACCAGGCACAATTAATTCCTCATTAGGACGGCAAAGTCAGGCCTGACCCCTGCGTAGTCCGACCCAGGGGCTAGCTTTTGCAAAGACCTTTCAGCAGTTCCTTTGATCCTGCCCATCCGCCTCCCCGCTGCTTTTTCTCTTTATCCCCCCCATCCCCAAGCGACCCCTAATCGTGGCCAAAGGATGCCAGTTTCTGCTTGCTGATCACCGCCCCAAGAAATCAGCCCCCCTTTATGTGGTCTAGCCCTGTCGCCTTGCAAATGGAGGCACTCAACCAACAGAGAGGCGTGCATGAAAGGGGGCAGGGGGGAAACCCTGTTTTGTTTCAAACGCACCACTGCTTCTGAGGCTCCACTCCCGTTTCGGGTCCGCCTCAGCTGAGCAGATTGAATCCCTGAAGGTTGGGGGTCGCAGTTTTAGATATTTGCTCGCGAACAGAATGCAGAACAGAAAACGAAGTACTAAAGCAGGCAGTTCACCTAGACCCGTGGCTGATCTGCTGTTGCAGGGCGTGTGACTCTTCTGAAGATCCTACTGCATTAAATATTGGACTTAAACCAGGGTGTGAGGCATGGATTTTAAACATTAGCTTTTTCTCATCCTGACTGTGGAAAGAGTCAGTGGAACGGTCACCTTGCCTCCAAGTAACAATGAACTTGATGACTCTTCGTGCTCGTTATCTTGGTGGGACCCCAAGGAGACCCTGGTCCTGAGTGGGACTCATTCGTGTTGACTACAGGGGCACATCCCCTGTTTTCTGATGCCATCAGTACGTGATTTCCTGGTGGTCTCCCATCCAAGGCCTAATCAAGCCTGACCCTGTTTAGCCACCTGAGATCTGCCACTCACTCACAGTTACAAGCGAGAAAAGTGGAGTTTTCCAGGAAACAGGCCTTCCGATCCAAGATTATTCACTTTCTGAATATCTTTTCTCTTTCCTGCTTCTGCCACAGTAACTGCTCCTTCCAAGATTGTCCTGGTGAGCAAAGCGCCCAGAATCTAGGCCTCTGAAGGCCTGAGTATCTGATACAATAGGGAGGGGGCTAGAAAAGGTTGAGGCCACCCACCGGAATAACTGAAGGAGCCCCAGGTTGTGTTTGCTAAGCAAGGTAGGGACAGTCCTACAAGATGTCCAGGCTGCAGACTTGGCGCAGGGAAGCATGGGTGGATGGATGGATGGATGGATGGATGGATGGGCAGATACTCACCAAGATACACAGGTATACCCACCAAGGTATGCACAGGAAGCCTTTGCTTAAATCGGTGTTTTTCAAACTTGGCCACTTTAAGATGGGGGGACTTCAACTCCCAGAATTCCCCAGCCAGCATGGCTGGCTGGGGAATTCTGGGAGTTGAAGTCCCCCCCATCTTAAAGTAGCCAAGTTTGAAAAACACTGGCTTAAATCAACTACTCTTCTCTGATGATTACCCCTCCTGCATTTGCCTGAAGCCTGTATTCAACCTTTTGCAAACTATTTCCCCTCCCCTTTGAAGACCCCATTCTGCACATTCAAGGGTGGGGTCTTCAGGAATCAGCCCACCCCAAACATCAGCTACCTGCTTTTCCAGGCTTGAAGTTGTACACTGCGAACCTCTGGCAAAAACTATTTTTCCCACTCTCTCTGGCCTCTGTATCTTTCGCTGCTAGCTCTGTATTTACAGTCTCCCAAGGCCAGCCGCTTGGCAGTCCCCCACTGCTCCTGTGTGGGCAGTGCCATTTTCCTGGCAAAGTAGAAGCCAACGATTTACAGCCCCAAAGAGCTGAAGAGGGGGCTGCCTCTGGAAAGAAAGGTAGACTAGATAGTCTTGGGGACCCCTCCCCACCCTATGTTCAGTGAGGGTGCTACAGGAGAGGGGGGGCTGGACTCCAAAGTTCCTCCCAACCCTTAGAATCTCCCCCTTCCTTAGAGAAATTAAGAATCTAGAAGCGTCCGAAATCCGGCTCCTTTGGCAAACACCCTGCCTCGTTTTCCACAAAGGATACGCCCATTGCCTGGGGGCAGGGGAGAACAATTGTGCTTCTCAGTTGTTACAACAGAAAGGGAGCCCTGACCAGGGCAGCAGAAGGAACCCAGGGCTTTGCCTGGAGAGCTGGGTGGCATGCAGGTTTAATAAATAATAATATTATTTTAATCATGTTTGGCTTCTGGGGGCATGGGTTTTTCCCTTTTGGCTTCTGACCAACAACAAAACACCACCAGCCTTTGGATTTCCTTCTTTCCCATCTCTTTTCTGGGCTCCTTGGGCTGCTGTGTCCTCCCCCCCCCCCATTTTTGCTTAAAGCCAGTCTTTCCATGCAAATCTTCCTCCCCTTTCCGGCCGAAAATAATCAAAACCCCACACCCCTCAAACCACCCAGCCAAGTTCCTAAATGCAGCTTCTTTTTTCAAGGCTTGTATCTGCACAGCTCACACCTGTTAGGAGGCTCCCTTTAATTTGCATTTTACTTTTCATTTTCTATTTTGAATCGCTTTGCTCCCCTCCCCAAATAAAAGCAGTAGAATTTGTTTGGTTCTGACTAGTCCCCAGAGATTGGGCAATACCTTGATGTCAGTTTTGTTTTGGTTTTTAAAAAAGCTTTCTTTAATAGGAAAAGCTTGCAATATGTGTAGGGTAACTAAAGTGAATTCACAAGACATATTTTCCACCATTACTGAAAAATCCTAGAATGCAAATCTATTGGGAAATGGGTTGTTTGGCCACATCAAGACTCTTACTACAGTGAGAAATTTAAGACTGGTATAAATCAGATTAACACAAACCATTGTCTAGAAGAGTGTTTCTCAACCTTGGCAACTTTAAGATGGGTGGACTTCAACTCCCAGAATTCCCCAGCCAGCCTTGCTGGCTGAGGAATTCTGGGAGTTGAAGTCCACCCATCTTAAAGTTGCCACGGTTGAGAAACACTCTTCTAGACTATAACTCTAAGTCTCGCAGAAAAAGCCACAGTATCTTTCTCAGAAGGTAAATGTTTGGTATATTTGGGGAGCTTTTAATGGCTGTTTGGAAAATGCTGGTTATAGTGGGGCTACTTAAGAACTACAGACCTCAACTGTACTTTGTACATCACGCAAGTGTGCTAAAACATTCACGAGAGCTCCAAGGAAACTGACTTGTGAGATCTTCAGACCAGTCACAAGCTACTTCCCTGAACCGTTTCACAACATTTTCATCTGGCGAATAATCAGACTATTCGATTCTCTACCATTTTCCGCCTGAAGCCAGCCATTTTTTATAAGAGGCGTTCAGCTAATTTTTGCTGTTCTTATTTTAATGGTCAGCCGCCCAGAGCCATGGGTACGAGATGGGCGGCCATATAAAGTTATTGAATAAATAAACTACATTCACTCTTACACCTTCAGCAACTTGTAGACCGGCTGACAATGGAACTCAGTGCAAATGCTCGCTTCTTTGAAAAGAAGGCCAGATACAGGCTGGGGAAATGGCTTTGTGTCATCAGCACCATTTTAGTTCACAGCAAGTCCCCAAAAACGCCATTTCCGTCCCAAAGGGTTCAGGAGCACGAGCTGGTTGGCCTTGGCTGGGAAAGCTCTGGATTTGGAAATGGTTTCGGGTCAGATACAGGTAGAAACCAGCAGTTCCAATGAGGAATTCATGCCAATTTTCAGAGGGTTCTGGAGACCCTTTTCTCCGTGGATTTCAACAGGACCTGAAAAACGACTGTCCTCTGGCCGGACCCGGCTTGCAATGCGAGAGAGGTGTAAACTATGAATTAAATACAGCCGCAGCTGTATTTCTCTCAGAACATTTGAGAACCAAGGTTTGGCATGTCGTGTGAGTCTTCTGGTTTTTTATAAGAGGATTTTTAAATGGGGGGAAAAAAACATGTTTAGAAAGGGACCCCCCGCTCCAGCTAAAAAGAGCTGGACAAGAGTTTCCATTTTATTTTAAGCTAAGTTCGGTTCGGTTCGGTTCAGTTGCCCCCTCTTCTTCCTTTTTTCCCCTTCCCAGACCCGGGAGTCCCCGCTGGTCCAAAGCGGACTTCTTACGCCACGACGCCTCCGCCTCCGCCTCCGCCTCGCTCGCCCGCCGTCTCCCCGGCCAACCGCTCGCCTCGCCTCGCCTCGCCCCGAGCCAGCCAGGCGTCATGAGGACTAGCGCCCCGCTTCGCACGGCGCCCACCGCTCTGCCCGCCGCCGGCCGCTCACCTGACTCGGCATCTCCCGCGAAGGTTGAGCTTGCAGAGGTGCAGGCGCTCGCAGCCGGCGCAGACCTGGCGGACGCAGAGGCGGGCGGCCGAGACGGCCAGCACCCAGGCGACGCCGCCCTGCTTGCGCACCAGAAAGCGCGCCTGCCCCGCGTCCTCCAGGACCTGCCGCAGCTGGGCCGGCGACAGCCCCAGCTCCTGGGGCAGCTCCTCGAGGCGCACGCGGCCGCCCCGCGAGCACAGCACCTTGGCCAGGTAGCACACCGTCGGGTCCGCCATCCTCGCGCCGCCGCCGCCGCCGCCACCGCCGCCGCGAGCCCGCCCGCGCCGGCCAGCGGGAATCGAAAGCGAAGGGCGCCCGGCGGGGGGGCGGGGCGGGGCAGGCGCCTGCGTGGCCGGGGGCGGGGCCGGGGCGGGGCCGAGCGCGGGCCCGAGCCCTGCCGCGGGGGCCCCTGGAAGAGGCCGGGAGCCGCTCCGCTTCGCGCCGTGCCGCGCTTTCCCGGGCCGCTCCGGGCCGGCGCGCCGGGGCGGGGGGCGGCGGACCTGCCCCAGGCCCCGAGAGGCGGTTTGCGCGGGCAGGGGGAGCCGCGGGGCTGGGCGGCGAGGAGGGGCGCAGCCTCGGAACCCGGGGCGCCCTCGCGTCGCCTGCGCGCAGCCAGCGCTCTGGTTTCCTGTCGCGGGCCGAAAGAGAAGGCGGAGGAGGGAGGGGGGCGGCTGCAGAACCGATGTCCCCCGAAGTCACTCCGGCTTACGAAGGGCTCGCCAGCGCTGCGCCCGAGAGCACAGCTAGCCCCGGGGAATGCTCCTGGGGGTCTTTCGGCCGCGGCTTCAGCCCGCCGAGGAAACAGCGTAAAAAAGGAAGGGAAAAATACGTACACCAACAGCTAATAAGCGTATTCTGCACATTCCAGCAATCCGCCTTATTTTCCGCTGCGGATCCCCCGCCAAATGAATCTTGAGGCCAGATAACAAAACTTTGCAAGATTGTATCCTGTATCATACACGGCCAGCAGGCAAGAAATCAACAGAGAAGGGATCGGTGTTTTCTTAATTAGAATTTTTCAGGACCATAAAAGATTAAGGAAAAAAGTATCTAGAAAATAAGAAAAATGAAAAAAGAAAGAAAACACAGAATAAGACTTACACCCTTCTTTCTATCAAGTAATTGCTATCGTATTCCTTCCCCTTCCACTTTGGCCCTTTCTAATCCCCAAATCCATAAATCATCAATTCAGTCTTGTCTTCTTTCAACAAAAAGTCCATATAAGACTTCCATTTTTTTTCTTTGAAAAAGTCTTTATCGCTTTTTCCCTGACCAAACTGGTCAGCTCTATCTATCTATCCATCCATTTATTTATTAAATTTGTATGCCGCCCATCTCCCCCAATGGGTGACTCTTTGCCATTTCTGCGAGTTCTGTCAGTTTTATAAGCTACTGTAGGAACGTACAAGGGACCTGATTGATTGGGGTCTTTATCTATTGAGAGCCATTGGGCGTAACATTCATCACAATGGCCAAATAATGTCTTAAGAAGGGGTTCCGGGAGAGCATTTCTAGATCTCTGTAATGAGCATAGTGTCAGAATCCTCGCAGTTGATCCCTTGCCCTGCTAGTTTGCTTGCTTCGTTTCTGCCATTACGGTAGAGATGGAGGAAGGGAGAGAAGGTTGGGAGGTTAGGTGCAGATGGGCCATTATCTGGCTCTCAGGAACACCCAAGGTCGTACCAACGTGGGAACCTGAGAACATCTTCGACATGCGCAAGAGGGATTCAATGACAGAAGGCGAGATGAAATGGGAGTGAGGTAAAACTAAGTTTTGGCACGCGCGGGACTCAGTTCCAGCTCTGTTTCTAGAGCTGTTCACTACTTTCCAATAAATGAACTTTCCTCTGAACCTGCCTTGGTTTCAATGAGAGTGGCTTTCACTGGGAACTAAGTACCGTGGTTCTTACACATAGCAGGAAGGGGCCAAGAATTCAACGGCCCTGAATACATTGTTTTGATGTCTGGTGACTTCCTTTAGCAGCTTGGTGGATCTCTGGTTGGACGTGCCAAGGAGGGGTGAGACAACCATCCAACAGGAATATCTTATTTGGATGACTGCTCTAAGCGGCGGTTGGACTCTGACCCCTCTCAGGTTTAGTATTTTATGCTCTCTAGGAACTCAGAAGGAATCTGGTGGCACCTTTTCCGACTAACACGTTTTATGGAAAGGCAGAAGCTTTGAGGAGCTGTACCTCCCTTCATCACAGGCATAGAAATCTTCCATGAGTCTAGCCCAGTGTTTTTCAAACTTGGCAGTTTGAAGAGGGGTGGATGTCAACTCGCAGAGTTCCCCGGCCAGCATGGCTCTGATGGAGGAGCTGCGGCTCCCACAGGCTTCTGCCTTTGAATAAAATTTATGAGTCAGAAAAGGTGCTACCAGATTCCTTCTGATTTTTTTTGTCACCATAGACCAGTGTTTCTCAACCTTGGGACTTGAAAATGTGTGGACTACAACTCCCAGAATTCCCCAGCCAGCACAGTTGTAGTCCACACATTTTCAAGTTCCCAAGGTTGAGAAACACTGCCATAGATCAACACAGCTCTCCTCCTATAATGTGCTTTCTAGGAATTTATTTATTAGTTGGCCACATTTCACATGCACTTGTGGTGTACAAGAAAACTCCCAATCATTGCAACCATTACACAGAAACAGTGGTCTTTCAAGCCCTCCAACTCTTTCCTAAATTGCTGTCATGGATAAGACAGATCAGAACAGCTCAGATGCGATGGGACCACGGCGGGTTCGGGGGGGACCTCTGATCACCCGTTGGGAGAAACCATGATGGGGAACATACTCTTCCAGTGTGCGAGTTCTTTCAACGTTGATGCTCTTGGGAATACATGGGACTAGACTAGGGAGCCCACCATGCTCCGTTGCTCTGACACACTCAGCTGGGGGCCTAGGGTTGTAGGGATCCCGTGCTCCAAAGTTACTTATGGATCGGGGTTATCCTTTGGATGTCCCCTGGGAGGGAAGGGAGAGGGGCAGAACTGCTTTGCCAGGTGTGACTGTACCTGGCGGGCATCATGCACACTGCTACCTTGCCCGTCTCCTTGATTGCCAATGGCTTCCCAGCTTGGCACGTGAGGACAGTAATGCCACAGCATCCTCAAGGAGGAGTCAGCATTTCCGCTGCTTTGTTTTAAGAAAGCCAGCTTGTTATTCTTTCCCTCGGTTGCTGGGTTATCTGATTTCATGACAGAGGCCCACGGCAGCAGCAGAACGGATCAGCTTTTCTCCGTTGGGAGGAAATGTTGGAAGGGGGTGGGATTCTGTTCACCCCACTGACAGTCAGCAGGATAATCCTCTGGAAATTGAGCAAAACAGAACCAGATGGGGCTCGAAAAGAAACTGGGTTCCCCCCTCCCCAAGTCCAGTGCAACCCAACTGGAGGGTCAGTTTGGCACAGCTCAGAATGCTGTCCCCTCCTCTAAGGCCCCTCCCACCTCTTTCCTGGTCACATGACCCAGAGCAGACCCGCCCACACCCCACCCTGGGCTTTCCTTTGCCCACTTGTAACAACCCATTACTTGCTTTTTCGTATATGTGTGTGTATCTTTGAGTTGGTGTTGACTCCTGGCAACTGCCTGGAGAAGTCCTTGCAGATTTCTTGGCAAGATTTCAGAAGTGGTTTGCCCTGGTCTTCTTCCTGGGGCTGAGAGAGAGGGACTGGCCCAAGGTCACCCAGCCAGCTTTGTGCCTAAGGCAGGACTAGAACTCACCATCTCCTGGTTTCTAGCCTGGGGCCTTCACCACGACACCGACCTTGCTTACCCAGAAGAAAATCCAAGCACCTCCTACAGCTTTCCCAGCCTTGCTGACAACTGGGACAATTTTGCAGGAAAAGACCCCCACCCTCCATGGAAACCTGCTTGATCTACACTCCATGTCCAGCCCATCAACCCTCCGACTCCCCATGGAGCACTTTTTCCAGATGACATGAGGGAGAGAGAGCAGAAGAAAGAAGAAACATTCCTTAATCCCTCAACCTGGTGACAAGGAAGTGGGCATCTTTAGACAGATCCAAGCTCCAGGGCCAAGGATGTTCCCAAAAAATGATCCTCCTGTCAGCCTAGCAAGGTAGCCACAACCAGATGGACTAATTCTACTTGATTATAAGGTTACATTAAAAGAATTTTGTAAGTCTGGAAGTACATCTCTTCCCCCTTGCCTTTACAGTCCAAGGAACTGGGCAGGGTCTCTTTTGAGACTTTTGCCAGGCCCCCATTCCTTCTGCAGGCTCAGCTGCCTCTTATCTGACTGTTGTCTGGTTTGCGGCTCTTCCTCCTGTCTCCCAAGGTCATTCCCACCTACCATTACACCTCCCCAAATACAGAAGCTGAAGTCTCTGGGCTGGAGGGTCGGGGGACCTTTTCACAGCACCTTCTCTGGAGTTGCATCCCTGGGAAGCTGATGGGCACAGTGCTACATAGCTATGCTCTTGGGAAGCTCAAATGCCACTTGCTGGGGACTCCCAAGACAAGAGCCCTTGCACTAAGATCAACATGTAGCACCTGTTCTTAACAGTTTTACATCAGATAACCTAATTATTAGTTGGGAGCAGATGGAACTAGTAGTATTACTAGTTAGTACTAGTATAGTACTACTAACTAGTAGTAGCATTGAGTATTGCCGTATCTCCCAACCTTATGGACTTCCCTTGAGGAAATCTGGCTGCTTCAAACAATCTACAAGTATTTATAATCTAGTTTTTAGTAATAGAGGGTCTCTAGACTTTCCTTGCCCCCCCCCAAGTCTAAGATCAGTTTATTAGAAGGCTGGTGTCAGAAGCCTTGCAATCAATCAGCCGTCCTGCTAGTTTGCTTGCTTCGTTTCTGCCATTACAAGAAAGGTGCGGGGAGAGTCAGAAGGTGAACCACTAAGGCAGATGGACTGTTATCTGGTTCTCAGGAATGCCCAAGGTCGTACCAGCATGAGACCAGGAGAGACCCAGTGGCATGCGCGAGAAGGACTATGGGATAGAACGGGGGAGGTGAAAGGAGAAAGGGGGTCAAATTGAGTTTGGCACACACGGGCTTTTAGTTTCAGCAATGACTTTTGAACTCAGTAAATGAACTTTTCTTTGAGTCTACATCGGTTTCAAGGGGAGTTGCTTTTGCTGGGAGCTGAGTGCCGCAGTTTCTTACAGCTGGGCAGTTTTAGATCAGCTTAGTACTAGGAAGTAAAGCCTTCAACCTATTCTATAGTTTTTCTGGCACTGCTCTTGTCAGAGATGTTTTCTGACCTGCTTCGCCTGCTTTGATGGTCTCCCATCCAAGTATTTATTTATTCGTGATCTTTCTATACTCTAATCTAAAAAGACTCCCAGCAGTTTACAACATTAAAATCAAAGTATGTATAAAAACAAATATATAAAGCTGCTGAATAATAAAAAACAACAACACACCCTGGTGTTTTTACTCCGAGTGACAGTCATTATAGATTGAAAGCTCCCTAGACCGGCTCCATCTTAACCACCTTCCTGAACACAGGAGAGTGGGAGCTGTCTGAATCTCCAAGAATGGAGAAAAATGTTCCAGAAGGATGGGGTCTCCTAGCCCCCTCACCTACAGGGAACATCTCTCCTTGAGACAAGTGGACTGGACAGGTAGGTTCTGCCTAAAGATTATGGTTCTAGAGATAATTGAGATGAAGACCATAAGGACCTCACTGGGTTAAAACCAACAGTTTGAATGAGACTCTCAAACCTATCAGATAATGCAGATGTGATGGACTGGAATGGTGGGAGGGGAGTAAAGAATGTGCTCTCAGCGCCAGAGGAGCGAGGAAGAGATAAGCGGAGGAGACTGGCACCTCCCTAAGAAATTCCATTGGTTTGAACTGGCTGAGCCTGGGAACTGGTTTCATTTTGGGAAGATTGATGTCAGGCCTAGCCCAAGGAACTCCAGGAGACCATGCAGAATCAATCCAGCAAGGTTTATTAGCTACAACCCCTTAACAAGAATCTTCCCAGAATGAAACCAGTTCCCAGGCTCAGCCAGTTCAAACCGATGGAATTTCTTAGGGAGGTGCCAGTCTCCTCCGCTTATCTCTTCCTCGCTCCTCTGGTGTTGAGAGCACATTCTTTACTCCCCTCCCACCATTCCAGTCCACCACAGCAGCGCCTGCAGAACTGGTGTTAGGAATTGGCAGTGGCTCTTACCTGCCAACGGGTGTATTTTGCACCAACTGGAGCTTCTGGCTAGT
This sequence comes from Python bivittatus, assembly GCF_059951505.1. Lineage (NCBI taxonomy): Eukaryota > Metazoa > Chordata > Lepidosauria > Squamata > Pythonidae > Python > Python bivittatus. The sequence goes on along the minus strand of NW_028277029.1, from coordinate 2,337,090 downwards.
CTTCAAGTGGAGAACCATGTGGAGTACATTGTCTGTGCCAAGCCTTGAGTTGTTGAAGGTGTGAGTGACTGTCTCCAGGGCCTCTTTCTTCAGCTACAACTTCCACCTGCATTTCTAGCAGTTGCCATGACTCTGGAAGGACCCTCAAGCCAGAGGACCAGATGGTTTGGGGACAAACAGCAGCATTGTCTTGCAGGGAGTCCCCTTCAGCTGGTTCCTTCTGATTCAGCCGCTCCCAGAGTGGCTCTAGGATTCTTCCCAACACTGGAAGCAGTGTTATTTTCCCAGCATTATGCTCACTGGGTCTCTTTAGCAAGACCCAAGATGGCAAGACCCAAGATGGCAAGAAGAAAAAGATGGGGTTACAAGAATTCTGGCAACTGAAATGTCTCTCAATATACAGCCAATATATCCCCAGCATATATTTGGGTGGATCTTCTCTTCTCTTCTCTTCTCTTCTCTTCTCTTCTCTTCTCTTCTCTTCTCTTCTCTTCTCTTCTCTTCTCTTCTCTTCTCTTCTCTTCTCTTCTCTCTTTTGGTGAAGTGACAGACTGGCCCATCTTTTAGCTCAGAGTTTTTCAAACTGCGTTCTGTGAGGACCTGATGGGGTTTCATAGGCTGATTTATGTTTATACTGTTAAATTGCTTTATTATAAGCTGAATGTTTACTTCCTGTTTTAGATCTGCATACAAAATTTACCCAAGAATTTTAGTTCTTACAGTCTGCATCATTGTATCATTTATTTTATTCTGTTTATGCCCTTCATACTTGCCCTTCCTTCCTTCCTGGTCACTGACCAACATTAATCTAATCTAATTTCTCATCTGGTGGAGTTCCATGAAACCCTAAAGGGGAAGAAACTTCACTTGAATGCAGCCAATTTTCTATCGGGGGTTCCAGGAGTTTGATTTTTTTATCTTTTTTAATCTAACAGGTTCCATGGCCAGAAAAAGGTTGAAAACCCTTGTTTTACTGATCGTGAAGGAGCTTAGGAGGTTCTGGGGACTGCCATCTCTGCCCCACTCTTACGGAGATTTGGCTACCACTCCACCACCAGATCTTAGTTTCTGCCTTTCTGAGGCTTCCCCTCCCTGTCCTCCTTCTGTGGTCCTTTCTCTGCAAGCCTCCTGCCATCAGTCAGCTCCAACTCCTTCTCCTGCCTTTACTGCAGGGTTCCTCGACCTTGGCCACTTTAAGACGGGTGGACTTCAACTCCCAGAATTCCCCAGCCAGCCTTGCTGGCTGGGGAATTCTGGGAGTTGAAATCCACCCGTCTTAAAGTGGCCAAGGTTGAGGAACCCTGCTATCTTGTAATCCAATTCAGTCCAATCCAACTTTTGCCACCCTCCCCTCAGCTCATCTACTCCATTCCAAAACACTTCCTTATTTGTCCCTTTTCCTCTTCTTCCTCCTCCCTGAGGGGCATGAAATGGAAAATACTGTACGTGCAATTCTGTACACGTGATTCCTGTGGATCTTTTAATCTTAGTGATCCTTCTGTCTTTAGGCAAGGGTGCAGTAACCCATATCTGAAACCTCCCAAAGCACAAAGGGATTAGCTTGTAATTTCCCCTCTCTTTTGGTGCCTCTCCCTCTTTAGGAAAGAGATAATTGGCACCCCTCCCTTTAGTGAGAAAGAGATAAATGCAAACTAACTTAGGGACCCTTCCCTGATAATGGGGACCCACCAAGAGGCTCATAACCAATAAATGTCTTTCCTTTTGACTCTGTTTTCCTGAACCCAACATATAAAAACCCAATTTCCTTGTGTTTGGGGTGCCTCTTTTGACAGAGGCACCAATAAAAGAGTTTTTGTCAGGCCTAGCCCAAGGAACTCCAAGAGACAATGCCAATTCAGTCCAGCTATGTTTATTAGCTACAACCTCTAGCAAGAATCTTCCCAGACTCAAACCCCATCTCCCAAGTCAGCCAGCCACAACAGTGTGAATTCCTCAGGGAGGTGCCAGTCTCATCCTCTTGTAGTTCCCATGCTCCTGCGGCGAGCTAAGAAAATGCTTATCTCCCTGAGCCTGGCCTTCATAAGTCCATTCCATCACAGTTTTGCTCCAAAAGGTTTCTTGTGTCCAGCAAAGTTATTGGCAGTTGTCTCCGGGCAAGAACCCCGTTCTGGGTCCAACATCCCCCCGCCTCCTCTTCTTCTTCCCACACATCACAACCACCTTCTGATACCCAAACACTTCAAGGGTTTGCTACACCCTGCTGAGGTCCCAGCTAGTCACCACCGTTCTTCAGATAGGGCTGAAGTCATCCCAAGGACATCACCTACCCAAATCCTCAACTTCCCCACTATTTACAGACCTTGTCAGTTAGGTGCAAAAACAATCAAGGTCCATCCATGGTCACCTTCTTGAATCAACCAAGGCTGGCTACAGGATGAGGACCACTGAATACAGCCTGCTGGCTGGGGAATTCTGGGAGCTAAAGTTCACACATCTTCAAGTTGCTGAGTTTGGAAACCCCGTTGTAGAGATTGGAGATTCAGCTGGTCCTGACTCTGCCAGCCTTTCAGAAAACACTGATGGATGAGCTCCAGTTGGTAGCCGGTGGAAGCTTGTGGGGTTGTGGGTTTCAGTTTTGTAGATTGGTTTCTACCCAAGCTGTCTTTATAGGGTTTTCATGCTATTTTGATATTAGTCTGGGTTATGTTTTTGCATGTCATTGGCTGCTTAGGGCCCGAAGGCAAAATGAGCAGCCTTATACATCAAATCAATCAATCAATCAATCAATCAATCAATCAATCAATCAATCAATATAAATGAGTAAATGTGTAACCCTACCGTGAAACCAAGGCCACCAACCTCTGCAGGGAGCATTGTTGGAGATCACCTCCCACCCCCACCCCAGCCAGGATCCCTAAGCCAACCTGTGCCATGAGATTAAAAGCTTACTCCGCTTTCTAATAACACCCATAAGCTGATTTACTTCAAGAATGGTAGAAGGAAGGCAAAAGATGCAGGAAACGACGACGTGTTTCTTGAAAGAGCAAAATTAAAATTCTAGGGGCAGATCCTCACAGGACTTCGAAAAATAACCCACGCAAACATCTGTTAATTCAATCTGTGCCCACCAGAGGGCAGGAAGACACCATCCGCCAGCTGTGCGATGGGTGTGCAAAACAACCAGAGCGTTCTCCAGGCCTGGCTGTGGGCATCAGCCAACTGAGTTCCAGCAGTGACTGAGATAACATTCATAAGCTATGTTCACATGATAGAAGACGTGATGCGCAGGTTGTCTGGTGGTAGTCCAAACCCTGAAAAGTAATTATCTGATGGTTAATGGCCAGTCATGGCATGTCAACTACTTGGGTTTGGACTGCCACCAGATAACCCAATATTTCTCAACCTCAGCCACTTTAAGCTGTGTGGACTTCAACTCCCAGAATTCCCCAGCCAGCTTAAAGTGGCTGAGGTTGAGAAACACTGAGATAACCTGGGCATCATGTCTTCCTGATTCCCAGTATCTGGAATTCATCAACACAGGAAGAATTATGATTTTTTTTTCATGCATGGGTAATGTCCATTTGAGATTACCAAATCTGCCTTTTTCTCATATTTTTAGTGAGCTTTCGGACGTTTTCCAGAGCTCCCAGATCTAACCTTCCAACTCTCACAGGCTCAAACTTGCATCGTAAAATCATTCATTTTATGCTGGAATAACAAGATCGACCTGTATATCAACAACAGCCAAAAGAAGGAGGGGGGGATCTGTTGAATAAATTTGATTCGGTTTCCATAATATTAAATGCCAAGGTAAAATTATCTTGTAGAAGTAATAGCTTTTTATCTCCTTCTCCTGCCCCCCTGAAAAAGACCAAACCTTTTCATGAGCCCCTGTTTATATTACGTTTTTATTTTAGACAATGGTTCTTTTAGGGACATGTGATACGTTTTGACAGCATAACATTTGATGATCCTAACAAACTTGATTCATTCTGGTTCTTTTCTTAATTATCTCCTGCTGGGCTTGATATGCTTCCGACTTCTTGGAAGGAAGGCAAGATTTTATCAATTCCTGGAAAGATTTTATCAATTCCTTTCCATCGACTCATATTGAGAATATACTCTGTGTTTTGCAATAAAGTAAGTCCTTTAATCTTCTATTATGAGCCTTTTCCAAATCCAGATGCCAGTTTTCTTCAGGATAAAGTAAGTCCCCAGATGATCTTCTGTGTTTTTCTTCTTTGGGTGATACCATAGTTTTCAGAGGTGTCACAACTGGAATTGCATCATCTCAGATCTGATAGAAGATCTTTGATGTGATTTTGCCTCAGGAAGGTATTATTCATTATCAAATTGGAAACATCGCATGACAGCCTCATTTATCTATTAACAGTCTACCCTGCCTTTTAAAAAGAAAAAGCTTCAGATTTAAGAACGTCAGTCATTTATCTCTCACATTCTTACCATGTTTTATCTTGAGTTTTAAATCTGTTCTCATTTTTTAGCATAACAACAGCAATGACAAAAAACCCTCTGCTGATATTTGCACGATTCTTACAATTAAATAGATAGGCACATTTTGAACTAGGAAAAAAAATTGGCAGAAATTTTACTTCACTCTGAGATCTTATGCACACCTGTTCACGCACAAACTCATTTTTAACCTCCATTTGCACAACCCTACACGTACACAGACTTTTTTTTCAAAAAGAGTTTCCTTCTATATTAATTTCTGGGCTCTAATGTCACCCCAAAGATCAGAGAATTAGAGCTTTTTTTTTAAAAAAAAAAAAAAAAGGTCTCCCAGGAATCAGACTTGACCCTGATGACCTCCAGACACCTTCCTGGCCACAATATGGAAATGATTTCCAGAAAGTTTTTCCAATACCCTCGTCTAACTCTTGGATTTTCTGAGGAACTCATGTCCAAGTCCTGATTTTGTTTAGTGTTTGGGGTCAAAAAGCTAAATGTATTACAGTTTATACAGTCACTGAATATAGCTTGATGTGAGAAGTCAGTGTTTACCAATAGAGGCGAATATGTGTAGCTCAAGGTTGACCTGTGGAGTCTGTGGGGTTCTCTGAGCTGGGTTCTTTTCTTGCAAACGTCTCGTTACCCGGCTAGGTAACATCTTCAGTGCTAAAACAGGATGGGGTTTGCTCTCTGTTTATATACTGTGGCCTGCCTTGCCAGTGCTGGTGGGTTTTTTTTGTTTTGCTCCTCTGGTAGTTCCTTGACTGGCATATGTTCACTGCTTGATTGTGTGCCTGGTGGTGACCTTTGCTTATCTGGGTGATGATTGCTGGTGAGGTGATCTTCTGGTCTCGTGTCTCTTTTGAATTGTACGTAGATGCTGTTTATCTCTATGTATCTGTTGATTGTTGCCTTGTCTGAATACCAGGCTTCCAAGAATTCTCTTGCATTTTTGGATTTAGCTTGGTCTAAAATGCTGAGAGTTTCCCAGTTAAAACTATGGTTGAGTCTGTCCATGTGTTGTGAGATTAAGTTTTCATCGTGTCTTCTGACTGCTAGTTGGTGCTCGTGGATGCGCTCTGCCAGTCTTCTGCCTGTCTGTCCTACATAGTGGCTGTTACAGTCCGTACACTGTATGTTGTAGATGAGTCCTGTTTTTTCTTCTTGTGCTACTGGGTCTTCTGGTTTACTTAAGATATTTTGGAGTGATTTTGTTGGTTTGTGTGCTATGGAGATGCCATGCGGTTGTAATAGTCTGTTGGTGGCTTCTGTTTCTGATGTATGGCAGTGTGATCCTTTTCATAGCTTGTGTTGGTTGTGTTGTAGTAGGTTGAGTGGTCAGGCACTTTTTGATAAAATTACGTGGATATCCATTTTGTTGGAAGATGTTGTATAGGTGGTCTTTTTCCTTTTTCTGCTGTTCTGGGTTGCTGCAGTGTGTTTGTGCTCACTTGACTAATGTTCTTACACAGCTCCTCTTGTGGGAGGTTGGGCTGTTATTTTGGTAATGGAGTACTTGATTGGTGTGGGTTGTCTTCCGATAAACTTGGGTTTCTAATTTACTGTTGTTTCCTCTGCTGATGAGGATATCCAGGAAGGGTAGCATGTGGTTGTTTTCTTCCTCTCTGGTGAATTTTATTCCTTTGAAGATGCTGTTGATGGTTTCATGTGTCTTCTCTAGTTGTTTCTTTTTTATAATAACAAATGTGTCATCTACATACCGGATCCATACTTTAGGTTGTATGTGGGGAGGTGCTATAGCATCTAGGCATTGCATTACAATCTCTGCTATGAGTCCCGAGAGTGGTGATCCCATGGGTGTGCCTCTGATTTGTTGGTATATTTGTCCATCAAACTGAAAATAGGTGGTGAGTCAGAGGTTGATGAGTCCATGATTCTGGGTATTTCAATCTGGGTGTATTTGGTTAGGTCGGGTGTGTTGTGTAGTACTGCTGACATGGATTCTTTCGCCAGTTCTGGGTTTGTGGACGTAGAGAGTGCTGTGACATCCAATGAGACCATAATTTCATCTTTGTCTATGTGCACGTCTTTGATTTTCTGGAGGGACTGCAGTGAGGAGTTGATATTCACTGTTCTCTGTGAGGTGTCCAAGCGCTTTTGTCAGTTCTTTCGCTGTGTTGTATGTGGGAGTCCCCGGTAGAGATACAATTGGTCGGAGCGGTGTGTCAGGCTTGTGTATTTTTGGTTGTCCATAGAAGCATGGGAAGATGGGTCCACTGCTTTTCATCCACCACTGTTCTTCTTTTGTGATCTGGCCTTCCTTGCTTAGGTCATTAAAGGTTCTCTTGATGAGGTTGTCTAGTTCCTGTATTGGGTTGGTGTTAACAAGGATGTAAGTTTCTTTGTCCTCTAATAACTTTTTGGCTTTTTGCAGGTATTGTGATTTATCCATAATAAATGTGGTGCGGCCTTTGTCTGCTGGGAGGATGATGATGGTTTGGTCCTTCCTTAGGCTATTGAGGGCTGCGCTGTCCTCTGCTCTGAGTTGGTGTTGATGGTGTGTTCTTCTGATCTGTGGTATGATTGTCTGCCTTATGTTTTCTTGGGTCTCTGGGTTGAGTCCTGTTGTTTTGAATTGTGCTTCTAGGGCTGCGCAGAAATCTAGTTGATTGGCATTGTCCATGTTGTAGGTGAGGCCTTCTGGAGGATATTCTGGTTCGGGTACCGCTTTGTTTCCAGGGTTTAATTTGAGTAGTTTAGTTTGAAGTTTAGTTTTTCTTTTCTCTGCTTGTCTTCTGGATGTGTTCTGGATGGTGGTAGTCAGTATCTCTGGGGTCATGGTCAGTTCTAGTTGTTCCTTGAAGTTGTCTATTGTTTGCTGGTACTTGTTCAATCTGTGGTGTGCATCCATGATCCACACATCTTCAGGTTGCCAAGTCTGAAAATGTTGTGGACATTCCAGCCTATAATTAATTCTCTAGTGAAGTGAATACAGATTTAAAATTCAGCTGGGGCTGAATTATGCTGTGTGTATGTTTGTGTTTTTATGTGTGTGTTTGTGCATTTACAGGGAACAGTTTCATTTGATTTCAGTCACAAGCTGATTAAAAAATAGATCACACCATTGCAGGTGCAACATTTCAACATTGCAGAATCAATTAATAGTATTTAAGAGGACTGGAAAACATATTAGATTGTTATGTAATTTCTGGATCCTCATGTGGGAGGGAAATCTTTGCAGGATGACAGTAGATGCAAATTATGAAGATCTGCTCTGCTCTGAAAAAAAGTTGCTTTTTCAGAAGTCTGTCTTGAAAGATATAAAGTTAATCAGGATGGCTAAACTGTGTTTTGATGGTTTTCTGGGGAAAATGTAGTGATGATCATCAGCAAGTCATTTTAGCTCAAAAGGGACAACTCTGAGGCCATCTGGAGTGAAGATGTATCCTACAAAATATCAGTTGCTTGTTTCTTCTGTTGCAGCTACAAACCTCTCAAAGATCCTTTTTCACTGAAGCTAGCATTGGAAAGTACTGTCAGTGGTATCTTCTATAGGGCAGAAGTTAGTAGAGGTCTATGACTTCAACCCTAGGGTATAAGATTATATTACACATCTGCATGGGATGAAAAACTTAGTGAAGATAAAATGGATATTTGGAAAACACCACATACCTGTGTTTTTCAAACCCGCTAATACACTGAGACAGAGGCTTGTACACCCTAAAGATCGAACACCAAAACATAAGAAGAGCAATGTAGTAGATGCAATCCAGTGCAGTGAGGAGCGTTCAGAGCTCTACACTGGAGAAACCAAACAGCCTTGACACAAGAGGATGGCCCAGCATAGGAGGAGCAACAACACAGGACCAGAATCAGCCATTTACCTTCATCTAAAAGAAGGAAAAAGGACCCTCATTTGAGGACAATGATGCTCACATTTTGGACAGAGAGGATAGGTGGTTTGAGAGAGGAGTGAAGGAATCCATTTAGGTCAAAGTGGAAAATCCTTCCCTAAATAGAGGTGGAGGCCTCAGACCCAACTTGTCTCCCATTTTTCATGCTGCTCTTTCACCAGTCCCCAGGAAGATTAAGACCACTTCACAAGTTCACCAGGGAGACAGCACCACTTGGGGATGAGTGAGGGATTAGGAGGAAGACACCCACATCCCAAAGACTCTACTAATCACATCTCCTATTGTCCCTTCAATGAGCCCATCATGTTAGTGAGGAACGCAGCCACCCTGGAAGACATTTATGGGGTCCCCCCAACTAACTTTCTAGACTGAAGAAGCTGCTTGGACAAGCAGTGAAATGTATCAGACCAAAAGAAAAGAGGTCCAGTTGCCATGACTCAACCTCCAGATAATTCCACCTGGATGACTGAGAATCTTCATCAACATATGAGATGAAAAACTGTTTTTCACTCTTCTAGGAGGATTCCTGATCCTGAAACAAACCAGCAAAGAAAACAGTAAGGAATTACCAGTTGAGATGTGTAAGAAAAAGAATGAAATCAGGTGAAGGCAGCCATTTATGCTTGATCCAAAAAAGATAAAATTCATTGAGAAAGAAGATTGTGTAGAGGTTTATGGAAATTATGGATATAGGTGCAGGATTAGAAATAATTATTAAGGTTTAGATCAGTGTTTCTCAACCTTGGCAACTTGAAGATGGGTGGACTTCAACTCCCAGAATTCCCCAGCCAGCATGAAGTACACGCATCTTAAAGCTTGTTGGCTGGGGAATTCTGGGAGTTGAAGTCCACCCATCTTCAAGTTGCCAAGGTTGAGAAATGCTGGTTTAGATAAAAATATATTTCATCCCATTGGGAACACTTGAAATATGTTGACTGATTTCCTATGTGCCTGCTAAATCTGCAGGTATAAACTGTGGGCGGGCGGCTCCAAGATGCTAGCTTAATCTTCTTATAATGGTTCTTTGGGACTTGAGCTGATTGGCCCTTCAGGAAAATTAAAGGCGAGAGACATGTGCCTCTCCAGATATTTCTTGAATCCTGTTCCCGTCAACTGAAACCAAGAGTTCTCTGTGCCTGAAACAGAGTTCTTTTCTCTGTAAAGTAGATATGTGGTCATCCTAAGTTTTGCTAGGTAAAAGCTCTCTAACCAATCAGTAGAATGATTAAAGTTACAGGGGCATTAATTGGAGAATATTGACCAATGATGAAGTTTCATTGTGAAGCATTGGATTATAATGGTGGCTACAATTCTCTCGTTCTTGTGTTGTTATGAAGCAAAATGGATTTATTCATAGACTTCATCACAGCAAGAAGGCAATCTACATGTGCAGATATTGTGTTCCTCCAATTGCCAGATGCTGGAAATATGTAAGTGTCCTTCCCCTGAGATTAGCTAACACTGTTTCCCAATATCTAACACCATCTATCGCCATTTTATCCAGTCTGGCTTCATGCATATAGGTACGGGCTTCCAAAATTCCTTCAGACCAACATTTCTGAAGAATACTAAGCTGGGGGAAGCTGGACTATTGTCATCCAATTAATGAGATTTTGAAACTAAAATTAGAGCTTGGCTTCATGATCTTCTTATCACTGATACTCCATGCAAATTTGATCTGAGGAGCAATTGGGACATCGTTGGAACTTCATAGCTGTTGCTAAAAGCTGGCTGATATCATCATGATTTTCTGCATGTGGATAATTTATCAGGAGCTCTATCAAAGTTTGCATAATTTGGAGCCAAGTGGAAAGTGTTGACATCAGGCTCTTGTTATGCTTCTTACCTTATTTCCTTATGCTTTTTATCCTGGGAGAAAACTAGTAAAGACTAGACAGCCCTGTGACCTGTTGGGTCCATCTTTTGAGAGAAAAGTAGGTTGTCTGATGTGACCGGAATGAACATCAAATTTTAGGCTGACCATCCTTTTTTTACCCCAGTGCTGGACGGTCCTGTGATGACCTAAGAAGAGTATGTATCCTAAATAGAAAAATAATCGTAGTGGCAAACGAACTTCAATAATAAGTCAATATTTACTTACCTAAAGAGATAACAGAACATGGGAAGATGGGGAGGAAGGGGGAATCCACTGTCTCAATATCTTTTGAACAAGTATAATATGACCTTGGCTGACCTCATAAAACTAAGCAGGATCAGACCTGGTTAGTACTTGGTTAGGAATCATTTTTCTACCAGTAGGAAATTGGTCCCGCTAGGACAGCGTTCCTCAGTCTTGGAAACTTTAAGATATGAGGACTTCAACTCCCAGAATTCCCTTGCCAGCACTGGCTGGGGAATTCTGGGAGCTGAAAGTCCACACATTTAAAGCTGCCAAGACTGAGAAACACTGCTGTAGGAGTTTTCAGTTTTGATTGGGAGAAACAGGCCCTGATCCTGTGTCAGGTGGGAAGAGGACAAACACCAGAACGCATAAGAAGCGAATGTCTGCATCACTTACGTGCAAAAGCAGGAGATGATGGGAAACAGCTTTCACCCCAAACTGTTCATTTATTCTTTCAATTTCTATGACTGCCCACTTGTGCAAAATTCTGAGTGGCTTAAAAGCGTTAAAACCAGCTACACAGTTTAAAACAACAGTAAGAGAGCTGTGTTGGTGGATAAAACCACAATTCATCACAAAGGGTTCAAGGCTCAAGAGTGGGCCCGCATAGCATCCTGATCTGGAGCCGGTGGAAAGAGACAGGTCTTCCGAGCTGTATTGAAGGACAACAGGGGGAGGTTGTGCAGACTCAGGGGGAGTGTTGCTCCAGAGGGCAGGGGCAGCAGCAGAGAAGGAACACCACTTGGGTCCCATAACATGACACTGTTTAATTGATGGGACCCAGAGTCTGCCAACCCTGTGGGATCTTACCACCTGGCAGACACAACTGGAGACAGGCGGTCCACAAATAATGCCTTGTGAGGCTTTATAAATGACAATCAGTAGCCCCTTGAAAGGCACCCAGAAACCAACTGGTAATCAGTGTAACTCATAAAACAGAGGTGTTACATGGGCATACCAAGGCACACCCATCACTATTTGTGTCACTGGATTCTGGAGCTATAGCTTCCGAGTAATCTTCAAGAGCTACTCTATATGTGAGGTGACTAAGGTGTGAGGGACCATGAATAAGCCCCCGATCCAGGAAAGGGTGCAGTTGGTGCACAGGACAAGATCTGAGGAAAGGTTTCTCTGGCCACAACTGCTGCTTGTTCCTTGAGTTGTGAGTCCAGAAAAAAACTAAGCTGCACATCACTTCTGTATGGGGAAGGGCAACCCCATTGAGAAGTGACATTGGTAAATCTTTGGAATCAGATGATCTATGGATCCCTAACAACTTGGTCTTGCCAAGATTAAGCTTGAATCCTCCTCCAGAGCTAAACTACCTCCAGGCTCTGAGACAACTTTGACCACATTGATTAGTTGGCCAAGGTCAAGATACACAACTGATGGTACCTAACCTTGTATCCTTGGATGATGTCATGCAGCAGCTTCATGTAGATCCTAAATGGAAGAGGCTGGAACATTGAGCCTTGAGGGATCCTGCAAACCAGGAGCTTTGGATCCAACCTCTTCTCCCCAACATCAACTGAAACTGACCATGAAGAAAGACGAAGAATCCTTGTAGGACCATGCCCTGCTCCCATTCCCTGTGGTCAGTCTTGAAGGATGCCATGACTAATGGTACTGAACATTAACAAGAGATCAAAGATGGCCAGGATGGTTACACCATCCCCATCCTGGTTCCACCAGAGATCATCCACAACTGTGGTCAATGCCATCTCCATACTATGCCCGGGCCTGAAATCCAGCTGAAAAAGGTCCAGATAATCCATTTCCTCCAGGCCCTCTGGAACTACAACCTGACCACATTCTTAATAACTTTCATTAAAAACTAAGAGTTGGAAACTGGTCAGAAATTATCCAACACCTTTAGATCCAGCAATGACTTCTTGAGGAGGAGGCAGATCTCCCTGTGGGTCCAACCAATATTTCGTTATATAAGCCTGGTTGGCACTTCATCCATGATCAATTCATGGATGCAGGAGCCTTTATTACAGACTGTTAAGCCACAACAGTTGGAGCCAGGACCACCAAGGATATGATAACTTGGCACTGAGTTGGCACAGGATGCTGGGAGAACTGACTGGTTCTCTGTTCCCCCAGCCCACCTGTCTTGGCACCTGTCCTTCCTCCCCATTCCATCCCGCCTCCTTCTCAGCCCTGCCAACCCTCCAGGCTCACAGGCCCTTCCAAATCAGCCATCCTCATTTTGAATAAGAAATTTGAGCTTGAAATTGGCATGTTTAGCACTAGCTAGAATTGTGCCAATTGTTTTGGCAGGCATCAAATATTAAATTTCATACGTTATCAAATGTAATTAAATCATGCAAAAGCTACTACATATTTCCAAATATTGAAGCCAATGTAAAATACAGAATATCAAACATAGGCAAATATTTAAGGACTACCTGGGAGTCCTTAAAGTCTCCAGTTTAAGGGGGCGCTAGGAAATATTGCCAACTGCCCTCTTATTTCCAGGTTCCTTGGCCTCAGGTGGAGTTAAGGTAGATGACAAGGGTTTTGCTTCTCCCCTGCACTCTCCTGGACTTATCTATTCCTTCTGCTCTCTACAAATCCTGGTCCATCAACTTAACCACGGCATCATACAGGCCCTGTGTTTTGGGCTGGAAACTGGTTGGCCCTCCTCTATACCACCTGGTGGACATCAGGAGTGACAGTAGTGAAATTTCATATTAACAAATTCTGTATTCCTCTGAACTACCTTGCTGAGGAGAGACAGGGAGAAGATGAAGCATCGTGTTATTGGTTCCCATTTAAGTAGGCCATGCAATACGAAGACTTGACTTCCCAGATATCCCCTGAAAGAGGGGAATTTATTGACTGCCATATTTATCTGCCGAGCTAAAAGGAACTAAGTTAGAGGCTGAAGCCACTGAGAAAGGAGTCTTGAGTTTCTGGAGCCAGCAGACCCAAATCAGCTCCAGGGGAGCGTAGTGAGTTTCAGAAAGGTCTCTGAATCTTCCCAGACAAGTCAGCCTGTGTTTTTGCAAAGATATTTTTTTTACACAAATGCATTCTAGGCCCAACCCTAGAAATTCCCACCACCAAGAAAGCAGGGCACCTGAAACAATACATGTGCAACTGGGATTATATTTCAGCTGAATATCTTCTGGCTTCCTGCCGAATTGTGTTTCTTGTATTTCCCACTTTCTAACTATATTTTTCCTGTCATCTTGTTTGCCTCTTAACTGCAGTTTGTTCCCATCTCCATTTGTCTTTCCAAACACTGATCCCTTCCCTTCCCTTAATTGTCATAACGCTGCCCAAGGCCAGTTAACTCCTTCCTTGCCCATCAGGGTTGCTAGCTGAGAAATGAGGGAGGCCCTTGGAGTGCCCTGCTCGGTTCCCCGGCTGCTGCTGACTCACAACGTGGCCTCGGGTGGCCCATCACACTTGACTTCCCCATATCGAAGATGGAAGCAATGTGCATGTGGTTAAATGCTTAATTACAGCTTTGCAAGTGTTGTATATCACGCTTCTCTTCCCAGTAATTGTTGAATTTAAAGCAGATAGGCACTTTAGAATCTCACACCGTCTGCAGGCTTAACAAAGCTGAACATGGACTGGTTTTGCCCCAGCCCACTACTATGGAAGATTGCTTACCAACAGAAGAGAATACATGTAGCTCAGGGCTGAACTGTGGAGTCCTTGGGGTTCTCTGAGCTTGGTTGTTTCCTTGCAAACGTTTCATTACCCGGCTAGCACTGAAGATGTTACTTAGCTGGGTCACGAAACGTCTGCAAGAAAACAACCAAGCTCAGAGAACCCCAAGGGCTCCGAAGATTACCTAACCAATGTTTCCTGGTGGAGAGGCTCTGCTTTTATCACTAAGAGAGTGGTTTCCAGATTTTATTTACCATCAGGGAGCTCCTTCCATTTAGATTTCTCTGATGAAAAGCTTCCGTGGACTGCAGAAGGTCCTGCACCATGTTTATGGGGATGTTGACTAGACCAGTGTTTCTCAACCTTGGCATCTTTAAGATGTGTGGACTTCAATTCCCAGAATTCCCCAGCCAGCCTTGCTGGCTGGGGAATTCTGGGAATTGAAGTCCACACATCTTAAAGTTGCCAAGGTTGAGAAACACTGGATTAGATCTTTAGGGCCTCACTATTATCCTTTTAGGACAAAGTGTATATTTGAGGACAAATTCTCCACTAAGCATTGCACATTGCCAGGGAAGATGAATGGTTGGCAACCTCTTCTTTAGTTTGAGCAGCACAGCTGTTCAGCAGATTGGACCCCCAAGAATCTTCCAACGATTTTCAGTGAGTCTGAGATAATAAATACAGCGAACCAAGCTTTCCTGCAATGCACTTAAACACGGGCAGAGCTTCAATTGCAGCACCGCAGCCACCCTCTTGACTTTTTGGACCACGTTCTGCAGCGACTCCTGCCCTGAGCGCAACTCACTGAAACGTAATCCCCCTTTCCCAAGGATTGCACAGCTACCCAGCAGGAAAAGAGGCAGCTGCTTTAAAGAGTTGCAGGCAAGTGCAGAGCGAATGGCTCCATGTGCTTCAAAGATCTTTTTGCCTTCAAATTCAAGGCACCGCAGAGCCCTAGTGAATCGATTCACTCTTGATAGGCATAATCCCATTTTATAGATAGTTACTTAGTAACTATCCAGGAATAATCCCATTTTATAGATAGTTACTATCCAGGAAAATCAGCAACTTCTTGTCAAAATATTCTTAATGATTTCTTGATACAATTGGTACAAGTGCTGGTTCTAACCTATATAACTTGGCAACTAGGTATCTGAAGGGCCACTTCTACCTACCTGAATCAGCCTGTCCTAGGAGAAGCTTACGGTCATACCCCACTTTCATGACATAAGAGGAATGGAGGCCAGGAGGTCCTGTTTCTCAGACAGGTCTCTGCCTTTATAGAAAAGCGTCCCCTTGGAATTCAGATTCTTGCTGTCCCTCTAAGTATTCTGGAACCCACCTGAGATGGACTGCTTTGGAGAGCATTTGGTGACTGGTTCATTTCCCCCTTTTTCATTCCAGTTTAACTTTGGTGCTCAGTTTATGTCTTGAATTTTGATTATTTATTTATTTGCTTCTCCTTTTCTCCTCCCCTCTTCCTCCTTGAACAACAGTGTTGCTCAGCCTTGGCAACTTGAAGATGTGTGGACTTCAACTGCCAGAATTCCCAAGCCAGCACTGGTCTACGATGTTGATTTTAATTATGTTTGCTAAGGATATTTAATGGGCTGAATGTTTTATGCGCTGCTGTAAACAGCCCCAGGTCTTTCTGAAACGGTTTTCAAGACAGTTTTAAAAATTCCCAGTTCACTGGACTTTGAGCACCATTCTCATCATGAAAGGGGTCTACGTATTTTCAAATTTTGACTGACCCAGGGTCACTGCTAACCTAATCAAGGGCCATTTTTAAAAACAACAAATAATTCATCAAGACATGCTGTAGCCTTTTAGAAGGAATTTCCCTCCCGCATTAAACAACTTATAAATACTTTAAACCCTCCACAGTCCATCTGACTGCAATTCTACCACGTACCTTGTTCCAGAATGCAGGACAAGGAATAATGGATTGAAGTTTCAGAAACGCAGAAGCCAACTGGATGTGAGAAAACACTTCCTAAGAGCAAGAACGTGTCGAGGGTAAAACCGATGACTCAGAGAGATAATATTCTCTTCTGTTCTGGAATATATACGTGGAGCCCAGGCCGCCATTCGATTTGGATTCCAATCCTCAGCAGAGGCTGGAGTCAAGGGTCTCCTATATCTAGAAGTCCTGTTTTGCCTGGAGGTTGTTATACTTGCTACCGACCACCAGGATGCGCTATAGGACAGGTTTCATCCTTGTATTGGGCCTTGTCAGGCATAGGTAGACATCCAGAATGACATCCTGCATGTATGTTCAATTCTTTTTTACTAGGAATATAACAACCTAGTAAATCTAAGTAGTATAAATCCCTCTTAGAGGTTAGGTCCTGAAGCCTCTACTATGAGGCCCAGCCAAGATTAACAGTGATCAGCTCTCTAGTTTGAGAGTGTATTAAGAAAAAAGGAAGGTGTTTCTCTACCGTGTCTTCCGCTGGAACAGACAAACCTAATTGGACCACATTAGTCACTCCACACCACCAGGGATTCCTTTACCAGTTTATCAGGGATGGGAACTGGATTCAGTGCAGGGTAGATCCACCCTTGGTGTTGGTTGATGCTCAGAGAGAGAGGCCCTGTCAAAAGCTCTTGCCTCTTAGCATTTCTTTGGGCACAGCGAGATGGGAAGCTCCTTCTCCGTGGAAAAAGAATGGCATTGTCTGCGTAGCCACTCCCTTCTCGTCCTACGCTTGCCACCCCTGAGAAAAGGACAAAGTAGGTTTAAGTGTGAGTCATGTTCCAAGTGCGAGGTCTCCGCGGGCTGCTCTGACAAGGCTCAGCCAGATGGGCTCCGCGGGGCAGGCTGTGGCAATCATGGAAGAAAGCGCCTTGAGGGCAGGGCCCTGGTGGGCGAGATTAGTCTGTGGGTCAAAGCTTCCTCATCCCAGCTGAACACTTTCTGATATCACAAAAAGCCTTCCCCGGCCCCCAAAAGCCTGGAGATAAGCTGGACTCTTGAGGACCACATGGACAGTACCATGCAGTTTTCTTGCACAGCCTTGCAAGAAGTGGTTTGCCATGACTGACTTGTTCTGGGATGTTTTACTAGCCTAAAATCCTGGGACTTCCTGGTGTCTCCACTCCGAGGACTAAGCAGGATTAAGTCAGCCAAGTGTGGCCATCCGGTGAGGCTACGTGAGACTATCTGTCCCCAAAGGACACCTAGCAGCTATTACGGATGGTAACCCTCGGGAGCTAGCCTTTCTCCAAGAACACTCTGCGGCAGACTTGAAACTTGCCCAAAGGTTTCCAAGAGAGATTGCAACACGAAGTCAGAGCACTGGAATAAATTAGCAAACTGAACGCTGTGGAAATTGGTCTCAACACATCCTGGGTGTGGGAGCTCACTAAAGAAAGCCATTGTCTCTCTTGCGGTGCTTGTCTACATGATTGATCTCACTCTGCCTATTCACCAGCGCTACTGCCTGGAGTGGATGCCACCTACACGGACTGAGTCTTGCACATTATCTCCTGCAGAAGGTACTTGTAATGGCATAGTCCATTGCTTGACCTTTTCACCTCAGAGGGTGAATTTTCCCCTCCTCCTCCTCCTCATGCCCTTTCTCCTCTTCCTCTTCTTCTTCCCTTCTTCTGCTTCTCCTTCTCCTTCTCCTTCTGCTTCTCCTTCTGCTTCTCCTCCTCCTCCTCCTCCTCCCCTTTCTCCTCTTCCTCTTCCCTCCTTCTGCTTCTCCTTCTCCTTCTGCTTCTGCTTCTCCTCCTCATGTCCTTCCTGCTGCTGCCCTTTCTTCTCCTTCTCCTTCTCCTTCTCCTTCTCCTTCTCCTTCTCCTTCTCCTTCTTTCTCGAAATTGTAAGCATCAAGCTGAACTGTAACAAAACAAACAAACTTTTCCATTTCACTAGGATTCACACCCATATTCTGATCCCTGGACAAGGATCAGAGAAGAGTTTGTGGCCTTAAAATCGGTCATCAGATCCCTTATGTAACAACATCTCTGTGATGAGATTCTAATGCTACTTTCTACGGAATTTGGAAGTCCCACCCTGCAAATCAGGGGTAACTGCAGGGGAGGGGGCTCAGAACAAATCAAGATGGCAGCCACAACCGTGCAATCAAAGCCCCACCCCTTTCTTACATGCCCCTGCTACAAACGTCACAGTTTCTTTAGCAATGCAGTTCGTTGAGACTGCACTTGGGGTGCAATGTAGCTCGTGAAGTCCTCCAAGGGCACGAGTTCCATTGGCTTCAGGTAGTGGACAGCGTGTTAGAGAATCAATTTGGGGATCTACACTTGGGCATTTTTCCCTTAAAACCCCTCTAATCCCCCAAGTGCAAAAAATGTGGGAGTTGCTACTAATTTTTACGAACCTGATCTAATTGCCCAGCAAGGAAAATTGGGCACTAACTCTGAATCTATGTGAGAGACCCATTCTTCTGGACATACCCCATGTATTTTGGCCACTTTTAATTGTCAGAATTAGAAGGACATCATGGAGCAGCACGATAGGGAAGAGCTCTACCAGTCGGTTTCCCTGGGAGCTAAGTCCCCATTCTTTATTCCATGGCAAGGTATGAGCCACAATTAGTTCATAATGTAAATTGATTGATTAATCATGAGGTGATGATTACGTTGACGATGGTAATTGCTGCAAAAGAAAAATAATAATTCAGTGGAGTTACATTGATTGCACATCCAGCAGCAGAACTAGGTCACTTAAAGATTCACGCCAAGAACGTCTTTCCTCGGCTCTTCTTCCTCTTCCTTCCCTCCGGCAGTTTTATCATTTCTAACCTTCCAGCGTCATCTAGACATTTCTGTCCTCCTGTGGGTTTTTTTTCCTGCTCCAATACATCAATCCAGATTAGCAGGCTTACCGGCTGTCACTTCCCTTCAATGCATCTACAGCACCCTAAAGACCCCTTGACTTCTTGCAGAAATACCGAGTCTTCCCAGCCAAGCCAGTCTTGTTTGCTTCAGAGATCTCTTTTGCTGAGTTGGTGCTTCTCTGAACCTTCTGCTCAGATTGCCCCAAGCAAGTTGGTCTTTTCCATAATTGCCAGGGCTAAAAAGTGGGACATCTGATAAGATCTTGTTTTCATTTTATCCAGGATTAATTATCCACAAGGTTTCCCTCCCATTTTTCTCATTGGCACATGCCTCCATGGCACAGAGAATGAGGCACTCAGAACTCTGACGTGAGTTCAGATGGAAATGAAGAACAACTCAAGATCTGCAGTGAAGTCTGAGTTGGAGATGGGAGTTTAAACCATGATTGTTTAGAGAACTTCAGGGGGCCCAAAGGCTTGCTTCCTCTTCAGAGGACCTGGGCAAGAACCTTACATGAACCCTCTCTGAGGACACACATCCAACATGAAATGGGTGGTGAAGGAACTATGAGTGGTGAGACATTTCTCTCTCTCCCTTTCTCCTCTTTTCTCTCTCTGAACATGATAAAACTTGGAGCTCCATCCGACTAAGTAGATTGGCAGCTGATTCTGTTCAGGTTGAGAGAGTTTGGAAGCACTTGATTCTTAGATATAGAAACTTTTCCCTGGAACCTCTCTAGATATTCTTTGAAAATAGGCACTGCACATTTAGTTTCATTTTTCTGACTGTGATGATCCTTGTTTTGGTGGTAGCTTTAAGGGTGAATAGCAAGGCTGGTTGTCTTATTACCCCATTGATTTTCCCATCAAAAGATTTCCTTTATGTTATCGTTTCTTAAAATCAGTTTGTTGTGCATTCAGTGAGGCTGAAGAGCAACTTCCTTCAATATCCTAATTTGGGGATCCTTCTAATATGGGAGGGGGCACTTGAGGTTCTGAACCAGTGCTGGAGGGAGGACAATGAAAGGAATGAAGGCTAATAAACCAGAGTGGGCAAGATGAGGAAGAGATTCTGTTTGCAAATGATTAATCTGCAATTAATTTATGTTAATCCTGCTCCGGAAGAGATGGCATTCTCTTTAAAGGAGGGTTGAGTTAATCCTTTGGGAGAAGGTGGGGGTGGCAGTGATGCTGTGTGAACAGGGTGGTGGCCTACACAATGACGAAGCTGGGCTTTTCTGCTTTTGCTGTGGAGATTTTGGTCTGGAAAGTTGGCTGTGTTTCTTTATTGGTTTTTCTGAACTATGTGGAAGACTTTAATGTGTGCTCCATCACCAAAGGGTAAGGAACCAAGATGCTGATTTTTACCAGCTCTGGTTGGGGTGGACTCCAGAGGTGACCAGAGAAGGCTGCGGACTCTTCTCTGCCCTGGAGGCCCCATCTGGGCGTACTTGTGAATCCAGTCATGGCACTGGAGACCAAGGGGGGCTCTGAGACTCCAGGCTCCCCTTTCTGAGCATAGACGGGTATGGTGATCATGATTCTAGCAATATTTTATCATATTTATTGTTTTATCCTATTTATCTGCTCCTGCTCATCTTGAGTTTCGGACGACGCAACAGCTCCCATGCTAGGCTGCCTTGGAAAATGGTCCAGAGACTTCTGATAGTTCGAAAAGGGTTTGCTAGATTGGAGGACCTAATCACACGATGCAGAGAGGACCTTGATGAAGGAATGCAGGAGCCGTTAAGGGAGGAGAAACAAGACCTCGGTCCTGGGGAAGGCGAAGGAGGGAACTTCTGGTAGTTCGAAAAGGGTTTGCTAGATTGGAGGACCTAATCACACAATGCAGAGAGGACCTTGATGAAGGAATGCAGGAGCCGTTAAGGGAGGAGAAACAAGACCTCGGTCCTGGGGAAGGCGAAGGAGGGAGAGAAACACTCAGAGTAATGCCACCTTGATTGTTTGGTTATAAGGGCAGGGGGCAAACTCTCGCAGGGTTTCAAGATTTTGTTATTATACCCTACAACACTGAAGTGGCACTCCTGGAATCCTGGTGGGGTCTGTTCCCTGCCCAGGCTTATCTTGAAGGGCTGGTGTCATGCCAAGGTTTGGCCATCTGCATTGGTAACTGTTTTCTTTCTGCCCCAGTTTAAAGTGCTGATATCTACCTATAAGCCTGACATGGCTTGAGGTTAGGGGATATCTCCTCCACATTAACTTGGTAGGATGCTAAGATCTTTCCTCAAGTTCTCTCCTAATGAGGCAAGACAGGAAGCTAGAAGGGAAAACACTTTTCCAATCCTATCTGCTTAAGGTGGCCCCAGAGAGCTCACCAGGGTGTCTTATGGTCTACCTGGCACGAAGGGAAGACTTCTTTCATATTCCTAGACATTTTAAAAATGGTTCTCATGGTTTAGAATGGCAAAAGCGTGTGCTTTTTTATTACTCTGACTTCATGCGCCATTTATTGTTACTTAAATTTTTACCTTATTTTGCCCATTCTCTATGCTGGTTTGGAGACTGGGTTCAGCACAAGCTGGACAACCTTCTGCCAGGGATGTTCTGATTTGGACAGGAGACCTCTTGGCCTGGAAGTGCAAAAACATTCTGGAAGACGACGACAAACCACTTTTTGTACACACTCGTTGGTTCACGGACATTCATGCGTCCATGAAGTCACCAAGAATCATGTTTTTTCAATACTTATTTTTATTGCCTTAATATAATGAACAAACAAAACATGTACAAAGAGAGCTAAAATGGTAACTACAAAAAAAAATACAACAAATGATTGTATTATGTTTAAACAAGTTAAATCTTCACCTCACAGAATCATATTGCCCTGTCCTTCCAGTGCACCAATAAGGAGTCAGTTCAAAGGCATATTTGATCCTCAGCCTTTGGTATCTGGTGTACAAGTTTCTTTCCAAGAATCCTTTTTTCCTTTTTTGAAAGAATCCAAACATGATAAATCCAAAGTTCTCCAAAAACTGACAAACTTCAATGTTAGGAATATAGTTGAGTATCTTCAAATCTTAAGTCCCTTGCTAAAATATTCACAATAGCATTATAAGTCAACCCACATATAATCCCCAGAGAGTATAATCAGATTGTGTGTGTGTTAGCATACTTTTAAATTGATTGAATGTGCAAGATAAACAAGTAATTAACCAACTATTTTTAAACATTTGCTGGAGGGGCCAACAGAATTTTCTGAATTCCTCTCTTATGATTGAAAGAAACAGACACTTTTTGAAACCTGATGACTTGTTTGAATTGAATACTCCAATTCTTTCTTCCAGATTTCTCGTAAATTGTCTATATTTATCTTTGTAAGATTCTTCAATTGTCAGTAAAATGGGATAGTTGGTTTTAGCCTCTAAAATATTTTTGGCTAATACACTTAGAATTATAGAAGTTGTTCAGGCCACTAAGGAAATCAGCAATGTTTGAACTGAATATGTATTTTCAGCAGTTTCAGGCAAGCTGTATTCTTTTTGTAATGTGTCAAGCAAGGTAGAATTAGCAATAAGTTGGTCTAGGGCGTTAATCTCATTTTCAGCCCTTTCTTTTTTCCCCAAGAAAACTAAAGTTTCCCAACCACTTTTAACTAGGAACCATTCCACAGAGCCTGACAGAAAGGATTAGATTTAAATCTCTTTCCTAGTAACGTTCAAATGCTGCCTTTAATACTGGAAGTACAACTAAATTCTGACTGTAATTGGAACCAAATACTTCCCAAGATTTCAAAGATCTGAATAATAATGCTCCAATTTTATCCGCAATGGTATATTTTCAACACCGTTTTTGTTACAAAACAAGACAAAAGCCCATGTGTGTCGGGCTATATAGCAATCACACTCATTAATACAATTAAGTCTTGAAAATTTTCATTGGAGGAGGAGGGCCACAATTTAGAAAGACAGGAGCCTGGCCTTCCATAAAAAGTGTTCACTTTTTGATGTGTCTAATGTACAAGTATAATTAATATAGACGTCCATCTTAAAGTATATAATTAAAATTCATGGATATTCTCCACCATCTGTTGGCATAGTTATTAATCCGTGTTGTACAATTTAAAACATTTATTTCTTAAATTTGTTACCCGCCACAATAAAGTGACTCTGATGCCTTCAGGGGTAGTCCCACCCCATCAAGAGACAGCCCTGGGGATGTTAGAAACCTGCGATGGGTAAACAGTAACTCCATCTTGCTGGGTCCCACTGTGGTCTCTGGCTGATCCATCAAGTCTCCAGCCTCCAAGCTGGCCAACGATCAGCCATCTGGGAGAAAATCAATAGGACTGGGTGAGTCCAGGGACAGGGGCCTGGTCCAGGCAGACCAGGGTACCTATTCCCAGAATGCTTTGTCCCTCTGCCGAGCTCCTCAAGAAGCAAGGGAGGCAGTGCCCTCAACTGAGCGATGCCTGCATCTGGCCTATTTAAGAAGAGCCACCAGCGGCCAACTCTTTGTTGATAACAATTCAGATCTGTGTTTTCGTACCCTTGTTTCCTACTCTGCCTCCAGAATCTCAGTTCTTCAACTCAAACTGGCTGACTCACCTCCTCCTGTCGTGGACTACGTTTGCTTCATCTGACTCTGGACTGAACTCTTGGGCAAGATCATGCTCCTTCCTATTTTTCCCAAGATGTCCATACACCTGTGCTGCTGCCTTTGCATTGCTTTCTACTCACTAGTTGACCCCTTGTAAATCAAGCCCATCTGTGCTCTGTCTGAAATGGGACAGGTCCAACTTCAGGCTCTTTTGCCCAATCCAGAACTTCAAAGCTCCAGGCACCAGATCAAGGCACAGACAGCCTGGGCAGCTGGGGTAGAGGAGTACAGCTGGGAATCATCAGCATATTGATGAAACTACACCCCAGTGGATTCAGGTATATACTTAAAAGTAGAGGAGAGAGGACAACAGCCTGCGGCACTCCACAAAGAAGAGGCAACCTGGTTGATTTCTCTCCTCCCACAAGGACCAACTAGAACCACCCACTGAGGAAGGTATGAAACCACTGTAAAACAGAGCCTCCATTCCCCAGCCCTTGCAGGTGGTCCAGAAGGATACCATGGTCAATGGCTGCTGAAGGGTCCAAAAGAACCAGGAAGTTCCATTTCCCCATTCAGGTTATGAAAAAGGTGACCAATGTTGTTTTGGTCCCATGGCCAGGCCAGAATCCTAACTGAAAAGGGTTATGTTAATCAGCTTCCTGTAAGGGTTCTCCTTAACTGAACAATGGCTACAGTCCCAATAACTTTTCCCAGGGAAGGAAAGTTAGAGGCTGGACAATTGTTATCAAATACAGAAAGATCCAATGAGAGTTTTCTATGGATGGAGGAATATCTCAATGATTTTTAGGACTGCTGGTATCATCCGCTCTCACAGTGAGGTATCGACTACATCTCGGATCCAGTCTGTCACAACTCCTCCACACCCGCTAAGGAGCCATGAGGGGCAGGGATCAAGGGGTTGAAGACAACCAAAGGAACACCATACCCCATCAGAGTTCACAGCAAGAAGTGATCTCAGATAACATAGACCTTGTCCTCATCACTACAATGGATTCAATCCACAAAAAATTGTCTTGGGTGAATCTAAGTGACTTTATTGGCAAACTACTCTGCCAAGTGTTTACAGTGGCTAGTTGGGAGATCTGTGAGGTGTCCCTTCCATAAAGGGAGCTAGCCACCTTAAACAAGCCCACCAATGCATTGAAGAGGAAAAGCCATGAAGCTGGATGTCCCTTATCATCATAATGTAGACGCATACTTGAGCTTAAACCTGTGTTTGGTCAGAGTAACATTTTGTCTTTCTCTGCTGGCATTCCAAGTTCTTCTGCTGCTGCTCCTTCTCCAAGAGGATCTTGGTAGTCTTCAAAGAGTCCTGGATCAACTTGCCAGAAACCATCAGAATCCATGAGACATCTATGGAAGATCTGTTTGTCCTGTAGAGGCCCTTGGGTAGCAGCCAATCTTAACTGGACCAGGAAGTGATAAATATTCACATCTATTAACGAAGGTATTTTTCTTGGAATTATTATCCACAAATATTTAAGAGATTCCAGATAATACACAATAAGATTCTAGCAATAAGTCCCATTCTTTTATAGTTTCCATAGAGACCCTATTATCGACAGACAGCATAATAGTTTTATTCCAATTAATTGGAATGGGTGTTATTGTTGAATAAGCTCCACAAAATTCAACAAAGAGCTTTGATAATTATTAATAGGGCCTAAAATATATCTTCATATGATAACAGCTTGTATTCACCAGTCACCTGGCTGAACTGTGCATCTCTGGATTGTCTGATAGGACAAGTGAAAAGTTCACACACCAAATGAAATGTAAGAGAAGATGGACATCCTTGACAAGTTCCATGATGCATCTTAATTAGTGGGGAAATAATTGCATTCAATCTTTTTTGCATTTACATCTACATCTACACGTATCCTTCAGGTTTCCTTGTGGTCAATTTGTAAAAAAAAAATTTCATCTCAGATCACTAACGTCTCATGAAACAGTGATATTGTTCAAAATATAAAACATGAACGTTTCATAGTGGAAAGAGTGAGGAACTCCATGCCCACCAGATTCAGCTAACCACAATGCCTTTTGGAACATCATACCTCACCCCCACTCCCAAAATTAGATTGGCCCCAACCCTGCCAGCTTTTCGAAAAACCTTGAAGACCTGGATATGTTCCCAGGCATGGCGGTCAAATGGTTTGTGGAGGCCCGTGAGGTGGTGCTTTAATTTATTGTAGAATGGTTTCTTAACTTGGTGGCCATTATATATATATGGCAGTTTTTCTGTTGGTATTGTCACCCAGAGTTACTGCGGTTGACATGGGCGGCCATATAAATCAAAGAAATAAATAAGGATATAAGTTTGAGACAACCCGGTAAGCTGATTCAATTTTGACCGAGTAAACTTTTAAGGAAAACAGCTCACCAAAACCTTTTTCCATAACAGCCTCCAGAAGCTGCCCATGTTGCCCTATAGGGAAGGTTCAAAATTCTGAGTGTTCTCCTGCATAAACGGCCTTGGATTTGAGTGAGTTCATCCTGGCACGTTGCCATCTCCTTTGATTGTGTTTGGATTCTGATTTCATGAGGTTCAGGTATCAATAAGCCCCTGATCTAGTATATACTTTGTTTATAGATTGTGGTGTAGCAAATATCTCAACAGTTGATACCTCTCTTGGCTAGTTCCAGATGGACTCTCAGGTGTCAATGGAGCTGCTCATTAAAGCACCCAAATCAGGATTGGTCAGTAAAGCAAAGATAATTGGCTCTTTAAGAATCACAGATAATTTTTTTCTTTCTCAGATGAGGGAGCTCTCCTAAAAGATTCTAGCAATAAATAGGCACCTCACTGAGGTTTTTTTGTTTCTTTTTACTGCATGTACCTGAGCAGTAAATCTCCAGGTGGTTGCGAGATGACAGCAAAGAGATGTACGAAATGCCAACTGTTTCTTGTCATCCAGTGGACTTCCGCCATCCAGAATTGGTAGTCCTGGGCCATGCAAGGAGAAAGGAACAGTAGCTGATTCTTTATTAGCAAAAACTCTTTGGATTTGACATGAAAATCTAATAGGTTCGGTTAATGAAGCAAAGGAGCTAAACAAGTGTCCTCATTAAGCAAGATAGACAAGGCTGGGGAAAAATGGGCTAGGCAGGTATAAAATAAGATGGCTTTACGATAAAGATGTTAGTGTGGGTTTGGAAGGATACCAATGTAAAGGAATATTTGGCAGTGCAATAAAGTCATATTCTACATGAAAGATCTGCATCATTGTGGGTCACAATATCTATTCAACTCACCTATGTAGTGTTGAGAAGCTTCAGGGGCAACCTTTTATGCGATGTTTCCTTGTGAGCCTGGGAATTTTGTAGGGCTTTGTTTCGAAGTGTTTCTCATCCCTGGCAACTGGAAGATGTGTGGGTTTCAATTCCCAGAATTCCCCAGCTAGCAAGCAGGCTGGGGAATTCCAGGAACTGAAGTTAAAGTTGTCAAGGTCGAGAAACACTGGTTTAGAATATACTGAGCAAGAGGGAACTCTTCTTGATGTCAAGAAGAGTTAGCATTAGAACTAAATAGCATTTAATTTAATTTAATATGCATAAAGAATAATAAAGAATTTTCCATAAATATTCATCATGCATAAACTGTTCAGGGGCTGACATACTGTATAGGGTATGATAGGAACGTTATAAGTAAAGTGGCTTAATGTAGAAGAAAAAAAGGGGGAAATATTTTTAATATACAATAGAGATGTATTCAGCTTCATGTTAGAATAAATTTTCCTCCAGTGATTGTTAAATCTAAAATGGTGCATTGCTCCATTAGCATTTGTTATTTTACTGGATTTCCTGTATTTTGATTTATGGAGGAAATGGATTCCACATTTGCCATTAGAAACTAAAATATATCAAGATTATTTTAATAAGAACATAGTTCACAATTGCCAATGCATTAAAAAGCATTTTCTCTACTTTTTTTTTTAATACTGGTCATTGTTATGACTGTACTCAGACACGCAGCACAGTTTGACAAGGAATTAATTGCACTGTGCACTTAAATATCAGAGTTCTGCTCTGGTTCATCTCATAGCAATGTAAGGAGCCATGCATAATCGAAACTGATTTATTATGCGCCATCAAGTTGTTTTCGACTCCTAATGATCATTTAGATTTTCTCCATGATGATCTATCTCTAACCTGATATTTCAGGTCTCCCAATGGTACCCCCATTGCCACTGTGAGTCCATCCCCCTTGCTGTTGGTCGTCCTCTTCTTCTCTTTCCTCCCTTTCCCAGCATTAGCGTTTCTCCAGAGAGCTGGGTCTTTGCATCATATCTCCAAAGTAGGATAGTTTGAGCCTGGTCCTTTGTGCCTCAAGTGAGAACTCTGGGTTGATTTGTTCAAAGATGCATTGATTTGTTTCCTTGGTTGTCCACGGTGTCCTCAGGAGTCTTCTCAAACCCCAGAGTTCAAAGGCATCAATGCTCTTCCTATCCTGCTTCCAACTTTAGCTTCCATAGAGGGTCCCAGGGAACACCATGGCTTACACAATTCTGATCTTTGTAGGCAGAGACACATCACGGCATTGGAGCATCTTCTCCAAGGCCTCCAAGGCTGCTCTACCAAGTCTGTGGCGTCTTTCTTGACTGCTTGTTCCTCTCCTGTTGATGGCTGATCCTAAAAGGCAGCAGCTGTCCACCGCTTCGATATCTTCACGGCCAATTCTAAGGCTGGTCATTCTACCTGATGTCCTTACTGTGGTTTTCTTTATATTTTAGTCTCATTTTTTTCACTTTGCAGGTAATGTAGTTGCAGCTGGTGTTTTTGACTTTAACTGAATCATCATCATCAATCTGACCTGAGGTGGAAAGATGATTTCTAAGCTGAAATACTCTAATAAAATAAGAATACCCCTCCCCCATATGAACCAAAGCTGTTAATAGGAAAAAAACTACTGTTTTCATATACAGTGACATAAGATGGGTAAGAATGAAAAACTATAAAATAGAAAACCATATTGAACAGTCGTACGTATACAGTACAATCCTATCTGAAGTTAAACTCTGTTGAGTTCTATTCAGCAGATTCCCAGATAGATCAACATAAGATTGCAGCTTAAGCGATGGCCGTCAATCATTCATTCCAGCTCCAGGAATTTCCTAGTTCCCTTTTACCTGATCTGAAGAAGGATCCTGATTGCTGAAGTGAACAGCTTGTGTTAGGAAATGGAGAAGAGGCGCTCCTTCCCCAGGCTCTGTGGTTTTTGACCACGGTCAAAACTCTTTACAGCTAGATGGAGCTGTGTCCGAGGCAGAGTCTAGGCTAGGATGAGGCAACTGAGATAGCTCCCACCCTGGCTGGACCACAGGCCCCGCAAGGTGGTGCTAAAGAGTTAGCAGATTCTTTTGCCAACCCCAGAGCTTCTCTGCAATTGGACCCAGCCCCTCCCTTACGGTTGTAAATGCCCACATGGAACTTCTGGCAAAGCAGCTTTGAGATCTAGGTCAAGATGTCATCAGGAGGTTCACATCCCATAATATCAGCTCAGCCTCCTACTTTCATCAGGTCTGAAACAATTGGGGCTGCTTAAATAGCATCGTTTTGGGACCTAGTTTAATGTCCTGCCCTTACCTTTAAAGTTCTACATGTGTTTGGACTTGGATATCTTCAATATGGTCTTCTTTAAGTCTTCTTTCTGGAAGTCCAACTAAGTGGTCCTCACCTATTCATGATATTCTGGGTGACTGTGAGGACCTTGTAAATCATGGCGTTGACACTTGAGCCTACCCCCACCCAACACACACACTTAGCAAGTTCTGATCAGTGAAATCATGGAGTTCTTGGTCCAAGAATGTCCCTGTAGAGTTGTGCTGCATTAGCAGATCCGCTAAAAAGGAAGTGTTTCCAAGTGTGTCAGGCGCTTAAGCCAAGTTTTTGCTCTTCTGGACACACGGCTCGTGATATCTCTTGCAGATTCAGCAGTAATTTGCTGATGGGGGTCAACTCTGAAGAAAGCAGGTTGTGATGATCAACCAGAGATCTATTTATTCCAAATAGATGGTGCAACCAGATTGGCTACAATTTATTTTTGCAGACACACTTTTTCCCCCCGGGGTCTGCACCCTGGGGAACACACAGGCCTGACTTCTGGATGTGTTGGGGATGGGATGTCCTATCCGTTCTGATTAAACCAGATACTTAGTTAATTAGGTTCTCCTATGACTTTGTAACCCTTGGGTGGTTCTCTCCCCAGTCGCTTTTGTTACCCTTTGCCTTGAATTTCAAGCCTTGGAATAAAAAGAGAAACGTAAAGGAGGGCTTCTGGAGCGGCGCAGGCGGAGGGGTCCCGCTCGAAACCCGGTCCGGCCTCATCGGGGCGACCGTACTGGGGCAAACTAGGCCGACGCAGGCAGGCCGCTCTCTCGGAAGCCAGCTTGCTGCTCCCCGCGTCCATTTCCAGCTGAGAAAGCCATCCCCTCCGCGCAGCTGGTGGAAGGCGGAAGATGAAGGGCCGGAGGGTGATGGGAAAATGGGGAGTGGAATGTTTGTTTTGGAAAGGCCGGAGCGCGACGCCGCTCCGGTGCGCATCCAGCGGGGAGAGCCGGCGGAACCGGCCCCGTCCCCGCCCGCCGCTCTTTTGTCTCCTCCGCGGGCGCGTCGCGCGCTCCTTCCCCCGCCCGCGTTCCCCGGGCCCCGTTCGGGCAGCCGCGGCTCTCGTTTCCTCGTGGAGCCTCTTCAAGAGGCAGGGCGGAGCAGCGCGCAGACAAAAGCGCGCCGTGCGCCTCCGCGGCTGGGTCTGGGGAAGGGAGAGAGACTCCCGGAGATCCGGACCCGCGTCCCTGCCGGGATCCCCGGCTTTCATTTCCGCAAATGCCCCCCCCCCCCGCCCTTACCTCGGCACTCCGGGCGCCTGAGCCCCCGCGGCCCGCGGGCCAAGACGCGCTCGGCTCCTGCGCCCTTGGCCGGGCAGCGCCTCTGGAGACGAGCGGGGCGATGCTGCGCGGCGGGCGCCCACCTCGCGCGTTCTGGCGAAGCGCCTCCCCGCGGCCCGGGCTCTTCCCCAGTGGCGCCCCCGGCGCCCCCCCCGCCCGCTGCACGAGAGACCATTGGGGTGGGGGTGGGGAGGGGGCTGCAGCCCGGCCCGGCACCCCGGGCTTGCAAGGCTGCGCCCGCTGCACGCCCGGCTCGGTCTCGGGCGAAGCCCATCGCGGGCGGGCGGGCGGTCAGGCGCGCCCCTCCCCGCGGCCCCCGCTCGCCCGTCCCTCCCCCGTGGCTCCCCCTCTCGCTGCTTTTCCGGCAACCGGAGCTCGCCGCTTTCCATTTCCTGCTGGGTCGGCTCCTTTAAGAGGGCAGAGCCGATGCCGGGAACTCGCGTCACTTTTCAGCCCAGAAACTCTCCCGGTCCATGAGCG
Organism: Python bivittatus; assembly: GCF_059951505.1. Lineage (NCBI taxonomy): Eukaryota > Metazoa > Chordata > Lepidosauria > Squamata > Pythonidae > Python > Python bivittatus. Next base: position 2,306,273 of record NW_028277029.1, on the reverse strand, counting down.
AAGCCGCCGCCGCCTCCTCCGTGCGCTCCGCCTGGCGCGCTCTCCTCCTGGGCAGCGGCGCGCGGCGGGCCCGGACCGGGCGGGCACGGCCGGCGGAGGAGCCCCCGCGCCGCCTCCGAGCCATGCGAGGGCCCCCTCCGGGCCGGCTGGCGCTGGGGCTGGGGCTGGGGCTGGGGCGGGCGCGGGCGGCGCAGCGATGATCGGAGGCGCCGCGCCGTGAGAGCGCCTTCGCCCGGCCGGCCGAGGAGCTGCTGCGGGGAGCAGCCAGCCAGGCAGCCAGGCAGCCAGGCAGCCAGCCAGCCGAGCGAGCGAGCGAGCGGGCGGGCGGAAAGGCGCAGCCCAGCAGCCGGGAAGGGGAAGCCAGGCGCGCGGCGCGGCCAGCCGGCCAACTTCCTGCGCTGCCTCCTGCCCAGACATGTCGGAGGGTCCCGACCTGGTTTGCATCAAGGTAAACGCGGCGCCCGCGCCACCGGCCTCGGCGCGGCGGGGGCCGGGCGGAAGTCGGCCGGCGGGGGGGTCCGGCGCCTCTCCCCCGGCCCCCGGCCCCGCAAGCGGGGAGGGCGCGCGCGCGGGGCGGCTTCGGCGGAAACGCGCGTCTTTCTCGGACTTGCGGGCGCGGGATCGGCGGACCCCCCCAGCCGGGTTTGCAGTTGCTGGGGGGCCAGACCTCGCGGAGCAGCGCCCCGAGGCAAAGAAACCTGTCCCCCGCAGATCCCCGGCTGAAGAAACGCCTCTTTGGAGAAGTTTCTGAACTTGCTCCGGGGATCGCTGGGCCCTCCGCCGAGCGCGCTGGGAGCGATCCTGGGCTCGTGACGGCCCGGGGGCGGAGAGGCGACCCGGCGTGGGGAGCGGGCGCGGGCGGCGGGGCACCAGGGCGAGGGTCCCCGCGCGGCTGCTCCCTTCCCGCGGGCTCGGCGCCGGAGGGGCCGGGCCGGCCCGCCGGCAGCAGGTCCCTCGAGGCGACCCCGGGCAGGGCAAAGCTCGATCGGGCTTGGGGGGCCGGCGGGGTGCAGCTCCTCGGCCGTTGGGGAGAAGGAAACAGGTTGCTGCGTTTCAGGAGCCGGGAAGCGGCGAGCTTCGTGCAAACTCCAGATGCGTTTCGGGAACGACGGGAAGGGCGTTCGGGGGGGCTTCTTGGGGGGCCCGCCGCTGTTCTCCCGAGCCTGCCGTGGGGCTCCCCTGCTCCTTTTTCGCTTTCGAGCCCAGCCGCCGCCTCTTCCGCAGCCGGGGGAGGCTCCGTTCGCCTGTTTTAAGGAGAACGGAAATGCAACGTAACGTTTTTGGGGGCCTTCTCGCGGCGCTGCTCTCCCGGCACGGGGGCGGGAGTGGGGGCGGGGGCGGGGGGATGCGATGTGTTCGGCCGCGCTCCCTTTTTCTCCATGGCTTTTGCTGAGCGATGATCAACAAACGTTATCAAGTCACTGCATTAACATAAACCCAAGATGCGTAAAGAAACAAAAAGATACTTTTTAGTAGATTTGGGGGTGTTTTCTGTAAGCAAAGAGACAGGTACCGCACGTGTACGAATTCACCCTATGCGTAACGTATTCCCGTATTACAGTCTGTTGCTACTGAGGCAAACCATAACGCCCTTCCACATTGGATAGGACTGTGGCTTTCTGCCTCTGATTTTCTGGGTGACCACGAGGACATTAATGTTATCCGGTCGCGCTCCTAATACCCCGATGGATCTGGGTTCAGAAATGCCTTCAGCTGAAGTTAGGACCTGTGTCCAAGTTAAGCTGGTTTAGGCTGGTCGAGGAGAGCAAATCCGGGAATTTCAGGGTCTGTGAAACTGACAACCGCCTGCGTCTGAAAATCTCCTTTTTTATCTGTGTTCTGCCCTTTACACTTCTGTAATCACAAAGGCCCGTCTACAAGCAGTGAACATCCTTTATTTTTATATTTTTAAATCCCATGATTTATGCTTTAATCTACATTTCCCTTGAGGACAGATTGTGCTCTTTCACACCCAAAAACCTGATTTCGACATGTCCATAATTTGTTTCACTGAGATACGCTAACACGTACTGTAACATTCCCATCCTTAAAAGGGTGTCAGTTGAAGGAAAGGTGGTTACCAGCAAAGTTCGCTCTTGTCATCCGTGAAAGCAAAGGCCGTGTTAATGGGATGGCTAAACTTTTTTCACTCTTAAGGGCAGTTTGAGCGGTTCACTTTCAGGCCGTTTCCAACTGCTTTCTTTCCCTGTGTGGTTCTGGCAACGCAACCCAGGGTTTACCAGAAATGCTACATATTATGCACGATCGCATAATACATTCTTTATACAGTTATGATGACACAACCTCTGTTTCTTTTTTTCCTTTTTACTAAATCGCATGCTGCCCATGTGTAGTCGAGTTAAGAGTGAGAAGTGAACTCGTTCAGTTCAGTTTCAGAGGCTGAAGTCAGGGTTTGGTTGAATTTGGGTTGTTTTAAGAGGACTTGCTTTCTGGGGGCTGGCCCTGTGGGACGAAAGGAAATCTTTATCCAGGCAGGGCTTTCCGAGTTTGAGAATTGCAGCTCTTCTCTGAATACTGCAGTAGAGACTCCTACTGTTTTGCTCCCCAAACTGCCGCAGTGTTGTTTTTGTAGTTCTCCTGCGTGGAAGGGCCCTTCGCTCTGTAGTTAAAAGGCCGTGTGTCCTCATTAGCTTGCAGAATAATAGGATGTCTTCTCTAATCCAGTTCCAGCATAATGACAGGTATGGTTTTGCTCAGTCGGTCGCTCGCAGGGCAAAGACACTTCTGAGCTGTACCAAAATTCTTTTTCTGTTCAGAATGATGTCATCTCTCATATTTAGTGGGACGAATTCCAAGGTAAAAATAAACACATTTTAAAAATCAATATTGCATGCGCCTCTTTCCCCAGAGATGAGAAGTGAATATAAGTTGTGTACTGTATCCTGGCATCATTTAATCAAGCGAAATTCCCTCCGTGATTCAGTTTGGAATTTGCTGTTCACGAAGTTCCCACAAAGGGGGTAACCTTTGTTTTAGCACTCTCGTCTTTTGCAGTAAAGAAGCGAGCAAGCCATCTTTTTAATCTCTTTCTTTCATAATTTGGCCTGGGCCTTACATGTGCACCTCTGCAAAACCTTTTAATGTTTAAAACAATATCAAAATCTTAAGTCTGGGGGAAAAAGAACGAAAGAAAGGGGGAAGCTTTTTTAAAAGTAAGGCGGGCCTTTAAGTGGAATTTCAAGTATAATTTGGTAATTGAAAAATTGGGTGTCCAGTTATATTTGGTTCGGTATACTGGGTCCTGCGCTCTCTCCCCCAGCCAGAACACAATCCTTTTATTAAATACAAATCATTCAGGAAAGAGAAGTAAATGAAACCAACTGTTCCTCAAAGGAGTTTATCAAACGAACCGAGGAGGAAATGAACAAAGGTTGTTTTCCACCGGAATCCTGCCTTGCCTTCCGCCCCAAATGTCAGGATGGTCTCTTCTAAGAGACGGGGAATGTGTGTTCCAAGGGCAGGGGCGATGGGTTCTGAAATATAGCTCCCAAGGTGGGGCAGGGGCGGGCCAGGGTGGTGAGTGAGATGCGTTTAAATTTCCTGACATTTCTGGTCCCAGGTCTGGCTGATTCACCCTGTTGAAAACCAGATGGGAGTTGGCCTGCCTGGGCCAGACTCTGGGATTATCCTGAACTGGTGGAGAGCATCTCCTCCATCAGCTCCTGTACCTTCTCTGGGGTTATGCTGAAGGACCTTACTCCATGATTTTTGCTAGCGGTGGCAGGAAGGGTGCTATATTTTTGCGACCACATTCCCTCTTCCCTCCCCCCAGGAAAAAAGGAGATGTAAAGGGGAAGTCCCCAATTTCCCATCTTGCCTGTATCTGTGGGTGCCTCTCGCCCAGGTTATGTCTTGATCTGACCTAAACCTTTTTGAGATGGCCACTTTGAGTTGAGCTCAGCTTTCCTGGCAGCAGTGTTGAAGGGGTTTGCTCTTGTCTTCATGCAGTTTTTTTTTTAAACTTCCCAGTTCCAGCTTTCAGTTGGGTTTCCCTGGTGGATTCCCATCCAAGTACCTGAACAGCTTTCCAGCATCAGCAAAAGCCATCGGCTGCCCAGCTGGAGAAGATATCAAACCCTCCTATCCTGCTTCACCCACAAAGTGCATGGTTGGGAGCAGGGTGTGGTCAGAAGTCAAGATGGTGACCACAACAGTGTGATGGAAGCTGCACCTGCTATTTATCTGTAGCTTCCATCACACCGTTGTGGCCACCCTCCTGATGTTTTTGACCATATCTTGTGGACGCTTGTAGGCATCCATCTTCTGTGCTCTTGGCTTTGCATGGCCATTGTGATCTGATTTTAGACACGGTACTGGGGCCGGAAGAGAGTTTTCCATGCCTAAAACACACCGTCTGATCCAATGATTTAGACTGGGAATGAGTGGATCCAAACCAGCTAACCTGGGGGGTTCTAAGAGGGTGTGTTCATTTTTGTAGCCAACTCTTTTAGAACAAAGCCTCCTTCAGGAACATCTGCAGAAAGGAAACAGATACTCTTCCATGACATTATTCCAGTAATATAATTTCCTAGTTAAACTTTGAATTTGGCATTCAGACTCCATTAACATTGTATTCCTGAATGCTTCTCAGAAAGATGGCTTCTGAAGAACTGGACATTGGCTTCTAGATTATAAGTTTTATGATAGTTACCCATGTGCTGTTTCTCCTTTCCTCTCATCAAAGAAATGTTTTTGTTCAAATAATTCCAGTTATGGAGGAATTCTACTTATTTTTGGTGATCGAAATGAATATGCCATAGTTCTTATTTACTAAATGAGATTTGATTCTTAAAGGTGGCAGCCACATTATTGTAAGCTGTGGTCTGTTTAAACATGTTTTATTGAATAAACCACAATGAGCTACATTCCCGCCAGCTTAGCCAAAACCAAACCATGTTAAGGCTTACCTAGTAAACTCTGTGAATTCAGCAGCTCTATCTATAGCAGTGTTTCTTGACCTTATCAACTTTAAGATGTGCAGACTGCAACTCCCAGAATTCCCCAGCCAGCCATGCTGGCTGGGGAATTCTGGGAGTTGAAGTCCACACATCTTAAAGTTGATAAGATTGAGAAACACTGATCTAATAGTCTTGCAATCTTATGAGTTGCATTCGTAGTTACTGACATCTGGTAGAAACCATGATGACATCTCATTGACATAATGTCATCTCACAGTGAGACCATTTGCATAATTTACATGTGACATCATCCCCTGCCCCACCTGGGCATTTTCATTTTTTCATAAATCAAATCAAGCCAATTTTTCTTCCAGTCATTACCCAACTCAAACCAAATATAAAACGGTGAGCCTAAGGATAACACTAAAAGATCAGAATAAATGACACGGGGTGAGTACAATGGTAATTTTAATTAAAAGCGTTTTGAAGGTAGAAAGCTTCACATAAAATCCAAGAAGTTCCCTTAAGATACAAGAAGCTAATAAAAAGGTAAGTCAGTCTAAAGGTCTAGGAATGAGCCATATCCTACATTTCTTCACATAAAAGATGAGCTGTTTCTCCTTGGCTGAAGTGAAATTTGTTTATTGGAATTTTTTTTTACTTAATAGCTTTCTGGGAAACAATCTAGTAGCAATACTACTCCAGTATACGCCTATTAAATGGAAACTTTCAGTCCTGTGTTACAATACTTTTCTTTTGCAGCAGTTTCGCTAGTGAAAAGTGTTTTGCTTCAGTGTAATAAATGCCTTTTATCCATTTTAGTGTTTGCTCCCGAGAGGACTTAAGGGAGAAGCTCTACCATGCAAATCATAGTTTGATGCTCTTCCCCTCCTCCCCATTTGGGTTCACACATGCTAAACCAGAACTGAACCATCATGCTTAATGCTTAATGCAGTTCGTCCCCTGTTCTTCTGCAGAGCCTCGCCATCCCACCCCAAACCTCTGTCTGCCTCTGCCATTAGATTGAGAATGAAGTCTCAGCCTTGGAAATGGTCCCTGAAACGTGGGTGGACATTGTGTGAACATTTGTTACTGAGGGATTTTTAAAATTGTTGTTATTTTATGTTAAAATAGCTTCTCCCAGCTTTCAAGGAAGAGTGGTGGGCTTTGGTCTAGGTCAGTGTTTCTCCACTTTGGCAACTTTAAGATGTGTGGATTTCAACTCCCAGGATTCCCAGCCAGCGTGTGTAGACTTCAATTCCCAGAATTCCCCAGCCAGCCCTGGGAGATGAAGTCCACGCATCTTAAAGTTCTCACGGTTGAGAAACACTGGTCTAGCTTACTCTTGAGATTTCTGACCTTTGGGTACTTATATAGGGTACAGGCCCTTCCCCTAGAATGACCGTAAACCAATTTTGGTGGCCCTGTGGTGGCCCCGGAAGTATGGAAACAGTCTCTTTTTCAAGTCACGGCCTCTGGGTTTCCCCAGAACCTCTGGAATTACAGGGATTTACTGCTGCCTTGAGTTTGCCCCAGGAAAACTTTTCCAGGAAGAAGTCAGGTCTAGAGGCAAAGAGGCTGACTCAGCGGAATTGTTTTCTGCATGGCTTGAAAGCCTTTGGCTGGAAGAGGGACGTGGAGAGGGACGTCTTCAGACTTGGATATATTTTGCTTGTTGGCCACCTAGTTTCCTTTCATTCCCACCAAACATCAACAATTAGTCCTTTCCATCTCCAGAAGCGCAGCAATAATAAATGTGCTTTTATTTTAATGGAACGGTTGGTTGGTTGGTTGGTTGGTTGGTTGGTTGGTTGGTTGGTTGGTGTTTATCTTTTGGTTATTGTAAGCCATCCAAAGTCTTAGTGCTTGAGGCGGACAGCTATGCTTGTCTATGACCGTAATAAAGAGTTGAGTTGAGTTGAGTTGGGTGGCTATATGAACTAAATACATAATGTAAAATGACTATAGACACATGGCTCCCTCCACGCTTACACAACTGTATCAACAAACATCCGAACTTTGTTATGGAACAGTCATAACTCTTATTTTGGCCTTTGGATAAAATGTGTGAGTTTTTGGGACTATTTTAATCCAGTTGCCCATCCCGGCCTCAAAATCATAATATTGGATTGTGTGTGTGTAAGAATGAGGCTGAATGCATTGCTGTTTAACATGGATGGCATAGAAGAGTTGCATTGCTGCTCTTCCACCTGCTTCCCTGTTAAAAAGAACAGCTCCTCCTGATGAAAAGACGCATCACTCCGTGGGATGATTAACTTAATTTTTTTTAATGGTATAAGATGGTTTATCATACTTCAGAAGCCATAGCTTTGAAAAATAGGCTTTGAGGCATAAGCAGAATTGAAAGCTACTGTGCTTCTAGGGATGGGGAAGAACAGTTCAAAACAATCCTATTTGTACAAGGTGGTCCCTGGTCAGTTGACTTAGTCTCCCTGTGCTGGGTTAGTTAGTAGAGCATTAACTAGTTTTCCAGTCCTCCCCACCTCCCTACAAAGGATCCAGGAAGCGGTACTGTAATTTCTTTTCTTCCTAGCATTTTTCCCACAGGTGCAGGGTCTGCTTTTCCGATCAACCAAAGGTTGATCCATTGGTTGCGAAAGGAATTGACCGACCGGCTTGTTGCCCAAGCCTGACGTTGTGGGCTGAGAGAGAGGGGCTGGCCCAGAGTCACCCAGCCGGCTTTCGTGCCACAGGCAGGACTAGAACTCACCGTCTCCTGGTTTCTAGCCTGGGGCCTCCGCCACTAGACCAAACGGGCTCTCAGGAGCAGTATGGTAATTCTCTGCCCTTTTTAAATAAATGGAATGAAAAATCTGCAGTAGCAAAATCTAGTTTTCTTCCCCTTTATCTGGGGCATAAAAAAAGGAAGCAGAGTTTTCAGAGTGCAGGGACGTGTGTAGGCAGGGTGTGAAAAAGGTAGGGATAGTGACCATGATTGTGCAATTGAAGCCCCACCCCTTTTTTCACGTGGCTCCCTAAAGTGACTCCATTTTCACAGAGTGTCTCTAGGACTTTGCCTCTGCTTTAAAACTGGGAAGCGACAGTTAACTTCCCAGTAAACAATTTGCATGAGACTATTGATTACGGGACTTACTTTAGCCTTAAAAAAAAAAAAAACCCAGGGCTTTCTGAGTTAAAATTAATCCTTTCTGGGTGTGAATTGTGGAGATTAATTAATTGATGGATTCAGCTAATTCTAACAGATGGGGGCTTCCGAATGCAATGTTGACGTGGTTGTGTATCCCAGTGGTTCACTCTTGGAAGAAGCTGTTTCATGTATTAATTTTCAGTGTGTACAACAAAATGCTACCTCGGTCAATATTGGGCGTAGAGAAATTAGAATAGAGATGATGTCCATGAAGTTCTTTCAGGATTGATGTTCCTTTGAATCCCACCTGGTGTACAAACCTTATTTTTCTTTTAGTGTCTTTTCTGTTTGCTCTGAGGAATAAATCTTTGCTGAAGAGGTCTCAGTATTAAAAAGAAAAGAAAAGAGCCTGAAGATTCTCAAAGCAACTTCAGAAAGTTCCTTGATGGGCTCATTTCATGCAAAAACACCTCCTGGGGTTGGGTGGGAGGGAAGAACCTTGTTTTTCCTTCTTGTTTTTGGAGATCCTGGTTTCCATTGCAAGTATATCCTTTCCAATCCAGGGAAAGTTGGGAATTTCCCAGGTAACTTTCTAGAGAGGAAGTCTTCTTTCAAAGACCTTGAAACTTAGGGATGTGAGGGCCTGTGGTAGGGAGAAAGAAGGAAAAGGAGAGGGGGGAAAAACTATGTTACAATGACAGTTCTCAAGATATAATTAAATGGGTTGCAGAATGCTCCAGATAGACAGCCTGTATATCACCTAGGCTGCTACTACATGATGTAATTTACTGCCACTCAGTTCTGTGGTTGTTTTTTTTTCTTTTAAAGAACAGCAGCCAAAGTTGACAGTATTGTACTGTCCATGACCATTAGTGCTACTGTTAAATGGAGCATCAAGATCCAGAGGATCTTAGACTGGCCCACAGTACTTGTGATAAATAATCAGTTTTACACTGCTTGCAAGCTCTCCTGAAGTTCCAGCTGGCACCATTTAGTGGAAAGCTGATGGCCCAAGAGACATTTTGGAAAACCACAGTGGATCCACGAAGATCTAATCAATTCAGGCAGTCCTGTTGATAGCCTGAACAAGGAATAGATTCCTTCGTATTTGAGTGTTGTCCTTTATAGATTCCTTCCTGGTCTGCCAAATGTTCTCTGCCTCAGATTATTAATTCCTTGATTAATTACCCAACTTAGCCTTGCTTTCATGGAGCTCTGCTGCTGGGTAAGAATAAGACTTCCTTGAGTTCCAGGGCTCCTCTGATGGCTTGTCCAGTAGTGCATTCCCCACGTTCCAGGAGCTATTCATGGAAACATTTTAGTCGTTTTCTTGCATGTTTCATCAGTGGGAAGATGGCTGTTCAAACTGTGTGTGTATGTTGGGTGGAGGGAAGAGAAGAGAAGACTTTTCTGGGCAAAGGTGAATTTAGGTAGGATTGGATGATCTTCCTGCTTCTTTTGGATTCAGCAAGCAAGGGGCAACTGCATTATTCTCTGATCATATGCTGGTTTCTTGGCTTCCCCTGTCAGTTGTATAGTCTTCCTCTTCTCTTCTTCAGTGACATGGAGGCTCATGGTCTCAAGGCAACAGTGCTGCTAATCTTGGCTTGCATTTGGAGAACCAGCAATGGGAATATCTACTCCCTTTCTGTCTTGGATACATTTTTCCTCTAGGTCAGTGTTTCTCAACCTTGGCAACTTTAAGACGGGTGGGCTGGCTGGGGAATTCTGGGAGTTGAAGTCCACCCATCTTAAAGTTGCCAAGGTTGAGAAATACTGCTCTAGATTTACATCTACACAGATGCAAATGCATTTCTGCTTCAACTTCTGCTTAAGATGGAGATCATGGCTAGGGTTAAGTTAAACCATATTTGGCTTATTCTGTTCCCAACCTGGGCCTGGTCAAGACTGAAAAGGAGGAGGATAGTGACCAGGAGGAAACCCTGAGTTTCTCAATCCAGCTTCCAACCCAAATGCGAAAATCAGTTTTCAGCATTCCCACCATTGTGGATGCTGGTGTGTATGTAAAGAGTAAAATCCACCATTGTCCATTGTAGTCATGCTGTTGAGTTATGCCTGAAGATAAGGACCCAAGTCCGTGTTTCAAGAAGGGGGTGCTCCAAATTCCTCAGTGAGAAAATGCTCAGGGAAGGTATAGAAAGATCTTGGTGGGAGGGATGGAAATACCATTTGAGAAAAGTGCATCTTGCTTTCTGTCTACAAATGAACATTTAGTATTGATAGTTAATGCCCAACATAAATATTAAACGCATACATCACTGAGCATTTTCTAAATTTTAAAAACAAGGCTCTTTTTCCCCCGGCAAGAATACCTTAAACATTGCATTTCCTGTCTTGCACATAAGCTGGGATCATTACCTTTTCATTGATAAGCGTGCCCCAACCTCCCATATAACAGTGTAATCCTCTCCAGGTTTGCACTGCTGTCAAATTCAGCTCTCCCCGAGTTGGTGCTGCTCACGATGAAAGTGGTAATTCAACCCATCTGGATGGGATCAAATTGAGGAGTACTGTACATTACGGACGGCAGCCTGAACTGCGCTGTTGAATATTTTCTTTTTCCACTTCCTATTATGGTTGCACGCTGGAGCCAATGTTTACTTGTTCGAAAAGGAAACAAGACTGCTCTGAATTTGCGGCTCCTCTGAAAAAAAATTGGCTTCAACTAGTCAGTCAACTGACACTTGATTGATCTGATCTGCAGAGTTAAGATTGCAGAAGTCTAAATGGAAATTGTTTAAAGCTGTTTCCTTCATCTAATTCTGGGCAGGGGAGTTGGGACAAACAGTTCAAGTTCTCGAGATTTTCAAGAACCCAAAGAAATTCACCTTATAGTCAAAATTCATATCCTTCTGAGATGTGGCGGTGACGTGTGGAGTATGTTGACCCAGAATTAATTGAAGGTGGTTAAGCAGGCTATAAAGGATGATTTATATATTATATTAAGCTATACATCAAAGCTTGGAATTCATAATATTTGGGTTCATTCATTGGACTAAGCTAAAACCAGGCAAACCACCTTGTGGCTCAAGATTATTGTGCGAATCCAAATATTGATTGAAAATTGATTTGGTCTTAGGGGGGGGAGAAAACTCTTTATTTTCCCCAACCTGTTATTCTCCATATATGTTGGCATGGCAAATCCCAGAATTCTCTGCCAGCATAACAAAGGGGGATTTTGGGAGTTGTAGTCCTGATGTATGGGGGGCGGTGCAATTTAGGGAAAGGTGTTTTAATTGCTTAATCCATTCCAGAATTCTTGAGTAAAAAGAAGTAAGCAAAACCATGATTAACCCCAACTGGCATGTTCACTTAAGAATGATTCTACACAGGATTTCCATGGAATAATTTTCTTGTTTAAATACGAATTAAAATGGGGCTGAAACCATCCATAATTTTCCATGAAAAGTTGCACAACTTCTTTCTCTGGGGCTCAGTGACTTACCGCTATCCTCCTATACTTGAGAAGACTCGCAACCTGAGATCTACTTTGGAGTTTTGAAAAAAATAAAAATAAAATTAGTATATCCAGCCCATGATTCAACCGTTGGTAAATCTAAGGCTGAATCAGGCTGTCCTGGTAACACTGAAAGGTGGATAATGGCTGATATTGCAATAAGTCTGTTTTTGCCATTTTCTGAGCAGGTTGGGGTGGGAAGAGGATCTCCTCCCAGTGGCCTGAAATTGCGCCACCAAAGTTTGATCATTTGGCTGTCGCATTTCAGCAGCGTGTTCTGGGGACAGGTGTCTGGGGATGTGGGCCAATGGTCGCCTGTCTGAGTGAATGCACTCCCATCTCTTCAGATGGCTGGTAGACAGTGTTGAGCTAGAAATGGTGTTTGGGTTGGGGACAGCAGTGAGTGGGCGGAACAGATTTTTCCTCTGATCTTTCACTCTTCCTGCTTTATGCTCTTCAAATGCAGATGGCAGATTGCTGAAAGAAACAGGGAGCTGCCAGTTAGCATATATAGTGGTACAAATATCTGCAGATGGCCATTGCCGAACGCCTACTGTTTAGATAAATTTCATGTGGTCCGATTGCTGTTTAAGTCAACTGGAAATGCAAGATTTATCATGGTAGAGCTTACCGGGGCAATAATAAAACGCAGTGGAACAGAGATGGCATATGAATTGACGATTGATAAGAGGGCTAGACAGAGTCTAACAGCACCTCAACCATGCACAGGCTGGTTGCTGGCAAATCAAAGGCTGGAAATTAGAAGCTGGATCACGTTGTAGAGCACTAGTCTGTAAATAAGCTGGTTGCAGATGGGTTTGGTTCTGAACATTGGGGTTGATTGACCACCCAGAATGAAACATTCTTGACCTGGAACCGAGTTGGTGGTGTATCTAAGACTCAGCTCCTTTCTCTGCAGAATGGTGCCATAATGGCATTCGCTAAATATGATGTTTGCGCTGTGGAATGTGTTATTTCATGACAGTGGTCTGGATGGTGCAATATTCTGGCCTTGATGTCATTTACGGAACCAGCTAGGTAAAGAAAGTCCGACGCGGGCACATGATTGACAAAAGGGTTATTCCTTTAGTTCATTAGTCCACCTTCCTTTCGCAGGTGACCCAGAGAAAGACAGAAAACCTGGGGGAGAACCAGGAGGAAAACTGCCCTCGGTGAGAAGTTGGCAGAGTAAATGTAGAGTATCACCTCTTGCCTCTGAGGAAGGGAAATGTGCTTAGTCTTGGATAGTGCCAGGCTGCTTAGATCTGGCATCTAGGAGCTTCCCAAAGCTGTATAGGGTTGTATCTAGATTCAACACACCTTAGGATGCGCAGCTGCGGGGCAGCACTATCCTGGTCTTGAGAAACAAAGCAAGATTGGACCTGGTTTAGTTCTAGGGTGGGAAATCTCCAGGGAATCCCAGATTGGAGGCTAGGTTAAGAAGCTGAAGGAGATCTCAGAAGAGGACAGCGGCAGGCAGATTTTGTATTGCAGTTTTGTAACTACAAGGATTAGTAGCTAGAAGTTGAATGTGACTCAGAAGAGATCTACTTCTAACTATTCAAGCACTGATTTGAGAGAACAAACAAAAGCAAGGAAGTCACTCAGATCTAAGTTTCCTTATTTGTACCTTTGCTTCAAATCGTGATCTGATTTATCTGCATTACGATTGTCGAAAAAATGTGACTTGATAGGATGTTTGAATTGTCTGCCAAAGGTCAAGGGTCTCCCCGTAGAAATATAGATAGTGGTGGAAGATGGCAGTTAAGCTTGGTTTTATGGAAGCGTCAGCCCCACTTGGTAGATCAGACCCAAAAATCAACTCCACCAGAAGGCTAAACCTACTCTTATTGAGATTGGCTATAATAACAGTCTGATTGTACTGTACTTCCTTCCCTTACTTATACTTAAATTAGGGAAGTGTCTTCCTGAACTGCTTCCAAATATTATCTGTCTGTTGTGGACTTAAGATACGTTTCACCCCTCGTATCCTTCTCAATGGGTCTTGCATATCTCGGTCAAGGTCACCTTCCTTACTCTCTACAGGAAGAGACTAACTTTTTACTGAGTAATTCCACATAAACCTCTGGAAGGGAAGGTATTTCCCAACCTCTTCTTACTATATCTTTTCTTTGTTGGTTGGGCTATCAAGAAATCAAATTGCACCCTTAGAAAAGATTTTATAGGCAATAGAGCTGTGAAGAACCTGGGGATCAATTCCAAACAGGTGCTTTGGGCTACGTGAGGCTGTTACCATAGTCCATCTACAAGCCTTTAAAGCAGCCATGTGATCCTAGAAAAAGATGCGGTTGCTGTAAAGATGTGCAGAGAGGTGCCACGTTCATACTCCTGAGCTTGGAATTTAATTTCTGCCTGTTAGAACTCATAGATACCATAGCTGTCAAAGAGGCCACCAGTTTCGAAGTAGGAAGAAAGCAGGGGGTTGTCCCTTTTCTTAAATGAAGCAACACTCGAGGTCCAGAAGTCTTTTCGTTGCTTTGCTTATAAAGGCCAACTGAAAATGGAGAAATGCATGCAAGACTATTAGCAATAACCCGTCAGTTCTTCTGGGTGGGTTTTTGATATGCTTGGCATGAACAGAAGATGGTCAGATAAGCAGTCCTGTTTCTGGTAGGGGTGGGGTGGGGTGGGGTTGTCCAGCCTTATCCGAAAAGAAGATTTCAACAGGATTGGTAGTGATTGATAAACCTTGTGGTACACATCTGAGGAAATCTCAGTACTTTATTTTGATTGCAAGGAGCGTGGTCTTTCACTGAGTAGGAAAAAATAATGATTGTTGTGTAAATCTGAACATACCTATTTTTAAAAGTATTCAGAATGTAATTGTTTCGTTGGGGGAGGATCTCTCCTGACTTGAAAGGAAGCTCTGTCTTTGGGCAAGGTAGTACTCACAGTTGATGTTGGTAGCATCATATCAGGGAGCCCGTTTTCATTATCTCGTTCAAGGCACACGTCTTTGCTCTTTTGAAATCCTACGGGTTGCTTGACACTGCAACACGAGATGACTTGCCTGCATGGGTGTGTGTGTTTAAAGGTAGGTGGCATATGAAATTTGAAAGCTCAATCTTGCCAGTTTACCTTTGTTGGGCAGGTTTTTATGGTAGCTCCCCGAGGGAGAAAAAAGCTTGTAAAATGTGAACACAATAAGGAGGTGACAGCTCGCGTGGCAAGATTATTCACTTCCTCCCCTCCTCTTGTTCATCTTGAATGCCGAGACCGGCCATTCTTTCAATTACCCAAACAATGGCTAATTGGAGATTTCTGCAAACCTAACTCTGTAATCTGATGGAAACTCTCTTCCTGATTTTGCTTGGGATATCTAAAACAAGTGTGGAAACTTGCCTTAGATTTCAGTTCCTTTGGAAGCCTCTTTTGAAGAGGGAATCTAGTTTAAAATGAGTTCTGACTATAATGCTAATACAAGAGTGCACTGGCAATCTCCTAAAACTGAATCACAAATGTGTAACACAGTGAATTAAAGACTATTTTCTGAATCAGATTGAAATATTCTTTTTTATATTTGGTGGCAATGTTGTAAAGCTCAACAGTTTTGGAAAATGATTTATGCCAGAGTGAAAGAAATTCTAAAAGTTACATTTCCTTTCCAACATGCGGTTTTTAAATTAAATATTACTAAGCCTTGTATTCCTACAAAGTATACTGTACTAGCATTGTATAATGACTCTTCCAAGGATACTCTGTGCTTTCTACTGGAAAGTATGTACAGTTCTCTCTGTAGAAGAACAGCTAACTAAGTTAAGGGAGTAAATCTCAATGTCCAAAATTTACTTAATTGGACACAGAATTTAACTTGGCTTGGAAAGCATTTTTGGATTATAATTCTATATATGGGTTTGTACCACATCCAAAATTTGAGGTTTCTCTTAACATAGAGTCTTAATATTCAAGTTGTAAAACAGCTGTTAAATCAGAATAGATCTTCAGTGTTTTGAATGGAATTTACTGTAACTTTTAATCTTATTTTATGATTTAGACTGTACTGGTATTTATATATGGTTTGGAATTTAATAACAGCCTGTAGTTTTCAAAATGATATAATATATTCAGTTAGTAAAACCAATTCATGAAATATTGACAATTTTAACCTTAAAAAAAATCTGGAATACGTTACAGGTATTAAGCACTGTAAGTGACACAGACTTTTATTCAGGTATTTATTATTATATTTATTGGGCTGAGGGATTAATAGGCAGTTAACCAGAGCCCTCAACTTTTTGGGACCAGTAGATGCATCTGGCATTTTGCTGTGAGTGGTCAGTGAAGATGGCTGCTGTGGGGAGCTAAGGTCAATCTTAAAATGGTTACTACAATAAGGGAGGCCAGTCTTCAAACCTCAGTTTACCAGAATAAATGCTGGCAAAGATACCACTTGCTCTCTTGTCCCCAGGACACTCAACAGCAAGACGTTCTCTTTGTCTTCTTTTAGAGTGGGTTAGCCCACATTTACCAAGTATTGGACTTTAGCGTATGTGACAGTGTAAATCAGGCCTACAACCATCCTGAAGGTTCGGGGGAAAGATGCAAAAATGGCTTAAATTATATCGGGACCAAAAATTAGGAAGAACCTTTGTGGGATCCAAGGATATCTTTGGAAATAAAGGTGATGCCAGAGGCTGATGCTTTCATTACTGTATTTTAAGATATGTTTTGAAGTTGAGTGTACCTTCTGGTCTCAAGGTAGATTAATGCCCACATGTGCCAAGTGAAGGAACCCAGGATTAAATGCGCTGCGGTCTAATGTTTTAAAAATCAAATTGTGACAGTGACTAGAATGTCTGTGATAATGTAAATAGTGTATTTTATTTTTTAAAACAAAATTAAGCTACTACTTCTATTGATAGTCAACTGGTCTCCTAGCAGGCTTTGAGTTACAGTATTTATGTGGCTTGGTGGGACTTTGTTGACAAACCATTTGTGTGACCCTCCATCACCAGGCCCACAGAACTTGGGAAGTTGGGTACTAGCCCAAATCATCTACTTGCCCCTGGATTTGCCACTGAAATTCAGAGGCAGTTGGAGTTCCTCCAAAATCTGTAATGTAGGAGAAGCGCCCCCACTGCTTGTTCTTCCGACAATTATTTCTTTGCTTGTTCGTTTTATTTAATGTATCTGACCACCCACTTATATACAACTCTGGGTGGCTTGTTGGAAAAGAAGACCTCCTCATCAGGGTGATCAAATCTTTTGGTCTCTGTTTGGCCTGCCATTTGGTGACTAGTGATATGGTTTCCAGGTAGAAATACTATTGTGGTTTGGAAGAACAAGACGAGATTGACTTGGAGGTGATCTTTAGGACTTCAGAAACTTCTGATAGCTGGGATGTTTGTCTTATTCCATGGCCTGCAAGTTAAGTTTTGGTCACTAACGTGTTCTGATGTCGAAAAGCTGTAATAATTAAAGACTGCTGTAGATCTTCTGCACCATCCCCTGTCTTCCAAGGACATACCCATCTTCACCTTAATGCAATTTCAAATGGGTGCTCTGGACCACAGTTGCTGACAGATTGTCCAAGCCTGTTTAACCATCTGTTGTATTATAGCATGACACCCTTCTAAGTGGAGGGAGGAAACTTGCTCCGTTTCACGTCATATAGAGGTCACTCCAGATTTTCAGTGGGTCTGGGAATGACCTGTTTTCTAACTTTTATGGCAGATTTCCTAGACTTCTCATAGTCTACAAGAAGTTTCTTTTCTGAATTAGAACTGAAATCACAGTTCTGGCCTTTAGAGTGTTGGTACATTGTCCATCAAGCTACACATATTCTGTTTAGGTGACTCATTTGGGTGCACCCAGTGCTGACTCACCAATCCCAGAACAGTGACTCACGTTAGAGAGGCAGTGGGCAACCTCCCTTTTTTCAGAACACCTAAGTCTTTTGGAAGTTTTTACGAAGATAAATATTGTTGAATTTGGTGAGCTTTCTTTGCTTGAAAAGCCATTGCAAGTTTTGGGAGTCATGTCAATAACCATATCCTAAAAGTAGGTGGGAAGAATAACTTTTTGGGGGAAGTCAGGTGGAAGGGATAAAATGTGCACTTTAAACTTCTGCAAGGTTTAAGGTAAGGGTGTGTAAACCGCACCATTTGCATTTTCTCTGCTGGAAGATTTATTTCCAGAAAACTACCCAGCCATTGTCAGAACAACCAGATTGGCATATTGTATGGAAAAACAGCGTAGTGAGCTTTGCAGCTGAGTGAAGGCACGTGTGACGCTCTAGTAGTTTTAATACAAAATAACAATTGCTTTTAATACGAAAACTATATTACTTGTACCCGAGGACTAACGTGTAAAAGAATAGAGAAGTGTGTCTATGTTGAGCAAAGCTTTAATTTCCAAAATCCGAAACCTCAGGGATTAAATCTCATTCTTGGGAAAAGGCAGAAACTCTTGATAGTAATAGTAGTTTAGGAAAGACACTGTTGGAAAACAAAAAGTTGTTGCAAGGAATCTCCTTGTTTTTTTCCTGTTTCCCCTGCTTTTTTCCTAAAAGTGTGAACACCTGGAAGTGTCTAAAGTCATAAGACATCACTCTGATTTTTATTATGTTGATTTTTTTTCTGTCTTCCACTGTCTTTATTTTGTTCACCTACCAGATTAACAAAACATGAAAGTCTTTGGTGTCTTGGACTTCTACCGCCTACCCTTCCATCTGCAGTAACAATTAAAAGCTCTTTTAAAGTAAATTCAGTTAGTAAATGTAATTACTGTTAAGTAGATTGCCCTTTCACATTGAAATAAATATACCAAACCTGGTGATTTTATAGGTGAGCTAAAGCATACAAAACACATTCCATTTTCTTAAAAAGTTGCAGATGGAATTCAGATCCGGGATGGCTGCCATAAAAATGAACATGGCATATATTTCATGTTTTCCAAAGAATTTCTCTTTTTTTCTGGGGAAAAAAATCTGGTGACTTGGAAATTTTGGAAATTTCCAAAATACTGCTTCTCTGATTTTGGGTCTGGAGCTTTACCAGAGCACCTTCAGATGGCTCACATCACCCTAGCAACTCCATAAAAGAAGCTAGGTGACATTTATAAAATCTACACTGCGTGAATATGGAAAGGGATGCGTCAAATCCTAGTTCATTTTATTCTAGTTACAGTTCACTGTCCCCAGAGTCTGGAGGTCATGGGAAGCTGTGGTTTACTGTCAATGGAAATGAAAGATGTCACTTTCCAGTTGGCTGACCCATTGGAGGAAGATGGGGGAGCCCACGTCTCCGTAGATGGGTCACACATCACACTAAGCCCTTATCTGGCTTAGCTGATTTTGGCAGAGTGCGGTGAGGGAACCCTACAAATGGTGTGTAAATAATAATTTAACCATGTTACATGTTTCATATGAGATATGAATGCCTTTTGGCTAAATGTTGCAGGAAGCAGCTATAATGATGTAAGGATGGAAGCTAATCTTACTTGCAGATCTGATCTAAATGAATGAATGAACGAACTAATTCTTTATTAGGGCAAAAGGCCAACCACTTAAAATAGCCCACCAGCATTGAAGAGTCCACCCAATAAACAATAATACTAAAAGAGTTATTAACTTAATGACATTGCAGGAGGAGAGCGGTGTTCCTCCACGATAGCAAGAAATCAGAAGGACTCTGGTTGCATCTTTTCTGACATTTTATTAAAAGGCACAGACTTCATGAGGTGCAGCTCGCAGGCACTTCTGCCTTTTCATAAAATCTGTTTGTCGGAAAAGATGAGACCAGACTCCTCCTGATTTTTAACTTGATGAAGTAGGTGATAAGAGTGGGAGATGGTAGGGAGAGCTGCATGATGAGCTGTGCTGAGAACTCCTAATTTCTTGCTTTTTCCTATAGGCTGTTCTGCAAAATTTTGCTAGTGTGTGGGTTGTACTAAGCGGCCTGTCTGCCAATGACAACAAGGATGCGTTTGGGTTGGGGGGAAGCAGGACAATTTGCTAAAAGGCTCTTTCAGTGAAGCCTCCCGTTAACAGATCTCCGGTTAGCGGTCCTGGGATACAGAAGACCACATTTCAGTCCAGACGTCTGCCCGAAGGAGCGGACGAGACCGTTGCGTCTGAAGGACTCTGGATAAGGCATAATTTACAGTAATTTTATGTCATTTTTGGTGACTTACAAGATTTGCTTCATGAAGTTATTAGACAAATGATGCACATCACGATATTTATACCCCTTTACATCATGGTGTGGGTGACGGAAATGGCCACTGATAATGTAATCTGAGATTTAGCAGACGCCTCCCCCCCCAATAGTGTAGTTAAATCAAGGTTTTACTGTCGCACGTTTACAGGAGATCCCTATAATATTCACCATATAATAGAATACGTCCAACAGGTTAGACCTCATACAAATGCAATGGGTGGAAATGGAAAATTTTTTTTTTGCTTAGATACTTATTGTATCTAATGATTGCAATTGTTGTAGAAATAATACAATTCTATTTTAATAATAATACGTTAATAAAGATACAACCATTACAAATTATTGTAATTTCTTTGATTGCTGTGAACTGCCCAGAGTCATGGAGAGCCGGGCAGCGTACAAGTTTAATAAATTATTATGGTTGGTTCCCCAGTCACCCAGATTTTTTTATTATTATTATTTAGACAAGGTTTGAGCAAAATATGAAGACAGAATATGGAATAGTTTATGCGTGTGTGTGTGTGTGTCTATTGACTAAAGAGTAAACTTTTATTTGGACCAATTTCATTAATTTTTTTGCTATTATGTATGCTAAGATGACTCCTTTCCTTTCCTTTCCTTTCCTTTCCTTTCCTTTCCTTTCCTTTCCTTTCCTTTCCTTTCCTTTCCTTTCCTTTCCTTTCCTTTCCTTTCCTTTCCTTTCCTTTCCTTTCCTTTCCTTTCCTTTCCTTTCCTTTCCTTTCCTTTCCTTTCCTTTCCTTTCCTTTCCTTTTACAGTGTTTGTTCATCTAGGATCCAGCACAGTAGTTTGCTCTCAAAATAATAAGTCTCTCTCATGGAATTTGGCACTGCCATTCTCTTTTCCTACTGAAGACATAAGTGCTAATTTTCAGAGAAATAGGAAAAGCTCATTATGGGGTTGTCCCTGTGTTACTGAAAGTGGCGTGCTTTCCTCTTTCCTCTTCTCCAAGTAACACTTTGGACCCAGCAGCATTGATTTAACTCAAGTTTTTGGCACGCTTTCTTTTTATCGGTTTCATTGAGCCCAAGCAATTAGAGATAAATCGGCTTTGAACGGACTTTTCATGGTTGATGACTTAAATCTTGACTCTGATTCTGATCTTTGTATCACTGGGTTTAGTGCTGCTTTTGCATTTTCATTGTACGATGTAATATTGCAATTGGAATAAATACATAAGTAAACATTTATCTAAGGCAGTGTTTGTCAACCTTGGGAACTTGAAGATGTGTGGACTTCAACTCCCAGAATTCCCCAGCCAGCATGCTGGCTGGGGAATTCTGGGAGTTGAAGTCCACACATCTTCAAGTTCCCAAGGTTGACAAACACTGGTCTAGGGTGTAAATCGTTTAAAGCTCATTTTTAGCTTGAGATGCCCCATTTCAAGCTCAAAATAGGCACTTTGAACTCAGATGGAAACTTCTCTCCTTCCTAGAAGTATTCTGATGTTGCCTTACTGTTTTGAGATCAGTCAGGGCACGTTTGGGGCCAGAATGCTTCTGCTAAAGGCCAAAAAGCATCCAGATGCTTGCGGTAACCTTAAAACAGCCTGTTTTTGAGATGGAAATGTTTTCGCACCTTTAGGCTCTCCTACCTGCTGAGGCTTCAACCAGCAGAAAATGATGAAAAGGTCCAGTTGGCATTCAGAGTATGGTGTAGAGGAGAAAACTGAAGGCTATTTCATTTCCTCCTGCCCGTTGGCCTAGGAGAAGTTCCTAAGCGAAAAGTGAAACGGACTCAGTGAATTTTGTACTCAGCAAGTGAAACAAGGCTTTGTATTTCCAAATCAGAATTGTTAATGGACATCTAACAAAGCATACGGGTAGGGATGTGCAGGAAACGGAAGCTACATTTTGCTTTGAACCCCAAATAATTGGGTCCTAGGAAAGTTTGGCCTGTTTTGGATCCGGGATGGTTCAGCAAAATCAAAGCCACGAACATTTTGGTAGTTACGGGTTTGGGCCGAAACTAAATCCTTGGGGATCCTGGAGTGATAAGGCAGGTTGTGGAAAGGTGGTATGCATGATCCTCTCTCTGCCCCAATCTTCTGCCCAGCTTCTACCTTGCCCTGCTTGCTGAGACGTCTTTCCCATGCTTCCTTCTTCCCTCCGATGCCTCCCCGGGGCCACCTTCATTGGTGGTGATCCAGCACTACATTCTCCATAGGGCTGCTGTTGCCAACCTTCACACTGCTTTCCCATCTCCCATCTTCACACACATCATTACCAAGGAACTCCTCAATTTTGGCTTTCTCCTGTTTTCCTCTCCTCTTCTACTCATCCAGAAACACCCATCTTTTGATCTGTAGCTGGAATCAAACAAGCAGGACTCAAACATCTGAAACGCTTGTGGTGCAAACCGCCCACATCCTGCTCTTCTGTGCATGGAGGGTGCTGCATTTCCCAATTCACAGCTAGATCAGCTTGCCCAGATTCCTCAGGCTGTGGAACCTGTTAGTTTTTTTTTAAAAAACCAAACTTCTGGAAGCCCTGAGCAGAAAAATGCAGCCGTGGCAGGGGTTCTGCAGAGGAACAAGCCCTACCTTTCCACTGACCATTAGAAAAATTTCCGTGGACTCAAGTAAAGGGTTTATTTTATTTTTAGTTTTTTTGCCCTAGGTCTCTCACAGAATCCCATCAAGTGGGGAACACAGTTTGAAAAACTCTGTCCTTTAGTACTGCAAGATCAGGTTTGTCCTGAGATGGCCCAGCCATCAAACCATTCATCTTGAGATAAACCTGATCTTGCACTACTGTAAGGTACGTGTTTGAATGTTAGACAAAATTGGAGGCATGGCCACCAACACAACACTTGAGGCTTCAGAAGTTGCTTTTCCCTCCTGGGTTTCTCTCCTAGTTTTTGGCATCCATTTATTTTCAAATAAGGGCCCCAATTTTGCAGACCTATGAGTGGGTTCCTGTACCCCCAGTACATCTCCAACTTGTGGTTCTCCATTCTTGAATCCCTCCATTAGCAACAGAACGGGGGTCTCTGAGCATTGCCAATGCTGAGCAGCTGGTCAGGGCTTGAAAAGATGGAGTGTGGAGGTCTGTCCTTGATTCTCAGCGTTAGATTTATCTTTAAATTAATAATTTCAGAAACGTAATGAGCTATTTACGCCAATTAACTGATTGGCTCTTAGAATGGTAGAGTCAGAAGGGGTTCTTTTTTAGTCCACTGAGTCCAGGGTTCTGCTCCCTGCAGGAATCCAAACTGAAGCATCCTTCTGCTTGAACCCATCCAGTGAAGAGGTGCCCACCACTTCTTAGGAAACTTTTCCCCCTGAAATATAATTGGAATTTCACTTCCCATAACATAAATATATAATTCCATATCCTGTGTTCTGGAACAATAAAGTACAGATCTTGACTTTCTTCTGAGAGAAGCTGTTTCAGGTATTTGAAGACCCTCCCTCCCTCTCTCCCTTCCTTCTTTCCTTCACTTTCTCTTTTCTAGGGGAAGAACTTTGTGTTTATCTCTGTCAAAATTTATTTTGTTATTTTCAGCCCATTTCTCTGACCTATCAAGATAATTTTGAGTGTTATTTGTGTTTACAGTTCAGAAACCTTATGATGTACTCTAGATTGATATGGATAATTTCTAGCAAAATGTTCCTTAACATTTATCTGGATACATAAGAAAGACTTTGATTTGATTAATCTCTGCAGTGCAATGAATTTTCCATTGCTGTGGCTAATTCCATAATTAAGGAAAGTTAAAGCATTCCTTCCCAGTGTGAATTATTTGGAATAAATTATTGCATCTGACTTGTGACATGGTTCTTAAGCCCATGGCAGGTGTATTGAATCAAGGGTGTCTGTGTTCTTCTAAATGATCCAACAGATATAAGCTGGCTGTTACTTCCATTAATTAGAGAATCCTCTTTACATATGGGCATGGGACTTAATTATGACCCCTCTCTTACAGATGGCCATGTCTAGATGAAGAGGATTCTAAGCCATAAGTAATTCTGATACATGAATAGCAGAAGGCAACGAAGAAATGAGATTTGTCTATATCACCTCTTTTCCTGCTGCTTTCTGTGACTGGGGTAGTAGGTACAACTAGTCAGACTGGGGTAGTAGGCACAACTACCCCAGTCAGACAAAGGCAACCACCCTTTTTAAAGTCTCTGAATGTCCATACATTCTCTCTGGTGCCCAAAAGCACAACTGGAAACCAATAGAGTGCTGGTAAATAGCAAAAGAGAAGTCTAATTCTCTTTTACTATTGCTCTTAGAAGAATCTGGAAAGAAATCAAGTGGACATGGAGTCTAAAGGGAAAACAGAGAGTAACCTCAACAGCGCAGTTAGAAGAAAACTCACAACACTGGTTTCATTACATGTCTAATATTCTCCTGCAAGTTTCAGTTAATTCCTTTAGCAAGGAGAACTGTAAACCAGTGTTTCTCAACCTTGGCAGCTTGAAGATGTGTGGACTTCAACTCCCAGAATTAAATATTTTTAATTATTAAAATAACAGATATTCTAAGTCTTGCCCAAAAGTTGCCTTGCTTTGAATGAAGCGGTGGTGTTGAACGCTCACACTTGCATTCTCAGACGCAACATATTCCCATTCACAGTAGCTGTTTAGGTATCTTAAGGGTCCTGAAAGCCTTACGTGATTTATGGAAACCTGGCTAATGGCCAAAGAATTGTGAATCCCTCAAACTATACTTGGCAGGTGCCAAGAGAATTGAGATGTACGCTTAGCGTGCAAGGGAGCATTTCATTAGGTGAAATTGAACTGTGGTTTGACTGTTTTAAATTAATGGAACATTATCCTATATTTAATGCCACATGTCTTTTCAATTTTAGCGGTTCAGATAATGGCATCGGGCCAGAGGGCTGTGATGGAGATCGTACTTAAAGGGAGGGAAAATAGACGTATCTATGGAACAAGAGGGCTCTACTGGGTTGGTACTTGACCATCAACCCTTTTTGAAATGTGTTGAGATCAGCGGTGTCTCAGTCTTCTTTGGTTACCTGTTTTTGAAAGCCCCTCTTTTTCAAAATCTTTTGAATGACCTCTCCTCATGGTTCGGATCTTCACTTATCAATTAGGCAAGTCGATGATTAATGTAACCATAGTGGGAGGAGAGCCGTGTTAGTCTATGGGGGTAAAAAAATGAGGAGCCGGGAAGGGCCTTTTCTGAGTAACACATTTTATTAAAAGTCAGAAGCTTTCATGAGCCAGTATCCACTCCTATGTGCAAACAAAGGCATAACTTGCATTTTCTGGGCTTGTGGCTGGCAGGCAGCTTGCAAAAAAAAAAAAAAAAGAGGAAAAAAATACAAAGGACGTTATAAAAAAATATAACTTCCAGAAATGGTGCATGGCTGTGGTGGCAGCATGGACGGTTTGTAAGGATAGAGAGATATGGTGAGATACAGCGAACGGTGCTGGTGTAAACCAGATTTAATTAGATGTTCTTCCTTTTTCTTATTTCTTCCTTTTAATTTCCTTTGCTTGCTCTGCGTCTCACTCTTTTTCTGCCCTTTGCATAATGTTGCTTACCCCCAAATAAAATAGCATCATGCTTACGTAGGTATCTAAGAAAACCTCTGGAGAAAAGTTTAGATGCTCACGCAGTCTTATCATCTGTTGCCTGGGTAACCCACGGGATTTCTTTGGAGAAACTGTAGAAATCTCTGGAGGAGCCTGATAGCACCTTTTCCGAGGACCCCCTTTGATGGAAAGGCAGAAGGTTTTGTGATCTGCAGCTCGCTTCATCAGATGCACAGAAGACGCTCCGTTGCAAGACAGCTGTTTTGGAACGACAAAACCACACCAGCGCTCTGGAGCGGAAGAATTCAGAACAGACATGCGTCAACGTCTCTTTAGGCTATCTCAGATGTTCTTAACAAACACAGTGGGTTTTTAACACATTAGAGTTGCTGACTGTAACCTGCACCAGATGATCAACCTGCTTTCAGCTTCCTTCCCTCGCCCCATCCTGATTTAAGCCCCGTATCGGTTCAGCCGCTCCGGGCCTCGGATAAAGGGAGCTACGCTCGCAAAGGCTGATGCTTTTCAGTAAAATGTGTTGGTTGGAAAAGGTGCTGTTGGACGCCTCCTGATAGCCCTAAAGCAGCTGCACCTTTTCCTGGGATTGGAAAAAGAACCATGGCTAGTTTTTCAGTGACTTTGGGGTGGTCGCAATTTAACAATTCAGAGGGGATGTTTATGCAAAACGTTGATCTTTTCCATCGTGTTTGTTCCAAGAGATACCCTGGGATAACAAAAATAAAGCAACATTCAAGCCCAAATCGTAAATAAAATTGAAATGTGGCCACTTATTAAGTCAGCTAAATCTGTATTCCTAACCAGTTGCATTGAGGGTGTTATTGACTGGATAAGTGAGGCTTTTCTGCATATCACCATTGGCCAAAGATTTAAATCCAAGCCTCTTTCCTCTCTCTCTGGAGATTTGGGTCAGCTAGCATCCACAGAAATATATGACTTTCCAGTTCTTAATTTAAGACGATAAGCTTAAAAGTATCTCTCTCGAGTTCCTAAATATTAGACTGAAATGGCAAAGTTTAGTTAAGGGAAAGAAAACATTTGGATTATAGTGAACTATTTTTCAAAATATTATATTTTGAGGCTAAAACCTTAAGAGGTTAGGTTAAGAGGGCTAAAAGATTTGGAAAAATTACTGTATACAATCAGAACATGATGGTTTCTAAAATATAATAATGAGGCAGAAGAGATGGAATAAAATGTGTGCGAATTAAATACAGATATAAATACTAAGAAAATATTTGAAAGAAGTAGGGCACTACTCTTTTTATAAAAACTTGTGGCATGGTGTAGTAGCTTTTACCAACTTGTATAAATAACAGATAATCACAAATCATAATTAAAAATACTTTTAGGAATGGAAAATCAAAACGACATTTTTACAGATGCTGGAAAGAATTGGAGAAGAATTAATTTAAGAAGGATTTTAGGATAATACATTTATTTGGCTCTGTTCACTTTCTGGAAGGGTTTTCCAGGCAATTTCTGTTCACTTCTTTATTTCACCAGCTGTTTTCCCATCTTCTGTGATTAGGTGTCCAAGACTGACAAAATTCTTGACATTCCGAAGAGAGGCATCATTGACCATTATTTCTATTTTTGGAGGTTCCCCCCCCCTCCCCCCTTGAGATTACCATCACTTTTTTTTTTTTTTTTTTACATTAACCTGTACTTTTTACTCGTTTTGGTTTTCTCAGTTAGAAGCTTCAAGTCCTCTTCTTTTTCTGCCAGGAGTTACAGCATCACCTGCACATCTTGGAGAATAGGTGATCCCAAATCCAGCAAGTAAATCTACCGAGCCAGACTTAGCTAATAGCGAACAAGTTGAAATTGGTTTAAATTGCAGAATCAAGGTGGTGCACGATTCCTTAACTTTCTGTTGTAGGTAGCTTTTAAAACCAGCATTGTAGACTTTTCTAAATTCAAAGCTTGGCAGAAATAGGTTAAGTTCTTCTTGCTCTGATAGGAAAGGAAAACGTGATGTGACCGTTCAAAGTGACCTCCTGTAGAACAGTTGCAAAGTAAAAATTGGCCCATGGCTTTATCTGACCATTTTGTAACAATGCCTCAATGAAAAGCTTGTTTACTTTTTCAGTCTCAGCCTCACCTGAAGGATGTAGTTGAATTATTGCAAGTCCCTAAATGGAAGTATTTACATCTAATATTTTAGAAGCGCTGTATCTTCACATGAGTAGGGACCCCACAACATTGCCTTCACCCTTTAAAGAACAGCTGTTGCAAGAGCCGAACCCTGGGGTAAAGGGTGCGTTCATCTCTTCCTCCACACAACGGCCAAGACCCAGAGACTCCTCAGAACCTCACCTTCTTCCCCATTTCAGCTCTTCAGTCCCATGAGTGACCTAAGCCCTCCCCAGAAAGTGAAATATCCCTGAGCTTGTTTCTCCTGGTGGGGTACTTTCAGAGAGACCACCTGTTACCCATCCCTGACAACTTCTGCTTAATATCTCTTGGTAGAGCCATTAGGTGAAAGAAGGTTTTCAAACATCAGAATCGATGTTTCTTTTGCTTCCTGGGATGCGGCGCGGTGTTTCGTGCGTTTCCACTTGTTTGGAGGTGTGATCTCAAGGCTAAATATCCATTTGCAAAGCTGTGATGAACCGCTACTGGCGTGGTGCTTTATTTCCATCAGGCACTTAACATGGGATAGCTGTGGGTCTCTCTGTTGGACAGTGAATTTTTTTCCTGGTTGACTTTTGATGGTGGTGTTGTGTATTCAGTAGTTCCACAGAAGTCTTTTAAACTATCTGATTTTGGGGGCTTGCACCTTGGTACTCTTACACATTGCAAGAGGAGTTTATTATATTTTTTAGAGTACAGTTCCATTATGTAGCACTCATAGTCATTTTCTTTGTATTAAAGGTGCTGATTAGAATATGACAATAGGGTACATCGTATAAGATAGCTTGATGGCCATGATGATGAAGTTATAAAATGAGAGAACATCAAGCAAACAGCTTGCAAAATTGAAATTTTAAATCCCTGAAATTAAAAAAAAAGTGACACACTCATTTCCCGACCCTACAAAATGCATGGCTGGATTCCCCAAAAGGATATCTTGAAAGTATGAGATCGTCAACGGTTCAATCAAACTATTTAATAATTGACAACCATTTTATATTTGTTCTTTGAGGAATGTTTAAGAAGCACCACAAGTCTAAAGTACTCCTATATTGAAATGAAAGTCTCATTCGGGATGTAAAATTTCTATGTTAGATTTGCAATAATACATCCAGAAATGCCAGTCAGACCTCAAATATTTATTGAAGTGCTAAGGGATGTGGGTTTCCTGCTTATAATTCATGTTCTCCTTTTTTTAAAAACAGAGCAAGTATCAGCCCTTTTCCTTCTGAAAAGATGGAAACTTCGAACTTCCTTGAACAGTGAAGTTGGGCACTGTTGAGTTTGGCAGAGAGGAGGCAGAACAGAGAGGAATCCAGGTTCACCTCTAGCAAGGGATCCCTTGCCTGGTTGATACTGGGTTGAATTTCACAGTTGGTGTTTTGCTTCAGACAGTAATTTCCCATCGGCATTAAGAAATATTGAGGCTTATTTGCTTTGTGTAGATGAGAGTCCAGGTATCGAGAGAGCTGCTGAAAAGCAATTCAACAGGTTCCGTTGGTATTGCACAAGCCAAATGAATGCCACACGGATTCACAGGTTGAGTGGCTTCGAGCTGGCAAAGACCTGTGAATCCTTGCAGCTTTAATTCTTAATAATATACAGTATATACAATCCTTGGGATGCTGTAAGAGCTTGCTGTGTTTTTCTAGAACTGTTTGTGCTGGTGGATCAATGCAAGAGCACGTTGTTGCAAGAGATTGCCTAAATCCAGTTATTCTGGTCCCTAGATTATAGTATTGTCGTACTTATTTATTATGCTTATATTCTGCTTTTCATTCAGGAACTCAAAGGGGTGTATACAGTGTCCCCACCTCTAGTAGGTTGAGTTGGAAGGGAATTTCTGGCCCCAAATCACCCAGGAAGGAACAGAATCTTGGAGAAATTTCGTTGGGTGCTGATTTTGTAGGCAAGGTCAGTGGCAGGCTAAAGTCTGGAACAAGAAGCTGGTGAATCGGTGCCTCCGGATCTTCAAGGAAGCTAATCTCTGGGCGAGTACTGCAGCTCAGGTGGAAGGAAAAGACCCACCAAACATTTCATCACCTTTTTTTGCCTCAAAAGAAGCAAAGGCCAGTGTTTAATTCTTCCTCCCTCTGGCAAATTTAAAATTGAGCTTCATAGAACAGGGGTAGTGCGACACATTCAGAGAACATCAGCGTTGTGAACTCTCCACTTTCAGTTGATGCCACTTCTTCCTCTCCCTCTCCCAGGACCTGGCGAGGGCTCTTGACCTGTTCATTGGGATGTCTGGATGCTTCTCCATGCCTTCTCCAGAAGGAGGGCATTAGCTGAAGGATGCCTTTCGCTCCCTAGGCAGATGGGACCGTTGCTCGTGGAATTGTGGTATCCCAGGATGGTGCCCACCTGGTGCTTATGATTGTGTTCCGTCCTAGGTTTCTTCCTGTGCTTCTTTCCATGCCTTCAGCAGCTAACCCCACAGTATTTGTAGCCCACAGATGCCTTTCCAGTGGCTTTCTGGCCTTCCTGTTACCAGAAAGAGGACCTCCCAGCATCTACCCCCATAGGAGCAAGGAAGTGACCTCCACACACCATCGTTGGCTTTTTCCTTCAGGAGCATTGAGTCTTCCAAAATTGCTACCTGAAGGCCATTTGTTTTAGGGGGCAACTTGACTGATTAAACAAGTTAACCAAGATTAACTGTTTGCATTTCTTTACAAAGCCAAAGATTCCACATCTGGCCAGGTTCTCCTGTTTAAAATAGAAGAATGATGATAAGGTGTTCAAGTGGTGTTCTTGGCAACTACTGTATATGGAAATGGTTTGTCTTATGTTTCCTTGTTCCCAGGATAGCCAGCAGACTTGGGAAGCTCAGTTAGTTCTCTGCCCAAATGCTAACCAGGATTGAGTCTGCTGACCTTCCAAGACCAGATAAAGATTGGGCAGGTGTTGTTACCTGCTGAGACTGCCCTTCCATACTGAAATAGTCAAATCAAATCCTGAGAAAATGCATGTATGTCCCAACAGTTGCCCTCTAGTCTGTGAATTGTCTCCTAGAGAGATCTAATGAAATGAACAAGATTAGGTGTTATTTTACATCTCTTAACCTGCATCAAGGTCATCGCTCTCCCCCAAATGAATTAAGATATAAAGAAAAAGCATTTTAAGTGAGGTCTGGCAGCAGGCAGACTAAGAATTAATGGAGTGGTCAGGCATTCCTGACCTAGTCAGGGAAACTACATTCCCCTTCCAAGTTGGGTGTTTCTCACTGACCCCAACCACCATCGGTCAAAAGAAGATTGATGGTTGCCACCAGACTTTCTCCAAGGATGGCTCCATTTCTGGCAAGGTTATGGAACTTCTTGTAAATTACAAGAAGTGGAATTTAAGTGTCGTCATAGCCCGGCCAGTTACACAGAGAACAGCTGTCTTGAATTTAATCTGTTGTCTTGGTGAAAAAATATTCTATCAAGGAACAAGAGGGTACAAATAGGATCCATTTTGCATGGAATTGGGACTTTTCCTTATGCAAAGTGAAACATTTATAAATCTGGTTAATAGGATTATGGAGGGGAGGGAAAGATGGAGTTCTGTTAAGTTTGCATTCTGTTAAATTCAGGGCATTGGGGATTAGGATGATAGCCTCCTAATTCTAGAATAAACATAATTATCTTTTGATGGTTCTGGATATTGTTGTTTCATGATGTGAAACTCTTCTGTGGGGAGCTGTTGAAGAGTAGAAGAGATGGAACAAAAAGTGATCGTATTATAGCTTTTGGGCAGAGATCAAAGTTGACCTCTGCAGAAGAACAGGACTCTTTATGGGTTATAAGCCACTGCATGAATTCCTCCCTTTCTGATTTGTTCCTCTGGTTCTTAACCCTTCTTGGCTTGGCTCTGAAGGAATCACCAGGGCCTAGCAGAATATTCCGTGTAAGGTTTATAGGTACATTAATTGCCTTCGAAGCCATTGAGATACTGAGCTCACTTCATGGGGCTAGAGAATTAGCCCTAGAAACCTTACCCTCCGTGCATTTGCAGTGAGAGATCAGTCATGCCCGGGTAAGGTGACCTTGAAGAAAGTTGGTCTGCTTTTCCTCCCTTTTATTATCTCATGAAGAACACCCTGTCTTTGGCGAACAAGTAAGGAGTCCATGTGGTTCCCTAGAAGACATGCTGGAAATAGTTATTCTAGGACCATACCTTACTTCCTTGACAATTTACAGTGAGCTATTTTTTTTTTTTGACCATAAAGAAGCTTTTTGCCTTAGGTGTCACTAAATACTTGGAATACTGTTGATGTCCTTTTCTCCTGACTTTTTTTGTAATCACAGGCCCAAATTAACAACAAAATGAAACAGGTCACAGAAAGCAGGAAATGCAGTCAGGGGCCGGGCTAGAAATCGGTGGTAAAAAACTGATAAAAGAGTCATCTCTTTTTTCTGTATTAGTATTCTCACAAAATAGTAATGCAAAGCTAAGCAGTAAAAAAAAAGGGGGGGGACTAACATTGAAAAAATAAAACCAAAATTAAATATATGGTAGCTTTATACACCGACACACATGGACAATAATGTGCAGTTTTTGTGCAATTTGCATTCTTAGCCAGGACTTGTTGTCCTACACAGTGTCGTAGCTGTTCCAAAAATTTAGCAGGCATTCAGTCACACCTTTATTGTTGCTATCAAGTAGAAGCCCCACTCCAGGGATCTTCCAGGGTACTCGACTAATACAGGAGAAATAAATCTATGCTTCATATCCCATTAGTAATAATGGAAGAAGAAGCCACCGATCTAAGACCCAGTGGCATCTTCCTCACCCTGGCACAGATGATTGCATAAGATGGGGTACCCTTGAAGTAGCCAACAAGCAAGAATTATGCCTGTGGAGTCCTTGGTGCTCTCTGTTGTTGGACTGCAAACGTTTCATTACCCGACCAGCTGACATCATCAGTGCTAGTGAGTGTGGGGCTTGCTTATATTTTTATAAGTGGTTTATATACAGTGGTTTGCCCTGCCAGAGTTGGTGGGGGTCTGGTTTTCTCCTTGGTGGTTCCTTGATTAGGGTATTGTTTTCTGCTTGGTTGTTTGTCTGGTGTTCATCCCTGCTTATCTGGGTGTTGGCTGCTGGAGGGGACATGTTCTGGTCTTTTCATTTCCTTCTTAGCTTTTGTATTGTCTCTTTTGAATGGTGTGTAAATGTGGTTTATCTCTATGTGCTGCTGATGGCTGATTTGTCTGAATACCAAGTTTCCAGGAATTCCTTCACGTTTTTTGGATTTAGCTTGGCCTAAGATGCTGACCGCTTCCCAGCTGAAACTGTAGTTAAGTCTGTCCACGTGTTGTGAGATTAAGGAGTTTTCATCGTGTCTTCTGAGTGCCAGTTGGTGTTCATGGATGCGCTCTGCTAGTCTTTGGCCTGTCTGTCCTACGCAGTGGTTGTTACAGTCCTTACACTGTGTGTTGTAGATGACTCCTGCTTTCTCTTCTTGGGCTACTGGGTCTTTTGGTTTGCTTAAGATGTTTTGGAGGGCTTGAGTCGGTTTGTGTGCTACGGAGATGCCATGTGGTTGTAGTAGTCTGTTGGTAGTTTCTGAGAAGTTTCTGATGTATGGCAGTGTGATCCTTTTCATAGCTTGTGTTGGTTGTGCTGTAGTGGGTTGAGTGGCCAGGCACTTTTTGGTAAAGTTGCGTGGATATCCGTTTTGTTGGAAGATGTTGTATAGGTGGTCTGTTTCCTTTTTTGGCTGTTCTGGGTTGCTGCAGTGCGTTTGTGCTCGTCTGAATTATAATCTAGCCTCCGAGAAGATGGCAACGTGCAATTTGGAAGTAGTCAAGTGATCTAAATTCCTAGCATAGCTTTTCTTGTTTAAAGAAAAAGAATCACCAGGAGGAGACAGAGGACAGTGGCTTTGTAGAATCTGGGGCAAAACCCTTTCCCAGTTCTGCTACTGGAGATTCTTTTAACTGGAGTCATCGTGGTATGCATGGGAATCGGCTATCTGGGGCACATGCTTTTCCCCTAAATTATGGCCTGGCTTTTAAGAGGAGAGGTTGCATTTTAAACATTGGACTACAAATTTCCTCCCACTGAAACTCCTGTATGGAGCAGTCTTATGGTGGGACGTGAAGAAAACCTATGGGAAGTGATAACAATACTTCCAGCACATGATATAGGCAACTTCTCATGTATTTAGAGCAGCCTCTTACAATTCCAGTTTCACAGCTTCTAGGAGTTTTCCCCGGTAAATAAACTTTATAATATCAATTTATTAAAATACCCAGTGCTGCAATTTTGCATAATGGTCAACAATAAACTACAAATGAATGTCTAATTTGTATTTGTATTCATACCTTGGAATACCTTCCAGATTGGAAGAGTATTATGGAGGTGTGGCTCTTCCTTGTTATGCGTCACATGCATGGGAGTGTGAAAGTACATTTGTGTTATGTAGTTTTAAGATACAACTTGGGTTGACTAATAGATGTTGCTATGAGAGTGATATGGATGCCTTCATAAAGCAGGAAAGATCCAGAGAAGAGGCAGTTGGGTGACCCCTCCAGGAGTAACATTTCAGGTATCTGAAACACAGTCTTTTTCCTTCCTCTCCTTCCCAACTTTCTAAATATTTTAGAAGAAAGTAATGGAAGATCTCAACAGGCTGGTGATCCGTCATCATGGGAGAACCTGTCCTACAGAAGTTTCCAGTGGAAGTCTAAAAGGCCAAGGATTGGATGGCAGTCCTTTGGCATGTCCAGTTCTTCAGTTTGATGCTGGAGAAAAGTCGAAGACGTTTTAGCATTTTTAGCTACTGTCGGCGCTCAAGACTTTTTGCCTCTTTCCCTCACAAGGACACAGAATTCTTTTGGGGTGATGGCTCCCCTTGTATTTTGAGTGGCATGACAGGAGCTGCATTTCAGAAAGGCAGCAGGGGCTGGCCAAAGAGATTTAATTAAAATGTAATTAATTGAAGTAAATGTGTATGTGTGAAAACATACATTAATTATTTTCTCCTTTCTGTCACATAATAGGAAGCCAAAATGCTGTAGTAGTTACAGTGACAGGCAAGGACTAGTGGAGATCCAAATTCAAGTTTTCCTTCGGATGTTAATTTTGTTTAATTAATCATTTATTGATGAACCAAGTGTTTCAACCCTATTTAATTAATATAGCAGTTGGAAGAATTTTAATGGAATTTTAAAAGAGTGGATGAGGCGTAGTGCACTTGAGCTGGTGAACCTCCATGGATTTCCCTTGCCTGCAGAATTTTTTCTTGATAGGAAACGAGGTGTGAGAAATTAGCAGGAGTGGTTGGGCCTTCAGATTTGGTCTGAAAAGTGGGTGGGGGGAAGCAAATTAGCTTCAAGAATTCACTGAGGTCAATAAAGAATCTTGGCTCCCTGTGTTCAGGAAATGAGATGTTAATCTTTTCCAAAGGCTGCTTTGCATAGGTCTATTCCAAAGCACTTGAGTATCCCCTTTGTTATTTACCATGCTTTATTTACCCTGAATAAGTTCACTGGACCCATAATAGATCTGTGACATGAAGAGCATCAAGGTAAATTGCAAGGGAGAAAAGCTCAGCCTGTATTTCTGTACCATACTTCCTTTTAGAAACTTTGCCTTGCAGGATCTACAAGGAGGTTGATCTGAACAAACCTTGTTGCAGCACCCGGGATGTTCTGTGTATACCAAACTCCTCTTCCTCCTAGCCCAGATACAGAGTCAGCTCTTCTGTTCCTTGATGGATGGGTTGCCTGTTTAATCGAAGATGAGGTTTAGCTGTTTCTGATGAAGTGGTCAGGGCTCAAACTCAGTCTGTAAGAAAGCTTTTGCAGAGCGCTCTGAAAAATCCATGCCAGTTGCAAAGAAGGAATTGAATTCTGGGAAAGGTTCTGTGGTGGTCTTACTTCATGCAGATTGCCTGCTTCAGTGGTCTTGATCTTTAACACTTTGGGGTCTCGGAGGGCCTGGCAACAAAACTTGAATGGGGTTATGTTAATCCTGGTAGGGTTTCCGTGAAACTGAGCTTGGAGACTCACATCAAATTAGTGCATTTTGCTTTTTAAAAAGATAAAGGCCAAAGTGTAGGTTGGATGGACTGAGGAAGATGACACTTGTCCTTCATTTTCTGGTGCTTTGTTCAGCCAGGCAGCTCTCATAGTTCTGCTCAGTTGAGAACCATGGACAGTGTGCTGTGGATGATATCTTTCCATCTGTAGCAAGACAGGGCAGAGCAGCACTGGTGAGGGCAGACTGCCCAACAACATAGCTTGTCCCATCTTTTGTTCTTCTCATTGAAGAAACCTGGGATTCCCTCAAACATGAGTTATCTCATGTCACTAATCAAACTGGTCTCCTGTGAGAATGGACCTAGTCTTCTGCACCTGACAAGCTCTTCTTTTTGGCAAACTTCCTAAACCACATAATGACTGATCACTTATTGCTTGGAACCTTCCCAGATTTGTGTGTGTGTGTGTGTGAAGGGGGGGGGGACACCTAGACTTTTTAATATCAGCAGCATGCCAGCTTTGGGGAGACCGTGCTATGGTGTAGGACATTTAATGAAAAATATGGCACAAGGGCAAATCCCCTTGTTCATTTACTTTCCTGCTCTTGAATAAAGTTTTGTGTGACTGAAGATTAAAGATCTCTCTCTGCCCAGCTTTCCTACATCTGTCCTACACATGTTTTCTGTTTAAGAGTTTTTGGCCTGAGAGATCTCCATTCTAGTGTCGAGGAGGTTCCTTGTGTGTGTGGGACTTGTGTTTGTTACAGATAAACAGGACAAGGAACAAGAGAAAAGATAGAGGCGATGAAGTGGCCTTGTAATTTATTGTACACAAACCAATGGTAATTTTCTAAATTCCTAGAGTTGTCTAGAATCATATGAATAGAAGGCAGCCAGATGTGGGTAAAGAATTACAATTAAACCCATCTGTAATCATTTGGTCATATTATGACTTGTTTTAGGGGTTCGGGCCAAAGTGCTAACATTGTCCTTTAAAAGCCCTAAATGGTTTGGGGGACCTGTTTAACTGAAGGGGCTTTTTCCCATATTTCTCTGTCTGATTGATGAAGCCACCTCTGGAGGATCTTCTCCAGGTGCCTCAGTATCTCAGTGGTGCAAGAGAAACATACAGGCACAGTCCTGAGTGGGTCTGAATGACTTTTGGGATGCTCTTGTAATTCCGATGTGATGACTTGATGGTGTCCTTAAGAGCAGGTCCCCAATAAAGAGGAAAGGAAATTATGAAGGATTTGCTCCTAGCTATATACATTTGTTTATGTCCAGTTAGGGCAGTGTTTCTCAACCTTGGCCACTTGAAGATGGGTGGACTCCAACTCCCAGAATTCCCCAGCCAGCATGGCTGGCTGGGGAATTCTGGGAGTTGAAGTCCACCCATCTTTCAAGTGGCCAAGGTTGAGAAGTACTGAGAAAAAGTCATATGGAAAGCTTATGAGCACAGCTTAGTGGCCAGTGTGGCAGATCTCTGTTAGATCTCCAGACACATTAAGAACTGCCCCATTCAACTACTTGAATGCATCAGGCTCTTCTCAGAGACAGTTTCATTTTTACACAGATTGAGGTAGTTCCAGCTTGACAGTTTTTCTCAGTTTCATAATTCAAGAGACGCCCAGGCCTTTTTCATTCCTACATGATGCACTCCAGCCAAGTGTCCAGTATGTAGAGTTTTCCATTTTGCCCAAACTAGGCAGTTACGATCATCAGTTTCATTACAAGCTAGAGTCTTAAACCACACCTTAAAAGTGCTTTAATATCCAGAGTTGCTCCCAAGTTAGAAAATCAATAAGGTGGCAACTTCCTCAATGCTTTAGTTTTTATTGTGTTAGTATGTTTGTTGCTGATTTTAATAAGGTGTTTATTTAGTGTATCTTAAATATGCTGTCAAGCGCTCTGAGAATGTTGGAAAAAGTGGGATTAAAATGTTGATTATTGAACTGCTGTGAAGAGTCTCAGGTAGTGCTGATGAAACCGAGCAAGTTTTAATGGAAGAGTTTGTACATGATTTATACAGTTGCATAGATTCAAAAATGGCATTGCACAGCAATGGAGATACAGGGATAGGGCATTTGGGGGGCAGGGGGGCACATCTGCAAAATGGTACACCCACGTTGTGATCACACGTGTGCAAAGGATCAGGGCTTTGATTGAGACGCCACAGCCACCACCTTGCCGATTTTGAAACCACCCGCGAAAACCCCTGTTTATAGAAACACTTATTCTAATTTATTGTCCCCTGCTTGAGTCCAGCAATGACTTTGGCTTGCTTTAGAAAGCAGTTGCTTAGAGGCGAACTGATTTATGTGTTGCCTTTTTGATAAGACTTGTAAAAAAAAAAAAAAATTTACTTACTCTGTAAGTAAAACTCTTAAGATTTACCTGGAGATGCTTAGCTGTAGAGGTTGGCAGTGTAGGGTCATTGTGATCAGGGCATTTTTGACACCCAGATGGTGCCCAAAGAACACCCCAATTCATTGCAATGTTTTTGTTTTTTTTTTAAATGGCAGCAATCTGACAAAATAGCTTATAAGGTTTCAGGCAAAGATATCAAAATTTTACAAGATAGTGAAATGATTCTGGTTTTTACTGTACTCCAATTTTCTCTTTGAAGTTAATTTTTGCTGGTAGGTAGCCTCCATTTCTGGATGACTGAATTTTTCTCCAAGGGTTTTTCATTGGACCTGCCAGTTTTCCACTTGGAAGTTTACATGGTGTAGCAACTGGGTTACCATGTTGTATTCGCCGAAAGGTCTGTTTCGTTTGATCCTAGTGTGATGTGTGAACCTGGCCAATTGTGGTTAAAACAAGCACTTAATGTGCTCTACAGGCCAGATCAGTTTCTCAGCTAAATGGATTTCTTAAAACTGTGTCACTAAAACCGGGCTTTTTCCAAATTTGGGGGCTGCATTTGGTTTTTGACCGGCATGTTGGGGAGAGGGGGGAAGGTGCTCTCTAAAATATTGGGTGTAGCCAGAAGAAACCTCAGTTTAATTCCATCTCATTTGTATACGAAGTGAATTAAAAGAAAATGTAGTGAATAATATGATTCTCCAGTTATTTATTTAATATTTTTCTTCTTTTGCTTTTAGTAGTACATTTTGATGGTCATGTTTGGAAATCTCTGAGGGCCATAGGCTATGTTCTTCTCTACTAAATGATAGTTTATCCTGATGAGAATGATCTGGAAATAATGAGTTACATTGTTTCAGTTACAGTTAACTTCTAATCATAGATTTATTACAAAATCTGGATCAATTTAGATTGCAATTTGAGGAAGGAAGATCTCTCCATTCTATTACATAAACAGATCTCCCTCCCTCCTTCCCTCCCTCCCTCCCTCCCTCCCTCCCTCCCTCCCTCCCTCCCTCCCTCCCTCCTTCCTTCCTTCCTTCCTTCCTTCCTTCCTTCCTTCCTTCCTTCCTTCCTTCCTTCCTTCCTTCCTTCCTTCCTTCCTTCCTTCCTTCCTTCCTGGCAATAATTTACTTGTCTCTTTTACATGCATCTTTCTATCAGAACTTAACAGCAGACTTGTAAATTGTAAATTGCCGTATCTGCTCACCAGTGGTGAGCAGAACTTATTTGTAGGTGATTGGAAGGCTGTTCGAAAACTGATGCTCTCCTTCCTATCTCATATCTCATCTCAGAAGTGACTTCTGGTATATTTGGCTTCTGCGAGGAACCCTTTAGGGACCAAGAAGCATTTGAACTTAGGAGACAGGGAGAGAGAGAAAGGGAAGGTTTTGAAGGCTGATTCTACCACGCTCTGCCCAAAGACTTGTGATTTCTCTCTGGGAAGGAGCTATTTCTCTTTGTTGGGGATGCAGATTTCTACTTTTTCAGATGGGATCTGTTTTATTTCTCTTGGTTGCTGCCCAAAATTCATGTTGTCTTCTCTTCCCTTTCACAGCAAGAAAGGATTTCGTATACTCCGCCTGTGAGTCCGGTAGACGATTTTCCTTCCTCGTCACCACTCCATGTCCCAGTATCTCGAGCCATCAGGATGGAGGAAGAGACCCTCAGACTCCCAGCCCATTTGCGTGAGTGTTTCAGACGTGGCCTTTTGAGAAGATGTGGAGGAGGGACAGGGCTGGTCTTGGTCCTCCGTCTCAAAATGGAGATCCTTGCCCAGGCCACTGAAGTCTCCGATGGTGGATCCTAAAAGGTTCCAGTTCCATAACGAGCTGTTCTGTGTGGTCCAAAAGTGATCCGATACCATATGGAGACATGTTTAGAACAGGCCTGTTTTGAGGGTGGTAAGGTCTGCGTGGGCATTGCAGTGTTTCATGGTGGCCTTAATGTGCTTACTAAAGGATCACAAAATGTTTTCAGAACCAATCTCAGCATGCTGTTTTTCTCTACCACTATCACTGTTCTTCGTCTTCACATGTTAGTAGCAACTTTCAGAGATTCTGTGCAGGTACAGCCCTGACATTCTTCCCTGGTCATGATGATGTTGATGACGATTAGATTCTCTCTGTTTTCCTTAAGGATGCCCCTCTGAATGGTCTGTCTGTATTCCTAACACTGGATTATTGGGTTCTCCTTAAAATATTGAGAAGTTGTACTTTTGTTCTTGGGTGGTCTTTCAATTCTGGCGCCTATAAATTTAGTTCAGGAGTATGGGCTACATAGCACACCGCTTGGTCTTTTGCGTCCTGCAAATAGCCAAGGTTGTTTATATTTCTGATAATACATAATAGGAAAATATTACGTGTTGTAGCATATTTTTTCCCCGAGGAACAAACATGCTTGCTTTGCACATTTTAGAATCAATGTGAAGGAAGCGATTTTCGAGTAAGGAAAGTGGTGTGTGGAATGAGAGGTTTCGACAGGGCTAACCGTTGATTCTTCGTGTGAAAATAGGGAAAGAAAATTAGGGTAGGGAACAGTGTGTACAAGTTAGCCTTCAACAGATTTTATCAGCTGCTTTTGATTTCTAGACTTCCTCTTGTTTCTCTTTTATGTCACCTCCGTATTTTTCTTTAAGCAGAGCTCAGTTTCTCTAATGAAATTCAGAAGGTTTTTCTCTCTGCCCCAGGCCTTTCCCCTGATCAGCCCAAAGGCCAAGATTCAATTTCTTGATGACGTTGCATAAGATTCAGGCCTCCCTGTGTTAAGAGCTTTCTGGGTGTACGTTTCTTGGAAGCCCACAAAAAGTATATGGGCACACTTCGGTGGTTTTGCTAGAAAAACTCTCCCTTAGAAGAGCAGCCAAATTGCAAATGAGTGGGTTTGCGTGGCTGGTGTTTAAGGGGGAAATGCAGGGGAAGATAGACGAGAATCCCGGTTTGTCCTCTGATCCCAGATCGGGAAGTAGTTAATGCTGTTGGTCATCATCCTCTTCCTGTGATGTGACGATGTACGAAAGATCTGCCTTCCTGAGACTCGTATTAATATCTTTGTGAGCTGTGGTTTAACAGGGTGAATGATGTTGCCTAATCACATCTCGAAAAAAACATCTTAGGAGATCGAGGTGTCTTTTTGACCCGGGGAGGGTAAAACAAGTCCAGGGTGTCTGTGACTACACGGTTGGAGCCCTGCCTTTTTTAAAAGTTTGTTGCGTTCCAGAAAATGGCCACCATCTTGACTTTTTTTAACACGCACAGACACAACCATGGATGTCCTGTAGGGATGTTCTCAGTGACAAAAGGGAGCTGGGGGATTTTGGTTCAGAGTGCAATAAGAAAATGTGTCCGGGGAGAGCAGAAGAGAATCCACCATCACGGACCATATTTCTTAGGAGGCAAAAAGTAGATCAGAGCCCTGTGTTTTCGGTTGCTGTTGACTTTCTAATTGCAAAGTGGACCTTAGTTTGACCCTGAGGATGGTCCTGTTTCTTTTTAGAACAGCGTTTCTCAACCTTGGCAACTTGAAGATGGGTGGACTTCAAGTCCCAGAATTCCCCAGCTAGCAAAGCTGGCTGGGGAATTCTGGGACTTGAAGTCCACCCATCTTCAAGTTGCCAAGGTTGATAAACACTGTTTTAGAAAAATTCCTGCCTATTAATGTGTATTTAGAAAGCCATCCTGCAGACCAGAAGATGCCCATTCCACTACAAGTGTATGTTGGATTTCCTAACTGATCACTTTAATTAAATCTCTTTGTGACCCTTGGTACCAGCTTCTAATAACGACATAACTTTTGGAAGCAGGAACTATGTTGGATGACTTCTGGTGCTTTGCAGCTATTCAGCAGCCTGAAAGAACAAGGAATTCAAGGTAGCAAAACCAGCGGGTGCTTGTTTATTTTATTTATTTATATGATTTATATGTCTTCCCACCTCAGACAGGTGACTCTGGGTGGCGTACGAGGATTAAAAACACGATCTCTGGATCTCCAGAGGTTGGTCTGTATAGGTTGGCAACAGGCTATGGTATAATGTTTGGTTATCATTGCTTTATTGTATTTATATTTATTTGCAAGGCTGAAGTTGTTTGACTTTAACTGCAGCTTTGCATAACACTGCAGTATGTGTCTGCTCCCAAACGTGGTAGTGCCAAAATGCCAAAACTCCCTTGCCCTCTCTCCCCCTGGTGCCCCTGAAGATGCCTGTGGCTGTATAGAATCATCTATTTCTGTAGGCACCAGATGTGCCCACAACTTCAGTGTATGTTTAGGTGTGATTTGTGCTGGAGAAACCAGGCGAAATAAACTTAGAACAGTCCCCAAGTTGCACCTATGTAGATACTGGGACTGGAAATATTGTCGACTAATGCTCCCATGATCCTTGGCAGTCAGGAAGCAAAGACCAGGAACAAAATTACGTGTTGCGGTGGAGGCTGGCTAGTAACCAGAGAGGAAGGGTGGTCTCCATGTTCCTGACTGTCCCAGATTATAGCTCCAGTCCCACCCAGCACTGTTCCTCTGACTTCCTTCCAAGGTCACGGGTGGTGAAGCCTAACAGATTTTAACATCTTGAGGCTTTCCTGGTGTTGGAATAAGAAGGTGCAGACTAGATAACATCAAAACACGTTATGAAAACAAAAGCTGGTCTCCCTCACGGGCAGGGGATGAAACATCCCAGTTCCTCTCCTTGACCCTACAGCTTGATCTTCAAGCTGTAGAGTCAAGGAGGGGAACTGGGATGCCAAGGTGAGATGGTCAAGTGCAGAGGGGCCTTTACGGGCAAATGTGATGGTAACAGCTAGCTCTTCTTTCCTTCTGCTGCTCCAGTAACCCTTGCCAGATACTTGGGAACAGAAGGAGGTCGAGTCAGCTGGAAAGGAACTAGGAACATGGCCTTGCTGATCCCACCAGTCTGATCCACAGCATAGCCTCAAGGAGCTACTTGCAATAACCACGATTCTGGCTTCTGGGTTTATGTGTAAGAAGGAAGGATTGCTGACCTACAGGCTGTTAGCTTTAACCTGCAAAGCCAGGGAACATCTGTCAATAGTGCTACGTCTGCCAGGTGAAAAGAACAGGGAAGCTGTATAAGGTGCATATTTTGCGCCCATGATCTGTTTTGAACGAGTTAGCCACATTCACATGTTATTCAGTTACACCATCCCATAAACAACAGAGAGAATAGAATTTATCCCAAATGTCTGCAATACAGCACTTGCACAGGAGCAGCCAAACGCACGTGGGTGCTTCACAAAATTGGCCTGCTCCACAAACTGCATGTCTGGGTTGTATCTCACCATCTCTGACTTTCTGAGAAAGCTGCATTTCCTTATTCATCTTTTTATGCATAAAATGGAACAATGCCAGAGGAATTCAGGCAAAGTGGGGAGAGCTTGTGGCTTCGGACGGTTTTTTCCCTGCCCGGCCTAGTTCTGACGTTGATCCCTTGTCTGGGCATATGCGGTGCAACACGGGGAGATTATAGGATCTGCACAGCCCTGAAGGTGTTTGTTTAAGTAATGTCAGAGGCCATTAAGAGGTTTCCTGTTTCCCAAAAATTCAAGAACACAAGAAAGAGACCAGGAAAGGAAAGCATGCAAATGTTTTCATTCTGGGCCAAAACCCATTTGACGTGTTTTTAAAGAATCAGAACAATCCAGTGGCGGAAGAGGGAAGTGAAGATGCCAGGGTGAGACGTTAAACCAAGATTTAGGGTGCCGTTGCGGGCATGCAGAGCAGCTCTGAGTCCATTGCAGAAGTGCAGAACCTTTTCCTGGCCAAGGGTCACTCCTGAGGTTTGAAGAACCCCTTGGGAGCACCAAATCCAGGCCAGGCATGACTGCAAAATTCTCCTTTTCCAGAAACAAGTTCCATATTTAGTAACCTTTAGCTCTGCCAAGTGACAGGAGACTTCTTTTTTCACAGGCTACAGGACCTCATCCTTAGTGTGCAAGTGGTCCTGGGTTCCAAACGTTATTGTATAGGTTTGGCCAGTTTCCTACCTGATCTTCAATTCAGCTCGGATGAAGAGTGGTGTAAGAGAAAGGGAAGACCCTAAGAACATCGCTTCCCCTTCAAAAAAATTAAAAAACAACAACAGAAATTTGAATCAGCCATTAAAAAAAAAACGTTGGGAAGAGGGCAACAAGATCCATATGTCTTTATTTCCACCCTACCAGGCTGCAACTTTCTATAGGAAAGTAGCTATAGATCACAGTCATCCTTAGCTCAGGATAATTCTGCAAATAGGTACTCTTTTGTTCCTAGAAATATCCATTCTAAAGATGTGGCTGGTTTACTTTTTTCCAAATCTTTTCAAATTCCAGGAATCTGTTTTTCAGTGAATGTAGAAGGGTCTTGGGAATCCTCTGCTGAAAGTTGCTTTAAAGCAGTGTTGTCCAAACTTGGCCACTTTAAGATGAGTGGACTTCAACTCCCAGAATTCCCCAGCCAGCCATGCTGGCTGGGGAATTCTGGGAGTTGAAGTCCACTCATCTTAAAGTGGCCAAGTTTGGACAACACTGCTTTAAAGGCTCGGTTTGATCTTAAAATGGCATTCCAGCCCAGTCTTTTGCAGAAAGAGAGAGTTGGATGTCGGGGTTCCTCTGTCGCCCATAACACGTGCTCTCTTCCATCTCTTTGTGAAAGTCAGTGCCACAGTCTTGTTCAAGCAAAATGTTCCTTTTCGGGTTTCTGGGTCTCTGGGAAAAATATCCAGGGAAGGCAGAGCCTTGTTCCCAGCTACACGCTTCCTGATAAGGAAGTAGGTCTGGTGAAGACGACTATAAATAGCTACTTTTAAAAAACGAGAGATGTATTTACTTCATTTGCCTAAAGAAAGGATGACTTCAGCTCAGTTATGCAGGTTTGCTGTCTACCCCAATCTCATGGTGAGGGCCTTTGATGTGTTCATTCTCTGCAAAAATTTACCCTACACACTTTTACTGAAAGAAACTTTAGAAAACCTGAAACAGCCTTTCCGCTTTGCATTGTAACCTTAATGCAGAAGTTGGGAAGCAAATCAGCAAGTAGGGCGAATATAATTTCCCATTTGGACACACTCCCCTAATGAGGAAAGCCTTCTGGATCTGCAGTTTAGGAATTTCAGGGACTTTTCCTGCGCAGTCGAGATCTTAGGAAAACATTGTAGTTTCTTGCTTTGCAGAGCAGTGTTCTCTGTTTTGTGAGTATCTCAACTACTCTGAGGACAGAGAAGATGCTGCCTTAACCCCCCACCCATAAATTCAGGGTACAGAATGATACAAAATATATTTAGTCAAAGTAATAAAGAACCCT
Source organism: Python bivittatus (assembly GCF_059951505.1). Taxonomy (NCBI): domain Eukaryota; kingdom Metazoa; phylum Chordata; class Lepidosauria; order Squamata; family Pythonidae; genus Python; species Python bivittatus. The sequence continues at coordinate 2,261,279 of NW_028277029.1, read as the reverse complement.
GTGATTCAGACGCGAAGAATTTCTGAGAAAGACAAGCTTCAAAAGGAGGTATATCCATTTATCTTTATTGCCCATAAGCAATTAATGCACCTTCGTGCAGGTCAGCAGCACTTCCTGGACTGTCCATGTGACCAGCCAGCATCAGTGGAATGTACGGGCGTTCCAGGAAGGACTGCTGAAATACGGGTCTGTATGAAGAGGGTCACATCTGTGGTGACCCAGACACAATACACCCCTTGGCCACCTTGTGCGTGTCCAGCCACAAGAAGGACAGGTGACGTTACATCATCGTGTCATCATCAGACACGTAACACCAATCATGCCATTTGCACAAAGAAGTCATGGCGCATGTGATGTCGTCGTGGCTTCTACTGAATCCTTGAGATACTGTATATGTAATAAGATGTCGTACACCAGCAAAATCCTTCAAGACGTTCCACCGGTCTGTCGAAGAGGCAGCAAAACACATTTTGCGCAGAAAGCCCCAAGAACTCTTCAGAATCCTTGGGCAGGATTCAGCACAGCACTGACTGAAAGTGCATGAACGTCTGAGCGGAAGAAATGGAGAACCTTGACTGTGGGAAATCTAGGTGACATGGAAGCTCCTTGCTCAGGAGAAGCCCATGAGAGGAAAATGCACCCCTGTGGGTCTGTTGCTTTCTAGTTACCCAATTTTTGCCATTCCAGATAACTAGCAAAGGGGGGGGGGAGAGGTTTCCAGTTCTAAAGTGAGCCAGTTCATACGTGACCTGAAGTGAGCTGATAACTGCCAAGATAATATATTGTGAAGGAAATCAGAAATAAGTCTGTATCTGTTAACATAAAGCAGGAGTTTTATTAGTCTGGGCTCCTTTTGGTTTCATTTCCTGTTGCTGAAGCTACTAACTTTTCATGAGGTGGTTCCTCTAGTTTGTGCAAGGCTGGAATCTAATGCATGTCAGTTGCTAAAAAAGAAGAGTTATTCTAGTCTCTTGGATTCACACTTGGATAGCTAGGCGAGACTGACCGGAGGCACAGGCTGTAACTGAGCTAGGCGTACTTATTATGATATAAGTTTTCATGGGCATTAATGTACTTCTCTGGGTGTCAGGGGTATTCTTCTGAAATAGAAGGGGTTTTGTTTGTGTTTGCACATGTACACACACACACACACACACACACACACATGAACACGGACACCTGCCTATCTAGATGGTTGTGCAGAAAGGGAAAAAATACATGATGATGTCAGAGGGAAATGAAGCAGCAGTTATCTTCTTAACCGTGTCCACTAATGAAATAATTGTTAGGTATGACACAGATATTATTCACTTGGTGAACTAATTAATGCATGTAGGGAGAACACAGTGCTTTACCTGTTTAATCCCTGGGAAATTGAATTCACTAAGGGCTTCGGCATCATTCTGGTTGCCCTGCAGCGAAATAGGACTTCCTCATTCTTTTGTTCAAAGATTCTCACCTTAAGTTCCCCCTGAGTGTCTTGAAGAGAGAAGCATTCCTTCAGTGTTTTGGGGATATTGCCATTTCTGGGGTCAAACCTGGGTTCACAGTCCTTCACCGAAGCGGGGACCAATTTGCCCTGCATTGGAAGCACGGGGCATGGCTAACAGATTAACAGCAATGTCTGGAAGATTAGAAGTTGAAGGCATGCCTATTATAGGACTGTGAGGGTACAAATGGAGATAGTCTCCTTTGTCACTGTGGTCTGCCTTTATTTCTGAATGAGTTTCAGATTGGCCATGTCTAAGAAGTACAGGTGAACCACCCAGAGCCTGTCGAAGGAAGAGATCCTTATTGGGTTCTAGATGTTTCATTAGCAGGCTGATGGTGCTACCTAGCCTGGTAATGAAGCATCTACAGGAGGAGAAGCAACCTCCGACAGCACCAAGAACCCAACAATTTAACCCTGAACTGCATCTGTTCTCCACTGTAGAAAAGGTCCTTGCTAACCATGGGTTGTAAATCACCAGTGATAAATTTTGAACAGTTTTTGCTGGGCCTCTAATCTAGTCTAGTTGTTTTCTTTTGAGGGTCTCTTTTGTGGATTATTCCTGTGCCTGAACTGTTAGTGGGCTTATTTTTTCATTTTATTAGATGACTGTTCTACTCAGAAAAAGGTCTGATTGGGGGGGTGTACATGTGTGTGTGAATAGATATGGTTATATTGTATTCAGTTTCTAATATAAGTTGTTAAGTCTCTGTTGCGTCAGTTGACAGCAGCATTGGTGTTGTGTGGTGTTCTAGGTAGAAGTATGTCATTTTACCGGGGAGATGGGTGGCTGTTTAAATTTGATTAATAAATAAATAACATTGAAGTGTAAGAATAGTCATTCTCTGGTATAAGAATTAAGTCTACACAGTGCAATTTTTGGATGCTGTTGTGGATCTACATAGTAGACCCTGCCCCACCTTCTTGTAGAGACACAGTTGTATGTTCAGACCTACCAGAGACACACAACTGGAGATGTTCAAATTTTGTGGACCTCCTGCAGAGGGCTGATTTTTTTTCTCCTGCAAGTTGCAACCAATGCTGATGAGTAGACCAGCTGCCTTTCCAAAAAACTTGTCCACGTTACTCCTAAAATGTCTGTTTCTGGAAACTACCATGGAATAGCATGTGATTTTATATCATCCAAAGAGTAGCAGTGTCTTCAAAAGCCATGCTGGGGGGGAAAACCATTACTCTGAGGTTACCAACGCTATTTCAGCCCTTGCCGGAGAGACACAAGGTCAAATTATTGTTCTTCTCCTCCCATAACCAACTTCACAAGATCTTCTGGTTGAACTCTTCCCAAGAAGGTGTTCCACTACTGTAACAGACCAGTCTTGGCCTTTGAGACATGTTCAGTTCTGGCCTCAGGCCCAAAGCACATTTCCAGTTGCTTCTGTTGTTTGCTAAAATGCCATCTAAGGGCTCAGCACCGTATCTTTTTGGACACAAGTATTTTTTTGGCTTGGTTTTGTACTTCTACTCTCTGATTTGATTAGTGCCATGGATTAGTTCCCATCAGGGCCATGGAAAACATGGTATTAGTAGTAGAAGTCATGTTAGTCTGTAGTAGCAAAAAATCAGAAGGAGTCTGGTAGGATCTTCCCGGACTAACCAATGTTATTAAAAAGCAGAAGCTTTCGTGAGTTCAAAACATCTCATGCCTTTTAATAAAATTGGTTAGTCTGAAATGATTCTACCAGACTCCTGATTTTTTAAACTATGGTTGGTATTTATAACTTCAAAGGTCACATTGGTTTTATTTATTTATTTAATTTGTACACCACCTGACTCCCAGCAACGTTTTTGCACAGGGATAGGCTTTACAATCAGAGTCTGCAAGATGCTTCTTCCGTTTCTGCTTAAGAACTTCAGATGGCACTTTTTTCAAACTATGGTTTGTCTTCTGGCCTCCTGTTGACCAGCATCAGAACAGCCTCCCAGCCGTATTTGGGACTTGAGCAGAGTAGCTCTTCTGAGGGTGTTGCCTGATTCTTGCAAGAACTTCCAGCACTGTAACTTTCTGAGCCTGGAGCTTGCAGACTGGACTGGATGGTTGATGGAACGGAAGCCTGGGCACAATCCGCTGGGCCAGGGACTGAGCTGAGCTACGGAGACCTGAGGCTGCAGCACACAGTTGATCTCACTCGTAAGGTCCAGGGAAGAGGGATTGGTGGGTGGCAGTGGGGTGCTCCTGAGAAGAAGCTTAGCTTCATTTAATGCCCATCATTCATGTAGCCATCGGAGACTAGAGTGTTAAAGCAAGAAAATACAAATTGAGAAACTTATGAAAGGAATGTACAACTCTGTAGTGTTTTGGTCTGGTAATTGTAAATACCTTTCTGGATTCATAAAGATACCCTGTTCTCCTTCTCCTTCTCCTTCTCCTTCTCCTTCTCCTTCTTCTCCTTCTCCTTCTCCTTCTCCTTCTCCTTCTCCTTCTCCTTCTCCTTCTCCTTCTCCTTCTCCTTCTCCTTCTCCTTCTCCTCCCCCTCCCCCTCCCCCTCCCCCTCCCCCTCCCTCTCCCTCTCCCTCTCCCTCCCCTCCCCTCCCCTCCCCTCCCCTTCCCTTCCCTTCCCTTCCCTTCCCTTCCCTTCCCTTCCCTTCCCTTCTCTCTTCTCTTCCCTTCCCTTCTCTTCTCTTCTCTTCTCTTCTCTTCTCTTCTCTTCTCTTCTCTTCTCTTCTCTTCTCTTCTCTTCTCTTCTCTTCTCTTCTCTTCTCTTCTCTTCTCTTCTCTTCTCTTCTCTTCTCTTCTCTTCTCCTGGGAACTAACTACCCCTTTCACCATCTATTTCTTTCTTAGGGTTTTTTGGCTTTCACTTCCTTCCTTGTGACTCAGCAGATACATCTTTTCAACCCCCCTCCCCACCATGCCATTACTTTTTGTTCCCTCTTTTTTTCCCCTCCCGTTGAGAACAACAGACTTAATATCCGTCGTCTTTTCAAAAGCCTCTCCCCGACCCTCCTGGCACTTTGGATTTCATTTCTCAGTTGCTATGATAAGGGGAATGAATAATGCTTCCCCTGAACGAGGAAGACATCTTCAGGGCGTTGATTCTATACAAGCCTAGGTTATGCCCCGGGAAGCCGAATTCAGGGACCTGAAGACCTTTTAAGAAGAAGAGCAAAGTTCTAGCCCTTACGGTTACAAAGACGCCTTTCAGAGGAAACAATTGATCAATCGGTAGATTGATTCCACGCAATTATTAATTGTACGTTGTGCTGAGAATCAGCTGTGGTGTTTGTATGTTTGGAAAAGGAATCCCCCCCCCCAAATTACTAGGTGAATGATCCTAGACTTGTAGGGTTGTAGTCCAACGCCCTGTCTAGTGCAGGGATCCTACCCAGACTTTCTTTGAACCCACTTTGTTCAGCTGCTTCAAAGCTCTCGTGGCCAGGAAATTCCTCCTTATTTCAAGTTTGGCTGTCCCTCTGTAGAGCTTCCACTTGACTTTCCGTAATTGGTAGGAGGAGAAGGAGAATGGTACGTAGAGTGTGTGTGTCTGTGCATATGTGTGTGTGTGTGTGTATAAAATAGGTTCTTTGCAAAAGAAGAACACTGCTGTGTAAGGCTAGGAGTGGTGGTTGAATTTGATGGATAAAGGAAACTTTGTCTGGTTTCAGACAAAGCAAAGAGACATGAAGGAGATTGTGAAATTAGAGCAGTGTTTCTCAACCTTGGCAGCTTGAAGATGTGTGGACTTCAACTCCCAGAATTCCCCAGCCAGCAAGGCTGGCTGGGGAATTCTGGGAATTGAAGTCCACACATCTTCAAGCTGCCAAGGTTGAGAAACACTGAATTAGAGGAATTCGTGAATCACAGCATGAAAATTGTGAAATGGAAGAGGGTGCCCAACACCAAAATCAGTTGGAAAACTGGCGAATATTCCACGTTGTCACAGCACTTTAATCGTGGAGTGAAGGAGTAGTGAGAGTCCAATTGTTAGAGGCTTCTGTATTTATTTTTAACAAAGAGTCTGCTATATTTATACAAATATCATGTTCTGTCAGATTGACTTCCTTTAGGGCTCAAACGGTCCAAGAGCTAACTTTATATAATGAGGGGGTTTTGTAATCAGGACTTGCCAACTCGTTTAGGAAATAAAGAACATCTGTACAGCATCACAGATAATTTCCTTATTTTTGTACGCTTTCCACGCGTGCACACACACACACACAAAAGACTTGTGATCAGAGACGAGAGGAGAGATGACCAATCGGTTGCAAGTCCAGGAGCGAACCTGACCATCTCCTTGCCAAGGTCCTTGAGAAAATATTGCTTTTCACCCAAACTCTCCCTCTCTTCACGGGATGTCTGTAGGAATAAATTGTGTAGGTTTGTAGGTCCGCTTGCACTGACCTCTCTTTCTGGGAAGGAAAAAAAAAGTTCCTCTGTGTGAAAGTTTATTTAAAATAAAATCTGCAGTAGGCAGGATTTGGGAGACATGGGGGAAAAAACGTGAAAGCCGGTTCCAGCGAGATGTCATGGAAAAAGCTGCCCTTAATCGTAAACACATCTGCCCAGATGTAAGTGGTGGGACAATCCATTTTCAAGGACTGGCTTATTCCGGATTTCCAAGCAGATGATTTTCCCCAGCCTCCCAGCTGCTGGCATTCCCCAAATCCCTGCAAAGAAGCAGAAGCCGAGGGTTTGGCTTCAAACCTGTCCAGGTTGGGGAGGAAGATTTGTGGGTGTCCCTGGGGCAGCAGAGGGGGGCTGTTTGTCCTGCCTGCAACCCCTCCGTGCCCCAAATTCTGGCTGCAGAGGCGAAGGGCGAGGTTGCCAAAAAGAGAGAGAGGAAAAAAAACCCCTGTCTTCAAACAGCCTCCGCTCCGAGCCACACACTGGAGGGAAATTTCCTTTTTGGGGAAGCTGCTGCGAAAGAATTTCCTGTGTGGGCAGACGCAGCTTCCTGAGCTGAAGGCTTCTTGGATGGGAAAAGGGTTCATAATGGAATGACAAATTAAAGACATACCAGTTCTCTTCCAAACAGCTCTCGGATGAGCTCAGCCCAGTTCGGCGGGTGATGAAAATAAACTCCCTTCTGAGCAGATTCACACTGGGGACAGAAAATGTCCTTCCCACAGGCCCTTCTCAACCAGGTCTCCGTTACTCCCTTTTTAGCCATTGCTGGCTTGTTGTTCTCCTTAAATAGGCTGGTGCAAAGGGCAGAGTTGCTCTGTCTTTTCTGGAGCTCCTTCTCTTTGCAACGAAGGAAGGCCTGTCTCTCTCAACTTTGCGTTCTCTCTTCTGCAAGACGGACCAGTTTCCCTTAGGAAAAGCTCTTCACTGGGTGGGATAGTCCTAACAAAGAAGTAGAGGATCTAGTACAGTGTTTTTCGAACTTGGCCACTTTAAGATGGGTGGACTTCAACTCCCAAAGTTGGACTTCAACTCCCAGCTGGCTGGGAAACTCTGGGAGTTTGAAAAACACCGGGCCAAATTTGAAAGACACTGATGTACAACGTCTCAGGTGAATACTCAAAAGTGTGATCTATAAAAGGGCGGTTTATTAAGAATCTATAAATCTTCTGATATCTAGAAATTGGGTACTTGTTTCAGCTCCTGCTAAGCCAGCTGTAACTATCTATATGCTTGTGTAGCTTCAGTGGCTGAAGTCAAGTTTGCTGCAGGCATTTGTCTGCAGAAGCTAGTTTTGCAATGGGATCTGTGGACATTTCTTGCCTTGCTAAGAGCAGATGAACATTTAGAGGAGCAACGGGTATTTTGCTTCAGGGAAATTTCCTTTCTGAGGAAATTAGTCATGCAAAAATGTGAAAGAAGACTTGAATGTGGGTAGAGGGAGTGTCCGGGTTGCACATTTCCTGGAAAAAGCAGCTGTTGACATATTATTGACTAATGCAGAGTTTGGTTCTTTGAAGGCAGACCCTTTCTGTCATCTAGATCCAAAAGTGGGAGGTGGACATGTTGACTGCGTAGAACAGGCTGCATGCTTCCCGTGTGGAAAGTCCAAGATTCAATTCTCATCACCCGTTAAAAATACCTTAGGTCTTGCACAATCTCTTTCTGTTACCTGTGTCCAAGCTTACTCTGCAAATAGTAGATACCGTTGTTCAGTTGACCCTCCAGATGGCTTTTGAAATGACGGTGGTTGGACCATCCCGTAACAGGGCTGTAGGACCTTGAAAATACATCCTTGGGTTCTAACTACCACGCAGGGGAAAATGTTTGTAAAGGGAATTTCCAGCTCCCTTCACCCTCCTCCTTTTTTGTGGGGAGTCGTTGGGAGCCGAGAAGAAGGTTGCTCTGAGTGTGGTGGAGCTACTTCTGTGAACAGATGGCTGTGCCCAACGGTGGTATTCCTCTCAGGAAGCCCCACACCCCCATTTTAAAAATATAGTTCTCTACGCACCAGAGGTTCTATCAACTTTGATCTATTTGCTTTTGATCCTGGTCTTTAAGTTGTGATTTTAGGATCAAGGGTGTTTGGGGTTGGAAGCAGGAGAGAGAAGTGATATCCTGAAGAAATGCAAGTGAAGCTTGTCAAGGAGCATAAGGCAGAAAGGGGTCAGGTAACCCATCTGCTGGACGTGCAGGTTTTGAATTTCAAGACCAGCCCTTTGAACAGAATTGTTTTATTGACCTCATTTATAACCTGCCCCAGTCTGCCTGCAAAGAATTGCATCTGGAAACTAACAAGTGCTGTTCTTTGGGGTTCTCCACAGCGCAGACCTAGTTAGGGGCTTAGCCACTGTCAGAATTCCTACCTGCCATGTGGGAAAGGGTGAGTCAGGCCTTGAAAAATATTGAAAATGTGGACTTGGAAACAGAGGGTTGTCTTTTTTTCTTGTGTTTCTGAAGCTTTGGTCTTGCCATCTTCTGCCACAGGGAGGACTAGAAACTCCCCTCCCCCCCTTTTTTTTAAGAAGGGAGAAAATTGGCATCTCTCAACATTTTACAATCAAATATCATGCTAAAACGTACATCAACATGGCCAACTGGAAAGTACATTTGAAAACAAGAAGTCCCATCATACAAGATTAGATTTTGAATCTCTTCCTTCACCACCAAAACACACTAAAAGTGTTAGAAACCCTAAATCCTAATCATTTAGGAGTGCAAGCTTTACCCCAAAGGCTATGACATTTTCAGAGTGTTTGCTCTGAGAATTTGCCTTTGCAATATTATGTACTTTTACTGAGAAATAAGTCCGATCAAGCTCAATATGCTTTACTTTCAAATAAATAAGCAGAAACATTGAATACAGGCTGTTTTGGTTAGTTTGCAAAGTCAGTTTTACAGATAATGTTCCTGACCATGGAAAACTTAAGAGGCATGTCTCACCTTACCATGACATTTCCTTGTAAACACTTGTCATGGCAAATCATCCTTATTTAGTCACAGAAACACAAGCTCAGTTTCAAACAACATGCTGTACTGGAGTTTGTGCGAACTACAGTTTAGAGCACAAGACATCCTATGATTTCCTGTGTGAGCAACATTCAGCCTTTGGCAGGTCCAGGATCACCCCACCAGCCCTCCAAGCTGGTGAGCGCAGGATGAAGAGTTCCATTAATAAGCTCAACCTTTTTGCTCATCGTGCACCTAAGAATTTCCTCGTTCTGGCTTGTTCCAAATTACAGGTTGGCAGCAATGTTTGGAGAAGTCCCCTTCTAAGGTTTGCGGTGGTGATATGTGCTTTTGGGAGACATACTTTGGTTGGATTCCAAGGCTGGCTTCGTATATTATGCAGAGCTTTGGTTTGTTTTAACCATAGCTTGTTGATTAAGCCACATAGGTTAGAATCCCAGGCTATGCATGCAGCATGATTTATCAACCCATCGTGGTTCTGTTCAGTCCAAGAAACTCAACCCAAATCTCAGTAATTAAGGCAATTATTATTAAATTGGACTGTGAATCCAATTGAAGAAACAGGGAACAAAGAGGCGTGTAAATGAGAGAGTATTCACGGGTTAATTGTTTAGTCAGAAGTTTTAGTGTTCCAGATCTGAGAATTAGACCTCTCAGAACAAATCTTTGGAATCGGAGCCCTGCTAATGTGTCTTTGAAATGTAAATCTGTCCTCCTGTGTGTTTGTCAGAGCTACCACAGAGGCTTCCAGATGGCAACTGCTGTTCTATCTGGACCCTTGCTGTTCAGGATCTAAATAAATTTTCTGTCTGGAAAGAATTTGCATTTTATAATTAGCACTTACTCAAATGTTTATCCTAGTGAATCCAAATTATTAGGGAGATTAAGAAAATCATTTTCTTATAGAGCTTTAAAACTTCACATGAAATTATCCTGCAGTGGGAAAAAGGCAAATGTTGTCTTTTTGCAGAGATGTGGATGGAGAAGCAGATCCAGAGAACAAGGGTAAATAATTCCCCATTTATAGACCTTGAAGGGTCTTCTAGAGACAGATGTTTTCAAACTCCTAACTATGGTTCGGAGGTTAAAAGAGGACTGCAAGCTTGTGTACTTGATTCCCTTTTTACCTGCATCAACCAAATTAATGACTTATAACCACAGCTGCGCACCCTTTGGAGAAGCGAATGGGAGTTTCTCTACTTATTCTCTTCCTTCGGGTCCCTAGAATTTGGGATGGCTAAATGCAATTTTACTGTACTAAATTTGGAACAGATAAAAAGAAGAACGTCCTTGTTCTTTGGCCAGGTTTAGGCAAACAGAGGTCACTTAATGAGGCTGCACTATGAATAAACTCTTTCATATACACAGCTATGAAATCAAGACGTCCCCTGTGGTGGGGATGGCTACCAGTTTGAGAACAGGCCAGCACATAGCTGACAATTTGTAATTTGTTTGGTAGTCAAAGTTGCCTTCTTTGGGCTATATGGTTAATTATAATGACATGTATAGGCAGGTGCTTGGGTCTTGTCTCTCTCCCTCCTCCTCCTCCTCCTCCTCCTCCTTGCATTTTTCCCACAGGTGCAAGGTCCTCTTTTCGGATCGACGAATGCCATTTCAGGAGATCGAATGCAGCAACTGGGTCCAACTAGATGATTTTCATGTCCATGTTAACTGTGTCCTGCCACCTTTACTTTGGTCTTCTGTGTGGGCATTTGCTGTCGGTGTTAAAGTGGTAGGTGGTGCAGGCAACGGCGTGGGGTGGTGTTCGTAGAATGTGGCCATACCACTGTAGGCATTTCTCCCGCATTTTTTGTTATTGGCGCAAAGCCCTTCTACTGCAGGACTGTATCGCTGCTGATGTGGTCAAGAAACAAGTTTGAAGAGTTTGTCTTCACTAGAACTTTGCCGCTGACCTGGATGGTGGAGGTGCTCAGGCTGGTCTCTAGATACTCAGTCTTCTTGATATTGAGGTGCAAACCGAATTGGCTAAGACAGTTGTTCCATGTCTGGACACTGCAGTTCTTCCCTGGTGGTAGCTGCGAGCAGGACATCGCCAGTATAGAGCAAGGCCCAGGGGCCACTGTGATGCAGGTCTCGCGTGATGGTATCCATGACGAGAATGAACAGCAATGGTGATAGTGCCAAGCCTTGGTGCATGCCAGCTTTCACAGGAAAGCTGTCAGAAAGGCTGGTGGGGCATCTTACTCAACTGCTGGTATTAACATAGAGCATCTGGACCCATTTTATGAGTAGCTCAGGCACACCATGGTCACTTAGTGTGTACCATGTCAGCTGATGTGGAACATGGTCAAAAGCATGCAGGGGTCTGTTCCTTGTTGGCGCTGCGGGAAACTGCTCTCCTGCAAGGGCAGTGCTGAGCTGAACACGAGCCAACCGATGCCAGGCTCGGGCAATAAGCCAGTCCGTAGATTTCCATCGCGACAATGGATCAACAGCCATATGCAATGTTGGGTCTTGTCTCAGTATATCAAACAACAGGAAGATAATTTGTATAGAATTGATATATACGGAATTCCACCATAATATTGGCCAAAGAATTCTTAAAAAAAAAAAAGATGATACTTACGGTTACAGAATCCTCCAAGGATAGCCTCTGATTCTTTGTACAGCAAAAATCCCTTTTAATTAAAAGTGGAAAGTTGGCGTGCTGCAAACAGGTTACCAAGCCGTTCCTCATCTTTATTTCCAAGATTAGTGCTGGGTCCCATAGCTTTCTGAGGCAATACAAACCATGGGTGGATGTAACTTAGTATTTTATTGGGGACCATGCCTTACAAAAGTAAGCAGGGCTTATCTGGACCATCCTAGAGGAGTGGAACTAAGCATGTCAGGTGGCATTTGATGTGCTCCTGGTGGCCACCTTGAAGTCATATTGCAATGTGCATAAAAAACATGCAGAGCTTCAATTGCACCACCATCCTGACTTTTTGGACCATGCCTTGCGGACACCCCTGTATTGCATCATAGTTACAAGTAGAGAAAAAAGTCTCAGGTGGTTTATTTCTGAAGACTGACTGCAATCTTCTGAAAAGAGATAAAACATTTCACCAGGTGGTGCTCAAAGATGTCAGGCAGATAGTTGTGCCAGAGTGGACATGTCTAAGAAAGGAATCTACAGATGTAAGACAAATGGTTGGACCCTATTTACAAGTAACAAACAACCACAGAGTCCAGAGAATATCATGGAATAATTCTTAAATCAAAAGAGAAAAGGTTGATCTTGAAACAAGGATATTAAACAGGGCCTTATGATCAGTTCCTCTTCCAGAGATTGGAAACAGCCAACATCATGATCATTTTGAAAAAAAATGAACCAGGAAACTTCCAACCTTGACCGATGCTGTGTAGAAAGCCAGTTTACCTAGAAAATTATATATCTGGACAAATCTTACTGAAAAAGAGCCAACACGACTTCTTCAACAGTAAATTTCTCACTAACCCTTTAGAGAGTCAACAATATATGGATAGAGATAGCCCAGAAAATATTGGGTTTTTTTGTTTGTTTGTTTTTTAAAAAGCTTGACAAAGATTTCTCAGAGAATGTAGCAATCAGGAACTGGCTAAAGGAATTGAAAGTAATTCAATAGAAGAGTGTCAACAATGGGATTTGTCAAAACTCAGCTGAAAAATGGGTATTTTTTGACTTGTTCATTAGTTTAGAAGTCAGTGGTGAAACAACCAAGTTCAAGAAGGGTACCAAGGAGACTAAAAGAAAATAGTGAAGAGCCTCAGAAAGACTTCTCCAAAGCAGAAAAAGGGCCTTCAAAAGTCAGTCCCAATGCATTTGTTCATAACGGCCCACCAGCATTCCCCCTTTGCAGCTCTCTGAACTACCCATGATTGCACTCTCAAAACTTGGTAGTGAAGTTGCCAAATGCCAGTGTCTTCCAAAAAAAGGAAATAAGATTCTCCAGATCTTTGCCTTGGTTGAACACACCTGAAACAGCAAAGCTCACCCCAAAGGAGAAAAATTGGTCCACCTGCTGGGACATCATTTGATGAGCACATGATGTCTTTGCGGCCCCGGCGCTAAAAATAATTCCCAAGGCAGCGTGGTACCCAGGTGGAGAAAGATGGTTGAGCTGAAAGGCAGGCAAATTCTTTCACACCCTGTAGAAACCCACTTCATGGGGTTGTTGTGGGGAAACGCAGGAGGAGGGGAGAATGCCGTATTTTCAGCCTTCAGATACAAGACAGAGAGGAGTTGTGCAAAAGGGGAATTTTTCCACAGAGGTGATTGCACAATTCTGAGTAGATGAACAGACAGAGGGATGGAATATTTCGAGGCTGTTTGTTGAATCGCTGCGTATTTCTGCAGGTGTTGAGAAAGTCAAGCAGACATTTCTCTTCCTCTTCAGAGAATGAAAGGGGCTTTAAACAGGGAAAGGGTGCATTTCCTTTTTTGGAATTGTGGAGCTTTCATAACCCACACAATAATTATTCTGATGGATACAAGCCATGGCATGCTGGAAGAGCAGAACTGCTATCTCTCACTCCAGACATGGACCCTGCAATCTCCAGGCCACATTAGAGAAAGCAGGTGGTCTCTAGTGTGATCTACTTGCCTAGGCCAGCAAAGAGGTGGGCTGGATGACCCAACACACATGGCTGCGTATGTTCCCATGACCATCCTTCTTGTTGTATTGGGAGCTTAGAAGGTATGTGTCCAGAGCAACCATTTGGAAAACAGTCACACCCGTGATCTGACCCAACTGTTGTGTCCCCTTATTGCGTGTTTCAGTTCGTTGACTACCTTGATATGCAAGGTCAAGATGGGTTACACTGCAAAACCTTGACAGATGTTGACATTTAACATTGTAGGGATGGTGAGCAGTAGCCAAAGCAAGTAACCACAGACCACTTTCTGTGGCTGCTCTCCTCTCTCCTTGCTCCAAGAACAAAGTCAGTTCCATGGCGAGAGTGATTTTGAAGGGGCCTGGAGAAGCTCTTTTGAAAGAGCTGTTTAAAGACCCTTGAATACATAGATGCCAGTCCTTGTAAGAGGAGAGCCACATTAGTCTACGGTAGTCCAAAATCAGAAGCTTTCCATTGCAAGGTGTGTGCCTTGTAATTACATTTGCTAGTCGGGAAAGGTGATTTATAGATGTCGAGGTGCTTCCAAATCTGTGGCACCTTTGTGCTACTCACTCAGCCATTGAGTCACACAGGCGCTTGGCCTCTCACCGCCTGGCCTTCCTGTGAATGTTTGAATTGTATCCATAGGAGTGAATGACAACTATTCACTTGCACCGGCAAAAGTTTAAAAAGCCGCATCGATTGATAGCATGATAGAAGTTGGAATTATTCCTCGGTCCTGTGTAAAGGACTTCAAGATTTTTGAAAATCAAGCCTTTTTGCATAGCTTTGTCCAGGGCAGTTCAACCCCTTGTCTCAGTCCAACATCTTAACCACTACACCACACTGGCTCTTGGCTATAATACATTTTGGTGCAAAAAAAGAGGATTTGGTGCATTGGGTATCCAACGCCCTGCTACTCTTCCTTTTCCCCATGATTGACCTAAGACTTCATACATGTCTTCTACTCTTTCTGCATCAAGCAGGAAGCAATGCAGATCCTAAAAGGACAGGAGAACACAACTCTTATCTCTGATATTAGCAGTGCTGTGTTTCTGAATAACAGCTGTTGGGGCACATGCCCAGGAAAGAGCTGGTGTTAGTTTCCCATTTACCTAACACCCAGGGAACCAGCTAGCATAAGTCAGCTGCAGCCTGTGGACTTGCACCCTTCCAACCAAGGGTGGTCTCTGAGCTTGTCCTTGAACTGGTCCAGAGGAATCAGCTTGGGTGCATGAAGGTGCACCAATTTGCCCATCTTTAAACTGAGACAAAACCACCCAGGTATGAGGCCATGGTCATTAAAGTGCTCTGAAATCCATTTATGGGAGGGAGTGGTACTACTGAGCCCCGAACACCAGCAGTAATAGAGTCCAAGGCAGAGAGAAGCAAAGAGGGTGTTGAGTCAGGTGGCATCAGTGGTTTACAAATTTAGTGCAGGAAGAATGTCATCAGGAAGCCACTAAAAAGGATACTACTTGCATGCCACTTTGCATCCCCAAACTGTTCAAGGATAAAGAGAAATTGGTTGGGGACCTCACTCTTTTCTGGATACTGGCTACATTTGGAATAACGAGACCATGTGGCCATTCACAAAATGGAGGCATAACAGGTTGCAAAGCACTGATGAATTTACCTGAATACTGCCTGACACCCCCTCTTTGCCTGCCCCCTGAACGCTTTGTACTATGGCTGCCTAGCCTGGCAAATGCCACGGTAAGTATCTGCAGCTACATTGGGGTCCCCAGAGGTGGGCATAGAGGCAGTGTCAGATGTTCCAGCCATAGCTTCCTTTGCAAGTTAGGCACCCATTCCTGGCGTGTGCATGCACTCTCTTGCACACATGGGACGCCACAGACCAGAATCCAAACCAGGTGTTCCCAAAATAGCTAACCTGGTGCACAGACAGATTCTACAAAGCCCTAAAATGTATTAAAATTATTTGAGCAACTCTCTCTTCTTCTCATATACTTTCGGCTCCAAATACTTGCTCAGACTTAATTCTCTTGGGCTGGAATGGTTTTCCTGCCTATGTATTATCATTTGCTGTATTCTTTTCAACACGCTTCCTGCACAAAAGTAATTTGAAGCTTTTTCAGTTGTTTGGATGACCCAAAGTTTTATTATTGCTGAAAGCGTACAAAGTCCAAAATCTTAGAAGTGGATGTTCTAACACAGCGTTTCCTGGATGAGAATAATAACTCAGGACATCTTCTGCTTGACTTTCTAGCATACACTGGTTTGGAACAAAATTATTCAGTGGTGCTGGTAGGCTCCTCCCCCCAAAAATCTCCACTTAAGTACACTCAGATTTTATTGAATCTTCAGAAAATATCTGTGAAAATGATGACCTAGAACCCTTCCTCTGTCTTCTCCTTCTTGAGGACATGATGATAATGTTGGTTTTATTGAGCACTGACTAGAACGGTAAGGGTTACTTGTAGAATCTGGTCGTATCTGAATCAGGAGAGGTTGAACTGGGAAGAATTGCATGGGGACCAGGAAACTGAGCTGAATCTTGATATGACAGATATCTTGTAAAGATCTCTTGTTCCCAGTTCTGGGAAACAAGTAATGTAGCTGACAGGAATGGCATTGTGTTTCCTCACAAGGTACAAGCCCATAATCTGAAGCTCTCTAAGAATCTTCTTCCTCCTCTTCCTCCAAGTTGCAGTAGTGAAAGAGAGTGCAATCGGTATGTTAATGACTACCATTCCTGGGCGGGGATAACTCAGGTGGTGTAATAAATGCACTGGTAAACTACTTACTTATTGTAACGCCCTCCACAAGGCTGCCCTTATGCCAAGTCTGGAAGCTAAAGCTGTTGGAAGTTGGAGGAACACAACTGTTGAAAGAATTGTACTCACTGCCAGTGTGTTACTGAGTCAGAGTCAAGGTGTTGCTCTAGAAAGCCCAAAACAGCTTGGGATCAGTTGGGCTATAGATCTGCTCCCCCAATGTGGTCATAATCCATTTCCTGTAGATTTTCGGTTGACATACCAGGGGTAGGATATTTTCAGTCATGGTCTTCTGTTCTCCAGAACACTTGCCTTAAAGGCAAGGCTAACATTTGTGTGCCTGAAGAAAATGCTTTGGACATCATATGGTGGTCATTATGGAAGTGTTTTATTGCATTTATATTAATATTGCTGTATTAAATGTATGCTCAATTTGGACCCCTCCTGGAAATGTATTTCCTATAGGCATTGTCTAAATATTTTAAATAAAATAAAATAGGTGGGCTTGTGGCTCTTCTGCAATTCTCCAGGAGGATAGAAAGCTCTCATGATAGGACATCTGGCACAGAATTTGGCTTCCCAAGAATCTCATCTTTCTTAAAAGAACACATGTCAGGGACCCAAAAGTTTGCTAAGAAGTATACAGACAACGCCAGCTGAAAACTTAGAAAAAGGAAGAATGATACAAGTAAGGTTTTTAATGGTTAAGAATCAGGTTTCCATGTTTTTCACACTCCCTTGTTGCCCCCCAAGAGTGAAAAAGCTTACTTTTCCGTTTCAGTGCTAATGCAACAGCCTAGGATGACCTACCACAATTGGACTTTCTAGAAGTACTTGCTAAGTTACTTGGCTAGCTATGTTTGTTTATTATTTTATTCTGTGTTTTTATTATTGTTGTGGATGGCTTGATTGCTTTTGTTCGGTGGTTTCTAACCACTGTGAACCTCCCAGAGTGGAATGACTAGGGCAGCAAGACATCTTGTTAAAATAAGTAAAAGAAATAAATATTTCTCCTTCTATCATTGCTAGTTGCAAACTGTAACGTAGCTGGTATTTAGTTCAAGAAAGATGCCGTGAACTCATCCGATCCTGTAGGCATTCTTGAAACATTGAAATGGTAGGTGTCCCTAGACTAGTGTCTTCTTTAGAAATGTGCCCACCTACCAGAAAAAGATGAGATTAAACTGGGGTGGTTGGTGACACACCCATTGTAGGCCTCAACTGCCTGATCTTCCCACTGGCCAAAAAGGTTGCCCACCCCTGATTTAGGGGGCCTGGACCTTGTAGAGGGCTGGTCTGCGAATCTCTCTGCTGAGCAATCTGGGTTCGTGTGCAAGTATCAAATAGACATTGGTAAACTTCCCTTCCTTCAGTTCATTGTGAATTCTTCATTAGGTCAACTCCAGAAGAATTTGTGGACACTACTTACTCTCCGTATATTCTACGATCCCGATAGAACATCTAATGCAGTGTTGTCCAAACTTGGCCACTTTAAGATGAGTGGACTTCAACTCCCAGAATTCCCCAGCCAGCCATGCTGGCTGGGGAATTCTGGGAGTTGAAGTCCACTCATCTTAAAGTGGCCAAGTTTGGAC
Organism: Python bivittatus; assembly: GCF_059951505.1. Lineage (NCBI taxonomy): Eukaryota > Metazoa > Chordata > Lepidosauria > Squamata > Pythonidae > Python > Python bivittatus. The sequence continues at coordinate 2,243,528 of NW_028277029.1, read as the reverse complement.
AACACTGATCTAATGGATGAGAATTCTTGCATCATAGAAGAAGGTTCCAAGTTCACGTAGTTGACCGTTTTCTTCGTCTGAGATTTTTTTTAAAAACTTCTCATTGTAGTCTACAGTTCTGAAATTTCCTGATGGACTCTCCTCATAAGTACTAACCTGTTCAACGTTGCATAGCTGTGCAAGATCAGCCAAGGTCACTAACGATCAAACATCAGCAAACGTCCAACCAAATTCAATCAGTTAAAAAAGACCTGGGTAATTTTTCCTGAGGAAAAAGCAAGCACCTTGGACTACGTCTTGCGAATTCTGATACCTTGAATCTGACTTAGTGGCTAATCTTGAAGCAGAACTATTACAAGTGTGTAATACATCATCTGTAGCCACTATATTCTATACTAATTGTAGCTTCTGGACAAAAGTCCTGAGAGACTTTCTGTTTTCTGTTTTTGAGTTTTTTTAGAAATAGAAATAGGCCATGTGTGGATCTCCAGATGGGGCTGAATTCCAGTTTCCATCAGGCATAACCCATACAGCTAATAGTGAAGAACGATAAAAGTTGTAGTCCAAAGACATCTAGAGGGCCACATGTTGTCCACTTCTGCTTAGCTAAGAAAAGCCATGCAAGAATGCAAGGATGAATATGTTGCATCCATCTGACTATGACTCATAACTCATTCTCAGTGACTCAGGATGGTCCAAGGTGCTTGCTTGCTTCCTCAGGAAAAATTACCCAGGTCTTTTTTAACTGATTGAATTTGGTTGGACGTTTGCTGATGTTTGATCGTTAGGAACGTAAGAAGCTTCCTTCTAGTAGCTTTCTACAGTTAGCGGAAGTACAGGGAGGGTCAAAGTCTGGTAGCAGATGCAGAGTTAATCCCTTCTGCTCCCTGCTCTCTACTTCAGACTGGGTCTCCCTTGGAAGTTGCGTTGTGGAAATCTGGATTCCTGGACCTCAGATGAAGCTTGCTCTGAGTTTATGAAGTTTATGCAACTTTATGCGAAGTCCAGTGCAGACAATTCTACCCAAGTCAAGAGCCTTTGAGTGGGGTGCTGGGGATTGGCCCCCAAGGGTAGTGGGTGGAGTCAGACCCCCTCCTCCAATTCTGCTTCCTTTAATTAAATATAATTAATAGGATTAGAGTTGTGTATTCCAGCATTCCCCCCTCCAGTCACACTTTGGCTGCAATTTTGGGGGTCTCTAGGGAACAGAGGCACGTGCTGTTCATGTTCCCAGGGCCTCTGAGGCGGTCTAAACCTCAGAATATTCTCTTCGTAGTTATGGGAATTGTAATCCAATCCATTTTAAAGGTACCAGGTTGAGGAAGATTGGTTCTCCCCCTGCCATTGAAGCCTTGATCTGCTCAGACCAGTAGCCTCCTCCTGTTTCTGATGGGGAATGCTCTTTTGGGGTCACTTTCCAAGTTGTTCCAGCGCATTGATTTTATTCCCAACTCTGAAAGGTTACCGCAAATACCAGCGAAAGAGGCAAGAAGTAACTTGCAAAATTCTCTTATTCTCCAGAACGTAAGAGAAGTGAAGTGTGAGTAACTTCAATGTGTTTTCCTCTTTCTGCTTCCCCTTTCTCTTCCCTGAAGAACTGTGGTTGTCCATAAAGGATATAATACAGAAAACATTTCCAGGGAGACCAACCGTCCAAATTGGTGTTTTGCTAGTCAATAATCATTCAGCAATTAAGTGTAGGGCTGAATCAGTTGTTTGGAACTGCAAAGGGAATTCGTTGGGTAGGAGGCCTGATTCTTCTGGACCTGCAAGCTTTCTATGTTAGGGAGGCGTGTATTTTTCCTGGGGAAAAGCAGGCCACAAAGTTAGCAATCAGAATAGGCTTGAAGGAATACAGTCTAGAGCGGTGTTTCTCAACCTTGGGAACTTGAAGAGGTGTGGACTTCAACTCCCAGAATTCCCCAGCCAGCCCTGCTGGCTGGGGAATTCTGGGAGCTGAAATCCCCACCTCTTCAAGTTTCCAAGGTTGAGAAACACTGCTCTAGAATTAGGTTGCTCACACAGTGAGAACCAGACATTTACATCCCAAAGTAACCACCTTCGGTTATTAAAGATTGATTCCTCTGTCCTCACCCCCACCTCCGTACACACCTACACACCCACACCCACGCTGATTGAACAGCAGAATTATTTTATTTTTTTTGCACTCTCAATGCCTTTGCCCCTGTCAAGTAGCACTTTAGCAGAAACGATCAGCCGAGGAAGTTGAAAACTTCCACGGGAGGCAGTGCAAAAAAGTCAAGGTGTCGCCTAGAAGGGGCTTTGATTGTGCAGTCGCCATCTTGACTTCTTTGACCCCTCTCCCTCAGACAGCCTTGCAGAAGTGTCTGTTCGGTGCTGAAATGGGAATTATGTCATTGTGCTTGCCTGAGAATCAGAGAGGAAGATGGAGAGAGCTGACGAGAAGGAAATAATTAGCAACAAAAAGTCCTAAGGAATGGGAAGGAGGGAGGGCAAGACAGAGTCCTGTTGGAAAATTAAATAGCTGTGAGGATTTTAGAGGCAAAGGCAGAACGAGGTCCAGATACTTCCCTCTCTACAAATTAGCACACTGCTTTCTTCCTGCTGCTGTTCTGCATTCAAACTGAATAAGGAAGGTAATAATTAGAGCTGGGAGAAGAGCTTGAGAGCTAATAAGGAAGTCTGATAAAGAACCCGGAAAAAATAGCCGGGGGATATTTAAAGAGGCTAATTGAAGGTGGCACGGAGAGAGACGCTGCATGGCGAGCAAATATGGAGTCTCCGTGATTCAGAGGCAAGGCGGAGGGAGGCAGCGCCGTCAACTCCTGTAAGGAGACCTCCTAGTAATGACTCCTCCGAGTTGACCTCAGCCCGCTGGGACCTCATAGCACATCCTTGGCTATGGGTGAGCCTGGACACTTAGTTAGTTAGTTAGTTAGTTAGCCCTTGTTTTCTTCTGCACTGTTTTCTTGACCGCTAGGTCTTATTAACAGCTCTGGCGTTTCCATAAAGAGAGTTTTTGACTGTTTTGATGGATAATTTTATGATCTGTATCTTGTACTTTGGAGGCGGGCTTGGCAAGGGATCCAGAACGGCACTCTCAGAGGAGGGCAGATCTTCAGGTCTCCTCTGAACTGTTTTGAGCTCGGAAATCAACTGGAACCGAAGGAAGATTAAAATACATTCCGATCAGGGAGTCCTGACTCACGTCTGCTCTTCAGACAGATTCTCGTGAACAGCACCTTGCAATAATTTAGCCTGGACATTATTGGCGGCAGGAGACCTAGAAAAACTATCCAGCAGAGTCCATAACAGGTGCATTGATCTCAGTTGGGGAGAGGGCATCCGTGCCGAGAACCCAAACCCAGTGCTGGGCTCCCAAATACTTTGGGGCTGCAAACCTAGTATGTGTAAACCTAGTGCTTAAAAGGAGGAGCATAGGATATTCCTGCAGCAACTCAACACCAGCTCTTGGTTCCACAGAATCGTGGTGCCCCTGACAGGTCAGGTTTTAGTTTATCAGCCTCTTTCAGCCATTTCTGATTCTTGTTCCCCATTTTCACATGCAGGCACCTCGTTGCTCAAGCAGACCTAGCCTACAAGCCTGCCAACTAAATGTACTGAAAGGGAGTGACGCCCCTGTGTCAAAAACTCTCTCTGGGGAGAAGAAAGGCCAGCAAAACCTGTTCCTTTCCAGTTATGGGTGTTTTTTGTTCTTGGTTTCTTTCGTGCTGAAGAACTGCCATGTGCCAGAAGAAATGCACACTGGTGATAAAGCAAACAGGAATGTCTGTTGGACCACAGGAAATTTCCTGTGCAGGAAGAGATCTTTGGAACTTCCTGTGGAGGAGGGCATGGTGGGGCTGCTGGCAGGAGGCTCTTGACCACAGCTGCAGTTTGTTGGGTGGAGGGAAGTCGGGGCACGCCAGGGACGTAAGAAGGGCAGAGCACCGTCAGAAGTCTGTCCGGGGACAGTTCAGAAATAGAGCTTGAATGCATCCTTTTCCTCCCCCCCTCCCAAAAAAAAATTCTGCAGGGACAAGCTTTCAATCAAAGTTGTGGGTTTGTGGTAGAAGTTGCTCATGGCCAGGAAGCCAGAAAAAACTGTGGCTGGATTCTTCCCCCATGAAAGAAACCTCTTCCTGGCAGCCGAAGAACGACAGAAGACTTTGCTGCAGTTCAGATATTTGATGCATGAAAGTTACTGGCCAGTCAGTATCACCCCAGCTAATTCACCTGACCAGGTTGCTGTGAAAAGCTCAGGCTGGATCCAGGTGGAAGGAAGGAGGCTGAAGGCTGAATAAATAAAGCTCCAGGGCTTCACATCTCCGTTGGTCCTTTGCGAGCAGAACAGATGAGCTCCAGGAAGTCATGCCTGGAAAATGGGTTTGTTTTTATAAGGGATAGTTTATTCGTTGTTAAACAGGACTTCAGACAGCTATGGTCCTTTTGCAAAGGCTTAAAAAAAAATCCCAAACCCTTAGGGAATATATTTGCCGGTCTTCTTCAAGCCTACAATTTTCCTGGGAAATTTTTCTAGAACAGTTTTCCAGCTTGTTGAAATCAGTACAATAGAAGTTCTTGTCCTGTGCACATTTTTTGGCTATTTCAGTGTTATGGATGCAAATAAATTGGGCAGATTTTTGAAGCCCAGTAAAACCAACTCAGTGCCTTTACACAATGTGGTTGCAAATGCCTCCTGTGTTCCAGGATATCCATGGGGGAATGGGTCAAGAGAGTCAAACCGACTGCTGCAACTGTATGGTTGAAGCCCCATCTTCACGTCCACCTTTGAGGCACAGAGACACACATACCCCACAGACACCCCTTCCTTGTTTGGTCTTCAACATTTATAAACATCTTTTTTTTTTTTAACCAACTATAAAAATCTAGTGTATAGGGAATTAACTCATCCACTAATTGTAGCTTAAAACCCATCAGCTATGTTGCTCCAGACGGTCTTGATCCAAAAGGACCCTTTTCAGCCATTATTTCATTCCTGTCTGTTCTTCTCGAGCATGTTTCCTCTGCTGTTTTGGCTTTTTACTGTACATGAGTAGATCCAGAGGGTGGCTGCCACAAGCGAATAATCCTGTCTCACTCTTTGCACCTTGACTCAAGCCGTATCAAACACTTGGTTTGAAGTCTGGTCGTCTTGGTCTCTTGGTCTCTTGGTCTCAAGTTCTGAAGACTTGAGAACAACGAACTGGCGGTGATGGTAAGTCGCATGCAGGTGTCAGCAAGATGACGAAATGCTGCTTAGACTCCATCTGACCTTCTGGCCTTTCACAGTAAGAGCTGCAAAGAAAGCCACGGTTGTGTCACCACTGCAGATGCTCAGGGTTGCCCAACTGAGCTCTTCAGGACTTTTCAGGAGGCTCCACGTTGCAACAATTTGAGCCTCAGACCCATCGTGGCTAGTTGGCTGGGCGTTTGCCAATAACTTTGGTTGTGTTTGTTTCACGTTGAAAGATGTATTAACAGTCGGGAAAGCTTGTGATTAGGGCACGGGGTTAATTATGGCTATTTTTCAGCTTCCCAGCCATGAGAATGTAAGCAAACCAACGGAGGGGTTGAAAGTATAAACCTAGGTATAAACCCTAACCCGGCTTAGCGTTTGGGGGGTCAGCCAAGATGGCTAGATGCACAAGTCAAAGTCACAGAGAGCCTGTCTAGGGTGCCGGCTGAAGGTGGTGCATTAGTTTTACAGATCTGGCCCATCCCAGTTGTAGCCTGGTTTTGGAGCAGAAACAGTCTTGGTCCCTCTAGTGCAGTGTTTCTGAACCTTGGCAGCTTGAAGATGTGTGGACTTCAACTCCCAGAATTCCCCAGCTAGCCATGCTGGCTGGAGAATTCTGGGAGTTGAAGTCCACACATCTTCAAGCTGCCAAGGTTCAGAAACACTGCTCTAATGAATATTTTACATCGTGGAAATGGGTGGTAGGAGGGACAACCCTGTTGATTCTTAATAGTTCAAGTTGCTTGGAGTTGCTTGGAGTCGGGCCGTATCCCAACTGAATTAAATAAATAAACTTTCCAGGCCATCTGCAACCCTGACATTAGCTGGTGCTCTCTCATCCAAGCATTAACTAACTCTGTTTAATGTTCGAAGACTCTGTCAAGGTCGCTCGATGCCTAAAGCCCAATCTTTTTAGGAGATTCCCCGCAGAAAGTATTCTTTTGCTGCTCTTTGTTATAGATGTTTTCACTGGGTTGCTGAATCCACAGAGGAAATCAGTGATTCGTTTTCTGCCTATGTAGTGATTTTTATAGCGTTCCTGCTGTTGTAAATGTTTAGCTTGATTATATCTTCTTTTTTCCTTGATGTTAGATGCAATCTTGGGAAGCTAATTTGGAAGGGTTTTAACTTAAAAAGGAGCTAATAAATGTTTTAAATCAATCAGTCAGTCAATCGGTCAATGATCTATAAGGCTGATGTGTTTTTTAATCATAAAACCTGAGATTCTGAAGAAACAGCCTCCTCTGTGTCTGATATTCTGAATTGTTATTGACTTTTAAGTCTAGAATAGGACTTATTTTAGCTGGGAGTAGTTTTATAATACAACCTTATCCCTAAATTCTTGAGGTGAGCTTAGTGGAATTTACTGTTAATATGTTCTCATCTTGAAGAGGAAGGCAATTGAACACATGCATTCTTACTTTGGGATAGACTTGCATAGGATTCTGTTTGAACTGGGTCACAGCAATGAAGCGGGGGGGGGGGTTTGTATATATTGGCCTATTTTGGAAATAATTCTTCCCCACATTTGGAGTGACCTCTGCTTCTTCTGCTTTCCTGGAGAATTAAAAATTAACTAGTAGCTGTCGGGTCGCCTGAATAACGTTGGTGCAAATTCAGGTTGGAGAGGAGACGTCCAGAGCCAGGAGTTCACTTGCATGCTTCCTCTGCTATCAAGACAGGTCACCTCCAACTTGACTTCCTTGTTCTGTTCCTGGAACTGAATAATAAATTCAGCCGCCTTACCAGAATGACCTAAATGCTATTTCAGCTTGTCACTGACTGTTTTCGTTATACCCCAAAGCCCTTTGTTTGCCTGATAAGTGTTTCCCCACAGGAAATTTCCTGTGACGGAAAAGGCAGGGGAAGCTTCCTGTCAGCCAGATGCTGGAAAGGCCAGATAATAGCCATGGTTCAAATCTCAGATTGCAGCAGCTGCAGAGGGAGGGCTGGCTGACTTCCTCACCAAGTAACAGCCCCGAAACCTGAAGGATCTGTTAGGAGGAGCGTAGAACAGCCTACAGAATTCTTCCTGAAGATCTGACTTTTCCCCTTTCAGTGATGTTTCCATGGTAGCAATCAAGGACATCTGCAGGGGGAGGTCAGAAAAGTCAAGATGGTGGCTGTCTGCATGCCTCTAAGGGCTAACCCTAACCTCTAGGGAACTCTTGGATTTTAGCAGATGTTGTCCTCAAGGTATCCCTCCATGAGAACTGCCACCCTTGTCCAACCAATTTTCTTCTTGCTCATGGCTGCTGTAGGAAAGTGTGGGTGGAGGGCGGGGGGAAATGCGTGATGTCAAGTGCACCCTGACCACATTGCCCACGTTGTGTGGTTAGATTGTGATGTACGTAATACTGTTGAGGCTTCTTCTGGATGCCTGTGGTGGGCCAGGGGATTGAGTGGTAGAGATGCTGAGAGACTTCTAGCAGCAGACTAGGGGGCTCCTTGAGCAGTTATGGGACTGGACACGTGGTTGACAAAGTCACATTCTTTGTACCGTTCCTGTAGGGCAGTGTTCCTCAACCTTGGCAGCTTGAAGATATGTGGGAATTCTGGGAGTTGAGGTCCACACATCTTCAAGCCACTGGGGCCAAGGTTGAGAAACACTGCTGTAGGGACTAGACTCATTAATTTAACTAATTAGAATGCTTGGCCCCAGTTCCGTCACAGCAAAATTGGCAAAGCAAGTTGCAAGACTAGTTATTATTTAAGTATTAGGATTTGGGGGAAAAAAATCATGTTATATGCCTTATCATGTCGTTTAGCAGATGGAAACAAGAACTGGCATGGTTGCTGTGAGGCAGCTTGGGAAACTGAAGGTTCCCTGGTGGTTTTTACCTCCTTCCTTTTCTTTGATTTCCTTCCTTCAAACTCTGCTAACTCCTCTGTTCCTCAATCATCTCTTTCTTTTCTTTCTTTCTTTTTCCCCTTTCTGTTTCTTTTCTCCCCACTCAGCTCACAGGCACCTGTGAGTCTGACGATGATATGTCATGCCTGTCAAGGCTTCGGTGCACAAATGACCCCAGTTGCCTAATCTACACAGTGACAGCATGATACAAATGACAAAAAGCTGCAAGGTAGGAGAAGGACCAGTGGATTTGATGGGACCATTGTCTACCTCTCCCATTCAAGGGTGTCTGCAGCAAAGCAGGACAGGTTATGGCAAACCCCACCACAGTGTATCACAGGGCAAGCCCCTCCTTAATTGTGATACTGCGGTGTGTAGCATCATCACTGTGCATGCTCAGATGCTGTTAAAGCACATCTCGTTCTTTGCTTGCCAACCAAAAACAGGCTGGCCTGTTTTTTGCCAGCAAGAGGGAAGAAAATACATTGCCAGAAAGTTGTGTATTCATGTTTTGCTGCTCTCTGCTTGGATTTTAAAAAAAAAATTCTGGGAATCAGTTGAGTTCGCTGGTTATAGTATGGACGCCTGACACATATTTTACATGTTAGTGGTAGCTAATATTATTGTTATTTCCGTTCTTTGTGGTTCTTTAATAGATTTATATTTTACATGAGAGATCATCCAGTCTGGTTCACTGTACAGCTGATATGAAATGGAGTCTTGAGCTGGTGTGTTTAGAAGCAAATTTATTTTCCAAGAGCTCGGGGTATATATTTAAAAAAAACTGAACAAAGGCACAGTTTAGAAAATCAATATTTTGGGTAACTAAATCTGCTTTTCTCCCCACATTTTCTTTAGCAAGAAAAGACGTACAGAAACCCCAGCGAAAGAGTTCCAATCCACTTGAATAAAGAGGAATGGTAGTGGTGGATGTCCAAACTTTTTTTTTTTAATACATTTGTCTGCAAATTGCAAAAAGGAGCCACTGATATATTTCTCCTCCTCCTCCTCTGCTCTTTGTGTCTGTAATCTTGTTTGGTGGTGTTTCAGTTGAAGGCTTTCTCTGCGGCGATTACGGTCAGTAACACCTCCCCCTCCCTTCCAAAAATAACTGCAAAACACATGGCTAGAGAAAGGATGCTGTATGGATCCCTTGCAGAAGCTCATGGTATTTTCTACACTGCTTAATCTGGTTTTTGGTAGCCCAAAGAGTAGCTCAGTTATCAATCCTGGGATAGTTCAACCAGGCCTTGAGTGGGGTTCCTCACTCGCCTGAGAAGTGTGCAAGAAGTTGCAGGGAAACTCAGGGGAAGCACCTTTGTAGGACTGGTGGGAGTGAAGCAACGCTACTCTTCAAAGCCACTGCATCAGTGCATACCCCACCAAGCTGGATTCTGGCCAACTGGGTCTAAAAACTCATTCTTTGCCCTTTCTTCTACTCAGTTCACGCACTGTTTTCAGTTCTCCTTCCCACAGTAGTTTCAACTCTCACTCCAGAATTGGTAGTTCTGTTTGTGTCCCAGGGAACAGATGATGAAACGTGCATTGGGACATGGCAGAGGGGCAGAATTAGGATTGCAACTTCACCAGGAAGCAACGTCGTTTTGGAGTCGTCATGGTTGGGAACAGACACCACCAGGTCGACCAGACCAGGAAATCAACTCCACAGGAAAGCTAACGCTACTTTGATAGAGATTGACTATAATAAGAGGATCTTGCAAGCCTGATTGTGCTCCCCCGCCTTCTTATACTTCAGTGAATTAGGGAGGTGTCTGCCTGGGCTGCTTCCAAATGTCGTTCTTGACTTACAAATGCTTCATCCCCTTTGCCTGGGCGTCTGCATCTCTCTGTCAAAGTCACCTTCCTGACTCTCTGTGCCTAGGGCGTGAACGGATTGTGAAAAGCTCATTCCTGGGAACATCCCTTCACGTTCTGTGCAGCAGAAATATCACAGCACGCGGGCCTGCCTTGTTTTCGGTCTCACTCTTCTCTGCGTATCAGAGCGCTCCGCCTGTGAATCAGCGGTTGGTAAATTCACTCAGAAAGCTGTTAAGATTTAGCTTTCCTGTGCCAAAGTACAAACACCAGCTGGTCTCCCTGCATTTTCACGGCACAGACGCTGTCTTGCCATTGCTCATAAGCCGTTCCCACAGAAAGGGGCCACCAGAGCAAGACATTGCAAGAAATTATTCCAAAGTCAGTAGGTGCGGGGAGCCCCAGACGCTCGTTCACAGAGAAGCCTGCCCCCTCGTCTATCGCATTTCTGGTTCTGGAGGTGGGTTATTAAGAGGGGCTGACCCGAGGAACGATGGAATGACGCGGTTCAAAGAAAGCTGGAGGGCTTTTTAGCAAGCGCCAGGGTATTGCCTGCATATAACGATAGGGAAATTTTATTTCGGTGCTATGATTTGCCTTGCTCTCATGGTCGCAAAGAATTATGCAGTCATGGATGTGATCTTTAACAGACTGGGTTGTCTTTTATTCTAGCATTTTCTGCGCATGAAACAGCTCATTCTTCCCGTGGATGTAAAGTGTCTTCTCCGTTCAGACCGGCCGAGAATTCCTGTTTGCGTAGCTCGGCAGAGAGAGACTCTGCTCTGTGAAATTGAGAAGGGAGACAAGCAGCAGCATTTATTTGACCCAGGCTTGAAAAAGCTGGGCCAAGTCAGAGCCGATACTAATGGGATGGGAGACCACCAGAGGACCCCAGAAGAAGGTGATGGCAAACGACTGCCATCGTGTTGCCAGGAAAGCAACCTCAGGAGTTGCTCTTCCCTTGAAGGAGGCTTTTCTAGGAGCTTCCCTTCTGATGGACTGGCCCAAAGGTGTTTCTGCACTGCCGTTGTGTATCGGAGAGGCCACACCTAACAACTTTCTTCCTGACTCCTCTTGGCCTTGATGTTGCTGAGGTTTTTTCCACTCTCTTTCTTGCAGCGAATGCCTTTATCATTTCCTCCTTCCTTATTTTTGTTATCTTTTTCATTTCCCCATTCCACTGGCCTATTTCTTTTTTCTGGCAAAGGCTGACAGCGGGAAGTCCCTGGCCTAAAACGTCACCTTTTAAAAAGCGATGGCAGAGAAGCAACTGTTTTCTCGGCCTCGGTGGGACTGGCCTACCTTATGGGGCGAGACTACACAAAGTAGGTCAAGGGGAACCCCCGTCGATCGGTCCGTTGGCCTTCGGCTTAGCGTATCTTGCTTCAGGTCGATCCTCTGCCTCGTTTACTGAAAATGGGAAGTTGGAAAAGAGGACTACGAAGTGAACTTTTGCAGGCAGTTGAACATTATTTTAAGATTCAGGGTTGGACTTTTTTGCTGCTGCCTCTTTTTTCCATCTTGGGTTTTGCATCTGTGCCACGAAGCATTTCCAGCTGCAAAAGCAATTTGGGCAAATCCTGATCTTAAATAGAGCAAAAATTCAGATGAGTATTAAGTATCCCCTCCAAGTCCTGCTGTGTTTCATTGATTATAGAAAACTGTAGAGAAGATGGATCATATCAGTCGTGTCAAGCTATGGAATGTGCTTGGAAAAATGAGAGTCCCAGGACATCTCATTGTCCTCATGTGAAATCTGCACATGTGTCAGGAGGCTACAGTCCAGATGGAACATGACGAAAGAGATTGGTTCCAGGTTGACAAAGGAATGACACCAGACTTTACCCTTATTTATTCAACCCATATGTAGAATATATCTTGAGGGAGGATGGATTGGAACAAGATAACCATGGTTCTAAAACTGGAGGAAGAAATACCAATAATTTGAGCCATGTTGATGATACTACCCTGATAGCTGAAAATGATCGACAAGCTCTAGTAATGGAAGTCAAGGAGCACAGTGAAAAAATGGGATCGAGGTTAAATATAAAGAAGATCAAACTAATGAAAACAGATACACCAATCAGACAGAGAACCAACAGTGAAGATATCGAGGTGGTAGATAGCTTCTGCCTTTTAGAATTGACTGTCAGCAGTAAAGGAGCCTAGAAATATGCCACCGACTAGCACTTGGTAGAGTAATCAGGAAGACCTTGGGAAAGGTCTCCACTGTTGGAAGATCTGAAGGACCAGGTTGGGGACAGATTCCCCTGGAGAAAATCTGTGTGGCCACTAATAGTACTGAGTTGATGTCACATAATCAGTCAATCAATCAATCAATCACTAAGTGGCAGCCACGATTTAGGAATTTCTGTATCCTTTTGCTGTCATGGAGTGGGTCATCTGGACTTCTCCAGCCTAGCTAGGGTAGCCCTAAGAGAGCCTGTTTGGTCTCGTGGTGAAGGCACCAAGCTAGAAACCAGGAGATGGTGAGTTCTAGTCCCGCCTGTGGCACGAAAGCCGGCAGGGTGACTTTGGGCCAGTCCCTCTCTCTCAGCCCCCGACATCAGCCTTGGGCATCGCAACCAATGGATCAATAGTCGGTTGATCCGAAAAGCGGACCCTGCACCTGCAGGAAAAATGCCAGGAAGGAAAAAAGAGCCCTAATCCTAGCAAATAGGCAGCTAGCGTTAATTGCATCGAACAAGGAGTGCAGAAGAGCCCAGTGGCATGACGTTGTCGCTGCTGCTTTTGTTAGTTGTTTGTTTATGCCTGCCTTTGAGTTCATCTTGACTCCCGGCGACTGCCTGGACAAGTCCGTGCGGTTTTCTTGGCAACATTTTTGGGAGTGGTTTGCCCTGGCCCCCTCCTTCCCAGGGCTGAGAGGGAGGGACCGGCCCAAAGTCACCCAACTGGCTTTGTGCCTAAAGTGAGACTGGAACTCACCGTCTCCCAGTTCTTAGCCTGGCGCCTTAACCATGACACCAAACTGGCTCTCTGCATATTGTCGATTTTTAGATCACACCAATCACAAGGCATTTGTTTCCAGCCCCCAGTGAGGCAGACCCACAGCTTCTGTGCCGGTGGATTCCATGGGAAGATGGCCACGAACTCTTTTCCATGGCCACAGAAACTAGGGCCAGAAATAACAGGTGTAAGTTGCAGCTACCTAGGTTTCTTTCTTAAATATAAGGAAAACACTTCCTGATGATCTGAACAAGCCTGCCTATGGAGGCTGTGGGCTCTCTGTCTCCGGAGGTTTTTAAGTAAAGGCTGGACAGCCACCTCTTAGTGGTGGTGGAATTGTTTCTCCTGCAGAGGGTTGGACTGGAAGATCTTTGAGGACCCTTCCAACTCCACAGTTCTGGGATTCTGTGCATCCGCTCCACACCTGTACTTGGGGCTCTGCAGGACTCAGCTCAGCTCCATCTTCATATAAAAAGCATCTGAAGCAGGATTGTTTCTGCCACAGAACTGGGACTGTATGTGTTGTGTTCATTTTGGAAATCTGGATTCTTCTAAGAGATGCTTAATTATTGCACAGCGGGTGTTGTTTCCCTTTTTTTAACTATGTAGTGGAGGAGGAGATGAAGCCCCAACACAGGTCCAATTCATTTTATTTGGTTTCAGGAAGAAAGTTGGAAGATGTTCAGCAAGTGCTCTGGGTTATGTCAGCAGCTGGGAGGGTTGATGGAGCAGGATTTTCAGTCTAGTTCCAGAACGGGGCCGACACGCTTCCAGGAAGCTCTGCCCAGGAGTTGGGAAGATTTATTTCTTCATCTAAAGGCTCCGAAGCTTTTTAAAAAAAATCAATAGGCTTTTCTTAGGTCTTTTAAATGAGGTCCTTTCTGAAAAGAGAAAGGGAGAGTGAGAAATGTTACTCGCTTCTTGTTGATTTCATTTAGCATGACATCATCTCATGCATCTCTACAGGAAGAACGTAATTCAGATTTTAAGGTATCCAAATTAAGAGAAATGTCCAGCGGAGAAAGAAAAAACAACTCCCAGGAGTGTCGGGGGGGGGGGGATTAAAAAAGTTAAGATGGCATTCAGCACCTGGATTGAAGACCCACCCTCTTTTTTCACATGCACATAAAAAAGGGGCGGGTCTTCAGTTGAAAGTCAGAGGTGCCATCTTGACTTTTTTTGACACACGTACATCACTCACGGATACCTGTCTGTTCAGCAGTGGAATTAAGATGCATACACACAGACCAGAAATTAAAAATGTAAAATTGAAATTGAAAATGTGAAATTAAAATTGAAATTGAAATTGTACAGTGTCAAAAGCAAATAAAGAAGGTCAGGTCGAGAATCAGCTTTGGGATCTGTGGGTTCAAACAGAAATTATGATACAATAGATATGGCCTGAAGGAATCTTCTTTTGTAATATATATAACTTTTATTAAAAAAAATTTAAAGAGAAGATAAAAACTAACAAAATCTAATATAGAGTAAAGAAAGAGAAAAAAGAAAAAAAGCAAAAGGTGCAGGAAGAAAGATAAAAAGAAATAGAAAGAAGAAGCTTCCGATTTTCTTTGCACAAATAAAAGTATGATTACAAAGTTATCTCTTACTCTACGGTTACAAAAAGAAAAGTTAACTTTTTTCTATTATCTAGTTTTTTTCTAGATAATCAAAACCACAAATCTTAAGTGCATTTTTTCCCTGTTTCGTGCAAAAAGTCTGTAAGGGGTTTCCAGTCAGCCATAAATGTAGATATTGTCTTTTCTCTGATCAAGGAAGTCAATTTGGCCATCTCTGCAAGTTCCATCATCTTCACCAACCATTCCTCCATTGTGGGCAGTGTCAAACCTTTCCACTTTTGAGACAATAATAGTCTTGCTGCAGTTGTCACATATAAAAACAAAATTCCATGTCTTTTTTTTAGCTATCTGTCCATTAGTCCCAAAAGAAAAGCCTCTGGTATCAATTGTACTTTACTGAAAATGTCTTTGGTAAAATCTCTACTTTAGAAACATTAGTAGCTAAGTCTCTTGAAATCCAAATCATGTCTATTCTTGAAAAAGATTTTTGTCTTTTTGAAAAATAATATACTCTCTTGAACTGCCATTTTTCTGTCTCCATATATCAACCAACCCTAAATTGTCCATCAAAACAAAAAAGACTTTTGGTAATTTACCTTCAGTAATTTTAATATTTTTCTCACAAGTCCTGTCAGTTGCGGGGAAATCACTCCATTCCAACCCCCCATCAAACACCAGCTTTCTTAAGTCTATTAATCTCTCTGTAAGTTGTCTGTAAGCAATTTATCCTCATTTGGGGCATAGATTCCCAACACCATAGTCTTAACCCCATATAAATTAACTTCTACCCCAAAAAATCTGCCATGTTCATCAGTCAATATAAGTTTTGCATATAGTTGAGAATTTATATACAAAACAACTCATTTTTCTTTTTAATATCTGCTGAAATAAATTCTTCGCCTAAAGTTTTATAAGTCAAATATTTTGTATCTTTTTTCCTAATATGAATCTCTTGTAGGCAAATAATGTCTTATTTTATTTTTTTCTTTTTTGAGGAGCATTTGCTCCATTTATATTCCATGTTAAACATTTGTAATCCATAATCAGGCCAAAAATTTAGAAAAGTCTATACCTATAGCACCTAATTCAGTATTGTGTTTTTCCAGTTCCTGTTGCATCTCTTGGGATTTTTGTGTAGTTTCCTCTGAGATATCGATTTGCATCTCCTCCAATTCTCCTTTAAATATTTCTAAAAATTCTCTTGCCTTCTGAACAGAATTCAGTCTAAATCTCTGCTGTTTAAAAGTAAAAATCATACTTTCCAACTTATCCCATTCGAAATGGGATCTTTTTCTGTTTTAATTTTTCAGCCAAGAAGGTGTATTCTTTTCTCTTATGTAAAATTCTAATAGGAATCTCTTTCAAAACAATTCAATCTGTATTACCAATCTTCAATCTTGTATTAAAATGCTGTTGTAGAACTGGATCCCTTGTCTTCCTTCTAAGAAAGTACACCAAAATACTTTCAAAGTACACCAATACTTTCAAAGTACACCAATCTTGGGACATTTCTTGTTCTAGCAAATCTGGAATTTATTCTATAAACTTTATCAATTCCTGACTTCATATCTTCCTCTTCCCAATCCAGAACATTTGCCAAGTCTTTAATAATCCATTCTCTAATATCGTCATCTGGAACCTCTGGAACAGCTCTAAATCTCAAACAAAATTCTTTCTCAGTTTCAATAAAGCCAAATTATCTAATTCTCTTTCTGACTCTCCATCTATAACTTATGTCTTACTCTCTGAAATTTCCACTTTACCATTAATTTGTTTTACCTCTTCAGATATTTGCTTTATAGAACTTTTTAACATCTTTTTAACATCTTCTCCCCTCTCAACTTTTCATTCTTTTTTTCAAAAGCTTCCAATTTATTTTCTATTTGTTCAAATAATTTCTGAACCAAATCTGGTGTAATTGTTTTTTCTGCAGGTTGCTCTAGCGATCCCTTCCTACCCTCTCTTGTCATTTTTCTAGTAGTTGCCATTATATATTGTAATCCAAAAGCGAAAATATCTCAAGGCAAGCCTCTCTTTTCCTCCCTTTTTATTTTACTGTGGCTTCAACATTTTCATTTGAATGGGTCTCCGTAACTTCAAGCCACAATATGCACCACATCACCATGGCAACAAAACATCAAAGTCCAGTTCATTACCTTATCTTTTGTTATGAAGAATCTGCCAGTTAAATGCGCTATTTAACAATAAACAAAAAGCATTCCCACAAAGGTCTGGTTTCTTTACCTGGCTTAGTGCAAATTTATACCAAAGCACTTTTGTCAAAAGTAAAAATAATGAAAATAGAAAAGTGACTCTCCCCTTTATCCTTCTTGAAACTTTCTTAAATCTTCTCTGTGTTAAACTTTCTGCAAAAAAATTCTTAAATCTTTAAATCCTTAAGGTCTCTCTCTCTCTCCCCCTCCCTCTTTTTGTAATCCCAAAAGAAGGTTTAACTCACTGTAAGGAATCTTGTCTTTGCTGCAAAGGAAATCTCTCTATATCTGTAGATTAATTATTTCTGAAAGTGGTTAAGAAATGAGGATGGCAAGGCTTAATGTCCGTATAGATTACACCACAGCTGTGAGCGTAGATGGAATCCCAGGACTCCCAGCTGCTCAACCTCTGAGCTGACTGCAAAAACTTCTGTTTCTGTAGTTTACCCATGGGGAATAGCCATCCAGAGTGCAAGTGGGTTATCTCATGATCTCCCTTTGATCCAAGGAGATAACACCAGCAAGAATATGCCTTCCAGCTAGTGTTCCAGACAGTGGTCTCTCCACATCCGTCCACAATCATTTCTCACTGGAAGCTTCAGATAGGTCCTGGAGGAATCTGGTGGTAGTCGACGGTAGATATGGAGCCTGGAGAATAATGAGAAAATCTTGGGATTAATCATGAGTAGAACTTGGCAGAGTAGGTAATTGGGAGGATAAGTTAGCCAATCAAACAGCTTCATTGGGCAAACAGCTTCATTGGGAATTTGCTTTCTTGAGAGAGGGAGTCTTCCCCTCAACCTCAAAGGAGGTGGTGATGTGACCCCCTCTTCAAGACGCTGTCACTGGACCCAGCAATCCTGGACAATTTAAGGGAAGGTAGTTGAGAAGGTGGTTGGCCTGATTCTGAAGGAGACAGTTCATTTGGACTTCTTTCAGTTGGGCTTAGGCCAAACAGCAGTAAAGAGTCAGCATGGCTCTTGATCTCTTGACGTGCATGGTCCTTGATCTCTCAGGGGCTTTCAATGTCTTTCTGGGTCCTTCCAGACCAGCTGCCAGGTTTGGGAATGGGACGCCCCATGTGGCGGTGGTTCTCCTTTCTCTATGGCCAGTCTCAATCAGTGTGTTGGGGGAGAAGTTGTGCCTGCAGCTCCTCATTTCTGGGGTGCCACAGGGCTCAATCCTGTCTCCCCTCCTTTTTATCATGAAGCCTCTGGGCGAGGTCATCCGTCAGATCCCAGGCCAGTCAAGTGAAGCTGTTGAGTTACTGACCCAGTGTCTGGATGGGGAGGAACAGACTCAGGCTCTTCCTGACAAAACTGAGTGGTTATGGATATTTGGATCTCCTGGGTTGGGGATGTTTTCACCACTGGTCTTTGATGGGGTTGCACTTCAACGCTAGTTCACCACTTCAGGGTTGTCTTGGACTGATAGCTCTGCTCAAGGAGCAGGTGGTAGCAATGGCCAAGAGGGCCTTGCAAAGTGGCACCTTTCCTGAACCATCACTCATGCCTTGGTCACCTCGTGATTGGACTATTGCAATGTACTCTACATGGAGCTGCCCTTGAAGACCACTCAGAAACTACAGCTGGTCCAGAATGTAGCAGTACGGGCAGTGATGGGCAGGTCTTCTTACGCCCATGTGACCCCACTTGTCTGTAGCTGCCTTGGCTGGCAGTGCAGTTCAAGGGCCTGGTTAAACCCCTTCCCCACATGATGTTTCCACCCACCCAGTGAGATCTGGCAGAGTGGGCATGCTTATCAAAGTATAATAGTGATTTTTAGTTCTTCCTTTAAAAAGTGGCATAACCCATTTGTAACTTTGCAAGTAACTTAATGATGTATTGAAAAACTGTAAGCTTTGTGACATTTGAGACCCCATGTTTTACTTATTTGTATCTTATTAATTATATTTTACTCCCCTATTCTTTCTATATGTCTGTTATTCATGGTTGATATTATTTAAAAAAAAAAAATTTAGTTAAAGAAAGGAAATCTAAGTATGGGGGGGGGGAACCCTTTAACTAAAACATTGGAATGCATGCATTTTTAAAAATACGTTTCTAACCCTCATGATGTTGAAGAGAATAAAATACAGGCCGGGGATTGTAGTTCTGAACATTTGGAAACAACAACACCGACAACCTCAGCCCTTTTTCTGTTAGCAGTCTATGATGGCTGTCACGGTCCTGAAAGTTGATTCCTAGTTTGGAATTACCAGGCAGGCAAACTAGCCCACTTTCCTTTACTCCAACCTTCTGTTCTGAATGCCCCCGTGGCTACCCTTTCTAGCTCTGATTCCAAAGCTGGCATGTTTTTGCCAAGGTTGCGTGGCTCAGCGGAGTTTGGAGGCTGTAATTAGCATCAAGATGTTTTTCCTCCCTGTTTGTGATGTGCAGGATTTGCCATGTGTGCGTGTGTGCAGGTATCTAGTTTTCCACCCAAACTCTCCATTCTACCACCCGCTTGTTGAAATGTTCTGTCAATCACCATCTCCATGCCCCGAAGCATCTCAGCTCATTTTTGCTCTCTCCTTCCTTCCTTCCTTCCTTCCTTCCTTCCTCCCTCCCTCCCTCCCTCCCTGCATCAGGGAAAGTCCTTCCTTCCTTCCTTCCTTCCTTCCTTCCTTCCTTCCTTCCTTCCTTCCTTCCTTCCTTCCCTCCCTCCCTCCCTCCCTCCCTCCCTCTTTCCTTCCTCCCTCCCTCCCTCCCTCCCTCCCTCCCTCCCTCCCTCCCATTTGAGCAAGGACATCTGCAGGGGGTATAAAAGAAGTCAAGACGACAGTTGGGATGCACATGAAAAAGGGAGAGGGCTTGGATAGTGCAGTTGTGGCTGCCATCTTGACTTTTTTGACCCCCTGTGGATGCCTTCTCCTTACACTTTAATTCTTTGTCTGGTCTCATAGCTAGAAGGAGGTGTGCAACCTCAGTCTGTCCATATCCGTCAGTTCAATGAGAAATGATTTTATTTTTTGCCTGAGGCATGGACGGATTGGATGGGAAGGGAAGTAATAAAGAATTGAGGGACATTAACAGTAAGATCAGGGGGGGAAATAGCTCACTGCAAACTTTAGAAAAGCTTAGAGGCCGAGCGTTTCTCTAGCCCCTCTGAGTCCAGGAAAGGTCTCTTAAGAGGAAGTTACACTCCCTTTTTTCCTCCTAAGATTAGCTTTAAGCTTGACTGGGAAGTCAGAAAAACATCTCAGAGAAACACCATGTCTAAGCATTTACACATCTTTATCAAAGATGCCACGTGGGCATTCAGGAATTATGTTCAGCTCAAAGGAGACTTGACTTATAGTTGACTGAGATTGATGGGACCTGGTTTGTATTTGGATGGAAAACCTCCAGATATCCAAGGGATGTTGCAGAAATGTCCCAGAGGTTGGCCCTGCCAGCTACTTGCATGGATGTCTCATGTGGTCACTAGGAGCCAAGCTTAACATGGAGATGATTTTACTAAATAAGACAGCAACAAAACCCTTTTTTGCTAGGTATTAGTAATATGATGGACAGGTGTTAAGAGAAGAGGAAGTTGACTTTCACCAGTGTTATACTGGTATAGGCTTTCACAGCCAGTATCTGTTGGGCAATGTTGGTCTAGACAACAGATTCTTGATGCCTGGCTATAAAGACAGGAGCCAAGTCAGCCCCTGCTCAGTTGCCTTGGTCAACATAGCAGATCACCCTGCTTCTGAAGATGCCAACCACAGTTGCTGGTGAAACATCAGGAAATGTGTTGTCTAGACCACGGTCACTAAACCCTGAAGCTCAACACTTCACCAACATTGTTTCCCATTGCTTCAGTCTGTAAAGCCTGAAGGTGATACCACAGATGATGTCTCCACAATCTGAATAGATCCTTCATCCTCTCATTTCAGCAGATGACTTCACTATTAAAGACACATCATGGAGATGCTTTTCTGGTCCAGGCACTCAGGGTCCTGGTCTTTCAGAACTGCACCCTTCTTGTGGATTTCAAGAAAACCCTGTCTGACCATGTGCTCTGGTTTGGTTAAGGTGCCATTATAGGATCCCAATTGGTTAAAAAGCAGCAAGCGATTGTGTTGATAGAGGATATATTTATCTAGATATTTCATTTGTGTTCAAAAAGTCAGAAAAATTAGTTTTGATCTTGTGATCCAGCTGTAGTCATATACAGCTAGTTTAAGAACGAATTCCGTTCCCAAGGTCTGTCCTTAAGTCAAATTTATGTGTAAGCTGGAACAGTATTATTGTATAATACTGTATAAGTAGTATTGTGTAATGAACTCAAACCATTGTGTATTTAACTCGGATTTTGCTACAGTAGGCTCCGTTCTTAACTATGGGTCGTCCGTAAAGATTCTATTTCTTTTCCCACAGTTGAAAGCAAGGCACTCATCCCCTCCATCCTCTGAGGGTGAAGCCTGTGGTCCTAAGACAGGCCTACGGACAGAGTGACAAATTCTCTTTATCCTGGCGGATTATGAGAGTACAGGACACCTTCCTTGATCTTGCTCAGTGCCTAGGTAGAAGGTTGTATTTCCAGAAATATGTTGTACTCCAGAAAAAATATATTTTTCAGGAAGTAGCAAAGTGGAAGAGCTTAATATCCACAGTATCTGTGTTGCGGTCAATATCAGAAGACCTGTATATTTCAAAACCATGAGTTCTAGCTTCTCTAACTTAGTGCACATATATGCATATTTGTGGTTTTGAAATACTAATTTCATTACCCACACTTCTCCCCATCTATGGACCTTGCTTGCCTCCACCAAGGGAATATAAGTGTCTTCCTGATGACATCGTTCTGTTGATTTCTCTACAGGTTTGCAACCCATTTACTGGAGCAGGGATGATGTGGCTCAGTGGCTGAAGTGGGCGGAGAAGGAGTTCTCCCTCAGACCCATCGACAGCAATACCTTTGAGATGAATGGCAAAGCTCTCTTGCTACTAACCAAAGAGGACTTCCGATACAGGTCTCCACATTCTGGTAAGTAATTTAAGAACCAACTGAGGAAGGAAATCTCTTACTCCATTAGAGGGCAAAAATGCAATATCTGTTAGAGATTAGATGTGAGAGAGAATCAACTCCTGCAATATTTTTAAATAATCTTTATTGCATTAATATTATTGTTATAAATATTTATTTACTGCAGAAATGTTGCACACCCCCGATTCAGTTTAGATGAAAAAAAACAAAGTTTAACCATAACATCAGACAAATTCCAGTTAACATTAACCCCATTTAGATTGTTATTTTAGATAATACAAGACAGGGTGAAGGGAGAAATAAAATAACTCCAAACTCTTCCTTTGTAAGTGGAATGGGGAAAGGGAGGTTGGTGGAAATTTGATTCATTCTCATCATACAAACTTGTGCTTGGAGGGATCGTTGTGGGCAGTTGTTGTCAGAAAATTCTGATATTATTGATGCAAATAGATGTCACAAATATATTTTAATAGAATAAGTCCCAGTCTTTCCCATTAAAAATAAAAACTAATAGGAAGCTGGTAGATATGCAAATGGGAGAATTCTACTCAGGTTATAATGTTACTAAATGTTGTTACCAAGTTTGAGTCTCTTGTATTCCATGCTACTTCTGTGTTGGGTGGAATCCTTGGCCTCTTCAAATGGGCTCAGCATCCATGTGAGCAATACCTGGATGGTTCAGAAGTAGCAACCACAGCATCTGGGTTTAGCATAGAAGGGGATCGGGCTGATGTTGGAGGGATTCCTGTTTCACATAATCCCAGAGGTGAAAGGGACCCTTTACGCTGTCAACTCCAACACCTTGTTCAATATAAGAATCCAAATGGAAGTATTCCTAAAAGATGGTCATCTGTCCCCCTCTTGAACCCAGCCAACCAAAGGGAGCCCCCCACATTTCTGAGAACTGCTCTCTTAGGGAATTTTGTTTTTCCTGACCTTCAACCAGAACTTTCCTTCTCCTAACTTAAATCCATTATTCTGGGTTCTGGATTCTGGGATGAGAGAAAGCAGGTCTTGGCCTTCCTCTGTGTGACATCCTTTCAGGCATTTGAAAACTACTTTCATACACATCTCCCCCACCCCACCTGCCTCCAGCCATCTCTTTTCAAGATTAAACATTCCCAGCTTCTTCAGTCTCTTCGATCAGCTTAATTTCTAGTCCCCGCTCATCTTCATTGTCTGTCTCTGAGCCTGATCTTGTTTCCTTGAACCCTTCTTGAAGGGTGCTGCTCAGAACAAGATAGAGCATCTCCAAGGTGGGGTCTGATCAATGGAAAATACTTTTTGTGATTTAGAAATTAGGTTTTGGTTGATACAGCCTAAAATTTTATTGGCCTTTTTTGTAGCCATATCACCCTGCTGGCTCATATTAGGCTTGTGATCAACTACTATTCCAAGAACTTTTTTCAAGTGCTGTTACCTAGCCAACTATCCCCCATCCTTCATCTGTGCATTTTTTTGGATTGTTTAAATAAAGAACTTTACATTTGTTTCTGTTAAATTTCATTCCGTTCCTTTCAGACTGTTTCTTTAACTTGTCAAGATTGTTTCAAATTTTATTTCCATCTTCTAGAGCATTAGCTATCACACTCATTTTTGTTTGTGTCATCTGCAAATCTGATAAGCATTTCCCTCCCCCAACTCATCCAAGTCAGTAATAAAAAATATTGTGGGAGAGAGGGTACAAAATGAATATTGTGGCATGCCACTAGATTTGAGAAAGAACCATTGGTGATTAGTTTTTGAGTACAATTTTCCAGCCAACCATGTATCCGTGTTATTGTCCAGTTAACTATATAGCAAATTAGAATGTCATGGGATACTTTGTCAATGTTTTGTTGAAATCAAGATATATTATGACTATAGCATTCCCACAATCTATTAGGAAATTAGGAAATAATAAGGTTAGTCCGGAAGACTAATTCTTGACAAATTCATGTTAACTTCTGGTAATTGCCATATTGTTGCAAGGAGAATTGCTGGTGTGGTATGAAAAATGAATGTATTGGAAATATTTATAATTTAATACAAGATATTCAGAGCAGCAGTTAATGTTATTAAAAAGAACATACAACAACTGTGAAGAATGTTTTTAAGAGTAATATAAGTTGTAGCATTAAAAACAGCAGCAACACCACTACAACACTGATCAAACTATAACCTCAGCCACACAAAGTGCTTTGGCCTGTCTGAAACTCAGAAGTGAAAAAGTCAGTCTATCAGTCTAACAGAGAAGGCTCCTTCCCAAGTGCTGTGATATTGAGAGGATACAGAGTAGATGGGCAGGATCATGTGAGAGAAGTGTCCTGGGTTCTGCCTCGCTAAATTTCCAAAACTGGGGATTTAAAGGCAACCATCATTTGTCCTTGGAAATTAACTGGGAATGGTTGCAGTTGATCTAACATGTTGGCTTCTATTAAAATTGTAACTCTCAGCTAAAGTTCTCCAAGATCAAGGCTAGGTCCTACTTCTGCAGAAATTAACACGAACATCAGTCTAACTTGCAAAAGCACATCTGGCCAGTATGTTGATAAAGATTCTCAGTCATCCAGGTGGAATTATCTGGAGATTGAGTCATGGTTTGATATGTTTCACTGCTTGTCCAAGACTGAAGAAGCTGCTTGGACAAGCAGTGAAATCTATCAAACCAAAAGAAAAGAAGTCCAGTTGCCATGACTCAACCTCCAGACACATCTGGCCAGAGCTCTGGGTTGAAAAACTAGGTTAAGATCACTCCTGCATTGCAAATCTGATACTCTGGCCTGCATGGAGGTGCAGTTCAATCCAAAACAAGCTGAAATTATTTCTTTATTTACTTTGCTATTCTCAGCAAAGTAAGTCCATATCACAGGATCAGTAGTCATACTGTCCTAAAGTTCTCCAGTAGCCCAGACTTAGTTTTCTACATATATCAAGCAGTGGTTCAGACCATCAACAGTTCCTCATTGTATCACAGCACACTTCATTCTTTTGCCATAGATCACCCAATGACCAGCCTTCAGAGGAGGTTGTCTACCTTATCTCTCCATGAGTTCTAGACTAGTATTTTCTCATCAGAAGGACAAACCCAAGTACTCAAGCCAAATCATGGATCTGGGGCTGAAACATAGTTGAAGTGCAAGCCACGATCTGCCCTTTTCTTTTATTGGGGGATAGAAGAATGATTTTTTTCTCATTTCAATTAAGACAAAAAGTAGTGCCTGCATCATCCAGAAGATGGTAGATCCCTTCCTTGAGCATACAAATCACTCATCTATTCAGTTTCCATCTTGTGCTGGTGTGTTTCAACGTTTGGTGCGACGGAGACTCCTTTGATCTCAATACTCATGTTCTTTCTGATCTTCAAGCATCTGAATATCTAAAACAATTGCCAAGAGCTTCAACTTTGCATCAGAACCACTGCCTTGAGAAAAATGTTCTCAAAGTCAGGCTAATACACAGGTTTTCTACACGCAGCAACTACCTATATTCTTCCATAAGAAATGCTTAAGAAAAGCCGAGAACTTTTCAGGATTTGGCTCCTCCTCTCAGGTGGAGGCCAGATCTACCACAGGCATTGTGCTTGAAGAGATAAGACTTCTTCCCACATCTCTAAATAGCCCCATGCAGCCTTAAGATCAGCATCTACAAACTTGGCGGTTCTGTTTTTCCTCTTCGCAGAAACAAAATTAAATCAAAATCTACGTTCCCTTGACTTCAGTTTCTTATTCTGGAATGAGAAAAGACAGGTCTTGGCCTTCTCCTGTGTGACATCCTGTTAGGTGACTAAAGAGGACTATCAAACATCAGTTGATTTTCCTCAAGGGTAAACATGCCCTGTTGACTCCATCTTTCCTTGAAAAACTGATCTGATGGATCTCACCTGCACGCAAGGGAGCAAACCTTCTCCTGAAGAAGCCAAATGTGTTTTGTGAGTTGTGGAGAACAGAACACCTAGTAAATACTTTTCTGCAGCTCAACTGCAAGGCAGAGTTTTGTGCCTTGAAAGGAAGAAGCCATGGACTTCTCCAGAATTGTATTTTATTTTCCTGGGGGCTGGGCAATATCAGAATTAATGCAGATAAATAAGTGAATACATATAACCTGCCTTATCTTTAGGGACCTCAAAGACAGCAAACAGTCTTTAAAAATTCATTTTCCTGAGTTGGCTTTTTTCTTTCAGGTGATGTGTTATATGAGCTTCTTCAGCACATCTTGAAGCAAAGAAATTCTCATGTGCTGTTTTCTCCCTTCTTCCACCCGGGGAACTCTGTTCATGCTCCACCAGATGTCATGCTGCATCAGAACCACGATGAAGGTAATGGCAGGGATCTCTTTGTTTATGAGAAGCAAAATTACATAGAGAGTTCAGGGGGGTGCTGTGGAAAGAGGACAGTTGGAAAAAAAAAACAAATCCAAAAACTGAAGGCTCATTCTTCACATTATGGCAAATGGAATGTGTGTGCGGTTTCCTATTTAGATCACTCCTCTAACAGTGATTTATGAATTCTGAGTATGTCCATAAAGTTAGAACAGTGTTTTTCAAACTTGGCAACTTTAAGATGGGTGGACCTCAACTCCCAGAATTCCCCAGCCAGCCATGCTGGCTGGGGAATTCTGAGAGTTGAAGTCCACCCATCTTAAAGTTGCTGAGTTTGAAAAACACTGAGTTAGAATATTAATAATTCCCAGCTGCTTGAGGGGTAGGGAGGGGGACAGGTGGATGGCTGTCAATTCCTCCCTTTTTGTTAACTTTTGGGGAAAAAAATAATAAAAATCCATGGGAGTTCAATCAAGGCTTGTGCCTGGGGCATCTGCATGCGCACCTCAAATAAAGAAGGGCGGAGCTTCAATGGTGGTGTTTGCAGACGTCATCTTGATTTTTTTTTTTTTTTTTGGCACCCCCACCCCCAGACAGAATACCAAAATCAGTCCCCTTTCTCGCTGTGTCACCCTCCCCCCAGGCCTATGGAGGATGAAAAACACATGGAGACGTGGAATTCGTAGAGTACCATGGTTTGGTATGGAAGCAACGGCTTTGACGCAGTGGGCCGTGGGCTAGATAGCTCTTAATGCTCTCGTCCCTTTTCTGACAACATTGCTGGGGGGAGTTTATCTCCAAATAACCCTGGGCTCATCCTTACAACGTACAGGCAGCTAGAAAGGGAGCAGGACTTCAGTTGCACAGTTGCGGCCACTATGTTGACTTAGTTGACTTCCCACCATGGACGCCCCTGTTTGCCAACTGCCCTTCCAGGATTAGCAGACTCCAATTAGGGTTGGGGCCCAGAGAGGCTGTTTCACTGTAACCAGACTGTTTTTCACCCCACCACCATCATCTGAAGGCATCGTGCCCTGTGCGTGGCTGGGCTCCACCAGTGCCCGCCTTCTCCAGCGCCCCAAAACCTCTCCGATCCTTTTCATTCACTTCCGGCTCCCACATTAAGCTGTCAGGTTTGCATTTCTGACGGCCTCCACCGGTAGGAATGAAAAGCTGAGGAAGGGTGTTTCATTTGAATTACGGATTTACTTGGCAGCCGCAGATTCTTCTGGGCGGTGAGGACATTGTAGGAGGAGAGCCGGGTTAGTCTAGGGTAGCCAAAAATCGGGAAGTGGCTGGAAGCGCTTTCTCCAACTCACCCGTGTTGTTAAAAGGCAGAAGCTTCCGCCTTTTAATAACATGTGTGAGTTGGAGAAAGCACTGCCAGGCTCGTTCTAATATTGGACTGAGAGAGAAACCCGTTCTGCCAAGGTTCACAGGCAGATAATCGTACCTCTCTTGAACAGTTTTGACTCACTCTTCCTGTTCTCTGGGGTTTGGTGGAGGAACTGGGATAGCTAAATATAGTCCCGTGTCCCCTTTGGGGAAAGTGGTTCCTTTGGGCTTGGTTTTATTATTCTGTGGGGTTCTGTAGCCCACGCTTGCTCCTTCCAGCTCACTGTGGACAGGCAGGCAAGAGGAACACTCAAGGTGTGCAAGGGTTCACCGTAAGTCTTAAGATCAGCTTTACAAATTCCTCTGAAATGCGATACCTGCGTGCCGTCAGCCTTAACTTGAGCATCCCTTCTAAGATACATGTGGGGTCGCAGTCTGTGCTGCAAGAAAGCTGCTAATGTCCTCCAAAAACAGGGTCCTGGAATTTGAAACTTAAGAATGCAAATCACCCAACCGCGGAAGAAGTTGCCGGTTGCATATCTGTACGATCTCCTGATCTAGACTCATCTGCTTCCAGTCAGTTTCAGAAGGAAGTGTGATTGCTGGGACTTGGAGCTGGTCGCCCCTGTGTTCTTCCAGGAAGGGGGTTGGGTTT
Source organism: Python bivittatus (assembly GCF_059951505.1). Taxonomy (NCBI): domain Eukaryota; kingdom Metazoa; phylum Chordata; class Lepidosauria; order Squamata; family Pythonidae; genus Python; species Python bivittatus. The sequence goes on along the minus strand of NW_028277029.1, from coordinate 2,215,617 downwards.
TGTATCTTAACTTTCCCAACCTTGTTTAAAGTCCTGGGTTTCCTGGTGCCTCTCATCCAGGTCCACTGAGGTGCACCACGCTTAGCTTTTTGAGATCAGCCAAGGTTGTGCAGATGTTTGAAGGACTTCAGAAAGGAAGGGATTCATTTTGCCCATCGAACGCAACCCAGCAGCTCTGCAAAATGGCTTTCCCTTCAAGAAACATCTTGCTGTGCCTCTTCCACTTAATGGTGGAAGGGTTTCAATCTTTTTCATTGGGAATTCTTGCATTCAGCAAGGTGTTGGATGACTTGAAGGCCCCATTCAAATTTTATGGGTCTGTGAATTTTTCCCGTGACTTGGAGCCAGAGCATCATAGCGGACAGACATATCTTAACAGCAGTGTCATGAAAAGTTGGCACATATTTCCATTTATAAAGAAAACAACTTCTAAGAACAAGTGCATGAAAGATTGCAGCTAGGTTTTGCCCTGTAAATAATTCCTCATATGATAAAGTCTTTTTTCCATTGTGTTATCTGCAGTTTTCTATGTGCTCCCTGTACTGTATGTTATTTTATACAGAACCAAGAAAAGTAAACTATTTTGAAATGTGAACCTCTGCATTAACATATAGAGATGGTCCGCATCAAAGGTATCTACAAAGAAGGTCAAAAAGGTCAAAATGGTAGCCGCAACCATGCAGCAGAAACCCAGCACATTTTTACTTGGGTTGCCCCCCACAAAGGGGTGGTTCTTCAAGACTGCCATCTTGACTTTTTTGACCATCCCTGTGATCACCCTGTCTATAGAGTTGCATGTTGGAGAGAAGGTACCCAAACCCATCCTGTGAACCTCATGGAGGTTTTAGTCTCTGATTCAGGTCCCCCACCCCCCTGTCAGTACTCCCCAAGGTAGGTCAGCCTCTACAGAACATCCATCCATGCAGCAAGATGTGTGAGAGCAGGAAGTCACATGTCCCATGTTATAGAGACCTGGTCGCCCTAATGAAGGTTCCATCATTTGACCAACATGGATGGTGTGGAGCTTATCTGGAATTTTGCATGTTTTTTAACAGAATTAATGATTTCTGTAACCTCTCTATCATTTCGGTAATGGCAGTGAACTTACTCAACCCCCACTTTGCACAGAAAACGTACATTGCATTTGAGCTAACCAAGGGTGTGCACAAAGGCAACCCAAGTTGGTTCCTGGGACATAAAATCCAAATGCCAGTCATCTCAGTAAAGACCAGGTCAACAAAAATATAACCATAAACAATGTTCTGAAGTCTTGGCTGGACTTTAAGCGGGGTTAGACCTGGTTGTATTTAGATGGGAGGTGGATCTGTGAAGTCAGTAGGAGTCAAGTTGGAGGCAGCCACGTTGGGGGGGGGTGTCAAAAAAGTCAACAGAAGGGGCATGACTGCACATTTGAAACCCTGCCCATTTTTTATGTGCATCACACACACAACTCACATAAAGAAGAGGCAGGCTTTGCGTGGTCTTGGTCACCATCTCAGCTCTTGAGAACTCCTGCCCCCTGCCCCCTTGACTCAAGCCCAACTTGAGCTTTTACTACGTTAAATTCGTCACTTGGAATTGAAGCCCTTCCCCTGTGCAAATCTTAATCTTTCCACGGAACCAAATTTGGGCTGGGAAGTCTTGAGTTTGGGGCATCCCCTTCCAAGCCTTGGAACTTTTCTTCCTGACGTCTAGGTGGTTTCTTCCCTGCTTTATGGGCCCCTCTGGGGATAAACGTACTCTGAGCATCTTTGATTCAAACGCCAAGGTCGTGTCAGAATCCTGGGCCTGTTTTTCCGCAGCCCTGATTTGCTCTCCTGCCCACAGGCAGCCTCACCTGGGGGCCACACACGGGCCCGGAATGAGGCTTTAATCGTCTTCTTTGTCATCGGCTCTCTCCAGTTTTCAAACATTCTTCAGCCGCCGCAGACAGGGGCATGGCTTGGCACTCGAGTTTCACTTCCTTGTGCCCGTTTGGGTAAGATTGACCTAAATAGTGAAACAAAGAGAGACCTTTCTTGTTTATGACTTTGGCTCTGTGAATCATAAAATCCACACCAGGCCCGTTTCCTCTCCAACTTCAGCCAGGAAACGGGTGGGCGCTGTCTTTGGACGAGAGGAGTGTCTGAGGGGGCTGGAGTCAGACGAAGGTCACTGCGCGGCACCGGAGGAATCCAGCAGGATGTGACCCCCGGGGTCCTCAGCAACGGATCTCTTGGGATTGCAGCAGGGGGGCTCTGTAAATCCTTCAAAGGGCCCCTCCCAGTGCGCACCAGCAGAGAAAGTGGAGGAGCAGAAATGCTCCCTGCTGAAGGGGGGCAAATTTAGGGAGCCACAAATGGGCTGGAACTAATTATGGTTCCACTCAATTCGGAGATTTACACGGATGTAGAAAGCCCTGGCTTGGCTTTGCAAAAGAGGGCATTCTTTTTTTCCTGCAGTAGCGGCACATTATGCCTTTTCCCAGCTTTTCCACATCTCACGCGTAGGTCTTCTTGGAGTGGAAAGGCAGGATATCAGCGTGGTCTACAATTATATGAATATAAAAAGCCCGGTCTTTGATGTGGTAATAATAAAGCACAGTGCAATAATATTTTTTTCAATTAATTTTTATTAAAGAAATTTTTACAGAATAAAAACATTTACAGAAAAAGAAAACAAAGGGGAGTAGAAGGAAAGGGGTGAGGGAAGAATGAAGAAATGAAGGAGTAAGGAGAGAAAAAGAAAAAAAGACAAAAGACAAAAGAAATGACTTCAGATCTTCTTTACAGCAGTTATAAATGCATTTGAATTTTATCCTTTCTAAGGTTACGTCATAACTCCCTTCTTTCCATAATCTACCATTTCTAAACGCCAAACCCATAAATCACAAGTACATTTTTTCAGCAAAAGTCCATAAAGGGTTTCCAGTTGCTAACAAATGGAGTTATTATCTTTTCTCTAATTAAACAAGTCAATTTTGCCATCTCTGCAAATTCTGTCATCTTCGCCAACCATTCCTCCATTGTGGGTATTTCAGAGTCTTTCCATCTCTGTGCATTATAGCACAATAACATTAATGACTTTTCATTTCCATTGTTTCCTTGGGAATGGTTTAGACCACAAGAAGCGTGTAGGCAAGGGTTTGCTGAAAAGCTGTGGATGAAAATGTGATCAACTTGCATGTGCAAATATAGTTTACACCTTCCTCAACCTGCTTCCTTCCATGTATTTTGGATAATAGTTCCCAAGACCCCTCCCATGAGCCTTGTTGACTGGAATTTTGGTCAGGACATTTGAAGGGTTCCAGGCTGGGAAGAGTTGTGTCTGTAGCTCAGGGCTGAACTGTGGAGTCCTTGGTGCCCTCCGAGCTTGGTTATTTGCTTGCAGACGTTTCATGACCCAACTTGGGAACAGTCTCGCTGCAAGTGAGTGTGGGGTTGGCTGCCTGTTTATATACAGTAGCTTGCCCTGCCAGTGTTGGTGGGGGTGTAGCTACCTCCTTGGTGGTTCCTTGATTAGAGTATTATTTTCTGCCTGATTGTTTGTCTGGTGTTCACCCCTGCTTATCTGGGTGTTGGCTGCTGGAGGAGGTGTGTTCTAGCCTTTTTGTTCCCCTCCTAGGTTTTTGTCTCTTTTGACTGGTCTGTAAATGTGGTTTATCTCTAGGTGTCTGTTGATGGTGATTTGTCTGAATGCCAAGCTTCCAGGAATTCCCTAACATTTTTGGACTTGGCTTGGTCTCAGATGCTAATAGTTTCCCAGCTGAAACTGTGGTTGGGTCTGTCCATGTGTTGGGAGATTAAGGAGTTTTTGTCATGTTTTCTGATAGTTGGCTTTTGTGGATGCGCAAACCCTATACTCTAGTTGTTTTTACAGAATAAATTAGAAAAAAGAAGAAACACTTTTGCCTCATTTTGACAGGCCACAGCATTTCCTGGTGTATGTGTGTGTGCGCGCGCTTCTGTGTGTGTGTGATACATACATACATATATATGCACATGTAAGTCTGAAGCCGATGGATGGATGGATGGATGGATGGATGGATGGATGGATGGATGGATAGATAGATAGATGATGGATGGATGGATGGATGGATGGATGGATAGATAGATAGATAGATGATGGATGGATGGATGGATGGATGGATGGATGGATGGATGGATGGATGGATGGATGGATGGATGATGGATGGATGGATGGATGGATGGATGGATGGATAGATAGATAGATAGATAGATAGATAGATAGATAGATAGATAGATAGGCTTCAGACTTGCAAGTGCAAGCTGGCAACAAGTGTGATGATGTGTGATTCTGTCTCTCAGTTTTCCAAACATTTTCCCTCTCCAGAGAACAAACACAGGATAGCTCTTTCTTAGTTAAAATTTGCTTTGTTTAATTGTTTCATGGCTCATCTCAGGTCTACAGGCTACGCATTGGCCGCAAGGATAGGTATAGTTTTATTGGTCCTATTCGATAACATCTGATTTTTTTCTTATCTTTTTTCTTTGTTTTACAGACAACTTTATCCCAAGACCTTCAAGACAGTCAACAGACTCGATCCACCACAACCCGCCTACCATTGAACTCTTGCATCGCTCCAGATCACCCCTCAGTGCCAATCACAGGCCTTCACCAGAATCCGAGCAGCGGTCCTTGAAATCCCCCCTGGAGAACACTATCCGTCGCCTCTCGCCAGCTGACAGGCTCTTGGGCACGCGACACCACCAGGAGAACAACCATCAAGAGTCTTACCCTCTCTCCGTGTCTCCAGTTGAGAGCAATCATTGCCCAACACCTTCAGAAGCGCTTCAGAAGCCTTCCAGTCCTCGCCAGGAAAATACTAGGGTCATTCAGTTGATGCCCAGTCCAATAATGCACCCTTTGATACTGAATCCCCGACACTCTGTTGACTTCAAAGCCTCGAGGTTGTCGGAAGATGGGCTGCACAGAGAGGTGAAGCCCATCAACTTGTCCCACCGCGAAGAGTTAGCATTCATGAACCACATCATGGTTTCCGTCTCACCCCCTGAAGAGCACGCAATGCCAATTGGGAGAATCGCAGGTTAGTACAATATGTCCCAAGTCATGGTTGTCTCTTTGGAATCCACCCCACAGCTCTCCCCAGCAGGCATGGCAGGGCTGCCGTTGCACACTTCTGTGCCTTACGTAGATACTTGTGCTTCCCTGGCTTCTCCTAAAAGTGTAGAATGAGCCACAAACTGGAGGCAGGGTCATTCAAAGTAAGCCAGGGACACACTGTAGTAGACTTCAGAGGGACCTATTTATGAAGGCAGGCATTTTTAGGGTGCCATCGAGGTGAGCAGATCTTGTCGGTGGACCCTATTTCCTAAGATATTCTCCTTCAGAAGCCCAATTTTATGTTGTAATGATAAGGCAACTTCAGTGTGCATGATGCCCCATTTGCACTTTCTACTGTCTACAGCCCATCCGTGTTTTGAACATGGTTCATATGGTTATAGCTTTATACTGTAAACAGAGGGGGAACTGTAATACCAAGCTGCCCTTTTTTAAACATGCAAAGTGTGAAGCAGTGTGACAATTGGGATGACTCTTTAAGGAGCGGCAACAGTTGCCACAACAAGAAAGGGGTGTGGACGCCACCCTCTCTCTGGGTCACTCCAAAAGTCTTCCAGTTGCGCTGCACCAAACCTGTCTTCTTGATGTGAATACGCAGGTACATCAAGGAGACACTTGGTCATGATCCAGCATCATGGATTCTGGTTACTATTCTGAGTCAGGATTGGCCAACATTTCTTGCTCTCAGAGCTACTTTGTTCTCCAAATGGTGGTCATGGGCTTGGATTGACCAGCTGTGCATTAAACTGGGGACCATCTTGCAGGAAGCGTTATACAGTTATGGAGCACAGAAACTGATGCACAAAGAAACCACAAGGACTGCAGCAGAACATGGTGATCCTCTGTGAGGAAGTCATCTGCTCAGTCCCCCCCTTTCCCAAACTTTCACCCTATTTTCTATACCTCTCCCCCCCCCCCAATGGATACTCAATATTCAGTGGGTCCTGGTAAATCATCCAGTTCTTTCAAAGGAGTGAAGGTTTCCCATGCTAGCTATTCTTACTGCTTCCAATTTGGGCTCCATGTCACCATGTGGGTTCGCGGCTAGATAGAGGGAGAAGGAGAACCTTATGTTCAGTGAGAAGCTTCAAGAGAAGTGAAAAAATGAAAGGTAGAATGTCTGTTTGTTAAGTTTTGGAAGAGAAAGACCACCCGAGGTGTAATTAAATTGCCCTGGGGCTTCTTTGGGCTATCGGTCTGGCAGGGCTGGCCAAGGGCATGATCATGACTGCCATCTTGACTTTTTTGACTCCCCTTTACAACCCTCGGGACCTGCCTGGGATCTTTTCCAGTTCTGATCCCTCTCAGAATAAAAATACATTTACACTTCTTTTGGGGGAAAAAAATAGTTTATTTACCTTGTGGTGAACGGCCAGCTGTAGTTTTTGGAAACCATGTTAATAAAATGGGGGACAGATTTTCTGGCAGAATAGACAGCCTTTGCCTTCTCGTTAATCTTCCTTGATTTTTTCCAGTCATAACATTCCTCAAGAAACATTTATTTTATGACTGATAAAAATGCTGTGGCTTTGGGGAAAACAAATCTCCTATTGTGACTAGGGGAAGGAGGACGAAAAATAGGCCAACCCAGAAAAATTAAGTGCTGTCATTCATTCTCAGTAGGGTTGAAGAGGAGAGTTGTAAGCTGGCTTCAATACCTTCCACCCAATTTCATGTAGATTCTGTTTCTTGTACCCACTAAATTCCACTGTTCTGCTAAAGCAGGGAAGGTCTTTAATTTATCTGCAGCATCCCAATTAGTACTTTGGTTACTCGTTTTTCTAAAGCAACTCCAACTTCCAAAGTTCTCTACGGAGCTTAGACGTAGCGTAGTCCACGCACATCTTTAATAGATGTGATGTGCCTGGAGTGGAAGAGAAAAACAAGCCGACAACCTCAGACACCCATTCTTATGGTTTCGCAACTGCCTTTATTTCCGTCATCTGGAATGTAAACAGGCCCTGGAGAAGTCAGGGGAGGGGTGGCCTGCAGTCCAGATGATGAAGGGAGCTGTTTTTGCCCAGGACAAACGAAGGCTGGATAGAGGTAGATGTTAAGGAGTGGTGGATTTAACCCAGGATGGTCTGAAGCAGCTCCATCTGCCTTGTTGCAAACTCCCTGCCACAAGGAAGAACCAGGAACATGGATCAGCCTGTCGGTCTCAAGACAGGCAGCACCTGAAACCATCGGGGCTGGAGTTCAAGTTGGTTGTTCCTTAGCTTCTGTGGAAACGTTGGGAGCCTGACTTTGTGAGAAGTATCTCAGGCCTGCCCAGGGCCGGATAAAAAAGTCAAGATGGCTCAAGGTTCCCATCGTGCGGTTGCAATCTCCACCTTGACTTTTGTGTCTACGCCTTCCAAACCAGTTTTGGTAGTGACCTCTTGCTACCCCTCTCCGGTCAAAAGAAAGATGGCAGATTTCAGAGAAATGCTGGAGCAAGGCAACTGGTGGGGTATAAAAATCCAGAGCCCATGAGAAGCTCTTTGCGCCAGCAGCCACTGTAGAAGTCTGTGTTTCCCTCAACTGATTGTTTTAGGGGAACTCGGCACAGAAAATTAACCTGTGAGCCATTTGGGGACTAGTGCAGTCAAGATTAGAAGATCTCTAAACCCTTAGATGTAGATCAATCCCGGGACAGCTTCCCTACAGGGTTGGCTTCCTGGTGAGAAGATGTGATCTGTAGACTCAATCCAGAGATGCCCCTCAGCACCAGAGCATGACGGGAGCCTTATCAAAAGACACAAGGCTGTTGCTTCTGAAGATGCGTTGGTTGCTCCAGTTAGACCACTTTTATGTTAAATGTCGCCCCTCTTCTAATGTTCCCTCAACGTAGTATGTGAATGTAGGGTGTGAAGAGCAGCTGGGGCCACGTTGCATGGCCTCCCTGTGTTCAGCAGAAACAGAGAATTTTTCTGCCCGGAGAATGGATGTGCGCTGGAAATGTACATAGCATGATGCTTCCTCCCCTTTATGCCTTTGTAGAGATCATTCTCAGATCTGTGACAGTGGAGAACAGGGGTGGCCAACTGGGGGTCAAAAAAGTCAAGCAGGGGGCCACAACTGCAGTCAAAACACGTGTAACACATGAAAGAAAAGGGAAAGGTCTTTGCTTGTGTGGGCATGGCTGCTATCTTGGCTTCCCCAACAGGCACCCCTGGAAATGTGGCCACAATCTTTTCTTCCCCAATTAATTTTTTTTATGACTAATCTTGTTCCAGTGTCTGCAAAACACCAACATGGTAAGAACCCTCTGAATGAGGCCAGTTCAGAAAACAGCAAGGAAAGATGGAAGCCCTGCATCTAAATGAATGCGAGGGTTTCTTTATTTGAATTATTGAAACAGGCAGGACATATTTTTCAGTTTAAAGAACAAAACTTGCTACTCCTTGCAAGAAGGAGAGAACCCAATTTAATTTAATTTGTTAGACAACCTCCCAGTTGTCTAACAATGGAATTCAATTAGCCTTAAAAATAAACAAACAAGTCAACCCTTAACTGTCATCACCTGTGATTAAAATTAGACCTTGCTATTAAGAACTTCCTTCAACATTAATCAAAAGGCTCCAGGAAACTCTTACCTGTTCCATGAACCTGGTAGGCGGGAATGTCCCTGTATATATCGGATGGCCTTCCTGGTAACTTTATCTCTGGATCCAGGATAGGCAAGTTTAGAAATTGGTTTGATTGCCACACCCACACTGGGAATTGCACATCCTCATCAGGCATTGCCCCTTCATCCTGACACATGATCCAGAAGGCACCGTTGAAGATCGGAAGACCCAGATCTGATGCAGATGGGCTACAGAGTAGGGGGAGAGGCAACTGGGGAAATCTGAGAGCAACTCGGTGTGGGGAACTGCCTTCCATTCATGCACATTGTCTTTGGATTCAGCCCCAGTCCTCAAGAAAGTTTCAGACATGTTCACTATGGCTGGTAGTAGCCTGTGAGCACCCTGGAAATCTTGACAACTGTGGAAGGGTTTCAAAGATTTCAGTCGCACAATGAGCCAGGTGAGCAAAATAGAGGGACCCATAGAAGCAGCTGTTGTAGTTTGCATGGTAGCGATGTCTATTGATCCGTTGGGGCTGTCATTTAGGGCTTCTGTACCCAGGCTGCAAAACAATAAGCAACCACTAGGTGGAGGTAGAGAAATCTCCTACTCTTTGCCGCCATCTTGTGGTCTCCCAAGGCTTTGCAGCCCAGATATGGCAACCCTAGTTTCATAGCAGTCCAGGAGCCTGTGGAAGGCAGCCAGCAACCAGGGCAAACGGTTGGGAAGAGTGACTTGAATCCTGAAATCTGGGTTTTCCTCACCTGGTTCTTCTCTGGTCTATTGGACCTCAAATTCAGTTGGGCACCATCAGCTTGGTGTGCCCTTCCATCGAAGCAGAAAGGCCCAGGTCAAAAGGCTGCATTTGAAGAGATTTTGATTTTTCCAAATTAAAATGTTAACTGTTGTTTCCAGGGTTTAGCCAAAATGATTTGGGCATTGTTGAGCCTGTAGCATTTGTTGTGTGCACGGTGAAACAGTCATGCAATCACAAACCCTGGTCACTGGGGAACTTGTATTATTCTGAGTGACCTTTGCATTCAGAATGACAAATTGTCTCTTTTATTTGCAGCTGATAAGTGCAAAAGCAGGTGGTAGAATTAGCTGTTGGCAAAGTTCTCTGATATCCAGAATAGCTCTTCTCCTTTTCCTGCTAATAAAGCAGTGTCTTTTTTGTGTTCATTCAGAATTTGAAATCAGGAAGCAAATTAGTTCCTATGAGAGATGCAGGCGGACATTCAGGAATTCAGTGGTAGAATAGTGACCCCAAACTACATTAAATTTCCTAAAGTCTAAGGTCCTCAGCCGGAGCAGAGGTATGCTGCCCATTTGTTAACAAGGGGCTCTCCAGTTGCAGAGAGGGGGTGGGAGAAGGTGAGAAAAGTCTTTACTTGGTGCTGCAGAAAAAGAAAGTCATCCGGTTTCTTTAGCTTTCTCTCGCCAGCTGTTGTTCTGGAACCAAGTTAGTTATAAGAGAGGAGTGACAAATGCAGCTAAGTAGCAATGTGCGAGCTCGCCCTCCCTCTCTTGAGCCTTCTCAAGGACACTCCTTGGTGGAACTTAGTAGTTTCAGGAGCACCAGTGGCTCCCAGGGAAGGGCCCACATGATAAAAAAATGAGCAGACTTCCAACAACCAGGATCTGGACCAGGACTGTTCAGCTCGAGGGTTCAGGACGTGCGAGGCTTTGTAGAAGCTTGGGGGCAGTTCCCAGGGTATCTTCCAAGGTGGCCCCGTTTAATGCATCAGAAGGGAGAAATTGTGGAGAATATTTATTAACTGCCTTAAATTTTAATTTTACTTTTAGTCCTCACCCACCCAATCGTTTTTACTGATCCAGATTTACTTACTATCAACTTGGTTGAACGGAGCCCTCCCATGGGTGTCAATTTCAGGTGTATGCCCTTAGCCCCGAAAGAATACAGGCCCTTTCATAGACAAAGCGAGAGCCTGAGTGGTATGATGGCAAAGGCGATGGGCCACGATGGGTGACTTCCCATCAGTCACTGTCTCTCAGCCTAGCCTATCTCACAAGGTGATTGTTATGGGAAAAAATTGGAGGAGGAAGCACTCTGTAGCCCAATTTGATCTCCTGAATGGAAGGTGGAAGATAAATCTAGTACACAAATATGAAGTCGGGGAGGGAGAAAAATAAAAGTAATCTCCATGGAGGAACCATCCTCTGATTTTCTGCTTATTGGTTTTCTTGGGCTTGTTCAACGTCTGACCAAAAAGACACAGTTCTCTGATGGACACCTCTTACTCCTTTTTCAGTTTAAAAGCGTCCCCTGGGATTTCAGTGTTTCCTGCAGACTGGGGCGATTTCTTTGACCAGCTAAGGAGGAAGCTAGAAGATAGCTTGAGCTCCTACCACAGGAGAAGGCGATTGTTTGCCCTGATAGGACAACAGGACACAGAGCTAAAATTATTTTTCTTCATTTATTCACTTTATAATACCCTTCAGTATACGAAACCTCTTTGTAAAACCCCATGAGAGGTTCGTGATGAGATGTTCTGTTTTCCGTTGATCCTATCTGCAAGTGGGGAAAGGCGGAATTGGACCGGAGTTGGCAGCAGGAAAAGGAAAGGAAATACAATTCTTGCCTCTCCGTCTGCTTTTTGTTTTTTTAACATATAACCACACATGGAAACTGCCCTTTTTTTTTTTTAAACAGGGAAGGAAACATATAAAAATAGCTTGGGAAAGTAGATTTAGGAAAAGAGCAGGGGAGAAAAAGAAGCTATTTTTCCAGAGTTCTGCTTTTTTACAGTGAAACGCGGTTGTTTTAGGACAGGGTTTTTCAACCTTGGCAACTTGAAGATGTGTGGACTTCAACTCCCAGAATTCCCCAGCCAGCATGCTAATCTGATCTATTTCTTTGGCCTTTGATTGGAGAACTGAAATATGTATTAGGAGAAAGATTCAATCTGATTATCGAAAGAGAGAGGGAGGGAGATGTAACTGCATAATACCTCCAGAATAATTGCTGCGCTTTTAATGTTTTTATGGAAATGGTGAACTGCAAGGGTTAGAGACGGGCAAGGGGAAAATTGCTAAATTCATATCAGGTTTATTGTGCATGTTTCTGCTCATATCCTTCCATTCTGATGCCACATCTTAGACAGAAGAGCTCACTGAATCCTGGAATATTGTGGTAGTAGCCAAAGGATCACTGTGTCATCGTTACCTAGAACGTCAACCACAAAGTTGAGGTTCAAAAATGATATACATGAATATGTACATAGGTAGACTCTGGGAAGTTCTGCCTGAGGTTATGGCTAGATATAAAAGTAGGGGTTACAGCATATCCCGGGGTGGGCCCCATTCCAGATGGTCGTCTTGGTTCACATCCACCCACAAAATCACCCAGATGAGAACTGTGCATGCTGGCTGCTAGTGAGAATGGAAGTGTTGAAGACCATCCAAACTGGGGATGATGGGTGTTCAAGTCCAATACAGGTGGAGGAAGGCTACCCTGGATGGACTTTAGCCTGAAAACCTGAAGGGGTTGAACATTTCAATTACTTGTGCCTCCAACATGTTGTCGATCTTCATGAAAGGTCTTCCTGTCGTTGCCAGACCTTGCAGGTTGCCACACCTCCTGGCACCTGTCTTTTTAATGGATTGATTTCATTCTAAAATACTGCTTTTACAATTATTGTCAGTTGGTTTGGGATTCTTTGCAAGGAGAAACCGTATCTCAATACTTTAAACAAAGAAATAATAATGTATGATAATTGCTGGCATCTTTCCTGGAGGTGAGTCCATTGTGGCCAGTTAACTAATTCATTTCAAGCAGGAACCTTCTGAAGACGTTTCTGTTGTTCTCTTCCCAGACTGCAGACTCCTTTGGGATTATGTCTATCAGTTGCTCTCTGACAGCCGGTACGAAAATTTCATCCGATGGGAGGACAGAGAATCCAAAATATTTCGGATAGTGGACCCCAATGGGCTGGCCCGGCTATGGGGAAACCATAAGGTATGGAGGACCCACGAAGGGTTGTTATCTTGCAGAGATCGATTATTAAATGATTGGGGAAGAGTGGAGAAAGAACAAAAATGATTCTGCTGAAAGAAAAGAGTAGTTAGACATAGACTACGAGAGAAATTCTGTAGTCTTCTTTCCACATGTTCTTAATCTATAATTCATTATGATAAAAATATTACTTTGTCAGGGCCTTAGGGAAGGAGAGGCTTGTAAATCTCTCCCATATTTCATTTGTTCTGAGTTACTGAGTGTGTGGGAATTCCCTCCACTTAGACAAGAGAAATTATTCAGGGTGGCTCTCTGGTGCCGTGCAAACCCCACTGGTCCAGGATTCCCCATGAATCATGTTCACACCAGGAACTCCGGGAGCCATTTTTCATTCTGGAAGATTTGCTTCCAGAAAACTCCTCAACCCCTTTTGGCATGGTTTTCCCATCCCTAGTGCATTCTGGGAATCTTGCAGGAGGGGATAATCTCACTTGTCCTTATTTTGGGCTTCCCCATTGCAAGTATTCTAGAAGGGGGACGTCGGTAGGGTTCATCACCACTTTGGACCATTGGTAGGCTCAGGACTTCCCTTCTCAAAGTCCCAGCAGAAAAGTCCTGACATCAGCTGTGGTCCACCAAAGTAGTGCAGGGAACAAAGTTCAAGGCTCTCATTAGTAGAAGGTTAAGAAGTCCAGCACGTGCCTCCTTTCCTGTCAGGTGATGGTCGCTTATGTAGTCTCTTCCAGCAGCAAAGTCCTTGTTCTGGTCCACAGTCCTCCGTTGAGGGAAAGGGCTAAAATGAAACGGGCAAACTGCATCCGCTCCTAATTTTGATAGCGGCCAGCTGGCTTCATAGCGCAATTCCTCCATCATGGTGTCCATTCTCAGGAAAAACTTCCCAGGCTGCCCCCTCGATCACAGTGGTCCGGAAGTTGGTGGAAACCAAACTCTTCCAGAGGGCCCTCAAGGAAGGATCGTTTGTGATCAGAACCGGTTCCATTTTTTACTGTGTGTTGTCCTTGCCACGTATTGATTTTTAAATTTTTTTTCCTATGAACTTGATGTTGTTTGCGGGTGAGAACTGGGTCGCTTTATTATGTTGCTTTTTTCCTGGAAGCATTTGGCAGCTTACAAATTAGTGGTGGTAGCCGTAGTAGTAGTAGTAGTAGTAGTAGTAGTAGTAGTAGTACTAATGGTGCCTGGAAGTCAGGCAATTTTGGAGAGCGATTTTGCCCTACCAAGAGAAATAGCCTCAATCACATGTGCAAGGCGTGTTAAGAAGGGTGGGGTTTCCATCATGCAGGCAGAGCCTCCATCTTGACTTGTTTTAGCCTTCCCCCTCCCCCCCAGGGATGCCCATACTTAGAGAAGCCTCCAGCCCTACCCAGCTGAACCCTTTTAACTTCTGCCCCACAGCAACTTGCTGGCTGGCTGGCTTGTTTGTGAGATTTAGAGGCTGCCTGACTCCAGAGCGACTCTGGGCAGCTTACACTAAAAATAGGAAACAATTAAAAAAAAAAACAATGCTAGAAAGGAAGTTCCGTATATCTGGACAAACACACTCCCTCGGATAGAAAACACAACCCACAGAGCTCAACACCCTACCCCAAGGCCTGGTTGAACAGCCAAGTCTTTAAAGACTTGTCAGGATGGGAGCTACATGGATCTCTGGGGAATGCTGTTCCAGAGGGCAGGCCCTGTGGCAGAGAAGGCGTGCTTCTGGGGTCCCAACTGATGTCTTGTTGGACTGAAGGGTCTCGAAGCACACCAGCCCTGCCTGAACTTACTGGTTCTAAGCCCTGAAGAGCTTTATAGGTGATAACCAGCACCCTGAATTCCACCCGGAAGCCGCCTGGCATCTGGGAGTGCGTAGAGCAGTGGTTTTCCATGGGCATACCAAGGCCTGCCCAGTATTGCCCGCGTCGCCACATTCTGGACCAGCTGTAGCTTCCAAGTGGTCTTCAAGGATAGCTCCACATAGAGTGCATTACAGTAGTCCAACTGCTTATGTATTTAGGATGCACCTAAGAGGTGGGAGTTCTTGAGAACCAAGCCTACACAATCTCATATGTTGATTTATTATACACCATCTAAGCTATAGAATGTGCAATTTCTGAACCCAATATTATCTAGCATAACGTAAGAGAGGACAACTAAGACAAGGGGCATGAAATGTGAACAGGGGTGGGTCCAACCCTTCTCTCTCTATCTTTTCGGTGTCTTGTTTTAATTCTTGCTCTCTCTGTCTTGAACGGAACAGAACAGAACAAATATGACCTATGAGAAAATGTCTCGTGCCCTGCGCCACTACTACAAACTAAACATTATCAGAAAGGAGCCAGGACAAAGACTTTTGTTCAGGTAATCGTGGCTGTTCTGCTTGGGGAAATGTCTCTTTCCAAACTTTGTGGAAGCGGCTGGGTTCTGTTGACTGCAGAATTTTGTTTTTTGCTCTGATTTCATTAACTGTGTTATTCAGGACAGTCCATTTGCAAATAAATATACATAAAATGAAAATGAGCAAGTCTCCACCCAAAGAAAAAAGGAAACAGCAACCAATAAATGCAAACCTAGAAAAAGACAAGGTTCACTTGATTGTACAATCTTCAGAAAAGGAAACGAAGCTTTCAATATTCACCAGGCCTGTCTAAGAATTTTTCCCAGAAGGAAAGATAACGTAACTTTTTCTGATTGACAGAATAAATACTTTTCTCAAAAATTGCTAGATATCTCATCTCTAATATTCAATCCTTTATATCTGGAGTTAAAAGTACTTTCCCATCTCCTAAAGATGATGCTTTTTGCTATTCCAGGAGCACAAAAAAACCCATCTTTGTTCAGAACAGGAATTCCAAATCGTAGGTATATAATTTAATACAATAGGCATGTCCTTAAAAACCAAAGTTTTCCCAATAATTCTAACAATGTATTGCGTAACATTACTCCGAAAGGACTTGACCATAGCATATGGATTAAAGTGCTCTCAAACTACTTGCAACACCAACACGAACAATAATTAGTTCATCCCTTACAAAACTTTCCAGATGGTTTCCAATAAATACTCACTGAATGTTGTTACTGCTGTGAAAAAGAAAACAGAAGCACTTCCATGAATGACCAACATTCACAATATTGAGTTAGTCATTCGTATATCACCATTCTGTACTATGCATTTATGTCAGCTGGCATAATTTTAAAAGAAGAAGAGAGCAGTGGAAGATTAAACCTGGAAAGTAGCAGAAGTGGAATTATACAACCTCTGACATAAAAAGGGCGCTTTTCTAGCTTGGCTGGCTGGGGAATTCTGGGAGTTGAAGTCCATGCGTCTTTGTTGTTGTTGTTGTTTAGTCGTTAAGTCGTGTCCGACTCTTCGTGACCCCATGAACCATATTGCGCCAGGCCTTCCTGTCCTTCACTGCCTCCCTGAGTTTGCTCAGTTTCATGCTCATTGCTTCAGTGATGCTATCTAACCATCTCATCCTCTGCCGTCCTCTTCTCCTTTTGCCTTCAATCTTTCCCAGCATCAGGGTCTTTTCCAAAGAGATCTCTCTTCGCATTAGGTGACCAAAGTATCTGAGCTTGAGCTTCATTATCAGTCCTTCCAATGAACAATCAGGGTTAATTTCCTTTAAGATTGACTGGTTTGACCTCCTAGCAGTCCAGGGGACTCTCAAGAGTCTTCTCCAGCACCACAGTTCAAAGGCATCAATTCTTCGGCGCTCGGCCTTTTTTATGGTCCAGCTCTCACAGCCATACATTACTACTGGAAAAACCATAGCTTTGACTATGCGGATCTTTGTTGGCAAGGTGACGTCTCTGCTTTTTAATATGCTGTCTAGGTTTGCCATAGCTTTCCTCCCAAGGAGCAAGCGTCTTTTAATTTCATGGCTGCAGTCTCCGTCTGCGGTGATCTTGGAGCCCAAATAAATGAAGTCTGTTACTGCTTCCATTTCTACCCCTTCTATTTTCCAGGAATTGATGGGTCCAGATGCCATGATCTTAGTTTTTTTAATGTTGAGTTTCAAGCCAGCTTTTGCACTCTCCTCTTTCACCCTCATCAAGAGGCTCTTTAGTTCTTCTTCACTTTCTGCCATTAGGGTGGTATCGTCTGCATATCTGAGGTTGTTGATGATTCTCCCTGCAATCTTGATTCCAGCTTGTGATTCTTCCAGCCTGGCATTTCTCATGATGTACTCTGCATATAGGTTAAATAAGCAGGGTGACAGTATACAGCCTTGTCGTACACCTTTCCCTATTTTGAACCAATCGGTTGTTCCATGACCGGTTCTGACTGTTGCTTCTTGGCCCGCATACAGATTTCTCACGAGACAGGTAAGGTGGTCTGGTACCCCCATCTCTTTAAGAATTTGCCACAGTTTGTTGTGATCCACACAATCAAAGGCTTTTGCATAGTCAATGAAGCAGAAGTAGATGTTTTTCTGGAACTCTCGTGCTTTCTCCATTATCCAGCGAATGTTGGCGATTTGATCTCTAGTTCCTCTGCCTCTTCGAAACCCAGCTGCGTCTTAAAGCGGCCAAAATGGAAAAATACTGGTCCAGACTATAAAACGCAAGCATGTCAGAGGAACCAAGGTTCTATTTTGAGCAACGCATTGCCAACTATGAACAATTCTTCCGTTTCTTCCTGGAAAGGCGCTTGTGTAAGGGTGTGATATGGTGTGCTGTTGTTGAAGAAATCATTTTAAATCTGTAGAAAGATGACCTAGGGAGGCCAAAATAGTTTTCCATTGGTGTGGATTTTTTGGACAGTTCAGTTTTGTATTCCACTCCTCCTTTTCTCTTTCACAGGGCTGTGTAAAACCTACAGATGACTCTTTCTAAGGCAGTTGGGTGTGAACAAAGACACAAACATGAAGGCCTTCACCATAGTCCTGCCAAGGCTCCATGCTAAGCCATCTTCTCCAGATGTTTTGCATTGCTTTGTTATTTAATACAGAACTTAATTACAGATTACAAATTAATCAACCTGCAACTCTTATTCATAGATAGCCAAATAAATCTATTAAGGGTTTAATATATTTAAATTGAAGTGAATCATCTATTTTGATGAGCAACTAGTTATGTGTAATTTGTATACATACGTTTAATTCAGAGAGAACATTAGTTCTGGAAATGCACAATCTTATTTAGACCACTAATTTCTCAGCTGTGTATAGGCAGGAGAACTTCTGAGAACTTTTAGAGGTCCCTCAAAAAGATTAGTCATGGCTAGCATTAAACCTTTTATGTGTATTCTAATGTCTTTGTCATTAGCAATGCCATCCCAAAATTCTTCCCACCATTAGAGGTCTGGTAGCTACTGTTTGTATGAAGAATCTGAGTTCCCCATTTTGGTTAGTAAAATAATTAACAATTTACAACATAATGGACATTGTAGGAGGAGAGCCAAGTTAATCTGCAGTAGCCAGAAATCAGCTGCAGGTGAAAAAGGCTTGTGCCTTTGAATAAAATTTGTTAATCAGAACAGGTGACACCACCTGATATATATATATATTTTTTTTTTTTTTACAAAATTGTAGTAAGTTCCAAGAAGCGTTGAAGAAACACCAGTGACAGTGAAAAAATAAGAATTAAACCCCGCTCCCTTCCTTACGTGTTCTTTGTTTCTGCAGGTTCATGAAGACGCCAGATGAGATTATGAGCGGCCGCACAGACCGTTTAGAACATCTGGAATCTCAGGAGTTAGATGAGCAGATCTACCAGGAAGATGAGTGCTGAGGATTCAATCCACGTGCTTCACCGTGGTCTGTGGAGAAACAGTCTCTGGAGACCCATTGGGATGGGAAACAGGGCTCCAGGACTTGGCATTTACCTTGGACTGTGCAGGACCACCTTAGCAAACAAATTTCTTGGCAAGGGTGGTGTGGGCAACAACGTTTGGTGGAAAGAGAAGAACAGAGCACTCTCACGTGGCTTTTAGGACCTGTCTCGCCTTGGGCTGATTTTCGTTTTGTTTTCAGTTGGTCAGTTTGGAGATATATATATATATATATATATATATATATATATATATATATATATATATATGAATTTTTTTTCCTAATTAACCCGTCCAATTAATATTTGGGCTTTTTTATTCCTTTTGTAGAGCAGAACGTCAGGGGGCTGCGTATTCTGAATGCTTTCCTATGGAAATATAGCACAACTGTCAGTGCAGATTCTCACGAGAGCCCTCTGTAGGAAAATCAGGTGTCAGACAAAAGGCATCAGAGAGAACCTCCAGATGCCTAAATTGCTTGTATTCGCCGTCAGCACAAAGATCAAAGAACGTGGACTGCAATCCATGGTTTGGTGCATAAGAAACGCAGAGAAGCCTTTCCGGTGGCAGATGAGGAAGAGGGTGCCCTCATTTGGGGAGCGTTGATGAGCCTTGAAAGTGTCAGCTACTTCTCAAAGCACATGGACTTTATCCAAGCACCTGAGCACTGTCAAAATGAAAAATGAACAGGAGAAGCTCCAGTAAAATGCAGGAGATTTCTCCAGGATTTTCCAGCTCAAGAAAAGTTAAATGGAAATCACGTTGACGGGGTGGAATCTTTGCTTAATTGTTACTAAGGTGTTTCAACTGCAAGGCAGAGGAGCGTGTAAGGAGTGAGTTTGTTTTCAGTGTTGGCTTCTCTCTCTCTCCTTGGAGGGGGGTTTGAGCAAGCCATTGCCTCTAGTATGTGGGGAAAACAGTTGGTTCTCAAAAAAGAAGGAAGGATTTCCAAAATGGTGGCTGTAATTTTCCCAGGAGTGGCCTTCACAGCTCAGAGAGGTTGAATGGAATCTCTGGACTGATCTTTGCCTCATTCCCTTTGCTTCTGCTCTATCCAAGCGCAACTCTGAAGATTCCTAGTCATCTTCCTCATTTCTTAGGTGGATTTGAATACCGAGGACTAGTTTTATTACATTTCAATGTTCTAGATTCTTGCAGCGACAGATGAGCTTCGTAGCCTTAAGAGGAGATTTGTATGTGCCTTTTGTTGGTAGGAAGGCTTTGTTCTGCAAAACTCAGACTCTTTCTTCTAGGTTGAAGTCATCCCTGCTTCTATACCACAAATCATGTTACTCCTTGTTGGGTTCAGAGGTTCATTTGTCATGACAAAATGCTGGCTACATAAGAGTGTCTGTTTTCATAAAAGCCATGGACAAGATTATATAAATCTTACGGTAACCTAAAAGGCGTCAGGAAAAATAATGAAATTGCATCATTAGGGTCTTCTGGGCAAATGAAGTGTATTTGCATCTGTTTTCTTTACTTTGTGTAACACAGTCTGCTTCTCCAAGTTGAGGAGCACAAAGGCTTGTCTTGAATTTCGTTTTCAGTTCCCATCACCGGAAATCCCGCTTCTTGTTTCTGAAATTTCATTGCAGCCTTTTAAGCCTATCTTCTGAATTGCTAAGGGCTAGAAAGTTACTTTTTGAAAAGGAGAGTTATGTTTCAGGTTCTCAAGATCGTTCTGCATTTGCCTGGCAAGGTTGGTGAGTTCACACAATCCAAGACATTGGTGAGGTGACTTCTTATCACTTTTCACAAGAGTATTCCTTAAAAAGAACTAGCAATAGAGGCCTCCAGGAGGGGGTGTTTAAGGTAGTCAAGAGGGTCAAATCATGGGGTCAAAGCCTGCACATAAAAAGAGGAGGGGGCTTCAGTCTCATGTTTACAGTGGCCATCTTGACACACGCACACATACACAGGCAAAATTTTTGATGAGCAAAAATCCTTTGCTTTCCATTTCATTCCAAAGTGAAATGAAACTTGCTATCGATAGAGAGGTGTGTCTTCTATTTAAAATCCAGCAGATGAAAAAAATAACACGAGAAAGATTGGTGTTGCCCCTTGTCTACAGCTTCTTCTCTTCCTTTCCCACCAAAGCTTCAAAGCTACTCCAGTTCCTTCTGCATTAGCCACTTAAGTAGCCACCACACGTTAGCCAAGAGTTGCGAAGCAGTCAGATCACGTCTAACCCAGTCCCAGCAGAAAGATCTTTGCAACGGAGAGAAAGGCGGCCATTCTGAGAAGGCAGAAATCCGAGAACGAGATGGTGCCCGATGTTTTGGGTTGGATGGTGATGGCGGGCGTTGGGTTGGTTTTCCTTCTTGTTTTTGCTTGTCCTAAACTCACCCGGGCTGTCCAAACTCAGGCATTTTGGCCAAAGCTATTTATGAAGATATAGCATCTGGAAAAAGAGTCTGGCTTGTGATAGATGCTGAAGAGTGAGATGAAACTGAAACTGGAACAGTGTGTTTTCCATATTCAGGAACTGAATCACAGAGTTTGTTTCTTTGAAGCCAAAGTACGCATTGCAATTAATGCACAGCTGCCCGTCGAAAGGGCAGCGGTGGGTCTCTTTTGTAAGAAATTCTTCCTGCCGTAACGTTCTGCAATTCTCTGCTGCACCAGCAGCCCTCAGCCCTCTTTTAGCCAGCAGTAAAAGGAATAGAAAATCTGCTAAGTAAAGGTAAAAACTTTGGAAAAGAGCCTCTTGTAAGAATTCACTTGGAAATTCCCCCTCTGTACTGAGAATTGCTGACAGCTCGGAGTTCGGACGAGAACTAAGAATGAAACTCTTTACCGTTTCTGTTGAATTAGCTGCAGCCATATGCAAAGTCAAAAGGAAATTGTGCTGTCGTGTTGTTTTCTTTTTTAAAAGGAAAAAAAATCTCTTTTTTTATTATTTTCTTAAGTAAATTATAATCTGATGAAGATGGCGCTTCCTACTTTCTTCAAGGTGTGGGGTTAAGGGAGTGAGCGGAATGAATGTAACAAACAAGAATGCCTTTTCTCAGGGCCAGTGAGTTGCAAATAATTTTTAAATGCTTGTAATTACATCATCTCAATAAATTTTTTAATATAAAAAAGCAGAGATGGCGTTTTTCCTTAAGTAAGCATGTGCCTTGTGCAGCAATCCAAGGCTGTTTTTCTTTTTTTCCATTCTCTTCTCCCTCGTCTTTCTGATAGACCCCTTTAACCCAAGGCATTGTTTGCAACAGCCAACAAGGAAGATTTTTTGCAAGACCTTGAGAGAAAGACTGGCGTGCAAATACAGAATAAAACATTATTTTTTAAAAGTAATATACTGGGCTGTGTTAAACATACCCTCAGTGAAAGAGAACCAGTAACACTGCTTTTATAACCTTCTGGAGGAGTTTCTAGGAGGGGTCTAAAAAGTCGAGGGGGCAGGTCCAGCCCTTTTTTTTAACCTGTGTCACATCTACAACCGCTGTAAAACAGGACAGGGCTTCAGTTGCATGGTCATAGCCACCACCTTGACATTTGGGCCACTCCCTGAAGGAAGGGTTAGAGCAGTGTTTCTCAACCTTGACAACTTTTAAGATGTGTAGACTTCAATTCCCAGAATTCCCCAGCCAGCATGCTGGCTGGGGAATTCTGGGAGTTGAAGTCCACACATCTTAAAGTTGTCAAGGTTGAGAAACACTGGTTTGGAGTCTTTCTAGACAGAATGTTGCAGAATGCGTTGATTTAATTTTTAATTGGTCAGCCTTATTTGCAAGACCCAGGTCTTTGAAGAAGCAAAGCCAGAACATTCACAAGTTGAACACTAGACTGCGACTGTAATCTGTTATTAATTCATTTTATTTTAAGTCCCTTCAACTGACTTGATTCTACTCTTATGTAATCTCTACGGCTTTAATATGTGACTAATCGTCTAAAAAAAATCTTGGCAAAAGAATTAACAGTCTAGGAATGTTACATTGGGAAATACCCTGTTTTTAAGAGTTTTCTGGAAGAACCTGGAACATTGACTTGTTCAGCAACATGTGTTTTAGTTTAATTGCATTGTATAACGTTGTTAGCCCAAGGAGTGAAAAGCAGTGTACATGGGTTCATTGTCATCTTTACTGTCACAATCCCAGAAGAACTGTTGGTGTGAATGGTGTTAACTGCTGAGTGGTAAGATTTCTCTGAACACGGTCTCCCGTTTGCAGACCTTCGTTACCTGCGTAGATATATCTCCAGTGTTACAACCCAAGCTCAGAGAACTCCAACTCAACGCTCCAACCCTGAGCTATCTACGTTGTCTTCTGTTGCAAGATGTTAATTGACTCAAAGTCAGCCAGTCAGTTTTCCTGGGTATCCCCAGGCCAGGTTAATCATTGAAATCTTTAGTATTTGGTACGTGACATATTAGGGGGACGCGATGGCGCAGCGGCTTAATGACACTGAAAGTTGCTGGCCAGAAATGGTCGACGCTTCAGCGGTTCGAGTCCAGCCTTCGTGTTAACAGGGTGAGCTCCTGTTTCCTCCCCAGTTCCTGTCAACCCAACAGTTCGAAAACTCACTTAAGTAGATAAATGGGTACTCTCACTCCTGTGGGAGGAAAAATGCTGGCGGCGCCTTGCAAAAAGGAGTCGGGAGCAGTTGCCGGTAAGTGCAAAAAACCGCCCGCACCCGAAAAGGGCGCGAAGCAACGGAAACCCCGCGTCCTGCACTCGCCAGCTGGGCTCTGCTCTAGGAAGGAGGCTCTGGCAAACCACTTCCGAAAAACAATTGCCTTGAAAACTGCAAGGACTCGTCCAAGCAGTCACTGCAGAGTCGGTAACGACTGAGCGCAGAACACTGACATGAGTAGAATGTCAATACACCCTAAAAAGACATCATTCTCCCTACACTCTGCAAAAAGAGGTCCTTTAAGTCATCCGAGGGCATGGCTTCTATGACACCTTCTGTTTCCCTCACATGGTGATGCAAGTATTGATTAATGGGGGAGTCATTGAAGCTAGATTGATAAAGCAGTGTGGACTGCAGGCCTCCAGTTTCCAAAGATTATCAGGTGTAGGAAATTTTATTTCCAAAGCATTAATGTGTTTTTAAAACTTTTTAGAGCAGTGTTTCTCAACCTTGGCAACATGAAGATGTGTGGGCTTCAACTCCCAGAATTCCCCAGCCAGCCATGCTGGCTGGGGAATTCTGGGAGTTGAAGCCCACACATCTTCAAGTTGCCAAGGTTGAGAAACACTGCTCTAGAGCAACCCTCCCAAATGTGCCAACCTCACAAGACAAATATTCTGGGACTCCTTAGAAGTATAAAAAATTGGGTGATTATCACAATGCCCACAGCCATCTCAGGATTTAGAAACATGACCATTTTGAGAGCAGGGAGGTGGCAGGTTCAGGTTACTAGGAATGCCAAAATACGTATGGCAGGAATCCAAATTAAAGTCTCCCAGACAGATGGTGGTGTATAATCAGCCACATTTCTTTCTATGGGTCTGTCCTTCTCATATATAAGGTCAGGCGCTGATCTGATTTTACCATCCAAAGGAATTTCTGGATTAGTGAAGTCCCCCAGCTAGGAAGCCTCTGCATTTCTTCTATAGTTTTCATCCAGTTTCACAAAGGAACGTTCCTTTTTTTAATGTTCTTTCAAAGGTAATTCCATCCTGTGGAGTGTGGTTGTGCTTTTACACTTATCTGGTGACGACATAAGCCAAGGGACAAGACTGGGTAGCCTGTGACCAGCTTTGAGAATAGCGAAGACCCATTCTCACATTTTATGGGTCTCTCCTGCTCTTAAATGCTGCTTTACAATAACTGGGCAAAATACTACCAAAAAGGAATAAGTAGTTTGGAGATCTCTTGGAATCGCTGTAAAAATGGTCAAGGAAACTTTGAAGCACAGAATACAGAGAATTGCTAAACGGCTGGAGGTTACACCTGTTTTTCTCTTACTACAAAGAAGACTGAAACAATTCTTCTTTTCTTTCTTTCTTTTACAAAAATAATAAAGCACAATGCAACCCATTTATTCCTGACCTCATCATCACTTGGAAACCATGCAGGAAAAATCTAAGTGCTATCAGCGCTTACGAAGGTCACTGTGTTTCACAAAGTTGGAAGGAAGGTGCTTTCCACCAGCAACAGGAAGACAGGCATTAAGATGACTCTCAAAGCAGTTTATAAGGGTAAGTTGTTAGCCTGGAGTCACTGATCAGTAGCCAAATCTGTTCAGAAGATGACGTTTCCTAATTGGTTTCTTCCATCGTTGGATAGTGGAAGGAGAAGAAGCTGACAGACAGGTACTTCTAACAAAGTAAGTATTGTGTGAAATCCTGACTGAGCTTCAATAGAGTTTGGAGCAGAGAGAGAAATTTAAGCGGCGTTTATAAGGGGTGTCCAGGTGCAAAGAGAAGGCCTGTGCTAGCAGAGAGCAAGCATGGAATGATGTTCAACCAATCCTGAAAGATTCTAGCCAAGATCCCTCTTCAGGGAGAATTAGGCAAGGCCATTGATTGCACGTTCTCTTTTTGCTTAGTCTTAATCTTACATGTCTTGATGGCTTTATTCTGATGGGGTTCTTCATTTTGTTTCCATTTGTTCTAACAGTACTGTTGGTTAAGTAAATATATGTGCACGTGCATGCATAAATTCTTGCAGTTTTCTGCAGTTTTCTCTCCTTGTATGTGCCTTATCTGCCTAGAATGTTTTTATGAACTTTTTACTCATCTCTCTAGAGCAGGGTTTCTCAACCTTGGGAACTTGAAGAGGTGTGGACTTCAACTCCCAGAATTCCCCAGCCAGCATGGAGTTGAAGTCCACACCTCTTCAAGTTCCCAAGGTTGAGAAACCCTGCTCTAGACAACATGAATACTAATAGAAAGCTGTTAAAGAAAAAAATTTTTTAAAAAAAAGAGGCAGGGTTTTGATTGCATGGCCGTGGGTGCCATCTTGACTTTTTCAATACTCCCCTCCGAGAATGCTTGTCATCATTCTGGAGATCGTTGGCAGTTATATTTTCCACTTGGGAGCCATAATGAGTTTTGTCAAGTGCAAAAGGGTAACAATGTGCTTCCCCATGTAATTCCTCTTTTCTTCCTACATTTTTTTCACCCCTCGCAATGTTAAACCCTGCAACATCTGAATTTAGGTGCAGGTTATTCCAAGAAGGTCTGGTTTTAGTTTCTTTAAGCAGAAGGAAATAAGCTTTCTGGTGGATGGAATAAATGCCTGCTGCTTCAGCCACTGTGACAATCATTTTCTACCCAAAGCGCTTTTGAGCCTCAATCCCAACAGAGCAACGGGAGGGGGTTTCCTCACCCCTTTTCCTTCCTGTCGTTAGAGTACTCAAAGTCGCTCTCTTCCTTCCTGTGAGCAGAAGGATGCTCAGACCCATTCGCTTCCCCTTGGAGCTGGGAAAACAGCTTGGAAAAAGTTACAGATCTGAGCAGAATGAGCTAACCTGCAGGAAAAGGAGGGATAACAGCCCCACAGCCTGTTTTCTCCCATGGCTTCTGATGTTCTTGGTTTCCATTTGAAAACGACTCTGCATGTTAAAAACTAGGGGAAGAATGATGCGGTGGAATGGGTGGCGTGATTGACGGGTTGATATGGGAATGCTGCCCTACTCACAAACTCTAGGCGGCTCATAATTACATTACAACAAAACCCAATAGTCTATCAAAATAATTAACATCATGAGTAAAACACAGAAGCAAAAACCAAACCAAGGCACGTTGCATCTCTTACACCCAAGAAGCTCAGGGTCAATGCTCTTCCAGAGGATTAAATGAGAGGTGGCCCACCAGGCCATGGAGAGCAAGATGCAGAAGGCTGGGCCAACCATCAAGAAGGTCTACCTTCAGAGCCCCAACCTCCTAGCTTCTTGGGTGTGTTTGTGTGGAGAAATCTTCAGTATCCCTTCCTGCAGATTCTGAAGATTCCACATGGAGGAGACAATCCTGTCTTACAGGACACAGACAGAACTACTTACTGATAACCAGACATGTTGTCCAACTGAGGTGGCTCTTACTCACCAGCAAACATTATGCATCAACTGAATGTCCAAGCAACCTTCAAAAGTAGCCCCGTGTGAAGTGCACAACAGCAATCCAACTGCAACAAGGGAACAAGTGAGAGTCAAGGCATCCCGCTCCACGTAAGGCTGCAACTGGTGCACCAGCCCAACTAGTGTACCAGACTTCAGACTACAGTACACCTACTGTACCAGTGGTATACAAGTCCGGAAGAACCTCCAGAGCAGTGTTCCTCAACCTTGGCCACCTGAAGATGTGTGGACTTCAACT
Source organism: Python bivittatus (assembly GCF_059951505.1). NCBI lineage: Eukaryota > Metazoa > Chordata > Lepidosauria > Squamata > Pythonidae > Python > Python bivittatus. The sequence continues at coordinate 2,188,959 of NW_028277029.1, read as the reverse complement.
CCCAGAATTCCCCAGCCAGCCATGCTGGCTGGGGAATTCTGGGACTTGAAGTCCACACATCTTCAGGTGGCCAAGGTTGAGGAACACTGCTCCAAAGAGTGGACCTGCTTCTTCAGAGGAAGAACATCCCAATCCAGAGATTACACAGAACCAGATGATTTGGGATGAACAATTACTCCATCTCACCAGGATTCAGCCTGAGGCTGTCTTGTTCCATCCAGTCCCTCCATCCCCAAAGCCCCATATCAAGACCTTCAACGCAATGCCTTCCTTGCTTGAAGCAGCGATCTATACTGCTGATATCTCCCAAAGCAAGGGATGTTCTCTCTCAGTGGCTTCATGTAGATATTGCATAGGATAGGACAAGGTCAAGCCATGAAGCACCCCACCAAGGAGTAGCCAGGAATTCAGCTTCTCATCCCCCCTCCCACATCTAAACCCCCACCCAGGAAAGAGCAGAAGCACTGGAACCCAGGGACAATTGATTGACATACAGAAGTCGATCCTAAGAGACAGACGGCCTAACCAGCTCCCACTGGGTGTCAATCCAAGCTTGCTTTTGCTTACTTGGAGGAAATGGCACTGGAGACAAGGCACCACTTCAAGGCAAGAGGCAGCCAGACCAGGTGCCTGTCCCCAAGTTCATCCCTGCAGGTGACATAGGCACTTTTTTGAACCTTTGCACTGAGGTCTCAAACCTAGAGTTTTCTGCTCCCTACTACCGTACAAACCTGGTGCACGCAACACTCAAAACCTGCCCCTCTCATCTTGTCAGGAATCAACCCGGGCTGTGCGAAAAGAAATTTGGCATCCACAGGATTTGAGAAACCAGGAAAAACTGAAGGGAAGTTCAGCCCTCTCCCATTCTGAATAGACAATGGGTGATAAGAGCAGACAAAGCTTTGGGTGAGAGAAAAAGACAGGTAGAATGTCAAGTCCTGGCTGGTCCTGTGCTGACTTCTTGGAATTTATATTTTGACTGCTCGTTCCTTATTTTCCTCGCAGAGGGAGGGAGGGAAAGAAAATGATGTGCTTTAATAAAGATTTCAAATTGACCTTGAAGCAAGGAATAAAATGCAGATGCAAAAGTGATTCAAGGAAGAAGCTGTAGGAGAGCCATTTGAGTCTTTGGTAGCCAAAAATCAAGAGGAGCCTGGCTGTGTCTTTTCTGACTAACACATTTTCTTAAAAGGCAGACATTGTTGTGAGCCGCAGCTCCCTTTATCAGAAATGAGCTGCAGCTCATGAAAGTTTCTGACTTTTAATAAAATTTGTTAATCGGAAAAAGTGCCGCAGACGACTCCTGATTTCAAGGAAGAAGGAAGTTCAAAGTTGAATGCTTTTATGCTAGCCTGAAGACACACACCAAGTGCTGAGTGTAAAAAAAGAGGAGGAAGTCATACTAGATCATCCAAAAAGATTTCACTGACGTACACCTTTCGATCAAATCTAGCATGATGAGGAAGTGAAAAGACACAGCTCTCGGGCCTTCGTGTTTCCCCGGAGGAGCTAGAACTAAAAGGTTTCAGTCTTCAGGATTAAGAAGTAGAAAGGTTCATAAGCCCAAATTTGAAGAGAACTTTTTGCCGCAGAGAAGAAAACTTAAAGGGAAAACTAAAGGGAGAGAAGAAATCCACAGAGACCATTCTCCCTACCCAAACAGATAACATCAGAGTTGCTGGGAGTTGGGTGGCGTATAAATTTATTAAGTTATCATCGTCGTCATCATTACTATCCATCCCACATGATCAATATTATTGCAGTCAACAGGGATGTCTGCAGATGGGGAGTGGGAGGGGGTCAAAAAGGTCGTGATGCTGGTTATGACCACGTGATTAAGCCCCACCTCTTTTTAATGCAAAACATATAAAAAGGGGCAGAGCTCCAACTAAGTGGTCACCACCACTATCTCAACTATTTTTGACTCCCCTGTGGATGCCCCTGGCAGTCCCAAGTGCCCTTGCAATTCTGAGTTTTTGAATGGACACAAATTAAGAGACAGGACTGCAAATTCCTCAGAAAACGTGGACTCCTGAGGAACCTTTAGAGACGTCATCTCAACATATAAGATGACTGCCGTGAGCACTGCCCTCTGATATGCTCAAGACTTCACTGAACTGAATTGCACTTGCTCCCAGAAAGAAGAGTAGAGAATTAAAGCCAAGAGAAAAGTCAGCCTGAAGATTTTACTTAGGTGCTGAGTGCTTTTCTGCCAAAATTATTTCCCCCTTCCAGAACTCCGCTGTTTCCATTCATCCTTCTCCAGCTTTTGGAGTGCCTGCTAAGTTAGTGTCCCCAGTGATTTAAGTGCTTCACCTCCTTTGCCAACTTGCCCGTGGACAGTGCTGGGTTTAGGAATAAGCTACAGCTACAGTTTAGGGCCTCACAGTCTGAAGGGGCCTCTCAAAATTTCAGAATGTTTTCATTTGTTACTGTTTTATTACAATTTCATATACGAAAGTCTTCCTTCAGAAGCCCGCCTGTATGGCTCGCTTGACCCTCATTAATTAAGATATGCTCTAGTTCTCTGGGCATTCATACCACCTGTTCAAAGAGGGTCCTTCCCCACCCCATCACAGATTTGTCATGCATTTTTGTGGCATTCTTGCAAGTCGCTGTTGTTGTTACATAGTCTTATTCTCTGTTCACACTGGCCAGATACAACCTCTATAGCTTCTCATACTTAGGACCTCACCATGTCTAAATCCAGCCCTGCCTGTTGAGGACTACATAGGTGATGGGCACACAGCTTTCCTCTAGGAAGCCAGCAAGAAGGAACATACAACAGAGGTTACCTCAGATAAATACAACATGCTTTCATGCTCATTCATCCCCAATACAACTATTCTCATTTCAGTTCTGGAAATAGATGTGCCCCTAGGATCCTTGCTGTCTTATAAAATAATCCAGCTTGATTGTTTCCATCCCTCCTTTCTAAATATGCCCACTCTGGACAGCCTACTGCAAGTTAAAAGAAGAAATCTCAGTTAAAACAGACCGCCTATGACTCCTTTGGTGTTGGGTCAAAGAACTGGCAAGGGACAAAGTGAGCGCGCATAGCTCTACTGTTCATCTAGCCAAGTCTTGGTAGCACCTCTCTATGCAGTGCCTTGTTCAAGACTAAATAATGGAGGAAGTCAATCTGAGTCCTGCAGTCTTCCTTTAGCAAATTTAAAAAGGAAGACTTGAGAAATGACTAGGCTTCCAGGCCTCTGCTTAAGGCTAAATCCACCTGCTTTGGAAGCCCTGTCTTCAGGCATTCAAGGCAGGGGGAGGGAGTCAATTTGCAATCCACTCCAGATTACCCATTCTCATGCCAGGGGCAGAGTCTTGAAGCTAAATTGGCTTATTACTAACTCTGCTGTGATGTGGCTAAAGCCACAGCAGAATGATTTGTTTCTCTGCAGAGTTTCTAGGCAGTTTATCCTCACTGGTAGAAACTCTTTTACCTTACGTTTCTCCTGGGTCCTTTCTCTTCCCTTAGAATCTTCTCTACATTTTGAGCTCAGCAGCCATAAAGACAATCTGGTTTTTGGAAGGACCGGGGGGATTGAAGCAGTTATGATTAAAAATAATTATTATTAAAAATAATTATTTTTAATTTATTGGTTAGATTTAGTATATCCCACCACAGCACTTCCCCCTTCACTTTTTTCCCCACAGCTACCACCTTGTGGGGTAAGTTGGATTCAGAGGGAGGTGGGGGGCAAACTCAGACAGGGAGCTTCCATGATGGAGGCTGGCTTGAACATGGTCTTCCTGAGTCCTAGTTCAGCACCTTCAACTTTGTACCACACTGTGTTTTATGGGACACTTGACCATCACAGAGTCATATTAAGTGACTTTCATATTAAAAATATCAAGGGACAGGCCTTCCGCACAGGAGTCGAGAGCTCTAATGGGTTCCTGAGCCTGTTGGGCCATCTTGCCTGCTGCTTCAATCGTCAGAGCAAAGCTTCCCTCATCTCATACCTCTCTGCCAACTTCTTGCCAAAGCCAACAGAAACATCTCCAGGCTGAGTGCCAGCAACTCTTGGCAAGGTGAAGAACAGTTCAGTACTTCCTGCTTACCTTGGAGAGAATGACCGACTTTGATTTAATTGAAGTCCCAAATTAATTAATGTGGAAAGATCATTGTGGAAGGATAAACCCAAACACAATCAGCTCAGTGTGACTATTTAACGGATTTCTTAAAACAGGGAATCTCCAACTTTGTAGTACCGTGACCCCTAAAGTGATATAGAAACGTGCATCATCTATGCCCCTGAATAAAGTAAAGGATTACTTTGGGGGAACATTGAGGAAATGATGAGAACTAAATATGCCACTTGCTTCTCATGATTACCATTTAATCTATATATCGTAAGGTCCTCAGACTTTGCATTATCACAACCACCCACTGCAAGCTTGAGAAGGCAAAGCTGGAAGAAATATGGGGTAAAAAGCCCACAATGAGTTTTGATCGTGTTCCCACATTGGGTGCCAGATCAGTTTAAAAAAGAATTGTGATCCACCTCTAAAGATCTCATGATCTTCCAACAGATTACAACCCACAGTTTAAGAAGTCCTTTTTTAGAGTAAGATGTCTGTTCAGGCTGCGAATGCCATGGGAGATCACCTGCTGCTGCTTTGTCTAGGTCTCTGCTCCAAGATATCCATGCTTTTTAATCAGGAAGTGGTGTGGGAAAAAGGAAAAGTTACTATTCTGGCAGTGCTTCAGTCAAGCAAGGCATCCCTGGTGAGTAACTCTACAACTTAAGAATACGCCAACAAAGTCCTCCTGTGATGGTCCATCCAATCTTTTCAGATGTCCTCTACAGAGTAAACACCAAACACCAGGACCCTTTAGGAAGAGAGGACTCTCTTCTAGAATCAGTTATGGGATGCACAGAGTTTCCAGATGCAAGTGCGAGCTGTCTACAGCCAAACTCCTTTAGGACAGCACTTCTCTTAAATGGGAGGACTAAAGCATGACTTTCACAACCACATAATCAAAGCTTCAACCCATTTTTACCTGTGTCCCTGCTGTCATCTTGACTTCTTTGATCCTCTCACAGACACCCCTGAAAGCATGGGCCAAACCAGGCGGCAACGAATATGCAGAAGTCGTTGTTTTTATAAAACCTGGAGAAACCATTCTCTTCTGCTTCCTGATTACTTTTTCATATGGGCCAATGTTAAATGTACCTAACCAGGAAGCTGGAAATCATCCCAAATTCATGACTGATAAGGTTATTAACAGACCCAGTGTTCTCTTCCCACTATCATCTGGGGCAGTGTTTGAAGGTGATATTAAGGAGGAAAAAAAATGTTAGTGTGGAGAGAAATTAGACTAGGAACAAGTCAATTTATCAACTATGAGTTGATAGGGCCATGGAAGCCACCCAAACAAACATCTGGTTCCTAAGGTCATAAAATAAGACATGAAGAACATACAATCTGGTAGATCACTTCTTCCCTTCCTTCTTTTAGTTCCAACATAATTTAAATGTTATCCTGCATCTCATGATCATCATTTATCAGGCTTAGGAGAATGATTGCAATTATGGGAAGTCACCAGACTAGAAGCAGACTTATACATGAGTGAGAATAGCTGGATATGAATGCTCCTCTTCTATATCTCATCTATGCAGAAGACTAGTTTCTTAAACAGAAAATCAGCTCAACCTGCCCCCTCAACAGCTTTTTTTACATACAGGGAATTCTTCTCCATTGACCAGAACCTCACACCTATAATCCCAGTTCAGTGGAATATTTCCAAAGAGTTTCCACAGGAGGTTTTTAATGTGCAAAAATCCCCAGCCCCATCCACAAAAGGTTACTGGAATTCCTGATGTCATGGTCATCTTCTTCTGACATCTGCTATCCTCATTATATTTTTCTACCACTGTCTTCTTTCCTCCATTGATGGGACAAACATGAAATAGGTGTCTGTCGTCTTTTGTTTGGAAGTACTTTGGAAGAACCCAAAATCTCATAATGATGGTGGCTCCCATACAAGTATCTCAGGATCATATAGAACTGCCCAAAGACTTATAGTCCATCTTCAGTTCTAGAGGTATACAACTGATAAGAATGCATTTATGCCATTTTAGTGATACTAAAAGTCCTTTTATTTCATGCAGATCAGGACAGCCATATGAATGCCTCCTAGACAGAACTCCGTTCTTCAAATCAAACTCCAGTGGGTCCTAAAATGCTCATGGCCCATAATTGGAAGATGCTCAAGTTCTACAGTAATGAAAACATTTTACCTCTCACTATAACTGATTGTAGAAAGTGGCCCATACAGAATGAACGTTTAATCCACTGTTTGTCGTACATTCCTTTTCAGGATTTGAGGACTAAAGGACATCTTGACCATGAGCTGCATTATTTGAAGGTCTCAGCTGAGTGTGCTGAACAATTTTTTTCCTTCATCTTGATCTGGCCCAGAATCCCTGAAACTGTAAAACAAAGGCAATGAAGTGGAAGAGGAGGTGGAACTGGGAGACCAGTAAACTGTAAATAGCATGCCTGTAGCAAGTATAAATATCCTTCTCAAATGTTTCTATCATCTAAATTTGGGGTAGGGTGCAATTAGAATGCCAGTCCTGTGCCTCCTACTGACAAATGCCAAAGTATCATTTGTAAAACATCTCATAGCAACCATGTATGAAGATGTGAAAACACTACAAGTGCAACATGATGGAGCTGATCTATGTCTTCTAGAAGAGGTCAGATGCTTGCCATTGGGCTCCATTGAGAGTGGTTCCTGACCAAGGACCTCTTACAGCAGTCCTCGACAACACACATAAAAATCAAGTGGACCTTTGAGTGCCCCACTGCAGGCATCATCTTGACTTTTTTGACAATACCCTGCAGACACCCCTGGAATCAGGGGAGGGCACAATGATTTCCATGAGCCTCTTGACCATTGGTTGACTTTGGGCTAGTTGTTTTGTCTTATTTTCTCTATAACGTACAGTTGTTTTAAGGATACAGCTAGGAAAGATGGAATGGATGAATGAAAGTTGGTACTCAATATGACAAATTCTAAACACATGTAAACAATCACAGTGCAATATAATGAATAGAATCCCCTGAGAAAGAGCTGAAAGAGCAATCAAAGGAAAACAGTGACATTCAAGTGGATTTGTCAAAGAAATATGAATCTACACACCTATGCTTGGTTCACATTTGTCCTAGAAACAGAGTAAACCAAAACAAAGAATAAATCAAAAGCATTTGCCCCTTCTAAAAAAAAGGAGGCAGAGGAGGTGGTGATGAAGGTGGAGGAAAGGTAGGCTTCTGAGCATTCATGCAACTCTTCAGCCAACTAGTAGATAAACCAATTAGAAAATGAAATAGATGTCCCTCAGATGTTTCTATCTGATGTATCTTTTGCAGATTGCAACTCAGCTGTTGCTGATCTTAAAAGGGGTTGACAGCCTTCTCTTAGATACGTCATGCCAGTGCTAGATGAGCAATAAGTGTAAGCAAGAACCATTATTATCTCATGGGATGATCTCTGGTGTCACAACCTGCACAGAACACTCTGGATGGAAGATGGAGATACCATAAAGGGATGACATTTGGAATAGCTTTGCGATAAGGATGTGTCTGTCCCTTGGAACCAGTCTTTGAGACGTTAACTAAAGGACAAGATAATGAGGAATAATTTGGGCTGAAGCAGGGGATCAAGAATAATAGGTGGTCATGCAACACAATACAGATTGTGCAACACGATACCTTAGTCTTCCAACTGGTTATATTTGTTCATTAAGCTGGCATAAATTTAGCATTCGCTAAAGTAATGAACAATCGCCTCCATTTTGTGAATTCCCAAAGATGCCATAGCTAATATTAGCCAGTTGCCCCAGCATCTCCCTGAAAGAGGAATAACAGAAATTTCCACATCCCTGTTTGCACTAGGCCTAACTGATGTGACATCACCAAAACCACTTCAAAGCTGGCATTTGCCTTGGAATCACTACTTCCTGGCAGTCCTTGGTAAAATCCATTTTACCATTGCTTCCCACCTCCTCCTGGTTCAGGGGTGTCCACACAGAGTGTCACAACACACATAAAAATGGGGAGGGGCTTCAACTGCATGGCTGTGGCTGCCATCTTGACTTTTTTTATCCCCCTGCAGACACACATACACACCCCGACCTGGTTCCTAAGTCACATATTACTCTTCCTTTCCCACCCACACCTCTCATTCAGGTTTCATATCCAATTCCTGGAGGTGGTCTCTTCCTGTTGCCATCGCACATACCACTGTGGTCAGAGCAATTGGGAAAAATGCTTTGTTGCAAAGTTGCCAGCATGCTGGCATTTCACAGGAGCTTCTAAATGCAACTGAGAAATGTCAGCATAAGCGTCTGGGGGAAATGTGGAGGATATCCATCATTTCATTTAATTTTTTCCCCCAATTTTTCCTCACATCGTTCCCCATTCAAACAGCCTCTCAGAAATACACAGCCACCCCCATAATCCATAAGACAAAAGCACATACTGAAAATCATGAAGGTCACAGGGATCTCTGTAGGAGAGCCAGCAACAGCAGATACATCATGACATCTTTGTGCAAATGATATAATTTGCCTCAGTTCCATGATGATACCAGCCCACCTATGATACACCATGGTGGTTTCTTCCACAGTGATGTCTTCTAGTCACTGGAGGGCTGGGCTAGTGATTTACTTCTGGCTCAGCTGCAGTACAAGAGGGAACTACTTGAAACTTGCTTTGAGCTGAACATGTTACCATTATGTGGAACCAGCAGTCAAGAAATACGCCGCAGATTAGCACTTGGTAGAGCAGCCACAAAGGCCTTGGAAAAGATATTCAGATGCCATGATGTGTCTATACCTACAAAGATGAGAATCATGCAAGCCACGGTATTCCCTGTGACCCTCTATGGAAGCGAAAGTTGGACTTTGAAGAAGCAGGAAAGGAAGAGGATTGATGCTTTGGAACTTTGGTGTTGGAGAAGATGCCTGAGAAGACCATGGATAGCCAAACCCCCCCAAACAAATGTATTATCAATCAGATCAACCCAGAATTCTCACTCGAGGCACAAAGGACCAGGCTCAAATGATCCTACTTCAGCACATTATGCAAAGACCCAGCTCTCTGGAGAAGGCTCTAATGCCAGAAAAGGTGGAAGGAAAGAGAAGAGGATGAGCAGTGGGTGGACTCCATTGCAGCAGCTATTTGACTATTGGATGGAACTCTTTCCTTTCCAGTTCTCTTGGCTTCTGACCTTCAGCCAACCTAGCAGGTCCTGTAAAGGGAATGCTGGCTTAGCGGCTTTGAAGCTCCATGACCCAGGTCCACTGAGCAGGAGGTGAAATTGGCAAGATCCGTCCCTTCCCTCTTTTTTCTCCCAGAGCACAATAGGGCACCCAGGACCCTGACACTGGTCCACTCTGAGGCAGCAGATGGCATTGTCCTGCTGGCCTCCTGTTCTAAGATAATTAGTTGTGAGCTGGGAATCCACTGCTTGTACAATTCTCAGCTCGTTCATAAACTCACTGAACGGCCTTCAGGGAGCAGCTAATGTCCCTTTAATGTGGTGGATTTGCTCTAAAATCTTATTCCCCTCCCTGAAAATGCGTTCCAAAGCATCCACGCCAACCACACTTACCATTTGTCACCATCCTCACACCTTCCTCAGAATGCAATTCCCACTACGTGAGATAAAGTTACACACAACCCATAGATAGCTGTAGTTTGCATTTGTGCTGCTTGAAGAGTATCGGTAGGGCTTCTTCAAGGCCCCATCTGGATAAACCTTGAACTCTCTTAAAAGCATAATAAAGGCTACATCTCCCTTGAGCCAAACTCAACTCCTTGTTACACTATAGATATATCCATGCAATTTCACGGCCATAGCATGAAAAGGCCTTGCCACTGCAACATTCTGAGTTATTTCTTCAACTCCTCTAGCCCTGGGATTTCCATCCAAGGGTTCTCCAAGTCCAACCTTGCTTAGCCTTTTTGAGACCAGCTAGGTTCAGTTTCAGCTACGTTCTGCCACCTGCTGGAAGAATAAAGTTTGGACTGGCAGATCGTTATTCATGTGGATAATTCCACGGGCTTCAAACATGGATGGTGGGGGCTATTAAATGTTCTCTCCCAGAGTCAAGGGGCACAGCCACTCTGGTGTTCCTCTCTCCTTTCTTCTCACCGACCCCCATGATCGAGGTGTGAAACGACATTCACAGCAGCTGTACTCGACCCCCCCAAATCTTCTTGCTTCCACCCCCATCTGCCTCTTGCCAGCTATTTGAGGGCATCCCATCTCCCTGGTGATTAATGTAAAAAATCCATATCAAATCCAAGTGGCAGAGTCTTTAAACTGCAGCTGTCCCTTCCAGGACTCGTTGGCCAAGCTTCCCTCAATGCAGGATGTCGATGGAGAAAACTCTGGTTCCCACTGAGTCAGACGGGGTGAAAATTCAGACTTCCTCCATAAACTTTTCCTTTTGCAGAGGCTGTTTAAGCAGCACAGACCTCCTAAAACTACAACACTGACCGTGAAATCGGTTGACCGGAGACTCGAGAAGCATAAGTCAAGCTGCCAGAAGGAGCGCCGGCAGGTGATACGGCTGTTTCCTTAGAACGTAAGAATGGCGAGACTCCTTCGACTCCAACCTTTGCTGTTTCTAAGGAATGGGGTCTATTGGCTAGAGCAGTGTTTCTCAACCTTGGCAACTTTAAGATGCGTGGACTTCGACTCCCAGAAGCTGGCTGGGGAATTCTGGGAGTCGAAGTCCACGCATCTTAAAGTTGCCAAGGTTGAGAAACACTGGGCTAGAGTCTGTCCTAATTTTGCCCCCATTTGGCCTACTGGAATTGTTAAGGGAAAATTCTTTCTGTTCCATTCCTCCTCCTCTTCTAAGTTTAAGCAAGGACAGGTGCATCTTAATCAGGGGTGTCTGCAGTGGGGGGCAAGGGGGTCAAAAGAGTCAAGGGAGCAGCCAGGGCTGCGTGAACAAGGCCTTGCTCTTTTTATTTATTTATTTACTTACTTACTTACTTATACACACACACACACACGTATGTATGTATGTATATAAATTTTTATTAAACGTTTTCAGGCAAAAATAAAAACGAACAAAAACGAATGCAGAGTAATGGAAACAAAGAAAGAGAAAGAAAGGGGGGGGGGAAGGACAAAGGTGTAGAAAGAAAAAAGAAATCAAAGGAAGCTTCCGATTTCCTTTGCAGCAAACACAAGCCTGATTACAAACTTATCTCTCACTCTATAGTGACACAAAATAAAAAATAAAAATGCTCACTTTTTTCTATTATCTGGTTTTTTTCTAGATAATCAAAACCACAAATCTTAAGTGCATTTTTTCCCTGTTTCATGCAAAAAGTCCATAACGGGTTTCCAGTCAGCCATAAACACAAATATTGTCTTTTCTCTGATCAAGGAAGTCAATTTTGCCATCTCTGCAACTTCTACCATCTTCCCCAACCATTTCTCCATTGTGGGTAGTGTCAAACCTTTCCACTTTTGAGCAAAGCCTTGCTCTTTTTTCACATTTGCTGAGCACGTGAAGCGTGTAAAAAGGGGTAGGCTTTGATTGCATGAGTGTGGCCATCATCTTGACTTTTTTGAACCCCCCGGACATCCTTGAGTAGAAAACAGTCCATCTGTTTGAAAAGGAGCCAGATGTTCAGCCAGAGTTTGAACAATTCCATCATCTGAGTCCCCAGTAACGGGCCTTGTGAAAATTTGTTCATACTCAGATTTGGGGGAACGAGAGTTTGGAAAGGTTACTCTAGAGCAGTGTTTCTCAACCTCAGCAGCTTGAAGACGTGTGGACTTCAACTCCCAGAATTCCTCAGCCAGCATTGTTCACGTGGCTGCCATCTTGACTTACCCAACCACCACTTGCTCCCCGACGCCCCTCTGTACTAGCGCTATCATATTTATTTATTAGATTTATTATAGCCACCCCACTCCAAAAGACTCTGGGATGCAAACATCCTTTATGGCCTCTAGATGGCGGCCAAGAGAGGGTTCTGGATCTCTTTGCTGCCCTCAAGTGGTAGCCTTGGATTCTGCAGCCCAGATATGGTAGCCCTAGGCCACATTTATGCTGCTTCATCAACTCGTGTGCTCTGCACCCAAGTCCGGGTGAAGACAGAATTAATCTATTCTGTAGGAATGGGGTAGGTCTGAAAGCAGCCTCTTGTTTTTGCATCTAAAGCCTTGCAGAGGGAAAGAGCTGTGCCAGCATGCCACAGAAGCAAATCCCATTGCCTAGCCCCAATATTGCTACAAACGTTGGTCTGAATAGACCAGTTTTTTCCAACCTTGGCCACTTTTAAGATGCGTGGACTTCAGCTCCCAAAAGTTGAACGTCACCTCCCGTGCAGAAGGTGCTACTTCCCCATCTGTTCCTCTCCAACCCGCTGCTGTTGTTTGGGGCAGAACCTGTGGGCTGGGTGATGAAGCTGGCAGCTCTGCCCCACATCAGATTACAAGGCGGGCTGACTTCTCCACCTGCTTCCCCCACCGGAGCCCTATTTACTGAGCCGTTCTGAGGCTTCGAATGGATGCCCCCGATGGAGCGGGTTGCATGTAAGGGTGGGGTTCTACCACCAGATGACCGTCAGCGTTTGGCTTTTAACTCGCAGCTGCTGCCCGTCCATTAGCTCTCCCTGGGCTGCTCCAGCATGGAGGGTTCCTGGAGTTTACGGTCCAGTCTCACCTAGAGAAGTCCTATGGCCCATCCCTGTTTCAAGGGCTCCCAGAGACGCAGAGCAGTAACAGGGAAGTTTTTTCTGGCACGGAGACAAAGCAGTGGAAAAAAGCACCAGCTAATTAATGTCTGTTCCTGTGAAAGACACGTTTGCAGTTTTTTTCAAAGAGTTTTGGCAACCCTTTCATGAACAACCAGTATATTTCTTCCTCACTCCCAAGCTTTCCCAAAGCACCCAGTCAGAAGGGTTGGAGAGCTCTTATTGTCCTAACTCGGCAGACTGTTGGAAAAGAGATGGAAAACTTTCCTTCTCTCAACTTCTCTTAACTTTTTTTAGGGTCCATCATCCAAGACACAAATGACATACCTGTCCCATTTTTCAGAGTTTGCCATAGCTTAGAAGGAAACTGGATCCAGTATGTCTTCCCTGTCTTTGCCACAGCTGACATTTCACCAGTTGCCAAGGAAGAAGGAGACCCACCAAAGCTTCACATCCTCCATTTTGGTCATCTGGGGTGGGGTGGGGTGGGGTGGGGAGGGAGGGGGAAACAGTACTGAAAAAACCTTGTTCACCTTCACTTGATTGAACAGCATACAGCTGGGTCAGGGAGGAAAAAGGCAGATTCATGTCTTCAAAGGAGGCTTTGGAGAAGCTCAGACGCCCAAGCAAATTATGTGAGTAGAACTTGATAGGAGTTTCAGCCTTGTAACAGAAGCAAAATTACAGGGAAAGGGGAAACAATCCACAGCTACTCAAAACCTATCTAATCACAGACAGGACTTGCTAAGGCAATCTGTGCATAAAAGAAGCTTGAAAGTTCCCTTTAACTTTCCTGCAGAGACTATAGAGGGATAAGGATCACCTTACAAAATTTTGCAGAAGGAAGCTGTAAAAACACACAATAATTTCCCATTGCAGTCACAAGAACCAGAGGGTTTATGTTTTGGTTACCAACCTCTACTCTTGTTGTCACAGTAGGTGTGTAAAACTCATAAAAACATGGGGGAAATGTTGAAAACTGGCTGCAAAGATTTATTTAATCCCCTGGTGGTCCCCATCTCTCTTCAGTGTGGTCATGTACATAATATACCTCTTTCAGGTATATGGAACAGGTGAGACAAGACCACCAACGCTCTTCCCACCTGAGCAGGGACTGGAACCCAGATTTACCAACCGCACACCTAGCACTCTAACCTATTTTGCCTCTGTGGTTTTGCACCATGTTGGTTCAGAGAGGAGTTGGCAGCCGAAAAAGAAAAAAAAATTAAGGTCAAGTCTTAATGACATAAGTAACAATATAAATGAAGAGCAAGGAATTCAGAAAAGTAGGCTCATTTAACGATCATGCAAATGTGGAGAGAAGAGCTGGTTCGGATCATTACAAGCTAGAATTTTTTTGAATCAAATCCTCTGATTTTTTACCTTGTTCTAAGGTTCATTCTGTGAATGGCCAGAGGGGGCTAGCGTTAGAGCAGTGTTTTTCCAAATCTGGCCACTTTGAGATGTGTGGACTTCAACTCCCAGAATTCTTTAGCCAGCTGGCTAAAGAATTCTGGGAGTTGAAGTCCACACATCTCAAAGTGGCCAAGGTTGAAAAACACTGGGTTAGAGTAACCAGTGCTGGGCTGCAGAAATCCAGATGACCACAAATGGAAACAAGGGAGATACAGAAAACTCTGTTTTTTTGCAGCCCAGATCTGGTAGCCCCACAGAAGGGGCAACTTGGCAACTATTCAAAAGTTTCATAAAGCACAGCCTGAGAGAACGGAGATGTGCAAATGGATTGCCATCTGGTGGCAGGAAGTGTCTCCAAAGTTTAAAGAACACAGCCTCTTTAGATCTCAGTTCTGGGCTGAGAGTTGGGGTGCAAAATATAAAAAAGGAATAAATGGAGGAACTAGGGGACAAGGGACCTGCCAGCTCGGTCTCCACACTGTAGCCTTTCAGCAGGCACCCAGAAGATCAGGACTTGGGTTCCTCTGCATTAAAGACAAAGGCATCAGGGAGATCACTGCCCTGTGAGTTGTCAACATCTCGCATCAATGTTCTGTGTGTACTGAAGCTCTTGCACGGCGTGACTAATTTTAGAAGCATATCAATTACCTTCAGGGCTCCAACTTTTCATGAAGGAGTGCTCCAACTCCTTGATTGCTTGGATAGGCCTCATTTAGATTTTTTCCATCTCTCTGCATGATGTTTTTGAGATGAGAACAGCACTCCAGATGTTTCTGCACCACGGATTTAAGTACATTGGCAATCAGGAATTTGATCTCCCTTTTTACTGAACTGACTCTATTGTGACTCAGGTCCTGCTTCCTGCTTAGCGCCTCCTGTCAATTCACATGCAAAGCTAAGGATGTTTCACAAGGGGGATTGCCCTCATTTTTCATTCACTTAGTGTGCAGGGGGTCCAGAGGGAGTGCCAAAGAAGTCAAGATGGTGGCCACAACTGCAGAACTGAAGCCCTGAGCCTTTTTAAATGTGATGCTCCCTGTAGACCCCACTGTTAGTGCCAATCTTTCTCCTTTTCAAACTAAGCAGACTTGTACTTGAACAACATCTAGGCAGGAGAATATCTTGAGAATACAATATTTTAAAATCCCATTGTTTTCAGCAGCATGATGATTTTTAAGCCTGACACAGACGTAACCAGTTGTTAAAAATAACTGTTTTGTAAGTCTATAAAATTGCAGTTCTATTCTCACCAAAGAGGAAGGCCCACTGAAAGTTTGTACAAATTGCTACGAACATGTGTTAGTTCTTCAGGCATCCTTTCTTGTTTTAGCTGTAACTTCTGTAAGGTTCACGGCTACCCAGAAAACTTGAAATCAATCAGCAGCACAGAATAAAAGACTTCAAGCAGGGACTTCTCTAAGCAGCGTTTTATTTGGCCAAGCAAAAGTCTGGGTGCCCACACCATGCACCAAGAGAGAGCAGGGGGGCACCCCCTTGGGGACAAAACCACAGCCTTTTATAGTATTTTTAAAAGGGCAGAACTTATTACCATTATAATGAAGATGAGTTTTACAACCAGTCAAAGAAACTTAAACAGAATACATTATTTCCCGCCCTTGTTTGCTTACATTAATTTAAAGGAGTTCCCCCTAACTCTTATACCTTGTCAGTCCCTGCAGACCCTTGTTCTGGGTTCTCCCTCCTTATCAGGCCTCAGACTTAGTCTCTTCGGGAGGAGTTTTCCCTATTATCTGAGCTAGCTCATCCGTGGTTAGTTGCTTCCTCTTGCAATTTCGCTAAGTGCTGTTAGTATTGAAGCTTGGCTATAGAGAACTCTGCGCGTGCTCTAAAGCTATGAAGTTAACATTGCCAATTTAGATATTGCCAATTTAGTTTTTGATCCCTTCACTTCTATTCCAGTGGAAAGAGAAATTAAATTGATAATTTAATCCTATCCATAATTCGTTGGAAAGAGAGTCTTGTTCTGGTCTCTGACTGAAATAAACAAATGTATGGAGCAATGGCCCATGAAGAAGCAGCGTTCACAATGGGATCTGTTCATGTCTTCTCAAAGATCAGTCCTTTTGATTCCAGTGGCACCGCTCCTTAGAAAGTTTGGATTGCCCCCTAATTTTTTTTTCTCTGTTCTGTGCAGGGACATCCATGGAAAGGATCCAAAAAGTCAAGAGGGCATTTGCGAGGCATGTGATAAGGAGCATGGGCACCATCTTGATTTTTTTTGACACCCCCCATTCCTCACATGGGAGGGCAGAACCCAAATATGAGTAAATGAACATGGGTTGAATTAGGATAGGATGATATTTTTTTACCAGTTGTTGGTTTCTTTGAGCTAAGTATAGGATTGTACAGTTTTGACCCATCAAGTGTGAACTGGCAGGAGCTTGGACACCCCTACCTTGCAAATCTTGTGTTTTGGCAACCCCTGAGGCTCGTGGAACTCTTAGTAGCAAAACTAGATAAAGTTTTGCAAGGTGAAGCTTCCTTTGAGTCAAGCTCAGCTCCCAGTGAATACATGGACACACCTCTGTGGCTTCCTTTGGCAAAACTCCTTTGGAGTGATTGAGGTGGACTTTTTCCAAGATGTTCTTACAAGTTCCCATTCTAGCCTTCAGCCTTGGAAGTCCCTAATTGCCTCCCTTCCAACTGTTAACTAGATCTGGACTCTAGTTGTCTTTTTGAGATCAGCCAGTGCTAAGTGAGTCTAAAACGCTCGCCCGTCTGGAGAGAAGGAAAAGGAATTTGTACTAGATTCATTGATTTGCAAGACCCAGATGTGTTCTTCTCTCGCAGCATTTGGCAAGGATGGGCTGCTGAACTCCATTAAGAGGAATTAGTCTTCCAAATTTCCATGAAAGGTTGCCAGGATTGTTTTAATGAAAATGTCAATGCATCTATCAGCTGGGTTTTTTCATATATACTGAAATGAGCTAATTTATCTAAGAGGTTAGGATCCGGATGAAAAATCTTATAAATTCATTTGTTGTTTACATCCCTACAGGTTTTTTCCTGCAATTGGAAAAACATAATAATCAGATTTTCCATATCAAGGATTCCAAAAAGCTGTTGCCAATTAAAATAACTCATTTATCTGTTAGGAAAACTGAAAATCCTCAAGTTGGTCTTGAATTTAAATGTTATTTCTTTGTTTAATAACTCTGTTTACTTTGAGGTTCACATGTGCTTATTACTCCTTTGAGTAAACTTTGCTGCTAAGATTTGTAACAAATTAGAAGGGGAATCCCTGGTCCTATTTGTGGTACTCTACTCAAAGACTAAATATCTTTTTGACCAAATGCACATGGTCTCTCTTCCCCTCAATTACTCATCAGTCGTCAATATTTTAGGTTTAGTTAATAGAGTCACAAAAGCAATTATTCTGAATTAGAAATTCAGCCTTTCAGCTATTTTGAGATGGTGAATTCAGTGAGTAACGAAAGGGCAGGACCTGCAGGATGCATTTGAAGAGTGTCCAGATTTTTAATATCTCCCACAAAGTCTCGCGAGTTTGACCAACAAAATCAGAATGTGATCTTACCTCTTTTGTTTTGGTCTGCAGGAATGGTCTGGCCTATTTTATGCTTACAAAAGAGTAGCAAGAGGAAGCAGGTATGTTTCTTCCTTCACAGGACTCAGGGATGCCCACAAAGTCAAGATGGCAGCTGCAACAGCGTGATTGAAGCTCTGCCTGATTTTATGTGTGCTGCACCCTGTGGACACCTCTAACAGAAGTGGGAGTAATGCAATATTTTTATCCAATACTTCTCACCTCATTTCCCATTCAGGCCTGACCCCAGTGTGTATTGAGATAATTTGCTTTTCATACCTCCGCATGACTTTAAGGACTTGACTGTTGTAGGCTAGGCCGAGGACCACATTTCTGATAAAAATCAGAGTTAGAACCTAACATTCCAGAAAGTGTAACAATCAGAATATGGTTAATGGGAGCCAATTTTCATTGATCTCAGGTGGAAGAGAAAAGTCTCAACCCACTCCATTCCACTTCTGTGCCCCAATGAAGCCGTCCTCCGGTTTATGTAAAACAGTACGACAAAGCGAATGGGGACAAAATTTTGCAAATCACAGGATTGCACTCAGATCAGCTCAAGCTATCCTGGGTCACTCATTTCTGATGATGGTGGAGAGGTCCTTCATCCCACCACTTGGCCTTGTCCTGAGGGGTTGCGCAACCATGTTTTATGAATTCCATCAGCTGCCTGATCTGGACTAACAATGGATTGAGAGATAAAAATTGCATTCCTTACATTTCTGCCTCAACCCCTCACATTCAGCTCCACTCCAGTCAAAAAAAGAGGCCATCATTCGCTACAAATATCTCCTCTCTTTGCTAAAAGTAAAGACTCCTTCTGGTGAAATTTGAACCTGGTGACGCCATATGCCAGCCCATGCAAGTTTTGGCAACCATGCAGAAATGGTTTGCCCTTGACTTTTTCCAGGGTGCCCTTTCAACTTTTCACGGTGGTCTCTCATTCAAGGGCTAATCAGGGATGACCCTGCTTAGCTTTTAGGTTTATTACATGCTGCGGTCAAAAGAACAGTAATAGACCCTTTGGTTTGCCTGGCTGAAATTCAATATGATCATTCTTATTCCAGGGCCTACTGTTGCAAAAGTCATGACATTCTATCGCAAGGGAAAGGCACTTAAATTGATATCATAACTGAAAGAAAGATGGCTTCAAAATCTGTGCAACAAATTCCATAACATTTGGCCCAATTCTAGGTTTAGCTTTCCTGAAAAGGTTCCCTATTCTGGGGGGAAATAACAAAGTTAGAGGCATTTCTGTTTTCCTGTGGTAGGGAGTCTATTTCTCTGAAGTTCCTCCAGATCTGGGGATCAAATCAGATCGGAGCCCCCCCTAGATAGACCCAAACTGGATCAGTTATTTCCAGAATTCCAGGCCAGACCTCTAAGTGGATCAACTGCTTTCTGCAAAACCATTTTGCAATTCATTAGGGTTTAATTGCAGAGGGTTTTTTTGCCCGCTAGATGTCAGGGCTGTGCCAGTGAACCCTTTAGAAACAGAAGTCAAAGATACGGCTTATTGCCTCTATTGACTAAAGTCTGGATTTACAGGGGCTTTGGATGTAATCTCAGGAATCAAATGGGGTGCTTTTCCACCTGAAGTGGAACTTAAGTCTGAAGAGTGTTCAGGGATCTTTTCTTTCTGGCAGATGAAATTCAGAAATATGTGCACTCTTAAGGGACTGTCACAGTCAAAGCAGAGAACCCAAGATTCAAATGCACCATTTCCCTACTTTGAATAGGCACACAGAGAGAGACTGGGCTGCAAAGTCTAAAAGAGCAGATCCGGGATCTGAGCATGCTTCCCATGACCACGGTGGTTTTCTCTTTCCCACCGCAGCTCCCAGTTTTGAAGGACATGGTGCTGACCCTGAAAGCTGAATCTCTGTCCTTCTTAATGTATAGAACTTGCTCCTCCTTAATATGTAGCTTATTTTATTCTGTCTCAAAGGTCTTTCCATGCAACCTTTCTCCCCTTTATCAGCAAGGGACGCTCATGAGTCATGTTGTAAAAAAGACTCAACTCTGCTTTTGGTTCACCTGACGTTGGCATTGGAAGTGGAGGTAATGGGGGCAAGGGAGCTTACCAGTCGGCCAATAGAGAGGTAACGAGTGCTAGGTTGGTCAAAGATGGGAATATCTTCCAACAATGTATAGTGAAAGTATAGATTTTAGGTGTTCAGCCAGGCAGCGACTGCATTGAAAAGGAAAAGACCATGGCTGGTATCTCCAGGGGCATCAAGGCTTTGGAGACCAGTTGTTGGAGGACAACAAATATTTTCTGTTTTGGTGGAGGCTGTTTTATTGAGTTGTTTGTTTGATTTATATTCCACCTTTCCTCCAGGAGTTCAAAGTATCTCACAAGGGACTCTCTCTGCAGATTATGCCAAAGCAACAAAGGCTGGGCTGAGAGAAGGAGAGTCACCCAGGGGGTCTCCATGGCTGATGGTCCACCATTGGCCCACATTGCCACTATTTCACCACATTGCTTAGATCAGGGTTCCTCAACCTTGGCGACTTGAAGATGTGTGGACTTCAACTCCTAGAATTCCCCAGCCAGCATGCTGGCTGGGGAATTCTGGGAGTTGAAGTCCACACATCTTCAAGTCGTCAAGGTTGAGGAACCCTGGCTTAGATGACCCTCACCCATGTCTTTTCCAGAAGCATTCGTCTGGTGCCAGGGTGCCCTTTGGTTTCAAGCCAAGTCAGACTAACGCCTTGGGTGCTGTTTAATTTCTGCTTGAGCATGTTTGGGTAACTCCACCCTTCAACCTTTGACTGTACAAAACTGATGAGGAAGTGAAAGTTGTTCTACTGTTTCTTTTCAATTCCTTATATTCGCTGTTGGATGCACAGTTGAAACGGGAGACATTCGGTTTTATCAATCCTGAACCATTTAGCAATTTCATAGGCAGACCTATAGGGAAGATCAGGGAAAGACTTCTTCAAGACCATTTGGGCACTAAAATCCACAGGTAATTGCTTCAAATTATTAATAATGAAGAGCTAAATCTGAATGTTGGGTTTGTTTAAACCTGGATGGTAGATATCCTCTTGGGAATTTTCTTATATTGAGGTCACCAAGAGAAGCAACTTCTAGCCAGGCTGAGGAAGGAAAACTCTTGGTGTGGTTTCAGAATGATCCGGACATTCACTGGATGTTCTACTCCTATTATACAGGACTTCCTCTTGAGGAGAGGTGGCAAACAAGCTAAAATGTTGCTGAAAGCTTCTTTTGCAAAACGTGGGGTTGACATTCCTGGCAGTGGGAAGCTGTGGTCCTTCCTTTTGCCATTTTTTGTAGGAAGACCCCCCACCCCAAATGATATCAAGGTCCCCTGTAAAATTCTGGCACTGCTGCTGGATGACTTCTCAAAATCTTTCTGAAGACATTTGTTGCCTTAAACGAAGGCTGCGTTTCTGAGTTGATTCTCCATCTATTTATCATTTTAGCTGCATATCCTTTCCTGTGGCACTTACTCAAGCCTTGGATCCTTTTTATTCTTTTAATGTTTTTGGTTTAACTTGGAATCTTCCCAGAGAACTTGGGTTACTGGGCTGGAGGAAAATATCTCTAAGAAGAAAGTGGGTGTCCTTACAGGCAAACCCTGCCAACAGGTGGGAGAAGCTGAGAGGATGCCATACAACATCCCTACTCTCTGTGTAGTCTTATCTCCCCCCTCCCCCCCCCCCAGTTGAATGGGCTCTTTGAATGTCTTTGGGGATGTCTTTATTGATTCCCTCCTCCATGGCTGTCACCAGAAGCAGATTCCCACTGTATCTCCATGTGAGTCACTGGTCTATTTTTATTTGCATTATAATTAAAATTCTCCTAGCCGCTGTTTTTCTCCTAGGAAGAATTTCTTGAAGTATCACCCTTAGGTCCCGTGGAGGGGAAAGCCTTTACAGAGAACCAGTCTGAATGTGGGGGAGGCAGGAAGAGGTATAGATCAGAATTCTGCATGAGTCACTAATTTATACTTGCGTGAAAATGAAAAGTAACGGAAAAGAGCTTCCTGGTGGCTATTGAAATTATATAAGCTCACAGGATTTGTTGGAAAAAGCTTCTTAAAGCCAGAGGAGCACTGCCAGAAAAGTAGTTGGCAGTTCTACGTAGAAGAAATATCGGAAAGCGTTTGATTTCTCAGAAAGAAGAAGTGCAAAGGAAGGCCGGTCACGTCACTTATGCAAACTGGCACAAATTAGTGTTTGCACTTTGAACAGAATGTCTAGCAGATAGATCAGATCAGAGAGCTGGTGTAAGAAGGCTGATATGCCTAAAATAAATAAGCTGCTATTTACCCTAGGAGTAGCTTGCTAGCAGTTTCATTTTAGCTTCTATAAAATGAAAGAAGCAAAGGGGTCAGAATTAACAGACAGAGAATGGGGAACTTCTATGAAAACGGGAGCTTCCTAGGCTTTTCAGGAGTGCCGTATTGTGTTCCTTGCGATGAACATCCCAAACAAAGCAGATTTTTTTTTAATTGGGTGCACGATTTGGAATGTATGGAAATATTAGGTATGGATACATCAGTGAATTAATTTACCAGATAGACCTATTTTTCCACACCAGCTTGGTCTGGAGGAGCCTAGCATTGGATCAGTACAGCTCAAGTCTCACTGAAGGTGGGCTGTTTGGAAGAGCAGACCCTTGTATTTCCATGTAAAATCACAAATAGGTTAACTTTTTTGTTTTATTCAGCTGCCTTGAATGGGTTGGTTGGGCACACCAGGTGGTGAAATCTGCTGTGGCAACCATCTCTCTAGGTGGGGAACCCCTGTGCCACATTTCAGAGAGCTGAGCGTTTGATTTCCAATGGCTCTTATTGTTGTTTGCAAAGAGGAGAGAATTAGGGTTTCCCATCCTGAATATGGTGGAATCGGATGAATAAGGAGAAAATATAAGGGACTCCCTGAAGTTCTCTTTGAAATAAATGCGTGGCTCCCCACACAAGCGATTAGATGACTTTGATATCACCTACGAGACTTTTTTTTCCCAGGTGACCACAGGTGTGTTTTGGAAGCATCCCTCAAATCTGAATCAGAGTGTGAAAAATACTGTGCTGTGTGAGAAAATTTCTCATCATTTGTCGAGACTTTGGCTGCTGAGTAATACCTTCTAAAAGATAATTGTAACTGAACGAATAATGGGAACTTCAGGGGTGCCCGCAGGCTCAGAATTGAATCTGGTTTGAGATGGAGTGCAAGAGAGAGACCCCAAAATGCTCCTAAGTGTTGGGGGTCATATTTAATCCGACCCAGCTGAAATTCTCAGGCCAGCTCGTCTTTCCCAGATATTCCCAGCATGAGAATTCAGACATGGGATTAATACCAGTGATATGTTATAGCTCAAGACTCAAACCTCCTTTTTATCCTAGTGTTATATACCAATTGCCCAGGTCAACTCTTGGAGCACTTTCCCGTTGAAAAGTTTAGAACAGATCTCCTCATTATAGTTCTTGAAAAGAGAGGATCGTAATGGAATTAAAACTTTGTCCCATTGGAGGCCCTTCGGTTGTCCATGGGAGGGGAGTCAAAAAGCCAAGATGGGAGCCCCGATGGCTTAACCTTTTTGAGCCTCTCCATGCACACCCCAGACACCAGGGGCCATTGGTTCCAGCCCTTGAAAATCCAGATCAGCAAATGCAGAGGGACCAAGTTTGGGGAAGGCAGATAGCTGGAACTGGGCAAATTCCTCCATGGCTCAGTGTCAACTTGCGCAATAGCTGCCGTGGGTCTTCTAAATTCCCAAAGAATGCATGTTGTTTTACAGCTCTTCCTCCTCCTCCCCTTCCTGGTTCTCTTGGGCCGGGCTGTGATGTAAAAAATGTTGCTTTCCTGCACCCTCTTTGCAAACTTTCATTACAAGTTTCAGCCTGTCCTTTTAGCAGATTATTGAATATACAGTGTCCTATGTAACTCCTTTTCTCCCCTTTCTTTTTATTCTAATTTAAACCTGAAATGTAACACAATTCAAAATGTAACACAAGATAATGATGGTTGTCATTTAAGCAGGATGGGGACCTTTAGCCACATGCAAAGACATCTGTTCTTCACTTGTTCATTCGTGTAATCACAAATTATTTTTTGTCACCAACTCTCAGCTTTTGGAGAAGCGGTAGACCATCATTCTGGATATTTTTCCTTTTCTGATTGCATGCAAGTGGGAGTCTTAAAATGGAAGGAAGTAGGGAAAATGTGGCAGGAAATTACTGAATCACAATAAGCCCAATAAACAAGGAATCCTGGCTTATTAGGAGTAAATGGGTTAAAATAGATTTAAAGGCACCTGGCTTGATTGCAGTGGGTGAAAACCAACCAAATCAGGCTACACTACTTTATGTTGTGTAAATCAGTTTGAGAGTTCTATATAGCCCTTAGAGACAATACAGTATATAAATATTAAAAATAAAGAATGCTGTCCTGCTCACTCCAGGATGCACAGAGAAAGTGGGGTTAGAGGCCAAGAGGGCTTCCTAAATGTTGTAGGACCCGAGCTAGCACAGGAAGGAAATGTGAAAAGGAAAGCAGAAGGGGGATTTGACCAGGAGGCTCTGTTTGAAAGTGTGAGTCAACAATAGGCGTGCGGAGAAGGCAGAATGTCAGGGCTTGTTCCTAGGAAGGTAGAACTCAGACATAACCCAGTTTGGAAATAAGCTCTGTGGCTTCCAGATAAACACAAGTTGGCTTGGGCTACAACAAAGGTAAAGGGCAGGAAATAAATTTTGAGAAAATAGAGCTTGTTTTTCCAAGTTGGGAACTTTAAGATGTGTGGACTTCAGCTCCCAGAATTCCCCAGCCAGCATCCCAATTCTGGGAGCTGAAGTCCACACATCTTAAAGTTCCCAACTTGGAAAAACACTGAAATAGACGATGCAGCAAATGCCTAAGAAGAAAGACCCTCATACATCCATGGTCCATGGGGAGGGGTCAAAAAAGTCAGGATAGTGGCTGCAACCATGTGATTGAAGCCTCACCTTTTTTTAAAAAAAAAAATCCAACCCTTCGGAGATGCCACCTTGGCTTCTTCTGACCGCCCTTGCAGCTGAGCGGTGGATCGGAAGCAGAGCATTGGCTAATTATCATTCGTTGTCTTGACATCTCAGAATGTTCATTACGTTCCTCAGCTCAGAATGAAAAGAAAGCAGTAAAAAAGAAGGAAGAGGGTAAAAAACTTAGAACTGACTCGGATTTTCTTATTTTGCTACAGAGCATAAGGGCCTGAACGAAACTGCAGGATGGACAAAGAATACAAGAAGAGTTTGGACAACATGGAAGACATCTCTTTGGAGGATGCAGACAGAACCAGCGTGGAATACAGGCTTCTCATGGTCTACGCGCAGCGGCGACTGTCTGCGAGTAAATACGGGCAGCTATTAGAAAGAGAAACCAAAGCCCAAGAAGAAAGCAGAGAGTCTGCGCAAGCCGTCACTCCAGCCAAGGAAGAAGTGACCCTTCAAGAAATTTGTCTGGCAGGTGACAAACCACTTGCCCAATACAAGGAGCAGAAGAAGGTGAAGAAGAAGAAGGCGAAGAAGATGAAGACAAGAGCCAGCTGGAAGTGCATGTGGGTTCCTCCTTGTCTAAGACCACAAGCAAAAGACCCCAGGACCCCAGGGGTATTCCGACCACACGCCGAGCTCAATGGCTCTTTCGTGCAGCCGGAGGCCAGGGTTGAAAGTTTACCAGATGGGCAAAGTAGGTTTCCTCTAAGTCGGCCGGCATAGGCTGGATTAGTTTTGGGAGCATAGCAGCCTTTCTTCAAGGCAACCTTCCCAGAACTTGTTTCCGATAACAGTTTAGGCGGCAAAGCCAATCAATGGTACGAATTAACTAGGGCATTAACTCTTCAGATCAGCTATTTCAATATTGTCCTCAGATTCTTGGAGCGAACATACTTTTGCCAACCCATTGTAAATCAGAATGGCATTGGGTAAGCTTGTTCAGATCACACCTCAAAGTTTTATTATGTTCCATCCATACTAATGTCCTTGGCGTGTTTCTAGTTCCGCCCCACCCAGCCACACACACCAAGGATATCATTCTGATGTAGAGTCAGGTAGGTCCACAAGACATGGTCAAAAAAGTCAAGATGGCAACTGCAACGTGTGATTGAAGCTCTGCTGGTCTTTTTATGTACAACGAAAACAGGTGGATTTTCAATCGCATCATTGCTGCTGCCATTTTTGATGTTTTTGACTACACTCTTTTGTACACATTTTTGCAACACCCCTGTGTAGAGTAATGAGTTATTGACCATCTATGCCTACAGCAAATTAGCACATTCTCAATATAGCCTTTGCAATAACAATGGCGTTACGTTTATTGTTTGATTTTTAAATGTAAATTATGGACACAATTTTCTTTAAAAAGAGAATATTTCTCTTCACCATTCTCTTCATTCTCAAAGGAAGCTTGGATTTTCTGTGGTAAGAAAAAAGAGAGGAGCAAACTGATGATAATGGTGGGTGGATGATCCCCGCCCACCCAAAAAATAATGGTTTGGGACTAGCCGCTCCAAATGTACAGTATGAAAGATTTCTTCTTTAATCTTCGTGGGCCATTCTCCTTTCCCGCCAAAACATTGCAGTGGTGGAGCCAAAGTGGATTAGGAAATGGCAGCCGTGCATTTTTCTGCCATAATGACTAATTGTATCTTTGGGTGATGCAGCAAATTGTATGTTCCTGAATAATGCATTAGCTGAAGGGAGATTGTTTAATGGAATTATTCCACTCTTATTTTGTTTTGCTTTCTTAGATGACTCAGACGTCTCCCATTTGGCAGATAGACTTGCTGAAATAGTGGATAATTCCAGATTTCCCTCTGGAAGGAAGACCTTCCAAGTGGTGGATCGTACGTTGAGTCTAGAAGAAGATGGTGGCTGGGCCAGCAAGCCATTCTCACAACAACAAGGTGGTGTTGATGGAATAGGTAAAGCACTCTTCCTTCATGGCATCACAGCACATTTGTTTTGAACTTCTGTCTTGGGGGCATTTCTTCATACTGATTTCCTGTTCATGGACATTCACAGTCCCTTTTCCACATGGGCACTGCCGAAGATTCCCATTTTGACACAAGTTCTAGAAGATGCGTAAACCTGCTTTCTGCACTGCCTCATAGCAGTTCAACCCATTTTAACACAACCATTCTCCACATATTTTACTGTGGGCTCTTGAACACAAGCAATATTCACAGCACATGCACGTTTCTTAGGCTGTTGTTGAACTGGCAATTGAGGGACTTCTAGGTCTTTGTTTCCAAGCCATGGCTAGCTCGGTGGCACTGCCATGGAGAGGCCACCCTGCTTAGGTACTTGAAGCAGCTAAAATAAAGGACGTGGGAGGGATGGGTTGGCAAGAATATACATTCCGTATCATTGGCCAGCTGGTTGGGGTGGCTAAGAGGTGGAGCAGGCACAGACCCCTCCCCAGCTCCTCCTGTAGAGAGGAGAAATCTGTATTAGAGGAGGAGGAGGAGGAGGAGGAGGAGGAGGTGGAGGAGGAGGAGGGCGGCTGAGGTTTTCAATTGCATAGATGATACGGTGACAGATTAGTATAGATAGGCTGGAACTGCTTAGGAAATCAAGGTAGATGTTACAAGAGCCAGAATTGGCCTTCATAGGACCAGGCTGGGTCAGGGCACCTCTGCTGGCCAGAGAAGGCTGCCTCTTCCAGCCACTTCTGCTTTCTCCTGCAATCAGTGGAGACGGTCCCCTGAGCAGCCAACCCGAGCTCTCCCTCTTGTGCCCCTGCAGCCAAGCTGCCCCAGAGAGGCCTCTCTCAGCCAGCCTGGAGTAGCAAGTGTGGCTCATGGAGGATCCAGGCAGGGCCCCCTTTCTCTGGAGGGGACACCTGGCCTCACTTCAGATTATCAGTCTGATAGCAGAACCAGGGATGGTCAATACCATCCCTAGCATAATGGAAAATAATACAATGCTTCCTTAAGCCACCTGTACTTGGTTTTCCATGAGGGTTAGGCTTATAGCTGGTCTATTTCATTTGAAACAGACCAGGATTTTCAAAGCTACCGGGTGGAAGCTCAAGCCATCTTGGCGCCTTATTTACCATTATTTACAGATCAACTATAGTTTCAACTGGGAAACTGTCAGCATCTTAGACCAAGCTAAATCCAAAAATGTGGGGGAATTCCTGGAAGCTTGGCATTCAGACAAGGCAGCCATCAACAGGCACATAGAGACAAACCATGCTATTCAAAAGAGACAATAAAAAGGAAACAAAAAGATCAGAACACCTCCTTGCCAGCAATCAACACCCAGATAAGCAGGGATTAACACCAGGATTAACACCAGACAACCAGTCAGGCAGTAAACAATACCCTAATCAAAGAACTACCAACGCAGACAGACAATCAAGCAGTAACCAACAGCCTAATTTAGGAACTAACACACCAACATGGACAAGGCAAGCTACTGCAGAACTTGTTAGATTAAAAAAATATCCTGGAATCCCTTAACAAGGGGCCCAGCTTGAGGGATCGGGCGCGTTCTTTTGTTTCTGCCCTTACTCTCTCCTACAATCCCATCAAGTTCTTGAGGAGTTCTTGCTGGGTTCCATGGAACACGATTTGAAAAAAGAAAACCAAGCCTGGCCTAGACAACTTGTTGAGGAAGTCTGTCTGAGTTGGTAGTATATAAACAGGGAGCAAACCCCACTCCCTTCTAGCGCTGAAGATGTCACCTAGCCAGGTAACGAAATATCTGCAAGAAAACAACCAAGTTCAGAGAGCCCCAAGCACTCCACCATTATTTACTATTTGTCCAGTAATCATTTCTTCATGGAGAAAATCTATCTACGGGGTCACCAGGAGTCGAAAACACCTTGACGGCACCTCTTCTAATAGCGGCTTGCCAAAGCATTACAGTTGTCCAAGAGCTTTCTAATTTTACTTCCTGTGTTAAGAAAAGAAAATGAGCTGGTTATTTTTATCTTTTTACCAGATAACGAAGAAAAGATTATCGATGCGATTGTTGCCTTGTTACGGAAGTCAGGAGATGAGTTGCAGGAGAAGGTAACCCACCTGAGGTCGCAGGGACTCCAATGCTCTGGTCTGCACATTAACTGCAGAAGCTTTCATTTTGCTCCTTTGTTCTTCTTCATTTACAATCTGGCACGTGGATTTCAGTGCTGTCTTCTCGAAACCTGTCGTGTAAAAGCCAGGTATAACCTTCTTCCCACATGGGAAAAAGCCCTTCCCTTGAATTCAGAAAAAGCAGGGAGCAATTTGGAGCTCCATCAGATTCTCCAGCCTTGGCCCATCAAAGACAAAAATCTCCCAAGAGTGCAAAAATGGGTAATCTCTGAAATACGTCATTGCACCTTGTTGGTGTTCTTGGTGTTGGTGTTGAGCACAATATTTTTCCAAAGTTCCCTTATGTGAATTTTCAGCTATCGGAGCACCTGAAAGTATTTTCCCTGACCTACATTCAAAAGGTGATTTCAAAAAGTCACAGAGTTTATAATTCTAGACACCCTTCCTGGGAGTAACTTTCATTAAAACCTTTGGAATAGCCACGGATAGGGACACGTTATTTAGATGGAACAAACTGTCAAAAAAGTCCACTCTTCTGAGGAGGGGGGCATCAAACAACCTAACTTATGGGTGAGGGTGGAATAAAATATGGAGAGAGACTTAGGTAAGCAGCTTTGAGCTCCCACAGAAATATAATAGGATATAAATTTGATACGAACGTGGAACCTGAGATGATAGGGCTCAAATCTTCCTCAAGCATCAAGTCAACTAGACCAGGGGTTTTCAAATGTTTTCAGGCTGCAGAACTTGTAGGTTAAAAAAAAAAATCCCGGAATCCCTTATCAAGAGTCCCAGTTTGAGGGATCGGGCATGTTCTTTTTGTTTTTCGCCCTTACTCTCGCATACAATCCCATCAAGTTCTTGAGGAGTTCTTGCAGGGTTCCATGGAACACAATTTGAAAAAAGAAAACCAAGCCTGACGAGACAACTTGTTGAGGAAGTTGTCTCTTTGTGCTGGCTAATATATAAATGCCTTCTCTTTCCTCTTCCAGATTCAAAAGGATAAGACCTTCTGTCAGCGTGTCTGGGATATGATGGCCTCCTATACCTTCTTCAGGAGAGTGACCGACCGGTTCCTTGAGGAGCCACCCATAGATTCCACAGTGAATTCTGAGGATCAAGTTAAGAGGATCAAAGTTGCATTAATTATGGAAGCCACAACCAAACTCCTTGTAATGGACAACCATCCCATGAATCTTGTGCTAGGCTTTGGAGCAAAATACCTGCAGGAAAACTTCAGCCCTTGGATCCAAAGTCAAGGGGGATGGGTAAGAGTCTAAATCAGTGTTTCTCTTGGTGGCTGGGGAATTCTGGGGGGGAATTCTGGGAGTTGAAGTCCACACATCTTAAAAGTTGCTGAGGTTGAGAAACACTGGTCAAAACGATCTTGAACCATGTGTTCTTAGCAGCTGCTGTCTGTTGTCCTATGAGAGACAGTCATACTTGGGTACTCTGCCATCTGTAATGGGCACCAACTTCTAAAGGAAATCAGTGAATCATCAATATTATTCCTGTGACTGCATATGTTTTCATGAGCTCATTCAAGGAGAATGTAGCTAAATGAATTGAACAATTAATTCTTCTCAGAGGACTCCAAGAATGGTCAACATGAACTCATGGAAGAGGAGCTTTTAGGAGCTTCTGGTTATGATGAGTGTATATCTGAGGCAGTAGGACAACTGCTGGAGATCCCAAGGATTAAACTTTGGTTAATCCATTGATCTTAGCACAATATTCCAGTGTAGTTATGCTGCAAGACTTAAAGGGGGAACCAAGGCACCTTATGGTTTCATATTCACTCCACAGAGTATCGAGAGCTATGGCTGAGCTGAAGGGAGCACATGCTCTTCTCAACGCCACACGTTTTGCCATATTATGATCTGCCATTGCGGTTCTTCTCCCTTTCTCAAGAAGAACCTTCACTTCACAGTAGCATCCTTAGAAAGGTTTCTTTCAGGCCAGAGAGAACCTGGGGAAGAACTTGGTATAGTATCTCCAGCTTTTCTTGGAATCTGTATGAAAAAAAGGTTCTCCGTGTTACATTCATCTAAGAAAATTTTAGAAGGTATATCAAAAAAAGGGAACACAAGGGCCTTGCACATGCGTATGTGTGACTTATTTATTTATTTATTTATTTATTTATTTATTTATTTATTAAACAGATTTATATGGCTGCCCAGCTCACACACAGTGACCCTGGGTGGCTTACAAAATTAAAAACCCATAATACAAAAAAACAATAACCCTCCATTAGATGTTACCTAGTTGGGTATTGAAACATCTGCAAGAAAACAACCAAGCTCAGAGAGCACCAAGGACTCTACAGTTCAACCCTGAGCTACAGATATTAGTTTGCTTGGTACTTGGTAACTCCTCTCAAGCCCTGATGAGTGGCATAAGAAAGAGGAAGGCTCTTACAGATGGCTCACAATAACCTATCAGTTGAGAAGCATTTGTTGGGGTGCATTCATGCTTCTGACTCAGTACTTGCTGTGATCTTGCAAGAAAACTGGAAACAGTTATAATCCCACTGATCCCATTTCTCCTTCATTTCAGGGAAAAGCTTTAAGATTACCAGACCAGGAAGAAGTTGAATGATGAAAGGAGACCTTCTTCAAGAGCGTTGGTTAATACGGAGCAAGTGATTGGGATTAGTCACTCTCATGATTGCTTTCAATATTTGTAGATGATGGTTTACGGAATCTTTCGTAAGACTAGCAACCGCAGCACTGGATGTCGTGGGGCAAAGACCAGGGTCTGCAATGGCTGACGCTGTCTTAGTCCTGCTCAGCATGAGCATGAGATGAAACAGCCACGTGCCTTTACTATCGGAGGGCCCAGGAGCCTTCCGACGGAATGAAGCTACTCATTTTTCAGCTTTGTCTTGTGGATCTCAGTTAAGCATGCAACTCATCCTACAGCCTGGACGAGAGCTTTAGGGCAAGAATGGTGGCTGCCTTGTGCCAGGCATGTGAAGACAAACCTTGGGCTGCTGTGACCTCCTTTCCCTGGGGGTGTCTGGGGGGTGGGGGTCCAAAAAGACAAGATGGCAGCCCATCTTGACTTTTTGGATGTCCCTCCCTCTATCCCTGGGGTGTTATCAGTGTTGCTTATAAACTGCTGCTTACCTTCTAGCTCTTCAGCTTAATGAATTAGATGCTGTCTTTTTTAGTTGAATAAATCTCTCAGTGACTTTCCTCGGGAGGGTTGGTACAAGTGTAAATAGAAAACGACACAATGACTTTGGCCAAAGAAGGTGTACTGTTGATGGTATACCTGGATCTGGGTCTGAAAGCGATTAACCTAAGAGACAAAATTAGCTTAAGCCATGGTGATTGATTTCGATGTACGTAATTAATAAAACAATACAACACATGACTTCCGTTCTTCTTTGCATTTTCTTATTTCGTTGCGGTGTCGGGTGAGCTCTGTTCTTCCTTCCTTGGTACCTTAAATTTCAGCAAACCAGTCTGTAATCTCGTTGACCATCTCTTCAAATTCTCTCCAAGATGAACGTTGCTTTCTGGGTTTTAAAGCGTTATTGATCACTGTCTTAATAATTAGGTATTTGAAGAGTCACAGATTTGTAAAAGGAGCTCATTTGGATAGTTGTAATTATCATCATCATCATTGTTGTTGTTCTTAGCATTTGGCCCGCTGGTCTTGTTTAGTACTCACAAGAAAAGCTATCCATGCACGATGGGAGGTTTTGTTTTTCCACCACTTTGTCACAGGGCCTGATGCTCACTGGGGCGCAGAGGTAGGGACTGGCCCAAGGCCACCCACTTGGCTTCATGCTAAGGGAGGACTAGAACCTGCATCTCCTGCTGTTCATCCAGCACCTTCACCACTAGACCACACAGGCTCTTGGACTAAGGGAGGGACTGGCCCAAGACCCCCACTGAGATGCCATGGCTGGGGCGAACTAGAACCCAGGTCCCCCCAGTCCTAGTCCAGCACCTTCACCACTACACCATGCTGGCTCTCTCAGTTACCATCATTATTGTGTCACTTACGTAAGAAACCAATTGCAGTTTTAGCATTAAAAGAAAACCGAAAGAGCATCCAGAACAACGAATCCTCTGCAGTTGCCTCTGCTTACACTGAATTGGCTTGGAAGATGGAGCCTTGTTACTCAGAGATGTAATACAAGAAACCTCACATTAAGGAATCGCTTGTGGTTACGCACAGCCATAACAGACATTTTATAAGAAACCATCAGAATGAAGAAGAGCCAGGAAATGCAACAGGATTGGAGAGACCATAATCTTAGTACCAAAGTTCAGTTTAATTTGCCTGAGGACTGAGATTTTTCGCAGAATGGGTAGAAGTGATTCTTTTTTTCCCCTCCAAATCATGAAATGGGGTTCTGGTCAGCTGCTAAATCCTGCAGTTACTAAGTTATGGAAGAGCCCTGAAAAGGTCAATTCAGTATGCAGCTGCAGGGAGAAAAGGCTAACTCAACATAGTAGTATTAAGAAAGTGAGAGAAACATTGTTGGAAGTATTATAATGCTTCTAGGTCTCGCCCTCCCAGCTTTATCCTGGAGGAGATCATGAGATTTTGCCAAGGACCACATTAAAAAAAGCTTTAGGAAATATATTCAAGAGCAAGAGTCAGTCAAAATCCAGATATTTTACTGAAGCCATTCCACAACTGCAAAGGATCATGTCCTCAAGGGTATTGTTTGTGAGAGGAGGAGGCCATCCATGCATCAGGAATCCCACACAGACCCAAAGCAAAATGGGGCAAAACGGTCCAGAAAAGAAAAACAGTCAAATTGTTGTCCTTAGGATGTCCAACTGTGCAACTCATGCCTACTCTGCTGGCTGAGGAGGCTTGATTGAAATACTTTTTTTTGGGGGGGGGGGGAGGTTGGATTTCTTCTTCCATTTTTCTTTAAAGTATCTCAGAGATAGGCAAAAGGTTCACAGGGGAATCCCACGCCTGTGTTGAAGTACTCAGAACCACAGCAAACCATGCAAAGCACCTTCTGCATGTGGGAAAAGCCACAGGGCTTCCTTGGAGTTCTGGCTTGGCTGCTGCTGCAGGAGAAACCTACAAAGGCAGGGGGATAATAGAGTGTCCTCAGAAGCTGGGAAGCACGTGGCTTCTTACTGTCCAACCTCCCTTTCTGGGAGAGAAAATTCAGGAAAGAAACAGGGCAGATGGATAGGTGAGCTGCTGATTTCCCTGCTTCTCCAGAGGCCAGCCAGATGGTCTTCTTGCTCACCTTGCCTCATCCCACCCAAATCCCAAAGATCAGCCACAAACACTGCAGGAGCAAGTGGGGGCTGAAAGAGCCTGAAGTGGCTGAGTGCCGAGTCTATGTCTGTGTGAGTGGAGGCTGAACTTAGAATCTAGATTATCCAGAGTTGGGCTGAGAGACCGTTGTCAGCCAGTTCTGTTTTGCTGTTCTAGTCCTGTGGCTGCCACGGAGGGCAGAAGCCTCCAACCCACCTTTTGCACAAATGTAGGAGCATAATCAAGCCCAGATAAAAGTTCTACTGGTGGGAAGGGTAGATGACCTAGACACAGAGATACCATCCCCTGGACAGGACTGTCTTCATACCTGTTCAGGTGCTTGGACTGAACTCAGATTGCCACCCTCAACTCTGGCAGCGAACCCTGTTGCCCAGCTGACCTCCCTCTTGAGGCTGCTTCTGAAGACTGCCTAGAAATTTAAGTTGGTGCAAAATGGTTCTTAGTTCTCACATCGTTCAACTTCTCCGCTCTTAAGATGGTTTTGGGCCAAGTCCAGGGGCTGGCTTTGACCTCTTAAAGGCCTGAGAAGACCTAGACAACCAATGCACTTCAAACCTCGGGGCAACGGCCCTTGCAGGGCTGTGCTCTATCAAGTGTGCAAGTAGACATTAAGGGAGGCTGTTCTCATAGAAGGCATCCGGGGGGGCTGAACGCTGTGTGCACCTGGTGAAGGAAGGAGGTGAGCCAGACAGGCGATTCTCCCAAGGGTGAAGAGAATGTGGAAGCCCATCCTCCTCCTCCTCCTCTTCCACCCTGCCTTTCAAAAAACCACCATGGGCTGCCAAGGGCTTTCAGCGTATCTGACTCTGCCCATTTTTCTGCTCAGTTTGCATTCTGTGAGCACGTGCTGCTTCCTGTTCTATGCCGTGGGATTCAATTGTCTCTTTTAATGCACGCTGTTACTTCCTTAAAACAACCCCAAGGTCAGCTTATTCATTTCTGAATAAAGATACAGATGCTGTTCAGCTGAGCTTGTCTTCTGGTGATCGTATCCATGCAGTCTTCTTGGCAGCATTATGCAAATAGCTTGCCATTTCTCTCTTCCAGGCTAGCCTCTCCGCATCGTCCGTCCAAGTATTAACCCTGCTTAATTTCTGGCAACAGTCAAAGCTGGCTTTGGTGCTGCCACCTACTGTAAAATTAGAATTTAAGGGAGTCTCAAACCCAGCTGGAGAAATTTCTGCTTTCTCCAGAGCACACAGTTCCCTTGAAAAATGGCAGGAGTGTCTGCAATCAGAGCCCTGCCTTGCTGTGTGTGTTGCAATGCTTTGATTGTACCGTTGTGGCTTCCTTCTTGACTTTTTCGACCCACAGACAGCCCTGAACAAAGGGAAGAGCAAGTCACCCATTTTAAGTTTGGCTTTGCTCCATAAATGGAATAAATCTTTTATAAATTGTACACAACCGTTATTGGTGAGGATAAGAATGATTTGTTCCTTATTTCAGTGGAAATGTGTATAAGAACATCCACACTTAAGGTGGTAGGTAATCCTTTAAGAAATTGACAAATATCTTGGGCTATCAGGAACAAGGCATGGCAAACTTTCAATAATGTTCTAGTTAGCTTTAATGATGTGAAACAGCAAGACAGGCCCTTATGTAAATGTTGGTGCTTGCCAAGGAAAACAGAGTGCGGAAATGGTGAACAGGACAACCAGGCAGAAGATCAGGAGAACGTATCTGTAAGCACCAACTGGAAGTCAAAAGGCATGATACTTATTTAGTAATCTCCTCCACACAGACAAGTAGGGTATAACTTCAGCTAGGTAAGAGTCGAAATTTTAGAACAACCTGGATTGAAAAATCCAAGAGATTCTTCGAAGAATGGCGCTCTGGCCAAGCCAAGGTCAACAGACATATAGACTTAAACCTATCTATGGGCCTATCCAAAGACAATCAAATGCTTCGTTCACATAAACTGCTACCACAGATGTTTCCCCCAATCACTTATAACCCACGTGGTAGAAAGAGACACCTAACCCTCGCCACCCAACAAGCCTGACTTCCTAGTCTCTCCTGCACTGATGATATTGCTTAGCATGTTGATAAAAAGCTTGCAAGCCCAAAACGTAGCCCAGAGTATCACACAACATCCCAAGCTTAAACTACACGTATCCTCTACTATTGCACTTACATAGAGTTTTCCCCAAAAGTGATGTGGAACTTGAACTGAAGATTGCTTGAATTTTACTATGCGCTTGAGTAAAATTATACTCTGGCGGGTATTGAGTTTTGGAGTCTGAAAGAAACGAACCAACCTGACCCGTGCCAGGATCGCTCAATCCTTCTTCCCTGCCATGATGTACCAAATTCAGTCTGGTTCCATCTACGCTTATTGTTACGAGGACGGTTCTTTTATCTAAGCCAATTCAGTAAAAGGAGGCCCAGTCTGTATTTGCTATTTCATTTAATATGCTGTAACTATCGGAACTGCCAGAGGAAAATGGAAGCCATCCATTTGGGGGGAAAAGAGCCCAGCATGTGTTTCCTTTGCTGAAACGCGTTGCCGTGACTTTCTGACCCTCTTCTTCCCACATTTGTTTCAGCTCTTGAAACACGCGCTCGCATTCGCACGCCTGCCCTTCCTCCCCGGTCCTGATCTTCATTTCTGCTACTTCTCGTAACCTGCGTGGTGGCGGGGCAGGGATACGTGAAGTGCCGCGTGCACGTTTAAACTGCATCAGTCTGTTGCAGAAAAAAATAACCCTGTCTAATTGCTCCATACATACATACATTTCATAGTCCTCAAGGTGCCATGCCAGGATTCCACAAAAGGGCCCCAAATCACATTCCGTGTCCTTGACAGATCTATAATAGCCCTCCCCAAATCAGCAAAATAGAACTTTTTTATTGGCAAAACGCTTATTCCCGAAAGCAATGACCAACAGTATAAACGCGTAAGACACGATGAAGTATCTGCATGTGTGTGTATATGGGTCAGCATGTCTACACACACACGCACACGCACACACACCCATACTCCCACCCCAATGTTAAAGCTCAGAAAAACACTGCAGAGCAGCTAGTTGGGCAAACTAATCAGAAAGCTTTTTCCTCTGGATGCAGTACTTACATTTGAGTAACTTTCACTCTTGCTCTATGGTTTCTCTTGCTGTTCATGTTGTAGATGAAGTTAGATTCTAGCAGCGGCTTTTTAAAATTTATCATCATTTACAAAGCAGCAGGAAAATATGCGGTGCAAACATGGAACGATTGTTCTGTCCCGCTTTTGCACGGGGAGTGCATTGGAGTGGGTGGGACCCAGGGCCGCGTCTCAGAACATGTCTACATCAACCTTGCCTCGGCTCCGTTTCTCAGCCTCAGCGACTTTAAGATGGGTGGAATTCAACTCCCAGAACGCCCTAGGGTGGTCACTAAAATTGAAGACCAAGGGGCTGACCTTGAAGGTAGTCTGAAAGCCCCAACCAACATGGTGACCCAACCGTGCTGGCCAGAAACAGCCGTTGTCTCTTGTCAGCCAGGGTTTCCTCTTCCACTCAACTGTTGCTGGACCTTGTACTGCTGCTCATGAAGCCCTTCATGGTTTGGGGTCAGAGTATCTGAACGGGCAATTCCTCCCCTAGTTTCCCACCCCCAGTTGGAGAAAGGGATCCTTAGAGGCAGCAGCTGTTCAAAACTAGCCCCTTAAGTGAAGAGGAGCAGCTCCGTTAGCCATCAAAGGCTGCCGAATTTTAAATTCTCTCTTGATTGTTAATTTTCTTCCACTGCTGGGCGGGTGTTTCGATTTTTCAGAGCTGCTGTTTGCACTAACTCCTTCGATTGCCATATTGTTGACCTCTAGACCTTGAAATGCACTGGAATGTGGCCCGTGTATTTTTGGTTTCTATTTTTGGGTGCTTGTTCGTTATTAAAAGCATTTTATCTTTGGTTTGAATTTTCTGTTTCAGAACACGTTTTAGCAAGCAGGTTACGTATTGCAGATCATCTTGACAGACTTGGAGTTAAGTTCTCGAAACGAAGCCGTCTTGGAGGCAGCGTGCCCTTGCCGATCCTCTTCCATAAAGGGAGGCTTCAAGTTTTTAGACAAGCTATGAAGAGAGGAATGTCTGTGTGTGTTGCACGTGTGCACAGCGAAGTGAAGATGGTGGCTGCAAGCATGCAACTGAATCCTTGCAATTTTTCTACGTACGCTGCATTGTTTCTGCCGAGATATTCATTACACAGAGCGACCTAATTTAGCTGTTGTATCTCACTTTTTCCATTTATTAGCTTAAAGCTAAACCCATTATGCCATCAGTGCACTGAATAGATTTTCTGACCAAATTTATTATTAAAAAAATCAATTTATTTATTAGAACTCCATTTATAGTAATAAATGAAAAAAAAAGGACAGGGAACTTTGTACAAGAGTTATGTACAGCTTGCAAGTAAAACATTATTTATTTTACAGTACAAACATTAGCGAATCAAGTGAGCTGGGCTGACCAAATGTTGGTCATCATCGTATATCCTTGCAAAGCACCATCATACAGACATTTATGAACGTATTAGTTGGATTAAAAAAAAAGAGAGAGTTAACGAAGTTTAAAAGCTAACAAAAACAAAGCAAGAACATTCAAAGGTTAAAAAGCAGCAAAGGATCCTTCATTTAGACACAAGATTTGCTTCAGTCTCTTTGCTCAGAGCTTCCTCACCATTTCCCCCAAATTGGCTAAAAAAATGGCACAAGACCCAGACTCCTTTTTCATTTGGGGTGGGGAGGAGACTGGTATAAACCTCCACTTTCAATTTCTCGTTGACATCCTCTGCCACTGTGAATCTTCCTTCCCTAGTTTCTTTCTTCCTTTTGGAAGTTAAAAAAGGAATTTCTCTACAGCGATTTCCACGGACAGCCTTGGTTGAACGTATTTACAGTACAAAAGTGGTCCTTGGGATCAAATTAACCAATATCCAAAGCTAATGAAAATATGTCAGTGTAAATCCAGAACCTCCTTTTTAGGCCCATTCAGCACGAAGCTAGAATAATAAAAACATATTTTACATCTCTATGAGGTGTTACAGTGTTGAAACACTGCATTTTCCCATTTAAAAAAAAATCCATTCCTTTATAAAGATTTAACTACTGGTCAAGATGTTTAACTATTCCTTTCATATTTTAAAAAGAGTTGACACATTTAAAACCCTTAAGTAAAAGCTAGCAACGTTATTACCATGTTTCAATGGATTCTTACAGATCATATTTATTTAAAGCAATTAAAAATAATTCCAAGTCTTTTAAAATGAAATAATATTGCTTTACTTACAGAGAATGTGCCCCGGGAGGGTCTATTTCAAGAAAAAGCATTTTAGAACTAGTTTTCCTAGCTTTATGTGTTCACCAAAGCAAATTATTCACTCTTTAGAATCCAAGAGAAGATGAGGAGATGCAAAATGTTGAAATGAGGTAAGACAGCTTTCCTTGCCTACGGACCTGCAGCTATCACACATTTGATGCGTGCCACTAAAACTATGGGTCTGTGGCCAATTGAAGATTTTCTTCAAGGAGGGGTGGAATAAATGGGAGGAGACCTGTGCTCGTCCACATCAAAACGTGGTATCTGCAAAGGGTTAGTATATTGGTTTTACAGCTTTTGATTGAATCAGACTAATCAATAAAATTCATTGTTCTTGTTGCAAAGGGTTAGTAGGTCTCTCTTCAGTACTTCCTGATGCTTCTTAAAAGTCTGAGAATGACTCTACGGTTGGGTTCTTAAGTGTTCTCTGAGCTTGGCTGTGCACAGATGATGTGACCGAGCCTGGTGAGAAGACCAAGGACCCCACAATTCAAGTCAGAGCTATTTATGTTCTCCACCACTGGAATGGATCTGCTACAGGGCTCTGCAGCTTTTGTCTCCCTGCTGGGAGCAAACTGCTATTGGGTGAAACAAGAAATTCTGGGGAAATGAAGGCGTGGAGGAAACCTATTTAGATTTGCAAATCAAACCTTAAAGAAAGACACCATTTCATTACGTTTGCATGGAGCCATCTGAACAGCAACTAAACCGTGGGAATCCTTTGCCTCAGTGGGGGTAACTTCTGGTTCACAAAGACATTAAACAGGTTTTGGAGATCCTTGGTGTGACTCAAGGCAAGAACCACCTTACAGGAGAAAGTGGCACAGAGACACTTTGGCAAGAGAAAAGATCGCTGCTAACACAAGCACATTTCTGAACTGACAATGCAAAGTTCTGCATTCCCCACTGCAAGTTTGTTCATGCCAATTCAATCAGAATAGTGCGCACTGAAAGAGAGATACAACAATGAGAAATTAATTCTCTCCAGCACTGTTTCACACATCTCGTGTTTCAGGTGACCCTGTATCTTTTGGACTAAAGCACTGTTTTTCAACCCCCAGAATTCCCCAGCCAGCATGTGTATTTATGCACCCAGAAGGGTTTGAAGACACGTGCCTCAACTTCAGAAAACAATTCCACAAAGTGGCCATAAATTAGCACAAAGTGGAGCAACGACATTTCCCAGGGAGTGTCTGAAATGTCTGTATCCTCTTCAGTCCCAAAGTTTGCAGTTCAGAGCGTCCTTAAGAAAAGATTCAGCTGCTCCCTGTCTGCAAACCAAAAAAACTGCACGCTGCAATCAAGGAACTGCTGGAGTTGGAGAGCTTCTCACATACTTTCGGGTAACATGTCATGAAGACAACCTAGCAACCTCTTTTTATCATCGAGATTAAAAAAATCAACAGCACACGGAGCTCGGAAAATACTTCGACGAAAAGGAGGTTCGGAAACAGGCATTCACAGTGGTTCAGGCTTAAGAAGTGAACTTCTGCCAGACAGCAGGGAGCAGCTTGTTGGAGTCACACGCTGCAAGGAC
The DNA here is from genome assembly GCF_059951505.1 of Python bivittatus. NCBI lineage: Eukaryota > Metazoa > Chordata > Lepidosauria > Squamata > Pythonidae > Python > Python bivittatus. Next base: position 2,148,088 of record NW_028277029.1, on the reverse strand, counting down.
TGGCCTCGGCTGGATCAACACCGCCCCAGCGAGAAGGGGCATTTCCGATCACGGATGCATCCAGACTGAAAAAAGCGTTCGCATGTTGCTCAATAAAGAAAAATGGCATGATTTAAAATACAAGCTGTACGTGGCGATTAAGTGCACCTAGAGTCACGGGATGTACTGCAAGTATATAGGTCTTCCTTTACATTAAAGGAAGAGCCCAACGTTAATTTTTATAAATATGCCACCTATATGTTTTATTCTTTGATTGTGTGCTTAAAAAAAATAGGGCACCTGTTTGGGGACACGGAAGCCTACTGAAGCTGGGAGAAGTGTTTTTTCCAGATGCAATTACCCTCGTCTCAAGTCTGAAAACATTACTGACCTGGTAGAATTCATCCGATTGCACTGGCAGGAAGAAACGAAAAGACTTTCTCGCACACGCCCATAAGTGCGCAGGCACACACATTCTCGCAAAGAGCCCGCTCATCAAGGACTCAGACCCCAGGACTCTACTCACGGTGAGAGAGCAGCAGCGACCCAGCGGTACGTCTGCTCCCTCTCCTGCAGCCACAGAAGTGAAACTCTTTTTGAAGAAAAAGAGAGCACGCCAACTCCCGTTCATGGAGACGGATGACTTTTCCAATCCCACAAGAGGCTGTATCTTGTGTCAGAGAAGGAGTGTGCGTGGCCTAGCTCAGCTCGATCCGTTCCCCATCTCACGACAAGCAAGTCCTGAGGTGCAAGCGCCAAGCGAACAGCCTCCCCACTAAAAAAACCAAAGGCACGCAGCTCTGCGCTGGCGCGCCGCGTCTGAAAGAGGTGCAGCAAGGCTCGGCTTCTCTACTGGGTGGCTGCTTCATAAAGAAGCTGCACATTTTCCTGGGCTCGGGTGGGATCCCCACAGGCTCAGGCCCACACGTGGCCGACTAAAGGGGGAGGAGGCCAACAGAGTGCCGCAAAGTTGATCCACGTTGCTGCCGGCTCCTTAATTCAACTGTGTGTTTTCCTGGGGCTCGGTGGCTACTCGCCAAGGCCAGGAAAAGGCACTGTTTCCTTATGGAGCTGCTCACAGGTAGCGAAAGTGCCCCCACTCCAGGTCAGAAGCATCCTTGCCCACGTTGGACCCAACGAGAAGACGTTTCTACAGCCTTGGACAAAGCCACGCGCAACACAACGGTGGAACTTCAAAGCAGGGACAAAGAGCTGGGAACCCAGTACGTTTGGGACAATTCAAAGGGTGAGAATTAAAGGAAGTGTTCAGAAGCGTGTGTGAGCATGATGCTTTTAGTGCTCTAACAGCTCCATTTTTGTAGAAAACAAAGCCCTTGGTGTACCGTTAGTGATCTGTCCCAACAGCTTTCTTCAGGTTTAACTCTGGCCCATCAGAGTTAAAAACATTCAGTTACTCAACTCTTTGCAGATATTTTTTAAACGCTGCTTGGTCATGACGGTCCTTTCATTCTTTTCCTTGTCTCTTTTTTTCCTTAAAAAAAAATCATCTTCGTCTTTTTTTTTATATTTGGCTCATTGACAGCAACATCTCCTGGTCTTTCCACACTCAGTCCCTTCACTGATTTAAGGCATCTTCTTGTGTTCCATTTGGAAAAATAATAATTAAAAAAAACTCTGTATACAAACTTTAAAAATTTCTTATGTCACAAAGCAGCAATCTCTGTTTTAGGAAAATATATAAATAACCTCTTCACTCCCTCCCTCTCCCCATTCTACAAAAGGCAGCCTCCCCATTTCAAATACTTTAACTGTACACAGGAGACCCTGCCCTCACGTCCTCAACAGGGGCAACGCTATTTACACAGCTGAGCTGGAAGCAGTCCGGGGGGGCACCTCTCACGAGGAATCGGTGCAAGGAGAAGGTGGCGGGGGGTAGAGGTGGTGCGTGTAGCTCCGTTCTGTGTACGGGGATGGCGGGCAACTCTCGTAGTTCTCCTCTGCCGACAGGTACTGGCTGCGTGGCGTCGGGGGCGGCGGCGTGGGCTCAGAATCGTAGTTGAGATCGCTGGCATAGCCTTTGCCCCCCATCGTCATCACCCGCCGGCTGGGTGCGTAATCACTGTCACAAACGTCTGTACTGCATGGGGTAGTAGGAGGTGCAAAATGGCGGTAGCTGTAGGGCCTGTAACTGGACAGAAAACATTAAGAGGCACGTAAGCACGAACTTCTGAAAACAACTGCAGGTCTTCTCGAGCCATGCGATGTGTCACCCGCGGCCACTGAGGACCAAATGCCTTTTGGATGGACTTCCTCTTACAGAGTGAGCGGCGGCTCTTAAGTTAAATGGAAAACCAAAATGGCTCCACGTGCGTCCCCCGTCAAGCAGGCTTTTAAAAACAGAGGATGCTCCGTACTTCCGTGGCTGCTGAACCAGGTCTGTCTCCCAGCAAACAAGCAGGGAGAATTTCACACGTTCAGCAGAAACCCTTACAACGGGCCCTTCTTTTCTCCAGATGCGATACAAATCACTGCCGCGGACCGGCCGGGAAATATCCCGAACCCGTCTGCAAGCGGCCCGAAACTCAGGCTGGGGACGTGGGGCCTTACCTGTATGATCGGTGTGTAGAAGGGCTGTTGGAAGAATAGCCAAACTCCATTGTGTAACGGGAGTCCTCCGTGGCCGGTGATGGAGGAGGGTTCAAAATCTTTAAAGGGAGGACAGAGGGAGCGTCAGCGTTAAGAGAACCACAATATTGCGCTAAGGGAATATTTTCTGCCATCCTACTAGGGCTGAGCGCTGAACCGGTTTGTTACATATACTACAGTGCTACTTGTAGAGGTATTTTCTTTTCATTTATTTCATTTACATCCAGATTCCTTTCCCTCTGGTGTAACTACAAGCCATGTTTCCCACTTGGATCCTGACCACCTCCAGATCAATTTGCGTTCCGTGTCCCTGTTCCTTTCAGCTGGAATTGAATCCTTAAGGGAAATATTTATTTAATAACCTTTTAAGTCACTCTTCTACTGAAGACCCAAAGCAGTCCACAGAGAATAAAGCAAAACGCATCAACAATTATAGCTGTTCATTCTCAGGTCCCATGATAATCTTTCTTGCAGTATGTTTTCTTCAAACGACATTAAAACAAACACAAAAATGTTTATTTTACTCATTCTATTCATTATTTTCTCCCCTTCCTTCTTGAACCACCCATTCTTCATAAATAAAATTTAATCTGGCCAACAGAGTAATTTATCAAGATAATTTCGCCACAGCCAAAAAAACCCTCCATCAATACAAATTAAACTTTATATATTAGTGAGCATCACGCTCAATTACTCCACTGGATCCCCAGAAGCAAGCCGGAGCTCCCACACTATGCGTACCACACTGTCCTTCCCACAGGGATGCCTAACCATTTCATTTTTTTCCTGCAATTTTAAGCAAATGCTCCAATTTGCACTTTTTGAAAGAACATAAAAACAAGACATACTTTGGGCTTCATATTTGTGGTAACTTTCTTGGCACAACCCCCAAACCAAAATACAAAGTACAGAGGCATCTTAGTTGTTTTTCTGACCAAGAGATCAGAGTCTTCCTTCTGCAAGACCTTACTGGGAAGCCATGAAAACAGTTGTCAGGTTTCCACCAAGACCCTCTGCTCATTATTAATTGTTTCAGGTTTGGCTTTCTGTATTTTAAAATTTGTACTCATATTTTATTGGTCTGGAGGAAGGAAGGAAGGAAGGAAGGAAGGAAGGAAGGAAGGAAGGAAGGAAGGAAGGAAGGAAGGAAGGAAGGAAGGAAGGAAGGAAGGAAGGAAGGAAGGAAGGAAGGAACTTTATTGGATTGCTTTTGTTTGCGTTGAGAATAAATCTCACAGCTTCAGATACCAGAGAAGTCTCTTACTGGAGGGAAGTAGGCTCCTTTGATGCTTGAAGAGCTGCTGGAGGATGCCCCGGTAACGTGAGCTCTGTCGTAAGGTGGGCCGCTGCTTCCTGCCATGATGCTAAGCGAACTGATCACAGACTTGCCACGGGACATTCCTAAAAACCAAAGAAATCCAGTTAAAGGCTTGGAGGAGAAGCTATTTATTTAAGCATCAAACGTCCAACCCAATTTAACAGCAGTCCTGTTTGCTTCATGGTCACGATGATGCGGGGGCCATGCTGAAGAGTTCCTCCTCACACATTACGCACTTCTTCACAGAGACCCAATTCCAAATACTGGGGAAAAGGAGGGGACAAGACCAACAGCAGAAAGACCAGCACTGCAAAACAACTCTGCCTGCAGCTCAGAGACTCGATCCGGAGGAGAGCCCAGGGCAGGCTTTGTGAGGAGCAAAGCGGGGCAGATGTAGATCACCCTTCAGATCTACCTCCCTGGACCGTCAGAGGTATTCTGGGGAAGGGGAGGACTTGAGATTCCAAAAATCTGTGCCTGAGGAGTCTGTTCGCCCCCCCCCCAATCCTTCACACACTAAGGAAGAGATTTGATTGATGTACACTTTTAGACCCAGTTGCCTTCCCAAATAGGAGCTACTCATACACCTTTTACGAGACTTCCAGCCACGTTGGACATTTGCTTAACTAGCAAAATGCCCGGCTGGCCTCCTGCCTGTTGTATCCCTCAGCATTTTCCAAACTTTTGGAAAATGGAAAATTTTGCTTTCATTTCCTTTCCAATTAACAAGGACAGCAGCAGCGTTGTGATATCAAGATTACATCAGGACGCTCAGCTTCTGCAGCCTGCAGGGGCAGTCCCTTTTCCTGGGAGATGTCTCGGCTCACTCCTTCTGCCCAGGGTTTCGTTTCCATCTGAAACCAGGGTGGACATGGTCGGATCCATCTTCCCTCCGTTCCAGAGACCCGTGGACAGATACACACAGAGCTCCTTCGGACACTGTTTACAATTAGCATGTTGTGTGAAGAAGGATGAGGAAAAACTCAGGGCTAATCTGAACTGCTAATAAAATGCTTATCAGGGATCATGATAAATTCACAACAAACGGTATTACTGAACTGCTGACAAAAATGTCTGAAGTACTATCTGTGCACAAATTTGGAAAATAGCAGGCTGCTAGTTGCATTCCTACTCCCGTAAGATTAGGTTTTGGACTCCTTTGATGCACACGCGTCAAACCTGATGTAAAAAGCAACGACAATCTGGACTGATTTCTATGTGAGGTCATCAAAGGTCATTGTTCATGACACATCATTGTAATGATTACTGTCTCCTGGGGGAGGCCTCTGGATCTTTATCCTGCTGTGCTTTCCACTGTTAGAAATGTTTTTTGAAAAAACTTGGATGAACGGGGAGAAGTGGAGAAAGGCAACTCTTCAGCCTGGGTGAGGGTCAATAAAGGCAGCATCGCATGAAATTATCAGGAGTTCAGCTCAATTCAAGCACTGCCAAATGTTTCTTAAAATATATATTTGCTCTATGATTTCTTTGATGATTTTGTCACCTGACTGATTGCTTTCTTGGAGTATCTGTGCACCAGGTTGTTATGTCTACCTTAAAATACTATACACAGCATTTTCGGTATCATTTTCAACACTGCGAAAAAAGGTATTAAAAGCTCTGGTTGACACACATCAGCAAATGTTCTCTGGTCTACCTAGGAAGAAAAGATGATGTACAAGGCTGACCTGGAAGAGATCCAGAAAGGGAGCTTGGGTGAGGCACATAACCCAGAGGAACAGAAGGTGGCCCATGAACCGCATAGTCATTGGTCATGGCTTCGCCATCGCCCTTCATGCGCGGGCACAGCACTCTCTGGCAAACGAAGTACATAGCACCAACGACAAAGACTGTAAGAATCACACCAATGATGGAGCCTATTGTATTGGTGGCTGGTGGGGCTGGTTCTTCCGTTGTGTCTAAAAGGAAGGAGAAAAATCAAACTTAAAAAAAAAAAAATTACAGCCCTGTAGAACTTCTTAATGTGTTTTGGAATCTGCCCAGTTATATATATTAATGGGAAGTGAAATTATCACACAATAACTGACCTGTTTCCTTACACTGATACTTGCCACAAAAACTGTGCATTTTCACACATGAGCAGCCCTCCACGGGGTATATAAATCAAGGCTAAATTACAGAGGACAAGTCAAACCGAATGTGCCACGTCCCGTCGCCCATAGCAGGACACCATTAGGACATGAAGGCTAAGTCGGTGATGCGGCAAAGCTTGCTTATTTATTTATTGATTGATTGATTGATTGCATGCCGCTGAATAATTCTGACTCCCAGCAGCTGAACAGAAGAGACACAAAAAGCAAGCCTATTGGCATACTTACAGCAGCCCTGTTCATCTGAACTGTCGTAACAATCCAGGTTGTGATCACATTTCTTGCTCTTCCCGATGCACTGACCGTTAACACACCGGAACTGATCTGTTAAACAGCGGACTGGAGGAGGGAAAGTAAATCCATCACTAATCGATGAGAGGAATATTTGAAACTGCAAGGTAAACGCTCAGCATAAAAGACGTAGACAACTGACAGCATCAAACAAGTTCCCGACCTTGGACCGCATTTATTGTTGTTCACCTTTTTTAAACATTTGCAACTTGCCGTTTAAGGCAAATGTCCCCAGAGAAGTGCACAATGAAAGGTAAAGCCACTACAAACAAGCCCACGATCTGCTCAAACGGGATACGTAAACTAGATAACAAGCTTTGCAAACGGTAGTTAATAAGCGCCCGTCTATTTAAAACAGGTCCGTCTTAGTCCGAGTCCGAAAACTAGCCATGATGGGTCCTGATGGGGGTTAGCTGGAATAGGGTTCCACCAGCAGGAAACCCCAAGTGGAAAAGCTCCATCCTTCTTCGCTGAGATCCTAATGGCTTCAACAGAAGGACAAGAAAGGGATTTCAAAGTTGCAGGTGGCTTATTCAGGGTGGGAGCGGGCCTCACGGTAACTTGCACCGTTTGCCAGCATGACAAAAAAGGGTAGAATTGCACTTCCAAACAGCACAAAAAGTGCCAGTGCTGGCCACAACTGCACTGTGGACAACCCTGCCAACCAGTCAATTTTGGTCTACCTAACCAGCAGCTCCTGGAACCCCAAGTTGTCGAGATAAAGCCTCCAAGCCATTGTGGAAATCACCCAACCCCGATGTCCCTGAACAAGGATAAACAAACGAAATCCATCTTGAATTGATGGGGCTTTTCCTTCTCTGTTTGTTTATTCACAGTGGGGCACTCTGCACACCCAGCGGGGGCCATAAACAAATAGTTGCTTCCTTTGAAAGCCTTGCTTGACATATCAGAAGCCTTTATCCTGCCCCATTTTCATGCCAGATATGAGGGTTCTAGAGAGTCCCAGAAAGGTTACAGAAGTAGAGTGGAAATGAACCAACCCCAAACCATGGGGGAGAGGAAAATGAGTAATCCTAGCAAAGGAAATAAGAGATTGGACCAATGAGGATTAACAAATTTATGGCATACTTTATTAAAGAGTTAAAAAAAAAAATTACAGTGCTGCACTGATTGTACCAAATCTCCTCACGGCATCCTTTTAGAAATAGGAACTTTGTCGAAGTTTTTGGTAAATCAGCATGTTTAAATATTCATTTCTCTAAGTCAGAGCCTGTCTGTTAAACACCGCCATGACCATACAAAATATATTAAAGGAACCATCAAGACTTAAAACCTGTAAACACGTTCTTTTAAATATCTACAGGTTGACATTCCTAAAAATGCGGGCAACAGTTGAACTTCAAATCATTAATTCATTCCTCAGTTAGTTGCTGGAATTCTTGCAATCCCATCCCTTTGTCTTCCAAGAAATCTGCTAAGGGGAGCTCTGTGAGAGCCGCCTTCCCGGTGGGTCAGGGCAATTGTCCCAACGTCTCTCCTACGACAACTCCTACGTCAGTCGGAAACATGAATACCTTCACACTTCTCTTCGTCTGAGTTATCCTGACAATTTGGTTCTCCGTTGCACTGCAGGGTGGCATCAATGCATTGCCCGCTCTCACACTGGAACTGAGAATCGGAGCACACGGGGCAATTCTTCTCGTCACTGGCATCTTCACACTCCGTGAACCCATCACAGCGCCAGGCAACAGGGATGCAGTCAATCTCTCCTGTGTAGCATGTGAAATGTTGCGGGGAGCAAGTTGGAGGCTCTGTTGGGGGGGGTGGGAAAAGGCTCTTTTTCAAGATGGAACAAGACAGTAAGTAGCTGTCTGAGCAAGTGGCAAATCTCTCTGAGGAAGCTGGAATTACATTTCTGGAAAACGGGAATCAGGGATTTGTTTGAATCACACACTGACTGGACTCTGTCAGCTCGTAACCCATGGCTCTAGCTGGACATCAGGGTCCAGGCGGAACTGTCACACTGGCACAGGAGGGAAAGACACGCGCACTCCTGCTTTCGGAGGAGCTGCTGTGCCAGACCTTTGCAGAAAGACGCGCCCTGTGGCACCTTAAAGACTAACCAGTTTATTACTGGAGAATCTTTTGTAGATCCTAGTCCTTTTCATGATCCAAACAGGTGCCAAAACCACCCACCCAAGTCAACTGTGATCTATGAGCTAAGCAGCAGAAAACTGGTTCATCTTTGTGGTGACATAAATCTGTTACTAATCTCAGGGTCACCATTGTTTCAAGAAAAACATCCACTTTAAGGCTTTAAAAAGAGCCACTTTCTACACCCCACGAACACAAACAGGTGCTCCAAAAAGTTTGTGAGTAGCCACGTGTGGAGGCCGAGAAGCCAAAGCAGTGGGTGACCAAACATTCCAACGGCTGGAGCGGGAATCGCGCTTCCCCCTTTCTTCTGACTCACAAAACCAAAATAAATCATGCAAGTAAAAAGAAAAATGGAGGTAAAAGAAAAAGCAAACAAAAAAAAGAGAAGAAGAAGAAGAAGAAGAAGAAGAAGAAGAAGAAGAAGAAGAAGAAGAAGAAGAAGAAGAAGAAGAGGAGGAGGGGGAGGGGGAGGGGGAGGGGGAGGGGGAGGCCACTTGGGTCTAGTGGGGAAGCCCCCAGGCTAGAAACCAGGAGACGGTGAGTTCTAGTCCCGCCTGAGGCACGAAAGCCGGCTGGGTGACTTTGGGCCAGTCCCTCTCTCAGCCCTACTCACCTCACAGGGTTCTCATTGTGGGGAAAATAGGAGGAGGAAGGAGGATTAGGTATGTGCACTGCCTTGAGTTATTTATAAAAATAAGGCAGGATTAAAAAATCTAAACAAAAGTCACCAAACGGGCATCAACAGTCCTCCATTTAAATCCTTTCTTTTCTCCAGGAGCATCATTGGCTCACTTCATCTCAACACACACCCAGTGAAGGAGGTGCCCTCAGCGCAAAGGCACCCCATGATCTGCACAGGAAGGTGGAACTTGAACATGACTCTTCCTCCGGCACCCTGGCCTTGCACCACAAATTGCAAGACCATCTGCCTTGCAATTTGCAGAATTCAGATGGTCACGTTGTGGATTTCTGAACATCAGTACAAGATGCACGCACACACAAAAGTGGATAAAAATAGAAAAGGAAAACAGCCCCCCTGCCCTTGCCAGAGGTATTAATTTCTACAGATATCAAGAATACCTTAAAAAAGAAGAGTCTTACCTCCACAGGAAAGTTCGTCTTCAAGAAGGACCAGATGCATGGGACAGGAACAACGGGTAGTTCCATCGCTTTTTATAATGCAGATGTGAGAACAGCCACCGTTATCTTGGGAACAGGGGTGCTGCCCTGAAAGAGGAGCAGCATTCACAAATGATATTTTAGGTATCAGACATCTGTTTGCTTGTTTTTTTAATCAGGGAACTATGGCTTTCAAGCCACCTTCTAAGAAACCAAGAGTGGCTGAAAATCTCCATGAAAATCAGCTGCCTCTCCGGGATCAGTAATTGTTTGGAAAGTAAAAAATTATTCAAGCTAGAAGGGCGAACATAAGGGCGAACTTTAGCACTGGAACTTCTTTTCAATGTCCTGGTATCTTCCAGAAATGTGAAGCCATCTCTGCATAATTAAATCTCTAGGAAGATTCTCGGGTCATTGTGGGATCCAAAGAGGCTTAAGCGGTCGTCTTTTCATTTCAGAAACTTACTGACACACTTTCCTTCCTGAGAAAGTTAGACAATAAAAATAAGCTGCAAATCTAATGCTTTTGCGGGGGGTCCACTGTAAGTGGTAGTCTTCTAATTAAGCATCAGGATCCTTGAGACCAGCGTTTCTCAAACTTGGCAACTTTAAGATGGGTCGACTTCAACTCCCAGAATTCCCCAGCTAATAAATTACAGGGAGGCTGTTTTATGGGAGGTAACTTTTAAGAAGAGAAGTTCTTCCTTCAGATAGGGTGGAACACTTACGGTACTCCTGCATGTTGAGTTCTTTAACGGCATGGATGTCGCTGAGTTGAGCAATTCGAGCCTGAACTTTTGTACGTCCCTCTTGGCGAGTCATGTCAATTTTCTCAATCATCTGTTGATGGCGATCGATCCAGTAGAGCCATTTTTCAAATACGGTCAGTCCTATAGGCTGCAGTATGTTGGAATCTTCTAATACTACCCGGTTTGCACCTTTGAAATGGGAAAAAAAGGAGAGAAACAGAACAAAAAGAACGTTTTTAACTTCACCTATGGTGTGACTAAATCTTACTGTGGGATGACTAAGTCGTGATGCTGAAGGTGCTCGATGAAATCCACAGCAGCTGTAAGCAAATTTCAAATGTTTATATTTGGAAACTTAAAAGATTACAAAAGATTTCTCTCCTACTCTAATAATGCAACGTCTCTGGAGCCGATTGCCAGAAGTTTCAACACAAAGAAAATGTAATTAGCATAAGAGATACTTAATTGATGGAACATCCAGTCACAAGATGCGACGTATACCTCCTGTGACTTTAAAAGTTGACTAATCAGATTCAGGGCATCAAAGCTACCACGGACTACAAACCAATAAAAGTTGCTGATTTAAGTGGGTCAGCATGCATATCAACAGAGAGTGAAAGAAAGGTATGTTTAACATGGGTCTCAAACTGATCTGAATGGAACTACACCTGCTTTGAGATATGGGATCATCCCTGGGAAAAACAATTCTTTCTAGTGATACCTGTCATTCTGATGGAGCCCAAAGCAGATGTTTCAGGGTTGATACCAAAGTTTCATACCAGAAGAGACAAACCCCATCCCCGAGTAAGATGGGTTTAGAAGAGTAAAAATCACAGTGTTTTAAACTGAGGTAAAAAACTGAAACACGTGAAGTCTCTAGTTTCTGAAAAAGCAGGATCACTGTAGTGTCCTAGCCAGGCCATTATGAGAATATGTGTGAAGAAAGGTCTGCGTTCTCCAGGTATCCCACCTGCTAGTCTGATAAAGACATTTTTGCTACTATCAACACCTGTTCTTCCACAGACAGAGCAGAGTCCAGAAGACTCCCCCTCCAAACTCCAGGAATTGTCTTATTCTATAATATCTTCTATTCTGGGTAGAATTGGGGGCACTTGAAGAATCACTGGGGCCACTCCTAACCAAGAAGGGGAACTGGTTTGCAATTCTGACTCATTGATTGAAGAAGAGATCCCAACTTCCTAGACTGGCACTGATGAAAGCAGGAGCTTTTTCTGAAAGGAAAATCAAGTTATATGGTTCCAGCTCTCCCACCACTATAGCTGTAAGGTTCTCCAACTCTCATCAAACCAAACAACAAGAAATAATTTTCTAACCACAGAGTGAAAGTCTTCCAGAAGCCCCAAATTATGACTCCCAAATGTGCTCTATCATATGGAAAAAAAGAGAAGAGCAAGAGCCCTAGCAAAAATGCTCTTGCGACTGAATGTAAGTCACTATCTGTAAGGAAAGCAGGGGTGGAGAATACTATATGTAAGTAAAGAGTAGAGTGCCAGCACTGGTGAAGATATTGGGAGTTGAAGCTTAGCAACATTTAGCAAACTATAGGTCCTCCACATCTGAGCTTGAGAGGACTTAACTCAGTGTTCTGATCCCAAGTGAAAGGATGAAGTGCACAGATGATGTCGAAGTCGTGAATCCAGTAAAATTTATGTAGCTCTCCCCCTTTCCAAACAGGTACACAGGGTGAGGAAAAGAGCTTTCAATCTCAGCTTCTCAATTCTCTAAACCTTGCCCACACGTTACTTTCTTTTCTATGTTGGGGAAACAGAGAGCAGAACAGACCAAGTTTCCTAAGCATGAAGCACGGCTAGTCTGAAGACTTTCTCTCCATCCTAGGCATGAAAACTGCAAGTTGTCCCTACCTCCTCCTGAAGGTTGTCATACTCTACCAGAGAGCTGTGAATTTGGCCCAGGAAAGCACAACCCTATTTGGATTAAACATCAGTTTGTTTAAGATCTCCCAAACTGCCTCTGTACACTATTAGGAAAAACTTTCCTGGGACCAGGAGGAGAAAGTTAAGGTAGAACTGCCGCAATTGACAATTTAGTTCAATTTTCCAGATATCTTCTCTCCAGGTTTCCTACAACCAGTGCAGTTTCAGGAACATTGTCTGGCTTTCTACAACATTCAAGGCCATGCTAAGTTGGGTTTAGATAGTTAAAGTGTGATGTCAGAACCCTGACACTGAATGAAATCCTGCAATTACAGAGCAGACAGATTACTTCAGGGGTAGACTGGACAATGGACAGTTTTACAGCCACACTAAGAGTTTTTCTGGAAGCCTACACCTTGAAATGCAACATGTGACAATAAGGAATCCAGCATCTTTTTTCTCTGAACTTCTGGATGATGACAATTGGAAACACGAGAAGCAGATTCAAGGATGCTGCCTGAGATCACCCAGTTTGCCAGGGGAGGCAAAGGATTGCACCTTGCAGTCACAAGATGGTGGAACTCCCACAGCAGGTGCTCTGTTCTGTAGGGTCCGAACCAGAGAACCCCACCCTAACCCCAGAATGCTCAGAAATTGTTTCTAATGCTCTAGTTGGTGTCACTAGAAACTGAACTCTCCATCATGGACTTCCCAAACCAATAAAACACAGGCACAAAATTTAAAGTGCAGGAAAACCAAACCTGAAACAATTAAGAATAAAAAGAGGGTACCCAATGACTTCTGCAAGCCATACCTATTGGTGAAAACCTGACAGCATTTTTAGTGCTTGCCGAAGTTGCAGAAGGAAGATTGTAACCTCTTGATCAGAAAGACAGGCAGTATTTCTGACAATTGGGTTTAAGAGCACCAAACGCCATGGTTATTCTGGGCAATTATTCTGGCCAGTTTAACAACACATGGGTTACTGCCTCAACTTCTGTATCAGAACACATACGCACGTGTGGTCCTTGTACAGGAGACCAGTGTATTTCCCTATTTTCTCTATAACAGGTAGTGCACCAATTTGAGCCACGGTAAAAAAAAAAATCTACGAGGAACACGCAAGATGTTACAAAGGTAACTCGGAATCATCCATGGAGGAGCTGCAATTACACCATGATAAGGGACAAGGCAATGCGGGCTGTATAGATGAACCAAACTACCTTAGTGCCTTTGTGTTCTTAGATTAGAGCAGTAAGAACTTGGCTCTTCCTGGAAACTGCTACATGGCAAGGATAAGTGAAAATGTAAAAGGAAAAAACACTGAAGTATACAACACTCCTAACCATCAGTTTGCAACCTGGCTTGATTTTGCAAAGGAAGATACAAAAGGCTATTAATTAGGGGTTAATGGAAAGGGCCTTTATCCTACCTGAAAGATCGCTGCTCTCAATTCTCCGTAGGTCAGAGTCTGCCCAGAATAACTTCCCCAAGTGGCTGTCAATGGCCAAGGCAACGGGTTTACTCAGCCCGCTGGAAAAGAGGACCTCTCGTTCGGTCCCATCTAATGCTGCCCTTTCTATTTTAGGAGAAGACCTCTCTTGGAGGTTGGTGAAATACATGTACCTGCAGAATGAAAGAAAATCAAGTCATTTCATGGATGGTCTCTTCTATCCTGTTCCCCAGCTAAATCGGCAGATTCAGTATCATTAGGACTGCACGTCGATGCAGGTAAGAGAACACTAAGTAAACAAGTCACGACAGGTAGCAGCAAGCAGCTGATTTTCAAACAGCTAACTATGGTGAGTACCTGGATGAGAGGCCACCAGAAAATCTAAGGCTCGAGGTTGAATAAAGGTCCTGGAAGAGGCAATCGCACACCGTTGCCAAAGAAACTACATGGAAAATTCATGGAACTCAACTTTTTAATTTTCTTTAAAATGAAAAAGCAAGGAAGTTTGCTTCAAATTTTCCAAAACTACAGGTTTTGATGGTATCGGTTAATTATGGGTCAAAGTTTGAAACACAGATATTCTTTCAGTTGTTTTTTTTTTAATAATTGCACTAGTATATTAGAAAAATATGAACAGAAAAGCTTCATGTTAAAAAGCAGTTAATATCTTAGTCTGTTAATTATGACTGCGTACATAATTGTAAGCTCTCATTAATGAAGTACATTTCATTAACTAGAGCTTAAAAATCCACCAACTACTGGATTTTCCCCCCCTTCCCTTTCTAGTAGGGAGAACATTTTAGTTTTTAAAAGCAGATACAGTTGTTTACAAAGACATGAGGTCAAATCGTTCCTAAACATTGATTAGTGTCACCACAAGGACGGTGGCTGTTCAGCAACTTAGAAAAGTAATAAACAACTCCCACTATTTTATATCTGACAATCTGGAGAGGGATCAAAAGGCCTTTAATTTTTCATTCACTGTCTTCCCTTCTCCCTCTCCTGGCTTCCTAAATGTTGATGCTTCTTGAAGTTTCCAGAAGTCAAAAGAACAGCATCAATTCCTTGAGTTGCTCCTTGCTTTTCCTCATGATTGACACATCTGAACTAAAATGTGCACAACCATTAAAGGCATACATCAGTGTTTTATTTGTTTAGCTAATGCACATTTTAAAATTTGAATGTTATCACCACAGGATTTATCTTGATACAGGTGTTCCTTAAAGCATTCATCAAAAAATGGTTGATGTGGCCCAACAGAAAGCAAGACTAGGAGAAAGTCAAGAAATAAAAGGATCTGGAGCTGGAATGTTTGGAAGTTTTAAGCATGCATTTTCCACCTTGCAACCCACTTACCCTTTCTCTGGATTCACAACAATAGCTCTAGGCCTATCCTGTTCACCTTTCAACACCACGCCCATCCCCCGTCCATCCAGGCGTGTGACGTTGATGACATTTGTGGCTTCACAAGTCCAGTAAATGTAACGGCTGTAGATATCAATACTCAGATCATATGGCTGGATATCTGTATTTTGGTTGGGAACAGGACTCATCACAACTGTAAAACTCTGGAATGAAGGTGTAAGATGCAGGTTGTTTCAAGGAGCCCATCAGAAAGAAATCAGAACTTGACACAGAGCTACTGAGCGTGGGACAAATTATATAACTCTGCCATTCTCAACCTGGCACCCTGAAAAATATTTTAGAGAGTCCCACCAGCTATCATGCACCACGGTCAGTGGTGGAGGAGGACACTAAAAAGTTTATTATTTTTGTTTCTTCTTCAACAAACAAGAGATAGTAAGAGTGATAGCAACATAATGGTGCAAAAGGAATCAAATTCAACTTCCCACGTTAAGAAAATATTGACAAACCCTACAATTAACAGTATAAAAACACTGTATATCATACATACTTTATATTAAAAAAAAGGGAAAAAAGTCCCCAGAAATGTGAACACTAGACTGCTTTGATCTTTTTAGTTGTTTTGTAAGCCACCTAGGATTATGGTACATAAGACTGATGGGCACATATATAAGTCTTATAAATAAATCTCAAGAAAAGTTGAACAATTGCTTGAAAATTCTCTTCCTTGACTGTCAAAAAACACGAATTCAAGTGCTGACAAATAGTTTATGTCGTAATCCCACCTGTAGATTCTCTTTTAGTTTTGTTCATGCATTTTGACTGGATCTTTACCCACAAAATTAAGGTCAACGCTGAATTTGCCTCCCCAACCCAAACTTAAGATGCTCCTACTATTTTCAGCTGATCTCCGTCTATCACTTTAACAACCAGCAGATTCTGTTACCCAAGAAGCAGCGTTTACAAAGTGTTTGAAACACCGGCCCAGTAAGAGGACAGCTGCTCTTCTTCTTGTCCCTCTCTGCAAAATTGAACAGCCCTCGTTCGGATACCTGACTGCCGTCCTCTTGCGACTTTCTGATAATGTTTTGCCGCGAGTCGATCCAGTACAGCTGCTTCTCCAGCGGGTCATAGTCGATTGCCCGAACATTTCGGAGGCTGTGGATTGGAAGCATGATATCTGGACTCTGCAACTCGTCGATCACCATACGATTGATTGCGTTCTTCTGACTGAAGAGCAAGAAACTTGTAGGGGCTTCAGGAGAAGTGCAGACACAAAAGGGAAAGGTGAGTTATCTTTAGGCTGGAGATGTTCGATCATAACTCTAAAAGGATTCCAAAGTGCTCCAGAGAATGAGAGGATTGCTGCAATCAAAGGACTGCCTTCACTTATGAAAAAAATGCCAATTATAACACATACAGAGAGAGGTCAGAGAAAGGAAGGCACTATTCGTTCTTCAAATGGATGTTCAGAAATTGTAATGCTCTCTTGAAAAATAGAAGTTACTTTTTAGACACATAGGTTAAGATGTCCAAATCTGGTTTGCCTATCTAGTTAATAACTATTCCCAGGCGATACTCAGCCATGCTAAAAATAGCCATTAATGGGTAAACAGTCCACACCCAAGAAATGAAGAAACATACAACCCTACGGGTAAGCCTCTCAGAAACTTTCCATCTTCCCTAGTCCCTCTGGATGTGAGAAGCAGATGCAGAGTTTATGATTAGGGATAAAAACAGCCCGGGTCTCTTTCAACAACCTTATCTGAGTAGAAGTGTAAAAACACTGGCCTCAATTTATGGCAAGTGAACATTTAGGAATGCAGCTAGACGAAAAATTGCAAAGCCATTTTTAAAAAATCAAACAGTTAAAATCAAAATCTTGTCTGAACCAGCTTCTGGCATATGCTGTCTCTGCCACCGGGCCACGATTCTTTTGGCCTTGAAACGTCACTGCAACATTTGTGGTCCAAGTTGGAACCTACCGTCTGCCACCTTCCCTTCCCTCTAAGTCAGTGTTGCCCAAACTTGGCCACTTTAAGATGAGTGGACTTCAACTCCCAGAATTCTCCAGCCAGGCTGGCTGGGGAATTCTGGGAGTTGAAGTCCACTCATCTTAAAGTGGCCAGGTTTGGGCAACACTGCTCTAAGTTAATGCCACCGTCTGTCTTTCTGGCTTACCGCTACATGTTCTGTTGTCGGGGTTCAAAGAATAATGAGCAGGACATCCACAGACAAAACCACCTACGGGCACTGCCAGGCAGAGGTGGGAGCAATGCCCGTTGCTGGAAGCACATTCATTCCAACCTGCTTGTCGGGATGAATGGAAGACAAGGATGTCCATCACGTAATCCAGGTGGTTTTGGATGATGGTCCGATTCTGTCCGCTGGTCTTATTGGCACGTTCAATGCTACGTCGGCTCCAGTCTGTCCAGTAGATGTAATCCTGGTACTGAGTCAGGCCAAAGGGATGCGGTAAATCATCTGCTATAACATCACGGTCAAGGCCTGGGTTTGGGAAGGGAATGGAGAGAGAGAAAGGTGGAAGATCACTAGATGTATCACCTCTACAGGCGATACCTAACACCTGGGAAATTATCTATGTTGCTACCAATGCCCTCCCTCAAGCACTCTGCTTATCCCTTGTGTACAAAGCAGAATATCTACAGCTTAGGATATTATAAAACTTGTAAATAAAACACAAAGTGGCCCAAACTATCACACCTTATTGGAGAGAAAAATGTGTACAGTTGCTAGAATATAGGTGTAGAAAATATAATCTACTTTTAATCATAAACATAAAAGTCAATCTACCTTCTTCATAAAAGCAGCCTATAATTTAGGCTGCCTTGGGCATCTTGTCAACCTTGGTGGTGTCTGAGAAACCCTAAGACCTGCATCTCTCTCACCAGGAGGCCACCAGGAAATTCAAGGGTTGAAGGACACATCCATATTGTTTTCTTGGCAACAATATGGAAGTGGTTTGGCACTGCCTTCCTCTGAGGCCCTTTTCTAATTTCCAAGCCCTAAGAGTCCCTCGTGGGCTCCCATCCAAGTACTGTCCCAGGTCCAATTTTGCTTATCTTTTGGCCATCAGCTGAGCCAGAAAAATGTCTTAACTAGTGCGTGCCCAAAAGATATTAGCCTGATAACCGGTGTGCCTGCAGGGAGAAGGCATTTCTTGAGCGGAGCCCAGCAATGGAGAAGGCCTGGATCACTCTGAAGAGTTCAGACACTGGAGTCTGGAGAGAGTCTTCTTGGGGATAGTGTGGCCCCAAACTGTTTTTAAATTTAATTTAATGTAATTTTCGTCCTGGCCCTGCCACTATTCGGAGTGTGGCACCTATCTGAAAAAGGTAATTTTTTTCTGATGATGGAGCTTCATTTCCCACTTCCAGGAGACATTGTACAAGGTTCTATTTTAATCTTTTACTTTTTGTGTATTTTGGAGGAGGCCTACTTGAGTTCATGGACCTTGGTAGTTTAAAGACCTTGTTTGGTAGTTATCAGGTGTTTGTTTTACCCCTTCAACCTCCAATAATAGCACGGTCAAACTGTCCACCTACTTTTTCAGCAGGAGTGCAACCCCATTCAAAACAGGATGAATCTGTTTTTAAGGACAGTCTCCTACTGAGCAACAATTCCTGTCTATTGCCTGGATTTAAGTTCACCTTGCTCTCCTTCATCCAGCCCACGGCTCTACTGCCTTCTGCCAACCACCTCCAAGGAAGCAACTGATTTCCCTGGTGATGGGTGGCAAAGAGCAGTAGAGCTTGATGCTATCAGACCCAGATGGTTCCTCGCTCCAAAGCTTCAGATGACCTTTCCCAGCAACAGCATACAGATGTTGGCCAGTACAGCTGACCAGAGAGGATCCTAAAATGTCAGTTTTAGATAAATAACCAGTTCTTCTTTCTGGGTGAGAACAAAGAAGGAACTTCTCTTCCAAAGCCTGTGTGCCTCGAGTGGAGGGCCAGACAATAATTTTGGGTGAAAATGGAGAACTGGATTTAAGTAGCAGCTCTGCATAATCCTATTAGGGGGACCCTACTCAGATGCGGCCAGAGGTGTGAATTACTGTCCCACAGCAGTTCCACGCAGATGCTGAACAGCATGGAAGACAAGTGTGGTAATAGAAGAGACCTTGGAAGGCTGGAATCACTTTCCAAACCATTAAAAAAATCCCAGCTCATTAAAATGTTAGGGAAGAAGATTTTCAATGTTGCTGAGTTGTCTATGTCTACAATACCAATTTTCAGGCATTTTCCCTCTCTCTCTTCCCCTTCACTTTTAATTGTACTATATAAACTCAGTTGTTATTCCAGAGCATATGGTTAATGGTTGGATAACACTGATATATGAATTTAAATCTGTATTATTATTTATTATTTCCATTAGTACTTTTGTTTATTTTGAAAGCAGACCCACAAATCTATATGATTCTGGCTGAATGAGGAATGTTAGTTGATGCTCCCAGACAAGCAAAACTCACCCAGCATATTTGAAGATTCGATCAGGTTGGTATCCAAGTCAGTCCAGTACAACCTTCTTTTAACATAATCAATTGTCAGACCATTTGCTCGCCCCACGTTTGGCACCAAAGTACTACGTTCACTACCATCCATGGCTGCTCTGTCAATTTTGGGCTTCCCACCCCATTCTGTCCAGTACATGAACCTAAAGACATATCAAATATTCCATGTTTATCTCATAAAGATGCACAAAGAAGCAGAACATATCTGAATGATAACACTCAAACGCATTATTTTGAACAAGATTTCGAAATCATTTCCCTTTGACACCCTAAACTGGAAACTCAAATTTATATTCTTACAGGCATAAAGATCAGTAAGCACCTAACTGTCTCAAACTAACTTAACATTTGCAACGGTAAAATGACAACTCCAACTTCCTTTGATCACAGTTAGGCACCCACCATTTATATTTCCTAAGATGACACATAGAGACGTTGTGGAGTCTTGAACCATTATTGGAAATAAGGATAAGGATAAGGCTGGAAGTTGGTGCTTTAGGACATGTTTTAAAATACCTTTTAAAAAATACATAAATAAAAATACATAAAAATAAAAATCTCTTATTTATTTTAGAGATAAAAATATCTTAAAGATCTCTCTTTAGAAGATAACATGGCGATGGGAGCCTTGCAGGGGCCAAGGACGGTGTCCATGGGCCCAACTCTAAGAACTCTGGAATTTGGATTTCCACCAGGGAGACCTTATCTTCAAATCATGCTTCATCCAAGGTATTATCTGTCTTGGAAATGAATTGATTTCACAAGGCTGTTGCAAGGAAATATTGCTGCCAAAACAACAGGCTGCACTTTCAAGCACAACACACTCAACTGCTTCCTTTCTGAAGCTGTAGCCACTAACTGTAAGTATCTCCACTACGTGTGTGCAACATCGCAGATTTGGAAGCTTGCAAAATGTTAATATACTGAAGTAACTCCATGCAGATACTGATGCACACCAAGCTAAACAGATTTTTAAAAATATATGTATGAATAAGACAAATAGCACAAGGTAAACAATATATATGCTGATCAAGATTTCAAAATGTCCTCCTGCAATTTAACAAGTCTATCAAATGTAGTCTATTATTGTTTATTGTCTTGGGTAATATACGGCACAGTAATAATATGTAATACAACATACACAATATTAATTTGTTGCAACCTCTATCTCTTTCAATGAGTCTTAAGTGAAGTTGGGAAAGAACGATGCGGTAGGTCTACTATCTTAATCGAAGAGCGACTGGTTCACTCAGCCTGATGAATCTTCTTTCTTTTCAACCTCTCTTCTTTCCAAGTATGGGAAATAAGGAAATTTTTTTGGAGGAATGTGGGCAGAGTAAATTGAGATTCCGGAGAAAATTTACATCTGTTCCACCTCCAAAAACCATGTTTGGGAGCTCTGTCTGCTACTCATGGTGGCAGCTTTCCAACGATAGAACTTTCCAAGGGTGGCACCTTTTGGAAAGTTGCACCACTCCATCCACAGGTTGAGATTTCTCTATCATTATTTAGTAATATTCAACTTTCATGCATCTTACAGATAAGATAACATCCGCCCAAACTAGTACTGAGAGCAAAGGATTCTGGAAAAGATAGGCAAGTAATATAGTACTGCAGAATATATTTACATTTTTTACAGGACCAGGCAACGAATAAAACAGAAGCAACTCATTCTCTAAAGTATTTGCTTTCCTACTTGGTAGGAACTCTACAATTTTAAGATGAACCTCTAGCTCTATCTTGATATCTGCAAGGGGAAAAGATGCAAACCGAGCAGCACAAGGTTTTTGTTAAAGGCCTCCCATTTCCTTTTTCATCATTTTGTCTGAAACAAATATATTGATATTTTTACATTATTCCAGACTTACAATTCTGAACAGCAGTTTACATTGTTTTTAAGTACTTAGTAGCTTGGTATCTTCACTATGGGAGGGACTTAATCTTTGTGTGCAGAAAGGGACTTGTGTACAAGGCTATCTCTGTATCTGCTTATTTGTTTAAAACTTTGAATTGTATTTTAAACCACTTTGGTGCACTTGCATTGACTGGCCAATTCAGTGGGCTTTTAGACACATGTGAATATGTCACAAATTTAAATGATAAAACAGCTAAGAAAAATAGCAGACTGAAATGGAAATCCCGATTTTAAAACCCAGTGCATTATTGTATCTTGTTTTTCATCCTGATTTTGTTGTCCTAATGATTCCTTGGAATCAACCCTAGTCTAGGTAAGTTGTTCTTTCAACCAAATAATGGATTGTGTTGGTCTTTTTCTGTATCTGGAATCATCAAAAAGCTTGAGTCCTCCTTTGATTCAGAACTAGGCCAGCATTACATATGAATTAACAATGTTGTAGACGGGATATCTCTACGATAGAAGGCACTTCTGCCAAACACAGGTAGCAGATCACTGTAGAAATACAGACTGGAAATTATTGCCAATACCACTATTTATACCTGTATTTCCACCCAAACTAACTTAAACTAGTAGCTATCTTGCACTACTGTATTGATTTTTCAGAGGTGTTTTTCAGACTTCATAAAATAGTTTAAAAGTTAGTTGCTTAATGTGAAGAATTGAACAAGCAGCTCACCCTTCAGCAGGATCCAGAGCCAGTGCCCGAGGACTGTCAAGATCCTTCCAGACCAGAACTTGGCGATGCTGCCCATCCAACTTTGACACCTCAATACGATTTGTCCCTGTGTCCGCCCAATAGAGGTTCTTCCCTAGCCAATCCACAGCCATGCCTTCTGGATAATCTAACCCAAACTCAACCACATGTTCCAGAGCACTTCCGTTCATGAATGCTCTACTGATGGTCTGCAAGGAAGAGAAAGAGGGTGCATGAAAATTTAGGTCCCAGTGCTACCCACCAGTATATCTGACAAGGGATCCAAACAGACAAAGCAAGGATGCTCCTAGTCCAGTAGTTCTTGATCCGTAGGAGAACCAAGATACTTCCCCTGGGAATACACAGTATAGGGACTCCCCTTTGCTGAGTCTCTAGATGAAAACTGGAGGCTCACTTCAGTCTACATTTAAAAATACTGTTCAATCAGCTTTCAGGACAATGAGCAGGTATCCCCTTACAGTTCTTGCACAGCTCTATTTACAGCCAGCTGGCAACCTGCACACCCTTCTTGGCCCAGTCCAGCCTTCTCCTTCCAGATATCCTAGGACCGCAACTCCCAGAATTCCCCAGACAGCATGGCTTCCACAGTGGCTACGAACTGCAGTCCCAATGTATCTGGGGGTCACCACAGCTAGGTGCAGGAAGGTGTAGTCAGCTAGGGAGGGAGTTTTGCCTTCTAGGGCAGTGTTTCTCAACCTCAACAACTTTAAGCTGTGTGGACTTCAACTCCCAGAATTCCCCAGCCAACAAAGTTAAAGTCAGCAAACCATATCTAGAGGATATGGCTATTTCTGAGATCCCCTCTTTATTGTAGCAGGGAATCCAGATGCATTTTTTGCTCTCTTTGGAATGATACCATCACACACATTAGCCACGTAAAGTAGGCACTGCCCTGTTGAGAAGAGGAGAGAGAAGAGAAGATGCATTAACATCTCCAGCATTTGGACTCTACCTTTTTGCTCTCAGAACAGAGACTTGGGCTGGCTAATCCAACTTGATAAAATGCTCTTGAATCAACTTAGTAAAACATTAGAGAGTGTTTCTCAACCTTAGCAACTTTAAGATGAGTGGACTTCAACTCCCAGAATTCCCCAGCCAGCATGGCTGGCTGGGGGATTCTGGGAGTTGAAGTCTACTCATCTTAAAGTTGCTAAGGTTGAGAAACACCACACTAGAGATATGTCCAAGTACTTCTTTAAGCCAGAAGCCAACCTTGTCGAAACTATGACTGCATTACCTTCAACGAGATGTCTGTCCAATATATGCGATTGTCAGTCACATCAAAATCCAGGGCAGAGGCTTCTTTGACTCCTGTCAGCGGGATAGCAACGTTATTGTTGTTTGTTTCCAGAGAGATTCGCCTGATATCTGCTCGACGGGAAAACAGCAGGAAGGCTTCTGGGACGATGCAGGTCTTCATGTCACTCAGGAGCTCCAGGCCTATGGGGCAGGCACAGCGCAGTCCTTGAGGCCTGTACAAGCAGAGGTGGCTGCAACCCCCATTGGATTCTGCACAAGGGTTTGTACCTAAGGAAGCAGAAGCAAAATCTTTAGCGCTGCTCCACAGGTAACCCAGCTGGTTAGAAAAAATTGCAGCTTTTGCTTTGCGCTTCCTCCAGTACAGATGCTTCCCATCCTCAGGAATGCACCACTTCAAGTTGCAAGTAAGAACTGATGCTCAAAACCACCCCATCACCCCCACCAGATTAAATATATAACACCACCCCACCTTTCTCCAAAGCTGAAAGGATAAAACTGACATAACGGATATGATAGAATTAGAGACAAGCTACTGTTAAGATCCAAAAGGAACATCTTCGTATTTTGTTGTACTGTGTGAAATCCATACTGTTTTGTGTTATGATTTTATGACATTTTATCGACCCTGGAACTGGCTGTTGTTGGCCTCTTTGGGAGTTATGCTGCACGTTACATTACACCATCCAACAAACAAGGGACCAAGATATGAGATAACCTCAGTATGAAATAGCTTGATAAATGGCCAGATATAGACAAAGTTTGATAAGGTGAAACACGGGCAACATCCTGAAACAGACAGAACTGAAGGCATGATAAGCGAAGTCCAAGACCTCTAACCAAGATGACCAAGACCTCCATCCTGGTTGTGACAATCATGAGACAAAATGTTTGGCTGGCTATAGATGAAAATCAATAAGAGGACTTGAACTTAGAGGTGTAGGACTAAGTAGAACCCCAAGAAAATATAAGAGTATGGGACTGAGGCATAAGCCAGAGGGCCTCCACCATTTGCTGTATTGCTGACAAGTGGTCTTCTCAGCTTCCATACCATCTTTGTCTTTCACTGAGTCTGCATTTGAGCTGGCCAGTCAGTTGGGATCTACACCTTGATAACTTCTGGAGGGGCTTTACTGCACAACATTGGACAAAGAGCTTATGTTTCGGTCTCCCTAAACTGCTTTATGTTTATGCTGCTTGGGACTGTATTCCAAAAATATAATTAAGTACAAAAAATAATTTCATTTTGCTCTCCTCTGATTTGTTATCATTACTCACCCCTCAGCCACACAAAATTAACAGAGAGTTTCTGATGTGTGAAGGGATGAGAGAATGAAAGAAGTATGTCTGGAGCTGATAACAGCTTACTTTGCTGACACTTCAGCAACACACTTTTTAGCCAACTAAACTTGACAAGGTTATCTGGTGCTCTAAGCCCAAGAGTGCTAGTAACATCTGTGTGCCTTGTGTTGATGCTCTGGCTGGGAATGAGAATGAACATCTTATCAGATGTCTACAGGCTGGGACAGATGCAAACCAAGAGTCAAACTCAACACTTTTGTAAATGGGTGATCTTTGACTACAAGATGCCTGAGTTGACTTGGCCAACCGGGCTTGTGGGTTGCAACTTGGCTTGCTGGACTGTTCTTCCCAGCAGTTAGCCAGTTCACAAGCACCATACAATTAGCCTACCCAGCAAACTTATGAGGACTTGCTAGGTCACTTTTCCAAGTGGATGTAATGTTGACTAATAAAAAATTCAATTCTAGCTCCTTTAGGATAAAACAGTTAAAGCCCAGGTTCAGTAGAGGGTCCACACCCATGTTGAACAATGCCTATTTTAAACAGTATCTAAAGGGTCTGTTTTGAGAATTTTCAAACTCTCATAAATTCCTTGACATTAAATTCAGGGTACTTAAATGTATGTAAACGTTCACAAAACACTCTCTTTGGTTTACAGGAGAGGAGTCAGATGTTTAAGACGCTCACCAATAATCTGGTGGACATTTGTAGCCTTGAGGCCCATGAGATCAGGCAGCTGGTCAATTATGGTCTCCCTTTCTGCTGTCCGCTTATGAACCCGCTCAATGCTTCGCCTTTGCCAGTCTGTCCAATAAATATAGTCTCCCAGCAGGGTGAAACCGAAGATGTGAGGCAGCTTGTCCTCCACAAGGACTCTTCTGCTGGTTCCATCTGTGTTCATGACCTTCACAAGTACAAATACACACACATACACACACACATACACACAAGATGAGTCCGAATGCTTAAACTCAGCTTCTGCACAATGCAATTGTTATCAGACAATACAGTTCAATAAATCTCAAACTATGCCTCAAAAAATTAAAATGTAAGCTTCTGCATTAACTTTTAGTTCTAACTTCCGTCAAACAGCCTTCTTTGGCAACTTTTCCTTCTGCAAATTCCATTACACCTAATTGGAAACTATTAGACTTCACACCAGACTGTGGCATTAAATCTCAGCTCTGCAGTCAGGAACTAGCTAATAGCAGAAACTTCACAGACTCAGCTTAGCAAGATAAGCTGCGTTACTGAAGACAAGAAAAAGAAGATATCCATAGGCGGAACACTGAAGCCCTATATGTAGGCGTGACTCAGGATTTCAGTCCTAGGTATTTTCCTCCCACCCTTTCGAGGCAATGGACGTTGAGATGTTCTTTTTCCGGTCCTGAACGTGGGAGGCGATTTTAACTGGACACTAGAGGGGACTAAAGATTCTAAGCAGAAGGGAAAAGAATGAGGAAAAGGAAAAAACAAGCCTGTTCTTGATGTCAGTTAATACTGGGACTTATAAAATGACACAAAATGCTGTAACATTGGAAATAGTGAGATCTTTGAAGAACGGGGCCAGAAATTAGTAGCTAGAATACCGTCAGTATGTCTGACGTCTGCTTCTATAGATAGACTATGACCAAAAGATATTAATGAATGACAGATGTGGAACAAACAAAACCTGGATAATGCCTTTTTATTGGATTTACAAAAGAGGCTTGTTAAAGCCTCAAAGAAGCCTATGCAATGTGATAAAGGATTGAAGAGAGATCAAATCCTATGACAATATTTGAATGAACTAAAGATTAAGATTTTCAGAGGTAAAAGAAAGGAATATAAAGTTGGTTTATTCGATCAAGGTTAAAATAAGACATGCTTTTATGAAACTCTGGCAACTTTTTACAGACTTTTTGCTGACAGCAGGATTGAAAAGTAGATGTTTTATGGATTTGCTTATAGATAAGGGATGGGTTATGGGAAGAAGAGGTATCTGTTTGTAACCATATAGGGGGTGAAGAGTTCAATTTGTTTATACTTGTGATGAAAGTTGGAAGTCACTTCTTTATATAGTTTTCTTTTTCTATATTATATTATATTATATTATATTATATTATATTATATTATATTATATTATATTATATTATATTATATTATATTATATTTTCTTTCTTTCTTTCTTTCTTTCTTTCTTTCTTTCTTTCTTTCTTTCTTTCTTTCTTTCTTTCTTTCTTTCTTCCTTCCTTCCTTCCTTCCTTCCTTCCTTCCTTCCTTCCTTCCTTCCTTCCTTCCTTCCTTCCTTTTTTCCTGCAGTTTTTATTCATTTTTTCTCTTCTCTTCCCTTTCCCTAAGTTTAGTTTGTATTAGTTTTTACTACTGTAATCAAAATTCATAATAAAAACTATAATTTAAAAAAAAAGAATCAGGAGAGATGCAAAAATGTGTCTCCAACATAGGTAAAGAAAAATATCGGAATCACAAAATGAGGAAGACTTCTAAAATGGCACCAATTACTAACCTGGAATTATTACAGATTTAAAAGTCTACTGAATTCACAACTATGAATGGTGACTTCCACTACAGCTTGTCGCTTGAGTAACTGCTTCTTCTGGAAAACACTCAGGCCAAAAGGGTCCTAGTTACAGGTTTCCAGAAAGAGGTCAGCTATATTTCAGCTCCTATTAGAGTTCCTACGACTTATTCCAGATGGCAACTGGGCCATCTACTACTCTAGTAGTACTACTGAAGTAGTTAGTCTCTCCTGCCCAATTTTACTCATTTTTTTCAGAAGGAAAAGAATGAAATTCTCTCCACCTCACAAGCTTTTTGTTATGGGATCAGTGGTCCATCAAAACGAGGAAGCAGATCCAGGTGCCTCTTCCTGCTCCCTGGGGGAAAGAGCCACTGCCCTTGGAGGGGAGTGGGGAGCAACTGCTGGAGAGGAGACCCCAAGGGCAGGCTTCAACTCAAGCAGAGGCAGGCCTGCTCTTTTGTCTGGCCCTCTGGGATGGGTTAGGGAGAGAGCCAGTGAGCGTGGAGCAGCGTCCGGTCTGGGACCAAGCATTACAGCCATACCTGGCAGATTTGGTGGGGGGCTGCAACCTGGCTGCTGCAAAGAAAGGAGGACTCCCTTCCTTCCAGAGTGCAGTCTAACCAAGGAAGTCTAGGGGATAGAGATGGTGCACCCTCCAACCAGATGTTCCCGCTCCTCTATCCCAGTTCAGTTGCTTACTAAGACATTTATTATCTATGATTTCCTCTTGGATGAAAGTGCTGACCTGGTATGTTTTACAGAGGCCTGGCTGAGAGGGAAGCAGGAAATCCTTTTCTCCTACTGTTGTCTGCTGAAACCCCCTGCTAACACCAGGTTAAAGGCACAGTCCTTAATTTGCTGGAGTGTTAAAGTGTTGGAGTAAACACAAAGGCAAGGGGCACTTTCAGTAATAAAATAAACACTCCCAAGTCTACGAATGCGGATATTCCTACGCAAATGAAGCTGAACCATAAAATAAAATCAACTCTTAAGGTCAAGAGCAGAACTCTTATTATCCCTGCACATCTCTTAATTTTTAGAATTCATCCACACTGTGCTACTATTTCGCTGTTTCAACAACCCCAAGTGACTTGCCGTTTGTTTGTTTTTTAACTAACAAAAATTATATGGGACACTGGATTACGTGACGCTACGTTGTCAAGAGTTGGCAGCCTGGAAAACCTCAAAACATACGGACGGCAAATGTTTTCAAACTGTAAACACTGCTTGGATTAAAAAAAAAGAAGAAGAATCAAAAGAATCTTCTTAAAATCCGTCGTTTTCCTCCTAGATCTTAACTGGTCAGATGAAACTTCCCCTCCTTGTGTCTTCTGACTCTGCCGAGAGGGATGAAGGCTTAAATTTTGCAACTGATTCTCAGACTACGGAGTCCTTGGTGCTCTCTGAGCCGGGCTGTTTGCTCGCAGACGTTTCATGACCTGACTACGTAACATCATCAGCGCGAGGGAGTGCGGGGCTTGCTGCCTATTTATATACAACTTACGTACAATTTATATATAGTAGCTACTATGTATAAGCTACTATATAAGCTACTGTATATAAGCTACTATAACCCTAACCCTAACCCTGAGCTACAGATATTCTCTTCTATGTGATTCTCAGACTGCATGCAGAACTTAGGGTACTTGTTCAGATTTACATGTACTGGGTTTATAGCCGTATTCCTTATTTAAATATACAAGGGTTTCTGCAGGAGATAAAAGCAGAGTCTTATTCTCCCACCATGCAGAGGCGAAGATGGCCCGCAGGAATGTCCCACTCAAACAGACCTCTTGGTCTACGGAGGCCAACCAGTTCTGCTGTGCTGGCTGGCCTCCATCTTCAGTTGCTATATATAAAAGGGTCTGTCTCTCACCTTGGAAGCATCAATCCTAACAAAAAACGAGAAGGGAGTACTAGTATTTCAAGATGCCTGCCAAGAAAGTAGCACATTTTGTAGGCTACTTCAGCTAAGTGGCTCCACTAGAAGACCAGACGTTACGATCACGCTGCACCACTCTTGCAAGGTGACCAAGTACCTATCAGAGTAAGTCCTTCAGATACAAAGACCCCCTTTTTTAGATGGAAACACAGTTTAAACAAAATAAGTTCACAAGTAGGAAATGTTGATTTACAAAAGGAAATGAGAATAGGCTTCAAGAAACAGCTGCTCGGTCTTATCCTGACTCCTGAGACTGTATTTCATATTCTTTAAATAGAGGTCCTGTCTAGCTAGCAAAATTCCTGGCTCCTCGCAGGGGATTTGAGAAGAAGAGAGAGCCAGGCAATGGAAGAACATTTCCATGCAATTCAGTGCGTTCAGACAGAAAGCCCTACATCGTCAATAGCTTTATGAGGCACGGCAGCTTCTCCAAGAAAAGCAACCCTGAGGTCTGCAGGCAAGAAACTCTTCGAAACTCTAGCCAGTCTCTCTAATGTTTGGGGCTGATTTTAACCACAGTGTGGATGGATTTCACCATCTAAGATGACTCTTAACTACAAGGATAAAAACAACAACAGAAAACATATGTGGCTTCCCACATCACACGCTAGGGTGACCAAGCTCCAGGCACACAGATGTCCTGCTTCAGAAGACGCTGGCAAGCAAAGAAGAGGAGGACAATTTAGATTTGCAGGGCAACCAAAGCCCCGAATGGCTCTTAAAGTCACGCATCTCTTAATGGCCGGGGGGGGGGGGGGATCCCTGCCAGTCAACCTGCAAGTCACAGCACAGTCTTTTTGCTGCTCCTGCACGGGCTTTTTCTGAAACTTTTTTTTCCCCACACCCTCTCATACAACATCCAGACTAACAGGAACTGATGAAGAGTCCCAATAACCAAGAAACTTAAGCAGACAGTATCCTTATGTACCTGCTCCATTTTAGCAGCAGGGACAGCCAGAAGGGGGGGGTCACAGAAGCCAAGATGGCAGCCAAGATGGAAGCCCTGCCCCTTTGTAAGTGGGGTTACCATCTTGACGTTTTTGAGCCTCCCCCCCGCCCCCCGCAGGGCAAGCAACACTTCCTATTTATTTATTTATTTGTTTGTTTCCTGATTTATTTCACGCATAGGCTGCCCAATTCCCAGATGACTCTGGGCGGCTTACAACTGAAAACCAGCTTAACAAAAGAAAATATAACAGACCAGTACAAAAGCAAAACTGACTTCTTCCTCCAGTATTCAAAAAGTTTAGCTTTAAAGGTAAACCAGCACACAGGAAAAACTACTACTAAAAGAGAGTAAACTAGCAGGAAGTTGCTATTACCCAGCGCATGGCACGGAGATTTGGACATACCACTAGGGATGGGAAAGGGTTTCTGACATGCCCTGTTTTGGATGCAAAATGAGCCTTTCCCTTATTTTGGAAGCGTTTCGGCTCGAAGCAGAGTTTCAAAATGCTTCCCAAACAATCAAAACAGCATTTCCTCACTTGGAAGAAGGCATTTTGAATTCCAAACCCAAAATCTTTTGCACGATGTACAACTGTCTCCCCAGAACCCCAAAGAAAGTTATTTGTGCAGTAACAAGTCCAATTTTCTAAGGCTCCACCTGGAGAACCTAAGAAAGGGAATAACTGCTCTCTCCAGACCGATCATTCCCTAAATAAGGAAAAATCTCCCTTAAAAAGTCCCATCCCTCGGAGGCTGAATACTCAAATCCTGGGTCAAGGAGGTGCTTCCATCTCTTGACTGTGGGAGATTTATTTCCAAGTGGATAGAGATCTGGGTTTGGAAAGGATATCTGAACCACAAGGCGACTTACTTCTACAGAGTTGCAGAGGGGTTGTGTGATTTTTGGATACTTGTAATGTAAGTCAGAACTACACGCAGGTTATTTTGGACTGTATTCCATCAGTGTTTTCGAACAGCACACAAAGCGCCAGAGTGCCATGGCATTTATCTGTATGCAAATGGAAAAGTGCCAGAGACGTCCAACAGAATTACAGCCGTCTTCAAAAGAGAAATTTCTCAAAAATGGGGGGACCGAAAACATGGAATCTCTGCAGGAGACCTGAGGTCTGCAACACAAATGTAGTTCAGCAAAAATTCATACTGCCTTGCAGTCGTTCCTAAAACAAGAACCCTTCAAACGATATTATGATTATTAGCTGACTCTGTTCTACTTCAGCCAATCAATGAGGCTACAGCAGCTACTCAAACTTTGCAGAACCCTCCACTCAGTCTTATTTTAAAAGTAAGCTCACGAAGAACCTCTTTTCTTTAATTAGCAACGATCTGCCATTACGAAAGGGCACGGCTTTTCTGAATTCCTGTCCAAGGAATCAGAAGGGAAATCTAATTACAGAGCTTTTGGCCCAGGCAAACTCTCGTTTCCCTAGATTGAAACATACCAAAGTTCAGTCGTGATCACCAACACCCTTATTTGCAATCTCCACGCGGTATCTGCTCTTTCATTTCAGAAATCTCCGCATGAGGGGACCACAGAAACGATTTTAAGTTGGACCTTCTGCTTCTGTGCACTTTAAAGCTTCAAGAAGCTACAGCAAGAGCTCCACAGAAGCGTCAAGGAAATAAAGAAGCCTTTAGATTTTCTCAAGTTTGCCTGATTAAGAAAAGGAACCTAAAGTCTGACCCCCCCCAAAAAAAATGCAAAAAGAAAGAGGAGTTGAAGAATGTACCTCTAAAAAAATTTAAATCGCTACCATCCTCATTTAAATACTGACTGGAGATGTATTTACGTGTGCAGGGCTGCAAGGGAATTGGGTATTGTTTGCATTAATGGTGTGGGGGAAGACAGGGGTTTGCGCAGTGCCTTGTCTGTGTGCATGAGGAGAAGTTGTGTGGACGCAAAGCTACATGAATCCACCTGGTGAAAAACCTTAGAGAGAACAAGGGTGGAAATTAATAGCAACGATCTGAAATAGGTATTGTGAAGGTTAAGTTTGACCTGCCTTTTACCCATAATAGATGGAACTGTTTTGGGATTAGTTTCCCCATTCCAAGATATTTTGAAGTCCTATACGACTTTAATATCCGGCAATTGTCACAGGCATTACTGGTTTCAGAAAATCTTACCACAGAGCGAATGCACTTGCAGGATATTATTAACTTCTGCCTGGAAACAGACCGAAAGTGTTTCTAGAAAGGGCTGAGAAATCTGGGCCTCGGGCACACACGCCGTATCAAAATTCATTAGGATGTTTTGGAACGGTCTGACCAGCCTAGAATTACAGCAATCAGCAAGTTGGGGAGATCCATTTCGTTGGCATTCTTCCTTTATTGCACCAGGGCTGGCCCCTTTCTCTCCTTTCTCCCCCAAGTATACAGGTCTGCCCCCAGTTTGGCCGTTGGTCAACTTCTCTGGCCTCTCACATTTCATTTCTCTTTTAGAAAGCGGTGCGAGGAAAGGAGGAGCAGATCAGCAACTCTAACGCACGATAAAGCCCTGCGTGCCATTTTCACGATTTACGATATGCGCCTCAGAGAGAGGAAACAAAGCCCAAGGTTAGGGCAACATTTTCCCAAAATTCCTGTGCAGGAAAAGGATGAGGAACATGGCACTCAGCCATCCTGAAAGCAAATATAAAGACAGCTCTGGACCTTCTCCTGAGGAGGAGGAGGAGGAGGAGGAGGAGGAGGAGGAGATGATGATGATGATGATGATGATGATGATGATGATATTCCATGCCCTGAAAATGATCAAGTGATGGCTAATGCTTTGGAGGAGGAATATGGCTGCTTCAGAGTCCACCAAAGGTGGTGTTGGGGTGTCTTTTAGCCTCCATAAGTTGACAGAAGAATAAGAAATGGGAAGATCAAAATTAAAACTCGTGGAGACCCAGCTGCGAGTGGGTGCAACACACATCCAATGGGCCCATCAGTGCCGGATGTTTTGAAATGAACCCGCATCTTAAGACTGGTCACGTTGGTGATTTCATGCCCGCCCCACCCCATCCAAGTCCATCTCGGGGCAGAAAATGAGTATGTAATCCCAACCGCTCAAAGCAGATCATGCATTTTTAACCTCCTGGCATGACAGGGGAAAGAATGGAAGCCAGGGAGGAACCGTCTCTGTCGATAAACAGCCAACCAATTCAGCAGACTTTATCAGTGGAGAAAACTGATTGCGATAACGAAGGAAGCCCCGAACCGCAGACTTCCGCCTTCTTCTCCGCCCCTCGGCTGCAGGCTGCCGGCTGCCAGATAAATTGGGGACAAAAGCCTCCTGCTGAGACCCCTGCCAATATCCATTAGTCCTTGCGGGGGGCTTTATCATCTGGGCAACGTGCAACAGCGCAACATGAATCAGCAAGCTTGGAGAAAGAAAAACACGTGGAAGCATGCAGCAGAGGCGGGGGTGGGTGGGGGGTCTAAAATGCAACGTTGGGTTTTGCAAGAGATTTCACTCTTTTCCTGGTTATGCTACTACATTATCACCCGAGAATGAGAAAAACTGCATGAGAAAAACCAGACAGACACACGTGCACGCTTTTCGAACGGGGAGTCTTTTTTAAGAGTTGATGTCATTTTACCCACTCCGAAATGTTTGGGTCTTTGTTCTGTTTGTTATCTGCAAGTTAGAACGGGCATCGCTTCCCGCTGTTTATTTCTTTAAGAACCAAACAACGCAAAACTAACTTTAATATTCCTATTTATCTTCTACCACTTCCCTCCCCACTGATCACAACATCAGCCAAAGAAAGTAAAATAAGAGCAGAAATGTATGCAGTAGATATAAGGCAGGCCCTGTAGGATAAATGAAATAAAAACAGTCGTTTTATTTCTTTGGAAACACAGAAGCAAAACAGAAGGAACATTTTACTTCTTTGCATATACCAAAAATACTCCTGGGCCTGAGGGTTTGCTAATATAATTTAATTTAAAACAGTGGATGCTTCCTCCCCACTATTTTTATTCCAAAAACAGGATATTCCGAAGAATGACCAGAAACAGAATAACCAATTATCTGTCTTTAAAAAAAAAAAAAGAGCGAATTATTTTGTGCTCTGCACTAGAGCTTGCGATAAGGAGAAGTTGGAATAAATAAATATCAAACTTCAATGACTCCATCCTTGATTTTTGATCCTTTGACTTTATGTCATTTCTCAGGCAGGACAACTGTGGATGTTTAATAAAACACGTGCCACCTGCACTGAGCAATTAATATTGTGGTGTTTCATTCTCTGGGTAACCACTTTTGATTATTGTTGGCAATGAAACAATTGTTGGCCTCTCAATATCTGACGTAGCTTTAAGTAGACCCTTTTCATTCTTGGAACTCCTTCTTCTCCAACCACAAGAAGAGGCTTCAGATTTTTTTAAAAGGCCAGTCATATGTCATGTTTTAAAGATCCTTCATGTATTTACTTATCTGCACGGCTGGGGCTCATACATTCATAAATGGTAGACTCTGGTCACGCATCTTCAAGCATCTGGGCACAATCAAAGTCAGAAGAAGGATGGAATAGAGCAGGCTTCCTCAACCTTGGCCACTTGAAGACGGGTGGACTTCAACTCCCAGAATTCCCCAGCCAGCCTTGCTGGCTGTGGAATTCTGGGAGTTGAAGTCCACCCGTCTTCAAGTGGCCAAGGTTGAGAAACACTGGTATGATCTCTAGGAAGCTACTTTCCAAATTACTGAAAGATGGGAATGATTTTGAAGAAGTCTCTGGAAGCTGATTTAGGACCATTCTTCAGGGACTCTCAAGATCCACCCAAGATCTGAAGGCTGCCATCCTTCCTTCGCCCTACAGGAATTAATGGCACCATCCATTGATAAGGTGGTAGGATGAATGTTCCTGAGAGATCTTTTTCAGCCTTCTGAAGAATGCTATATATGTATGTATGTATGTATGTATGTATGTATGTATGTATGTATGTAAGTAGGTATGTATGTATGTATGTATGTATGTAAAAATGATTTCAAGGAAGCTCGCCCATGTCTGCTGAAAAGATCAGCAAGTCAATGCGGGGTTTGGCTGCTGGTTTTGGAAGATCAGAACAGCGAAGAGTAAGGAGCACGAAGCTGCTAAGCTGAGAACTGGAAATCCAAGCTATTAAAAGACCGCACAGCCGTGCCAGCAGCTGAAAACTAGGTGCTTCCAACATCGGTGGCATTATACAGCAATTTCCTCAGTACCGTTCAGAAACCATTCTGACTCCCCGTCTTTCACATTGATTCAACAGACAGTAACAGGCAAGTCAGATCATGATTAAAAGCCTTGGAGAACATCATCAGATAATATTAATAGCTAAATCCAACAACTACTGATTCTGATTCTAAAATCTGTTTTGCTCACACAGATCCTACAACCGATTTCTCATCGAGAACATGAACTGAGCTATTGACACAAATAGCACGTCTCAGGGAAGTGCTTTGGATTTTGGGGTTAAGGAAGAGAAATGGAAATAACAAACCTCAATTTTGTCTGTTTTGGCATCTCCCCAATATATCATGTTTTCAATGTAATCCAGCGCCAATCCGTTCGGCCAACCGAGTGAGGTATTGACCAAGACAACTCGGTCAGAACCATCTAAGGCTGCCCTCTCAATCTTTGGAATCTCTCCCCAGTCGGTCCAGTACATGTAGCTAAAAGGAAAAGGGTAAAGATGGAATAAAACATGGGCTCCACAAAGTCTGTATTGACGGGATGAGGGAGGGGAGACTAAACCATGCTAAATTTGGCACATGGCCTGTACTTTCTCTAGCTGAGATTATTTTTACTTAAACGTATCTTCAACATTGTCTGGTTGAACGCCCACGACAATCTGCTGTAGAATTCTCATCAATAATATTTCATGAACATGGAACATGCCCAATGTTAGGTCATCCCTATCTATGTGCTGGAAAAGTTTCCCCAAGGACCATCATTCTCTCCTCCCCTTTCTTAAATGTGTAAGAGTGATTTTAAAAAAATCATAAAAGCTGATGTTTCAAAGAGATGAAGCATGATGCATTCAGGTTGCAGATCTGTGACAGAGCTAAAATGTTTTTCACCCTATAATCCATGGACTTAAACAAGAGTAACGCAAAAGGAAAGCAGTTTAAAAACTGCCTCACTTCTAACTCTAACCCTAACCCTTTAAAGAAGGGGAAAAGTCAGTATTAAAACAGGTTCACAATATCTCACAACAGCTGCTTCTGAAGGTGGCTTTTTCTCTATATCCTAGGCTAATCTTCAGTTTGACATCTACCTAAGTTTCTCATTACAATTTTAGCTTGCAAATCAAATCAGGAAACATGCATAAAAGAGATCAAAGGACCTCAATGGTCAACCTCAGTGTTCTGACTCAGGATTACACTAAGCTCAAATCTCACTTGGAGGAAGTGGGCAGATGAACAGGACATGCTCTTTTGGAATTATGGGCCGTTCTAGAAAAGATGGGAAACCCT
The DNA here is from genome assembly GCF_059951505.1 of Python bivittatus. Taxonomy (NCBI): domain Eukaryota; kingdom Metazoa; phylum Chordata; class Lepidosauria; order Squamata; family Pythonidae; genus Python; species Python bivittatus. The sequence continues at coordinate 2,111,483 of NW_028277029.1, read as the reverse complement.
TAAAGGCACATTGGTTCCAAGGTATTCTAATTTAAGTACACTAAAACTGAGAATAACAACAAGAAATTATTTATGGTCAGGGAGTCAATCATTGAGATTCATATTTCGGAATCAGGGAAAGCTCTTGAAATGGACATCAGATTTGACTCCAAATATAAGAGTCGGACACGACTTAACGACTGAACAACAGCAAATACTGTAATTCTTAATTTTTAAAACCTTTATAATAAAACTATGTGCCTCACCCAATCATAGGATCCAAGACTATAGCTCTAGGCTCTTCCAGGTCTTCGGAGATCAAGATCTTCCTCATGGTCCCATTAAGCCTTGTGACTTCAATGCGGTCTGTCCCCGTATCTGTCCAGTAAAGGTTTCGGGCAACCCAATCTACAGCAATGCCATCGGGGTGTGCAATCTGTGCCTGTACGACAAACTGGCTAGCTGAGCCATCGAGGAAGGAACGCCTGATGGCTCTCACTTCATCATCTGTCCAATAAATATACCCCTCAACAGGGTCATAGTCAATAGCAATGGCATGCCGGATGTCTTCCAGCTGCAGCACAATGTCAGTGAAATCCGGAGTGTCCAAGGAGATCCGTCGCAAATCAGTCCTTCGGGCCAGCAGTAGCAACTCCATGGCTCCTGCGCAGATGAAACCCCAAAATTAAAATGAAAACATTGATCAGTTCTGAGGTCGGCCCCTTACTCTTTGTTGAGGATAGGCAGGAATGTCATGATATTTAGATCTCACAGTGAGCCCACGATCAGTCAATGAATCCAGTCCTGCTGAACGGTGGGGAAATGCTAATGAAAGCAGGAAAGAAGCCACTTCAGCATGAACTTCGCAAGGTGGGTCCGGTGAGGGAAAGCGCATCGTTTCCCCCCTGCGGCCATCTCAAGACCGCTGGACTCCCACCACCATTAGCAGCATGAAAACAGCATTCTGCTCCCCACCAAGGAACCAATCGCTTTGATCAGCTGGTGAACGGAAAAGACGTCTGGCAGGCTACCCAGCTGAACCATTTACCAAGCTGATCAACTGGCTTGTAGGAGCAGACGCCTGGGGTCTCATTGCTAAGGCACTGGGGGGCAGCGATCTTAAGCCACATTCCTAGGAGGAAGGAAGCAGCAAGCCTATTTCCTTCTCCCATCCTGCGATCCTGCTCAGAACGACTGATTTTCCATGGCGGGAAATCTGCCAGCAGAGTCACGGGGGGGGGAGCAATCCCTCTGCTCCCTCCCAGCGACGTTGCCAGAGTCCGTTCGTTGCTCTCCTCCCCTGTGCAGTGACCCTGATCGAGACCAGCAAGAAATCTGTGCGAACAGCTACAGGGGAATGGGAATCACGCACGTGGCCCCTGGCCTTCCAATCGCATCAGCTTTCCTCTGAAAATGTTGCCCATCCCTAACTTAGATAACGGCCTATCCCCACATGAAGAAGGCAAGCCTCTGCAGTCCTCTTTTTAGGAACTAAACATTGTTTTCACCTTCGTCGCCACAAAATGCAAGAACAAAACAGAACACGTAGTAGAAAATCTACATAGCCCGGGGTTGGGCTTGCACAACAGGACTCTGTTATCTATTGTTGCCTTTCATCTGCTCCAAAGAGCCTCTCATCTGTCCCCACCAGCATGCGAGGGCTGCAGAGACAAACCTTCCATTTTAGAAGCTGTGGGAGAAACTAAATAGAGACAAACGCGGGGTTAAGGTGGCGACAGGGTACGATGCACCCTGCAACGCATGATTTCCTGGGAATGTATAGCTACTGGGCGAGACGAGGAAAGCAAGCACAGCTTCTCCAACGAGGCACCAGGAAGGACGCACGTCATGACTCTAGAAGAGCCCTTACCCGCTTCTGAACAGCAGAAGGAACTCAGCCACAACTTAGTATGTTAGGTGACCAAGACAGTCCCATCACTGCTTGTTATACGTCCCCATCCGTTCTGTTTTCTTAGCAGAGGTCAGTGTATTATATGCATCCAGCCGAGTTTAGTTTGACCTCAGGATGGGGCAGAACTAACGAATAAAATGTTCATCTTTGAGGAATGCAAGTTAACTTCAGGCAGATTTCTCTGGTGCTTGATGAACTTAGATCTGATTGACACAAGCCGCATGATGAGGAACAAGGACATACAGGATAAAATAAATGGTGCTGTGAAGATACTTTGTGTAGCTCTCTGTCATGGAGGTACAAGTGCTTCAGAACTTTTCACTGTAAGGGAGAGTCAGTCAACTGACTGAACGGAGAAGACAACCCAACGCATGTGTCTGAGGGTCTCCAGAACTACTTCTATGTACTCTACCAATGGAGGAAATCATATACAGTTTATCGTATACAGATTATACCAAGGACATGCGTAACAGCTTGGCTGTTCTTTCAAAAGCCAAACTGGCTGATTCTTCAGTCAAGATCGTATCATACCAAAATACAAGCCACAGCCACGCATGAACGGCATGACCAATGTCACACCACAAGCATCTCTAGGACAACTCTGGGAGCCACTGTAAGATCCTGCACCAGCAGCACGTTTATCCTCTTCTCGCAAGTCTGTCTGGCTCTCGCTCACCATGGTTATTTTAGCCCTAAGCAGTAGCAAACTGAGTTTCTGGTTCCTACTCATGCTTAAGTGTTGTTTTGAAAGCATGCAGCCACTGTACTTAAATGGCCAGACGGTCATAAAAATATCAGTCAACAAAATCGCTTGTCACAGAGTCAATTTTATGCAATCGGCTAAGAACGTCTCCCTGAAGATTTTTGGAATTGCTGGAAACAGGAAGCGAAGGACAACTGCTCCTTCAAGGAGAGAATTAAAAACCAGAGACTTACAAAAAGGCTTCTCTCTGCTATAAATTGAGGAGACCCCCCCCCAAATTAGTTGCCATGGCAACTACTCCGGTGAGGTCAGCCAGATTCACCTTTGCTGCACCAATTCCCCATCGGGGCCGAGGAGTATAAATGCTATAAATTCCACACAGTATCTCCTGGCTTTCAAACTTCTTCTGAACAGAAGAACTCTATTCTGAATAGAACTTTAACACGTTAAAGAATAAAAGGTGACTATCAGAGAGTCTGTGCAGTTTGAATTAATGTTTTAAAAAATGGCAGGTTAGAACCCTTGCAGAAAATTAATATTTGTTCCACATAATCTACCACTTATACAGATATCTCTTCCTTGATTTTTACTCCATTTGGGGGGGGGGGAAAGATTTTGGTCTAGTTACAGCAAAGTAATGATTAATGAATAGCACACGTGTATTTTTTCCTCTGAGGAAAATGTTAAAATTCAGCACTCATTCAACAATTGGGCTTACTTTCTTTAATTTCATCTCTTCTTTTGCTTTAAACAAGTCAGCAAATGAAATTATTTGACTTGATCAGGAAGTGGCATGAGGGGGAGAAGTTGAACAAATCAGAGTTTTGTTCTTCAAAGTTGTGCTCTGTGGGCAACTGAACGATAGGTGAGATGCTGCGCAGAGAAAATGCCTTTTCCAACCTCTGCTTCATCAAGCATTCCAGGTAGCTTAGATAAGCAGAGATTTTTTTTACCAGTTTTGGCCAAGTCATCAGCTATAGCCATTCCTGGTCAGGGAAAATTGTCACGATGATTCACACACCCATTCAATCTTCCAGTTGGATTACTTAGTGTCAGGCGTGTTGTGACGCATGTAAAAGAGGATGGGGATTCAATCACATGGCTACGACCACCATCTTGACATTTTTGACACCCCTGCTCAGTGCTTATGCCCAACTGAAACTTACCATCTTTGCAAGTCTTCTTATTCTCAAGGAGCTTCACACCTGTGGGACACGCGCACCGATAAAAGGGCTTGATGGGAGACATCAAACACAGATGGGAACAACCACCATTGTTATTCCTGCAGGGGTTTGCAGCTGTCAAATACAGAAAGCACAGAACAGTCTCGTTAGTAGCGAACCTGCCATATCAATCAAGAGTTGAAAGCGTGGAAGATAAAATGAATGTGGGTGTCAAGCACTCTCAAAAGCAGTCCAGGGGAGCCCATATTGCATGTAGTATCTGAACTACATGGGTGGATATTTATGTAAAGCGGAACTGTGCGTGTGTGTGTAAAGGGAAACAGATCAGAAGGAAGATATCGCATAGAACCCCTACCAGTCCATGGGAAAATCTGCTCCCTCTGGCTTCCTGTAAGTAGAGGCAGGATCAGCGCCATCTCTACTTCTGGAGAAAAGACGCCTTTGGAAAGAACAGAAAATGTTCCTGCAGGGAGGACTCAACAGTCACTAGTGCGATTTGGAAAGAGAGACTCGCCTGTGCATTTGTGGACAGGTCAGAGGTAAGCCTTTAAGTTCTGCCTGGAAACTTCAAATCTACCAATAAGCAGGGAGAAACTTACATGGTCTCGTCCTTTGTATGTTGTCTAAACCCCTTCCCCCTTTCCTCTGTCAACTTCAGCACACAACTTTTAAGACTTTCAAGGCATCACTTTGAAGACGATTTTATCTCAGTCATCTTTCTGCACTCCCTCGCCACAAGACTTCACGGGAAGGGTGAAGAGTGTACTAAGTAAGCTCTCGCTCAACAGAGACTGGGGGAACAAATCCGTTTACCTACATCCAGCACGTCTGGATTTTAATTTTCCTCTAGAGTTACCTTTATCCAAGAATAGAGGGAAAGGCACCCACAGCCCCATCTGCGTCCCCCACAAAAGTCTGACGGCAAAATGGCTGATTTACGGCAGTGCAATTTTGGGCATTTGCTCTGTAATTTAAAGATCAAAATGGATGTTTAATGACTCCACACATCCATTTATAAGCCTTAAAGCCATTCATCTGGAAAAGGAATTTCAGTCTTGTCACAGGGACGTTCCCCTTGTAGTCCTAGGAAATCCCAACCGCAATCACTAGGCTGCACTGTGCTCTTGAAGGCGCTACACAAATTGTAGAGTGAGTGGGAGGATTTAGAGCCGTTCTTCCTATCAGCATTAGGAAAGCTTTCTTTGGAATGTGGAAAGCACTTTGTGAAACTACCTAATGTTTGCTCCTTCCCTTCCTTCCTTTTCCTGGTTGGCTGGTTATTTGCACATCCCTACACACACCCAGGGGAGGAAAAATGCAGTGCTACTACCAATATCAGAAACCTAATCAGAGGACCTGAACTGATCTATTCAACACAACTAGTTGTGGCATACCGCTTAAATCAGCCAGCCCACTGGGGTTGGTTTTCAATCTGCACGCTTCCCAGAATCACTGTGAGTTGGGCAGCCTTGTACGTTGAAATAGTAAGTTAAAACAAGCTTTGATTTATTGTTAGTATTAACTAGCAGGAAAGGTGAATTCTGTATTACGCAGAAGTTTGGCACTCTTATAAAAGAATTCAGAATGGTATACAGGATTAGTCTAGCTAAAGAAATAACATTCCAGGCTGTGAACACAAATTCAAAAGGTATGTTATTGTGGTTACTATAGTTAGAAATCCTGTTTCAGCTGGAACTTCCAAATGAACAGGGGAACCTGATTTTGAAGTAGCCGTCTGAGTTTGGCTTTTTGTGAACGCTCGGCATCGCCAGCGTCAAGGGCTCTCAGAAGCAGAGCTTGTAAGCCCGAAGAAGGGGAAATACAAACCATCACTTAAGAAACCATCCATTTCGTGTCAATAAAAATAACAGTTGTTATTTTAAATGGCATACATCAAAGGAAGCCCCTTAATCATGAAGGTAGGTGTGCAAACAAGTACTGTTTCTTAGAACATACTTCTAATTCATGCCTTTACAAATTGCGTCCTCAAGGTATGCAAGGACCCTAAAGACGGTGGGATGCCATATTGTGAAGAGTTGTGGCTTGCACAGAAAAACATGAGCGTGCTTAGAGTAAAAGTGGGCTTTGACTACGCTTATGGCACCGTGGCCAGAACGTGCCCCAAACTCAAAGGAACTGTTATGACAGGGAAGGCTGCAAGTGGCACACTATCTTACTGAAGAGCATTATGTGCAAGGACTGATTGGCCAAAGCCACGATGGGTGGTAGAGGTCAGTATCTATGGGCCCATCTGCTGATGAGAACATGCAGGTACTTTTGTACGCAGAAAATGTTGTACTGTTGGCTGCAAACGATTTGCAGATAACGTTAGACAGATTCAGTGAGGAGCAGGTTTAAAAATTAAAGACCAAGGTATTTGGTTTTGTGTCTGACAAATGAGGAAAATGGAGTGAACAACCCCACTTAGCATAAACTAAATTTAGCATATTTCTTTTGTTTTTTCCTTGCTAAGTCTTTCATTTCTTTTGCTTACCATTTCTTAATCCTCTTCTAATGTTGCCTAATCCGAAAAAGATTAGCACAGTGGCTATGTACCTAGATTGTACAATCTGTGAAGGTCTGAAAAACCTGCGGAACGAATGAGAACTTCCAACTTGGGCATTCTGGGAAAAGCAAGAGAGACTCACCACTGGGCTGCCGCTGTTGACTAAAGACGTGGATGTCCATGGGAGAAAAGATGTTGGAATGTATTTCACGCAGGTTCTGTCCAGTGTATTTGTTGCAGGCCAAGATAGAGCGAGTTGTCCAATCCGTCCAATACAGCGTGTCACCAAATAACGTCAGAGCAAAAGGATGTGGGAGGGATCCTTTAATCACAGCTTGCCTGGAATTAAGTAAAACGTGTATTGCACCATAAGCCATCTCCCTGGATCCAGAAAAGACCAGCTCTTTAGATCCTTGTCAAACCTCCCCCACCCACTCGCTTGGGATCAGGACGGGACTGTGAAATTTGCAATCCGTATCTATGAATGGAGAAGCCTTTTTCTCCCTTGAAATAGCTCAGAAGCCTGAATGCCTCCCTTCTCATTAATTTTCAAGTAGAATATCAGCCCCTGGGTGGATTCAAAGAGTTGATTCTTGAGTCTGATGGAACATTTTGCATTTAAGCCTTAAAATTTTGTTTCATGTCATTTGCGCAGTAATAGAGAGGAAACGGATGGGGTATGAGTAGGCCCAGTAATTCTTCGCCGGTAACAGACGGTGTCTACTGGCCTGCAATCCTGCAGACCCTAACCAGCAAAAATTCTCCTCCACCGCCCCTATCAATTAATTCCAGCCAGTCCCACGAGCATCCTGTGCACACCGCAGGAGGATTGCACAGCATGGATACCGAAAACAGACTTCTAGCGTCTGCTCAAAAGCGAGCCTTGGTCCAGCAGAATGGCTGCATAAGACATGTACAGAAAAGACGGTGGCCACTGGAACAGCCATACACAACTACCGGAAAGAAATCACGCCAGGTCTCGTTTTAAAAGGGAAAACAATTATCAACATTCAGAAATGAGATTCTGATGGTGATCATTTAATAGGCTTCAGTAAAATATCAAAGATTTAACCCAAACTCTTTCTTCCTTCCACGTTAGGAACGGCCTAATTGCATGAATGCTTATTTGCAAACAAACCTTGAAGAGTTCTGAATTTAAGCGGGTACAAATGATGTGCCCAAAATGAGTGCATTGCAGGCACGTTTTAACCATTAAGAAGCTGTTACCTTTTTCTATTGATAAGCCAGTTGTGTTTCAATACTACCAGAAGAACATGGACTAATGCTAAACATAACTTAAGTACCACCTATAAGAGGTAGGAATATAGAATATTTTTTAAACCTGTTGGTTATTTAAGTTATGTTTAGCATTATGCTCTGTTGGACTTTTAAAAACGTATGTGTTATTTTAAAACATATAAATCCCTAGTATTATTCTTGTATCTCTGAACAGAAGTTGCTTTTAATTTTTCTCCCCCAAAACACTATTTGTACTAATCATAACTACTTGAGTGCAAATATTCAGAAGCAGTATGGCACTAAATGGTGAGCAGCTCCTGAAATATTATTCCATTCTCCAACATACAGAGGCTTCCAAAAAAGAATTAGCAAGAATATTCCCCCAGAGACTATAAAACGAATTTCATTTCATTTCCACCAGGAATGTGTTAACTATTAATTAGGGCTGTTCCTGCAAGGTAAAATGAGGAGAAATGAATTGATCGTTCCTCTTTAGCAGGCAACCGTAAGTCCTGCATTTCAGTCCTGCTGGAATTCGGTATTGTCAAATAACTATTTAAAAAATGCACTTGCTCACTCTGAGAAAAAGAAAAAAACTCGGAACAATTTTCCTCCATACAATTTGGGGGAAAAAAAATACTGGCTTAATATGTAACATAAATCACCACCCTTCCTACCGCCTCGGAAGCAAACCATACCCAGCGTCCTGAGTTCATGACTTCTCTTTAAGTCACTATTCTGACATTTCTCAATTTCTCTTCTGGGAAGTTAGATTACTGCATGTCATTGCTGTAGAATTATGGCACCGCTGGAGCAAGTAAGTAGGTAGGTAGGTTCTGTCCCAGGGCCTGGGCATTGTTCAGGATTCTGCGGGGAGGGACGGTCTCTGACTCAGTCCTACAAGACCGAGTGTCTACGGATGTGGTGGCCCCCTGGATCTGGGGATGCTCCATCTTTAACCTTGGATGGGGTGGCACTTCCCCATCCAGGAGTGGTGCCCAATCTGGGGGTACTGCTGGACTCAATGAGCAGGTGGCAGCTGTGCCAGGAAGGCACAACTCCGTCTGGTGCCCCGGTTGTGCCCTTTCCTAGATCAGGAGCCCTACAGGCCCAATGTCACCTCAAGGCTTGACTACTGCAATGGGCTCTACATGGGGCTTCCCTTTAAGACTACTCAGAAGCTTCAACGGGTGCAAAATGCAGCAGCATGGGTAGCGATTGGCATGCCTTGGTATGCCCATGTAAAAGCTCTGCTTCGTGAGCTGCACTGGTTACCAGTATGCTCCTGGGTGCAATTCAAGGTACTGGTTATGACCTATAAAGTCCTACATGGCATAGGGCCTGGTTACTTGAGGGATCATCTATCTCCTGTGGTATCAGCCAAGCCAGTTCGATCCAACAGGGTTGGGTTACTCCAGGTCTTCAATTAAACAATGTCATCTACTGGGAGCCCAGAAGCACATCTTCTCTGTCACGGTGCCTTCCTCTGGAACGAGACTCCCATGTGGCTCCGCCCTACTGCCATTCTAGAAAGCCTTAAAGGCCTGGCTGTTTTCCCAGGCCTTGGGGTAGGGTGGTTGAATAAATTAAATTAAATAAATCCATGTGTACATGCCAGGCACTCAATAGCCTGAATGTCTAAGTCATTGTACAGTTTTCACAGAGCCAGGAAATGAAAAGAACCATTAAAGGCAAGTGTCGTTTTGCTGAAACAATTAAGTACAAACAAGTATTTCAGAGGGGATCTTGCAAAATCATTCACAACTGCCCAACCAGTTCTATCCCATGCAGAATCCCAGTTCTAATGTAGAACATGGATGTCTACATTCTGGCATTATAAAACTAACAGAAGATCTGGGATTAATTTGCAAATAATATTTCGGGTACAAAGAAGACTTCTCTTCCTCTGTATCTTGGTCCTCTCAAGTCTCCTTTCCTTTCCTCCTCAAGCTGTCCCTAAAATTCTGCAATTTGTGCATCAGTGTTTATATCACACTGCCTCTACAGTGTGCAACACCTAGATGGCCCTGTTATTAGGTAAGCTATGCAATGGAGTCCCTGGTCAGAACTTGGATCCAGACCTGAGAAGACCTTGCCAGAAATATGCAGGAACTGTTACCTGAAGGAGCTGAAACATTTTTAAGTCCATAGAAACAAGGTAACATTCAGAAGTGGCCCAGGCAGGTGCCTTCCTAATTCACTGGAGGAGGTGCAACGCAGACTTGCAAAATTCTGTCATTATAGCCAATCTCAATAAAAGTAGGTTTTAGCCCTCCTGTGGAGTTGACTTCCTGGTCCGGTCTACCTAAAGGGGCTGACAAGATCCATCTGAGGATTCCAGGTTTGTTAGCTACACTGGGAACTCAAAAATAACATCCTGGAAGAAGATGACGATTCATTTCTGTAACATTCCCACGGATGGTTCAGCTCAAGGACTTAATGACTGTTTCTACCACAGGACTAATGGTTATGAGACATTCTTTCAACTGTATGTAGTTGCTTCAGGAAGAACTCAAACTACCTGGTGGCCTATGACTTAGAAAACTATGAAAACCCCAACCAGTGTTGGAAATGGTGTTGTGCAATGGTTCTGATCCTTCCTCAAAGGATGACAAAGAAGGATCTCGTGTTTCGTTCTGGTACACTAGTGATCCTCAGGGATCTGATGCAGAGGTCCTTTTCTACTTCCCAACAGTGGAGGAGGCACCATTGTGAGGACAAGAACTTGCACCCATGTTATTTAACATGTATATGACATCTGCTGAGAAAGGTCACCAATTCTGCCAACAACATGCAGATGACAGACAGCTCCATTTCTCTTTCTTCTATTGATGTTTGGTCAGCAATGGGTTAGACGAGGCTCAAAAATGGAGACAAGACAGAGCTGGCAAGACAGAGCTGGTCTTGGATTTGGTGGTAGTGGTAACTTGGAAGAATCAGGTTCACAGGCTGGAGTAACTTTTGGATTTAGTTTTGCACCTGGAGGCTCAGGCGGTGGCTCAGATTAAACTAGTGCAGCAACTCTATCTGTTCCTAACGAGGTCCGACTTGGCCACAGATGCATAACTTAATTACATCCAAATTAACACACTGTATATGAGACAACCACTCTGAAAAACAATCTTTGGAAACTGCAACTGATCCAGAATGCAAGAGGTAGGAAGCTGTGATTGCACACAGACAGAATCATATCACAGGGATTATGCTGGTTACCAGGTTCTTTCTTCTGGACACAATTCCAAGTTTGGTGAAACTTCAGAGTTTAACCATCTTGTGTCTGAGACAGTTTAGGAGCCACATCTCCTTAAAAGGGCAGAGAGGTCCTTTCCTTTGTCCCAACTGTAGGAGGCACCATTGGTGAGGACAAGAGAAATAATGAGAGCCAAGTGAAGGGGCAAAAATCAATACCCAAATGACACTGAGAAAAAAACAGGCTGAGCAGCAAGGATGGTAGAACTTTTGCCACAACCTATTTCTATCTGTTGAGTCAAATGCCATTGCCAGATTCATAAAAGTTGCACAAGGCTTAGCATTAGTAACTCCTTCTTGGCAAGACAGCTCGAGTTGAGCTGCATTTTATTTTTTTCCTATCACCACCTTATTTTGGGAATACAGTGAAATGTGTTTCCTCCAAGCACTTGCTCAGACAGACAACTTGGAAGAGACGTCCAGAAGACTTACTAATCATTAATTGACTGGATCCGGATCACGCTATTTTGAGAGGCACACTGTCTTAATCAGATCCTGCCATTAGTCAGAGAAAGTTTAAACTATTGTTTTGCCCCGCTAATGAGAAAAAGGACTATTTCTGGAGACAGTATTTCCTGTCTTGGTGTTTTACTGTCTGAAAGACTTGTAATAAAACCCTTAATCTCATATATTAACCAGGCAAAAGTCCAATATCTGAAAGAGAGTTTGGCCAGGGATCTAAGAAATAATTCCAGAGTATCTTACTGAAGTGCATAAGCCAGTCTTTAACAAGTATCTGTCTCCTGATCAAGGGCTTAACTGAAAAAAGAAGAAGATGAAATAAGATTCTAAAATCAGAATTCTTCCTTTTCCTACAACCTAACAGAATTTAGGTTTTTCAGCATTCTCTCATTAGCCCCCAAGAACTTCTTTATATTGAAAGGGTAACAATATCAATTTATAGAATGAATAGTCCTGGTTCTTTTACAAGCCTGGCAATTACATCATTAATTTTAACTAATCTGTATTTTTGATAAAGCCATTAATCCAGCAAAGCTCTGTTTGCATTAGAATGTTTCTTTCAGACCAATATGAGACATTCAGTGTTTCACTGTTTTGTGGTAAGATAATAAAATGTGAGACTCCAGCAATACAACCAGCCTTAGAATTGGCAATGAAGAGACTGAAGTGGTGGAGAACTTCTGCCATTTAGGATCAACCATCAACAATCAAGGAACAAGCAGTCAAGAAATACACTGCAGACTAGCATTTGATAAAGCAGCCTTGAAGGCCTTGGGGAAGATATTCAAATGCAGTGATGTGTCTATACCTACAAAGATCAGAATCATGCAGGTAATGGTGACCCTCTATGGAAGCAAAAGCTGGACATTAAAGAAGCCGGATAGGAAGAGAATTGATGCCTCTGAACTTTGGTGTTGAAGAAGACTCCTGAGAATGCCACAAACAGCCAAGAAAACAAATTGATAGATCACTGAACAAATCAGCCCAGAGTTCTCACTCAAGGCACATATGATCAGGTTCAAATTATCCTACTTCGGACACATTATGTGAAGATCCAGCTCTCTGGAGAAGGCTCTGATGCTGGGAAAGGGGGAAGGAAAGAGAAGACGACGACAGCCAGCAGCAAGGTGGATGGGTGATGGGTGCGCCATTGGAAGAGCTGAAGGACCAGGAACAGGTCACCATGAAGAAAGTGTATGTGGCTGCTAAGAGTCAACAATGACTGAAGGCTCAGTCAATCCATCCATCCATCAATACGTAATATATAGCTGTATTTAATATAAGAGCAGCAATCAATGTTCAATTATTGCCATGACAGACTGAAATGGATTAACATGCTTCTGAACTGACCACCGTATAGGAAAGACAAATATGACCCCAGACGTAACACCAGTATTTTGGTGCAGAATATGCATGACATCCCTGATGTGTGTAACTGGGTGCCTTCTGGCAATACCACCTTTTCACAACTTCGCACAATTTCTCTAGAGTAGGAACAGAAGTAGCTGCATTCTGCAGAGGCAAACCTTGCCACGTTGAACCCCAGACATTCAGAGCCAGAATCCCAATGCAAGTATTGAAAAGGAACTGTGATATCAGACAAGAGGCAGCCACATTTTGTCACAGTCAGAAGTCCAATACAAATTACAGCCCAGTGCCAGGATCTTTATATCATTATTAACTGACAAATGAACAATACCATTTCTATAATACTTGCAACATCCTAACCCAAAAATTCTTGGTCTAGACAATCTGGTCTGCAACCAGTTATTATATAAAATTTTGAAGCTTGGCTTCTTCATTAGATAGACTGAAAATTAGACCAGAGGAACTAGAATTCTGCAACTGCAAGTCCCATCTGAGAGATTGGGAACTATATTTTTCATCCAAATTACAGGTAATCCTCATTTAACTACCACAACTAGGACTGGAATTTAGGTCTCTAAGCAATGTAGTCGTTAAGCAAACCATCATGTGACCAGACCAGATTTTACCATTTCTGTAGCAGTCGTTAAGTGAATCATGCAGTTCCCCATTGATTTTGCTTGCTGGAAGCCAGCTAGGAAGGTTGCAGATGGCGATCATGTGACCCCGGGACCCTGCAGCCATCATAAGCTTGAGCTGGTTGCCAAGCGTCTGAATTGTGATCATGTGATCACAGGGACGCTGTGATGGTCGTAACTTTGGGCGCCAATCGTAAGTCACTTTTTAGCACCATCGTAACTTCCAAAAGTCACTAAACGAACTGTCATTAAGCAAGGACTACCTGTATATGCTATCATTTTACACCCAATTCAATAACTACTATGAAGCATAATAAACAGCAGAATTCACATGGGTTACAAGTAAAGACTTTTTCTTATTCTGTTTCAAATGAGTAACTTGAGAGCAATGGTGCCCACACTATTTTTTTTTTTATTCATCTTTGATCATGAGGGTCTTCAGTGAAACGAGTTGGGTACACTGAGTAGCCGGACATTTGTTTACCATCCTGTTCTTTTGGGTCTGCCTTTACTACAAAAATCACTGGCCAGCAGGGTCAACATGAAAAAAAAAAAGTTGAGATAAATAATGGGAGGTTCAGACCTCAGCCAAAAATGGTTCATACAGCTGCAAAAAATGCACCACAGCAGAGCCACAAAAGTCTTCAGGAAGACAGGGGTTCAAGACAAGCTTATAAATAATTCTCTCTTAATATGTAGAAGACCGTAAAATGTTTTTAATACAGTTGTGTCCTGAAAAGGACCGAAAACCGTACAAGTGAGATTTGGCTGTGGAGGAAAAGAGCACTTTTCTTGGCACTGAGTTTAGCCACTCAAACCAGTAAAACACCACTTCTGAAACACCCTGGGCTATTGCCTAGAGTGACCTCAAAGAAAACAGGTTTTTTTGAAATTATTATTCTGAAAACCCAGGCCACATGCCTCCGGTGGTTTTTCTGAGCTCACTTTAAAAAAAATCAACAAACGTAGATAACCACGGTGAGTCCCAGAAAGTGTGCTCGGGTGACTCCAGCTGACAGTTCAAAACGAAGTATCAGCTATCACAAACCAGCTGAACAAAACCACAGATATGCCAAGGATGGTGACTTCATAATTATGAGAGAAAGCTTTCCCGGTCTGCAATTTGTAATTGCGTACACCACCCTTGTGTATTCTACGTGCGGTCAGATCCAATTAGAAGAAGACCACGTTATGGGTAACCCTTACTCAGCTGTACGTCACGGCTCTGTCAGGGAAGGGATAATATTTACAGGGACCCTTATTAAGCCAAACATCTCTAATTCCCTTCTCCTACAGATGAATGCTACCGATGACTGAACATCGTACCATGCAAAGACATTTCACAGTGGTAAACGTGTCTATATTTCAGTGCCCTTTAAACAAATGACTTCATAAATATTTAAAACATTTCTGAAGAGCGGCGTCTATAATTATCCGGCGCTTAATATTCACTATCATAATTTATCTCCAGTTCAAAGAATTCCACACCGTGTGCAAAATAAACAAAAAACATAAAAGCAAATATTAAACGTAGTGTTTCTTTTTCTTTTTTTTTGAAATACCAGCTTTTCATTGTTAAAAACTGTTCTCAAAGCAGGAATATCCCAATAATAACATTCAGACCAGCCAGTGGATATAAAATGACACCTCTCAGTACCTCAGAGGGCTTGCAAGACCAGCCTTTGACAGCTCTTTGTTAGGGATCAAGCAAAGCTTTTCCTGTTGAAAATGCGGCATTTCCACCCAAAAGAATCCATACAGTTGCAACAAGAAAGTTGGCAGTCAATCTTCTTCACCACCAGAGGCTTCAAAACTCTTCATTAGAGGAAAACTCACTATTTTGCCACGAAATCCCAACTTTTGCCTGCCTACTGTTTCATTACTTACAGGCAGCCCCAACCTCAGATAAAGAGGGTAGATTGTTCAAATGCAGCTACAACATTTACTTTTTCTTGTCTTGTCACTCTTCCTCTGCCTCCGTTTCTTGTGTCTCCTTTAAGCTCCTGCTCTTTACCAGTGCTAATTTTGCTTCTGAGCTCATATTGCCATTGCATCTTTCTTAGTAGGAGTTCACAAATTTTAAAGGGCTGTCAAAAAAGTGCTGGGGATCGCACTCCAACTCCATCTTCGCTTAGGATAGAGGTGGGGGATGGCCCTGCCAGCAAAGGTGGCCAAACTTGAGAAGATCAAACAAGATCTTCCACATACCTCCTACTGATATGAACCACAAATCCTATCGGGTAGGGGAAAAAATTGGGCAGATCTCAGAAGCTGGGAAATTTTAAAAAATGGGTTGAAGTGGTTGGAGAGCAAAAATGTTAGGAAAACTACAGCTGTTTAGACAAATGGCTAGCTGAGGAATTCCAGGAGTTGAAGTCCATTCATCTTAAAGTTGCTAAGGTTGAGAAACACTGGTGTAGACATTCAAAGCCTCCAATAATTTTGCAGGAAGAAGCTTACTGGGAAAGCTAACCCAGCATTTTACATCTCTCAATCTCCCACAGGAAGGAAGATGAGGGTCACAGCTAAGCCAGTTCATCTCAGCTCCTCTACGTGCCTCCCAGCCCTGCCTATACAACGGTGCTGTCTTCAAACTTCATCTCCCTGTCTCTCGGCCTGTATGTACGCACACAAACATTTTGCAAGATAAAACCACCCTTCTGAAAAGATAAGGATACAGTCCTGCCATTACAGATTCTGAGAGAATAATCTCTTTCTCATTTGATTTTCCCTGAACCAAACAAATTAAGAAGTTTCCTTCGGAAATTCTTAGCAAATGCACTGTCCTATCTTCCTTCTGCAGGTAAAAGCAAAGCATCATTCTAAAACAAAACATCTGAAATTTAATGAAATAAAATGGAAGCAAAACAATCACGGACAATGACTGGCTCATACCCTTGCATTTGTTTCAGGTAAAAAATGCACGTTTCCTTTAAACTGCCCATCTTAATTCATACCTATGTGTTCCATCCAGATTTGATCTGTGAATGAAGTTCAGTTTAGCATCTGCCCAGTAGAGCTTCTGTTCTTCGTAATCCAGGGTTAATCCATTTGGCCAATAAATGTCTGCATTGATGATAACCGAACGGCTTAAACCATCCATCCCAGCACGTTCTATCTTTGGCATTTCTCCCCAGTCCGTCCAGTACATGAACCTGGGATTTTAAAAAAGAAATGGGAGAAACAGGTTATGTCCACTTTTTCCCAAATACAACGTAAGCATCTTCCAAAAAGAAGAAATATATCAGTTAAATATATTGCTCATTATCTCTGTTCTTGGTCTGGGCTGGACAATGGGGTTGGTCTGTGCGGTATGCACACCCTGGTACACTTCTTCTGGCATCAAATCAAATCAAATCAAATCAAATCACATCTTTATTACGGTCATAAACCAGCATATCTTCTGGCATCGTTTGGGAATGCATCTCTCTTGGGTGGGGTGTTCTTTTAGAATTCTCTCTGATATTCTCAGAAAAACATGGGGAGGGGGGAAGCTCCTCTTCCATTTCTGAAAGTAAAGTGAAAGAAACCCACTTCTGGGAAGCCCACATGGCAGAGAGACCAGAGTCAACCATGGTCAAGTGAAGAAACGCTTGAAAAAGGAGCTCTAAAGACAAATTCTCTTGTGAAGAAAAGACCCAGAAGTTTTGCTGGTGGCACTATTCACATAGGCTGCTAAGTCTGGCACTGATTCTGGACCTGGTTCTGCAAAAGGCTGGAATCATCTTCATTTTCAAAAGTCCTCTGAAAACATGATTATCAAGGAGATACCAAAGATCTCCCAGAGTGAACATGCACAACTATTTTCCACAAGCCAATGTAGTGACTCCCTGATTAAGGAACCTTCAGATTGTGTTTAAAAATGCAAAACTTATCTTACTTCTGTTGCTTTGCTGATTTGGGGATGTTTACTGCAGTCTGCCCAGAAATGCATGCCAAAGTCTGTTGCTGGAATCTGCTGGGCAGGTTATGTAATACTGTACAGTAGTTCATGCTATCTACCACACAAAGTGCTGGAAAACTGAGCAAAGAGATTATTTTAAATTTTTTAAATTAAGAATTAAAGAAATCCCAGTGCATTTCTTGAGTGAGATTTGCTTGGCTGCCAGTTAAGCTTTAGGTTTTGGACTGGGAACTGCTACCTAAAACAATTATTGTTGAGATTATTGTGTTTTGCTGCATAAATATCAAAGGGCTGTGTTAATACAGATTTCTTTTCAAAAATTGAATCTCCATGGAGCACAACTGTCCCTATTCCTATGGAACAGAGCAAAACTTCACAGAGACCAATCAAAGTTCTTCATTTAGGAAACAGAAATAAAATATACGGACCTAAGATGGAGGACACCCGGTCTGAGAATAACAGTTGTGCAAAAGATCTTGGAATAAAGCAGTAGTTAAATGCAAACCAGATATGAGTCAGCAGTGTGCTCTTATAAACTACAATGGCAGCAGGTATAAATGTGATAATATGCACGTCAGTTATTCAGTCGTTACCAAATGGATCCATAGCACTTCACCTCCCAATCTTTTCCTTCACGAAAAGCACAGAAGGCGGCTGGATGGCTTTCGGTTTAAATCAGAACCAGTTCCATCTTCCCACCTCGTTCCCTAATTAAGCAGCAATTACTGTTTAAAATGTGCAATTCAAATGAATGTCAACAGCAGAGTTATATTAATAGAGTAGCAGAATATAGTTACAGAAAGATTTTAAATGAGGCTTTAGATTTGGGGAAGGAATGAAATACTAGATCTCGTTTATCAGGGTTTACCAAATCTGTATAATTTTATGGGCAACCTCTCTGCGTTCATGTGATACAATAATTCAGCAGACCATTAGATACAGCGTGGGCCGTGCCAAAGATATGACACATTCTCAGGCAAATAATTTTCTTTCCTGTTCTCGCTTCTTAGCTCTTTCATTAGAAGCTGTGGGGGATGAGCCAGGGACCTTCTTTAAATCATCTGGCATCTTATAAAGCTAGAGATAACTATTTCCTCCTCAAACAATGCAACGGGACCAAAATAAAATTGAGATCACCCAAATGAACCGGAATACCTATGAATCTGAAGCACAGGGCAGAAAAGGAAGAAATAAATATCAGGTATTCAGTATGAGGGAATTCTCCAGAGGATGTTGTCCCACAAAAACCAGCTAATGATCTTGGTTGTGTCACTTAGGGTTAAACGTCCATCTGGAAGTCATCCTAAATCCTATCATTAAGAGGAGGAAATGGCTGGTTCTGGGATGACTAAGGACAAACTATGGCCTTCAGAGTCTGCATGTGTCGATGGTAATTATGTCTTAAAATAGTGGTTGCAAGCAAGAAGCATGGTTTCAGGTCAAGCAGACTTAGCATGATAAACCTATAAGATCTTACCCCAAAATATGAGGCAACGGGACTCATCCAAGACTCCATGATGGATATGCCTGGCTGAAGCAACCTTGATCACAAGATATAGAGTCCTTCCTCACAGATCAATAGGTAATATATCACCAACAAACACTACCTTAAGTGTGGCTGTAATCTTGGATTCCCTCATATTGAATGTGCACCACAGCTCTAAACTCTCCCTTCTTTGTTAGGCACACAGTGTAGATCAGTGTTTCTCAACCTCAGCAGCTTTAAGCTGGGTGGACTTCAACTCCCAGAATTCTGGGAATTCCCAGAATTCCCCAGCCAGCCACTGGTGTAGACTAAGAACCACTTAGTGCAGTGTCGTCCAAACTTGGCCACTTTAAGATGAGTGGACTTCAACTCCCCATGGCTGGCTGGGGAATTCTGGGAGTTGAAGTCCACTCATCTTAAAGTGGCCAAGTTTGGACAACGCTGACTTAGTGCACACTCTACACAATTAACACCTGCTGCCCACTGAGTGTTATGCTGGTTACAGGGCACCTTTCCCTCACTTAATACAAGGCCATCCTGGCTTCTTATGAACAAACCAAATTGGATATACTTCATAGCCAAAGCCAGTTTGCACCAGTTCTTAAATGAACTAGAAACGGAGAGATTACTACATCAATCTGACATACTGCTTCCTTCACAAGAATTACAAACTCCACAACTCCTGACTTTCACTGATTGTAGGAAAGCCTTTTTTGCCTGAAACTCTAGATAAAAAATGCTTTAAATGAAATGGAAGAGAAAAAGTCTATGTAAGAGTTTTGCTGAAGGGTCCCCAAAGTCCAGTCCAACAAGCACCCAACGTCCCTTCCTCTGGGAGGTGCACAACCACACACGATAAGCAACGGTTCTTTTCTGTTCTTCCCCAGTAAATATTATTATTGTATTATCCAGAGCCAAGCCATTGGATATTCCTTCCCTATAACATCATGGCAAAGAAGAATTAATCATCCTCTTTTCCATGAGTGATCACTTAAAAATCAACTCTTGGTCATTTTATGAGCAATTGGAATAAAAAACAGACACTCCAACATTTTCCTGTCAACGGCTTTCCAGTGAGTTGGCAATTCAGCGTGCAAGTTAGGCATTTCTCTGGGAAATAATTAAGTCTCCACATACTGTTAAACTCCCAACAATGATCATCTGGATTCTAAATCAGAAGCAAAGCTGACTTTAAACATCAAATGCACTGCATATATCAACTACTGCAAAGCTGAAATGAATATCCAGTGAGAGGCTTTTGGGGTCTTCTTGGTGTTTACGTAGAAACAAGTTTACCAAATGCCCAGGGAATTTGCTCTCAAGCAAGAGGTTTAGGTGATACTCCTGACCATGGGCAGTTAGCAGATGCTACATCGTCATGATTCAACATACAAACTCTCACAATTTTTTTTAAAAATCCATAAAATACAGTTGCATTTAACTAGCTTGACATTTCACCAGCCAAGACTCTTCAGTGTCAAAGTGACAACAAGGTGAAGATATAAGGAGGGAAAAAAAAGAGGAAAACTCAGAAAATGTTAGTAATGAGCTGTTGGCAACACTTGAATGACCAGTTTCAAGGAAGACCTTAAATCTTCTAGCTCACGCTGGGTTTTATGTGTTACGATTAAAACCATATGGAGAACAGCCAGCTTTGCAATGAAACAAAACAGTGTATCTGCAATCAGAAGATGTTCATCTCTCAAAAGAAGGAGGCATCTCTTCACAGAGTACGTAGCATAACTGGTATGCCCTTTAAAAAGACGAAGAGGACAGGAACCACCATTTAGACAGCAGTTACACAACACTTTTGTTTTGATCAATCTGCCAAGGAGAGTCACACTCTGCAGACCCAAGGACATTTGGCATCCAGGGTGGATTAAAGAGAGCAGGTAGTTGACACAGGTTGGTCAAGTCTGAAGGTCATTCCACATAAATGGAGAAGGCAGAACTTACTGCACACCTGTGGACCACTTTGTGATCACTTCAAGGGCTTCTCTCTTCCAAGTGGGAGGGGCCAAAAAGTTCTGCCTGTTTTATGGGGGTTAGCATGGGTGCCTTAAGCCTTTCAGAGGTCACTTCCCCATTTAAGGAGCCCCTTAGGTGCCTTAGGTCTTTGGAAGGCTTAAGGCAGTAAGAGCCGGTTTGGTCTAGCGGTGAAGGCAGCAGGCTAGAAACCAGGAGATGGTGAGTTCTAGTCCCGTCTGAGGCATGAAAGCCAGCGGGGTGACTTTCGGCCAGTCCCTCTCTCAGCCCAACTCACCTCACAGGGTTGTGGTTATGGGGAAAAGAGGAGGAGGAAGGAGGATTAGATATTTATATACATAACTCAAGGCAGAGAACATAAGAAAGGTGGGATAAACCATCTCTAAAAAAAGGCACTATCCTCTCCACTGATAACAAGGCATGGCCAACCAAACTCACCGCTGCCCCTGGAGCCAAAATAAATCTCATGAAGTGCTCCCCTTGGTTGAGGGTCTTACCCTAGATCACATGTGGGAAACTGGCAGCCCTCCTGATGTTGATGGAACACCATTACTGGTAACTCCACTGAGCCTGGTGCTCCCACAACATCTGAAGAGCCAGAGGTCCCGTCCCCCATGCCAAAAATTACACCCAATACGCCTCCTTGGTGCTTCCTGCAGTTTGCAGAACAGCACTCTGTAAGTAAGCCGTCTACTATAGCTGATAATAATCTATTCAATTTAAAGCCCGCTTTCCCAGAGAGTGCCTAAGTTGGTTTATTGTGACCTTATTAATGAAAGCGCAGTTTTGCTTCCACAGAACCACAGAGTTCTCGGAAGTATCATTTGAAAGCCAATGTTGTTGAAAGATGTTGTGGTGGGCCGAGCCGACGCAGAGGGAAGGACGAGGAGCAAGCAGCAGCAGGATGAAGCAGAGGTATCCACAAGAATGGAAAGGCTGTGCGTAGCTTACAAGTGGTAGTAACTATATACCACTCGGCTGCTATGGGCTTTATATTTTTGTATACGTTTTTATTATTTTTAATATTGTGAGCCGCCCACAGTCACGTACGTGAGATGGGCAGCCACGTAAGCCTACTAACTAACTAACTAACTAACATCATTTTCTCATAGTTATCCTTGATTCCAGTCCAGGGATGTGAAAACCTAGTTTTCGGGAAGGACCATTTTATGGAATACCAGAGCCTTCTGCTCTTCTTCCAGACCACGCGGATCCAGCCATTCTAAAGTAGGTTTCTTGGCGAGAAAAGAAACCTCTTTGCTCAGAAGTCTCTACTGGAAAAAGTTGCCCTGCCCACATAGAGAAACAGACCTACCCTCTTGCAGGATCTAATGCAATTGCTCTGGGTTGATCCAGCTCTTGCCAGAATAAAACTTTTCGCAAAGATCCATCTAAATTGGAGACTTCGATCCGGTTCGTTTCAGAATCCGTCCAGTACAGTTTTTCACCCAGCCAATCACAAGCTAGCCCATCAGGTGACAAGAGTCCAGAAACGACAACATTTTGCACACTCCCGGATTGGTTGAATTCTGTGCGTTTAATGGCTTCTTCGCTGACGTCGCTCCAGTATATCAAACCACGGACGAAGACAAAGTCCAGCGCAGCAGCGTCTTCCAGGCCACCCACCACAACTGTGGCATTCTCAGTCACGTCTGCGGCATCCACCAGCCGGAGATCACGCCGATTTGCGTAAAGCAACAGCGGAGAAGCTTTGGAGTAAGAGAAACACATTATAGTCAAACACAGTGCAAAGCTTCCAGTCATTTAAGAACTCCTTTATCATGTCACCAGTAAAGTTTAACTTCTAATATTAATGTTTCCGGACTAACGTCCTTCTGAAAAATGCATAAGATGCGAACGCCATAACTTAAATGTTTCACTTTAGCACTGCCACAAGTCTGCAAATAAGACTCAAAAAAATATAATTAAGTTGACTGAGACCAAAGACAACCCAAATATTTCAAGGTGTAATTCACCTAACGGAGTTTTCTGGCACCAATTATAACACAGTATCTCTCACACAAGGTGTATACAGAGTTTTCTGGTAGAAGATATAACAATCTTTTAAAATGGTCTTAAAACAGGACGAGACAAATTTAGAGGGGAACATCTGTCAAAAGTTCAAAGAGTAATTTCACGGAGACTGAAGAATTTAAACTTCTGCTTATTACCGTTCAGGTGAGGAAAATATATCAGAATAGTTAAATCCACATTCACACAACACATTAAAATATGGGCTATTCTCCGCAAGTGGCTTATTTACCTTTGGCCTAGCGTAAGTACAAGGATTTTAGCTTACAAGCCTTGGTTTATGGCATAATGTCATGGGTGAACCAGGACTTGTTCAAAATTTCATGGATAAAAGAAATGTGATGGTGCGTGAATCTAATCTCAACCATCAACCAATTATGGTTTTACACTTTGGTTCATTCACTGATCCCTTCTGTGCATCACACTAGGCCAAAAGCAAGCAAGACCATGTGTTACAAAATAGAGTAAAAGGCAGAAATAAAAGGAAATGCAAATCATATTTCTGTGTCACTCCTACAATTTACCCCAATCAGATCCACATATGCAGTTCTTAATTGTACTGTATTGTTCGGATAAAGGGCCACATTATATGTAATGTTTGGGTTTTGACTGCACATGAAATATTTTAATATAAGGATCCCAACAGGCTGTTGTCTAACCTGTGTTCCAAGATATTGATCTCTCTCATACAGCTGACATTCAAATAATGCATGATCTACTGTACGTCCTCTGTCTCTTGAGCTCCACAAATACAAGTACTTTCATTGTAAGGAACCTGGTTAATCCTTCCATATTTAACATCGTGTCCATGTTTGCATTTAAATATTTGATAGAAAGAATGCAATCCTATACACAGTGACCCAAGAAGAAAAAACAGGAGTCATCTACAACATACAGTGTAAGGACTATAACAGCCACTATGTAGGACAGACAGGCAGAAGGCTGGCAGAGCGCATCCATGAACACCAACCGGCAGTCAGAAGACACGATGAAAACTCCTTCATCTCCCAACACATGGACAGACCCAACCAGTTTCAGCTGGGAAACTGAGCATCTGAGACCAAGCCAAGTCCAAAAATGTTAGGGAATTCCTGGAAGCTTGGCATTCAGACAAATCATCATCAATAGACCATTCAAAGGAGACAATAAAAAAACCTAGGAGGGTAACAAAAAGGCTAGAACACACCTCCTCCAGCAGCCAACCCCCAGGGATGAACACCAGACAAACAATCAGGCAGAAAATAATACTCTAATCAAGGAACCACCAAGGAGGTAGCTACACCCCCACCAACACTGGCAGGGCAAGCTACTGTATATAAACAGGCAGCCAACCCCACACTCACTTGCAGCGAGACTGTTCCCAAGTTGGGTCATGAAACGTCTGGAAGCAAATAATCAAGCTTGGAGAGCACCAATAACTCCATACCTGAAGAACATTTTAGCTTACCCAACATATGTCAATATGATACCACCAAACATAAATCAAACCAATAAGGAAGCAGAACATTTTGGGAAGGTTTTAGAACTTCCCAAAATGTTTCAGTTCATTTGTTCTACCCAGAAAGCCATCATTATTGCACATCTCCCTCTGCTTCATTTCACATTTTATTCGACCTCTGCCCTTGTTCTCTTCTCCACCCCTTTAATTACTTATTCTCTCATTCTTTTATTTCTGCTTTACTGCACTCTTTTTACTAATATTTTGTTAATTCATCCTGCTTCTCGGTAGCTTTCAAGTTCTTTACCCTCAAGGAAAAATGTCCGTATTGCATGCCTTGCACTGCATATTAGCATCCTGCAGAGGATTCTAACTAAACATTCTTGTTTGTCAAAGACCAAAAACAAACAAGCAAAAATAATGTTACACTTAACCAAAGAGCATACATGCAAAGAAGACATTAAAAACATAGGGGGGAAAGCCCACTTCATGCTGCAGGGACATCTTCGTCAACTACTGTATTTAAGGAAAAGAGTGATAAAGATTTTGAGCAGCCATTGGAAAACTGTTCTGAGATGTATCTTAAAGATGGTTCATAGAGACATGCATGCTCTTTGCGTATAAAGTCTGAACCGCCTCTACTGATAAGCCCTAGATTTGTGATGTGTGATGAGGAAACTCGTATAACTCTTGGGGCTAGTACCCTGGCTGAAAGTAAAGATTAGGTAGCCATGTCTTTGCAGGAAGGAAATGACAGCTGAGAAGTAGAAGCAGATGCTTCAAGATCAATCAAAATCTGTAGACAAGGAACAAAAGCCAGCAAAAACCACCAGATCAGGACTGTACACCTGAGGAGGATTGAATTGTGTTTCTTTTCCCAAACAGCATAAACTTGACCTGGCAAGGTTTCCCCACATTCTTCCAAGGTCCACCCCAGTCTCAGTGTGTGAAGAGGTGCTTGTAGGGAAGGTACAGAGTTGGTTCACACCCCACAGTACTCCATAGTCTGTTTCATCACATCTTCCTAAGTAAACACACTCTGAAAAATTCTGAGAACACAGAGTTCAGACAAAGTCATACAAGCCACATCAAGATGCAGAAATCCAACCCTTCAGCTTTTCCTGGTTTATAATAAAAGATCTCTAGATGATGGTTCTTTGTCATCTAAAAAGCGACTAGCAAAAGACTCAGAACCATAACTCTTCGCTCTAGCATTCAAGTTATGGACAGGTCAGACTAGATCTACAGACTAGTTTGAACTGGGCAGAAAGATATGTGGGACCTTAAATCAACACCTTACGGGTAAGGTAAGCATACTTTATATAGATTTAATATCTTTTTGTTAGGCACGTAATACTTTGGAAGGTCTAAGGAGCCACACTTTCAACAGGGTCAACACTTCAGACAACTCAGTTGCTTGGTTTACAACAGCTCACATCACTGTGAAGGTTGTTAGAAGGCATCAGCTGGCGTGAGATGCCTCTGATGATGTATGTTGCAGGTCATGAAAACTTCTGCCTTTAAATAAAATGTGTTAGTCAGGAAAGTTGCTATCAGACACCTTTTGATTTGGACTAACGTGGCTTTCCTCCTACAATGACCACTGTAAAGTGTTGATCTCTAAGATGACACTGGACTGCTGGTTTGGTGCAGCAAAACTGTTATTGTATTAAACTCGTTCAGAAATACTTTCAACTGAAGCATAAGAATGATGAGAAACAAATCCCTGTTTCAACCATGACCATGGTCCTTAATTTGCAAAGACCAGATTCACAGATTGTACTGAGCCATAATGCATCTGTTTGTGGCTTAGTGTTACATGCGACCCTATTCATTATGGTTCAATCCATAAAACCCAGGTTAAAAACTGTTTATAGACAGAACTCCACAATGTGTAAGAAATTCCCACATGGTTACTGTGTGATATCACGAGGCGATCGTTAGCTGCATTTCTATGCTATTCATTCTTCGTTGCATCTTCCCCCAACAAGCCTCTGGATCAATCCTGTTTCTGCTATCTGGAAGAGGAAATGCAAACCATGGGAACATTTCTGCAAAAAACCTTCTACTCAGAAGCCAATGCTCAGAAGAGAAACTCAGGACACACGAGAGAGATTCCTTTAAGTGGTAATAACTGTTACTCTTGCATAATTTTTAAATGTATTAAAGTTGGGATTTATGGGGCTGTATTCCTCAGGAGCAATTAAATGAAGATCCAACATTACAAAAGAACAAATACACACAGAACAGTCTCCACAGAGAACCTCTCAGAAGCATACCCTTCCTATTTAATCAAGGCTATTTTCGTTATACTATAATATTATTACGTTAACTCTACACATTTATCTGATCCCGCCTGGTACGTTGAGCCCTGTAAGCAAACAGCAGCTCATTATCCCATCCGGAAGCATCAAATTCTTTGCTGCTGCTGCTGCTGTTGCACAGGTTTGCATATTTATTCCAGGCACCACGGTAAGGTTATAAGAATAAAATACCCAAATCCTTCTAGGCTAACTCACTGTTTTCTTGAACTAGATCACATCCACACTTCATTCAAATGTGGCTTTTCCAGCAGCATGTACAATAGTTTTTTTACAGCTAACTTGCTTTACTGATCTGCTACATGTTAAGAGTTTGTTCTCTTGCATGGTTAGAGGAAAACAGCCTGATATCAGGTCTAGCCGTCACCAAATTGAGAGGCAGATGGAAACTGGACCACCTGCCCACAAGGGAGGACCAACCAGCCCTTTTCACAGCACAGAAAGGAGAAAAAGACACAGAAACGGAACCCTGAACTTGCTATACGAAGGACGCATTCCTGATATCAAGCGGCTGCAGGATATTTTTTCGTAACGGCATCTTGGCTATTGTATGGTAAAATTGCTGTATAAAATTCCTAACAAGAAGTTGGATTATCGGGTGCCTGTTAACTGTTTCCAGCCTACCCTGCTAGGGAGAAGTCCCATATAGTCCAGAAGAAAACTGGAGGAATTCTGAAGGAAATCTTATGAGCTTCTTACCAACAGTACTCCAAGGATGCCCTTCAGTACAAAGGTCTTGTTTTAAATATGGAAGAGAAACAGAAAAAATGTTTCCTTTCAGGTAAAGGAAATCTGTTTGTGGAAGTGGTTTTACAAGGCTGTGTCTGACTCAACAGGTCCTGATGTAATATACGGAATTTCTATCCACCAGAATACATAGATTCGAGCAAACTCACTCCGCATTTAGTGGACAGGGGTCCACGTAAACAAGTCTCAGAAATGGGAACCAGGAATTTCACATGGTACCCTAAACTCTTCAACCAAGTTTTTTCTTCTCTGCATATCCCTGACTTCCAAGGCCTAAATGGATGACAACTGCTGGCACTTTTGTTAACTGATGGAGAAAATATTTTACAGTATGCCACTGAAACCCATTTCCTTAACACGGAGGCACCAGACAGAACCACATTATTCTCCTGACGCAGTGTTTTTCAACCTTGGCCACTTTGAGCTGCGTGGATTTCAATTCCCATAATTCTGGGTGGCGAATTCTGGGAGTTGATGTCCATGCATCTGAAAGTGGCCGAGGTTGAGAAACATTTTCCTCAAGTCTCAAATGAATGGCACATTTTCCTACTTTAGTTATTTTGCCTTGAGTGCAGTAGCAATTCTGCCTTAACAATATTTATGTTATTGCTCTTTGGTTGAAGTTACATTGTTCGCTCTTAATTGTTGTTTATCTCCTTCCAATTTTTTTGATCCTGAAAATCAGGGCATATATTTTTAAAGAAAATAAAATTACAGATAGTGATTTAGCAGATGTATACTTTGCCTTTGCCTTAAAACCCTTACAACAGTATTAAACTCAGACAAAAACAAAAATTGAACTCTCTCTGTGTAACAGTATCTTTTTACTGTTGATACTATTGAAGAGTATCTTTATCCTGTTGATATTTATCACAGTTGCCATGTTATATTTCGTTTCTAATTGTTTGCGCTTAAGGTTCTTCAAAAATGTTGTTGCATATAGTAGAAATAAAACCGAAGTAGCATTACCAAGCAAAACCTGGAGAAAATTCTCCTTCTCTTCTAAGCTACTTCTTACACGGGCTTTGCCTCAAGAATAAAGCCTATTTTGCTTCTTCATAGCCACAAGCCCCCACTATTTGTACAGCATTTACCTCTGAGGTAAACAGAGTTATACAAAACACATTTTATTTCTTCCAATCCTTACTTGGCATCATGGCTCCACTGCTCATAGCAAAAAATGCTTTACTAGGAAGATTTATGAGTTTTTGGTGGCCTCTGAATACTTCTGAATAATTCGAAAAGGTAAAAATGGACAACTCTTCCCAAGCTGGGTTGTACGTTCCAGATGTGAAACTTCCCAGGTAGTCCTCAACTTCATTTAATGACATTTGAAGTTACAACGGTGCTGAAAAAAGTGACTTACAACTGGTCCTCGCACTTATGACCATTGCAGCATCCCAGCAGTCAAACAATCAAAACTTTGCAACTGGCATGTATTTATGACGGTTGCAGCATCATCGCCATTTGCGACCTTCCCAGGGGGGCTTCAACAAGCAAGGTCAATGAGGGAAGCTGAATTCACTTAATGACCACAGTGATTCTCTTACTGACCATGGCAAAAAAGATTGTAAAATTGGGCACAACTCACTTAATGACTGCAACACTTAGCGATGGAAGTTCCAGTCCCATTTGTAGCCATAAGTCAAGGACTACCTGTATTGCACTTCCTACAGAAACTTCTCAGAATGATGTAACCCCCTGATAGATTGCAAAAACAACTAAGTAGGAGGAATGATCTCATTACTGTGAATCGTCACAGGACTTTTTAAAGAGCATTAGGAAAATCATTTTTCTGATATGTTCTATCAGACTATAAAAAAAAAATACCTTAACCTTAAATTTTCTTAAGTCATTCAAAGCGATGAATGTGATATATATATTTCTGAATATACACTTATCATGCAGCGAAGTTACAATGATCCAGGCTGGCTTTTTAATGATTGCATGCTCATTGGAAATCCCAGATTTGTTGCTGAACAGCACATGAACAGAAGAACCCCCTGGCTTTTAAAGAAAAAAAAATTGCTTTTACACTACCAACTCTAAGGAGCACTTACATATCACCTAGCAAATATAAAGCTGGATCTTGTGCCTGCTCCTGTATTAGGAACCCCATTTATGCAAAGGATAACCAAGGAACTTTTCTTGAGTCAACAGCAAGGCTAAATAGCATTTTTCCCAAACTAAGCCCATGACATCAGATGCCAAAACAACAGATTTATTAGTCTCTCAGGAGTTGCAAGTTGTTTTTGCTGCTGCACATGAAAAGAATGGGTCTCCCAAAATCTTCACAGAGGAGTAAAGAATGAAGCTTTGAATAGGACAGACTGAAATCTGGTGCACTTTCTTTCAAGTAGACACATGCAAAATCGGGCTGTTGGTTAGACAGTATTTCAGTGGGCCACGTATTCCTCCAGATATGGAACTTGGGCAAACATAATGCTTGAATCAGAAGTACTTCCCTGTGAAGGCTGAGCATAGCCCATGGAGATGGCACACTGAATCCCTAATAGCTGGTTCACGTTTTCCCAGCAAGCGTCACACCCAACGGAAAACTGAAACCAGATCTTTCCAATCTAACAGAAGTACCACACTGCAGCCACTCTACTACACCGGCTGTTTATGAATTCATACACCGACCCAGCAACCAGAAGATACGAATGATCCCCGGGCAGCCCTTTGGGTTCAAAGGGAAAAGGTACTTCAGCACACGTGTGGACGCCCACAGGGCACCTGCTCATCCTGCAGCTGAGGAGGGCAGCTGTGCCCTCCCGGAAAAAACCAAGCAGCTTCAAGGAACTCCAGATCACCTTTTCCCCTTCGAGTCCAAATATCTGGGCAACTTATCACACTCACTGCTGGCAACAAATTGTTCTGCAGGAGGAGGAGGCTTCGTGTGTATCCCACATGAGACTCTACCAAATTTAATTGCCTGGTAATGAGCTATGGGGGACGGGGAGAGCTATGGCTCTCCGTCCTATGACAGCCAAATATACACAATATTTGACTTCTCTGCTAATGCTCTCCACAGCATCAGAGGTGTTGCCTGCTCCTCAGCAAAAGAAGAAAACAACACTTTCATTAATCTAAAGGGCCAAGCTTCGTCAGTATTATTTCAAGGGCGTACAAAACACAACACTTTACAATCACAACCCAACTTCTCTTCTTCCTTAGTTCACAGCCAGTTCCAACCAAAGACACAGAACACAGCTCTCCAGGCCCAGAACTAAACAATAAACTCACGACCCATTTTCGGATTGGATACCCTCAGGATCTTATCTTCATCTCAAGCCCAACCAACAACTGGGGCAGCTTAAAGTCCTCTTTAGATGTTCCCTCTTCTGTGGACAAAGTCTTTTGCCATGGACCTGATCTAGCATGCTTCATCAATGACGTGGCTGGTAACACAGTCAGGGGTGAGGTCTGCCCAGTTCCTCTTGCCCACTTTAAGCTGCTGTAGGCACTCTGGCTCTTTGGCTTCTGTAGAGACATTGCCTGTGTAAAGCCTGAGGTTTTTCGAGCTTCCATGGGTTCCTGGCAAACACAGACTGAACACTCCTTTGAAAGAGGCTAAACCTGTGTGTAAAGAAACAGGTCTTGAGACAGAGTTAAGCCTGTGTTGCACGGAAGGTCAATTTAAGCCATCCACATGTTGGTTCTGCCAGCTGTGCATGGCTGGTCTGGTCACCATCATGCACATGACAGGGTTTCCACAGCTTCTGCCAAAGCAGATGCAAGAGATGGTGGGAAAGTAACAGGAGGAAAGTTAGACCTCAGGGTAACAGATGGGAGAAGGTCCGGCACTCTTTCAGAGGAGCACGAGACCCCTGTTCAGAAATAGCTTGACTGAGAGGTCACAGGCACCCAGCGCTCCTGTGCTGTGACCTGCTAGCTGGGATGCTTGATAGTTCTCAAGCCAAGCCCCCCCCCCCCAATTATGTGATGCTGCTTGCTTTCCCCACCAGCAGGCGACACTTAACAGGAGGGAAGATGAAGGGAAGGGAAACCCTTCCCTTGACCTTGTTCTGTGTTAAAACGGGAAGGAGAGCACCGCTTTGTGGCTTCATTACTGAAACTTAATAGGGTCTGGCCACTTTCCTGACAGTTATGGCTATGGGGACAGCACTTCAATGTAGCTATCTGGTGGCACCCTAAGTGATCTCTGAAGAGGTACGGGTATTCATCCCTCCATACCCCCCAAAAGGTTCCTCCTGCACAACCTTCCCTAGAATAATTTTGCAGCACGTTTTGGTCCCATTCACTTCAGCGGGTAGAGCTTTACAGGTACTCTGAGTCCAGCCGATGCGAGGTCACGCCCCACATGTCCTGGACGTGCTGGCCTTTTTGCAAACTCTGGGAGGGGTCGAAAGGAAAGGCTACTCCACCACCTGAACTTTAGCAAGTTCTAGGGCTGGACTGCTATTAATTTTTAACTGGAGAGGCCAGCATGCTTTTGGGCAACTGCGCTCCTTTTAAATAAGTCTTGGACAGAAAGCCCAATTCTGCTTTCTTTTCCATGAAAGAACAGCTCTTTCATGCCACCCCCATTAATTCCAATTAAATTTCAATAGGAAAGTTATGGGTGATTGTTCCAAATTCCATTTCTGGCATTGAAATGGGGGAAAAAAATAAAATGCAGCATGGACTATAAACTAACCATTTTTTCTCATAAATGGCAGTGGTTTATGAAGCTTCATAGAAATATGGAAGAACATACCAGGACATTTGTTTTTAAAAAATTGAAAATAAATCGTCTTAGACCTTGTTGAATCTTCCACATCTGCTCTGGCTGCACCTTAGTCTGATTATTTATAGAAAACATAGCAAGACTAGATTTTATGCAGGAAAAAAGTTCATGCAAACGTTCTCTTCTCCCCCCCCCCCCATTAGCTCTTCAAGTAGAAAATGTGATGCTCTGCCATGAATTTAAGCGTGCATGTGATTTCTACAGGAAAACAGAGTATCTGGCAAATATGCCTGGAGTAGGAAAATATTTTTCCCATTATTACTGATTGACTTTCTGGGACTCTCTCCAATCCAGTTCAACGTCTGAAAGTTCATCTAAAAAAAAGAAAACGCCACCCTCGAAAGGAGAGTTTCTCCAGAGTGATACAGGCCCATACGAAAAAGAAGCGGCACTATTTTCCTCCCATTAAATTCTAAGGAGGTTAGGACGACTCCGATGCTTCCCATTCAGAACTAAGGGGTGTGTGACCCTGATACAAGTGTAGAGCAAACTTTGACGAAGCAGCACTGGACCTCCGCGGCCTCTCGATCCGGCCCGGCCCCCGAGACCGGGCACGTTTGCCCCCTGGCATCGCAGGCGCCCTTCCTCCGGGCCCGAAAGGCTGCCACGCGTGATTGAAAACGCCACGCAACACATAAAGGCTCTCCTTGTTCGGGCGCGCTGGCAGGCCAGAGGGGTCGGCCCACGTCGCCCTCGGCCCCCGTAATTTCAAGGCGTTTGGCCGAGCAGGGGAGCGAACGGCCAGCCACGAGCTCGCGCGGTCCCCCCGCAGAGGACGCGGAGCTCGCCGGGCATCCCACTCTCCCGCGCGCGGCTGCCGACGGGGAAGCCCTTCGCAGCTCCGAGGGACCGAGCCGGGGCGACCCCCGGGCCGGCGTCCCCTCGCCTCGCCTCCAGCCCCGGCTCTGGCCGCGCGGGGCGAGCGGGAGGCGGCTTCGGGGCGAGGGACCCCGCGAGGCCACCCGCCGACAGCCACCGCCTCGGCAACTTCGCGCACAGGCGGGGCGAGGCGAGGCGAGGCGAGGCGAGGCGAGGCGAGGCGGGGCGAGGCGGGGGCACCCGCAGCAAACCTGCCGAGCGGAGCCGAGCGCAGCAGCCCCGGCGGGCGGCCGGCCGGCCGCGCCTTTGTGTCCGCCCTCGCGCCCCGCGAGCGCCGCGCGCGATGCCCGCCGAGGCGCCGGAGGTCCCGCGCCCGCCCGCCCCGCCGCCCGCCCGGCTCACCTCTCGCCAGGGCGCACAAGCCGCAGACCAGCAGGCTGCGCAGGACGGCCCCCATCTTCGTTCGCTCGCTCGCTCGCTCGCTCGGGCGGCCCTCACCGGCGGCGCGGCGGCGCGGACCCGGCAGCCGAGGAAGGGGCCGGCGGCGGCCGAGGGCGACGGCGGCGGCGGCGGCGGCTCCTCGGCCGCCCGCTCATGCTTCCGAGGGGGGCGCGGAGGGCCGGGCCGGGCGAAACGGAGCGGAGCGGAGCGGAGGCGGCGCTGCCCGGGCGGCTACTTGGCCTCGGGCTCCCGGCGCGGGCAGGGGACGCGGCCCCGGCCCTCCATCGCCGCCTCCTGCAGCCGGGGCGGGGGCGGGGGCGAGAGGCTGCGCGCCGGCCCGCCTTCGCCCTCCTCAGGCAGCCGCTTCCTCCTCGGCCGGCTGGGACCCCGGCGCGGCGCAGGGGCGCATTCCGCGTAGCCCGGCTCCGCTCTGCTCCTGGGCTCGCCGAGGCGGGCGCCCTCCTCCTCCTCCTCCTCCTCCTCCTCCTCCCCTCCCCTCCCCTGCTGCTGCTGCTGCTGCTGCTGTCGCCGCCCCCGCCGCCGCCTCCTCCTCCTCCTCCTCCGCCCCTCCCCAGCCGCAGCCGCAGCCGCATCCACGGGCTCGCCTCCGCCCGCCCCGCTGCGCCGCCA
Organism: Python bivittatus; assembly: GCF_059951505.1. Classification (NCBI taxonomy): domain Eukaryota; kingdom Metazoa; phylum Chordata; class Lepidosauria; order Squamata; family Pythonidae; genus Python; species Python bivittatus. The sequence continues at coordinate 2,077,693 of NW_028277029.1, read as the reverse complement.
GCCGAGAGAGGCTCCGACGGCGCGGGAGGGCTCGGCCCCTCACGCCGCCGCCCCCTCCTCCCGGAGCCGCGCCAGGAGCCGCCCCTGCCGCATTCCGGAGGGACTCCTTTGCCCCCCCGAGAGCGGTGATGAGGCCTCGGCCGCCGCGCGCTCTCTGGACCGGCCTGTCGGAACTACTTTCGGGACCGGCGCGCAGGACGCGCGGGCACGAAGGCGGCCCCGCTCTCGCCAGGTGTGCGGCCGGGCGCGCCGGAGGGACGGGCGGACGGACAGGCGGGCCCGGCGGGGGTCGCGGCGGAGCGCCCGCGCTGGCCTCGGGCCGGCGGCTCCGCGAGGGTCGCCGGGCGGGCGGGCGAGCCGGGCTCGCGGGACCGGCGGCCAGAAGCTGCCCGCCCGCCGGCCGCCTCCCCGCTCCGAGGAACGCCGCTCGGCTTTGTTCCCTTTGTCTCTCGGCAGAGCAGCTTCGCCGGGGACGCCGCGCCGGCACGAGCCCGCCCGCCCGCGGGAGAGCCGGGTCTGCTCGCCCGTCCCCGCGCGCATCGGCCGAGCGATGCTCGGCTGACGCGTGTCGGGCCGGGAGCGCTGGGTGTCCCCACGGCCCTCTAGACCCCACCCCTCTTCGGCTGGCGCCTCGGGTGAGCCCAGGCTGAGACCCGGGCATGGTTCGCGCATCGTGTGAGCCCAGAACACGGGGGTCGCGGGGAGCCCCGCGGCTCGTTGAACAAGCGTGAACTCGGCCAGGAAGAGGGGAGGGGAGTCAGTCCGCAATCTGGGTCTCTCGCTTCGTAGCTCCGTATTCAGAATCAACTTAAGCAGGGTTCCTCAACCTTGGCTACTTTAGGACGGGTGGACGTCGGCTCCCAGAATTCCCCAGCCAGCTTTGCGACGTCCACCCGTCCTAAAGTAGCCAAGGTTGAGGAACCCTGAACTTAAGGAAGGTGGCCGGTTTTTCACACCTCGTGCAAAAACACCCACCCAAGATGCGTGACTTGGGTCCCTAGTACTTGCCCAGGCTCCGAAAAGTGGGAGTCTTTCCTCGCCCCTAATTGGGAGTGAAGGTGAAACCGGATTGAACAGGGAGTTGCTGAATTTGGCTGGCTGTGCCGGGAAAAAAGCACTCAGGGTTGCATCTTCAGTCCATAATCTCTTAATGCTTCATAATTAATATCTGAAACAAGAGACACTCCTAGGGTTAGAGAGGGAAGGTGGAGAATCTCCTCGGCGGAGGAAGGAATATTTCTGGCTTGGTTTTTCGGCCTGGCACAGATTGCCAAGAAACATCATATCCTGGAAGGGAACGATCATTTGCTTTAGCAAGGCTGTCACCCTACAATATAGGGTTTTTAGGTAATAAAAATGGGGGCTGCAATACCTTTCATTATCCGGTCTGCACTTTTTATGTTGATAAATGTATCATTTGTATCACAGAACTCACAACTCAGGTGTGTTTATAAAATTTAAAAGCATATTTTCTCAGTAGCAAGACACGTTCTGTGGAGTCTGCTTGCTCAAAAGCGAAAAAACCCTGGATATACGAAGAGAATGGCGGGGGAAATGGGACCTTTATGCTAATGTTCCCAAACATTGCCTTCCTATGGGGCATCTTGGCCAACACACTCTAGAATTTCTTGACAGCGAAATTCTGCAGGGTGTGGTCAAAAAAGTCAAGATGGTGGCCAGGGTGCTGCAATCCAAGATGTCTGCCCATCTTTTATGGGCCACTTCCCTGCTTGGAAGAAATAAGCCAGGGGAGATAAATGAGTTTGTCATCTCTGAGTTTGCTGGGGATCAGCTATTGCTTTGCCTTTTTACAACTTTGTTGATGACAGAAGGTCTGTATTAACACAACTCTCAGAAACACAATCGCACCTTAGACTAGCAGGTTGTTGTCAGCCCTTCGAGGCAGACCAGGCCAGGAAACCAAAGGTATGAATGCTAATGTTGTACTACTTTTATTATAAGATTACAGTAACGGAATCTTGCAAGTCTGAATGCGCCTCTCCCCTCCCTGCCATTCTGGGGGGGGTCAAGTCTGAGATGCCTTCTCAAATTACATTCCTGCTCTGGACTCAGATTTCTCTTATCTGGCTGTTGTCTTGGTTGTGGCCCTTCCTCCTATTCCTCCAAGTTATGCCTTCTGCCCATTACAGTTGTGTGGACATTAGCCCCTATCCCTAGTTTATGTGTCAACGGGTTGCGCAGAGAGAGAAAAGTGAGTTAGTTTAGTAAACTGGTCAGTGAACCAGGAGTGGGTCTGTTGAATGCGCTGTATGGTGTTCTAATAGCAGAAGAAGTAGGCATAATTCAAGAAATGCTGTGGGTCTTCCTTCCTATGGTTGTCATTGTATACTCTGAAATTGGAGAAGAAACAGAAGGTAACACAGCTTTTAAAAAATCCAGCAATTGCAATTCCCTCTTTACAACTATGTAGGAACACCAATAGGGGCCGGGTCAAAACAGTCAAGATGGTGGTCATGCCTGACTGCATGGTTCAAGCCCTGCTCCTTTTCGACATGTGCTGCACATAAAACACCCCTCCCCTTCACCAACACGACGGATATCAATTTAGAAAATGTTTGTATTTCTGCACAGCTGCACCGTTACATAGGTGAACAATAAAAAAATACCCAGGGAATTCCTGGGGCGAGGGATGAAGGTGTGGGAAATAATGCAAAACAGATTCTGCAGCTTGAAGACCAGTCCTGTTAGCAAGAGTTGTCTCAGCGCAGGACTTTAGGCAAGACAGGGAATGAAAACATCTTTCTAGGAGAAGGCAGAGACACCAGTGCCCAGAAAGGTCCATGACGTTCCCGGGAGTTGAGTTTTACTCAAGAGAGCCTTACTTTGACCCAGCTCAGGGAGCAGCCCTTAGCCAGCCTTGGCTGATCTCGATCGCCGAGCATGACTGAACCTGGCTATTCCATGGGTGGGAAGTTCCAGGAAAGCCCAGGTCCGGAGACTAGGGTGGGAAGTCAAAAACCAGTCCAGAAGAAGCAAGTGCAGAGATGTCAGCAGAAGTCAGTCCTCACTTGAAGGTGACTTGACTTACTAGGTTAGAAGATACAGAGCACAGTAGTGTAGGGACATCAGGGTGACTGAAACAGTGAGCATCAAAATGCTTTGAGGACAAGCAGGACATAGATGGGAAAATGGTACCAGCTGAGAGGTGGGGGGGGAGCATATGTTGCACCACAGGAGGGAATCCAGTGCGCAGTAGCTAGATAAACCAGGAGTGCAGGTTGGCCCCTGAATTTTGGGATAGTGCACTCAGGATACGTTTGCACAATCATAAACCACCCAATCGCATTTTAACCAAGAGGGTTGGGCAGGTTCAGCTGATAATGTTTTGTTTATGGTTCAGGCAGGGGAACCCAGAAAATTAGGTCAGTTGAATAAGCCACAGCTAAGTTAACTGCTGAACATGAAGAACAGCCACAGTGTTCGTTCACCCAACCTACGTGGTACGGCACGAGCTAAAGAAACGTCTCTCTTGGAATGACTCAGCTGCTTCCACAAGCGGGCTAGGTTTGCGCATGCCAGGCTCATGGTTAACTGAATCATACCTTACTCAGTTCACCCAGCATGCTGGTTAATGACTGCAGTAAAGACTGATTTGATTCAATTAGCTCGGTTTTTTGGCTGGTTTCTCCCAAGGTGGTAGGCTAAAATGCGCCTGGCTAGCTGATCGTGTGACTTCAGAGCCAAGTTCACAGCTAACGTTAGTCTACAACTGACAAAGGTGGGAGTTTGATGGGGAAAATACAGGCTGAGAAAGGGTTAAGCAGCCCCCCCTCCCCTCCTCCCCGAAATTGTTCCCATCTGAACAGCTTCCATTATGTGCGATATCATGTAAGGGTCGTGGAACTGACCCTCAGAAATAGATTAGCTTGGAAAACGAGAGAAATTTTGGCTAGAAGCTGATGCTGAGTTATCCGTAAGGCAGACAACTGTTTTTCAACAGCTAAATTATTTATTTAAAATGTCAAGACATCTGGAAAACTTAAGGTTTTTTTTTACCTTTTGGGAGTACTTGAGTCTTAGTTGACAAAACATACTTCTGTTGTTGTAAGGGGATCATGTTTTAACCACCAAACCCTGAAACATCATTTTCTTTCAGTTTGCAAAATACTCTGCAGATGGACCCCATCAGCTTACCATGCGAATCCTTTGAAACCACAGCAGTTATAAATGTCTTTCTGCTTAGAAATCTCTTGTGGAATCCAGCGCTCTGCACGGCTCGTTCCAAAACATGACATTGTACCTTTGAAAATGGAAGAACTGAGATGGAGATTATCACGTATTAAGATCTATTTATGCTGGAATAAAGGTGGGAATCAATCGGACGCGTTTTGGAATATTTTTACTAATTGTATGTACAGAAGAACAAATTTTGGCATCTGGGAATGAAGATGAATGCACTGTTTTGAAGATCAGAGGAGATCAAAAGGCACCTTAAATGTTCTGGAAACATTTCTCTGTTTTTATGTTCTGGACCAAGCTCTGTGAAAGGGGAAAAAACTAGTTCGACAAGCTTCCGTCATGCAAGGAAAATGCTGGCTGAACTTTGGCAGCTGTCTAGTTATTGTCTACCTCCTTTCTCAGTTTCCTGAGCAATTTTGTAACTGTGTTTGTGGCGGATGTAAAATTTGAAGTACAGTATGTTGGAAGGCTGAAACGGCTCATTCTCTGGGGAAAAGAAATCATGGAAATACATTTTATGATTAAAGGGAACCCTAATTGTCAATTCTTTTTTTTTAATAATAACTTTTTTAAATTTGAAAAAACAGAAAGATAAAAACTAACAAGAACGAATAATCAAGGAAGAGAATAGAAGAAAAGAAAGAATAAAGAGAAAGCAAGCAAAAAGAATAATTTCCAACTTCTTTTACAGCAGATATAACTAAAATATACATTAAACTCTCCCTCTAAGTTTCAACTTAACATCCATTTTTTCTATAATCTATTAATTTTACTAATCATCAAATCCATATATCATAGTTTCATCTTTTCTGTTTCCTGCAAAGAGTCCAAAAGGGGCTTCCAAATAGCATTAAAATTAGCAAATGGCTTTTCTTCAATCAAAGCTGTCAGTTTCACCATCTTGGCTAGCTCCATCAACTTTTTACCATCCGTTCTTCCCTCATAGGTAATATTGAGTCTTTCCACCTTTGAGCATATAAAAATCTCGCTGCAATTATTATATATAAAAACGAAGGTCCATGAGATTTTTTCCAATCAGCCCCAAAAGAAATGTCTCTGGTTTCAACTGTATCTTAACCTTCAAAGTCTTCTGAATTAATATATGTATTTGGCTCCAACCTTTTTAGCTTTATTACATGTCCACCAAAGATGATAAAAAGTCCCTTCTTCTTGTTCACATTTCCAACCTATATTTGAAGTCCCTTTGTACGTTTTTGACAATCTTTCCAGTGACAGGTACCATCGATACATTATTTCCTACTTGTCAATTCTTAACTTTCATAAAGGCTTTTATTTAAAACACGAGTCTGTGCGCAAAGAGATTATTCAAAGTCAGTGTTTCTCAACCTTGGCAACCCCTCCCCATGCTGGCTGGGGAATTCTGGGAGTTGAAGTCCACCCATCTTCAGGTTGCCAAGGTTGAGAAACACTGTTTTAAGTCGACCTACAGCTTTGAATTTGGCTTTGCTTTATATTCTTAATCAGCAGCATTGGATCGAGGGCACCAAGATGCACGCTTCCCCTGTTCCGGACCCCTTCCCTTAAGGTTTTATGGGATGAGACCACCAAACCATCCTTGTGCCAAGCGTTCTGGCTCTTTTGGGGGGACGGCATACCTGGGAAAGAATGAATGGGTTAAAAGTTATCCAAACCCTGCCACCAAAGACGACAGTGGTATCCTAAGAATGACCTCCTGTCCCGCTCAGACCGAATTCTGCATACAGGGTGTTTCCCGAACACGGTTTCAAGGCGGTCTCCTCCGGAGAACATTCCAACATCTCGTGTTCCTGTTATGGGGGAATGTGTCACAGTACAGAATTGCCACAGGTACACCTTTGCGTTCACCGAATCGTTGGAGCGCATCTAGACCAAACACCTTCCTTTTGCAAGATGCCTAGAGCCTGGGGTACGGTATCTGCAAAGGGGGGGGGACAAAAAATGAAGTGATGGTCGCCACCGCTGTCAGCCTAGCGAGTCCAGATGGGAAGCACACGCAGAGCGACTAATTCCTCTTTATTGGAAGGTTACATTAACAGAATCTGGCAAGCCTGAAAGTACCCCCTCTCTCCCCCCTTGCCTTTACGGTCCAAGGAATTTGGGGAGGGTCCCTTCGGAGACGTCTGCCGGGCCCCCATTCCTTCTGCAGGCTCAGCTGCCTTTTATCCGGCAGAGTCCCTGGCTGCGGCTCTTCCCGCTGTTTCCCAAGGTCATTCCCACGCACCATTACAACCATGCACATAAGGGGCAGGACTTTGGTTACATGGTGGTGGCCACCATCTTGACTTTTTTGACCGCCCTCCCTGCAAACACCCCTGCCTATAGATTCCCCAGCACGAGGTAGTGGTATCTCTGTTTGAAGATGTCCACTGAGAGGAAGCATTCCAGATCACGGTTTCTCAACCTTGGCCACTTGAAGATGGGTGGACTTCAACTCCCAGAATTCCCCAGCCAGCATGTAGCATTCTCATTCTCCCAGCATTCCCCAGTCCACCCATCTTCAAGTGGCCAAGGTTGAGAAACACTGTTCTAGATATTTGGTACCACGTTAAAGTGCTGTAACCCTTAAAGCATTTTTTTTCTGTAGGGCCGGGCCCTTCTGTAGCTCAAGCCTCCAAGACAAGAAGTGATGAACCCTGAGTAGACTGTCTGTTAAGCTAGTTTCCAGGGCCATTTGCTTCTTTTGCTCCTTAAAACAGTTATCCAAAAAAGGTGGAAATATCTTTAAAACAAGCTCAAAGAAGCTTGCAGAGCAGGAACTCCCTATTTAATCCCAATTTATTAGGAGACTTTCCTTCCCAACCATGCATTTCTGCTCTTTCTCCTCTCTTTTTCAATGTAAACCTCTCGAAGCAGTTGTGATTTTTCAGTCCTAGGGCTTGCAGGGAGACGGGGAATATTTAATCAGCAATTTGTAACATCCTGTGGTGAAAAGTGGATAATCCTGATACTAAAGCTCTATAGAATATATCAATGTCTTTCTAGAGAACAGAAGCGTGCAGGGGTCAAAAAAAACCCCAAGAAGGCATCTGTGGCCAATCGCTCAGGAGTCCTGCCCCATTTCAAAACCGACTAAGCACTCTATCTTCTCTGTTGCTGGCAATCACAGGATCTGTGTGGTTTTATGTTTGATCTGTTTTTATGGATTTTTTTTTGGTTTTGCACGCCACCCAGAGTCCGTAGGAGTTGGGGGGCTACCACAAATTTAAGCAAATAAATGAATTACAATCCGCTGCGTGAGATGCCTCGAGCATATTCCTAGGAAAAGTATCTACAGTATTCGTATTCACAGACGCGCGCACACACCCTAGGTTGGGAGGGAGAACTGGCTAAAAGAGAAATGAGAGATTGTAGGAATTACCCATACGGCGGCGATCTTTAACAAGGGAAGCTAGATGGAATCCTGACTTTCTTGCACGAATGAGCTGCTTAACCTCCACAGTGCAATAAACCCCTTTGGTCTCGTCTTAAGTCCTCTTGTAATGAATTCTAACTTGGCTGCTTCATGATGAAATTGCTTTTCGTAATTCCTTTTCTCAAAGATGGCCACTTTGAGATCAGCCACAGAACTGTTCCATGTACTTTAAGAGGATCCATTGAAATGACGAGCAGTTCCTGAGTTCCTATTTCCATCACTCCCCTGGGCAGGCCGCTTCGCTGCTGATCCGCATTTACAATTGAGAAATTCCTCCTCGTATTCAGCCTGCCTCTTCCTCCTCCTCCTCCTCCTTTTAATCTCACCTGGAAGAATGAAATTGTGAGTGTGATGAAAGAAATCTAAGAAAATCTGGATCTCTCCAGCTTTTAATTCCTGAGTGCCATAAGGTTTCATAGTGGCTGGATTTGAGGAAAGGGGAGAAGGGCAACCTGATTTATCTTGCAGAAAACCTGAGGAGTCTTTGTTGAATGGTCTAGCAAAGGCTTAAATATAGCCTCTTGGACTACGCACAACCATTTTAATATGGGAAGCTTCATTTAACTACACTGTTACGTCTGGAACTACAACATATGCCCTAGTACACTGCTCAGTTTCAGGATGTGCATTTAGGCAAACCATTTTCACTCGTTTCCAACCCCTCTTGCATTGCCAAACAATTTCTCACCTTTCCACAGGGATGAAAACTGGAGGCCTGCATCAAGTACTGGGTCAAAGATGAAGCCCCATCCCCCTATGATTAGTTTGTTCTTATGTCAGAACTAATGCCGGTGTAATTAAGTCATGGGTCCATAGGCCACCTCCGTGGGGCAGTCAGGAAAATAGTTGCATAATAAAAGTCAGCATCTCTACTGGTTGCGTTCAGAGGTGGATCCTCCTGCTCCTGGAACTTCATTGTAGTGAATCTGTTCCTAAAGAATGTTTTAGGGCAAAGAACTTACCATATGTAAGCCAAATCATGATAGCTCTATCTAATTTTCTATGTATTTATTCCAGCCCCTGGATTTGGCGGTAACTGTGACCATACAGGGGGAAATGTCTGCCCTTTCATATGTAAGCTCTAAACTGGAATTCCAGAATTCCAAAGGCCTTCAAGTATTCAGATCCCCTTGCTGGCTTCTTCTATCCCAATATTGGTCTTCCTGTGTGCAGCAACAACAAAAGGGTTATCTCCAGCCCCTTTCTTAGGAAATGCGCCCATCGCAGGCCCCCTTTGTTCCCCCAGGTTCAGCTCAGAGCTTCTGGAGATAATGCAAATAGAAGCAAACTCACACCCTCAAACTCTCTTTCCTGCAGTCTGGCAGATCTTGGGCAGTTCTCCCCTGTGCTCAGTCTGAAGTCAGTTGGCTTAACGCAGTGTTGTCCAAACTTGGCCACTTTAAGATGAGTGGACTTCAACTCCCAGAATTCCCCAGCCAGGCAGTCATGGGACAATATATAGTGATGAGTGTAATGGTATGCGGGCAAGACCTTGGGAGAGGGGGCAAAGCGAGGCTGGGCAATATGTGGCGATGGGGTTTGCGGGTACGCACGTGGGCCTTCGACCCCCGGTGACTGCCTGGACAATATATGCCTGGGGAATTCTGGGAGTTGAAGTCCACTCATCTTAAAGTGGCCAAGTTTGGACAACACTGCTTTAAGCTAATTAGGAACCGAGAATCACGTTTTATGAAACCTAATCATAATAATGTCATTGGACATTGTTTGGAGGTAACGAACAACTAAATGCTGGGGCTTAGCAAAAAGATGTGACGCTTTGAAGGTTTTTAGTGGAAAGGCAGGATACCTATGTCTGACTTAAATTACTAGGAAAGTATAATTACTCATTCTTGGAGCTCCTTTTGAAGCAGATAAGCACATGCAACAAAACCAGACAACTTGAATATATGACTGGATTATAGGTCATGGTCATTCTAATTAAACAGAGAAAAGGCCCTCCCTTCTATTAAATTGTTACCATGAGGTTTCAATTTTTTCCAGAGTTAAACACATTCCACCCTATGTCTGAAAACTCTCTTCCAGGATGATGAGTTCATACAGACTTTTAGCCCTGCATGAGTCTGCCCCTGGGTGCTTCTCGGGCAATAAGGAGGCAAAGCTGGCATCATGATCCTTGGAGAATGCTTTGCCTAGATGTGGAGAGAGAGTGGGTCTTTCCTCAGGCATGACTGAAGAATCCAATCAAACTCATTGCATGAACCAATTATCTGATAATTCTCCTTATCCTTAAATCTAGGCTTACCGGGAACAGATAAGGCCAAGGAAATAATGTAGGAATGCAACAGATAACATCCATTTGGCTGGGTGCTCTGGACTCACATGAGTCGCAGACTAATCTTGTGACACAGCGGTGGATGGAGAATTAGCATCTTCAAGGATCCAGAGGACAGGCAGGCTTAAGGCTGGAGAAAAATTACAACTATTCCTTCGCGTGGATCCCTGATAAATCAGTCATGCTTGAATCTCCTTGAAATCAGTGGGGGGTTTACTGTAAATTGTCAGTTTCAGCCACTGATCAGGAGTCGTCCTGGAATAAAAGGGTCTCTGAAACTACTCAGCGAAAGATGGGAAGAACGGGGGCTCATGAAGTTCATGGCCTTCACTGTCTGTACCCTAAATATAGGAAGTCCACAACATGAGCCGGGAAGTACAGAAAAGCAAATGTGATTTAACAGAGACCTGGTAGGAATACTCCATAATGGAAGATAGCAATGTATTCTATTGAAAGGAGCAAAAGAGTAGAAAGTGCTGTGCTGTGTGTTAAAAATATCTGCTCCTGCTCAGAAATCCAAATCAAGGAACTTGGGATTGCGGTGGAGAACATCTGGATTCAAGTAAGTGGAGGAATGAAGAAAACAATACCATTGTTTGTGTTTAGTATCACCCTCCCAGCCATGGAGAAGACGCTGCCTTCCAACAGCCGATGCGTTTCTTTTAGAAACACAAAGCCCTCATGATGGGGAACTTTAATTGCCTCCCCATCTGCTGGGAGACACGCTCTGCCAAGCATGGTCCTTCCAGGAAATTCCTGGTTCTGTTGTTCACAACTTTATCCTTCCGGAAGACACGGGAGGATCAGTGGCCCTTGATTTGATGCTAACCTACAGGGAACATTTAATTCAGGAAGTTGAAATAGCAGAAATATTGAGAGCGACAGACCTTGCAATCTTGGAGTGCTTGATTTTAAAGGAAACTGAAACTGAGCTGTCATTCACTGATTTTGGGGAAAAAAAAGTGGATTTTAATAAACCCAGAAGCAAGGGCAACTGCTGGGTGTCAAAACGATTAAAATGGTGGCTGCAACTGGGTTATTAAAGCCCTACCTCTTTTAATGTGCATTGCACGCAAACATTTGTGCCAGACTCAACCTCTAGAAAATATCACTATTTCGCATCCAGTTGTAAAGTCCCCCCCAACTCCAAAACGTCCTGAAACAGTTTAAATGGCCGTAGAAACTTGGCTCTGCTATTTCGCTTCAATGGATGTTCATCAGCGCTCTACGGATGGGATTGTTCACTGCTGCTTTTAAAAATCTCCGGTTACTGGCATAACTCCTTTTTCAACGGTCTCGAGCCCTTCTGTGGCAAACTCCCTTAAGAAGGCGGTGCCCCACGGATACACCCAGTAGTAGCCAAGATTAGTTGTCGGACTGGGACTGCCGGTCAAGGACCAACCGGCTATTCCAGCTGCAAAACTGCAAGCTGGTTCTGCAGAGCCAGCTGTGTTTCTCCCTGGTTTTACTGCTGCTGCGGTCTTCCTGGGGGAGAACCATGGGAAGGGATGACGCCGCATCACAGGGTTGCCAGGCCCGTTTGTGGGGCAGGGAGGAGCAGGTGGGGCGATGCGCGAAGTTCAAACCGGCACCGTCTTTTTAGTCTCTGCTGCCCTCTAGGGGCCATTCTTAGCATCAAGACTTTTCCAACTGCCCTTCAGAAAGATCTTTGATTGGGGTCAAATACTGCAGACAGTCGCTCCTCCTCCTTACGGATTGTGCTCTTTTAAACACTCCTACTTGTGACTCCCCCCCCCATCCTGGAGCAGCGCTATCTTCTTGTTTATTCTTGGCTCCTGGTATTTGTCAAAGGTGATAAACTAAGCTGCACGTTTGTGGCACTGTAGCAAATTCAACTGGCCACGAACAATTCTGTGTAAACAAGGTGTTTTTTAAATGAGCGGGGCCTGGCATTTCCTGCCAAACACTCCTGAAAACGCCAGTCCTCAGGAGTGCTGCCATTTTTTTAAAAAAAGCTTCCTTGTTCCAGAGAGTCCTTAATAGCAATTGGCCCTACGGCCATTAGCAGGTGATCCTAAGCCATTTGTGCAAATGAAGCTGCTGTCAAACACCTCCCCAGGCAGTTTTTTTTTCAATTGCTAAGGGGTGGGGGGAGAGAGAACATTGCCAATGCAAAGCCACCGTGAGGAGGGCTCATCCCTCCTCAATTATAAATAGAAATGGAATAATAAATTAGCCTGATTTAGGAGCAATCCTTTGTGCATGGAGACAAAGCCTGGATGGCCACTTCTTCAGGTGAAGAGCCCAACGTATGCAGAGGAGCTTCCTAATTCTACAGGTGAACTAATCTATTGCCATCCGCCCATCCATCCTGCAGGGAAGCCCATGGGCAGGTGAAGGGGGTGTAAAAAACCTGAAGATGGGGGCTGCACTCCTTGGATCAAAGCCTTTCTCCTTTTTTAAATGTACAGTGCGGGGGCAAGGCCCCCAACTTGAATTATTATTTCATACAGAAAACAATTACTTCAAGTTATTGCTGCCAAAGGTGGTTCTACAAGCTATTGAATCATAAGGTGTACTTAGTTTTTCACACATGGCTTCTCCATTTTGGCTTTCTTTTTGTAAAATCAATGACGACATGGTGTAGTATGTCTATTAATACAGGAGAAGAGAGCCGGGCTGGTGTAGTGGTTAACGGCAGCAGGCTAGAACCCAAGAAACCATGAGTTCTAGTCCCAACTGTAGGCACAAAGGAACCAGAAGATGCTTTTTCCAAAAGTCATAATTTGCACCCAAAGTTTGAGTAGATAATACCTCCTGAAAAGCAGCATGCCATTCAGAAGATTCAAAGGATTGCTGGATCTGTCTCAAACTGATCCCAAAATGCAGTACAAGCACAACACTGTAAAGAGGGAATGACTGGCCAAATGCTGCTTGGATTTATTTCAAACCTTTTAAATGACTTCAAACTCTTTATTATTGCTTAAATAATTGACAGTAGAATCACTTCCAAGAGAAAAACAGTATTCAAAAAGTAGGGCTACCATATCTGGGCTGCAAGAATCCGCGTAAACACTACGGGGCAGCAAAGAAACACAGAGAACTCTTCTTTGGTCACCATCTAGTGGCCATTCCTGATTTTGGTAGCTCCAGCCTGTTAGCACTAAGATAAAGCAATTTTTTATTCCATATAATGGAAAATGAGATTGTTAAAAACCGACAGCCCCACTTTAGAGGCTTTGTAGGCTGATCCAAGAAAAGGGAGAAACAGACAGAAGTCTGGTCAATTTCACCCCATTACCTGGGCTTGGACCACCTCCACACAAGAAACTGCCCCAAAGACTCTGTTCAATCCCAGCTGTGTCTTTAAATGGAATCCACTGGGTGGAGCGTGCATCTGTGCAGCTCCATGCAAAACCATCTCAGCAATTACCCTGAAGGGGGACCTGTGAAGGTGGCGAGCCCCTTCCCTCTTTAAGGACCTGAGGACAGAAGGCATCTCCAGGTGAAGTGCTGAAGTTGGGAGATGTTGGGACTGAATTCCTCCCAGTCAAAAAACAGCTTCATTATTATGAACAGGAGAACTGGGTTTGTGGTTGTTTGGGTTACACTACAGCTGAGTTAAAAATAAAAAAATAATAATAATAAACTGGCTTGGCCACTAAACACAGAAGTCAGCTCCGAACACAGTTCAGAAATGCGACGGGAGAGCTGGTTCTGGAGCAAAAAAGCTGAATAAGAGCACATTTTGCCAGGTTCAAATTTTGCACTTACTAGTTAGGTGGTGTAAACCAACTAGAGAGGAGTGCACAGACAGCCTTAAAAAAGGTATGCAGCAGCCATTAGGGAAACCTCAGCTTAGGCCAGAAAGGCAGGGCAGGATGAGAAAGAAACTCAAGATTGCCCCTCCTTGATTCTCTTGGGTATAAGCGGTGGGGGGAGAGAAACTCTGCCAGGCTATCAAGATACTGTTATTATACCCTGTAACTTATAAGGCAGTAGTTGTTATGGCGGGTTTCCTAATCTGGCCAATTTGAAGGGCTGGCACAAATGAACAGTGTTGCCATGTGTTGCTTGCTCTGACTACTGGTATATGCAGTGTGGCACTCTAAACTCCAGGAACTGAATATCCTGTCGTCCTGCCTTTTTAACTAAAATGGGCCTCCTCCTTGGCAGATCCTCTTCATGCCAGAGCTTTAACAGAGGAAAAGACGAAGGAAGCTAGATTGACTCTAGAAGGGAGTGGAAGGACTTGGTAGCCAAAGTGCTCTGATGGACACTAATCTTCCCAAAAGCGAACTAAGGATGTACTCATCAAGTGAAGAGGATTGCGCTCCAAATTTCTACAGAATTTCCAAGGTGGGAAGGAGACTCAGTGGGCTACCACTATGTGATATGTACCACCAAGGAGAGAGATCATGGGAGAAAGCAAAAGATTATGAAGCAGTGGAATGTTGCGACTTGGATGGGATAGCAAATTCAATCCATCTTCTTTTTCCTGAAGGCTACAGCTGGCCAACTGGCTCCACGCTGACCATTGACTTGTCTCCAAATCCCTCTTATGTCACATATTGGCATACATGTCACTCATCAAGCAATCCAGCTTCGTGAAGCAACTTGAGTGAGTCCAGCATCTTCCCCCCTATTACCACTGTTAGCAAAAGAAACAGCACAGCGATAAACAGGGTAGCAAGAATGAAGCGTTGGTTACTCAACTGAGGGCCATCTCGCCTGCCTGGACTGCCCTCAGGGCTGTAGCCTTCTAAACTAAATTGTCCATTACTAAGATGGGAATCGCGCACAGAAGCAGATGAATTTGGAGTAGGTAGAGTGGCCGACAATGAGCTGAAATTGTGAGTCTGGGTTTTGGAAGGGAACAATGGTTGGGGAAGAGCAGCCTTTCTTGGGTGAAGCGCTGCTACCTTTGTCTTTCTGGCGTAAGGGGCAGAAAGAGGGGCATGGCTAGCAGACCTGCGAATGGCTGCAGCACCAACAGTCCTGCTGGTCTGAGAGCCATGGGTGGCCAGGGGCAGCTTAACAGGAGCAGACTGCTGGATGGTGTTAGCAGCACTGCTGCTTCGCTGCACCAATGAAGAACCAAAGACCTCCACATCGTTTGTCCTTCCGGCCTTGGGATGTTGGGAGGGTCCGTCCACTTTCCCTAAGGGATGCTCTGCAGGGCCAAAGATTTTCTCTTTCTTAAAGGCCCTGGGCAAAGAATCCAGTCCACCCGGTGGCCTTGCAAGGTCAAACCCAGCCGCTTGTGGGGACGCCAGACTTCTGTTCGCTGTAGGATGAGGGAGTTCGCTTAGGGAAGGAGGTGGCCTGGGTATCTCTTGGCCTAAAAAAGAAAAGGAAGAGACGTTATTCTCTATACTTCAGCACAAAAACTCAAGACACAACAAGAAGTCATCATGAACAGGCCTTAAACCATTACAAAATTATTGCCATGCATTTCTTAGAGCAGGAGGACTGCAGCCTCACCCTGTTTACTCACATGTAGGTGAAATCATGCCTGGCTAAAAAAATGAATCTGAAAATGGTTTATCTTTATAGCCTTTTGTCCAGAAATCTTAAGGGCTATAGAATTTGGCAGGTGAGTTTGGAAATGCACAAAACCATAAAATCCCTTGGAATATTTCTCTTTACAGAACGTTCCTGCTAAAGTGAGTTCATGCACCAGCGATTTTTTAGATTTGTTGTATGCCACCCAGAGCTGCCTGTGGTGAGATGGGCGGCTATATAAATTGGTCAAATCAATCAATCAATCAATCAATCAATCAATCAATCAATCAATCAGTCAGTCAGTCAGTCAATCAGTCAGTCAATCAGGAGTCATCCATTTGCTAGAACTACTGAGTGTGTTTTGTAATCATTTGGAAGGTTTTGGTACTTAAAGAGAAACCTGTACATTAGTCTAGGAACCCTCCACCCATATTCCATTTAGCAATAATAAATTGTGCTTAATAATAATTGTGCTTAACAATCATCAATCAGTTTAAGAAGGAATTATGGTACAGATGAGATTCTTCCGATCCATCCATCTTAGATTTTTTTATCCTGCCTTTCTTATTTTTGTAAATAACCCAAGGCGATGAACGTACCTAAAACTCCTTCCTCCTCCTATTTATACATCATATTCTATTAAAACAATCTATCCAGAGACTCTCTTCGATTACAGATCCTTCATTGTGCTATTAATTCAAGTATATAGCTTGCTTTGCAAAAAGGAACAGATTTGTGGATAAAAAGTAAATGAACTTCACCATCAAGTAAGGATGCCACTGGCTGAAAATAGTTACTTATTCATTAAATTTATATAAAATTAGCAAATGAATAGAACAATAGCTTTGAAGAAAATAGCATTGTTTTCCTATGATATCATCACAAATCATTTTGGGAAAAAATATTTTTCTGAAGCATGAGAGAAAAGGATTGAGTTTCTTTTATAACAATATTTGCTGCTTTCCATTTTTGAAGGTACAACTGCAAACTTTTACTTATGAATTCTTTTAAATATAAAAGTAAGTTACATTGAAAACTGCTTGGAGAATCTAACGGAGCTCCTTTAAGTATACTACAATTTCCTAGAAATTATGAATTAACTGGTCAATCGGTGGATTTTTATTTTCATTTACCTTCTATTATTCTGAATGTCACCAGTCCTAATGCTGGTTTCACTGGACAGGCTTCTTTGGCAGGATAATAAAACTGATAGCAATTTGGAGACCTGCCTTTCATTTTGGTGTTAAAGACTACATAGTTGCACGTCTTATCACCTAGAAACCACACAAAAACACAGAGAAAACATGTTTAACAGCAAGTTTTCCATCTGGTTGTTTTATGATCAACTTAGGTCCCCAAAATTTCTTTTTGATTTAGTTCCCACTGCAGTGGCTATGCCAGTTCAGGGAGAAGATTGCAACCGCAAATGAGAGGCGCCCCTCAGAAATGGGCAAAACGTTTAGAATTTGAAAGGTTTGGAGTTCGAAACATTTTGAATTCACAATGTTTTGCACACTGCTAATGTTCCTCCATGAAGGAATATATATATATACATACATATATACATACATACATAAAAATAAAAATAGAGATTTATATCTTCTATGACATGTGAATTTTCTATGTGAAGAGAGGGGAGTTCCCCAAAATAAATAAATAAATGTAGAGGACTCTACCCCCATCTAATAAGCCCCAGATATGGCTATTCAACCTCTGTATGCTGTCAAAAATTGCACTGCGTCAGCCAGCATGTTTGTTGGACATTCACTCCTGCCTATACAGGCAGTCCTCATTTAGGGACTGCCCTGTTTAGCGACCATTAGCAGTTATGATGGTGATGAAAAATTAATTTTGTGACCGATCCTTGCATTTACAACCTTTGCAGGTCTGTAAAGCAAAGGAACGCTAAAGTAAGACCATAAGCACAGTAGCGGTTTCACTTAGCAACTGCTTCACTTAATGACCAAGTTGTTGATCCCACTGTGAGGACTACCTGTAATTCCAACTTTTATTCTTACAGAGAAAGAGATGCAGGAAATGGTCTTCCTTTCTTCTCACCAAACTCTTAATTTTAAGAACAAAACTTGTCTATACCATTCTCCCAAGGAGCGCTGAACAGTCTACCTGTACCCCTCCCTTTTTATTCTCCTAATAATCCTGTGGGGAACTTTAGACTGAATAACAAAGAATTTGTCCCAGACCCCAAGGAAGCTACATAAGCGAGAAAATGAAATCCAAGAGGTTGACCACAGTGCCCAAGATGAGGACCTTGTGTTTTTCAAGAAGGAAAAGAAAATTGAGGTAGAGCAGAAGTGGGCGGAGGCAACCTGTGCTAAAAGCCTTGGTGACAGAGCAAACGGGCAAAGTGGTGGTGGTTGGCAAAAAGGCAGTTGTACAAGATACATAGAAAAGCTGAGAGGAGGCCCACTGCATCAGGGGACGGCGTCCTTCAGTCTATCTTTTCAGCCTGAGATTTCCTGGATCAGATTTACTTAGGTCAGCTCTCCCCACCCAGTGCTATCCAGATAGGACTCCAGAAACGCATTAATCCTGGGAGCTGGAGTCCAACCTATCTGGAAAAAAGCCTGGGAAGATATTTGCTTCAGCATTGCAGTTGCCTCCTCCTGACAGCCCCTTCTGACCTGCTGAATGACTCTCCAGCTCCAAAGAACGGTGGTGGTCAATAGGCCACCCTTAGGATGCCAGAACAGGCAGAAGGACGTGATATTTTTATGTAGCTGTGGGGTTCTGGCCAACCTTTGTTCTGGGAGGAAGATTTAGAGCTCTTTTCTTGAATATGTGCAGGGTCTACCAGAGGAGGTCAAGCCATTGATCCTGGCCTGCACACAACAGCAGCAGGCTCTCTGTGCAACTCACTAACGCAAAATCAAAGAAACCCCATTACTGCAATGTGTGAACTCAGCCAGTTATTTGGAAATAAACCCTGTCATACGCAATTGAAGTTAAGTGTCCATAAACCCTCCAGGAGACTCTCTTCCAAGTCCAGAACGTCACCCCGCCCCAAGCTTGTGATTTTTACCTGCTATTTTTTCCAAGCAGCAAGTGTTCACACAGGCTTCCCAAGATGGTGTATAGATCGGATCTGTCCCTCTGATGCCTTTGGAAAAAGCTGCTGGGATATAGACCATGATGTCTTCCATCTTCTCTGAGGAACACCTTTGGGTCTGGGATGGTTTTATCATGACAGAAAACAGCACTGCTGATAGACAGGCCAAGCACCGTGTGGTCTGAAGAGCCATTTCTTCCTCTCAACTGTGATGGGCTTTGTAAGGGTCTTCTGTTCCCACCAAGAACTTTCCAGCTCAGGATACAGGTTTCCAAGATGGCAGCATTACTGAAGTTCTTCAGCTAAGAGAAATGAGACGATCCCTGAGTCTTTAACTGCAGGTACAAAATAGAACTAGAGTTTCCACCGCATTCATGTCTGTTTACCACTCCATTTGAAAAGTCATTTCAATGAAGGAGGTCAACCACAACAGTGGATTAACAATTAGGAAGGAGAGGCCCACTGCCAGAGGCCAAGGACTGAGAGATACCTAAAACTCGTGGTGTGGAGTTGTGCCTGCGTATTTTGCTGGTCTTTGGACATCTCACATGTTTAACCTAATGCAGAGATTCTCAAACCCTTGGAAGACTCAAAGGTCTCCAGAATCCAGAGGGGCCAAACAGGGATTTTGTCTCACACCTTCCTGCTGTGCAGAAAGGAGCATTCACTGCAGCGGATGAAGCAAAGAAATAGGGAAGAATTCTCAGGTTAGGACTTGGAGCGCTTTGGATTCAGCTTCAAAAAGGTGCTTCAGAATGCACCATCTGCGACTCTTTGAAGCTGCTGTGCCTTTTCCAGCTGGCCGCTTTAAAGAGTTGCAGCTGGGTCCAAAGTGACCCCTTTTTAAAATCAAATCTGACTTGCTGAATTTCCCTTCTCTGTACACTTTTCTGTCCTGCACACTTTAAAAAAAAATGATTTGCAGAACTGTGTTTATGTATTTCTGTTCGGTTATGGAAAACAACTGCTGGAGGGACAACTTAAGGAACACTGAAAGAGTACTGCAAATCTGGAGAGGAGATTTTTCACAAGGTCCACTCACTGCCACCCAGCTGACTTGATTTGGGCCACCAAAAGCAGCCACAAAGGACCCAGGGGTCATCCTTGTGTAAGTTAAAGGAACTTTACCAGTAAAAGAAAGCAAAGCAACCCTTGATCCAGCCTAATCACTCTGCATTAGAAAGCACTCTAGAACAGTGTTTCTCAACCTTGGGAACTTTAGGATGTGTGGCTACAGCAAAATCATGATAGAATTTGGACCATCCTGTCAGTGCCAAGCAACAGGTTTAGTAAATTCACAACAGGGAGCATAAGTGACAGGCAGTTTTCTGGTCTGGGGATCAGATAGCCAGGGTGTTGGAGAAGCAAACAGGAGACTAATCCTAAAGGAGAAAGCAGGCAACTCAATCAAGACGATGAAGGATAAGGACGAAGACCAGAATATTTAAAGCAGTGGTCTTTCTAGGGGTAGCATACAATTGTGAAAGTTGGACAGTAAGAAAGAGAAAGAAGACTGACAGCCCTGAACGAAATCATCTGGAGACTACCATGAACTGCCGCAAAGACCAGTCGATCAGTTGTGGGCCAAATAAAGACTCGTCGCTTAGTGGACCTAACGACCAGCCAACAGAAGATCAACGAACAGAAACTCGTGTACTTTGGGTGTGTGAAGCAAGTGGATGATGGACTAGAAAATAACAGAGGAGGGATTAAAACTAAGGTGAATGGGTGGGATCCAAGAGACTACAGAATCGTCTTTGGAAGAGCTACAGGTTTTTGCTGCAAGCAAATCACAGCGAAGAACCTTTGCCTGTCACAGTCACTTGGAGTCAACTCAATGATGCATAATTAAGTTGAGCCAAATAACTCTAACCCACAAAGAGAGGCACACTTCCTCCTCACAGCTTCTGCTGCTACTCTTTACAAGCGTTCTTTCTCAGGGCTGTTAAAAGATAAAGACCTCTGGGAGTAAGCAGCAGACTCTCTACTGGGTGTAGCCCTTT
The DNA here is from genome assembly GCF_059951505.1 of Python bivittatus. Classification (NCBI taxonomy): domain Eukaryota; kingdom Metazoa; phylum Chordata; class Lepidosauria; order Squamata; family Pythonidae; genus Python; species Python bivittatus. Next base: position 2,057,252 of record NW_028277029.1, on the reverse strand, counting down.
TAGACACCCAGCAACACCTACTTCTTTGTAAAGCCTGCCCCAGCCAGATGCTTGACTTGCCTCCGTTTTCACTATGGCGTATACTTCCTTGTAATAACTGGAGGCAGGGGGAAAGACCCAGCCAGCCCACACCTTTATAATTCAGAGCCTACCACTCAAAAGGAAAGTCTGAAAGGAGAAATAGCAGGCTGTGCAAAGAACTCTGAAGCATTTAGAATCACAGTGATATATTCATTAGATGCAAAAGGGTGGTACCGTATACAATACTTCCTTCTCCAACTATTTTTCCCTACAGCTTGCTCTATGGGAAAATTGGGCTGAGAAAGAGTGATTGGATCAAATGGATCAACACAGCTTCCACGGTTGAGGCTGGCCTTAAACCAGGATCCACCAGAACCACATCATATTGACTCTGAAGGATTAGACCTCTTATCAAGCCATGGAGGCTGGATTCCTGTATGACCCTGAAAGTCTGTGCAGTCAGAGGGAGGTCTACAGCTTTCTGTCTATCTCAGATGCTCACATCTTCTGAAGGGAGGTCGAGAAACAGGTCAGGGAAGCCGAAAGACATTCAGGCAGTGGCAATAACCTTGAGGAGCAGGTTAGTGGCTGAGCCACCACCAAGACCAAAGTCGGATAAAAGAAATCTGAGGCCAAATCAGGAAAGGAATTTGAGAAAATTCTTAGACTTGACCCTCCCTAGTTCTCTTGTAGATAAGGGGGGGGAGCATACACTCAGCCTTGTGTGATTTTGTTACTGTAACCGTACAGTAAAAGTAGTACTAGTTTGCATGCCTTGGTTACCCAGTCAGGTCTACCTTGGAGGGCTGGCAGGCCGTCCTACGGATGGTGCTTGTCCTCTTGGCTGAACTGAACCCTCTCCACCATTCCTGGAGTTAGCAGAAAGGCATCCTGGTCTCACAGCCGATTAATCCCCTTCTCAAGCCCTGCCAATCTCCTGATTTTCCCCAAGGCCAAGCTTAGAGACCAGGCCCACTTTCAGGCTCATCCTGGAAGGCTGCAGTAAGAGGCGAAGGGCTCCTGTGACCACCGTGTACCCGAGGATGCGACTTCAGGCCGTTGTGCTTGAGGGGGTGAGGCAAGGCTCTCCTTAGGGCAAAGGAGGGCGGCCAGAGCCACTGCCTACCCCAGTGATTTTCAACCTTGGCGACTTTAGGATGGGTCGACTCCATCTCCTGGAATTCCCCAATCCATGTGCAGACTTCAACTCCCAGAATTCCCCAGTCAGCATACAGACACTGGCTGGGGAATTCTGGGAGTTGGAGTCCATCTATCCTAAAGTTGCCAAGGCTCAAAAACACTGCTGTAGACTATATTAAAAGGCTACACTACTCCATGCAGCATCGATTTTATTTACTAAATTTGGATGCCTCCCATTCTGCGAGTTGAAGGCCACACCCTCAGAAATGTCCAAGGTTGGGAAACAGTGCAGAGTATAGGAGACTATATCCTATACTCTGCACTGTTTCCCAACCTTGGACATTTCTGGGGGTGTGGCCTTCAACTCCCAGAATTCCCATCAAAGGCCATGCTGGCCGCCACCTTAAAGTCTCCAAGGAAAAACACCGGCCCGCCCCCTTTCTCCACGTGCTCAGAGGACTCTGAGGAGAGCCAGGCCCGCTGATCAGACGAAAAGGGCCACCAGCTGCGGAGCGCAGCTGCCGAGGGGCCACAGGGAGAGGGTGGGGGGAGAGGGTGGGGGGCGAGGACACCTTTTGCTGGGGGAACGCCCCCCACGCCCCTCTTGCCCCCTCCTTGCCCCCCACCCTGGCCCCCGTGCGCCTCTGGCTCCCCACCGACCCACCCTGCTGCCCCTCGGTGCCCCCCGCCTTCCCGTGCCCTCTTGCCTCCTGCCCCCTCTTTGCCCCCCACCTGTTGCCCCCCGTGCCCCGTCGACCCACCCTGCTGCCCCTCGGTGCCCCCGTCTTCCCGTGCCCTCTTGCCTCCTGCCCCCTCTTTGCCCCCCACCTGTTGCCCCCCGTGCCCCGTCGACCCACCCTGCTGCCCCTCGGTGCCCCCGTCTTCCCGTGCCCTCTTGCCTCCTGCCCCCTCTTTGCCCCCCACCTGTTGCCCCCCGTGCCCCGTCGACCCACCCTGCTGCCCCTCGGTGCCCCCCGTCTTCCCGTGCCCTCTTGCCTCCTGCCCCCTCTTTGCCCCCCACCTGTTGCCCCCCGTGCCCCGTCGACCCACCCTGCTGCCCCTCGGTGCCCCCCGTCTTCCCGTGCCCTCTTGCCTCCTGCCCCCTCTTTGCCCCCCACCTGTTGCCCCCCGTGCCCCGTCGACCCACCCTGCTGCCCCTCGGTGCCCCCCGTCTTCCCGTGCCCTCTTGCCTCCTGCCCCCTCTTTGCCCCCACCTGTTGCCCCCCGTGCCCCGTCGACCCACCCTGCTGCCCCTCGGTGCCCCCCGCCTTCCTGTGCCCTCTTGCCTCCGGCCCAGACTCAGCCCTGCGCTGCTCCCGCGGCTCCTTCCTCCGCCCGCCGGGTCTCCGAAGTGACACCGCCGCGCAGGGCGGCTCCCTTCCCAGAAGCGACGCCCGCTTCCGGGGCCGCGAGACCGCCTCCCGACGAGCCTGCCGCCCCCGGCCGGAAGCGGAAGCGCCGCGCGGGCGGGGGCGTGGCCGGCGCTGCCGGAAAGCCTTTCCGGCCGGGCGGCGCGCGGCGGCGGCGTCGCGTCGCGCAGCGTGACGTCACTCCCGCCGTTGCCTGGCGATGGGGTCCGAGCAGAGCGCCGAGGCCGAGAGCCGCCCTCACGACCCCGCGGCGGGTGAGCGCTCCCGCTGGCGCGGAGCGGGGGGCGCCTCCCGGGCCTGGGCTTCGAGGGGGGCGGCGCGGCGCTTGCCCTCCCTCCTCTCTCCTCGCGGTCGCCCGCAGCTCTCCCTGCCCGCGCCGGGGCCTTCCCGCGGCTCACCGGCGGCCGCAGGGGGAGAGCGGCCGAGTGCGAATCGCCGCTCGGATGCCAGAAAGGAGGATCGTCTAGAGCAGCGCTTCTCCCTCTCGGCGACTTTAAGACGGATGGACTTCAACTCCCAGAATTCCCCAGCCAGCCATGCTGGCTGGGGAATTCTGGGAGTTGAAGTCCATCCGTCTTAAAGTCGCCGAGAGGGAGAAGCGCTGGAGTCTCCCTTCAAGCCATTGGATCCTGAAATGAGAAAGGTGTTTTTCCAGCGAATTATTTTATTGACATGGATCACTTTGGCCCATGCTTGTTTGTGCTTTGCTTTGCCTTTTTTTTTAAAAATAGGAATGGTAGATTAAGAGAGCCCGTTTGGTGTAGTGGTTAAGGCATCAGGCTAGAAAGCGGGAGACCAACTCCTGCCTTTAGCAAGGAAGCCAGCTGGGTGTCCTCGGCCAGTCCCTCTCTCTCAGCCCCAAGAAGGAGGCAATGGCAAGCCACTCCTGAGGAGTCAACACAGCCCCGAAGGCAGCAGAAAGAGACGCTAGATGAAGAGGAAGCAAATGTCAGATTAAGAGGAAGCGAAGGCTGTATTAAGAGGAAGTGATGCTTATGGTGTTTGTCTCTGTGTCCTTTTCTCAGCATCCCCTTCACCAGCCAAGCAACGAGCTAAAATGGATGACATCGTGGTGGTGGCCCCAGGGACTCAGGCGTCACGGAATGTCAGCAGTGACCCAGATGTCATAAAACTGCAGGAAATCCCCACTTTCCAGCCTCTGTTGAAAGGTAAGAGAATACCCGAATTGAAGTTCATGCAACTTTGATAACAGGAAGTTTCTCCTTCCCCAAATCTGTTGTTTCCTTGTGTCTCATAACGTTCCTCTTTTTCCTCTTATCTAGTCACCTTTGTTGTGCACTGCTGAGTTTAGAAAGCAGTAGAAGGAAATGGGCGAAAACAGTAATGGTTTGATTTTTTTTTTTCCACATGCCCTGGTAATATAGTCCCTTAAGCGTTTGGTAGTTGAAGTTATACTACTAATTTGCATTGAGTCATTTTGTCAGCAAAATGGAGAAGTGTCTTCTGGTAGACTTAGGAATAACTTGCTAGTTTCTGAAAAACAATAGTTACTGCATGTACTTATTCACATATTCATGACCATATTTATGGCCCATTTGTCTAACATATATGAACAATTGCTAGTTGCTCGTTTCTCATTAATGGGAAAAATGCTGCCTGCAGGAAAACTTGTCTATCTTGTCCGATGCTGTCATTTCTAACAAACTTTCAAGGAGCTCAGGATCAATGTAAGGTCACTGGATTAGTTCATTTTTGATCTTTAAAGAATTGTTAAAATAAAAACAAATGATAGCTACAAAGGTATCTCATGTTTAGGGTAGTGTCAGATAATTGCATAAATGATTTACTAGATTAGATTGGGCGTGTTGTTCAGCATGCTCAATTGTGGTGAAATCTGGATTTGAAGTTCCTTAAATAATAGTCATAAGGGTGTGTAAAAGCCACCCTTCTGGGAAGAGTGAGTTTTACACAGACTTCATTACCATAGACCAGTGTTGTCCAAACTTGGCCACTTTAAGATGAGTGGACTTCAACTCCCAGAATTCCCCAGCCAGCATGGGAGTTGAAGTCCACTCATCTTAAAGTGGCCAAGTTTGGACAACACTGCCATAGACAATGTGACATTAGAGGTGGAGGCATTTTTGAAAAAATTGCTATCAAATTTATGTTTGTCTAGTTTTGAATGGAGAAGAGTATTTTCTATGTGGGCATTTGCCACTTTTTTCCATCCAACACATAGTGTGATGCTGGAGCAGTATTAGCTCTTGCCTAAAGCCATTAAAAAAAAGTCCGCTCTCCTTCCCAGTGTCGTTAATGACTTCAAATGTTACTCTTGTGACAGATGGCATGAAGCGGCTAGTTACAGTTCTGCAATTGAAGGTGTAGTTCTAGTTTGGCGGCCCTTTTTGGGACCTCCAGCTACCATGTTACAATTCAAAGTAAAGTTTTTAGACACACAGGAAGACTGTCTTTCCATCAGGGTACTTCTCCTGTGGGAGGGCTGCACAAAGCAGCTTTTCCAGATGCCGTGTTGATGTCTGTGTGTGCTGTTCTAAGCTCTTTGCCAGCTTTGTTTTTCAGGCTTCTGCTATTACAAATCAAGGCGGTTAAAACTTGAATCCAACATGTCCCGCCCTGTTTACACTTCATGGTTTTGAATAAAAACAGTTGCCTGACAAATTGATGGAGAAGTTTGAAAACATTTGTATATTGGGAGCTGAAGTCTTTGGCAATGATTGATTGAGCTGCCTAAAGGTGGAAAGGGGGGGAAGAACAATGGTTGGCGGCTGTTGTTGGTTGAGCTGTTTTTTAAGCACGTGGAGGTGCATGTGTGGCGCCCGTCTGCCACCATCCAAACCGAATGTTACTTTTTCTGGGATCATGCTACAGCTGTGCAGTCCCAGGAATAGTTGCGGATGTTTTAAAGGATGGAAATCTGGTGCTATGTGAAGGGTCCCTCATGCTCTGAAGCAACTTTTGGTCTTCATATCCAAAGCTGAGGCTTCCCATTGTTATGCTGGTGAGGGACAGCTGGGAGCTGAAGCTGACAAGGTGGGAATCAGAGTTTCTCTGGCAAGACAGGATATGCACTGAGTAGGTGGCTCCTGATCTCTAGACTGAAAAGGGAATGGCTAAATATGGTCAGCTCGAAAAAGCAGGAGGAAAAGACCTAAAATTAAAACACCAAAGGAGAGAGAGCAAGATTTCCCCTTGAGTTCTACGTTCAGCAGTAGGTGCAGGTCCTACAAGTGTGCAGCTGCTGTCTTCTCTGCAATGAAGCGTCCTCTCTAGCTGAGTCTGGTCAGTGAGCTTCTGCTATAAGCAAATACAGGGTTGACTATCTGTGAATCAAGATTTATTGCTGCCTCTGCTGATAAGGAAAGGGCTACAGATGCACAAGTGATGAAGTATGAAACTTGAATATTGACTTGAAGTAACAAGCAAGGCATTTAACACAGAATCAGTATCCTGAGATCAGTATCAAGGAATGTGTTTCTGGAAGTCTGGTGAAATTCTTTTTCTATTCTAGGTTGATCCATGCTTGGTGAATTCTGTGCCTCATTCAATGCTGTTGTCAGGTTAGGTGCCTGGCTACAGTTGTTTGGTTGTGAACAGTGAAAATGATGAATTGGAGGCAATTAGCCAGCTTTTTGCTGATCATGGTTAGAGGCAGTTGCAAATGGGTGAAGCATGTCAACGCCATCCACCCCACCCGCGTGAGCCTTTGATCAAGTGGCACTGCAGGGAAAGCCAGAGTAGCCTTAACTGCACGAACGCATGTTTTTGTTGTATGTCCATCCAGGGGAAGGCCCGAGTCTCTTCTCGGTAGCAAATGATGAAGGAAATATTGGCTTTTCATCTCCTGGGCGTGGGTCTGGCAAAATGGCCTTCCAGAGCTGCTGTTGCTTTTCAGTATTTCTCAAAGGTTTCCATTGCTGCTGGTAGCAGCCTGTCCTGGGAAACCGGTTTGGATAAGTAGGGAATAGCTTAACATTAGCCCTACCTCGTGGTGTTCCACCTGTCCTGACTGTGATTTGTGTAGTAGAAAGCTTCATTTTAAAATACAGTCAGAAGTCCCAAAGCAACATTTTAGAATCATGAGTGCAGGGAGTAATTGCATACGTTCTCCTATCTTAAAGCAAAGGGGATGGTACCATTCTTGTACCATTCTTGATCTTTTTTTTTTAATAAATAGCTCTTTGCCAGCTCTGGTGACACGTTTTGACAAATACTGCGAACTATTCTGTACGTAGGATTAATACTAAATCCAACAGGTGGCGCTGTTTCCTGCCTCTCTGGCACATAGTAGCTCAGCTGGAGAGCTTCCAAAAGGAGCTGATGTTTAAAGGGATAAGAAGCATTTGCCAAAGGCTTGGAAAAGATCCTCAAAACCCACAGATGAATAGAAAGGAGCAAGATTTATGACATGGAAAGTGAATGTCCTTATGTCCAAGTGAAGAATTGTCCTCATGCTCCTTTTAACAGCGAGTGGAAATGAGGAGGGCGTCATGGACTAGATTATCATATTTCCCCGTTTCTGAAATCCAAATAGGTGTCAGAATGGTAAATGCTGTTCAATTAAGCAAGTCTAACATTGCACACATTGGCACAAAAAATCCAAACTTTACATTATATATTAATGGGTTGAGGACAATCAAAAGCTGATGAGGAAAAGAATCTTAGAGTCCTGATGATGAGTCAGTTAAATTATCAACCTAGTTAACATGTTGTAAAAAAGAAAAATTTCATCCTTGTAATCATTAGGCAATGAAGTGAAAATAAACAGCCAATACATTTCTAGTCATGATATCTGAAACAAGATATTGCAGACCTGGAGAAGTTCAAAAATAATGCAGCCAAAGTAATTTGATGGCTGGAACAGCTTCCATTCAAGGAAATATTACAGTACTTGGAGCTTTTTATCTTGAAATAAAGACAGAAAGGATGATAGAAAAGTTGTAGAAAATCATGTGTGGTATGAAAAATGGTTTGAGACTGCACTAAAGTTTGTAATTATGATTGTTCACTGCCCAGAGTCATTTGTTTGAGATGGGTGGCCATAGAAATCAAACAAACAAACAAACAAAGTCTCCTTCTGTCATACTCTTAGAATACAAGATCAATTAAAAATAAATTCAGGGAGATTCAGGAAAATGAAAGGAAATGCCTCTTTATAGAATACATAGTTAAACTGTGAAATTTGGTGCCATCATTTATGTGTTTGGTTATTAATTCTTTACATTTTTACCAGTAAAGGATATTAATCCAACAGACCTCTTTTTGCATTTTACCAACTGTTTCAATTCCTTTTTAAAGGTTGGAATTATATTTGCTATTTTATAGTCCTTGAGAACAGATGTTGACATTAAATTAAATCTGGACCCAGGGTTTATTTGTTTTTATTTTGTTAATTAAATTACGTAGGCTTATATCTTTGTTTGTCTCTATTCATCTCGTTCCCATCCTTTAAAAGCCAGCTCTGGCATAGTTATTTGTTTTATGTCCCCAGCAATGTAGGGAGTTCTGGGGTTTTGTTTTTTTCAGGCTAGACAAGGCAATGCAGATTTCTCAGGTCACGCAAGGTTGGGGGGTAGTTTGATAGGAGGAAAATGGAGTCTTGGCACAGAGACTCCACTGGAGCAAGTGCAGGTGAAGTCAGAGCAGAATAGTCAAAAGAATCTTGAGTAGTGTTTAAGAGAACAGGATCCCAGAGTAGCAGAGCAGCGAGAGGTCCTACAAGAAGCTACATGCCCAGGTTCAAGGGCAATTTCAGACAAGAAGTTCAAAAGACTCTTTTGTTCTGAGACTTGGTCAGGATGGGCTAGAACAGTCTTTCCCAACCTGGACAACTTTAAGATAGGTGGACTTCAACTCCCAAAATTCCCCAGCCAGCATGATCATTGCTAAATTTTCTGGGAATTGAAGCCCACAGCTCTCAAAGTTGCACAGATTGAGAAACAATGGGCTAGAAGAAAGGGATCAATAGATTGCTTCAGGAGAGTCAGTCAAAATATCAGAGAAACTCCTTGCTATTAGTTGATTAATGCTAATTTACTGGTCGTTGTAAAGACCTTGCCTTTGGGGGAGAGAATGGTGACAGTAGGCATCAGAGGTGGTGTTCTGCAGGTACTCCAGTTGGTTCATCCATAGCTTGGGACAGGGGTGCTTTGAACTGGCTAGTTGAAGAGCGTGTTTTGAGATTGGATAGCTAAGCTGCTAACTTGAAAATCAAATAGGGATTTGCATGGGACCTCTGACCACCCTCCCTGAAAACCATTTATGGAGTAGCCCATAAAAACAGTTAATTAAGGTTACATTTGCTGTCTTCTGAGCAGTTGATCAGGTCTTGTCTGCATGTTTTTTCAGGATTCTAGACATTTTCTTTAATGAAGGCTCAATGTACAGTAGTTATTTGAAACGTTCGTGAAGTGGTGAGGCCTCCCTGGCTTTTCCCATAACTATACTCCTGCTTATTTGGAAGGCAATGCAGCCTAACTTGGTCATGACTAATTTTGAGAGAAGGTGGCCTTCAAGAAATTGGGAGTGTTCTGAGGCTCTTGTTGATCACTGATCTGCTCAGACCTTTTCTCTACCTTGGTTGTCATTGTGCCATTTTAAAAATCTGGGTAACTATTTAAATATGCAAAAGAATTGGGGTCATTCTTTTTGGTTTTGCTTCTTTGGTCTTCCTACTCTTTGCGACTGTCAGTGGGGGAAGGAGATCTGAGGATTAATGTTGCACAATATTTTGGGCTTTCTATTTTTGCTTCAGTTCTACATTTTCCTAATGAAAGAAGAGTCAACATCAAGACTTTTCTGTAGAAGGAGGCATGATGGCCTGAGAGATCAAAAGTCTTCAGATTATTGGTGTTGTTGTTGCAAAGGGAATATTTAAAAATTTTCGATAACGGTGGCTGGTTCTGTGTGTCTATAGCCATCAAAGATTACGAGAAAACAAGCAGCTAGTGCAAACAGCAAAAGGCCGTCAATAACCTTGGGGCTTTGAAACTTTGCAAGTGTTTGTTAGAGTGAAAGTCTCCTGTATATCACCGAATAAGAATGAGCTGAGGTCACTCTTGGCAAGAGCAGGCCTGTTTTTTTCCACACAAACAGCACAATATGAGAAGTGGCGTCAAGTAGGGGTAAGAGGGAAGTAAAAGGAAACTGGGTCGAGTGGAGAGTGGTTTGTAAATATATTTTACTTGTATATGAGTGTGTGTGTGTGTAGCCATTTTTCCATACAAAATTAGAAGAACATAAATTATTACAGCGTAAGGATGCTTTTGGTTGTCTCCAACATTTGCAACAATGCATGTCCCAGAGTTCCCTGTTTAAGGTTGCATAATTTTTTTGGGAAAGACTGTTTGTATCCATGAGCAACCCATAGTCTCCAGACTCCTGGCCGTTTTGTATTTGACTTTACAACCAGTGATGATCCATTGGAAGGTTAGGCAGCTGGCAGATAGATGGAATCCAATCTGCGGTAGCTCCGATCTACCATAAGTTTAGCCCCAATGGTCTTTCTTCATATTGTCTGTCACAGTTGTTTTCCTCTGCTCCAAATTGGACAAGCACAACCATCCAGTTGTGAAAACCGGGTTTCTAGGTACACCCATCACAAGAGTTATTTGCTTTGCTAGGGTTTTTTTGGTTTGGTTTTGTTTTTGTTTGTTGTGATTATTTGATTGATAAAAGGCACTGTTGGACTGTGTTTCTGTTGTAGCACAGCAGTGGGATACATATGCTTTACTAGCGTAGATCAAGGAGCTTGTGTAGAGTGATGTTTTCACACAGCTGTTCCCATTTGTGACTTGGCTTTACACAGATGTTTTATAGATCTGCGGTTCTGTGTATGAAACTGAAGATGTTAAAAATATAAGTTGAAGTTCCAGAAATACACAGCTAATTTTATGCACATTAAAGGGATTTGACATTTCCATGTCTTGTACAGCAGTACCCATTAACCTCAAACAAGCAGGTTTTTTTAAGAGAGACTTTTCCATTAGCAAATTTTAATGGAGGACTGCAAGAGAGACTAATCAGTAATATCCTTAGCTTAGACAACTCTAAGATTATGTCTGGAGTAGCTTTCTGGATCCCAACTGTAAAGTGAAAATGAATTTACTTCTTTAAAAAAACTACATGCATTGAACAGGTACCCCCACTGATGAGTGGGGTAGAATTTAATTCCTTAATGGGTGTACATTTGATACCAAATCCAGTTGTCTTGCTGTGCAGTATAGAAAGTTGCTTTACACTGAATGGATGCTTTAGGGGTTTGTCACAAATGATGAACCTCGAAGTGGTAGTTAAAGCATTATAATTTAACAAACTACTGTTTGTTGTGCTGTCTAAATGGAAGTCTTCCAGTCTACTCCACATTTTCCCACTAAAACTTGAATGAAAGGGCATTTTAGGTTAGATTATCAGGTGCCACAGCTCTTTGCTGCTTGCATTAATTTCTACTGTTGGTATCTGTGCCTTAATCTAAATCAGTCTTGGGGAAGCCATAGTCCTCCAGATGTTGCTAATCTGTAATACCCAGTGGGATGTGCAAAATGTTTCCTTTTGAACCATTTCAAGCATGAAACTTCATAAAACTCTGCAAAAGTCCCTATTTCAAATGCTAAATTGATGATTTGAGTGTGAAACAGATTGTTTTGAGTATTTTAGAAGTGTCTTGAAGCAGTTGTGCAAGCTTAAAACACCCTGGTTAAAGCTTGAAAGACTGCTTGAAGTGGTTCAAAACCAAATGGTTTACACTTGCTTAGCACGAAGCATCTCTCACCATTGTTTTGCTACTTCAGCTCTTGGGAATTGAAGTTCAGAACTATCTGCAAGACTATAGGTCTTGATTCCTCATTATTACCAGATCCATCTCAAAATGACTCGTACCAGCCAACAAATCTGAATCCAAAATAAAGATACATTTTATTGACTGTATTGCATGTATTATTATTCCTATCCCTGCTGTTTGCCCCGTACGCATTCTGATGTTCTTTCAAACCCCAAAGGGATAAATCCAAACAAAATATTAGGAATTAGGATTGAAACAGTGTATGAAAGCAGTTTTCCTCTAAGCACAGACCAGAAAGAGGTAAAAAGTTCTAAATGATAAGTGAGGATGAACTGTTTACTGGGTTGAGAAGTGTTCAAGTGGGAAACTATGGCACAGTGAAAAAACTCTCTGGAAAAGTTGATCTGCATTCATTGTATTGTCATTGAGTTGTGTGGTTTGAACCAAGAACTCACAAGAGCTGAGAAGGATTTGAACTGGCTTTTTGTGTGTATGACGGTCATTCTTGCCTAAATGTAGGGCTTTTTTAGGTGAGCCAGAATTAATATTTGTAACAGTACTTTCTTTCAGCTACTCCATTTTACCCTTGAGGGTATGTACCATTCTGGTATTCCATGTGATTTTTAAATGTTCTCAGTTCTTCTTTCTCTAAATCCACCATCATTATCTGTTCTAAATATAACACCAATACAGTATTACCGTGGCTATACGAGTAGGTTTCCAGGAGCAGTTTAGAGTCCTGGTTTTAACTTATGAAGCTCTATATGGCTTTATGCCTAGGAACTTGCAGGGCTACCTTCTCCACATAGAAGTAACCCATCTGATCTGCCTGGTATCTGTACCCTGGCAAAAGTCTCCAGGTTCCCGAGGTGAAAGGCGGGGTGGGGGGTGGGGGTCATACATAGTGCTTTTCAGTTGTGGCCCTACACTTTGGAACAGCTTCCCTCTTGATGTCAGGTTAGCATCCTCATTCTTGGCTTTCCAAAAACTGGTGAAAACTGGATTGTTCTGGAGCATATTTGAGATTGAGAAATATCACTTAGTGCATTATTACATCATAATTATTGCCTTTTGATTTTTATTTCCTCATTTTAGTACATGTTTTATGTTGTTATTTATGGAAACCAGTGGGAATTGGCATAGATTATAGCAGTATAAAATATAAACATGTAATTTGGAATGATCAATAAAAATCCTGTGTTTGTTTGTTTTTTAAACCTGGAAATGTTCGTACTCTCATAGTGCATATGTATCAGTATGTTTAAGATCAAGATATTTCTTATTTAGACAATGATGTGTGTATCTTGCCTTGGCTAAGTTACAACATTCACATCTCATCATTTCCAAGCATGTGATCATCTTGAGATTTTATTTATTTATTTTTACAAAATTTATAACCCACTCCAGTTCAAACAGACTCTTCATTAACTCTTGTGTCTGTTATTTCACTATTCTGAGTGCCTGTTCCTCAGTGATGCCAAGTATGAACAAACATGAATGATTTCACTCCCTTGTTACTTGTAGAGAAGTCTTCATTTTCTTTTATTGTATATCATCAATACAAATGTTTATTTTCATATGCTTCTGACTCATTCTGAATAGTATATTCATCTCCTTTAAATGTAATCAGAAGTCCTTTTTCTGCTAAATATCTCACTGACAAAAATTCTCTTTCCAAATATGGAACATTTCCCAGTGTACTTTGAATGTCTCAGTTTTCATTACTGCATTTAAAAATATCTTGTCCAATTTATTGTAGCTTTAATACTGTTAATAATGTGATACTAACATAAAAATCATGCAGTCAGAAGAAATAACAGATGCTAAATTTATCCTCTGATATCATCAAACTGTGTTCCAAGTTCACAGAGATGGTGTAGCCACAGTGATTTGTGAGACTCTAGTACTTGCAAGGAACACTACTCCAAGGGCTACTGGTTGCGTGTGCCTTTATGTGGAATTTAGCTGTGAGGACAAGCTGGGGGTGCTGATGATGGACCATCTTCCTACTGCCTGGGAATAGCCCTTTACAAGCTCCTAGATATAATCTGAAGAACGATATTGACATTCTTGAGGCTTTTGGTCTTGGATGATTTCACCTTCCATGTCCCAGGGGAGATTCAGCATACCTTATGGATTCATGGCCTCCATGGTATGCATGAGGTTGTTGCTAATAATCATGGTCCCAGTACACACAGGCTCTGCATTTGTGCTGAGATTTGGTCTGGATTTGGTCTTTACTTTGGAGCTGCAGTATGAATGTGAAGGACATCCTTTGCCACGGCCAGATTACCTTGTTGTTAAGCTGTTTATCACAGATGTTCCAAACCTCTGTATGGGAGATTGGACCCTTAAATTGGTCCCTCCTAGGGTGCTTAGAGGAGGGTGGGTTCCTGGCAATCTCACAAGCACGTCTGTTGATCTGAAACTCAAGATGACTGTGCTTGACCCATGCTCTTCCTGGCTCCTTTTTGTGGAATTCCAGTCTCTCTCTCTGCCACTTAGAATATCGCTGCACCTAAATGTGTGCTGGGAAATATATTTTAATAGAAGGAAGCAGCTTTATTTTGAGCCAAAGATTTGAGTGGTTAATAACATTTTCTAACAAACGATCTATAACTGAAGTAATTGTTTGCATATACCGTATGATAAACTGTTACTTGCTATGTAGCAAAGTTATTTTATTTTTAAATATCGTCAGCTTCTTTCTGTCCCTAAAAGTAAGGTGATCATTTGGTGGTTATGTTACTGTTATCAAATTGTGTAATGATCAAGGTCTTATTTTTAAGCAGTATTTATGAAAACCTTGAATGTCAATGGGATTGGTTGTTTTTAAAGCTCTCCTGATTTGCTTTTATCTCAAAAGTAGAAAGTGAAGGAGACATTCCTAATTCTGCCTTCTGGTTTATCTGTGCCATTTCTTTCAATTCTCTTAAGTGATGATGGCAGCTCATTGGGTACCATTAGCAAAGTAGGATGGTGTTCCTGTATCTCCTTGTCAGGCTGGTCTTTCTGGTTTGCTGTGTCACCATGATCAAATCAAGGGGGCCATTTGGGACTAGTCACGCCAGCGTTTGGCCACCTTTAACAAATAACAATTTGGGGTGCCATTTTCCAATGTAGCTTGAAAATGTGCTAAAAAGAAAGGGCTTTTTAACATTGTTTTGACTTGAATAATATTCTGTTGGAATGTCGACTCTCCTCCTCATGAAATCTGGGGGATGTGATGTAGTTTATTTTTTACTTATGTACAAACAAGTACGTAGAACACAGCCTAGAAGGCCATAATAAGCTTGGAACACCTGAATGTAGGAATAGCAGAGAGAGCCTAGGATATTGTATGTGGTGATGGATGTGTGTTTTAACATGTCCTTTGCTGTGTTGTTATTCGTGAAAGACCTGGCTGTTTGGCTGAGTTGTCACATTGGGAGCAAGTTTCATGTTTGTGACAGTCCTTTTTTTGTCTGTGTTATTGACAGAAGGACTGGTTCACCCAGTTATCTGGAGCATCCTCACAGTATCATCATTGTACTGCCCGTTCTAATTTGGAAGGCATTCAACTCCCCCACTCCCCCCCGTCAGATTGGAGGTAGAGGAAGCAGAGGTTACAGGAAAGTTTCAGGGAAATCTCAGATTCCGGTTTTAAGCTGCTGATAAGGCAGCCTATAATTGGAGACATAAACAGCCGAGTGAAGGTGTCCCTGCTCTCTCCCTCTTAAGCACATAAATGATATTACGACTTTTATGCTTGCTTAACATAGATGAGAAGAATTTGAAAAGCAGTTCAGCTACAGTCATGTCTTGACAGGAAATAATGAACGGATATGGCAGCTAAGAATGCAAAGATTTCCTGCTCATCCAAATAAATGGTATTTTAATCAGAGCTGAATCCATTCTGGGGTCCTTGATCTTGGAAATCACGCTTAACATACCCATCTCTATTAGCAGGATTAAATAGTTGTTTTGCCTGAATGAGCAATTCATGGTAATCAAGTTACAATGCCCTTGTACATGTTTACAGGTATTGTAGTCCTACTCTGACATTCTATGACAGAAGTGGATTTTCAGGATACATTGAGATGACTGAATTATTTGTTTTATTTATTTGTTCTTTTTTTTTCATATTTCTATCCCACCGGAATCCAAAGACTCTCAGCTGCATCTTTTGCCTTCCAGCATTTATATTCCTCAAATTATTGCTTATTAGTTTCAGAAGGTGGTGGAATGCTTTTCACTCTGTTGTGGGATCCTGAGAATGAAAATTGCTGGAGCTTCATAAACAAGAACCAAGCTAAGTGAGAGGACACCAGGCACATGTGCAGGACTAGACTACTGCCAAATATCTCTGAAGCATAAAGGGGGGGGATTTAAAGACAGTCTGGGGAGGTAGG
Organism: Python bivittatus; assembly: GCF_059951505.1. Lineage (NCBI taxonomy): Eukaryota > Metazoa > Chordata > Lepidosauria > Squamata > Pythonidae > Python > Python bivittatus. The sequence goes on along the minus strand of NW_028277029.1, from coordinate 2,041,572 downwards.
AGCTGTCCTTTTAAAAAGCCATTGTTCTGCTGCTAAAGTGTTGGCAGGATCCAGATTCAGCCCTATTCCCATCTTGTGTAGCTGAGTTGCTCTTAAATCAGAGCAAAGAAAGAGGAAAAAATTTAGCCTTCCTTCTCTGTAGCTTTCAGCAAACACCTTTGTCTTCCACAGCTTGTTCTTACAACAATTTATTACAATGTTCTGTTTGAAGTAGCCCCCAAAGCTATTAACTCAGCACCAGAAACAGAGAGGACACCATCTATGGGGTATTGTGAATCTTCCCCTTCCACTAATTCTAAGAATGCATTTGTTTTTTTGTTTCAAAAAACAGGAAAGAACTCTGATCTTCTGGAAATAAGTTGTACTGAAGTAGGTACCTCTCTGATTGCTTGCTTTAATCAAGCCTAAATCCATATTCATTGCAGTTGTCCAATCACTGGGTGGCCTGATTGTTCCTCTCTTGCTTTTATCCTTTGGAATAAGAGCCCAGTAGCGTACAATCAAGTTTTAATGGAATCTGTAGACTATTATGTATGCAGTTGGCGATGGTATAAAGTGGAAGATGACAGAGACAGCTTTCCATCCATCCTCTTGACTGTTGCTGCTCTTGTTCTTTGTTTTGTGCTGCCTGAGATGCTATTTATTCAACATTTTTTCAATGACTTTTATTCATTTTCAGTGACTTGTTTTTTCCCATAGCTGCTTTGAGGTTTGCTTTTTGGTGGAAAAGCAGCTATATATTTTAACATAATTAGACAAGTCTGACAATGTCCTGTCGGTGGAGGCAAGTGGAAAACATGATAGGGTAGTATTTGGCAACCTTGTGTCTGCTTTTGTCCTTAAGTGTTATGTCCAGGTAATTGCACAGCACAGGGCTGCTTTCCTTCTCAGCAGCAGATATTGACTCTATGATAACACTATAAAATGTAGTAATTGTTATTGCAGGGTGTCTCTGCATTTTACATCTTTTAATTTCCTGATGTGTTTGCGTGGGAGTAAAATAGTAGCTCTATGTCTGTATAGAGTAGTATCAAAGAATTCTGAACATTTAGATCAACTGAATTCTGTTAGGAGATAGACAATGTTGATGGGCTAATCTGGTCATCAGATCTTTTTCTAAGATGCTGGAACCAATCTGAGAAGTTGGTTACTTCCTTACCACCTGGATATCTGTTAATGCAGAGGAGCTTGGTATGCCACAGAGCAGAACAGCAACTCCATGGTCACGTATCATGACTGGGGTTTTACTTCTACAGACAGATGTGAAACCCAAAGAGCTTAGGTTTTGCAGGTCCTTTGTTGAAAGCGTATCATAGGGAAACCAAATGACACTGGCTGGGTAGTTTCTGGGACAATTCCAGTTTGAGCAGCTCCGTGCTTCTTTATAAGGCAATAGCTAGAAACATCAAAACAAAACATCAGCTTGTCCTGTTGCTTTCTAAACCTAAAACATCCCAGCTTGAAAATGGGATCTGATTTTTGGACCAACTTGAGCAGAGCAGGTATGAATTTGTGGATTAAAATTGACAAGCCCTGAAGGCTATTAGGAATTAAAACTAGTAAGCCTTCTGTTAAGAAGACATTTTAAAACTGAAGAAGGAAGAATGAAAAAAACTCTGCCCTTTGTTGTCTGTTCTCTAAACCTAAGACCATGGAAGGTTATAAGCACAGTTGAAGAAGATGTGTAGGTACCACCTAAGAAAGGAAATTACTTGGAAGATAACCTACCCAAGATGCACTAAAGACATGGACAGACCTTTGAATGAACTTGGATTTGAAGAGGTAGACAGCATAGATGAAATAATAAAAACATACTTTCCTTGTTTATAGAATAGCTGAAGCTTCCTCAGACTCTTCAACGATATTTCAGGTGGAGCCATCTTAGCTTGGTTCTTTTCTTGCAAACATTTCATTACCCGGCTAGGTAACATCCTCAGTGCTAAAATGGGATGGGGGCCTGCCTTGCCAGTGCTGGTGGGGGTGGGGTTTGGTTTTGCTCCTCTGGTGGTTCTTTGATTAGCATATGTTTGCTGCTTGATTGTGTGCCTGGTGATTGGTGCTAGGCACACAATCAAGCAGTGAACAATACTCTTATCAAGGAACTGCCAGAGGAGCAAAACCAAACCCCCACCCCCACCAGCACTGGCAAGGCAGGCCACAGCACATAAATAGAGAGCAAACCCCATCCTGTTTTAGCACTGAAGATGTTACCTAGCCGGGTAATGAAACGTTTGCAAGAAAAGAACCAAGCTCAGAGAACCCCAAGGACTCCACAGTTCAACCCTGAGCGACACATATTCACCTCTATTGGAGCCATCTTAGTTGGAATCAGTCACGAGTGATCAAACTGGCTCATGATGTCTTGCTGCTATGACAGACATTTAGAATTCCTTGAGGAAAAGGCATAGTCAGAGTAGCAAAGGAGGACTAGGTCAGGGAGGGAGGCAATTCAGTAACAGAACTGAGCAAAAGAAATAGAGTGCCCATTCATACATGACAACGGTGCTTACAGGCATGGTCCACTCTTGAAATGCAGTTTGATAGTTTTAAATAAAAGTTGGTGACAGCAAACTGGCCAGTGTCTAAGCAGTTGTGGCTGCCCTCAGGTCAGGCTTCTCAAAATAATCATGGTTATACAATAGTCATGGTATTTACTAAGTTGTCTATCAATAAAAACAGTTTGTGAGTAGTCTCAGGCTTCATGTAACCAATGTACTTCAGCTGTGTGTTATCAAAAGGCTTTTTACAGTTCAGTCTGGTTTTGGGCACATTCTCATGGAACTTCTGTCAGTTACATCGTTTTTTCAGAAAAGCTATTGAAATAGAGCCTTTTCAAAGCGTTGGGTGGATTTGGGGTAGCTCATTGATTTTCAGCCAGAAAGAGGAACTGGGGAAAAAAATTTATACTGTAGTGTTGCTTCCATTCCATCAGTAAATATCAGAAATGTAAATAAATAAATAGGGGCAGAACTGCAAGAACTGCAAACAGTCTATTTATATGAATGCAACCTGATGTGGTTTGAACTGATCCCTTCTTCAAGAGCTTTTGTATCTTCAATATGCTGTATAAATAAATATCATTACATCAGTTTTGTTAAGCTCCCGGTCCAAATGTGCCAGAAACTCTTTGGAGCATCTCTCCCCAACCCCAGACTCCAAACTTGCATTGCTAAAATGTGGTGCCAAAATGGCTGCTTTGAGGGAGTACTTTTTCCCTCCCCAAATTAAGGGTGGGAGTAGAAATGGGAGGCTTCTGGGAGGCATACACCTTCCGTTTCTGTCTTTAAAACCTCCCAGAAACTGAAAAATAGCCTGAAAACATGACACCAAAATTCAGCCATTTTGGTACTAAAAATAACCATGATTTGGAGCTGTTTTTCATGTTTTGGTGGTGGCAGTGGGGTTTAGAGTGGGTCTGGAAATGGTTTGTCTTCCTGAAACCTCTTGTCCTCATTCCCACCTTTGACACCCCCCCCATTTTTAAAAAATCAGCAACAGCCAAAAACCAGGCCCTCCAGACATGATATCATGGCTTCCTGTGCTTCTAGGTTAGACAGGGGAGGGGTCTCTGGGGCTGGGGTTGAGGCAGAAGGAGCTACTCCTAACCAGCCTTTTTCAGTGCATTTTCTCCTATGTGTGTCACATGCAATAGGTTGCGTCCCACTATCTGTCCTTCATTGAGTGACCCACTGAAAACAAGAGCTACCTGGACTGTTGATTAGGCACCTTTAATGTACAGTACTGTATGTGTCTCTCTTTAATGATGAGTGAAAATGAAGATTCAGAAAGCGTTAAAATCATCACTGCCTCGCCACTATCCGTACAACAAGCTTTTTTGCTAAAGAACAGTTCCTATCTGGATTACCCTATAGCAGTATTTTAAGTCAGTGTTTCTCAACCTTGGCAACTTTAAGAGGTGCCATGGTTGACAAATACTGGTTCAACTCCCAGAGTTGAAGTCCACACCTCTTAAAGTTGCCAAGGTTGAGAAACTCTCTTTTAAATTACCTTACCATGTAGACAGATGGCATTTGGAAATTTTGTTTTTCCTTCTCATCCTTTGATTATTGGTGGTGTCAGTAATTACACTGTGTTTCTCCCCATTCTTTCTAGGTCTTCTCAGTGGGCAAACGTCTCCTACCAACATTAAATTAGAGAAGCTTGATTCTCAGCAAGTTCTACAGCTATGTCTCCGGTACCAGGACCACCTTCATCAATGTGCAGAAGCAGTTGCCTTTGACCAGAATGCTTTAGTCAAGCGGATCAAAGAGGTGTGGAACGTGCTTGTCTGGAGAGGGGATCCGGTAGAAGTGGCTGTAACATCTCATGGTGGAGCAGTGCAGAACGATTCACACACAAACTGTTGCACGCAATGAACTAGTTTGGATGGTTTGTATGTTGATATGGATAGAGAACAAAGTTCCAAATACAGATGGAAACATGGTGGTTCTGGGCAGAAGTACTGGTGGAGGGGAATAAGAGTGGGGAAAAATCCAAGGGCATCAGCAGCAGTAGTTCAGGGGAATGAAGGCAGGGTAGGCATTGTAAATTTTGAGGAGTCTCTGGTCCCCTGAAAAATCATTCTGAAGTGCCTGGGTGGTCTCTGGTTTTGGCTGAAACCGGGACAACAAAAATGTTCTGGGTTTTGTTTCTGCTGAGCATTGGTCCCTCCAGAATGGTTTGACAGAACTTCCAGAAAGCGATGAGTTTGTTTAAGGCCTTTTCGAGGCAGAAAGAAGCAGCGTTTATGTTTTGGTAACATAATTGGAAGAAAGTGTATTTACATAGGTCTTTGGCAGTTAGCATGGCCATTGGGCACAGGGAGAATCCATTTCCTGTGAATGATGTTTAAGTTTAGATCACTTGTTTCCTTCAGATGTGTTAGACTACAGTTTTATCATCCTCAGCCATCATGGCTTTTGGGCACCAGGTGGAGGAAAGCTGACTTCATTTGTTAGACTGTTGAGTTAGATTTCGTCGAACTACTAGAAAATACACACTACTAGAAAGACGTAATCATGGGGTGCATGAATGTCAGTTTAAAATGTATATATGATTTTTTTTCCCTTTTAAAAGGGTCTACAAACATTTAAATGCTAATTTCTCTAGCTGGTTGCTTAAGCTTTTTGTACTTTTCCATGCAGAACAACTTTGAATCATTGCTTGTGTCGCTACTTAAACGTAGATGTATCTGTGAGATGACCATAGTTATTTTATAGCGTAAGTCTAATTGAGAGGCAAATGCTTGCTTTTAGAAAATCCTTTTTTTTTTTAATCAACAGAACAGTGAAGTAGCTACACAAGCTACAAGGTACAACTGTACCTTAGAGGTTGGTGACTCAGAGTACTTGCGTCATACCAATTTGATGCAGTGCTGATTCAAATAAAATCTAGAATTTTTTTTGGAATTAAATTAATCTCTAGTAGTGCCAGTTATTTGTATAACTGAAATGGGAAAAGAACAGAAAAGCAGGTGCCGTCAGAGAGAAAGCAAATAGTCTGTAAGTCATTTTTGAAAGCTGCCTCCAGAGGTGAGTGGTGGTAGATTAGAGGGGGCTTTCAGCTCTTGAGTGTGAAAATCTAACCTGCTAACTGGAAGAGATTTCTACAAAAGGTTTTGTAGGGTTTATATCTCTTCTAGAATAATTAAGATGTTACTTTGACATAATTAAGAGATTAGGCCATAACCTCTGGTATGGTGCTCAGTCTCCATGGATCACTGGAATTGTGAATTCCAGTGAAATTCAAAGGATGAATTTGCTGTCATTCCACCACCAAGAGAACATTTTTATTTTTTCAGACTCTTTTGATACCTTTATTATATGCAGCAGTATTTACAGATTTGTACTCACTCTATGGTTTTATTTGTATTTGCATTTCAGTTGCTGTTTTAACTGAAAAATAGTTGATTTGTAGATTGGAGAGGACTCCTTGAGAAAACTGTTTTTAGGTTGCGACATATAAATTCAAAAAATAAAGAATAAAGGAGGATTGATGCAGTTTTCAGAAGTACAATGCATGTTTGTTTTGATGTAAAATAAAGATTTGCCAACATCTTGGACAGTTTCATAAGAGGCATGATAAATAAGGAATCCCAGCTTGTATAACCTTGTTGCCATCATGCTTTCACTCTAGCCCTAAGGGAGGACTGACTATGCACAGCCAAATATTTTCCTCATTTTTTAAAATCTTAAGTTGCAAAATAAAGCCTGAAGCAGCTTCCTCATTCTGATACTCAGCTCTTCTAGGAATCAATTTTCTAATAGTAGCTTGTTTCAGCAGTGAAATCTTTTCTCTTGTTCTGTCCTGGGTGCCAGTTCAACCTTCAGAGCCATGGCATGACGAGTGCATTTGAAAGACTTCACTGTTTTGGCCTGAAAACCTCTCGGTTGACTAGAATCAGAAATTGAGGCTGAAAAGTCTGAGCAGTTAATCAGACAGAAAGCCCCTGAGTAGCTTAAGAAGCCACTCACTGCTATTTTTTTCTTTTTTTTTTAATGTAGTAATTTTATTAAAGATTATATGATAGTAAAAACTAATACAAACTAAAAGAAATAAGAATAAAAAGAGTCAAGGGTGCAGGAAAAAAAGGAAAACATAGAAAAATAGGAAAGAAAGAAAAGTAAGAATATAATAAAGAAAATAAATATATAAAGAAGTGACTTCCCACCTTCATTGCAACGTATAAACAATTTTAGTAAATTATCACCTCTTAATTTACAACCAATGAACCATCTCTTCATCCCATGTCCCATCTCTTATCTATAAACAAATCCTTAAACCGTCATTTCAGTTCTGGTGTCAGCAAAAGTCCATTAAGGGTTACCAGAGATAACCAGATACCTATTTTAACCTTGATCAAATAAACCAACTTTATATTCCTTCCTTTTACTTCTAACAAACTTTAGTCCCTTCAAATAAAGTCCTAGAACTTGATTTCTTTTCATATTTTCTTTGTCCCTTCTCACAAGATTCTTCAAAGCTTTACCACGCCTCTTTTGTAAATCAAATCTGGACCCTTACTCCATTTGTAACTTTCTAAAATCAGAATTTTAATCACCCTTTTGCTGTTTATTCAAATATATATATATATATTTTTAAAGTTCTTAAAATTGTAATTAAAGCTTTCTTTCACCAAGGATTGAAGGAAACTCACCTGGTCCTGTCACACCTGTCGATGCAAAGGTTTCTAATAGCTGAAAAGCAGTTAACAAGCAATTTCCGAAAGTGATTAGAAAAAGAAGTATGCAAACTTAGTGTCCTTTCAAAGGTGCCAACCGTGGTTTGAGCAAGATGGCTATTCCCTCATCTCCCGGAGCTCTAACCCCACCAGAAACTAATGTCTTGAGGAGCAGCTGTGTGGAGCACTTGTGGGCAATCTCAAATCCTCTCCTTGTCCGGAGAAGAATTATCAAAGAGCCAGTCTACTTGCTGGCTCTTCGTTCTTCCCTGCCGTTGTTGGCTCTGCTTTTCACGGAAACGCCTTCAGTTTCATTTCTTCCTCCGGAAGTCCCTCCTCACTGTATTTTTCAAACTCTATTTTCCTTGTTTTGAAGTAGAAAAGAAACAGGAAAGGTATGGCTCTTTTAAGTTGGTGCTAATTATGGCACCTTCATGAATGGAAAAAATGTGGGCTTTGTTTGGTATCCTAATTATATACACAGATTTAATACCTGCAGCAAGTGACTTCACACATACTATCATGCCAGTGATGTCCATTACCCAGTTTGCATCAGTTGTGTCATACAAGTAAGGCAAATCACATATGTCGTGTCATTGCCTGATGGTGTCATGACATGCACGACGTTATTGTGGCTCGTAAGGGATACCTGTGATCCTTGACGCAGCTTCCAAGGGGAACTGGGCCATATGAATATGAAGTCACATAACTTGAGCAAATACAGTCTATCTCTCTTTTTCCCTTGGTGACGATTTCCTAGGAAGGCTGCCCCAATCTATTGCCTCATTCACAAAGTGGTGTGCAGTGTGTGTGTTTGGGGGGGAGGGAGGGGGAAGAAGTTGGAATAGGGAAGAGTTTAAGCCCTTCCCTTCCCTTCCCTTCCCTTCCCTTCCCTTCCCTTCCCTTCCCTTCCCTTCCCTTCCCTTCCCTTCCCTTCCCTTCCCTTCCCTTCCCTACTCTTTTTTTTTTTTTTGCATACCTTGGAAGAAAATATGAACTTCAGCTAAAATTCCTGTGTTTTTTGCCTGTGAGTCAAATTGTTATGAACTATTCTCTTCAGGGGGAAAAGGAAATCCTCTGCCAGCTCAGTGGGTAAATGTGATTAATGTAAATAAACAAAAAGCACAAGTTTACAAAAATAATAAATACATTTTATATAAACTTTTAAAGTTTGAAAGAAAGTAATTCCTGTGAAGTTCACATGTACCAATTGAGCTTGATTTCTAAAATTGTCAAGAAGGTATGTTGTATGGAAAAAAAAAACAGAATCAGAAGAGAATGAAGACAGTTCTTGATAAATTGCGTGGTTGGGAGCAAAACAAGGATTAGTCATCCTGATGTACTGGAATCAACCCAGCATTTGCTTTAATGATAAATGATCACTATATATACCAGCTTTCCAGCTGCGTCTCCATCTAAGATTTCTGAGGATGACTAATGTGCTGTTATTATCGGAAGCAGAGGAACTGGGAAATTATAGGCTTATAATACTAGGGTATAGAAAATGTATAATGTCTCTCTATACTCTATCCAATTTTCTTTTGGAAAATTGCTTCCTATTTTTTTTTCCTGGAGAACCCACCTCTTCCAGAGTTCATGAAAAGCAGGGTGTCGGACTAGAATAAGAACAGGGGCTTATCTTCTTGGAAGAGGGATGAACCTTCAGAGACCAAGTTTGAGTCCATGGGCCTCCAAACTGAGGAAATCTGGGCATGTTTAATGGACACTAGAGAGATCCTGTATGAAAATCCAATGAGAATGTTGTTGAAAAAGGTACAGGAAAAAGGATCTAGCATTAAAAAAAAGGGGTGGGGGCAAACACCATAAGGTCGACCTGATTCCAAGAGCAGAGGGAGAGGAGTGCACCTCTTTTTTAAAATGAATTTTGGAGGAGGCATTAAAATAAAATGTTATAAGAAAAGTATTTATTTTATTTAGTTAGGTTTATATCCTCTCTTTCCCCCAGGAGCTCAACAGAAGGGATCCCTTCATTTTATCCCCAGAACAACAACCCCATGAAGTAATTGGACTGAGGGAAAGTGATTACCCCAAAGCTACCTGCTGAGTGTGCCTGGCTGGCAGAATGGAATTGTAGTCTTTTCAGTCCAAATCCACCTCTTGACCAGCTCTCAGAACTTTGAAACAAGACATTGAATTAGTCAGTTAATGGTAGAATATGCATACAAGTCTCCAGAAACCCCATATGAAGCAGGCCAGGGTAATGAGCTAAAAAAAGTACCTAGAAGATGGGGATAATGGGAGGAGAGCGGGACTGAGGTGCATCCCCTTCCTCCATCACCCTTTGAGCTCTCTCACAAACTCTGATCACCTGCAAAAGGCTAGTGAGTTACTTTTAGAGAAGGCATTGGATTGGTAAAGGCATGTCACAGAGGATGTGCTTTTGGAATTACCTCACCATACTCTGGGTGAAAAGGGTGCTGTTCCTTCTTTGTGAATACAGTCTGATGGACAATTGTGTGGTAATGCTATTCCCTCATCTCCCAGAGCTCTAAACCCACTGGAGACTGCAAGGCAGTCTGCAGGGAACAACTGTCTGGAGCACTTGTCAGTGATCTCAAGTCCTCTCCTTGTCTGGAGAGGAATTATTGAAGAGCCTGTCTACTCGCCGGCTCTTCATTCCACTGCAGTCGTCAGCCCTCCTTTTCATGGAGCCATCTTCAGATTGCCATTTCTTCCCTGGAAGTCAAACCATGGTTGGTGCCTTTGAAGTTCTAACTTCGCACACTTCTTTTTCTAATCACTTTCGGAAATTGCTTGTTAACTGCTTTTCAGCTAGTGGGAACCTTTGGATCGACAAGTTTGACAGCACCAGGTGAGTTTCCTTCAATCCTTAGTGAAATAAGTTTTAAATACAAGTTTAAGGACTTAATTTTTTTTCTCGATTAAACAGCAATAGGGTGATTAAAACTTTGATTTTAGAAAGTTACAAACGGAGTAAGGATCCAGATAAATTTGAAATAAGATTTTGGAATTAATTATAAAGAATCCTTCCCATGGGAAAATGCTTTTGTTTTGAATTCTTTAAAAAAATGTAATGAGATAAGAAAAATTAAAAATTGGACCCTAGAGGGAACTAGAAGGAATTAAAGATTACAATTAAAGGAGAAGAACACTCAAACTCAACTTACTAATACAAAATGAAGGAAATATTTTAACACTGGACATATTGAAGGGTATTTTTGAACAATGGACCCAGAATTTAATTTTAATAGTGTCTGCCTCTATAGATAGACTGTGTTTAAAAGATATTATGGAAGAGGAACAAGTTCTACTTGAGAAGATTGCGACTGAGCTGAAAGTGGACTTCAAATGACAGTCTATAAGAATGACACAGAAGATGATATTACACTGGATATACAAAAGAAACTGGTTGATGTTTAATAATTAAAAGGGATAGACAATAAACCAAGAGAGTGACCTGGATAATTTTCCTATATTGGATTTACAAAAGAGGCTTGTTAAAACCTTGAAGAATTTTGTGAGAATGGACAAAGAAAAAATGAAAAGAAATCAAGTTCTAGGATATTATTTGAAGGGACTAAAGATCAAGATTGTTAGAAGTAAAAGGAAGGAGTATAAAGTTGGTTTACTTGATCAAGGTTAAGATAGATATCTGGTTATCTCTGGTAACCCTTAATGGACTTTTGGTGACACCAGGACTGAAATGACGATGCTTTATGGATTTGTTTATAGATAAGAGATGGGACATGGAATGAAGAGATCATTGGTTGTATTTTAAGAGGAGATGATAATTTACTAAAATTGTTTATACTTGTTGCAATGAAGGTGGGAAGTCATTTCTTCATATATTTATTTTCTTTTACTATATTATTTTTTCATTCTTTTTCTATTTTTCTTTCTATTTTTTCTTTTCTGCACTTTCCATTTTTTTGCAGTTTCTATTTTTCTTTTTCTTTTCTTTTTTTAATTTGTATTAGTTTTTATTGTTGCAAATTGTAATATTTAATAAAATTACTGTTAAAAATATAATGGGGTGGTAATGCATGCTTTTGACCAGGAAGAATACTTGTGCAGCATGAAGGATCCCAATCACAGAAATGGATGGTAACTGAATGTACTGAATAAAGAGGGTGACCTTGAAGGACAGGGGGAAGACCTGCTAGCAAAGCAATGCTGAGATAAATGAAACTTGAATCCAGGCCAAGAAAGTAGTTTGTGAAAATGCCTCACGCAGCCCCCACCCCTTTTCATGAAGATAAAAGTGGGGGAAAAGGTATCACCTTCAGACTTGCAAGGTTCTGTTGCTGTAGCTGTTCTAGTAAAAGTAACTTTAGGCCTTTACAGTGTCTGTTTCTTAGCCTGGTCTACCTCATAGGGCTGACGGTGAAAGCACAAAGGATATTTTTCCATTCAAGACAGTCAGTTTCTGTTCCTTCTTTGGGCTGTTTTGGCACTTGAATAGGAAAAAGAAAGCCTTTTCATAAAGCAGCCAAAACTGTGACACAATTGATTTCTGATCGTGCTCCCCAAAGCTACTGTGAATCCAACACAAGGGTTTCTGGGGATCTGCAGATGTCTTGTGTACATTTTGTTGCAACAACCATTTAGGTTGCAGTCTTTTCTTAGTTTGTCATTTCCCCGTCTCTTCTTCCTTACACTGCAAATTCCTTTTGTTGTTTTATGTAGATGGCAAGTCACAGATAACATACATTACGCCCATAATCCTTGATAAAATAGAAGGCTATGTCAGGTCCTATAATAATCATGCCTGGTTTGGAAGTAAATAGTCTCCAGCTATTTAATTTGGGATCTGTCTATAAGTGAGAACAGGTCTATCGTCAGAGGACCAGTGAGAGACATAGCACTGGTCAAGATATTCAGGCAAAGATTATTGTCCTTTTTCTGCGTTATTATTTAGAGGAATTAGATGTGTTCGTGTGTAAAAGAGTCCTTTGCTCAGTTTGCACAATTCTGCAACTTTTAACACTCTGTGAGTTTTGGGGAAGCAGAACATGGTTAGCCTAATGATTGGGAGTCTTACTTGATCACTTCTCTGTCTTCTAAGATTTCCATACCAGTTTCATTTATGTTTTAATAGTGACTCATAAAGACTAGCCACTTGCTTAAGAAACAGAGCTTGAACAAGACAAATCACTAAACCATAAAGCAGGGTTCCTCAACCTCAGCAACTTTAAGATGGGTGGACTTCAGCTCCCAGAATTCCCCAACCAGCCATAAGATGGGAGTTGAAGTCCACCCATCTTAAAGTTGCTGAGGTTGAGGAACCCTGCCATAAACCATACTGTCTTGGTGATAATAACAAAACCTGGTTCTGTCTAATATTTTGGCAGGTGGCTGGTCTGGTTTGAAAGCTAAGCAGGATCAGGTCTGGTTAGTACTTAAGATGGAAAGCCCAGACCGGAATTTCCCAGAAGGAGGCAGGAGGAACCACCCACATAGTGCTGCCGACAAAGCTTCATGTCCGTGAAGTCACCAAGGGGAAAGAAGAGGGACATTATTTTACTATACATTTTATTTTACGTCAAACTCTTTTTAGAAAGAAGACTTTAATTCTGTCTTGATCATCTATCTGCTGTGACAGCCTATATAGAAATATAAATATTGTGCCCAAGATAATCTTCAGAAGTGGAAGATAAGGCAGTGGGTCTGGCTAGTTTAGGGACAGGGAGGCTGTAAATCAAGGGGAAAGAAACTGGTCTTTCCCAAGTATCTCTCCAGGAGATGGCTTGGATTTGCAGTCAGCTCAGGCTCCGGAGCAGCGAGCCAAGGCTTCCACCCTGTCCCCATTTGCCTTGTCCTTGCTTAGCGCTCCTGGTGCTCCCCAGGAGGCCAACAGGGCCCTGACCAGAGGTCTGGATGAAATCCTGCCAAGGGTTTATACCCTTCTCTGTTGAGTTGAAGGATGAGAGCCCTGAAGTTATCCTGATTGCTGGATGTTGTATGACAGGACCACCACCTGAAATGAAAGCAGCAGAGGGACAGGAGAGATACCAAGGAGATCTGCCCACCTTGGAAATAGGCTGCAGCCTTGGCGGGACTGCAAGTTACTTCTTCATTGGTATTTTCTGTGTCACTCCTGTTGCTCTTTGTGAAGGGATTACAGAACCATCCCAAGGCATTTCTTTTGAGCTCCAGAGTCACATTGCTTCCTGAAATGAAACTTCCTGGCCTTTGAAACAAGTCCAGCCAGTTCCATTCCACCCTCCCGTCTTTCATCAAGAGGGATAATCGGTTTTTGGATTTGGTTTGGTTGCTTCCATCCCATGCAGTCATTTAATGCTTAACCTGCTGGTGCTCTGTTCTCCATGAGGCAGTTTGCTGGCCAGTCTTGGTTTATAAAATTGATTAAGCTTGTTGTTGTTGTTGTTATTGGAAACTTCTCCACAGGGGTTAAATTGCTTGCACCCCAGAAAGTCTCATGCTCTTTTTTTTTTTTTAATTGTTCATGTATGAAAAAGAAACCACAAGAGAGAACAGGGAAAGTAATGATCTCAGCTTCACTATGATAAAAAAACAGGTTTAGCCTACATGGCCAAAACATAATCTTAAATTGAGAACATCTGAGGTTAATGAGGAAAAGAATTGCCTTTGAATGTTGTATCTTTTAAGTGGAATTGATCATTATGTGAAAGAACAGCTTATTTACTTATTTAAAGACACAACTCTGGGCAGCTCACAGCAGCAATAAAAACTAGAAAACAATTAAAACAATAAAACCAGAGACAAAAACTTGGTGCCTCCAGTGCACTTAACAGAACCAACCACAGGCTCCTATCTCACCCTGTTCCATCACTTGAGGGAAGAGCCAGCTCTTTATGGCCTCTGTAAGGCTAAAAGGGTGGGGGCCTGCCAGATCCCGGGGGGGAAGGGTATTCTGCAGGGAGGGGTGTTATGAAAAAGGCATGCTGTGTAGGTCAGCCTGACAGCATTTAAGAGAAGGGATTGGGAGCATGCTCACTCTATCTGACCTGGTAGGGCAGGCAGATATCCTCAGGGAGAGGCGGTCCTGCAGACCACCTGTCCCGTGCCTTGCAAGGCTTTAAAGATGATAACCAGCTTCTTGAACTGCGCCTGGAGAGAAACTGGAAGCCAGTGCAGTTCATTCAGCAGCAGTGCAACATGGGCAAACTCTGGGTGCTGCTGCATTCTGGACTGGTGGTAATTTCTGGATGGTCTTTGTGGTCATCCACATGTAGGGAATTGTAGGGATGGGGTCTGTTGATGATTATGGTGATTGCCATTATAGTTTCTCACAAGCTTTCCAGAGCTGTTTTGTGAGTTGGGCGGCCATACAAGTTGAAGGAAGAAAGAAGCTCTTTTCCTTCCTGGGAAGGAGATGTTAATAATCCATTCCTGTTCTTTAAACAGATGGATCTTTCGGTAGAAACCCTTTACACTTTAATGCAGGAGCGCCAGAAACGGTATGCCAAGTATGCTGAGCAGATCCAGAAAGTCAACGAGATGTCTGCCATCCTCCGCCGTGTCCAGATGGGCATTGACCTAACCATCCCACTGATGGAGAGGCTGAACAGCCTGCTGCCTGAAAGTGAGCGGCTGGAACCTTTCAGTATGAAACTGGACAGGGAGCTCAAGTCATAGCTTCCCCTCGGCCATCTATTCCCAGACCTGGCTGCAGGATCATGCTTGAAGCTTCCTGGACTCCCCAGGGTGAGAAGAGCCTCCAGAGACTGATGGAGACACGTTATCCAGGATTTGGCTACCTTTCACAGCTTTCCTCCGCTTGCTGTCACTGCTCTCATCCAGCAAAATGTTTTTAGCCAAGCTGCGATCAAGGTCTTCCCATCCTTCTATAGTGGTCCTTCACTTTTTACCTCCGGGAGACCTTATGACCTCCAGGGGCTTGCTGAGGAACCTTTGGATTCTCGTCAATGCCAGAGACATTGGCCAAGGCTGGCCTTTCTCCAATTGTGTGGCTTCAGTTCCTGGGCTTCACAGACTTCCTGCAGAGCTTTGCCACTAGGCTGGCTTTCCCTTGTCATGTGCAGCTGCCCCAGGATCCTACACGGGGGGGTTCCGATTAAGGCACCTGGGTTTCTTAGCGGACAATTTGGTGTACAGAGAGGATGTCTTAAAGCCATTGTTGAGGGCATAGGGTCAACTCACACAGAATCTGGGCCAAATCTATTAGGTCTCACCGTGGCCTGCCTTGTAAATGTCAGCACACCTAACATTCCCTGGCCTTTCAAGAAGAGATTGCAGGTAGTAGACAAACTGACTTTCAGGGGTCTTTGTTCATTAACTACCGTCTTGCTGAGTAATTCCTAATAAAAATCTGTAGAAACACTGGTTTCCCATATGATGCTTAGGAAACCACTGCTTCCTTTTTCACTGGATCATGTCTTCAAGGAACCTGCTAATTAGCCCACTAGCAGGGCTTTTAGAGGAGAAAGGCCACCTCTGTCTATGAGGAAGGTTTTAGGTCCCTAGTAATGATTCTTAGGCTTTTTGTAGTTTATAGTGAAATGTGTAAAGCCAGAAGGAGCCTTGTTCACCCCACTTCCATGGCATAATGCAGCTTGTGTGGGATGAATTTCCTTTTCGAGATCTAGCACAATTTGGTAGTGTGCTTAACTTGCTTCTTCGTTTATGGGGCTGTTAAACGTGCGGCTGCTTGAGTTCTTTATCTGTCATGGCTACGCAGTTCAGGCCTCCCCGTTGAAGGGACTGGTCAGATCGACTTCTCTTGTGCTCCTGTTTCCTCAGAGATTTTCTGAATCCCTGTGGTCTCCTTGAGTTGCCATGATTGCTGATAGAATTCTGTTTTATAAGAAATAGAAGCTATTTTTAGTTCGTGTCTAAAGGAAGTTGGAAAAGTGCTAAGCCAGGAAGTGCTTATTCCATTACATTATTCTTGCGGCAATTGGAGGGGCCTCCCCCACCCCCAAGGTAATTCAGAGGCAGAGCCTGCCCTGGCTACTTTCAATTTCTCTTTCTTCCTCTGCACTTTTTAGATCTGTGTTGCTGATGCTTCTCTCGGCGTTAAAGCTAAAATTACATGTGCATTGGGAAGCTGTGTCAGAGAAGCCCATATTTAAAATTGACATACTTTAATCATACCTTAGTGGCTCTTGCCACAAAAATGGATTTTGTGGATTTTCCCCATTTTTATCCTTACTATAAATTGCCCTTCCCAGATATTCATCCAATCAATGTACTGGCCTGGCATGAGAAATACTCTGCTTGAATTCATCTCTGTATTGCGTTGGAGGAATGTTGTATTTCGTTTCTCTGCATTGTTTCCTCTGCTAACCAGGTGATCAGATTTCAGTACTGACAAATGAGAGCGCCATTACCTCCCAGTCTCAAGAGAAAAACATGTAGAGTCACTTTTGCATTTTGCTTGAGAAAATATTTAATTGGGCGACAGTCTCTGGACAAGAGGTTAGTTAATTGGCAGATTCCAAGCCATTGAGCGTTGTCCCTTGGAGCTTTACCTCACTAAGGTATGGAGACCCGGATTCTTGTGCTCAGAGGTACCCCTCTTGTGCACGCAAGTGAACCATGCAGGTACAGGTCATCACCTGCTCTCTTAACGATTCGTTCAGCCCCTTTCCCAGCCCAGACGTCCTTCAGGCAGACATCCTTCCACCCAGTAGTATGAAATCCCATCACTAGGAAACAGCTCTCAAGCCCAGGTCAGTCTTGCTTGATCTGGTGCTACCTAGAATTCCTAGAGACGGTGGCGGTTGACCATGATAGGGAACCAGATTGGGGAAGGCCAGACCTGACCATAGCTCTTCACTGAACACAATTCCTTTGGTAGGTAGAAAAACAAGTTCTCTTGAAAATAACTGGAAGGGAGTGTGTGGGAATAAAAAAGCACAGAATACCTTCAAGTCTAAACATTGCTGTTTTCTTCCAAGGTGGTTAAAAGAATCGTGGTGAGCCCTTGCCCCAGCATGGTTCTGTGTGCAGACTGGAAACTCTGGTTGGAGGACATAACATGGCGTTTGGTCCTTTTACTGTTGTCCGTCTTTGGGCTGTCAAAGCTGATGGCCAAGCTTTTCCTTCCGCAAGTTTTTGGGCTGACAGTTTTGGACATTTCATAGCGTGTCACTGTTTTTCTTCTTTTTTGTTACATATAAAAAAAAAACTATTTGCTATTTTAGTGTGGTGCAATTTCTTCATTTTAAATCATTTTAATAACTTGTTTATTGTTATTGGGAACTCCTATGACAGCCCTATTTGAAAAAGTAGCAGACACATATTTAAATAAACATTACACAATGTTACTTATGGAGGCATTTTAAATTTTATTTTAAAAAGTCTGTTCTAATCATTAGGAAAAGACGTAGCTGTAATTCTGAAAGTCTCTAACTTCTGGCTGCTCTTCTCTGTTAAAAATTCTCTTTCGACTGGTTTATTTCCAAAACCTAAACCATTTTTTAAAAAACGAATACATAGTAAATGCAATAAAACTGCACTCATATTTTATTGTATAACAATTCTAGTCAAGAAATAACAGCTAAGAGCATACTTTGAGTTGACTTGTTGGGCTTTAATATGCCAATGATATATTTAGAAAAACATACTTGTTAGAAGTTGATGTTTCTAACAAAAATGTGTATCACCTAAACTGGTTATATATCCTTTGGCAGCAGTATTCTAAACAGCTAATTTTATTCTAGCAGAACATTGTTACACCCATTCTCTTATTTTGTAAAATCAACCTCATTTGCTTAATATGAACTCACTCCACAGTTCTTGTCAGTAAAGTCCACTATAGCCAGTTAAAGCTATGAAACAAAAATTCTAGATGTTACATTTACTTCAGCCATATTTTCACAAAGCCCCAACGAATCTGATTTTTGCTAACCTGCTGGCTCTTATTGGGCTTGCTAAAGATAAATGTGGGACTGCAAGAGTCTTGGAAATGCTAATGCAACCCCCCGGGATATACCTGGCACAGGGGACTCTTAGGTGCCCGACGGGTCACCAGCCTTGAAATACAGAAACTCCTGGGTGTGGTTGAGGCTTTCAGTGTTGATTTCTTTGGGTACATGAGACAATCCTGAGCCAAAGAGAGGTGCAGAGACAGCGATGTACAGGTTCCTATGCAGGAATAGAAATCCCATATGGGCTTGTGTACCACTTCCGTTCAGCTGCAATACACATGCTCAAGCATTCTCAGTCTGGGTGCGCACTATTCTCCATGATTATTAATTAATAGCTGTATCTTGATAGAAGCATATCCAAGATTTCTAAAAACATAGCTTGCTTTAGTCTGAATTGGGGGGGGGGGACTGAACAGCAAGGTGGCTTTTCCTTTCAGGCAGTGGTTTTCTGAGTATATGGCAAGGGATTTGGAACTTCACTGGCAAACCTCTGTCCTGCCAGGCTGCAACCGTAGTGGCCTGTGAAGGCAGTTCCAGGCTGCAGCCTGTTCCCGTTTGGAGCTCCACCAGAGAACGGGAATTGTTGGGGTCCCACAGCAACCCTGAGGGGGTTCCTCGGGAATGTTTTAAGTGTACCAAAAGGGGTACTATGAGATCTTAAATACTCTTGAAAAAATGGGGAAGGAGGGTGATATTTAAGTAGTTCCTTGAAAACTCTGCAGAAGATGCTCTGGGTACAATATGTATTTTCCTTTGCTGAAAATACAGTTTTATCATTGTTTGTTTTTTGTCTTGCATTGAATTATTTTGTCCTCTGAACAGTGTGTAATCATTACTTGACATATTTATTAATAAACATGCAAAATATAGATAACCTGATATCTGCCCTCTTTCTTCTGGGTCGTCTCTGCCCAGCGCTGCAAGAGAATGGCTTTGTAGAGACGGTCCAGGGCTTGGAAGCCTACCATTTTCCCCGTTTTCACTCATAAACCAGTGTTCCTCCGTAAACTGGATCTGAGGTCTGTGTCCTCTCTAGTGATGCTGATAGGGATTTCCATTTTTGAGTGATGAGCCATGTATGGTAAATTAAGTAACTACAGATGATTTACCACTTAAATCATGGTGTGAGTTGATATGATAGCTCTCTGAAATGGGAATATTACAGGGAAAGTAACCTGTAGCAAGGGTAGAGAATCTAATTAACAGTACAGGCAGTATAGAAATCACAAATGTTGTAAACTAAGGAAATGCAAGTTTGTAAAGTGTCTAATTTCGCTGTTGGGAGAGTAGCTTTTCTTGCGTAACTAACAACTTCCTGATGGAGGGTAAGGTTTGACCTGAATATTTCCCTGGTCACTGATCACACCAGTTCTCAGCTGCCTCTTTGCATCAGCCACCAGGGCCAGCAAAGGGTTAAGCTGTGTTGACATGATGTCTCCCCTGTACAACGCCAGGTTCTGTAGGATTTTTATGGATGAATCCAATGTCAGTGCCCTTAGATGCAGGCTACTGTTCCAGGAGTCTATAAATGTGGAAGCTGAAGGAAGATTCAAGAGCGCTGGGGGGTTTGACACAGACAAACGGGATTGAGAAGACAGTATGCCTGCACCGCAGGTCTCTAGGTGCAACTTCGATAATTGCATTTTCCCTTTACATCTTCGTTACACGAAGAGAAATGTGGCAGAGGCGCTGCCGTTCCCCATTTTGGGCACATAACAGCTTGCACACTGTTTCGAATGACGATAGAAAAAAACTTTACAGTTTCTGCCTCAGTAGAAAATGGATGCTTAAAAAAGGGCTTGGGGAGGAAGAGGACGCCCCTCTGTTGCAGAGGGTATCCCCTTCACAGCTGTGTGTGTGTTTTATTTTTTAAAATTTAAATTAGCCAAATTCTGGCTTATCGTATCCTCTGTTTCTCGGTAAATGACACAGGTCCTCCTGCTTGGAGTTTCAAGTGAACCGGCAGAGATCTCTACCAGAGCCACAGGAGAAACCTGGCACTAGACTGTTTCATCTGAAGGGGGGCCGGTGGAGAACCACTGGCGACACTCCTACTAAATTTTGAGCGGTATGTTTTGAAGCTCAGGGTGGTAAACTGATACCTTTCAGTTTACCACCTGAGCTTCAAAACATACCGCTCAAAACTGTTCCCTCCTGTTGTACGTGCTTCGCCCTCCACTTCGCCTCCACACTGAGGTGTGGTGGAAGAGAGTCCCTCTTACGCATCCCTGACCAGTCTTCTGCAGAACGGAGCGCACACAAAACCAGGCCCCCAAGCCTGTTTCCTCTTCTTTGCGTTCCTGCTTGACTTGCCCGTGCCTGGGCCTAGAAACGGGATCATGCTTTGTGGGGCTGGATCATGGAAGCTGTTGGGCTTTTTCTGGGTAAATGCCATTGGTAGATGGGTGAGGGGGATTTAAGTTTCCTAGACACACTTCGGGCATCTGCCTAACACAGTGTTGTCCAAACTTGGCCACTTTAAGATGAGTGGACTTCAACTCCCAGAATTCCCCAGCCAGCATGGCTGGCTGGGGAATTCTGGGAGTTGAAGTCCACTCATCTTAAAGTGGCCAAGTTTGGACAACACTGGCCTAACAGCACGTGTAGGGAGGGTCTCAGTTGCAGGCATATTGTGGACCTTAAAGATTAATGCCATCTCTGATGGCATCCAAAGACGTAAACGCAAGAATGTGCATGTGGAAGAGTTTGCAGTCGACACAGCAGTCCTCATTAGCAATTAGCAACACATGCAGAACCTGAAAAAGTCTGTTCAGTTTTCTCGTTTTGAGATGCTGACTAGGCAATCGAATGAAACTCGTCTGCTAAGGTGGCATTCATACAACTTAAGCAGCTTTCTGACATAGAGGAGTGGTTGTGCAAACAGAACATCTGTCTCAAAGTCTCTCTCAGCTCCCATTAAGACATGTTTCTCGGGGGGAAAACAACAGCAGACAGCGCGAACTCTGCTTTCAATCACCTTTCAATCAAAACTTCAGTAGAACCATACATCACATCTGCTTCATAAAGGCTGATTCATTAAAGACAATAAGGATGTGCAACTTTGCCTATCAATCACCACTTCACTCATTAAGGGGAACTCAGGAAAATAGCTGCATTTTCTGCCTTAAGGTGATGAGGACATGCAAGGCAAGAAAAGAGCTGATTGTCCATTGCAAAAATTAAATTTACCATTTAATCTCTCTCGAATACACTCGTGCCTGTGTATGTGCACGCACACACACGCCTATACACACTCAATCTTGTTAATCTCCTCCGTACTGAAGCTGAACGGTCTTCTGAAATTTCAGATTTACAGGGAATTATTTTACAGAAAATTGGGAAGGAGGGAATGTAAAATCATGGGGGAGAGAGTCAGGATACTTCAATGATCTCCATGCTGCCTGAAAAGCTCGACTGGCTGCCCATCTTCCCCAGCTCCTCTCGGGACCTGTTCTCTGACATGATACCTTCCCCAAATTCCATCTGGCAGCTCCTTCGCTTGAACTGCTTCTCGAAAGAGCTCTCCTCGTGCCAACTCCGCCGCGAGTCACCCCGCTCCCCGTGTTTTTCTCTCCTGCGCACACCGTACGTTTGCTCACATCCTGTGGGTAGCTGACTGCAGCTGAAGGCCGAGTAAGTGGTGCTCCTCCCGTACAGGGCTGAAGCGGAATAAAAATGAGAGGTATCTGCCGTGAAATACCAGCTGCCGGTCAGGGAAGCTGCTGCAGACGTTTGAGGAGCTAAGATGTCCGAATGCCAGCCTTTGAGACCCAGCCCGGCCGCAGACTTGGCCAGATGCTGCTGACTGCTGGAAAGGCCAAAGAGGAAGTTGGTTCTGTAATTGTCTTCCATGCTGCCGCTTCGATGCAGGGGGTACAAGGGCGACCTCTGAGTGGGACCTGTGGTCCTCCCCAAATGCTGCCGCTTGCTCTGGTTGTCCAGCTGCCAGCCCTTGTGGGACTTCTCTGGGAGCTTGGTGTGTTCCTTATCTGGACTGCCCTCGGGCGTCTGTTCCGAAACCTCCTGGACAGGAGAGAACTGGCATAACTTGCTGCCCCCCTCCAAGGTGCCCGAATGCTTGTAGTACTCTAACGTGTCTTCCAAGGAGGGATAACCCTGTCCTGAAGCAGTGATGCAAGTGCTGCTTGTGGCACAGGAGACCGATTTGATATCCAAGGAAAACGATCGCTTCAACCGGTTGCTGTCTTCAACTTTATCAGAGGAGACGTTTAATCCAGTTCTGCCTTGTGCCAAGGAGCTGCCCTCTACAGATGGCAGAACGGGAGCTGGCGGGCTTCCTGGCTCCAGGGGTTTCTGCTCCACAGTCTCTGAGGTAGAGGAAGCACAGAGCTGAGAAGAGGCCCGCAGGATGGTGGTGGGCCCACTGCCTGCTCCGTGGTTGCTGCCGTTTTCCAAATGCAAAAGCTTGAGTTTGCTAACAAGTCCACTTGGGCCACCCTGGTTCTTTATTTTCTTTTCAAAGTCCAGAAGTTGACCAAGAAAGTTGAAGTTAGGAGAAATGGTTGGCCTCTTCTCTTTCACAAATCTAAATGGAATTAGAAAAAATTGAATTAGAAAAAAGAATTCAGCCAATCAACCTTGAATTCCGACTTGAATTGTGCGTACAAAACATTCACTGAGGTTGGCTAGGCCATAAGCGTTACTTTCCAAGGTAATATAAGGTAACCCATTGTGCAGAACACACACCCTCGG
Organism: Python bivittatus; assembly: GCF_059951505.1. Lineage (NCBI taxonomy): Eukaryota > Metazoa > Chordata > Lepidosauria > Squamata > Pythonidae > Python > Python bivittatus. Next base: position 2,018,820 of record NW_028277029.1, on the reverse strand, counting down.
ATTAAGCAAAGTCGCCTTTGATCATCCGCATATATCCCGCTCCTTTTCTTCCTGCCAATTCCATGCATGGTTCTTTGCTCTTGTTGCAATCCTCCCTCAAAACCACTCTTTTATTAATCATTTAGCATATACCCAAGTATTCATTCTCTACTAAGCACAGGTGTTCTCATATCTATCATCCATCCATCCATCCATCCATCCATCCATCCATCCATCCATCCATCCATCCATCTTTTCTACTGATGTACAGTGGGAAATATCACATACATTATGGCATGATACATCTTTGATCTTACACACTTCTTACACTTTTGTGCATTCCAATGTCACAGACCTGGGGAAGGATGAGGAATTATTGCAGAAAAGGGAAGTCTGGTCCCTTGACCCTAAAAATCCAAATATATTACACTGCATATAATCTACGTATAATCTGGGGCAGAAATATGCTTTCTTAAAACTAGAAACAAATTCACAGCCAGTTAAATTCTGTCTCCAATCAACACAATTTTGTCTTGTTTTGTTTTGAAAGAGAGGCAACTCTCTCGCTAGCTAAGGGTACAACCACCACTGCAGTCCTTTGCCCTACAGGAAGGTGATCCTGAATTTCACACTGAGATTTTTCTCTCAATTAGCTTCCGTTACCACATTCTCAGAGAATCCAAAACTATCCTTGCGTTTGAAAGACGAATTGTTTGGAAAAAAATTTAGCCTTCCTGTAATCAGTAGAAGATGTTAAGGATCGAGTGTTCCAGAGAATAATTTAAGCTGTGCGGGGACAATTTTTTTCTTGGATTTTCCCCCGAGTTGTCATTTTTAGTGCTATCAAAATTGATTTTCTTTCACGGAAGCCACGGAGAGTCCAGCTTATTGCAGCGGGATATGTACGCAATAAATAAATGAAGGCGCAGTAGGGCATGTTGCAAATTTGAGCTGTAGTCCACTAGAAGTTCTTAGGAGAGCCTATTCACAAATTCAAGCTTATCCCACTCTAATTAAGGGGAAAAAGGGACCACCTTCTGCCCTGTCTGTCCTCTGCAACTGACCTGCCCTAACCACACGGAAGCCCTTTCCAAATACTCAAATCTAACCTCCCAGGTTGTTCTTCTCCAGGGTGAAGAGAGCTCTTCCCCTTACCTGTAGGCCTCATCTAAGGACATGTCCATTCTTTTCATTATGTACGCAATGGCGATTGTGGCCGAACGGGATATTCCAGCCAAACAGTGCACTAGGACGCAGCCGTTCGAGGCTTTTGCTTTTTCTGTGGCAAGCAAAGAGAAACAGAAATCAACCTCATGACACTCTAAAGAAGAAGAAAACCAGAAGTCTCTTGTGCGCAGATAGTCAGAATCAGCCTTGTTATAAATTGTAGAGGGGGGGGGTGGAAGAGAGAGAGAGAGACTATTTAATCAACTGAAACTTCATTTCAAACAACGGTGTTCTAATGTCAGTGGTTAAAGCCCGTTGCATCTTGTGTCAAATCCCTGCTTTTTTTCAGACGTCTTTAAAGATGTCTATATTGCGATGAATTATATCCACAGGGCCGAACTGCGTACGCTCGCTCTGGCTCCAGATCCAGTTTGCAAGATCAAATGTAAGTGGCGAAGCTGTTCTCAGCACAACCAATAAGGGGCAAAACTGAAACGGGCAATTAACACAGACCGTGATTAGATACAATATAGGAAGGCAACCCAGGCGAGGAGAGGTTGGGGTCTTTCTGCTGTTCCTTCTTACTCTATGTTTCCATGCTTCCTCTCCAGCTAATAACAGTTTTGTAAAGCTAAATGATTGACTCATGTGTAGCTTTGCTACTCTCTTTGCAAAAATTGACACTAACATGAATGGTCTTGAAGGAGAAACAAGTACAAATAATTTATTTCAGTATTTCTCAACCTTGGCAACTTGAAGATGTGAGGACTTCAACTCCCAGAATTCTGGGAGTTGCAGTCCACGCATCTTAAAGTTGCCAAGGTTGAGAAACACTGATTTATTTGTTGAGAAGACATCAGAATGTAAGGAACGAGACCAGTGAGTAATTTTTGAGAGGGGAATGGTACAAATTGACAAACATTTATATTTTCAAACTGAAGAAAATGGAGGAAGTGGTATGGTGAAAATGGTTTCCAGCCAAGATGACCCTACACAGGCAATGATGGTTGGATTTAATTACTGAGCACCTGATCTTCTCCCCATTTAGACTGGGGTGATGTCACTTTAATGTCATCTCATTCACACCCACTGCACATGATATGATTGTGGTACCCTTTTCCTTATCATGGGAATTGGGATAAACAATCTCTTAAACAGGATTCAGGCCTTCATAGAGAGGATTTTCCATTTAAATTCATCTAAAAGAAGAACAGCCCTTTTTTGTGAGGTATTAGCAAGGTAGCACTGACATCACAGGGGCTAGACTAATGACTGGATAATTGTTACCTCTGCCTGACCGGGTGGGGCGGGTTGATGTCACGGGGGTGAGATGGTTCCTCGGGTAACCCAGTCCCATGCCACGTAGGGCTTTAAAGGTGATAACCAACACTTTGAATTGGACCTGGAAGCAGACTGGGACCCAATGCAGCTCGCGTAGTAAAGGTGTTATATGTGCTGTTCTTGGGGCACTCAAAATTATCCGTGCAACCGCATTTTGGACCAGCGGTAGCTTCCGGATACTCTTCAAAGGTAGCCCCATGTAGAGCGCAACCAATTGTGGTCGTAAGTTGAGGACTACCTGTACCTAGAAACCTATCCAAAAGCATTGAATGTAAATGCATTCCTGGGGTTGTAAAGAGACCCCATGTTAACTCAGACCTTTACCTATGAAGTCCACAGACTTGTCCAGCCAAGGAAAGATTTTTTCACAGAAGCTGTCGTTCACTGGCACCCTTAAGAAGTGGGATTCTGGGATAAAGTCTGGCTTGGGACACGTATTACTGGCATTTAACACGTAGCCAATCTCGTTCTGCTGCATCAGCTCCTGCAAAAAAGAAGTCGACACCAGAAGTTAACAAAGCCAGCGTGAGAAGAAGAACGCCCTAAATCCATGCTTCAATAGACCATTTGGAGGCAAGGGGTATCCATGACTGCCCCAAATCTGTCATGTACATCTTTCCTGTGTCTGTACGTAAACGTAATTATACCTGTGAGGTACACTGATAGAAACGGTGTACATTAAACTGTTTCAGAAATGGAGGCATCTGAAGAAAAATGTCTGTTGCATCTGAATTCTGGAAAATCAAGATTTTATTTATGGTGTTCTGAATGTGAGTAGCAATGTGAAAAAGCCATTTTTCCCAGAAATTATTGCATACTTATCAGATTGCCCTCTCTCGTTCTCAGCTTCAAGAACAACCTCGTGTCTCTTGAGCTGAGCTTGAGTCCTGAGGTCCACGTGGGATGCATCCACGTTGTCATCCTGACAGCAATCCAAACGTGGTTTGCTACTGACTTCTTTTGGGAAAGTTTCTGCTTTGCTTTGCAACCTCCCTGTCTAATTTTCATCCATTTTACTTTACTTTTTCTTTTTTTATCTTCAGAAAAAGCCACAGTAACCACCAACAAAGGCCTTTTGGCGGGGGGGGGGGAAAGAGGGGAGTATTTTTCATCAAATTTCTAGATGTATTTATTTATGGAATTTATATTCCATAATATGTGATGATTAATGCTACTTTTACTGTGGTTTTATTTTGACCTGGCTCACATTCCTACCCTCCAGTCATGGGAACTTACTCATCCTAGCCACAATGCTTGGGGAAACTGCCAAACCCTTCCTAAGGACCACCTGAGTAGGGGCCAAATTAACATGGGATGGGGAGATCATTCCAAAGGGCAGGCCCCACTAATGAGAAGGTCTGCCACCTGGTCCCACCGGAGTACACTGTTTCAGGGAGGGGATCCAAAGTGTGCCCACCCTATTAGAATGAGTGGGCCAGCAGATGTCCTCCAGCGCAGGCAGTCCCACACACAACCCAGTTCTGTGCCACTCTTTGTGGGTTTTCATATCTGTAATCAAGGATGGCCTCAATTTGCCAACGGAGACTGCTTAGGAAGCCTTGCACTGCCCCATTTTCTGGGGGCTCAAATGCGCGGGAATCGCTCCCATCCCATTTCCTGCCCACCTTGTTGAGGACGTCTCTTTGGCACCCCAGATACAGATGGGGAAGAATCCGGGTGGGGCCCGTGTTGGAGACTGGTAAGCAAGGCTGGGAAATGCAGGAAGGCACCAGGATAGATTTTCCTTCACAAAGGCCAGGGAAACCGTTGGAAAATTCAGCAAATCCACCTGAAAGAAATAAGTGCGCAAGTTCCCATTTTGACTTCAGATAATAACAGCAACATCCATCTCAAATCACTTCCCTAACTTGCCTAATGAAGTTGAGTGTGGCTTCAGTGTGTTTTTCTCTCAATGTACTTTTTGCTTTTATTTTCAATGCAACTGAAGAAGGAAAACCATACAGAATACATTCCCCAGGGAATCTCTGTTACACCAAGACAGAACAAAATTCTTACCAAACACAAAGGGAAGTCCTTGGTACCCCAACAAGAAGTTCTTGAAAAGTCCTTCTAACTACAAAATTCAGTGCTTCATACAATTCAAGGAGACTTTGGTTCTCTTCTCCTTTGGACAACCTTAGCTCGTCTGTCAATGGCCAGCTTCCCAAATTCTTTACAACTGCGCAACATTTTTTGGATAGGCAGACACACATTGCAAGTTTCATACATCTGCAGGAGAACTAATGCTCAACTGTCACTTCTATTATGGTGTCACCATGCATATGACACAAATTATGAAACATTTTGATGCCCACAGTATTATTATGACTTATTCCATTCATCTGTGTATGCACACATACATCAATTCACTTCTGTGTATCCCAAATTTTCTAAGATTTAGAAGTCTATTGGTAAGCAGCTCAGATTTATATGCAAATATTTATAACACTACTTTTTTTTACAAGCATGAGATTCTGACAGCCTTGAACTGCTATTCAAGCTTATGGTCTACAAAATAAAGCATAGAATTTTTGAAACAACAGGTTCTTCCTTGTATATCAGAATGATCAAACCCTACCATCATCATCATCATCCAATGTGATGAATCATGAAATATTCTTTTAGAGTTCACATTCAGTCACTTGATGGCTAAAATATGATCCTTGCATGAATGTAAGAAGGTTCAAGAGAAATTCAAGAATTTCACACTAAATTATAGAGATGCTCTTCGATAGCATCCTCCATGTACATGCAGGGAACAAAGAGGAAGAATAAATAAGAGAAATCAAGGGACGCCTGGGGATTCATCAGTGAGGCCAAACCCAACAGCAGAAGATTTTTTTGGTGATTCTCTTCCATTTCTTTTGTCTTTGCAAAGTTCTGCTCTTGGTGGAGGAAAATCAACTACAGTATCATAACAAAACAAAACCCTCTTCTATAGGGAGAAGCGTGTATCATTCAAAGACCTGCCTGTGTGTTTTTCTGAAGGCCTCCGTTCTTACATCCAACGCATTTGTGGTCAAAGAAAAGAAAAGCCCTCTCCTGAAACGTAGCACCTGCCTCTGGCCACCTCCACAGCCCTTTCAGTCCATTCAGTTTACTGGCGCAAGGTTGTCTCTCACACAAGGCTTTGCTTTTAGTGTAATACGAAACAGCGACGTAGGATGTGATGTGAAGCAGCCCATACCTACGTACAGGCCAAGCTTGGCCAATATGCCAGAATAATGAAAAGATGCAGCGATGCGCCAGACATTCCTTCTTAAGGCAAGCAGAGGGTTTTGTGCTGAAGCGCCCGCTTGCTCTCCCAGTGCAATGCAAGTAAAGCATTAATGGGCCCTAAGGAAAGCAGCTGGAAAACCAGGGTTTGGAGAGAGGCAAAAGGGAAAGGAAACGGAGACACATGAAAGAACAGAGAGATGATTCTTGTAACAAAATCATTTTGTAAATAAGAAGTGGGGAGGAATATTGTTTTGTTTATTTAGAACACTGCTTTTTTTACAAGCATGAGATTCCCTTTAAAGAGAAGCAACTTTACTACATACAGTGTCATTGCTAAATAAAGTCTGATCAATTATATGGTCCTCTGAGTCAAGGGAAGCAGGACCCTAAACCTCCCCACCAGGACCTCTGAGATACAGCGCCAGTGTTTTTCACACTTGGCAACTTTAAGATGTGTGGACTTGGACTCCCAGAATTCCCCAGCTATGCTATCAGAAAAACAACAATTAAAAGAGGACATCCATCAATCTAGGAGTCTAAGTTGATAATTGTTGTGTGGGGACACTGAATATTTTTAAAGATATTAATGAAACTTAAAGGAAATGATAACTTCTGATCAAATAAACCTGATTTTTCCACCTCCTCTACAATACAGTAACAGAACCTAATTTGTGATGTTATTTCAAAGATATCAAGATTATTTATGAACTCTAACATATCCACCCCCCAGAGTTAACGTGAAAACTCAACTCCAATCACACCACGACTGGGTGAGAAAATCACTGAAAATGCAAAATCACAATATAAAAACAGTGAGGGTTAAACCAATTGTACAAGTGTGTGTGTGTGTGTGTAACCCTCATGGACTAACCTCAAACTCTTACATCACAAGAGAAGAGCCAAGTTGGAACTCATAACTATAGCTGTTGCCTGACCACACACGCTATATTCCCTCTCATCTCTTCTGTAATTGCAGATATTACCCTGCCTGAACCTAATTAAATAACCACAACTGGGAAAGGAGTGCCCCAAGGTTGCACACTGTGCTCTATATCATGAGACACGTTGGACTAGAAGAAAGAGGAGTTGGAATTTAAAATGTTGTAAGACATATTAACCACCTCAGATATGCAGATGATAGCACTTTGATGGCTGGAAGTGAGGAAGCCTTAAGGAATCTCTTGTTGACGGTGAAAAAAGACAGCGCAGAAGCTCATCAGCTGCTTCATGTTCTTCCCAAGCAAACAAAGATCATGCCCATGTGCAATCCCAATCCATTGTAAATAGACAGGAAGGGTAGAGGTAGTAGACTTCATCTCCCAGGCTCAAAAATGTATAGGGATGGTGACTGCAGCTATGAAATAAAAGGATATCTGCTCCTTGGGACAAAGACTAAGGCAGATCTAGACCAAATATTAAAGTGTAGAAACATCACACTGACAGCAAAGATCCATGTTGTCGAGGCCTTGGTTCTCCCAGCTGTAGTATATGGCTGTGAAAGCTGAACCATCAGAAAGGCTGAGTGAAGAACAACTGATGATTTTTAATTGTGATGCCAGAGAATATTGCTGAGAATAAATTGAACTGAACAAGAACAAATAGTAGATAAAATAAAAGCAGATAGCTCCCCAGAAGCACTAAGAACAAAGCTCAGGCTATATGTTTTGAACACATAATGTGAAGGCAAGAGACTTTGAAAAAGACCTAGTGCTTGGAAAAATTGAAAGTAATTGAAAGAAAAAGACAAGGTGGGTAGGTACTATCATTACTGAGACAAACATGACTTAAAGAAGCCGTTAGTGACAAACATCCCTGATGAAATTATGTCTGTCGGGTCAAGATGAGTTAGGAACAACTGAGCAACATTTTCCCCTTTCAGTTTAGTGATATTGTTAGATACTACCATCTACCATGGTGTGCAACAATCCAGTTTCCTCTGGTTTGGCCTAATGATGGTTCTCCACAAACTCAAAGTGCACTCATCAGAGTTACCATCCAAACAAAAAGGAAATGCCAGGAGATGACAGGGCCATGGAGAGTCCCTGGAGAAACACGACCCTAAATGTGCCGCCTGACGTAATGACCATAATTTCAAAACATTTAGAAATATTTTGGCTGCGTTTGCTTATGATGGAAAATTGTGGTTCTTTATCAAAGGCCAAGCTTGTGGTTCTTCCTGCCATCAGAACAAACTAAACAAACCACAGAGGCCTTCTCTGCGATTGGCTTACTGTGACCTGCTACTCAAGATCATAGCTTCTGACTTTGGTTGCTCAGGAGGAGAGCAGAGCAAAGTTCTTGTTTTACCCATCTTGGTCAATCAATGGTACCTTTCACTTTGTGAGGTTATTTCAGCTGTTCATACTGGCAGGAAAAGTGAAATGGAAAAACGAAACATCCATTTTTTTTTTCCAGAATGGTAGCCTACCATGACATGTCAACACCTATTGGATGAGCCTTGAGCAAGCTCACTTCCTGTCTTTTGCTCAATCAGCAAAGTCATGTGCAGTTTAGAAGCTTCTACATCCATTTCAGCATAATCTCAGTTTAGCATTATGTCCAACCCCTAACTTGTAGTTAATCTGAAGTATGCGTTATTAAAACAAGACAGCTTCATAACCCATCAAAGGAAGCTAGCTTGTTTAAAAGAACAGCCGTAACAATTTACAGTTCAGGACTCTTCAGCCCCACGAGGTAGACCAGGCCATGCGATCCACTCCATGGAAAGGGTGAACCTCCTGTTATTGAGATGGGCTACAATAGCTGACTCTTGCAAGTCTGATTGTGCTGGACCTCCTCCGCCTTCTTACACTTCAGTGAATCAATCAGGGAGGGGTCCGTCTGAGCCACTTCCAAGACTTAAAAAATGCTTTAGCCTCTTTTGCCTGGGCGTCATATCTGCATACAGCCATCTTCCTTACTCTCCACAGGAGTGCAAGTGGTAGTTGACGAAAACCAAAATGAATGCTTCTGAACAAGTGGGAGAGGAGGAAGGGCTGTAGAAAGTCTAAGGCCCACAATTTGTCCTCTAAGCCAAAACTGTCCTTCCCCAATCTGATTCTGAAATGCAATTTCCATCAGCCTGAAGGTACCACAAGGATAATGGGAGTTACAGTCCAAAATATCCCAAGGGCACTGGGATGAGCAGGCTGCTGTAACATCTGTAGTCTAAATCAGTCTTTTTCAACTACGATACAACAAAACTACACAGCTGTGGTCATGAAGTTGTCAAGAGTGGAGCTTGACTTAAAGGAGGGTTGACTTTTGCAGAAGCAAATGCCAAATTTTAAATGGCAGCGGAAGGATGGCATGGAAGATTGCACGTTACTGTAGATATTTGATCTTCCATCAAGGAGATGATGATAAAGGACATCATCTACCCGGCTGAAAACGTGTACGTCCATCTTGTGAAGCTATTTCTTACCGTTTTGCTCAGGACCAGATGCCCAAACCTGGGAGGTCCAATAATATCCTCAATTCCCTTTATCAGTTGGTAAAACGGAGATTTCTTTTTTTAATCTGCGGGCCTTTAGTCTGTCACTAACCAACTTCCAGCTGTTTTATTTAGTTGGTGGTTTCTGAATATTTCCCCATGTTAATACAGCACACAGCGTTTCCAGCGCTGGTGTGTCCAGTTTATTACTTGGGGCTACAATTCTCGGAGGGGTGTTTCATGAAACCAACGTAAGGCGCCAAAAGCCATTTGTGGTGAAGAAAGTTCCAATTGCTTTTGTTTTGCAGAAACCAAACACCTCCTGTAACTTTGCGCATACAATCCAGGCTCTTGGGCTTTCCAAATATTTAATGATCTGGCTGTTAAGAATGTGCAGAAAAATTGGGGAGGGGGGCTGTCTTCAAAGCCTCACTCTGATTACAGCCCAAGATTTTCCTCCAGTTGTATGTACATATTAGGGCTGGTCTAAGACCCATTCGCTTTCCGTCAAGAATTTCTCAACGGTGTGGACCTGGCAGCGGTCTTCTCTTAGGAACAGCGTGGGAGAAAAATAGGAGTACCCGTTTGTATAGGTAGTCCCCTTCTCCTCCTTTTCTGCCCTCTAAACCCCTAACTGAAATTGACACTTAAGGAAAATAGATTTTTTTTGCCCGGCCAAAGATACACACCAGAATCTCTACTGACCTCTATCCAGACCTTGATGGTGCAACTATCTTGCATTTGGGGATAAAGGAACAGTTCCACTTACTGAGATGTTGCCTACGCCATGTTGCTTTTTCTTTGGGGAGGTGGCACTTCACCTGGCAAAGAACAATTTGGGGAACCAAGCCAAACGGTGAGACTGAGATCAGTGTTTCTCAACCTCGGCAACTTTAATTCTGGGAATTGAGGTCCACACAGCTTAAAGTTGCCAAGGTTGGGAAACACAGTTCCATATCATGGTTGAGGCTCAACATATCCTTAAGAAAGTAAAACCTTGATTAGCTGAGTATTCAGCTAAAATAGTAATTTCTAGGCACACTCTATTTCCAGTGGTTCAGGGGTATCTGAGGGGTGGTCAGAAAAGTCATGATAGGAGCCATGAATATGCAACTGAAGCTGTACCCCTTTTTGATGTGCACTGCATGTGTGGTGCACATAATAAAGGGGTGTGGTTTCTCTCACACAGTCATGGCTACCCTCTTGACTTTTTGACCCCCTCCCGGTGGATGCTCCTGATGTGGCTAAAAATCAAGTTATTGTCTGCCAAGACCGTTGACCCTGATTCTTTCTCCTCCCTTCTGTCACGCATGTCATTGGCTGCTCTCCTCTGCTTCATCAAGATGTGTGCATTTGGGTAGTTGGACTGCATAGGGACATGCAACCCATAATAATTATGCCATTCGCACCAGCCGACTGCTTCCTGAATCAGCCCTCAGAGTAAAAAATACACGATGAAACTTGTAACAGATTGTGCCTACCGAACAGAATCTTCTCTGTTCCTTTGCTCACAAATTCTCATCTGATTTGCAGCTGTTCACATGTTAAGAGGGAAATAAATATACCCATGTCAAGTCATCCCATTAACTGCCTTGAGTCTTACTAACTGTACTTGTGACTACCATCTTGACTTTTTTGATCCCTCCAGAGACCCCAACCCACTGGAAACAAATAAGCCCTGATGTTATTATTTTAGCTGAATACTCAACTAATTAGAGAGGGTCAACTGACCCCAATGCACATTAAAAATGGTTGGAGCTCTGATTGCACCATCATGGCTGTTCATCTTGACTTTCTGGACCACACCCTGCAGACTCTCCCAGTGCAGGGGAGGTCCTTCTAAGGAGATGCTGTTTAGAAAGAATAAATAAATATACAACCCAAAATGTGCTATTATCAGGTGCTTTAGAATGATTTTAGGCCCAACACATACACACATCATATAAACAATAAGGATTCATATTTGTATTAATCAATCCTTACTAGCATGACTCAAATGCTACTTCTACAGTCACAAGCGGCCAATTTTAAAATAGACTTTAATTATACTTTCATGTTAATAAACATTTGAAAATTTGTGGAGACTATGCTTGGCATAAAATACTCGGCACAACTGTAAGAGTTCATTTCTTAAGTGGATAAGGTAGTTAACTTGATTATTGCTCTCCATTACTCACGAAAGAAATAAACAATTCAGACAAGAAATAGGCTAAGGAGTTCCATAGTAGAGAATAAAAAAATAATCATTTCTTGCTCTAGCTACTGCACACAGATGTTTTGAATTTTTAAAAGCAGTTCCAGTCATCTCCCACCCCAACCAAAACAAAGAGATGTTTCCCCAGATCAAAAACACTGTGATATGTCTCGGAGCATTTTGTTTCAACGTCTTTGTTTTTGCAAAACTCATCCAAACTACGCCACAGTCAGATCACTGATGCCAGTTCACATAGTTTCCAGATCTTCCTGTCCAGAAGGGGAAGCCAGCAGACATTTGGTGCGGGTAACAAAACTAAAAGACCTACAGAAGCCAAAATATTAGGCAGGAGACGTTCAGGTAAAGTGGCTTCCAAGGGCTCAGCACGGAAGAATAGAGATCATCTGCTTTCAATAACCAGTTTTACGAGGTGAAGTCACCAAAGCTTCTTTACCCGTCAAAAAAGTTCAACTTGCTTGTTCAAAAAACTGAAGGGCAGCTGATATGTGAAGGCAGCAGTCAAAATGCTGTTCATAGAGGTAGTCCTCAACTTATGACAGAACTTCTGTTGCTAAGCAATGCAGTCATTAAGTGAGTCATGGCTAATTTTACAACCATTTTTGCCACAGTTGTTAAGCGAACCTGGCTTCCCCCATGGACTTTGCTTGCTGGAAGTCCCTGGGAAGGTCGCAAATGGCAATCACGTGACCTTGGGATGCTGCAACCGTTGTAAATAAATGCCAATTGCCAAGCACCCAAATTTCAATCACGTGATCGTGGGGACACTGCAACGGTTGTAAGTGCGAGAACCAGTCGTAAGTCACTTTTTTCAACACCGTCATAACTTCGAACAGTTGTTAAACAAATGGTTGTAAGTCAAGGACTACCTATAATGATTTAGGAAGTGAAGGTAAGAGGACCCTTTCTTTGAGAGGACTCTGCCTGGCTTAGACTGAGTGGCTAAATATTGCCTTCTTCCTTGCCCACATGGTGGTCTCAATTTATAACCAACTCTCAGCTATTAATGTACTGTAATGGATTAACTTAAATCTTTAACTGAGATGTCAGGACAGAACTAGGGGATTAGGAACTTTTAGAGAAGCAGGCAAAGGAGGACAAGATAGAGATAAATTCCTTTGGCCTTAGAAGTAATGGAAACTGTCCCAGAGCAAGCCAGGAAGAATTTATATGAAAAAGACATTGAGAATAACATGTGAAACCATTACACTCTCCTAAGCTGAGGCGAGTCTCTTAATGTCAGTAGTAATGCCCATCAGAGGAACTATGGCTCTTTTCAACAAAAACAGTGATCATGAAAACATCAGTGAATAATATCAACAAAGGAAAATGACATAATTAAATGGTAATTAAATGCCAACTTCCAAGATCCCAAATTCAATTTGATAGGCTGGAAGAAATCATCTGGATGTCCAGTTGGAATGGATATAAGAGAATACTGATATTTTTCAATCAATGTGTTATGCCACATATGATTTTTCACGTGAAGAGCTGTTTGTGGAAATTCCAACCTACAAAGATGCACAAGCAACTTCTCTCACAGGGAGCAAAGGCAAAAACTGCGTAGTTTCACAAGTCAGGTAAGACAAACAGATGAAAACAGGAGAAATAATACTCTCAACCAGGCTGAGCTAATGTTCTTCTCCCCAAGGGAGGGAAGAGAAGTCAATACTAATAAAGATTCAGAAGAGAAAAAGATCGAATTCATTAAAAACGTATCACAGATGGTACAGAAGGAGATAATATCAATCCTCAAAAACTTTGTCTCCCCCGTCAAACAGCAGAAAGCCTGCTATCACAGAAGGAAATGAAGTTCTGCCTTCCACCAGACAGGAAGCTCCAAATCTTCTACCAAGGTCAGGCCTGAGTATGACTTGTGCCTGCAGGCAGAAACATCTATTCAAAAAGTTGATTGCTCACCTTCATTGCTGACACACCCAAGACAAGCCACAGATGATCAGGTGCATCTAAATGAAAAGGAATGACTTTGAGTGGACAGGTAATGTAGCTGAGATCCACCTCAACCTGTTCTGATAAAAGACTCTTTGGGGAAAACACATCAGCTGATGTGGACAAATAAGCAGGATTCAGCTAAGAGGGAACAAGCATCTGGAATACCTCCCCCAACAGATCATTCCCATTTACAGTCCCACTTTTGCTCTCTTGAGTAACATGCTCCTGAAGGTGCTGACAGCTACAGAAATAACGGTCTCTAACCAACTTGATGGATATTCAGAGCATTCATGTGATAACCACTTTATCTTGTGAAATATCGACTGGTTAAGAACACCGATCCTTCTTTCACCAAATATTTTTCCAAACTTGATGTTTCATTCAGATTGCTGAACTAACGTCTTCCCTAGTGAGAAAGGGGGCAGGCCAGGAGTGATCTAGGGGCACCGATGGCACTGTGGTTCTTAAGGTGTCCTTTCATGTTCACTGACAATGCGCCTGAAGGTTAAACTCCTCTTCTATTTATACTGACCCCCATGATGTACGCATTTACTCATCACTTCCTTGTGAGATGGGCAGTGTCTAAATTCAAAATATAAATAAATAAATAAATTTACAAATCAAATGGGTAGGGAGTGAGTTAAAGATAAACACTGCCAACTATAATGTTCTTCCATGCATCTAAATTAGAAGGTAATCTAAGCCCAAATAGGGACCAGTGATTTAGCCCTAGCTGATAAGGCGCTCTGGGCATGGCTAAGTCTTCCATTAAGGACACTAAATGTGGTCAAAACAGCTCAGTCTAAATGATGCTGTGGAGGTGGGTCCTTTAGGAGAATTTACATTCTGGTCTGGATCCAAATTGTTTACCCTTGATTATTTGTTGATTTCTCGTGGCTTGGTTAATCATGTTATCAGAGCCTCACTCTGATAACCCACGGAAAATGGCCATGCTCTTACTTATTTCCAAAATGCCCACGAAGGCCAGAGATAATCCCCTGCTTGTTGCTGGACCTGTTAGATTGAGTGAAATATTCAGGTGTGGAAGCATCCAGAATGACTTAATTTGGAGAAAGGCTACTCGGTAGGCAATACAACATTCTTTTCAGACAACTTCATAACTAATCATTAAAATACAAATCTTTTAAATCAAGCAAATAAATACCCTCATTCAGAGCCTACAGAAATGTGCATAAGAATGCATGTACAGGAGTTCCTGGGGACTTCATCTCCAAGAATTGTTTGGACTTGGCACTGAAGCAAAAAGGGTATTTTCTCCCCCGTCAAGAGCTACAAGATCTGAAAAGAAATTATAAATCTCTCTTGAAGGACAAAACAGGCTGTTATCCAGAACTTATGGAAGTCATTATTTTTTCTTGTGGATTGCGGAGATACAGCCACATTTTGGCAAACCACCTCAGGTCATCTTAGCCCAGTTATACTTCATTTGGCCAGTCAGATCCCTCCCCCAGGAAGATTATGTTCAGCCATTCCAGCACAAGCATCGCATTTGATTTTACTCCTGAGTTTCTAAAAGAAAAACATGACTGGACACTGGGATGGTTCTAGCAGAATTTGCTAAAATTAATGCTGGGGGGGGGGTTGACAAAATCGCCCATTTCTCCAGGGACTGAGGCACAGCTATTCTTCTTATTCGATATTTAAAAAGCCACAGGGCTGACCCTGCTAACTCTGGGCCTTTTAGTCTCCAGAATATAATTCTCAAGGCATATGCTAGACACTTCTGGTGGGAATTTCAGGACTATCTGTCTCAGGAAAATACATCAGAGGAGGCACAAGGTAGACTTAGAGTCAAACTCTCCATTAAAAGCCAGGGACTTCTATGATAGCATCTGGTGAAAAAATATGTCATGCAGCCTAAAACTTCAGTCTACTCTACCTTGGTTTTGTTCAGAGCTGATTTCAACTGGATCTCATAGGAAAAACTTGGGAGTCTGCCAATAAGCAGAAAATTCCAAGCTTCAATTTCTACATATTCTCATTAGTTAGGGCAGTGTTTCTCAACCTTGGCAACCTGAAGACGGGTGGACTTCACCTCCCAGAATTCCCCAGCCAGCATTGCTGGCTGGGGAATTCTGGGATTGAAGTCCACCCGTCTTCAGGTTGCCAAGGTTGAGAAACACCGAGTTAGGGGATTAAGTAGGATGCTCTTAATTAGCCGAGAAACATTTGCCAATCTCCAATCAGTCTTAAGGGATATGGATCAAGTTTCCACCATTACTCACCTTTCAATCTTTTATTAGCCGGATTCTTGGAGCCTAACTGGGGCCATGCTAATTTTTCTTAGCGACCCACCAGGGTTTCACTTGGTTTAAATAAACGGCAGATTTGACACAGACTGCGCAACTGATGCTTCCCTCTTCAACTCAAGAATGACGCGTGGCATTTTCCCATCACTTTAGGTCATTCATTCCAGCAGAGAGATTTATACCAATAGAAGAGAAGATATGAAGCTCAGGGGTGAACTGCAGGGTCCTTGGTGCTCTCTGAGCTTGGTTGTTTCCTTGCAGACGTTTTGTTTACAATCAAAGTTTAGTTTAGACGTTTAGGCAAGTAATGAATTGTCTGCAATCCAACCACCAAGCTCAGAGAGCATCAAGGACTCCACCGAGATATTGATAATCAGATTCTTTCTGGGCTAACTTTTCCATACCGACCCTTCAGAAGATTTTCTTTAAGTCAAGTTGTGGCCGTTGAAATAAAACAAAAAACAGAAGATAGGTCAAGATTTTTCTGTCCAAAGTTACAAGAGGGTGTGGTGAAATGTAACGTCTCTCTAAATTTCTTCAAGGGGTTAAAATATCACAAAGGAGTTCTGAATCGTCCCAGGGTCGAATTGACGCTGTGGTTTAGATGTTGGACTAGGACTGGGGAGACCTCCAAGTAAAAGCTAAACATAAACAAATAAATAAAACCTAGCCCATCATGGAAAGGTCATGGTCAGTCCATCTCCACCAGAATTTTACCCAGCACGGATATCACATCGCTCCCAACTGGAAGGTGTCTGGTAGCACCTTTTCTGACCAAAGACATTTTATTAAAAGGCATAAACCCACAAACGTTTATGCCTTTTAATAAATGGGGAGAGTCAGAAAAGGTGCTACTGCATCCTTCTGACGTCTTGCCATGGTAGGCTAACTCGGCTCTCCTCCTACAATGCTCCCAACTGGAGTAATTCGATCCAATTTCAACATCGTCATCCACAACAATTTCCCTATTAAAATTCGATGCTCTATTGCTACCCTTATTCCAAGGCCAGGCCACCATCACTTGCATGTTTCTGTGCCGGAGAAAATCTAGACTGAAAAGCAGTCCGGAGCAAGCAGATAACTATGTGAATATTAGGAAAAAGTCATTTAAGGAACCAGGCTCCTTTCTCGCCCACCATGTTCCTGCCTCCTCTGTGCTCCCAAAACACTTTGCGCTGTGTTTTCAACAGCTCGAAGGCTGGCATGGCGAACCCTTGGACCTTCCCCGCCCTTGGCCTTTTGTACAGCTCAATGACCCCCGAACTCAAACATTTTAAGAGTTTGTCATCAACTTGCTGAGATAACGCTATTCAATCCTCTAGAGATAAGAGCCAAAGAAAGACTAGAAAGACTGTACACAAACCCAGGCCACGTGATTTCGTTAATCTGTGCCTTAAAAACTCTCCGAGGGGAGACTATAAAGTTGCCAATGCAGAATCCGCTCCTGCTTTCAGGGCATTCCAAGGAGGAAGTGAAATGTTACCGAAGTTTGATCTCTACAGCTCTTGGGTAACAGTTGACCCTTTTTACCTGCCAACCTTGGACTAAAAAGATAACAGCTGTTGACATGGCAGGTTTTTTTTTAACCATTACATTAAAAACAGAGCCACTAGAATTGACATTTAAAAAAAGAAACTTTCAGCAGAGTTAGCACAATCTGAAGAAGGATAGACGAGGACAGACTTTTTGTTTCTTAATAGTTCGCCCAATCTCTTTCAGAAGGACAAAATGCCATCCTCAAATCTTGGCAGCTGTTGTCTTTTCCCCAAACTCACATTTTTCTAGGTCTGTTTCTACAACGGTGAGCTTGGAATGACTTTATCTGGTTCATCGAGTAATGGGAGAGTGACGCAGGTGGCATATCCCGCGAAAGATAAAAAAGCACTGGAGCAGCACCGTCCAATCTTCTGCAAAGCGCTGCTGAATCTGGAGTATCTGACGATAAGCCAAAGTCCATCGCGGTTCTAAGGGAGCTCAGAAGGGAGCCAGGGAACAGAGCTGATCTTTCAGCTTTCAGCAGCAAACCCAACTTCCTGGTCCTCCTCGTCCTGTGACCGAGCTGCATGTTTAAAGAGAGGCTGCTTAGGCAAACCAGCTCTTCCTATTTACTCTCAGGAGCTGCAAGATAACAAACTTTCTGCCCTCACTCCAATTAGATAATCATTTCCCTCTTTTGTCTTAGCAGGGCCCAATGCCTGCTAGACCCTTAATCCACATTAATAAGTAACCTCCCTTCCTGATGCTTAAACTAAGGGGGGGGGCAGAGAGAGAGAGGTTGAAGGGCTATAAAACTTGCCCAACAAAAGCAACCCCCGCTTAGTCCATGGACTACCCACTTCGCCGCAATCCAGACTCACCAAGGTGTGCTGAGGGGTTGGATCTCCAATGCGGTGAGAATAGGGACCGTTTAATAAACCTCTATTCATTGTAAGCATTCTGCTGTCATTCCTAGCGTTCACCTTTTCTGATATCCAGCCTGCAACTACAATAGCGGGAAACCCTTACCTATGCAAAGATCTGCTTAAAAATGAGGCTGAGTAGCGTTTCTACCATGGAACTCGGACCTTCACTGCCACGTATGGTAAACAGAGTAAGAAGAACGAACCTTTGGGGGGCTTCAGAATCCACCGGCCCACCCAAGGAGACCCTTTTTCAGGAATGCCTCGCTCAGTCTGTTATAATTCCAGGCCGCCTATCCGGATAGTCGCAACTCATCTCTTATTCCATCCGTTTTATCCATTTTATTAACTTACCGCTTGGTATGCAATAATAAAATCCAATATCGAATATTTGAAATGAATTACTCAACTTCCCCTCCAGTGAGCACTAACAACTTTACGCACGCATTAAACAGTATCTCACACTCCCAACGGGTCTGCCCCAGTGAGAATGGAAATGTAGAGACCATCCCTCGCCATCAACTTCATGGCCCACCTTAATGCACTGCACATACCATATACTCAGAAGCTCTTCTGAAAAGGAAAGTTTCGTGGTCAGATTCAGAGTAAAATTGAATTCCTACTAAAAATGCAGAAGATGGCTGTTGCATGGAGGTTAGCAGGTTTTGCTCAAGCCATTGCTGAAATTCACAAATGCTCCCACAAACGTGTTTTTTAATGGCTATTATCCTGAATTGTGTAATATTTAAGATTTTGCATTATTATTATTATTATTATTATTATTTACTGTTATAACCTATAGCAGTGTTTCTCAACCTTGGCAACTTTAAGATGGGTGGACTTCAACTCCCAGAATTCCCCAGCCAGCATGACTACACCGACCTATAGGTTGGAACAATCTATTACATTATATTACTGCATTATTTTACTGTATGCCTGAAGCTAAAGCTATTTGCTTTGAAGTGTCATGACGGTCATGTACAAAAGGTGAGATACAAGTCAAAAGAATATATAGAGAACGAAGGACAGTGAAACATAAATTTGGCGGAAGAAATCATTACAACTCAATAAAAAGTTGATAACTGAAAGTTAGGCAACTAGGCCTAACTTGCACATGAACGAGTTCAATCTTTTTGGTGTTGTCTGAGACCCAAGCAGATTAGAAAAGACACGAATAATGGCGGACAATGCAAGCCATTTTCCTGGATCCCACCCATGGAGGGGCCCCGTCCAAAAATATTTGGCAAGTTCAAATGGATTGGCATTTTTCATTCGGGGCAGCAGACAGGCCTTCAAGATTGAGGTCAGCCCTTCGAGACAGGCTAGGTCAAGACATAGACAGGGCAGGAGTTCCAGAAATGCCGCTTTATTCTTGTAGGGTAGAATAACAGAATATGGAAAGCCTGCCCAAGCTTTTCTCTGCTGCCAAACAAGACCAAGGCGGGCCCCTTTCAATTTCTTTCCACGCTGCTACTACACTCCCCTTTGCTAGTGTTGGCATTTTCTTCTGTTTGAGAAGAGAAAGAGGACACACCTTTAGAGAGCCTCTGCAAAACCGTGTGGGTGCCAGGATTTATGCGCACTTATTCTTTGGTACGAATATTCACGCGTCCTGCCCACGAACCCTACCTGCAAGCAAGTGAACGCAGCGGAAGTTCTTCTCCAGTTTTCTCAGCAGGAGACTCAGAAAAGAATCGGGAGGGACAGAAACCAGATCGGCTGAGTTTTGATCATACACCACGACTTCCTGTTTGCCGTCGATTTCAACCTAGGACAAGTCATTGAGAAAATGCAAGAAACAATCAAAGTTTCCAAGGTAGTCCGGATTCTGCATAGCTATGTTTTTTCTTGATGAGGTTATTACTGGGCAGATCTCCTGTCTCAAACAGGGGTTATTTCAAGGGGTCTCTACGATCCTCCATGTTTCCCCACTTCTGACATCTTTCTCATCACAAAAAAATAATAATAAAAAAAAGCATTAAGGAGGGAAAGATAAAACAAAGGCACACGGCATTTTGGCCGGGAGTGTGGCGCCAGGAGTGATGTGTCAATGACACGGCTCAAAACTTTCGTTATCTTGCGGCCAGTTCTCGTCCCTCTGTTTTGGGGATTTGGATTATAGAATAACCGAAATGTATTGTATATTCATTGCTGGTACCAGCGAAAGATTGTTTCATGTTCCCAGGCATTTAAAAGAAAAAAAAACACAATATTTCTTATCAACATTTTATTGCTCCTTAATGTTTGCGATTTCATGCTGCACTGATTGTTGCTGTGAAACCCAGCTGTCTGCAGGTGTGATCAAAAAAATCAGTGCATGTAAAAAACAGGCACAGCTTTGATCGGACCGCTGGGTCCACCACCCTGACCACGCCCTGCAGACGCCCCTGGATTTTCATCTGGCCTATTCTGCTGTTCTCTGCACTGCTTTTTATGTTCTTTTGCTCTTCATAATGTTTAAACTAATACAAGTACAATGCACAGATAAAAGATATGCAAATTTTGCAGCTACTTTGTAATTTTGCCGGCTTCCTACAAGCAAAGTCAATGGAAAAGCCGGCAGGGGATCACAAATGGCGACCACGTGATGTTGCGCTTAATGACAGCAGCCAGAAGTGCCGGAAGTTCTGTCACTAAGCGGCACAGTCATATGATCTTGCTTAGCGACAGGAATTCCAGTCCCGATTATCGTTGTTAAGTGAGGACTAGCTGTAATTCCAAGGATAATACATTGCTACACGGAGCCTTGGGAACACACAGCAGCATTCAGAAAGAAAGTAAGATTATTCAGGAGACTAATGGCTTTCAGAATGTACATTTGGAGACCATAACTCGATCATTTTGAAACACTGACAGTGAAGCAGAACCATGTGGTTTGGCAAACTCCGAGCAACACAGGAGATGCACGACGATTGGGGTTTACACTGGTTTTAATTTATGCCTTTTATTTTTTTACTGTTTTGAATTTTGTATCCTACTAAAAGTTAGCTACCTTGAGTGCACAAACCAAACAGAAAAGGGGATGTAAATATAATGAATTAATTAAGTGAAATATAGGCCAGATTTACACACCGCACTAAATTTGGCAATTGTCGGGCTTCGGCTTAGCTTGATGTGTGAACCAAATCACTGTGGTTGTGCTTGCTTAGAAGAAGACGATGTATGATCTCAGACAATTATGACTAATTCAGCCCATCATGGCCAAAACAAAACATGGGTTAAAATAAAGCGAATTTGTCTTTGAGGGCCTGATTTGTTAATCCTGCCTGAGAGGCTGGAACTGGATTTCATGTGCTCCAAGACGAATTTCTCGGCCCCCCTTTGACACAGTTTAAGACCGGCATCCTCCGGGGAGCAAGAGGTCAAGCGAAATCACACGCGTCACTGCGGCTTCTACCGGACACTAATGTTTGTATCAGCCTTGCCACAAGTTGCGATCAGCTTAACCTGATTTGAACTTTTTTTTTGAGTGAAAAAAGAAAGGTTGCTAAACCTCGCAGCTATTTTAATTCAGAAAACATGAAACTCTTTCTTCCAACAGTGTTTGTTTTACCTTTCTCTCGTAGCCCCATGTTTCAGCACCGAAAGCAAACTCTTGTTAGCAATGATCATGATTAAGGCCGGTACCGAGAAAACTCTTAATTCCGCTTAAGGCTGGGAGAGGAAACATTTGTGCCAGAAGCTGAAAGGTGTGCAGGATCTCAGGGGCAATCACCATTAAGGCCCGCGCAGCATTCCCTGAGCATCTCTTGCCATTCCCAATTCTGCCCTTCGCATGTCAGTGCGTTTCCAAAGAAAAATCCGCCCTCTGCTCACCAGAGCTTTACCTTCTGTTTGGCCGAATGCTGAATAAGTTCGGTGATCAGCACCTTATCCTGTTGCAACCTGCGCTTCATGAGTTTGGAGCAGTTGATGTTGATGGCCTCCAAGATATGGGACATGTTGTATTCCACAAAGGGACGGCTGTCAATCAGGAGCAACTTTTCCATGCCGCTTTCCAGCCAAGCCACCAGCCTCTCCCCGGTCACGAGCTGAGCACCATTCATTTCATCAGCCATGACAACGACAGACGCTGAACTTGAGCTACAGTTTGCTTTTCAATCTGCAGCCCCCACGAAGAAGATGAGGTAACGGCTACGAACTTAAAGGCCCAGACCTTCCATTGTCCTCCAAAGGAATGAGGTCATCTTGGTGGAGACTGGCAAGAGGAAAGGGAGACCCATTTTCTCTTCAGAGGGTCCTCCAGAGAGAAATGCCTCCTCCAGCCGTGCTGTACAAAGACGCCCCTCACAACCAATTCATCTTGGGCTATGGAGTCGCCATTTCACGCTCAGACAAAAGATGCTTCTCAGATGGTCCTGCCATTACCTCATTCTCTATCTTTGTTCCCCCATCGTTGGTCTCAGAGCGGCCTAGGAGCCTGTACAGACAAGAGGCAGACAGAAAGGAAACAAAAATAAACAGGAGGGTGATGAAACTCTGCAAATCACAACCCTACCTCCTCTTAATCCCCCCTGTTGCCGCAATAATGTTGTCACATGCTATGAACCTTCTCTTTCTTTCTGTTGTAAACAATCATTCACGCCCTCTTGCCAGATGCTTGGTGGAAGCCTTTGACCCAAGAATCTTGGTCTTCAAGCCCAAATCTGTAGAAGGGGGGACAGGTAAGAACAGATGCTCCTTTTCTCTGGCCCCACCCAACCTGATAACCCTTGCCATTCATTCTTTGGGTGGAGAGGCAAAAGCAGAAGGTGACATCTGGGGACACTCGCTATAAGAAGACATCTGGGGCCTGACTGAGAGATCTGTGCACCAGTCCAGCCTCTCTATGCATCTGAGGAAGGGAGCTGAAGCTCGCAAAATCTTACGCCTTTTAATAAAACTGATGAGCCGGAAAAGGGGCTACTGGACTCTTTCTGAATTCTGGCTACTGTTGACTAACACAGCTCTCCTCCCACGTTGCTGTGAGAGCCAAACCTGATCTCCAGCCCTAACTTCCAGGGGGACAACCTCCAGGAACAGGAATGTGGAATTCAAGAAGTGACACTGACATTTCTCTATGAATAGAATATATAAAGCCACCAGTTATCTTCCACACGCAACAACCAGCATTTTGCCAATCACGAAACGTTGAGGAGTACTACAACTTCCTTCAGCTGCAGCCACCTTCTAAAAGTAGCAAAATGGGCCGAGCCTTCCCTCACATTTCATGTATTGCTTATTGGAACTGAATGGGTTTTCATTATTCAAGAACATTGGATCTAAGGACCCATCCTAAATCCTCATAAAAGCTGCTCTTTTGCCTACAGTAGTGTTGTGCAAACTTTGCCACTTTAAGATGAGTGGACTTCAACTCCCAGAATTCCCCAGCCAGCCATGCTGGCTGGGGAATTCTGGGAGTTGAAGTCCACTCATCTTAAAGTGGCCAAGTTTGGACAACACTGGCCTACAGCAAGCAGAAAACCAGGGCTATTCACAAGCAACTACTGCCAGGGATGGACAAAGGACTGGTATTTATGGCTGGTCAGTTGAAAGCAGGAGAAAAAAAATAACCAGCTTCTTAAACTGGCACCTTTTTTTTATGGGCCACACAGCTAAAAACAAAAGTCAGGGGTGTCTGGGGTGAAAAATGTCAAGATGGGGCCACAATGGTGCAATCCAACTGAGCAAAGAGGTCGCTATGTGAAACCACCACTGCGCTTACAACCTTCCTTCAGCTTTCCTTTGCTTTACAGACCTACGAAGGTCGTAAATGCAAGGACTGGTCGCAAAGTTACTTTTCCATCACTGTCATAACTGCAGGCAGTCACTAAATGAGGCAGTTGCTAAACAAGGACTACTTGCAATAAATAAACCGGAAACATTTTTCTAGCCTTCCAAGATCTTTTTGGACCAAATATCTTGCTCCCTGGGACTTGGGTTATCGATGTAACTCCTTCACCTGCTCTGCAATTGAGTCTCTATAAAAGGAGAACCTAATGTAGTTAAATGTGGGATCTCCTCTGATGTCACTTCCAAATAAAGTATTGATTTAAAGGGGAACCTCCCAGATCAGGGGTTTCCTTCCATGCACAGTGTATCTGCAGCAGGAAGTGAAAAGTCAAGATGGCAGTCACAACCACGTGTTGTAAGCCCTGCCCCTTTTTACACCTTTTTTTTTTTTACACTCCATCCCAAATGCTCCCAGATGTAAATAAATCAAGAGGAATGAAACCTTTTCTGATGTATTTTAGAGAAGAGATGTAGGAAGAAACACTTGGGTTTTAAAGCCACAGCATTTTTCAACGGTAGCAGTTTCAGAACTCTATTGAGCAGTCTGTCTAAAGACGGCGTGAGTTTTCCTAAAAGACAGTTTGACCGTAATGGCTGTTTTTTTTCCTCCCAAGGCACAGCTGGAAGAGGACTAGATGTCTTCTGTCATTCCTGACTTCTTTCCAACAATGATGTCTGCAAGAGTCGGCCAGGAGCCCAACAAGGTCCTTGGCAAACGCCCAGGATTTCATCATTTGGCACATCGTTACTAGAAGGGTGGCTTCAGAGCAAAGCGCTGATTTAATCGCCAAGGGCAGCCTGGTTGGGAAGCCAGCTGCCCACCAAGCAAAGCTGCTTCCAGGGATCATAAAACTAACCATCTTTGGTATGTTACTAGCCAATGTAAAGCATAATACTCTCATATTTTTATCTCCGTCTGTCAGCAGAAGACAAACCTCCACGTGCCCCATCGATCTGAATCCATCCCAGAACTCCTACAAGCCCAAAGGAAACCAGAGTCCACTTAACGCACCCAGCAGGGCCCCAAGAGTGCCGTCCTTTGACTGGAAGAGATCCTATAAGCATATAATGGTTTCCAAATAAATAACCTTTGACTTTATGTTCTGACTGCTTTGTAAACGGCTCATGAAACTTTCCAACATTAATTTGGAAGATGTCAAATTGTTATCGTTGTCGTTGTTGTTATTTGCTGTTTGTAGCCATAGTAAAAATGGGAAACATGTTGATTTTTAAAATTTTAGAAGAAAGGGAGTCCACGTTGTCAGTAAAGCTGAAATGATTCAAACAGCCGGACGGAATGAAGCAGCATCACGTATTGTATGCTTTCATTACACAGGCACAACCACCATGTTGACTTTTTTGACCTTGCTCCCTGGACACTGCTGTTTGGCAGCAAACCACCTAAAAATAGCCATGCAATTTACTGTCATTCAGGCAGCAAAAAATAGGCACATTAATGCCCCCAAACTCTTTTTTAACTGCTTTTAATTGAGCCAAGAAACACGAAGGATGGAATATTAAATACTCGTGAGTAGGCAGCTTTTGCATCAAACTAACCAGCGTGTAAAAGGTTCCCATCCATTCCAGAGTTACAACCTGCTTTTGGGGGCAACCAGACCCAGGTTTGCAGATCTATGTTATCAAAGAGCTGTTTTGAACGGGCAATTTCAGGTTTGCCACATCCACATTCCAAAAATTCCAATTTATACCAACTCCATCATTAACCTCCCTTGCACTTAACTCTGTAAATAAAAGCATACTATTTTGCCCTGTTTTCAAAGTTTACCACTCGGCTTGGCCTCTATGCAAAGCCCTAGGGGAAACTGACCGTTCTTCTGCCTTCAGGGCATCATTCAAAACCCAGTTTCTTCTATGTCCAGTTTTGTTCCTTCCCTTTCAATCTTCTTTACCTGGGACTTCCCTCTCTCAATTTCTTCAGTTACTGACAGTAAAGAGTGAAAGCAAAGAGTGAACGTTGGCCACCACCAATCCTAAAAATAACCATTTTAATGGAATGTTTTACGAGCCTTCCTATTCTTAGATACGATCCATACCTCTGCAGATACTCGGTCCCACCCAGCCACTCCTGCAGAGCCTTCAAGGACCCAGGACACCTACCTCAAAGCTTGACCACAATTTAGAAGACATCCAATCTAGGCAATTCCTGAAGAATACAAGAAGGAAGCCAACTGAGAGTCCGTGGATCAGGGTTTCTCAACCTTATCAACTTTAAGATGGGTGGACTTCAACTCCCAGAATTCCCCAGCCAGCCTGGCTGGCTGGGGAATTCTGGGAGTTGAAGTCCACCCATCTTAAAGTTGATATGGTTGAGAAACCCTGCTGTGGGTAGACTCTAGAGTTTAAGCTCTGGGTCTCTTCCTCCAGCCCTTACATGCTAACAGATTCTTCGCTGCTGTTTTTGCAGACTGGATATTGCAAGGCACGTGCTCCATAGTTAGCTATCCAGAGGTCCTCTCTGTGGCCACCACCTTGTCAGCTTCAGCCCTCAAAGAAGGACCTTGTTCCAGACAATAGTCAGTGCTCAATGGCTTAAAACAGCTGCTGGAAATAAAACCAAGCTTTCATCTTCTGGAAACTCACATTTATACAAGCAAGGTGTAAGTAAATCAGAAGAAAAACCTATTTTTCTCACCCTAACCCTAACCCAGGGGTGGACCAAATTCCACCAAGAACAAGCCCAGCAAAAGCAAAACAATCCTACAAAGACAGAAGCACATCAGGAGGAAAACGTCGGGCAAGGAATGTTCATGTCCAGGGCAGCAACGCTGGGGACTTTGGGGAAAAGTCCTCCAAGGATTTTCTTGACTGGCGGAGTGCTCACTACATATTGGCTGCCGTCCTTTATTATCAGGGTGGGAGGATGCTTAAAGGAGACAGAACTCAGCGGAGTCACGTGCAGTCACAGAATCCTAGAGTTGGGAGGAACCAATGAGGTCATCAAGCCCAACTTTCTGATCACATCAGGCATCCAGCCTCAAACCTTTGCTTCAGACGGCTGCCCAACTTTTGCCCAAACGCCTCCAATGCAGAGGAGCCCCCTGCTTTCTGGTTCTACTCTTGAACTGTTCTTCTGGGTTGGACATTTTCTCTAACGTTCATCCGGAATCTGCCTTCCTGTACACGCAATCCATTCTTCCATATATATTTCAGGACGGCCAAGGGGCACCCTATGAGTTATTCCCCTCAGTCAACTTTTCTTGGGCTAAGCAAACTTAGATCCTTCAGTCTCTCTTCCTAAGATTCACCTTCTAGTCCTCTGTCCATCCTCGTTCGCTGAACCTCTTTCAGTTTGTCTGAATTAATCATTAAATGCTGTGCTCATAACTGTACGTAGTTGAGGTTGGTCAGACCAAAGTAGAATAGAGTGGAACAATTATTTCCCATGAATAATTGTTCCACTCTATAGTATACTTCCAATGATGTAGCCTAAACTGAATTTGCTTTTTTTTTTTTTTTTTGGCAGCCATACCACACTGCTGGCTCATATTCATTTTGCAATCAACCAAGATCTTCTTCACAAGGACCATCATTAAGCCAGGTATCTCCCATACTGTACCTGCTCATCTGATTGTTGTTTCCTAAGTGAAGAAATCATTCTGTTAAGTTTGATTCTCTAATTTTCCGTGAATTTCTTCATTTTTTTCCCTGTCTTCTAAACCATTAGCCACCCCACCTAATTTTGTGTTATCTCCACCTCTTCATCCAAGTCATTAACAAAAGAACTGATCCTGGTGGCGCTCCTCTTGACAGCTTCCTCCTATTTGATAACAAACCACTGAGTAACCTTCAGTAAGATTTTGAGATTCACTGTAAGTTGCTCAGGAAGATTGGCAAATAGATTTATCCTGTCTGTAGCCACAGCCTGTTGCAAAAGATTTACAGAGAGCAAAAAATTAAAAGAAAAAAAAATGAAGTTAATCTTTGCCAAATTAATGGAAAATATAATCTTATTAAGAAAAGAACTCTTTACAATCAATCACCATGACTTTCTGATAGTTGGTGTATTTTTAGAAAATATCTGGATCCTCCTTTGGGTCTCTTGTAAGCTTCTTAAAATTGTTGGTTTTGCTTTAGCACAATGTATTTTCTAAAAAATCTTCCTGTTCCTACTTTTGCACACACATATTCCTCCTTCATTTGCTCTTGAAGTGCTTTGGTCTGGCTTGCTAGTAGACCAGAAATGTGAAGCCAAGGAAGCCCTTGTGCTGTTCTGTGAATGCAAGGAACCCTAGTCCATCCTCACACACTGCTTTGTGCTCATGATGCTAAACCACTTGCTTCAATTTCCCTTTGGTTGTATTCCTTTCAAGATTCGGAGAAAATAAAAACCATAAATAGATCTCACTTTTTTAGAACTTCCTGGAAACATACACAGAAAAGCCCCATGACAGAAGACTATGATCTCAGGAAGGGATTCACCCACCAGAAAAAACTATTTACATGCATGGTTTTTATCCTCAGTCAAGAGCTGTGGATTTGTGCAGAAACCATCAGGTCTGCCTTCGGCTCTGACTGTAACTCCAAATGGGGTGGCGCTCCACCTGAAGGAGCAGATCCATAATTTAGGTCTTCTCCTGAACTACCAACTACTGCTGGATATCACAGCTGGGAAGCCTTCACCTGGCTTCAGGTTAGTTATACCAGGTTAGCTGGCCTTATCTCAAGCAGGATGACCTATTGACAGTGACTCATATCCCCTGTATGGACTACTGCAATGGAGTTGCCTTTGAAGACCACCCAGAAGCTGCACTTGGGGCAAAAGGCAACAGCCCACGTCCTGACGGATAAGAGACACTATAGGCACATAGCACTGGTGTTGCAAACATTGAACTGGCTATCCTAGGCTTCCAAGTACAATTGAAAGGGCTGATTTTAACCTTTGTAGCCCTACATAGCTGGGCGCCAAGGTATCTTCAGGACCATCTTCTCCAGGTGGAAACCACCTTTCCTGTACACTCATCCCATGGGCTAGGAAGCATGGAGTACCTCTTTATCAAAAGTTAAAAGGTGTTGGGGTCTATGCTTTTCTGTCGTGGACCCCCTCCCCCCATGGAACCATCTGTCCCTGAGGATCTGATTGTACCTACGTTAGCATCGTTCAGAAAGGCCTTAAAAACAAATCTTCAGGAAGGCATCTGCAGCCTAAAGGATTCTGCAGTTGTCCAGTCACAGAGTCTCTGGGAGTTTTCTGTATGCATGTGAAGGCTGACAGCATGTGTGGTAGGGGTTACTACACTGAATTTTATTATTTTACTGTATTATTTTTTGTTGTGTTAATTTTATGATTGCAAACTGCTGAGAATCAGCTGAAGCTAATAGTCTATTCAATAAATAAATACTTTCACCAAAAGGGACCAGAAGCTGTTTTTACTTGGTCTAAAATATGATTTAACACCAGATCCGCTTGATCAATTTCTAATATGGTCTCATTTTCTAATTCTTAAGTATCTCTTGCTGTACAGAAGAAGGGGAAATACAAAGCGATGGAACCAAGAGACAGACTGGGAAGATGTGAAGGAGATGATGCAGCTGATCTGGAGTTAAATCATATTATAAGAGCTGTTCAGGAAAGACTGTGTTTAAAAAGAGATCCTAGTATGAAATTAAAAGTATACAAATAATGATTAATGAAGAAAAACATCAATTAAAAAAAGACTGCATTACCGAAGACTCCATGTCTGGTTTGGTTAATAGCTTTTCCTCCAAGCGTGAACAAAGGATATTGTCAGAAAATGTTGATCCTTAACCGTCAAGAGGATTTGCCAAAACATACCTTCAAATATCTATCTGCTGAATGCTACCATTATCTTGCTAAAATCCAACCATCAGCCACACAAACACCAAGGCTGAGAAGATGCCTGAACAACCTCTTACTTTCCACGTCAAATCTTCTAGGCAACATGGTCATTAGGGCCACCAGATGGGTTCCCAGTTACTGATCTCCTCCAACCATCAACTGAGGCTTTCACAAAATGTTTTCTAGTAAGAGAAAGAGGGTGTAAAGTAGGCCACCAGTCTTAATCACACCTGTGCCACAGGAAGCAAGAACAGCATCTGTCACCCTGCTCAGCACATTTCAGCCAGTACATCCCAAGTACACTCAAAGCCCCCTCTTATCCCAGTCATATCCACACTACTCTGTGCAAGTTAGGGTCTTGATCTAAAGACTCCCATGCCAGCCAACACACTGTTGCTACTTCCCACCAAGAGATGGAGAATAATCACATATGCAGAGACTTAACTTCAGTCACAGATTATGCAAATGGAGCCGACAACTAAGACCATGAGATGGAAGGCTGAAGGCCTCAAATCTCTTCTCCCCAAAGCCCTCTGGATCGTTGCACCCTGGTCCTGCCTCCTATTTTGCAGTAGTCGCTCCTGCTACTGCCTATCTTCCTGGGGATGCCTTACCTGGCATTCTCTCCCTAACACCAATGTACATGAGAGATACAGCTCTCGTACCCTGTGCTGCCTTTCTGGCAATGAAAAAGCGAGCAATAGCAACAACAAATGACGAGTTGCACCCTCCTAGTCTTGTAGTGCAGAGGGGTGTGGCTAGAGGGTTCAGCCCTTCTTCGCTTCCCTGTGAGAGATAAATCAATCTCACACAAGATAAACTAAATCAAAATTCATTTTAAAATAATAAAAGATGAATGGTAAGCGTTCTCTTAAATATTTAAAAATGCCAACATTCAGGGGTTAAGGAGACAGATTACAAAACTGTTCAGCAGATTAAAAGAAACGTACAAAAAATGCACCAAGGATATGGTTCTGATCCACAAATGGCTCAGTCGTTGCCCCCAAGTTGCCATAAAAAGAGACTGGTTAGATGTTTAAAATTAATATTACAGCATACAAGAAAATTCTAGGCAAAGTGTGGTATCTTCATGTATAGCCAGATTGGCTGAATTTTAAACACCCAATTCAATGATTTATATAAAGAGATTCAGAGACAGCTAGATTTGACTTGCCCAAAACAAATAAAAATAGACTAAACTTCATGCAATTTCTGACTGAATGGTTTACTGATTTCTTCAGAAACAGCACTCTCTGAATGTCATCTGTCCCTCTGCTTCATCCTGCTGGTCTTCCCAGCTCCTTGGAAATTCCAAACTTTAATCAGAGGCTGGCGGAAATATTAACCCCATGCCTTCCCCAGCCTCATCTGACTGCTTCTCCCATTCTGCCCCTTGATCACAATGACCCAGCAGAGGGAGGGGCTGGGAAAAGCCACTTTGGACATGACCTAAAGCACTCATCTCCCCCACAAGGGAATGTGGATTGACGTTTTGGTCTTAGGATCTGCACTAACAATAGCCTATATAAGAATAATAAGTGGAAGGAAAACAAGGACTTAAAAATTGGGCACAACCCAGGCAAAGTTAATCCAAGCAAATTTCACTTTCCGAACTGAACTTAATTTTCTCCCACTACAAGGAAAGAACTCTGGCTGAACTGTATCCATGCTACACGCAAAAGTTTTAAAGAATTTAAAGCAGAAGAAGAGATTTGTTTAATTTCCAGTTGGGAACTCATTGTTCTTTCAACGTTGTGCTACAAGCCTCATGTTGAAACACGTCTCACCTAACAGGGCTTCCTTTCTTGAGAAAGAGATTGCCCTGTTGTTTCTTGGTATACTGAGCGCAAGAGCTTCGAGGAAATTATATTGGTTTCTTGTCAAAATTAATTCCATGAGGACCTCATTGCTTTAGGGAATCTAGATTTAAAATCTAGAGTTTTATGTAGACTGAAGAATCTGGAACAATGAAGTGCGCTGTGGTGTCTTTAGCTACCTCTGGGTCCTTCATGATTAAGGTCTGGAGATGTCCCAGTTTGATTCAAGCATCCATTTCTTGTCTCTGAAGGAAATTTTACTTCTACCATAGCCAAGGAAGAGAGAATCCTGGTGTGAGATCCTCTCCCCGCCACCCCTGGAACGGATTCCTTACTAAACCAAGCCTACTTTTACTTAATCTAATGTTTACCTGAGGTTTGCTAATGGAAATACTGTATTTGCTTTCTTCGGAGAAGCTCCATTGCACTCAGTAGGATTTCAACTAGGATTCTGTGTAATGCCGAGGGGTTGGACTTGATCCCCAAGAGCTTCCATCTCCCACATTCTACGATTCTCTCACTTGACATGGGAAGTGTGATAAAAACTCCTCTCCCCTGGAACTCACAAGTGGGGAGAGGCAAGGTCAAAAAATCCTTAGTCAACATTGAAAGCAAACCTCTGTTCAGTCAGACTGAAGACCAGAGGATCTCACTTGACTTGCCCTGACCTATTGCCTAGTATGATAATTGCCCTAAGGAGGTTTTGCTTACCTCCCTACAGGTGAGTTATGACTCAAAAAGCAGACTTGGAAGGAGAAATTTCACAACAGCCTTTTAAAAATTCTTCTTCTTCTTTCACTTTCTGTTTATGGATTCCGGAGAAGCAGCGTGCGTTCACCTTAAGCCCTCCCCCGCATACACATGGACCCCCCTGCTGGCATCTGCCTAAAGACTTCCTCCAGGTCTGGATCTTGGGAAAGCCTCCTCTGTTTGCTCCTACTGGCACCACTTCTGACCTGGTTAAAAATTCCTTAGACACAAATTCTTTAAAAGAGTAGATCCCAAAAGGAACCGCGCAAGCATCTTAGAGCAAAAAATGATGATGAAAGTTTCAGACTTCGAAACAGATGCAAGCCCCTTTGGAAGAGGAAGCTGTAGCCCGTCATGAGCATAATTAGAGGGAGGGAGCCCTAATGCTAGGATTTTCCCCTTTTGCACACAGTAAGAAACAGCAGGAAGAGGGTGTGGAAATAACCAGGCCATTGCAAAATGTCTTGGGAATTCTCATTACCCATTTACATAGTAATAAATGAAGGCGATGACAGAAGAGACATATGTGATGTTTTAGAGCAAATTACAAGAAGGAATTAATCACTAAATGACTTCACCGCTTATTTCTAAATTGTGTCACAATCGTGTCATTAAATGTGCCATTAGCTCTGATTTCAATCTTAACGTTCGGTTCCCAGAATTATTACGGAAAGCAGGAAGATTACAAAAGAGAAGACTCGCGAATTTGTATCCGATGAACAGAGACCAAAGGCTTAGGACGTATCACAAAATTCCTAATAAAGAAAAACGCAAAACTCTGCTCTGTTAAATGGAGCCTTCATATATTTTAGAAAATTATTTTATTGATTTCCAGCTATCGCTATTTACAGAAGAGAGTGCGCTGTTCAAGCAGGAGAGTCACTGTGAAACTCCATGCACAGAACAATAATTATCAGGATGGCCGCCACATAAAATGATCTTTTGTTCCTTTTCTATGTAACGCTAGTCATAACTTGCTGGTTTTTCCAAGGATTTGTTGAACTGGCTGTAATCTAGTTAGCAACATGGACACCGAGATGGAAGTGGAGAATATTATGTTTCAGGTAAAAGCTGGGAATATGGACTTCTCTTTTTTCTCCACTTGACACCTACCTAAACATACACAATCTTGTCCCCCATCTTATTTTTGGCCCTCCGCGCATCGTAGCTGCATAATGGCTGATTTGAGCGACTCATTCCCATCTTAAGATCTAAAACCCAGTGAATGGTCCTCTACTGTGAAGGGCATCACGCAGCCCAGCCACAAACCCCAGAGACACAGGAGACCCTTGTAGGATTTCTGCTTAAGGTCCTTCATATATTTGTTACATGGTGGTATGTGGAGAGAACGTGGTGAGGAAGCTTCTTATTTGCTATAAAGAAGTCGCCCTGGTCTTGATGGTCAACCCTACTGCCTTCTGATTCTTGCCATCCACAGCCTTTGACACTCAAGCACCTCTCTTGACTTTACTAACCATGTCATTCTGACTATGCGGCAGATATCCATTTCATGGGTACCCAGGAAATATTTTTAGGGTATTTCCCAGATCCCGTCTTTGAAGAAGAGACGTACTGATCGCTATATCCTAACTTTTGGAGTAAACAAAGGCCACCACCTTTGGGAATCCCTAAAATGGCATCGCCAGGGGCGACAAACATCAGTTTTTTGAAAGCCGGGATGGCTTTGATATGCCATTACCTACTCCTCATGAACTGTTAACGAAACTCAGATGCAAGCACAAAGTCCAGGCTTCTTATAAATAGAATTTAATTACCCATAACAGTTCAGATAAAAGAATCACTCGGCATTTCCTCATACCCAGATCTGACCCAGACACAACTGAAAAATCCCGCCACACCAATACAAAGAGGATTAGATTGTAAGTATCGCTGAAGAAGGAGGAGACACCTAAGTCAGGCCAGAAGATAATGCCCACATAATCAGTTTCTGAGGCAACTGTGACAAAGCCCACATTGCAAAGCCATTACTCTTGACGAGTGTACATTGTGTGACTGGCTGCAAAGGAAGGGTCACAAGCGTATACATTGTCTGGGGAGGACTAAGAGCCCAATGTGTAAACCGACTTGTGGGGGGAGGGCAGGGCAGGGCAGGGCGCTGTGGATCCAGAGCCTCTCCGCGCAATATGGATGTAGCTGTTTCTTGGCCAAAGAAGACACTTCAGCTGATTCTGACCTGTTTGTGTGCCTGATGCCAGAGGTGGTCAAAGAAGTGGCAAGAGAGCCAGGACAGGTGGAACCAAAAGGGTTAGTGGACCCTATCTTAGACATCAAAACGAAGATGGGAATGGGCTGAGGGTCAGAGCTGACATACGGGTACCTCAGAGGGCAGGGGGCCTTGAATCCTCGCCTCTTAACCTCTCCTTTTGAACAACGAAAGCTTCACCAGAGCTTTTCTTCCGCTACGCTGGAAGGCCTTAAACCTTGCAAGCAGCAAAGGCGGCCTTAGACCTTCATCTTCTCACTCCATGTGAAGGACAGCAGAAGCTGGCCAGAGCGGCCCCTTCAGCCATACCTGGCAATCGATTTGGCTTGCGTTTAAATAGCTCAGCAGCAAGTGTAAAACCGTGACCCGGCTCTTTCTCAGGTTTTTCTTTGGGAGCAGTTAAGTGGTGGGTTAAAAGTGCACGTTTGTCTGCGACCCACATTGGGGAGAAGTGAGTTGGCCACTACAGCATTCTTCACAGGGGCCTTTGTTCAGCTGAAAACCCAGTCTTGTTGAAAATCAGCTGGTATTAAGAAAATATTGAAACTTCACGGCAAGCCTTGAGAGACCCCAGTCCTCTATCACTCAGTTTTCACAATGGAAATAACAAGCAAAAACACCCTACTATTTTTGTCATGTTATTTCCCAAGTTGATTAAATAGTTGTTATTTAAGATATTTATATCATGAGGTTTTGAATAAAAATTGTTTCCCAAAGGCGGCCTCTTGTAACATCTTTGCTTTTGGTATTTGCATCTTCTAAAACTCCTTTGTTCAAATGTTGGGTTTGGGGAATGGAAAACAACACTGACCAGGGTCTGTGCTTGAAGAGAAAATAAGACCAATGCTCATTTGTAGTTGATGTTTAAAAACATGCTTTGGATAGTACTCACGATATATAGTTTATAAGTGTACAGAATCCCTTAGCATCAGGTTGTCCTAATCTGGGCACAAAAGCTAAGCAGAGTTGGACTTGGTTAGTACTTGGAAGGGAGACCATCACGAAATCACAGGATCTAGGTTAGACAGAGAAGTTTAAAAAAAACCAAACCCAAACCACTTTGGTATTGCTGCCAAGAAAACTCCATGAGCACATCCATGATGTCACTAGAAGTTGAGCTCAACTTGAAAGAGTCTTTATTTCTATAAATCTTCGCTATTGACTTGGGCAGAAAAAAGTACTAAGAATTTAGTGAAAGAGACGCTCAGCTGACAGAAGTATTAAATCACTACCGCAAACTCTTTGAAGGAGAAAATTGTTTCATTTAAAATCACTCCATTTTCATCTACGCTGGGAGAAAAAAAAGCGGATCGGTAAAACCCAACAGCCGAGACACTTCTGGGCTCGATGTCACCCACAGATGTGTGACAAACTGAAGAGAAAGAGCAAATCCTACAATTAGGTCAATTTGTAAATGAAGAGGGGGCTCACTTAAGAGGAAGGAATCGTTGTTTCTGAATGCTGTTTTAACTTAGTTCTTAAAGGGTTCAGTAGAAGAGAATCTCTGTAGCTCAGGGTTGCGCTGTGGGGTCCTGGGGCTCTCTGAGCTGGGTTGTTTCCGTGCAAGAAAACAAGAAAATGTCTGCAAGAAAACAACCCAGCTCAGAGGACCCCACAGTCTTAAAGGTTTGCTGTTTGAATTTACCTGGGACCATAGTTTGTACAAGGCAGTCTATCAACGCACAACTTTGGATGCTACATTCCGGTAATTTACTCAGAAAATGCCTCAACTTGCAAAGCATAACGTTCGCAAAATCTTGTATAAAAGTCTGCAGAAAGTTAGCACAATCTGATCTTCTTTCACCCTGGAATGGGCCCTTCCAAACTTGCCCTCCTAGCTGGCTTTTTGACAAATTCACAGGACAAGAATCGTGGCCGCCACAGCGTGGCAACTTCTTACGGCTGTGGTTAGCCCCGTCAGGAGGAAACAGCCAGAGGTGGCACGTTTTGGGAGCTCGTGATGCTCACCTCACTCCGGTAATTAATGCCAATGTTCACCCCCCTCATCCATCTCCCTCCCTCTCTGCAGCTCCGCCGCCCTCACCACGAAAGGACCTTTCACAGAGACCCAAACTGGGCGGCTGCCAGTCCAGGCAGGGCCAGAGCTCTTGGCTCGGCCACCGACCACAAACGGAGTGCAAGAGAAACACAGGCGGCCCTTGCATGGCCGTGAGCTTCGTCCCTGTCTTCGGCCTCCAACGTGGACCTGTTGCAGCCACTCAGGAAGAAAGGATCTGCTTTCCCAAGGGAGAGGGCACCCAGCTTGCCAGGGGAAGACAGCCGGAAGAGGAGAAGATCATCCCGGCTTTGTTTCAGCCCATCCAAAAAAGGAACCTTTTAGAACAAGGCTGTTGGCTTCACGTCAAACTCCTCTCTTCATCGATTACAGACACCCAGGTGGGTTGCCCTTGGGGGCACGCTCCTGAAATCCTGCGGGAAGGGAATCTCTGTGATGAATCTTGGACACAAAGGTCAGCTGATCCCACTGGATTCAGTCACCAGTCAAGCAAGGGAGGGGCAGGGCTGTCATGGGGCCGTTGCATCAATAACATCATGACACGCATGACATCATGGGGGCTTCTACCAAACACCTCTGCAGACAAGCATGTTATCTGGGCTTCCACTCCAATGTGCCACTGACAGAGATATCCAGTTTTTCAAACTATTTGTAACTTAAGATAACTATGGAGTCGGGACGGTGTAACTGAAATAGGAAGCTCATACTGTCCAACGAAACCCCAACTCTTAAAACCCACGAACTACAAATTATGCCCTACCGTCATTCACTTATTCCTGTCTTCGAAAGAGAAATCGGAAGAGGAGAGGTGAGTGAAGAGGTGATATCGTGGTGGCAGAAAAGTCAAGATGGTGGAGAAGCCTTGCCCCTTCCTTAGATGCATCCCACACGTGGTATGTGACACTGTGTGGTTGTAGCCCTGGTCCTTCGTAATCAATGATTAGGAAAACTTGATACTTTCCTACTCAACTTTTTTTTTTTAATAAATAAAATAAAATAGAATTCTGAACTTAGTCTGGTTGGACATGGGAAAGGATGGCAAAGGTATAAGGTTGTGATCCTTGGTTTGGGAATCTTACCCGTTGGGGACTTGGCCCAGTGAGCCGGATTGCAGACAAAATCCCTTTAACACAGTGTTTCTCAACCTTGGGAACTTTAAGCTGGGTGGACTTCAACTCCCAGAATTCCCCAGCCAGCATGGCTGGCTGGGGAATTCTGGGAGTTGAAATCCACCCAGCTTAAAGTTCCCAAGGTTGAGAAACACTGCTCTAACATTTTGAAAGAAGCAAATTCAGGCAAACCTCACACATGACAATTCACGCCCTGCTCAGCTTGGATTACATTTGTAAGTATTTCTATACCTGTATTCCTTTGCCAGCCTTTAAAGCGCACACAGAGAGAACAGTTTGGGCTTGTACCGGATCCTGTAGAAATGAGCTTCAGAGATTAACTGCTTTCTATCTCTTTTTAAAATCTGCTTTTAAGTCTTTTTTTTTTTTTTTTAGTTTAGTTTAGTTTAGCAAATCCGATCTAGCCTGATCTTCTCTCCTCTTACCTCAAAGGGAAAAGGCAGTATAGAAAACAGGAGATTCCACGTTTATTATTTATTTGGTGGCAGGAACTCTGTGACGCTGACAGGTAGAATCACCTTCAATACACCTTATCCATCGAGATCAGGGACGACCCTCATTCGGTTAACGCAGCATCTCTTTCTTCCTACGCTGGTTGAAACAAGGAGGAACATGAGCATTGAGGTCCTTCACCAGCACCTCCCTCACTTGAGGGAGCATTTTCTAAGTAAGGCATTGCCAAAGTTTACTGCTCTCCTCTGTCTTTAGCTGAGAACAGAGGCAGCCCCCGGTCCTGGCGTCCATCTCTTTCCAACCTGAACTCTCTACATTGCCATGTTCTTCCATTTCATCAGGTGATCCCGCACATCGTTTGGAAGAGCGCTCTTCTGCCTTCCAGCACTGAGGCGCTTGTGAATGAAATACTTGGAACGCTTGAAATATTTTGCAGGAAGTGCCAAGCGGTCGTTGACTCTCCTGGAGCTGTACCTGGCAAAAGTTGTTCCAAGCACCAGACTTTGTGTGAATGTGTGCGAATCAGTGAGCTTACAGTGATAAGATGGACAGTAAACATCGGTGGAGAAAAGGATATCCTGTGAATTTGTAGGCAATGCTTGTCGGAACGTAGTCCCAAACAGCCATGAGTCCAGATATTATTATTCTTTCATAACAACTGATTGGCATCTTTAATATGCATTAAATTATTTTTCTTTCTTTTGTTACAGTTTATTACTGAAGTTTTAAGATCCTTTGGAGGCATCTATCTACCTGTTGCCGGGCTAGCAAGGCCACATCTCTTTCAGAGTTAATGCTCATGATCCTGCAGAACAGACTACAGCCTTGAAATTTAAATAAGCCACTTCAGGCACTCTCAGCCAGCCCTTCTGGTATCATAATATAATCTGTTCCCAATTAAGTTCACAAACACGAACAGCCAATGAGAAGACACTTTAGGCCTGACCACAGGGCTAAGCATACCCAACGCTAAGTCATTCACTGCCCAACTAATAACCAGGAAGGTCAATCTCTAAATTTCCATCTTGCTACAGGGTCACCTGCAATCCGGGCTTACTCACCGTAAGTCACAAGGGAAAGATAAAGATGGTGGGAGGTGATTGCAAGTTAGGATGGTAAAGGTTCCCTTGAACTGAGCTCAGTGTCTTGTGACCCCCTGAACACAACCCAGTATTTTTTTTCTTGGCAGCAATACAGAGGTGCCTTGACATCGCTGTCCTCCATGACGTTCTTCCAACTTCCAAGGGCTACAGGTTAGACCGAGGGTTTCCTAGTGGTGTCCCATCAGCCTAACCAGGTTTAACTCAGCTTAGCTTTTGGGGGATCAGCCGCGTTTAGGTAGCGGTTGCTACCTGCAGTGGCTTAAGCAACATAGGAAATGACTATTTATAAAAACAAGCAGAAAATGAGACTGTTTCAGTTTGGGTTGAAACATCTGGAATAATTTCCACACACGATACTTTATGCTGTGTTTACAAAGTTCCAGCACTCCTTTTGTTACCAAAACTTCTCTAAATTTACAGTATGAGCGTTTTAGGAATGACCTATGTTTAGCAGAAATCAGAACAAACAGAGATTTGTCAATAATAAATCCTCTGAGACTAATTTTCCCTCTCTCTTATTTAAAAATCAACTTTCTTTAGCGGGATGTGAGAACGTTGTTGAGATAATTTTGATTTCAAGGGTGCATCTGATAAGGATGCATCTGATACTTGTGGTATTTTGGGTGGCAAGTTGATAAATGCTGATTAATTGCAGTAAGTTTGGGGCTGGTTGGAAATATGTCCTCAAAGGAACCTTGTCAGGTGAGTAACTCTTCCAAAGACTTAAATAATCAAGAGGATCCTTCTCAAAGTTGCAGTTGGCCTAAAACTATTGCAATGTCTGTAACTCAGAAGATAAAATATACGGTAGTAATTAGTAAGTAGCTCGGATAGAATCAAAACTGGGTAGAAGTAGAATTAATCAAGAAAAAGGCAGAATTCTGCACTTCGTCTTCCTCATCTTGCAAACGGGAGATATTGAAAACATTCCAGGGTTTTAGCTGATTGCTGAATATGAGTTTACGAGGTGATGCTGCTACAAAACAAGATTATGTAATATTTGGACGACACTTATAAAAATAAGTTTCCAAGCACAAGAACTAATTGCTCCACTTTATTCTATACTACCCCATCTGCGCCTGGAATACCGCATCTAATCCTGAGTCCTGCAGTTTAAACTTGGAATGGCTCTAAACGAGGGAAGGGATACGGTAAGAAAAACGCTTCTTATAAAGCAAGCCTACAGAAGAAATAAAGGGCGGGTGGGTGGGAGACAGTTCATAGAAACTGCTGGAAGGACCTCGAGATCATCTCATTCAGCCCCCACCACAGCAAGAATCCCTCATGCAGAACGATAGTGGGATCTTCCTGAGTACCGGAAAGCAAATGCAGAGTTTTGAAGTTTGTTAGAGGATAAGAGAAGTCAGGTGGATACTAGAAGAAGTATAAGAATCGCTTCAGTTTGGTACCAATGCAGTTCCAAGGGTGAAAGGAGCTCACCTGAGCTGGTCTTTATTTAAGCAGTAAATAATAAAACTTTCTCTGCTGGTGTGCAAGCTTTGGTTTCCTGCATCGGGTGGGAGAGAGATGAGAAGAAACAGCCCCCAAGCCTGCCTCGGTTTTGACTTTGGCTGCGTCTCAGGAAGCCCCTTCATCTGAACGTGGGGCGACCCGAGCAAGGGGATCCTTCTGCACCGAGGAGCAAATCCCTTCTCTACGTCCTTAAGCTCCTGCCTTCCTCTCTTGGTCTGCTGAGCACCACGCCAGAGGTCCTCCTCCGCAGTCACCTGCAGCACCACCCTGCCATTGAGGACTTCGGCACACCGTTAAGGGGCAAGGAGAACCATCAGAGGAACTGTATACGGGGGTACACCAGCTGTTTCTCCCTTTCTCGGCCATTACATCCACGGATGTAAATTGATGTGGGTCCCTTTGAGTTAAGATCTACAGAAATATTCGCTACAAGGATGCGGTCGTTCTTTTGAAACAACAGTAATGGCATTTCTACTGTGCTAGCAGAGAGCCAGTCTGGGGTAGTGGTGAAGGCCCCAGGCTAGAAACCAGGAGACGGGGAGTTCCAGTCCCACTTTAGACACAAAGCTGGCTGGGTGACTTTCAGCCAGGCACTCTCTCTCAGCCCCAGGAAGGAGGCAATGGCAAACCTCTCCTGAAAATGTGGCCAAGAAAACTGCAGGGACCAGTCACTGGGAGTCAACACTGACCTGAAGGCGTGCGCGCACACACGCACACACAATTATGCCGGTAAGCAAATCAGTTTAGAAACCAAGAATGCCCACTACTTTAAAATAAATACTGATTTTTACAGCATCGTTTCAAACTATGCTATAGCCATCGAGGTAAATCCTCACCTGCCACAAATATACGAAAAGCTTCTTTCAGTTCCTGCTCAACTGAAATTGTCCGTTCACAAGACACCTATCCGCTGGTATTCCAATCCTAAACACAGCAATTGGACAGAATTTTGTCCCCAAACAATATGTTTAGGCTGAGAAGTGAGGCTTTCTTAAGGGCAACTTTGTAAAGGCATCTTAGGGTTGCAAAACAAAATATTTGTTTGTTGATCGGTTTATGCAATGGAATTGCTACATACTTTACTCAACAGAGCCTCAGGAAGGAAAATAAGTCTGGAGAGGGTTTGCAGCCATCAACTAATCCATTAACCACAGCCCAGAAACGGAGTGTTAAATAACACAATCCTTTTCTTCCAAAGTATCTCTCCGTTTCGCCTGACCCTAGCAAACCTTCAGCGGTTCCAGAGAGTCGCTTAATGAAAGAGATCCACGCAGCGCCTAATTTAAATTATGTAAAGACCTGCTCGCTTTCCAGGAGGGACGCACCGCCGGCGGAACCGCGCGGCTGGCGGGCGTGGGCAGCACAAAGCCGGGCTGGCGAGGGGCTCGGCGGGGGCGGGGCGCTTCCCGACAGGCGGGGGGGCTGCTCAGGTAGGGGGGCGGAGGAAGCCCCTCCCGCGGCAGGCCAGCCGCGCGCCCCGGCTTCGCCCGGGCGACCCCCGGGGCCGGCGGGAGCGGGGCGCGAGCGGGCGGGCGGGCGACGGAGCGCGCACCTGGGGCACCCCCTCACCTCCGCGGCCAAAGGCTCGCTCGGGCCGAGGGCGACCTGCCCGCGCCCCCGGGCCATCTCGGCGCCCCCGCCGAAGCAGGAAAGCGGGCGGCGGGCGAGGCGAGGCAGGCGAGGCGAGGCGAGGCGAGGCGGGCGCCTCTCTTCGGGCGCAAAAGCCTCCGGCGCGCGCCCAGGAGGAGAACGGACGGGGACGGGGACGGGGACGGGGGGCGCGCGGGCCCTCGCCGGCCCGGCAGGGCAGCCCCCTGCCCGAGCGAGACGCCGGCCGAGCCCGAGCGGCGCCGCGCGCCGGGAAAGCCGCCCGCCGCGCTTGACAGCCCGGCTGCCGGGGCGAGCGCGGCGCGGACCCCGCCTCGCCCGCCCGCCCGCCCGGGCGCTGCCGGCCCCCGAGACCTACCGTTCCCCGCGGGGCTCCGGCGCAGGAGGCGCGGCCGAGCGAGGGGCTCCGGGAGGCGGAGGCGGAGGCGGAGGCGGCTGGTGCCGCTGGTGCCGCTGCCCGGCGGGGAGGCGGCGAGCCCGGCTGCAGCCTCCGACTGAAGGCGGGCAGGAAGGAGGCAGCGCGCGGGGGGGCAGCGGCAGGCGGCGATGAGGTCATCGGGGTAAAAATAAAGCGGTGGCGTCACTCAAAACCAATCCCAGGGACCGAGCGGGCCGGGCGGGGAGCGGAGGGGCCCCTCCTCCTCCTCCTCCTCCTCCTCCTCCTCCTCCTCCCGCTGCTCCTCTCCTGCTGCTGCCGCTGCCGCTGCCGCTGCTCCGCGGCCGGGCCCCCGAGGCGAGGTCACGCCCCCTCCGCGCCCGGGCCCCTTTGTCTCCCCGCCGCCCCGGGAGCGCGCGGGAACAGCCCTGGCGCCCAGGACGAGGGGCGTGGGAAGGGGCGCCCCCGTCCTGCGCGCCGCCGAGGCAGCCCCGGGAGGGAGCGGCTCTGCGCAGACGGAGCCTCCCCCCGGCCTTTCCAGCCGGCCTTTGCGTTGGGTCACGCCGGCCGCGCCCGCCCCCCTGCAAGTGCCCCTCCTCTGGGAGCCCCGAGGGTCCCGCTCCTGGGCACCAAAGTGGGCTCAGGCTGGCCTGGCCGCCTCTCCCACAGGCGTGGGGCCAGTAGGGACACGGGGGTCAGAAAAAGTCAAGGTGGTGGCCCTTGGCGTGGCTGTCCTTGATGGTGCAGTCCACACACCTCGGCGGGAGACTTGCTAGACCTTGCCCCATAACCTGCCAGCCCCTCAGATGAAACTAAAATGGGACAGGTGTGTCAACCCTGTCCACAAAAAGTGGGAGACACTTTTTGCACCCCCGTATTATCCCATGCCAAGAGTTACAGACAGACCCTCGTTTCTTGAGGAAAGCTGCCTTATCCAGAATCAGCAAATGGGGTCTATCCTCCCGAGGCCCCTAACGAAGACCTAGTGGTTGTGCGGGCCCTCCGCTGCTCCAGGTGAACCTCCTGAATGAGTTTGCTGCCTCGGCTGCAGCGTCAAAGCAAGATCCAGCCGTTGGGTCCCCCACGAAAATCATCTCGCCCCTCGCTTAAGCAGTGCACTCTCTTGGGCCAACCTGCCCCTTTACACATTTGACTTGGACTGCATTGACACACGTTTACTTAATGAAGGCTTGTTGACCTAGCCACAATTTAAACAGGCAAACTATATTTTGGTTTAGGTACACGGAAGAGAAGCGCGTTCCCTCTGTCAGCCCACGCACCCGCTTGCCGACAGAAGCAAGGAAGTACGGCTCTCTAATGGCCAGCTCAAGGCTTTTTCCTAATGAACCTGTACAATCATCGCTCTTGCATTTTGCCACTTGCTTATGAAGCTCAACAACAACCAAAGCAACATCGTTTTGTATTTAACAATGGGGAGCTCAACAGGGCAACACACT
This sequence comes from Python bivittatus, assembly GCF_059951505.1. Taxonomy (NCBI): domain Eukaryota; kingdom Metazoa; phylum Chordata; class Lepidosauria; order Squamata; family Pythonidae; genus Python; species Python bivittatus. The sequence continues at coordinate 1,974,849 of NW_028277029.1, read as the reverse complement.
CCATGATGCATAAGGAAGGTGTACATTTTTCCATTTGGCGGCCCCCCCGAAAAAAAAAAGGGCAACCCAGAGGTTACAAGGGGACGAGAATATTAAATTACAACCATCAACTCCTTCAGGAAAGAGTTTTGGAACTACAGTAAGCTCACCAACCATGCAGTACAGTATATGCTTAATTGACTTCTCTCAGTTTCTGCTCCTGTGCCTCCTGTTTCACTGGCTTTCCAGATCTCCACGGGTCAAAGGAACATAACAGAAACAAGAGAAACAACGACCACAAAGGGCAACCACGGGATGTGGGAATGGAGCAACCTAGGACAAAATGCCCCATTAGGTCCTGAGTTCAGAATAATCTTCTGGAACGGGAAGTGTTTTGTTCCAAGCTCAATGCACTCCAAATGGCCAGTCCAAAATGGGTAGTTGTTGAGCTTGGACTGTTTTACACAAGCCTGTTAAGCATTTTCATATGGACAGGACGTGGCATATTCAGAGCATATTTCAAGATCTAGCTTTCATTAATAAAGCTATTAAAAAGGGTTAGAAAACAGGCCAGGTTTTGAATGAGCAAGGATCGAAAAAGCAGCAAGAGGTAAGCACTCTTCCTGCTTTTTTCTTCAGCTGTTTGTGACTATTTCCCTGTGCCTAAGTTTGTGCAGCCAAGCCAGACAGCAGCACCGAGCTGGCTTCAGCTGAGCAGGGTCAGACCTAATGAGAACTGGAATGGAAACCACCAGGAAATCCAACATATAAAGGCTAGGCTTGTTGGGGGGGAGGTCAAAAAGGTCTCTAGGATAGAGTTTCTCAACCCTGGGAACTTTAAGATGCGTGGACTTCAACTCCCAGAATTCCCCAGCCAGCATGCGCTGGCTGGGGAATTCTGGGAGTTGAAGTCCACGCATCTTAAAGTTCCCAGGGTTGAGAAACACTGTTTTAGAAAAGCGATGGCAACTTCTTGTCCATGCTAAGAAAACTCTGGGGCGGTCAGTGGAGTCACCAAAAGAATCGCTGGGCTCAGAGCGCATTTCTTCGTCTTGCGTGCTGCAGGGAACAGCTGCAATTTATCTTAAGGGGAACCCCTTTGATTTTAGCCACTATTTATTTAGCCATGGCAATGCCTTGGTCTACCAGAGCCACTGAGGGCAGCTCCTTTCCCAACACCATTCACGCGCAAGGACTAAAAAGGCATTTTTAATGGCTATTCCATATTTGCGCAGCTCTCTTCCCCTGGAGAGCCCTCACAGTTCCAGCCTAAATATTTTCTGGAAGAGTGATAAAACCATTCCTTTGAGCTGTCCTTCAAGAGCAGAGCCGAGCAGCAACGGGATCGTGTTATTTTCTTCTGCAGTGCGTTATTTTCTTTCTGCAGTGCATTTGGAAGGGTTTCGAAATGTTGTCGCCTGGCTGGAAGCCTTGGGAAGAAATGCGCTGGAGATGCGTCCCAGAAAATCTCCCTAATGGTTATCAAATCAGCAGGTGGATTGCTCACTGCTGGGCGGCAGGGTGTCTGCAGGGGGGTGAGTGACATCATCAGGCGTGCTATGATGTCACTGTGGGAAAGATACACATTGCACAATTGGTGATACATGTAAAGAAGAGGCAGGGTTGCGGTCCCGTGCTTGTAGTGGCCATCTTGACTTTATCGCAGGCATGCATGCAAATGCCCCATGCATTCTACGCATTGATTTTGCTTTTCAGGCAGGGAACAAGCAAAGCCCATTTATCTTTTATGTGGAAATTCCTATGAATGCTATCACTTGGAAATATGAATGGAGTGTTCAGTGACTGGAAGCTGATCGTTTCAATATGTTGGGAGGTCAAACTCCGACTGATGTATTAAAACGATGAACGGGGATGTCTCCTAAAGGTGTGAGGATCCATGCAGGGAGTCCGTTCCAGAAGTTTAAAAAGCTAAGTAGATGTCTTTTGCCCAGGATTTAGGGGTGGGGTGAAGCTTGGTGCTCAGTGCAGACGAAATAGAAGCGCCCAGCTGAAACGTCTGCTTCAGTTTCTGCAGATCTTAGTGCAACTGGGGCCTCCAGATATTGGGTTGGGTCTAACCCCATCCCGGATGGAAAACCTGGTTCCTGAGGCATGTCTGATCCTCGTATAGCATAACTGTCTGATTTTGTAGGAAGTTGAATTCATGGATCTGTTGGATCTGCCTGACGTTTCCAAGGACATCTTTGCTTTGTTTATGCGGAACATAAATGCCGTGGCGCTTCCCGTCAAGCTAGTTACCCCCGTCTCTTAAGAACACTGCAGGGGACAGTCCACCAGAACATTTGAAAACTTTACCCACATGCAGTTTCCACCATTCCTGACTTTGCAGGCCATGGATCGTTCTCCATAGCCACTTCATTCTCAACGGTTTATTGTTACGACAGCAACATTCACACTTCTCCAAAAGCTAAACCAGCCACATCCTAGCTTGCGGTGATGGGTGAACACAGCCAGAGTATAAGAGTTCTTTCCTTCACTGAGAAGACGCCCTCGAGCCAAGTTCAGCTCCTGGTGCCACATCTGCGCAGCTTTTGGGGCCATTTTATGGACGGATTTGCAGCCAGCAGCTCGGCGGTTCCCAGAGAGTCCTTCACCCAACAAGAAGCTTAGTTTCGCTCCACGTCCCCCAAGGAGGTCTGCGGGGGGGGGGGGTGTCAACAAAAGGGCAGGGCTTCCATCACAGCGTTGGGGCCACAATCTTGATCTTTTCAGGCCCCCTTCCCCACAGATACTCCTGGCTTCTCTGCTCATCTTGCATTAGACCCTGTTCTGAAGGAATGGTGAGATCTGAAGGCCGTTCTCACAATAGGCTCACCAGGGCCAGAAGCTGGTGAGCAGAGGGTGGCAGGAAGAGAGGGATTTGCAAGGCATTCTGGGCCAACTGCAAAGACTGAGACAACCACTAGAGCAGTGTTTCTCAGCCTTGGCCACTTGAAGATGGGTGGACTCCAACTCCCAGAATTCCCTAGCCAGCATGGCTGGCTGGGGAATTCTGGGAGTTGAAGTCCACATGTCTTCAAGTGGCCAAGGTTGAGAAACACTGCACTAGAGGGTAGCAAAGAGAGACAGAAAACCCTGGATTGTGGAGCCCTGGTGTGGTAGCTCTAGCCTAGTGTGACACTTGAACCCACCCCAGGCTCCTGGGTTCCATGGTGGGTTCATGGTAGAGAGTAAGAAGAAGACCTTGAGGAAGCAAACTCCATTGCCAAGGGAAAAAGGAGTAAAACCTCTTTTAAGTCTACAGCAGCCAGACAACATTCGGAAGTGGCTCAGACAGACACCTCCCTAATTCACTGGACTACAGGAAGGAGGCGGTTCGGCACAATCAGATTTGCCCGATTCTGTTATAGCCAATCTAAATAAAAGTTGGTTTAGCTTTTCTTGGCCTGGTCTACCTAGTGGGGCTGGCAGAACCACAGTTTATAGCCATGGTTTATTGTACATTATTAGCTTAAACTGTGGTCTATTATGTCATCACAGCCCACATGGAGGAGATGAGGAACAGGGGTCAATCTCCGTTCAAGTCCTCCTTGCTCTCCCTAGACTTAGAGACGGGAGGAAGAAAGAGAGGCAAAATGGGGCGCTCCAGGTGAACTGCTTTCACTGCGCCCAAGTCTGTCGTCACTCCATGAAGTCACGGGAACAACGAAGCAGTGGAAGGAAGTTCAGCTTCCCCGATTCCATTCCTGTGGCTCCCGTCTCATGCAGGCTGCTGCGGGATGAATTATTGCCATTTTTCATTTCACCCCAAACTGGAACTTTGGGTCTTCTAGCCACCACGCAGGGGACTGGCAAAACCAGAAGGCAACCACAGCTACGGTGTGCTTCATAATATCGGTTGAAATGGGCTACATTTGCACCACCGTAAACCATGATTTGCACCCTACAGCGGCTGAGTTTGTTCGTTATGCTACACCACCAGCTAGCCTTCCATCTCAAACTCCACGTGGTGAGGGCCTGAGCTATTGGGATCAACTGCCCCGTGGTCCAGTTGCTCTGGACTTTGCATTAACTAATTTGCATATTTATTGAGAGCCACCCATGTTGTCCTGTGGCCTGAACCAAACCTGGTCTGTTGCTGGAATAGGTAACACTGCACCCTAAGGACCCCCAAAGGGAGCTTCCTATGTTTATAGGAGGACACGAAGAGATGGGCACAACAGATAGGTAACCGTGATCTGCCCTACTGTTCCATCTGAAAGGTCAGAAGCCAATGATGTAGTCCACCGCTTCACTGGTTAATGTTTATACCCCAGATATTGTAGCAACAAGGTCTTTGGTTAATGAGTAGCTTTGCTCTAAGGAGAGAGATGGGCCAGAAAAAAGTTTATCTCTTCCCTGGATGTGTTCAACGAAAGCGGAAAAGCAATTTCTTTGGTTTTTGGCAGCTTGAGTTGGGCATCTGAACCTGTATTTATGATTCAGCATCTCTGTGCCCAGAGAGGGGAAAATATGGGAAAGGTGGTTCGGGGTGGAGTTGTTTCAGCAGTTCCTCCTTCTTTGTTTGTTTTTGAAATATAGGCTGTAACTAATAGTGTTAAAAAATGTGCAGTTTTTCAAATGTTCAGACTACTGCCTATGCAACATTCGCAGTAATTTCTTAATTAAATGTTTCTCCAGTCTTTCACTCTGAGTCTAAAGCAACCCCCTGACTTGCTGTTGGGGTGGAGGGCCTGAAGCCGGCTTGGGCAAGGCAGTGTTTCTCAACCTTAGTGACTTTAAGATGAATGGACTTCAACTCCCAGAATTCCCCAGCCAGCTGGGGAATTCTGGGAGTTGAAGTCCACTCATCTTAAAGCGGCCAAGGCTGAGAAACACTGCTTTAAGCCCTAAGGCAGCTTTTGGGGGGGGGGGGTTGGCTTAGCATGTTGTACAAACCCAGCTAATTGCAGCTTATTCAGCAAACCGGCTACCAAAATGACAGCTTAGTAAAATGTGTGAGCACAGCCAACTTCTCTCAACTTAACCACTGCACAGAATCATCATGAGAACAAAATGCGAAAGGGGAGGACTAAGGGAGGCCCCTTGAACTCTTTGGAGGACCGTCAGAAGGGACCATTGTCGTAAGCAAGAAACACAGACTTGGATCAAGAAATGAATCTGCTACGAACATCGTAATTGGTTGGATAAAATTTCATAGTGAAGTGAGAGAACGGGGCTCATCTTTTCCAAGAAATACTGTTCGGGTTTTGTATGTACTTATTGCATCATCAACTGTTCTGCTCTGTTATGTCCAGATGAATTTCGCCATCGTCCCTTTTTTCCCCGACAATTTTGAGACCTGAAGGCTGCTAGATTTTGGCCTCTGGGTTCACATGACGTAGTGAAGCCACATCACAGTTGGCTGAAGGTGACCTCCAAATGCAGGTTGTGCTTGAAGGGTTAAGGACCCTCTGTCGCCATGGCTTGGTTTGGGTTTATCTTAACCATGATCCAGTTTGTCATCAGGCTGAAGATGCTGCAGATAATGGATTTCAAGCAAGAGGACTTCAGTTACTCAGGACTCAGTTACTCTTTTCAAATTCTGCAGGAACGGGGGAGATGCATGGATCATGAAGGGTTATGAACTGTCCCCTACCTGTGCTAACATATCCCCCACTCCATTTTTAAAATGAAAAGAGAAAAAACCCAGGAAGGGTAGGAGTCAGATGACAGCAAAGGGGAGAATGGATTTGGGGCTTCAGGAGTATGGGAGAAATCTTGGGGCAGTCAGCGCGAATGGGGACAGGATGTTCGGTCTCCATCAGAGGCATTCTCCAAAAGGTAAGCCGGATTAGATCTGGCTTGTAATTGTATGGGAGATCACAAGGAAATCCCAAGGAAGTTGAAAAACCTGGAAGAAAGCAGTGGGAGATCCCTTCTAAACTGCTGCTTGGGTGTGGCCAAAGTCAAGCCCAGCTCAGAGTTGGTTCTTCTTTCATCTTCTGTGCAAGACGTTGCGTGTGCATAACCTGTAGGAAATCTAAAGAGCTTAAGGGTGGGCTGTTTTCAGGTCTCAAGGAGAACCAGGAACAGGGCATACATTGCAAGGCACTTGTGCCTTCTATTAAAAAGCCTTGCCTTCTGGTTTCCAGAGAGAGCACACACACACACACACACATATCCCAAGTCCTGGGTCTGAAAGGGCCTTTCATAAACCACAGAGCTGTCGTAGGTATGCGTATCTAGGCATACTTCTCTGCGTAGGCCAAAGGAGGGAGAATTTCTCTAGAAGGCACCAAGGCAGGACAATCCATCTGCTTTGAGTTGCAGCTTGGCGGAGTCTCTTTGGAGAATGAACAATGCCCTCGCACAAAGTCAGCGCATAAAGGAGCGACAGCTTCTCATGTCCGACTTAAGCTCAAGCATTTAATGAATTTCTCATGACCCACCCACCTTTTTTCTCCACACCTCTGCGACTGCCATGTCCAGTGGCAGTAATTCTGTGCGGTTTGCGGGTCAGGAACGTCTGTTGCCGCTACGGGGCCACGAAAGCCACGAATGCTGCAGTGCTGAGTTTTACTTCTAAATCAGTGTTTCTCAACCTCGGCAACTTTAAGACAGGCGGACTTCAAGTCCCAGAATTCCCCAGCCAGCAACGCTTGAAGTCCGCCTGTCTTAAAGTTGCCGAGGTTGAGAAACACCGTTCTAAATTCTGCCCTAGCGTCGAGTTTATCAACAATACGGTCACTTCATGCTTCCTTACAGCCAACGTCCAGCTCCTAGGTTCCTGATGATGTCTTTGTAAAAGGTCCAGGTTTCTTCCAGGAAATTTTAATGCCTCAAGATATTTGACAGTCAAGTCATAAACCCCCAGACAGGAGATTGCTGAGTTGTCCTTGTGTTAAAGCACTGACGTCCTACCTGCAGCTTTTTGAGTGGTCCAGGGTCATGCCAAGATCACAGCCATCAACCGGGATCTCTCTCTGTTTCCTTTGCTAAAATAAGGATTAAAACACAACCATTTTGACCCCAATAACAGACAGAGAACAGACTGAAAATATTGGCTGTACCAACAGGTTCCTGGACATGGTTCCCCTGTACTACTCAGAAAACCTCAAGCTTTCCGTAGATATTTAAAAAATTGATAATGAATTTACCTGCCTGTCTGTTAAAGGGAGCAGGGCTAGGGGAGAATCTCTGTTTTAAAAATGAATGTTTTGCCAAGAATGATGCTTTTGTTTCAGACAATACCTATTTTGACAACCGATGTACTATTTCAGCAATGGCAGAAAGATATGTCTAGGTTTGTATGCCAAGGGAAAAGCCAAGGGCTAAATATAAAGTTATTCAAGATGTAAAAGGACAAGGAGGATTGGAACCATCTGATTTTAAAGTGTATTTTGCAGCCAGCTGTTTGGTTTGGATGAAAGGGTAGGTTTTGCTGAGAAATACAAGAATTATAGAATAAGAAGGACACAATCTGAGGTTCGGATGGCATGGTTTTCTATGGTACAGTAAAGTTAAGGTTAATGCAGATTTTAAAAATCACTGTCAGAAGTGCCATGTTGAGAATATGGAACAGATATAAACCCAGACTGTGCCCAAAAATGCCTTTATGGGTCTCAGCACAAGAAGCATTTTACAAGAAACAGTAAAACAGTAGATAAAGAAAAATGGTTAACTTATCGAGGGTTGTTAGAACAGGAACACGGAGAATAGAAGATGAAATCAAGAGAGCAACTGGCTGCAGAGGGATTTAGTGTTCAATGGTTTTCATATGCACAGTTAAGAAAAAAAAATTAAGGCAGATAACAGGACATTTGGAACTGAACTATGAAATTGCTAAAATGTACAAACTTTTACTGAAATTTGAAACGGAAGAGGAACAAGTGAAAGCCTGGATGATAAAATGGGCTAAGAACTTTGGTTATAATATACAGATGGAACAGTGAGAGAATATGTGGTTGAAAGGACTGAAATTTAAATTAGGTTGTAACTTAAAAGAGAATTTTTATAAAAAGATGTACCGGTGGTATATGACTCCAGAAAAATTGTCTAATACGTATAAAGTTACTTCAAATTTATGTTGGAAATGCGGACAACATGAAGGGTCATTTTATCATGCCTGGTGGACTTGTAAAAAAGCCAGAAATTTCTGGATTCAAATATGTATAACGATACAAAGAATTTTAAAGACTGATGTTCAACTGAAACAAGAACTTTTTTTGGTTGGGATTAATGGACAATTAGAAAAAAGCCATGGAAGATTATTTTTATATATGATTACTGCTGCAAGATTATATGCGCAAAAGTGGAAAGACCCTGAAATGCCCCCGGCAGAGGAATGGTTGGCGAGGACGACGGAAGTGGCAGAGATGGCGAAATTGTTTGTTTAGAGAAAGATCAACTATTACATTTACTAGTGACTGGAAACCCCTTATGGACTTTTTCCTGAAAAAAGAGAAAGATGAACTTGTGATTTTTCGATTTGATGATTAGAAAGAGTAGATTATGGAAAGAAGGAAATTATGATGTAACCTTAGAGAGAGAGGATAAAATATAAATGTACTTATAAGTGCTGTTAGGAGGATTGGAAGCCACTTCTTTCTTCTTCTTCTTCTTCTTCTTCTTCTTCTTCTTCTTCTTCTTCTTCTTCTTCTTCTTCTTCTTCTTCTTCTTCTTCTTCTTCTTCTTCTTCTTCTTCTTTCTCTCCTCCTCCTCCTCTTCTTCTTCTTCTCCTCCTCCTCCCCCTCCCCTCCCCTCCCCTCCCTCTTTCTCTCTCTCTCTCTTTCTTTCTCCTCCACTTCTTCTTCTCCTTCTCTTCCTCCCTCCCTCCCTCCCTTCCTTCCCTCCTTCCTATATTTTTTCTTTGCTTGCTTTTCTCACCCAATCACATTGATATAGTCCAGTACTTTCTCCCAAAATTTAGTAAGTAGGACATTGTAAAAAAATGTGTTTTAAAGGAGCATTATCCTTATTACCTCTCCAACAAGATGCTGTCTTAGACAATCCTTTTCTATGCAAATGTAACAGAGTCCAATAAATTCTAAACCTTGGACTGAAACTCTGTGTGGCTGATATTGGCATAGGTCGGTCAAATAACGTGGTTCATGGCGGCTTCTTAATCTTCCAAGGAGACTCTTTCCAGCAGAAGGACGTTGCCTGACAGGTGCTGGGCTTGGACAGTGCAGTTGATAGGTCTGAATTCTTGGAATTAGTTCAGCGCTGTGCTTTTCAAACTTGGCCACTTGAACATGGGTGGACTTCAACTCCCAGAATTCCCCAGCCAGCAACCCCAGGCCCTCCAGGCTCCAGCAGACATTCTCTGCGCTGCAACCATCCCCATGGCCACTAGAGGGCAGCAGGAGGTTGAGTTGTTGGCGTCCTTTGCTGCCCTCTACTGGCCGTCTGCTGGTTGCAGCCGTACAGGGTGGTGGTGGTTGTGGGGAAAACATGGAGGAGAACTCCTTAAGCATCCACCTGGAGGAAGTGTAAATGTCTAATAAGCAGCTCGCGATAAAAGCTGCTGGGGGTCGTTCCGCCCTCTTTTTGAGCAATGCGGTGGGATCCGCTTAATCGAGACCGGATTGGTCCATGAGCCCCTGGATTGCTGCCCAAAGATTTCCCTGTGTCATTCTAAACCATCCTAGGTCTACAGTCTATTTTCGTGAATCTACAGTCCGTCGCTCTCCTTCCCGGACTCCTCCCATCGCAAAGCTCCCCGCGGCCGCAAACTTCTACGTCATCCACACTGCTTCCTGGGAGTTGTAGTCCGTTTGCGGAAGGGCCCTCTCTTCCTGGCCGAGCAGGCGTGGGCGCGGAACTACAGTTCCCGAGACGCTCCGGAGGCGCCTCCGCGCAGGCGGCCGCGTCCTGGAGACGGGAAGCAGCCGGCGGCCTGCCATGGAGGGCGCGCGCGGGTCTCCTCGGCGCCCGGACCCAGATTAGCGGGCGGCGGCGGCGGCGGCGGCGGCGCGGGCCTCTCAGCGGCCTGATGGACGAGAGCAAGGTGAGCGGGTTCGGAGGGGTGCCGGGGCGGGGCCCTCACGAAGGGCGCCGCCTTCTTCCGGGGCGCTTTGGCCCTGGGCTTTCCTGGTGGTCTCCCGTCCACACCGCCCCGGGCCCGCCCTGCCTCGGGGCTGGCCGGTCCTGCCCCCTCGCCGGGCGGAGCGAAGGGCCCAGCTGCCGCCGCCTCCTGTCAGCCCTGGGGTTTCTTGGTGGTGCCCCGTCCAGGACTCAGCGGGCCGGCCCTGCCCCGTGAGCAGCAGGCGGGCCCTTCTCCAGCCGCCCCCGGGGATTTCCCGCCTGCAAGGAGGGCTTTCGCTGGCGAGAAGCTGCATTGCGGCCTGTCTTCCGTGATCCCCCTGGTTTTGTAGGAAAAAAGTAACCCCCTGCTTAAAAAATGGATAAACATTCCCTCCGGCTGAGTCAGAAGACTCGGTGCCGCTTCCTTGCCCACGGCAAAGACCCTTCTGGGCCTTCCCTTCTTGCAGGATGTGTCTTTGATTTCCTGGTGGTCTCCCATCCAGAGACGAATCATGCCTAACTGTGCAGGTTTTGCACAGAGGCCAGCAGAGTCTGCGCCTGCTCAAGCAACAAATCATTATTATTATCGTCATTATCATCATCCTGATCAGGCTGATTCCGTGACAACAGCAGGGAAGTGGTCGGCTGTTGCCTTCAGGGCCTTCTGGGTGGCCTCCCATCCAAATGCTCACCAGCTCAGATCCTCCTTAGGGGTTGTGTGAGTCTGTCATCGTGGCTTCAGATCATTTATTATTGACCGAAAGACTGGTGGGCCTGTTGTTAAAATCAGGGGAATAAACGGTGCCTTAGAAATGTGCAACTGTGGGTTAGGTAAAGTCATTTTTGGGAGACAATGCGATGATTTTGGAAATGTGTGTAATATCAGTTGAAAGCATTTCTCCTATTTTTGGTTTTTTTGGCCAGGCTACTTAGATTATCTATGCCTTTCCAATATCTAATCATGGATTTTGTTGTCAAGCGTGCCTGTAACTTTACTATTCAGGATATACAAATTGGCTAATATTTCTAAACATTAAAAGTGAACTTTTCCTTGTGAGTTCATGGATACATTTATCATGTCAGCAAGAAAATGTAAATGTTTATGTAAAAAAATGTAACCCAAAATCTCAGGATAGTTTCTCCCTGAAACAGTTGGATTGTGTAACATAATAGGTAGAGCATATGTTGTTTTTAAATGTTTGTGCTAATTAATTTACCAAAATTATAACTTTTAGAACTGCAGAGTATTGTATCACAGTTTAAAAACAATTGCACTTGCTAAGTGACTGGTGCAAAATAGTTCTGTGATTTTGATTACAGTAATTAATTGTCTTGAGATTTCAGAAATGTATACGTGTATTAATAAGCTGCAGCATTTTGTAAAGTGAACTGGTTGTAAAGTAAGCAATTGTTTTAATACTTCTAGTTTAGGACCATTGCTTACAGGCAGCCTTTGCATCAAATTTTCAAATCTGGTTTTTCAGCACTCAGTTTTGGAAGCAATTAGGTATTTTCTGATAGATTACAGTGAAAATATTTCCAAGATCCTCCTATATATGATGTCTTTATTTCAGTGCTCTGTTTCAGGACCTAGGGGAATCAACTTAGTCCTAATTGTTTATTTGTTATTTATTGTAACGGTTCTTCCTTCCAAAGTGACTTACGAGCAATATAAACAATTAAAAATAGCATAAATATTGGTTAAACCCAAACAAACAAAACTTCTAGGATTGTTCCCACATGCTGGCTGGAGAATTCTGGGAGTTGAAGTCCACATAGCTTAAAGTTACTGAGGTTGAGAAACACTGACTTAGAGGATTATAAAATTATGGATTTTAGGGAAAAGGATAAGGAAATATTTTCCCCCGTTCTCATAATACTAGACCACTGTATCATCCACAGCTTAAAGTTCCTGAGATTGAGAAACGCTGGTCTAGATTTAGCTGGAATAAAAGGTTTACATTTCAGGCAAGGCTGGCTCATCGCTAGTTTCTGATGCTCAGTCTTTTTTCATAGTCATTCCAGGGAAACCTGCGTGCGTACATCCTTTATGACAGGCTGTATTACCTTTTTTCTAGGTAGCTGGTGGCAAAGTGAAGAAACCAGGTAAACGGGGCCGTAAACCAGCTAAAATAGATTTGAAAGCCAAACTCGAGAGGAGCCGGCAGAGCGCAAGGGAATGCAGAGCGAGGAAGAAACTGAGGTACCAGTATCTGGAAGAGCTGGTTTCAAGCCGAGAAAGAGCCATCTGTGCTCTTAGAGAAGAACTGGAAATGGTAATCTTTCCCTCTTCCCCTCCCCTCCCCTCCTTCCCCTTCTTTCAGTTTCCTTTCTTATGTGGGCAAAAAGCCATCAAAAAAAGAGTTTGATTCCCAGTTGATGACAGGGTAGTTGAAATCCCCCATTATACCCCTGGTGTGCTTCCTGGACACCTTGGCCATCTGGTTTGTGAAGACTGCATCTATCTCTTCTGCTTGGTTGGGGGGCCAGTAGTACATACCCACAACCCACCCCCAGTTCATTTCCCTAAACAGAGCTCCTGCCAGCTGTTACACCAGCAGACCTTCTCAGCTTCTTGTTACCTAACGTAATCACAGGTAACAGTGCACACGGCTCTAGAGGTCTGATGGACCCTTAACATTTTTGGCTCAAGGTTCAGGCAGCTGGAGCCATCGATAGCATGTGGGGGAATAAGGAGGAGCCCTGCCCCTTTCCTGTGCACTGGGCCAAGAGCTCAGCAGCTCAGCTTGTGGTGTACCCTGTGTGCCCTGCAGCCACTGCTTGGGGTGGGGGGCACGTGAAGGCGGGGAGCTGCTTGAGACCCATTTTTGTTGCTGAGGCTTTCATGGCTCAAGGAAGAACACATGATACTAGGGCAGAAGTTTTAATTTGTTGTCATTGTCCATTTTTATGGATAATGGCAACAAAGCTATGCAAGTGGCTTTGAGAACTGTTTCTCGAAAAGCTGAATAGAATTTATTGGAAACAGGAGATAAATGTTGAGCCAGAAAGCCGGAGGGAGGCCCCTGGATTTGCAAGTTGCGCCTGCTTGACCTTTAAAGATCCTGGATGATGGTAGCTGATATTCAGTGTCAGAAAAAGCAGAATGTTGCTGCGTGCAGATACTGTGCAGATTTGCATACATTTTTACACGCATCCTTCTTCAGCATTTACACTGTTTCCTTGTTCCTGCTATTTGCTTTAAAGAAAAGCACAGAACTTTGCAGGTTATTGAATCCTTGCCTGGAATCTTGCTCTTATAGCTCCTGTGCAAAATGCTGAAACCAGGATTTATTTGGGCGGAAGTATAATTTATTCCAAATTTATTTATGAGGGATCAATAAATCCCTGGGATCCTGGGAATCTCAAAGTTCTAAAACCCTGGAATACTGTTTAATGTTTATTTTGTGTTACGTCTTTGTCTTTCAGTACAAGCAATGGTGCATGGCAATGGATCAAGGAAAAATCCCCTCTGAAATTAAAGCTCTCCTGAGTGGAGAAGAGCAAAATAAACCTCAGCAGAATGTAGGCAAGATGGCCAAAGCCGTAAAGAGTGATGCCAACAGCCACAGTTCCTGTAAGTTCCCGTTTACGCAATTCTTAACTTCATTATGGCCATGGACAGAGGCAGGCAGTGTGCCCAAAGAAAAAAAGAAGAAGAAAGAACTTGTCATGATCTGGTTCCCAGGAGATGGTTGTCCTGTGGTTGCAATCCAGCTGTGGTCAAGGGGGGAAGGCTGTTTAGAGCAGTGGTTTGGCTGTGTTAAAGCTCTCTCCGCACCTCCTTAGTGGTCTTGAGCATAGGGAGCATGGCCGTTGCTATCACTGGTCTGCCTTTGCCACGCATGCCACAGTAACGGGCACTGGAACTTAAGTTTCCTTTGCCTAGACCAGCAAAGTGTTTCAACCTGAGCAACTTTAAGATGTGTGGAATTCTGAGAGTTGAGAATGCTCCAGTGCCAGACCACCCCATTTGGGGCCTCCCTGGCAGGCCTGCTCAATGTATAACAAGAAGCTGAATGATGCCCTTTCTTACCCTTTGGGGGAACAGAGACTCTTCCTGGGACATACCCTCCCACTTCGGTCTCTAGTGTTCATGGGTCTGCTGTGGACATCATGATCCTGTTTCTCACGTGGGCTGACGTAGGCAGATCCCACTTCCTTAGTGCTTTCAGGCACGTCTCGTATCCACCTGCCTGCTAATCTTCTTGAGGCAATCTGCATGCTCCCTGTTCCATCCCTGTGCGGAGGCTTTTCACACAGGGGTTGTATGTCTCCTGCTAGACGTGGACCAAGTCCAGCCTGGGTCCTGGGGAATTTGTGGCTAGATCCAGGCCATTTTCTTGGCAGCAGTATACAGAAGTGGTCTTTCTTTGCCTTCCTCTGGAATGTTTTTTGAGGTCCCAATCTAGACGGCAGCCCTGGGACTTCCTGGTGATCTCCCATCCAAGGCCTAATGAGGCCTAACCGTGCTTAGTTTCTGACCTCGGATAAGGTTGCCAGACACTTCCATCTGCTGTGGCCAACTTAAACATGCCCACCCACCCAAAAGTGCAGACATCAACATTTTATAAAAGTTGTGTGTGGCCCTGGTGGGATCGAGCTGCATGCATTTGTCCCTAAGCAATCATACTTGGAGGCCCAAAGCAGCTCACTCCTTTTCACTTTTAATCCTAAATCTTGGAACCGTGGAGTTGCAGGGGAGACGCCCTGTGGCCTGCACCATTGCCCGGCAGGCTGAGGCCATGAGCCGAGCTGCAGCCTCCTCGGGAGCAACCTCCCGGCTGCTGCTTCCTTCTGGTGTGGCACTCAGCTGGGCCTGGGTCTGAGTCTGGCCCTCTGTAAAAGCTGACATGCCATCATGTGCTCCTTCTGTCGCCTCTTCCTTCCAACCGGCGTGCAGATACAGGATACAAGATGCAGAAGCAAGGATCGTGTCCCGTTCGTGTGTTAGGTGGCCATAAAAAACCGCTTGCAGACTTGGGGGTTGACCACATGAAACTCTGACGTACAAATGTGTTTCTTTTCTCTTCCAGGGTGAAGGTCAGTCCAAGCAGACTGAAGCCCGTATTTAAAAAACAAGCTGATTTTTTTTTTTAAAAAAAACTTCACTAATCTGCAGACTTAATGTAAAGTTTCCTGTCCTTGGTTGTATTGTCCATCAAGGATTTGGCTGGACTGCAGTTGGAGTTTGAGCTGACTTTCAACATGAGCCTAACAGCAAGAGGGCAGAAATAAATCTTTTTAATCCACTTTGGTTTAATAAAACAACATATGCGTGAAGGAATATCTGCTGAAACAGAGGAAGAATGGCCCAGGATTATGCCAACCCCAAGTCTGTTCCAAAATGTAATAGAAACTCTGGGGCTGGTTTTGTGGGTAGAAGGTGGCTGAGAAGAAGGAGCAGACTCTCCTCAGTTGTGTTAAGGCCTATAATTGTGCTTTTGATTTTGTTTTCATTACTCATGTAGTGTTTATTTAAGGAAGATACTATGCAGTAAAGAAATAGAGTTTTATTATTCATGAGGTAGCCTGTTATGCATAGGATATATATATATCTATATCTATAGATATATATAGATAGTACACTGTTTTTCAAACTTGGCAACTTTAAGACGCTTGGACTTCAACTCCCAGAATTCCTCAGCCAGCATGGCCATTGATGAGAATTCTGGGAGCTGAAGTCCATGGATCTTAAAGTTGCCAAGTGTGAAAAACACTGATGGTGCATGCTGATATATCCCGCCATAGATGGCTGATACATCCTCGCCTTCCCCTTTCTCTTTTTCTGTTGTTTCTGAACTAGTGAAGTTTAGACGCTCCGGTACTTGTGAATCGTGAAATCCGTGAGTCCCGTGTCATCTCAGTCTTGAGATTATGCACTTGCCTTAAGCAAGGGTGCTCTGCCTGCCTGTGGGGTGAAGATACTGGCCTCGCTCGTTGGGGGGTATGAAGTTGCATGTGTGGGACGCCTCTCCTTCGCTGCAGCTGCATTCGCAGGCCGCCACGTTGGTGGTCAGGCGCGTTGCGGGCGCCTGTTGTGAGGCGGCTGTTGCTTTCTTAGCCCCAGCTAGCCCGCTGTGGATTGAGGTGACTGCTTGAATTGGTTACTTCTTTCACCGCTAAATTCAAGGCTTCGTCACTAGGTGAATTAGTCATTTGAGCAGCAGTGAAATAACTCTTCAGCAGCCAAGTGTCGTGGTCAGCTCATGTTTCCTAAGCTTGTGAAATTGCGCCTTTGTTTAGAGCTGCTTGTTAATAGGAGCGATGAGTCAAAACCATTGCAGTCTTTCTGCTCAGGGCAGTCCTGGGGCAGTTTGATAAGGAAGGCGTACCCCCCCCGCCCCCGCCCACTCTCTGGCTAGAGAAAGAGAGGAACGGAAGTAGCTTTGCCCATTTCCCTCGCCTTGCCTCGCCTCGCCTGGCCTTCTCTCTTGGTAAGGGGCCGTATTGCCTGCTTCTTGCATAAAAGGGTAAGAAGGGCCCGGGAATTTGTGGAGAAGGGCTGGCAAAGGAATATAGCATCCAGGACTTTTCATGCCTTCCGTTCCATGGGATCGGTGTGTCTGTAGTAGTGTGTGTTGGAAGAGGAAAAATATTGGAAGCTTACAAGCTAATGCTGTGTGTATTTTGCTGTGGGAGACAAAATACTTAAATTATTGTGAGACCCAAGTATGTCTTTTTGTATTAAAGTGGATGTAACCAAGCCTTTGCTGTCCTTTAATAAAAGGGGTTAGGGTTGAAGGAGGGACGTTTCGTTGACCATCGTCATGCCCAGTTGCCAGAAACGCCCAAACCCAGCTGGACAGAAAAAGTATGAATGTACTTAGTTTGTATGTATTAAAATAAAGCAGTTATTTTAATGAAAGCTTCCCTTCTGTATGGAAGATTGTGATTTTCAGCCATCGTATGGCATGTGGGTAAAATGTTCAGTCTTCCTTCTTCACACTATGACGCCACACCTCTGGCTGCTAAAAGGAATAAACAATAAATTGCAGTATTCGTAAAGCCTAAAGAAAATGGTGAATTCTTCCTCGCAGGCCTGCTTGGGAGTCCGAGGCTCTGGTATGCTGGCCTCAGCTTTGCAAAGCCAGGGTGTAATCCTGTATCTGAAGGAGGCCGACATTTCTGGAAGGGTGGAGAGGGACTTCTGTCCTTTGCTGCTCTTCGGGGCCTCTGGGGCAGGCAAGGGGGGGCCGACCGTTAGTTGTGCAAGAGAAGAAGATTGAGAGCTCACTCGTTTTTATCCAGGCCGGCACACAGCACCAAGAACATGCAGCAGCCTAGGACTTTACAAAGAGTTGTGTTGCGCTGATGGGGGATGGAGTCGTAGGCCCATCGTTCCTGCCCTGCAATCTCTTCCAGTAATAGGAGTTCTGATGCCAACCTGGAGCTCTTCCTGTTCCCAGCAGAGCCGATTCCGGGTGACTTCAGGATCCGTCTGTGCCATTTTCTTGAGGGCTTCGTGGAAGTTGCTCCCCACTGCCTTCTTACAGGAGGGTGCTTAACTTCTTTGGAAAGACAGGAGGAGGAAGGCCCCGCACCTGGAACCCATGAACGAAACATGGGATAAAACCCTAATAAGGCCGCTCAACTAATTTTGTAACTGAAAGGGCGTTTGGCCTTGGATCTTTCTTTAAAGCGTCTACTGTGCTATAGGAGCCACAGTTTCACAAGGACAGTCAAATTCCTGACTGGCAGAAGCCCATCCTGTGGCTAATAATGTTCAGAGCTTTACCAGCACCAGATGCTCCTTTGCCCGGGATGCAGTGGTAAAGAAGACCGTTAAGGAACTTCACCTTCACTTAATTCCTTGCAAACCCGACCTTTGATTTGTGCCTTTGTTCTGGGAAATGTGGAGCTTCTTCCTGCGCCCACCTCCTGGTCTGTGGCTGAGCCTACCCAGATGTAAGAAGGTGCGTATCATTTCTTAATAGCAGTAGATTAGAGCCATCTTAACCAGCGATCAAAACACGGCCCTCTGGCTCCTTTTCAGGTAGACATCCTGGTTCCCAGCCTCTTTCTGGAAAGTTTTCTGAGAAGTGAGTCGGATTCTAGGAGAATAATCTGACTGCAGCACTGGGTCTGTCTGCCTCCTTCAGGCACTTAAGAGCTGCCCCTTCACTGCGGGTTCTTTGGGTAACAGCTGGGCTACAGGGAGAAACGGGTTTTTGTCTTCTGTCTTCCTAGCCACGAGACGGGATGACTGCGTGTGTGTGGGTGGGTGGGGGCATTCTCCCCATACCTGAAAAAGTCCTCACCTGGAAGAAAACCACGAGGGCAAGCGGGGAAATCCTGCTCCTGAGGTACAGCTGGAAGCCCAGAGAAGCTTCACAACAGCACGAGACACGTTTGACCGAGGAACCAACAGCCCAGAGAGGCGCTGGATGCATTGATGGGAAGCTGGTCGGCCATCGGCCAGGGGTGCTTTCGTTTGGCGTCTGGCCCTGCTTGGGGGCTTTCAGGGGACCTTTTCAACTGTGTCTGGGTGGAAGAGGCTGAAAGGGTCCGTAGAAGCTGAAAAACCTCTGCTTCTGAAAAAGGAACAAGTCAGGAATCAGACCTGAAGGGCCCTGGAGATGGTGGTGGGAACTAACCAACCTTTAGCCAGAGAGTGCTGCAAAGCATATGATACATTCACCCCCAAATGCATTTATGCTGCAGATCAGACTTGAAGTTAATCCGAAGAATTGGGGAAAAGACGATGGGAGAGTCTTTTGCCTGTTGCTAATGGCAACGGGCCTTCAGAGTGGATTTTTTGGGGATCACAGCATGGGAAAACAGGGTTCCTCCAGGGGTGAGGTGTCTTTGAGCAGTCAAGAGCAGCGCTCAACAGCTGGAGGCTCCCGCGGGGTGCAAAGGCAGGGCCCTGGAGGCAAAATGGGTGGGATGGGGATTTTCTGGGTGTTCCATCAGTCTGGGAGATGTTAAGCCTATTTTTGGCTTCCATTTCATTTGATCATCAGGATTTGTCCTTGCAGAGAGAGATCTGGGGACTGTGCAAAGGGAAAAAAGTGTTTGCTAATGCTGGCTTAACTGCCTTGACTTCCCTTTAAAAAATCTTGGGAACTGTAATGTGTCAAAAAAGCTGACCTTTCTGACCCAGCACGCTTCATCGAATTACGTTAAATTTACAATAATACAGCTGTTTATTGATTTCAGAAGGTACTCAGTGGTGGTTCAGATTTGGGCTGCCAAGTGGCATTAGGAGGCCTGAAAATAAACTGAGCTGCCTTCTGAATTTCCCAATCTGGCCCTGAACTAAATCTTCCAACTAGGGTGCGCCCCAAATTGGTACCTATTGCTGAAGGCCTTGGCATTGTCTTCCCTGGGTGTCTACGGGACGGGTGGGGAGTGACCTCGCCCATACCGTGATGTTGCTGTACAAATGACACAAATTAAGAAATTTGCTGCACGTTCCGAAATTCATTTGCTCCACAACATACTGACGCGCACGGTGTTTGGGCCACACACCTACTTCTTGACTCTGAAGTGTTAATAAACCAGCCGCGAGAATTCTCCAAAAGTGCTCACGGAAGTGTCTAAAGGCACAAGTTCTGACTGGGTAAAAGGGCATCTCCACAGTGATGAATGAGTGGAAATTGCCCACGAGGGAGCTGTGACATGCCGGTGCGTGGTTCCCCTCTCTCCACTCCATAATCACGCCTAACGATAATGAATAATACCCCTTGGAAGTATCATACAGGAAGTTTGTTGTCCAGCATATTTTAATTAATTAATTAATTAATATTCGTCTATTTCAGTGAATGCTTATTCTGTTTTTACTGTAAACCGCTCAGAGTCACTCTGCAGTGAGACGGGCGGTGACAGATTCGAAATATAAAATAAAAAAAATAAAATAAAATACATTGGTTGACTGCATTTGACCAGCAGCTATTTTGAACGAAAATACACCAGAGCACAATGATTAAACACTGTGGCCCTTGATGAGGATTAATTAATATTGGCCTGATTGGGGCCTGACTCAGGAGGAGATCAGACTTCTCACCTGTGAGTGCACGTATGAAAATCTGCAGGTCTTCAGATCCACTACGGTGGACCTGGTTTCTATTAGAACAATGCTAACCCATCTATTATCAACAAATGTAATTATGGTAAGAAGCAGAAACCACAAACTGGCATTTCCTGGCCACCGTTGTGTATTTCTGTTTATACACGATAAAATGATTCTCTTCTCATTTAGATCTAACTTCTACAGATCCAGGGGATGGGAATAAAACCAATTGTACTAGAACACATGTTGGCATGCCTCTCACAATATTCTACCAGGGGCAGATTTCTGGAAATAGGGGCCATTGGAACACAGTAAACCCAGTTTTCAGGTGTGAAAAAACAAGTGCTCCATTGCAAAATTCCTGTTGGATCCACTCCTTTCTTTCTACACAACGGCCTGATCTGCACTAGTTGTTCAGGCTTCACAAAATAAGTTCAAATGCAGAGAGTGCGGAAGGTCGAAAGTATTGTCTGTGCCTACTGAAACAATTATTCCCAAGCAGTCTGTAGCTTTAAAACAAGGCAGGGTAGGATAAAATAAGTGGATTCAATTAAACAAAGCATTTATTCTCCCTGCTAAATTGTATGGAAATCCTTCGTGTAGATGGAATCTGCTCAAAGGAGTGGCAGCATTCTCTCATTTGTTTAAGCATAACAGCATTTGAAAGGACCGGCATTAATTATACAAATGTATTTGGTGGGTTTGAATTAATAGGCCAGGCGAGTTTTTTCTCCTTTGCTTCTCTGTTGAAAGAATCATATATGGTGTCTTTGGAAACAGTTTTTGATCCGGCAGGGACCTCTGAGATCCCCACGTAATTTTTCTTGGCCATCTTGGAGCTGGTTGTGATGGTGTATGCATTACTCCGATAACATTTCATGGAGGACATACAGAAGGTCTCCTTTATCCCCCTCCTGAAGTTGGCGTTGTACGCCGAATACAGCGTAGGCTTCAAGGCTGAAGAACTAAACGATATCCAAGTCACTGTCAAAAAAACCAAGGCGCTTTTCCTGAGGTCTGTCTCAAGCGGGTGCCAAAGTTGAACCACATAAAATGGGAGCCACGAGAGGAGGAAGAGCGCATTTAATATCAGGAACATTTTGATTGTTTTCACCTTTGTCCTGGGAACAACGTTCATTGTCCTCCGGACTGTTCTGCCCTCGGAGCCGATCCTCCAAATGTGCTTGATGACTTTTTGGTAAAAGAGAATGATGAGAACCGATGGGATCAGAAAAGCCACTAATACGTGAATGATACTGTAAACAGCCCCGTCCCAAGAATATGGAGGGAAGAATCTGCAGTGATTGTCTCTGCCCAAGCCCCCCCAAATGAAAGCGGGAGACATCAAGGCCGCATTGAAGATCCAAGACGCTGCAATCATTTTCTTGGCCTTTTCCCTTGTCACCTTGAAGCTTAGTGGATAGACGATCGTGTAGAACCTGTCAACGCAGATGGAAAGTAAGACATAAATCTGAACCCCAGGTGTGAGATACTGAAAATACCTTATTGTCTTGCACATCATGCTCCCAAATGTCCATCTGTTGGATGCTAACTGGAACAGTACAAACGGTGTGCACCCAACACTAATCAGCAAGTCAGCACAGGCCATGGAGACCACAAAATAATTGGTGGTTGATTGGGTCCTCCTGCTCCTGTAGATGACAAGGCAAACGAGGGAGTTTCCGAAGACAGAGGACAACCATAACACGCCCCAGAGCAAGCTGGCGATAATGATTTCTCCAGGCATCAACTCATACTGCGAAGCTGTGCTGTTTTTCTCCAACCCAGGTTCCTTGGACAAGGCGGTGGCCTCGGGGCTCCCCAGAGGGTTAGACGTTTCTGCTTGATGGTGGTTTTGTCGCAGGAGTCCTGAGGTTGGGATGAGGAGAGGGGCGGCGTGGCGGTCCATGTCTTGGGAGAGCAGCATAATCAGCCTTTCCCTCAGAGGACTGTATGGGGAGAAAGATCCAGTCAGTCGTTTCAAGAGCAAAGGGTTAGTAATAATCATCACTTTGTCTTCATGCTACATGCTGGATTAACCCACTCCATTAGAGAGTGCGTGCATAGTAACCGGAGGATGTGCATAAACAGCTTAGGATGCAATGACTATCATATCCTCCTACAGCTGCACCCCCACAAGAGCCCACGGAAGGAATCCTTCAAGAAAGGAGCCGAGCCCAAGATTGCTGACCTCCTGGATCCTTTGGATGGGATCCCTTGGATCTCAGACAGGACATCATGCAGTTCTTCTGCAGGCGCCAGAAGAAAAAAAGGGAAAGGACGAGTGAATCACGGCATAGCATGAACACTGATTTGGATATCTCCCAAAAGATATCCAACATTGGGGAACTTCCTTGTTTCAGCACCCCATTTTGGAAAATGAAATTGTACAAGCTGAGCACTTCAGGTTTCCTAGCATGGGTTGAGTCTTTTTATAGAGTATTAATTTTTCAAAAATATTTTTACTGTTTTTACTGTTTGATTTTAATTGTGAGGTGCCCAGAGTCACCCTCTGGGGGAGATGGGTGGCATATAAATTCAAATGAATGAATGAATGAATGAATGAATGAATGAATGAATGAATGAATGAATGGGTTGGCTCATTGGGAGCAGAGAGGGAATTGTGTGGGCTTTAATTAAATATGTCAGGTTAACACTGAATAGTGTTAACTATTTAACACTGTCAAATAGGCTGAAATTAAGCCTCATATACCAAAGATCAGATATCGGTGTTCCGATGGCCATCTGGGTCTTCCCAGCATTGACCCAGGATGAGTCCTTCGAAAAGAAAGACAGCTCCTGCTGGAGAAGTCCTTGCCCGGAATGGGGGCTGCATGAACCATGGGGCAGAATGCAAATATTTCTGTGCGTGGGGGGGAAAATAAGGTCAAACTCACCAGAGTTTTTGACACCCTCCCCCCCAAAAAAATTAAGTAGGGCCAAACTTGGATGGGAAAGCAGGCCACCAGGGAGCCCCAGGGTGGAAGGCTAGGTTGGGAAGAGAAAAAAACTAAATGTGTATTTATTTATGTATTGCATGCATATCCTACCACAATCCAGTGGCTGTCAGTAGCCAGAGGTTGGCTAGAGTGTGCAAATCAAGCTTCACCCCTTTTTATCGGCGTTAGAATGGGGCGGAACTTCAATCACAGGGATCTCGACTTTTTTGACCCCCTCTGCAGATGCCCTGAATTTATTGTGCCTGAACCAGGCTGTCGTCAGAGAAAGCTGGGCTGCGTTTTAGTTTATTCACTTGCTGTCCATCATAGATCCCAAAAGGTAATAAAAAACAGAAAAAAGGGGGAAATAGCTGCGATGGGTCACACCAGAACTTTTGGGATTGACTAAAAGACTAGGAGAGAAAGGAGAAGGGCAAAAGGGGCATGTGGGCGGGCGTGCATGCGTGCAAGTGCTGTGCATAGGCATATAGGGGATGATGTATTTGTGAGCGGGAGGTCCACCCGGGAGAATTAGCTGGAGTTGGGGCCAAAGCCGCTCCCGTCGAACCTGCCGTCTTCTAACAGCGTTGGCACAGAATCTGCCCCCTTTTGTGGCGATTACCCCAGACTGATGCTCAGCAGAAAGGGCACCGTTTCAGACACAGGCCTGTGCAAGCCTCCGCTGCTGAGAGGGGACGCCAGGCCTGAGATTGGGGGGGGGGCGGCTGCTGCGCAGGACGTGCGCATGCAAAGATGTTTTGGAGAAGGGCTGGTGTTCCATCTCTCCTCCGTTACCCTGGCGGGCGGGTCATGAAATCTTGCCAGAGTGAGGGTCCTTCTCCGTGGGACAGAGAGGGCATTGCAGAGGTATTTGGGGATAGCGCAAGGAGGGTTGGGGAAGACAACGTAAGGGGGATCTGATGATTTAGCATTGTTGTCTGGCAGGCTGGAGTCAAATACTTTGGGCTGAATTTCAGCCAAGAACAGAGAGTGGGCTAAGGACGCCCCGCAAGCCACTTCGGCTTTAGCTAAGTTGGGCGCTTCCAGGACGTGAGTATCGTGGCCTTCGTAGCAAAGCAAATTTAGCCATTCCATTGGTAGATTTTTGCACCTGAATTTAGAGGTTGATGATCTGGTGTTTGACCTACTCATTTTAGGTGTTGTTAATTTTCCAGTGATGCAAACTGGTATTGTGGTGCTTGGACAAGACTAATGTTTTCATTCTGGAATAAGTAATTTCCAGCTTTTTATCAGGACGGTGTAATTCCAGGGCACCATGAAATCATGATGTTTCATGTAGGCACTTTCGTTTTCCCTTTTTGTCCCAAAGCAGCAGTAAAATACTTTACTGTAGTTTCAAGTTAGCCATCGAACTTTGTTTTAGCCTAATAAGTAGGGAAGTGGCAACCCTTAGAAAACTCTTAGGAAGAATGAGGCTGCAAATAAATTAAATCTTAAAGCTTTGCTCTTTATAGAATAAACAGTTGGCACATTTAGAAAGAACAGCAAAAGCATTTTGTGCTGAGAGTCTGCATGGAAAGATCAGGAGGAAACCAACAGCAACATGTAACTGCTAGCCGTGATTGTACAAGCACTGCAGGATGAATACCTCCCTTAGCATCTGGGTTTCCAATACTTTCTGGTGGGGTGTTTCAGGATGGAAGACCCTACACCATGAACCCTTATGTTTTAAATACTAAACACTGATGCAAAGGACTTGGTCCAGCTGACGTTTCCAAGAAAATAGCATAGTATAACTATAGCCATACAGAT
Organism: Python bivittatus; assembly: GCF_059951505.1. Taxonomy (NCBI): domain Eukaryota; kingdom Metazoa; phylum Chordata; class Lepidosauria; order Squamata; family Pythonidae; genus Python; species Python bivittatus. The sequence goes on along the minus strand of NW_028277029.1, from coordinate 1,950,174 downwards.
GGCACGCTCCAGATTTTTTATTTCTTGCAGTTCTATATTCTCTGGACAAAGATTTGCATAGGGAATCCAGCTTTTTGCCAGATTTCTCAATAGGTATGATCTCCAAAAAAAAAAGCCTGGCGTGATGTGGTTCATGAGGTCACGAAGAGTCGGACACGACTGAACGACTGAACAACAACATGATCTCAATAACTTGAAATATTACAATTTACAGCCAATTTAATCTGTTGGCAAATGAGATCCTATATGAACCCCCTACAACTGGCGTCTTCCAGAGACACAGATGGGCCAAGACAGCTTTCACTACTCTCCGCTCTACACTGCTAGTACTCAACTGGGCTGCCAAGGTTAGAGATCTCCCACTTGAGATGGAAAATTATTATTACTATTATTATTATGGTTGGTTGCACAGTCAGCCAGATATTTAGACTAGATGTGGCATTTTTATCCACCTATCCCACCTCCTTCCCAAGGACCTGGGATAGGCAGATGTTGTTGTTCGATGGTGTTAAAGGTGTCGTCGCAGGATGGAAGCTGTTCCAAGTAAAGCTGACTCTTGTAATGGACTGCCAGTGATTTTGTCAAGGCCGATGGTCTTCAAGGGGTGCTCCAGATGTTTTGGGATTGCACCCAAGGTGCCTGTTGCTATTGGCACTATCTTTGTTTTCTTTTGCCACAGTTGTTCTATTTCTATTTGCAGGTCTTTATATTTTGTGTTGTTGTTGCTGCTATTATTACTATTATTATTATCAGCATTTATAGGCTGCTCAACCCTGAGGATGCTCAGCAGTTTGCAAGATCAAACACACAAGGAACAATACACACCCAGAAGATCCACAGAAGATCTAATGAAAAGCTAGAATAAAGTTCAACTGACAAAACTGACTTATAACCAAACCGAGACGGAATCAGGGCTCCAAACCCTCCAGAATTGCCCCAGAAAGCAGTCAAGGTGGGGGCCAACCAAATGTTCGGGGGGAAGCCAGCCACAGAAAGGATCTGCTCTGAGCTTTGTCCCTCCCACCTTCCTCAAGTGTAGCATCATAATTCCTCCTGGGTGGACTGAATGAGTTGAGCTGAATCCCCAGCAAAAATATACACACCCCAACATGGGTTTCTGATTTCCACTGTGATTGGAACTGAATACAGTTTACATACTGATCAATCAAAATTCTGTAACTGGGGTTAGCAGAGCCAGTCTCTTTTTAGCGATGGACATAAATCTCCTTTCTTTAGAGGAATATCCATCTTGTCATAGTGCTCTTGGATTTAATTTAATGTCCCTTTGGTTATCAGATATGCCTTCAATATATTGGCTGATTAGGGCACACGAATCCTGATTTCTAGCACTCAGTTCTACTCTTTTTCATGAAGAGGATGTGAATTGTCGCAAGGCAATGCTAATTAGCTTATTTAAAGCATTCTCTTTGGGCGAAGAAGTGGTTTCTCTTGCTAATTTCCGAAAGAGCTTCAGAACTGCCTTTCGTGAGGAGACGTTCAAAATAAGACCCAGCGTGTGTGGTGTCATAATAAACTAAAAACGCACGATTCATTCCTAACGCAAACGAGAAGGCAGCAGGATGGGAAAAGACTTTGTTTTCTCAAATGGACAGACTTTTTGCAACATTTCGATGCGTTTGACATTCAGGACCAAAGTGCAGGGAGCTTTTGGAAAGAAAAATAAGCAGAAGAGGATCCAAAGGAGCTTCTGCGTTTGACCATTTCTTCCTAGGGAGCCTTCAAAAAGATACCAAGTCAGTGCTTTTTCCTCTATTAACCATCCTCTGCTCTGAATAGGGAGGGTTCCTCTGCTTCTGTGCAAAACAGCCCTGAAGTCAAGGAAGCCTCAGCCCCGTTCTGGATCAGACCAAAGTCTCTCTTCTGCTCACCAGGCCAGTCAGAGGCCAGTGAGAAACTCATGAGTGGGACAGGCGCAAAGCACTATCTTCTCCCTCATGCATGAACCGCTGACGGTCTTCTCCCTCAGTAATTTGTTTCTGATTTCCTTCTAAAATCAACTAAGTCAATGGACATCTTACAGCTGCATACTGCATAAATTAAATATGTATAGTATCAAGGATTTTTCACTGGGTGTTTTCCAAGCATTGCATCTCCATAAAGGAATCTGCTGCTTTAACTTGTATTTTTTTCCCCCCAAACATGCTGTGAATTAAAATTTCTCAGTGATGTACCAAATGCCAACTCTAAAACCGAGAGTGGCAGTATACTGTATGCACATCCTTGAAGTTGTATCAAATCAGATCAGATCAGATCAGATCAAATTGTTTCTAGTTATATAAGAATAAAGAAGTTATATTATTTAATTGGTTCTATGAAATTTGAACGGAAAACTAATTAAATTGGATTAAATATTCCTCTGTCTCAAGTACTTAGGCGTACAAACATTTAGAAAACATGATTGAAGAAATCAGTTCTGGCAAGAGGGAAATTGCTTGAGTTTCTCAGGGCAGAGATGTCAGTTGTGTCAATGAACAAGAGCTACCCAGCTTCAAGGCTCAGAAGGGCAGGGCACAAAGATGGTGAAAGTCAGCATGGGAAGGCTAAGAAGGAAGCACTGGAATTAAACTAAAGTGGGTACGAAAAAGGGATTGTACCCTCATATGGACAGAGGGCGATCAACTACTATGTTAGTGGCTTCTTCCTAGCATCCAGTCAAGATTTCTATCTGGCCATGCTGTGTCACGTGTTGAAGAGTTGAGTTTCATCCTGGAGGCTAGTCAAGCCATGCATGGTTGGCTGTCCAGAAAGGTCTGCTGAGGTTTTGCCAAATCAGAGAGATGGTTTCACCTGGCTGAATTTCAGCCCTGGCTTAGCCAGTCTATTTTAGGAGATCCAGTTTCAGGTTGCCACAATGGAGGGTCCTTCTGCAGAGTTGGGGTTCCACAAGAGAATGTGGCTGGATTCTGGGTCATTCTGCAGCAGCTTTTATCACTTCAATTCTACTTTTAAGGGATCTGTCCCAGTGAAATCAACAAAGATCTGAGCTGTAGATCTCTGAGTCAATTTTTTTTGGCATGTTTTTATAATACACTAAAAGTATCAATATATTGTTGGGATTTTTAAAAAATTTAGTTATATTTAAGAAAATAGCAGTTATCTTTGGGGACCAGATCCAAGCCTTTCTAGTCCAGAATTCTTCATCAATAGTTGAAAACCTGATCCAGATTTTGGATCAGATCCAGATCCTGATTTCTATCACCCACTGTCTTTCAAGATCTATGGCGTTAATCTTTCTACTTTCTCCAGATCCCAACATTTTAAGCAGTGGGCGTACTGCTTAAAAGAGAATCCTCATTTATTTTTGATTCTGATTTTACATTTAGGAGTAATTGACTGCTGAATGTTCAGTGCAAATCATCAGTCCTGCAGATCTGCATCCTATTGTGTTCAATAGCATGCAGTCATGGCATTGAACAAATGCACGAATCCAGACTATTGGTCTATCAACACCAATACTGTGCCTTTTGACTAGTGTCCACCCTTTTGTGCAAATCTCCTTTCCAGACTTGCCACAATAAATATCTGAGTTTTGATCCTGTGCTTGCAAACTACATATCCCCAAACCTAAATAAAACCTCACTTTCTACGCAATGCAGAAAAACCCCCACACTGGTGGCTGTTCTGAAGACAAGAATAACTGGCGTTTAAAAGGCTGTGCAATAGCTCGACTGATTTTATTTTTTATTTAAATATCTATGGTTGATCATATCTGCACACTAGCCAGGCCCAAAGAAAATGAACGTTAAAATTAAAATTGGAATGTTTCCCCCTGATCCAATCACCCCAGAGGAGGAACACAGAACGAATCATACCTGTTTCTAAGCATATTCTGAAGTTCAGCAAAGTTTCCCATTGAGAATTTTGGTTGCAAGGACAAACTTCATTTTGGAGAGCAGTTCCAACGTTCACCTTTGCTCTACATCTGGAGGTTAATCCCCTGAGGGTTAAATGAAAGTCAAACATGTACTTCCTTCTTTCCCTGGAAAGAGAAATAGAGGTTTGGCTCAGAACTCAGTGCTGACACCCCTTTCAAACTCCTAAAATGGATCACATGGAAAATCATGGGCATCACGTGGCTCCCTCCCCAGGACCTAACCAGGAAAGCTTTTTCCCCCATCCCTTTTCTTTAAAAAAACAAAGCCCGCTTGCTACTCAGGAGAAAGCCCTTTGCATTAGCCAACCAGCCCTCCAATATACCTGCATTCGCTCATAGCTCGTGGGAGGACTTGCCTGGAATAAGTGAGGGGGGAGACTGGGGGAGTGTTGGAAGTCATTTTTGCCATAGGAAAAGGAGGGGACTTGCAGCACCATGGACAGCAGCAGGTCCTCCAAAGGACGGCCATCCGTCGTCCAGGTCTTCTGGGTCTTCTGGGTTCCCAAACTGTTGCTCCCCTTGGGACGCTTCCTTGGCCCCTTCCCCGGGCAGGAAAAGCACCGGGAATGGACCCCCCCCCAGCTAAGCTCTGTGTGCCTAGCCCCCTACCTTTCTCGTCTCCCCTCCGGCGCTGGCTCTGCCTCTGGTCTCCCGTGCCAGGCTCCATCGCTGCTCACCTCAAACGCTTCCGATCCCAAGGAAAGCGAGATTCAGATGGCATCCAGCTGCCGTCTCACGCTGACGTCCTGGTTGCCATGGAGCCGAGCGATTGTTGAAGGGGATTATTTTCTTCTGCAACAGTCACCCTGGGCCCCCGATCTTTGTTACGAGGGGAAGAGGGAGGAAGAGAGGGAAGCCAGGAAGGCGAGGAGGTGGCATTTCCCTAGGTTCGGTAAAACAGGGCTTCTGAAGCAGGCTTCCATGTTAATCCTTATTTTTGCTAACGCCTCGCCTCCTGGACTCTGAAATTTCAGGCTGTGCTCGGTTCAGCCTCTTCCGAAAGGGCCTGCCTCATCCTCGCCAAGCTCAGCTTTAAAAGGTCAAGGCCTTTTCTTCTGTGGCCTCCCACAATGACCAAGGACACATGTCTGACTGACGCTGCAAGTAGTATATTCCCCTTGCCTGGTCTTGAGAAACCTTTATTTTCTCTAAGTCACATATGACAGATAAACGCTGGACGTTCAGGGCAATCAGGAAGACGTGCAAGGCTTGAGGGACACACCCAGGAGTGTTTTCGACTCCTATTTGACCAGCATGGGAGCTCCGAAAGAGGAGGGGGCCTTTCTGCCCAGGTTCAAACCCAGCCAAGTGCTTTTTTCAGAGGCACACTCCAGGTCAAGATGCTGTTACCTGTGATAACGCATTCAGTGTAACCATCAGTGATGGTTAGAGACCTTCTTTGAATTCACAAACAGCTCTACCCACGGATGGGGAAAAATGAAACGATGCATGCTCTGCTCCTATCCCTTTGTCAGAAGGGGTTACCCTTCCCCAAACCTGGTTATAAAAAAGGTGGTAAGATTAACTTGCATTCTCGACCCCTCTCTTACTTGCAACTACCGTCTTTGATGTTATTTGATTTAGTAATTTATTAGGTCCTCAAAGTCGGTAATGACCTTAAAAATATATAAATTCAAATCAAGACAAGAATTAATACACAGCAACCTCAGTTTAACAGACTTTCATTTAGCAGACTGGGGATACAACAGACCAAATTTGTATTTGGACTTCACCTGTAAAATTACAGATATTTTGACTGTTTTTTAATTGGAGCCTGTCTGAACAATTGACGTTGTGAAGTAATTGATGCTTTTATGTCATTTGCCTCAATTTACTGTATAATTATTACATGATTGACATAAATTGAGGCAAATGTCATAAAAGTATCAGCTACTTGTTTACATCAATTATATCCAATTAGAATTTAACAGACATTTGGATTTAGCAGACATTTGGATTTAACAGACATTTGGATTTAGCAGACATTTGGATTTAACAGACATTTGGATTTAACAGACACATCTTTCCCCAAGTGGTCCATTAAAACAATGGACTTTAGAGTAGTAAAGTCAACTAATCAGCCAAAAGCCTGGGGACAGAGTTTGTTTCCACAGGTTCCCTAAACAATGAGGAAGTGGGGCCAAGCACAGCTGTGAAGAAATGCAATCCTTTTCTCCTAGCACCATGATATTAGCTCTGAACACGGAACATGCGTAAGGCACTTGGGGAGTAGCCAAGATATTGCCAGCTTGTGGTACCCTATGTAGGCGTCTGTTCTTAACTATGAGAACAGCGAAGTGATGAAACTTGTGCAATGTGCAATGATGTTGCAACACAAACTCTGCCCCACTGTTGCAATGCGAGTACAAAGAGGCAGAGTTTGCATCATGACATTGTGACACATATTTCATCACTTGCCCTGCCTTGCCCTATCGCTTCCCATCATGCCTTCCTTGGAGCCACCTCAGACTGTATTGTGAGGATCAAGTTACTTAGTGGTGTATAATTTGTGAAGGTTTTCAGGTGTCCTGGTGTATCAGGCAAATCTGTCACCCACAGGCATCTATTAAAGCTGAGTTGTTCGCAAGCAAAAATGTACAGGAGGCGTAAAGGGAAGAAAAGAAAAGTTGAACAACTCTGAAGGTTTTAGTTCTTTGGGATGTTCCCATTTTTACACAACTCAAAGCATCATTGTGCATCAAAATAAAATGTACTTAGCTTTCATATTGAAAACATCTGAGAATGATCACTCTCGTGTTATAGAAAAAGATCGTCTATATGTCTAAAATGAAAATATGAGCAGCAGAAAGGGGATTATTAAAAAAAATTGACTAAGGTTTAAGTCTCTGCCCTGTAGAATGGAGCAGAAAGAACCATCAAATGCTAGCATTATCTTTTCTTTTTCCAAAGTAACTTCGCACACTTCCAAAAATAGAAATCCATTGGTGGTTAATTACAGATCTGAAATTCAAAGAACAAATCCTGAAAACAAACCAGGTTTGCTTCCAAAGTGTCAGATCATGGGCCACCAACTAGCCGAAAAGGACTCTCATTTTGCAGGAGAGAACTTTGTGTTGGAGTCAAAGAGCGCTGATCATGGTCGCCGTTAACAACACTTCTGTCCCTAAACCAGAACTCTCTCTTGCTCTCTGGCCTTCCTCTGCATTTTTGCAGCTGGATTTGGTAGCCTGAAAAAAGGCTATTTAATTGCTCTGCAGAAGCCAGAACCAGACAACGGAGTTCAGTCAGGGTCCATTAAATCTCAATATTTTACAGGAAATTCTTTGTATTTCCATCACAAACCAGCTCTTAGTGCTGGATGTGCAAGGAGCAGTGAATAAGCTGCAGTAGAAATAACAGATCTGAATGCAATACTGAAGTTCTTACATGAATCCATCAAAGAGATTGAGAGCCAGGAAATCACTGTTGTTAGATTCTTTGTTTACATCGGAGAAATTAATTGTTCCTGGCTTTTGGCTTCATGAATGTTGAAAGAACTTTGGAAGTCTACGGGGTGTGTGTGTGTTGAGAATAGAAAAGCAGGCAGAGAATACTACTACTATACTATTACCACTAATAATACTATGAAGTATAGTATAAGCAAAAGCTGTTTCCTTCATTGCTAAGATCTCCCTGTCAAGACAGGATGATTGCTTTGCTAGGGAAGAGGTTGTCTCTCATTAAGATGTCTTTCTCAGAAGACCCAGAGCAGAAGCCAGTTCTGTGCCTCTTTTCACACTTATTTTGGCTTTGGAAACCTGCCTTCTCATGTCGAAGGCTGTTCTCTTTAACTTGGGCAAAAGGTTGCAGACAGGGAGACCCAATTTTGCTTCTAAAGTAAAATGGTAGCAGCAATAAACTGTCCTTGAAAAAGATAACCATCAGATGTTTGCCTAACAGGGTTTCTTTTGCAAACAGTATACAATGGGAGGTGTCCAGATAAAATTATGTCCGTGTAAATAATGTCTCTTGGCAAAGATGAGGGACATATACTAAGCAGAGGTGAACCTCACCATATCTGATTTCTAGTCACAGTACACTTATTCCTCATAGAAACTGCATTTCAGAAGTTTAAACACACAAACAAACAAGCAAAAACGAAGGCATTTCCACACATTCACTTCCGTCAAAAGTAATTTGAAGGTAACCGTAACCTCAGAATGAACAACAGTTGGTGCAAGAATGCAACAGCGCGGGCAGTTATGCGCGCTCCCTGATCAGTGCATCTTACACCTCTGCTCCACAAGCCGCATTGTTTACCAGTGGGTTCTGGGTGCAATTAAAGGTGCTGGTTGTAACCTTCAAGGCCCTTCTTGGCATGGGGCTGGGTTATTTAAGGGACTGCCTCTCCCTGACCATGTCTACCTGTCCCATTAGGTCCAGCAGAAGAGGCCTGCTCCGGGTCCCGTCCATTAAGGAGCATCATCTGGGGGGCCAGGAGGAAAGCCTTTTCTGTCGCAGCACCTGCCCTTTGGAACATCATCCCCCGCAGATCAGATACGGAAAAAGATGATATACTGGATATACAGTTGAAACCGGCTGATGTCTTAATAATTGAAAGGGGCATACAAATAACAAACCAGAAGAGTGACTTGGATTATTTTCCAATATTGGAGTTACAAAAGAGGCTTGTTAAAGTTTTGAAGGATTTTGTGAGAAGGGACAAAGAAAACATGAAAGGAAATCAAGTTCTAGGACGTTATTTGAAGGGATTAAAGACCAAGTTTGTCAAAAGTGAAAGGAAGGAATGTAAAGTTAGTTTATTTGCTCAAGGCTAAAATAGATGTGTTGCTATCCCTGGTAACCCTTAATGGACTTTTGCTGACATCAAGACTGAAAGAATGAGGTTTTATGGATTTGTTTACTCTTTTATTATTTCTTTTAGTTTGTATTAGTTTGTATCTTTTTAACTGTAACATCTAATAAAAGTATTATTTTTAAAAAAGGACAGGACACTGATGGCCCTCTATTCTATTTTTGGTTCTCAAGTATATGGTGGCTTCTCACTTTTTTCTGGGTAAAAGTATTATCCAGATCCATTTCAATCCATCTTTAGGCTTTATTTGGAACTGAGACAAACCCAGTTTCTTTGATGAATGACTTTCTCGAGGAACCAGAGAAGTCAATGACTGTTGGAACTTTCGGCCTGATCAGCCACAGAACGTAGTTTTATGGTGATTTCAATCTATGTTTCCGCAGAGCTATTTAACACCCGTGTGAAAGGTTGCTGTGTTTCTCTTGTTTCCTAGAAATCTATACCTATATTTATCTATATCTGCATCTGCCTCTGGGCCTGGCTGTATCTATCAATATACTGCAGTATAAAATACAACTGTTCCAACCCTAAATTGCCTCATTGATAGCATTTGCATCTCAGGTTTATTCTCAGCTTTAATACATCTAATTTCAATGGATCCGTCTGTGACCGCATATTTTGCGACGTTATTCTTGCCAAGAAAGAGTTTTAACAAATGCTGTGTCCGATGTTGCGGGCGAACGTCCTTCCAGCGAAAAGGCTATCGGATACTAATTCACTACCTCTTTCCATTAAGATTTTGTTTCGAACGCAGTTCTTCTGCCACCCAGCCAAACTCAGACATGACTCCTGGTCACACACAGGACCAGAGAGCTCCAGTTTCTCTCTCCGCTGCAGGTAGAAAAAAGGCATACCGGGGTCGTTTTGAGATAAGAGGCAGGCGTCCAGAAGTTGCGAACGGAGCCCTGATTCTCTCAGACTCCAGGTTTATGGGGCGAAGGGCCGGTGAGGTGCTTCCTGGAAGATAGAAGGTGGCAGTGAAAGCCACCGAGTCGCCGCCCCAAAGCCAGAGGCAGGGCTAGGTTGTGAAGATCCAGAGGGATCTGGGGGAAGGGACTTGAGTCCATCAGCCTTGCGCCTTAGGGTGCTCGGCCATTCTGCTACAGTCGCTCATGTTACTTGGTAGAAAATGGTGGAATGCCAACAATAGCATAAAAGTCCTGTTTCATTGCAATATTAAATAGGAGAAGCTGAGAAACTTTGGTGTTCCTGAACTGAGCACGTCTAGTAATCTGCAGATTTTTTCCCCCTTTTTTTCATTCCCCGTCAAGCTTGTTGAATCTTTCCTTCAGCCTGGTGAGAACATTTTGTTCTGGGCCTTGAATTTATTACTTTCACAGCAGTCCTTGCAACAGGTCTCGTAAACAGTTCCAGATTCACCCTCGGTGAGCAACTTTAAGAAGCGTAGGCATGCAAATCCAAGATGAGATTCATCACCAAAACTGGAAGAAGGAGAAGAAAATGAATCATAGAACAAAACCACAAATGTGGCAAAAAAGTGATGGAAAATTCAGTATCGCACAGTTATATTGAGTTCCACCAGGTGAAGCTGTAGGACTGTTCATTCAATCTAACGTGAGACAGGAACTCGGTTATAAGGATCTCTGGCTTACAGGAAACCCTTTTTTTTAAACTTTCTATTTATATGTTGTTCCTTGTTTTTGTTATTTCACTATAAAACAAGCCTGGATTACAAACACAGAGTTATAAAAGGAGCTTCTTGCATATATAACATTTAAATTAAGCTACTTGTGATCAAGCAAAAACCCAATGATGAAATGACATCCAGAAATCAACAGGGTAAACATTGCCTAAAGAGACTCAAGAGACTCTTATGAGCATGGAACCCCAAATCATATATGTATATGTATGTGTGTGTGTGTGTGTGTGTATAAATATTCAAGTATTGATAGCTGATATGCAAAACTTTGCAGCTTTGTATGTTAACAAAAGTTTTCCTGCATGATAAAAGCTCAAATTCATCAGCCTGGGCTGGAGCATGTAATAACAAAAGAAAAACGAAGTTGCTTTGTTTGTTCTTATACAAGGAACAAGGAGGGCATCAGTGTGAGAAAGGGCCCAAAAAATCAAGATAATAATGGCCAGGACCACACAAAGACACGCCACTTTTTTTCCCCGTGTCAGGTAGCACTGTATAAAAGGTACTTGTGCGAATGGACATGCATGAAGTCTGGAATACATGAGACCCACTCAGGGCAGGCCACAGTGGCATTTGCAGGGAGGGGTCAAAGAAGGCAAGATGGCAGGTGCAGCAGTGCAGTTGAAGCCCTTCCCCTTTGCATGGGTGGGCATTGCACTCACGTACAAAGCGGAGGAGATTTCATTCTGCTGCCTTTTTTAAACTCCCAGCCACCCCCAGACACCACTGCACTCCTTGCGGACAGAAAGATTTGCTCAGGAAGATTTCAGCTTAGGCAGCCTGGGGGAAAGTATCCGAATGAAGAGCTTGGAGAAGACAAAAGATAGGTCTGCAAAAAATCCATAGTTCATCTGGGACCAGGATGAGGTAATGGCAGTCTGATGGGAAAGTATCTGGAGACGTGAGAAAAGGTCTCAGGTGTGATTGGCCAGGCTTGAATAGACTAGTTAGTAGTTTAGCTTTGTGGTCCTTGAGAGCATTCTGTGCGGGTGTCCCACTTCGGTTTTCTGGAACTCAAACTTACCTGGTTAGCTAGACCTGGAGTTGGGAGGGTAGGCATGTGTGAATGAGTAACTTTCAGTTCAAGAAATGAACCAAGGAAGTTGTAAACCTGTGCTTGTTTCTACACATCTAAGTCCTAAGATAAAAAAGAGAAAGTAGTACTGGAGGTGTTTTGCAGTCCTTCTACGTGACTCAGGTGGTGGGATGAAGATGTGGGGCAGGAAAGCAAGTAGGTTGAGTCAGGGTGAGTGGGAGGAAAAAGCACATCAGGCAGTTGAATGAAAGTTCAGCAGTCAAGAGAGTTGGAGGAGCAGGACTGGACAAGTAGGTGATGTTTGAGAAGAGGTGAGGAGAGCACCTGGCAAGGGTATGAAAGGGTAACTGATGAATGGGCAGATGGGCTGGAGAAACCTGAAAGATGCTGGTGGAAGATGGGGTGAGTTAGCAGTAAGGTGGCAATGACGGAATATGATGGAAGTGGGTGGGCAGGTGAAGGGGAGGTGGGGGGAAGAGGAGGGCTTCAGACATTTTTGTCTCCTTCAATCTGATGTGGCATCGCTGACACTGATAGCCAGAGGAGAACCATATGACCGTTATGAAGCATCGCCTGAAAATTCCACTGACACCCACTTTCTCGATCGTCAAGTGTGCAACCCAATGCTTGAGTTCTTCCCCGTGTCTGTGTATGCCACAAAAGTCCACTCACACCATTATTCAACTGTCTGGAGATAATTAATTACAGATAGTTTTTATTAATTAAAAATAGCCCAACACACTTTGGATCTTGGTCCTACTCATCTGGAATGTAACCTTTGGTGCAGGCTTTGGGATGATGGAAATGACTCGCTCCAGCTCTTTGGAAATCATTAGATCATGCGCTTGCTACTTCCCCTCAGCCATGCTTAGAGATTATCTCTGAAGACCTTCCTAGGTCTGGAAGGTTTCTGTTCCTCTTGTCTTTCTGCAGACGTTGGGGGTAGGAGTGAAATGAAGCTTTGGGGAAATCTTGGGAATTTTGCACCCTCAGATGCAAGGGAAGAATGAATTATAAATGGAGGACAAAGACAGTCATTGTAAGGAATGAAGCTGGCGAGGAAGGAACCAGGGTCCTCAGCCCAGGAGAACCGCTGTGTCAACTCTGGGCAAATGTCTCAAGGCTGTAAAGAGAATGGCCAAATTTCCACTGAACTGAAAGAGCAGAGGAAAACCTTCATATTTAAACCTTGGAGCAGAACCATTTCGTATATAAGGCTCTGATTTCTGCATTCTGCAGAAGGAAGATCTGGGCATACACAGCTTCCGTCTGGTCAACAGTAAAGCCACTGGTTTAGCTGCGTCGTCGTATCTGTCAGCTCCCGCTGCTGTTTCTGCATGTGGGGTTGAGTGTCTGAAGAGGCGAGATTTATTGCTGTGCCTGGTCAGAAGTCTGACAATTATTAATCAGTCAACTTGCAGGGCAATATGAAGAATCATTGATTGGTCGGCTGGTCGTAGACAAAGACAGAACATCCTGTTCAATGATGGAACAGCAGGATAGCGGGAAAGTATTGTCATCATAGTACATTAGAGAAGTTTATGTTCCCAGCAACTGTTAGCGGGAGATCTGTTGTTATTCTAGAGAAAATCTTGATAGCTATCCTCCACAAATGTGACTAATCCCCTTTAAAGCTATCCAGGTTTGGGGCTACCATTATTCCTTGGTAGGAATTTCCAGAGTCTCTTCCATGGTGAAGCTTTATTTCTTTTTATTTATTTCTCCTTCCCCCCATCCAACTTCACTAAACTCCACAGTGGTTTAGTATTATGAGAATGGGAGAAAATTCTTCCTTATCCTTTTCCCTAAAATCCATAATTTTATAATCCTCTAAGTCAGTGTTTCTCAACCTCAGCAACTTTAAGATGTGTGGACTTCAACTCCCAGAATTCCCCAGCCAGCATGAAGTCCACACATCTTAAAGTTGCTGAGGTTGAGAAACACTGCTCTAAGTTATGTAATATTTATTATTTTCTTTTTCTTAGTTGTTTTATAATAACCTTATATTAGTAATAACATTATATTATTTAGATACAATGGTATTTATACTGTATTCCACTGTTTTCACTAGAAATGATTAACCCTCTGATGTTTAGATAACTTAAACCTTTAAAGATAGAGAAAAAGAGGAGGTTTATATCAGGGTTAATTATGATTTGAAATGTCAATATTAATAAGCACACGGTGGTTTAAATTCTACATCCAAAGCCAAATATAGCTTTGATAAACAGCTGCAAATTACATCCAGGTATTGGTTGTACAATGAAGGCTTTTGTCTTAAGCTGCATACTTAATACTAAGGTCTCCACTGTTGTTTGTGGATGTGAAAGAAGAAATAAAAAAATAGATAAAAAATAACAAGAAGGAAAAAAAGTTTTAAAGAAAAAAGACTATTTGGTTTTTAAGTTCCCCCCTTTTTGTGCCTCTATTAATCTAAACATTTGGGCCCCCTTAGAAACCAAACTGCAAGGATTTTTATCTGCTGTTCTGTGTAATATGTTGTGCGTATAGGGACCATACTTGCTTAAATTATTTTCTTATAACACGTTCCTCATGTATTGGTTCTTTTCTTCTCTCAGTTATTTTCCAGCCTAGAAAGTTCAAATGCCGTCGCCTTTCCCAGGAGATCACGCCTCTCCCTTGCTTCCTCTTCCTTCTCTGCAATTTCCTCCTTGACATGAGATGCCACCATCGATTAAGATTTTTTTTTTAAGGATTTATTTTAAAAATTGTGCTCCAAAATTGGAGGCAAATGGGGATCATTATGAACAGATTTCTGTCACCTAGAGGTAGGGCAGAAGCTTGCTCTTTTCCATCTGAAAACTCGTCACACAGTTGAGGGACCCTCTGATTTTTCCGGAGCTCTGGAACTGTGATGGTGGCTCAGAAAGTGCAGAGATGCTTCCCTGTTTATGTAAAATGCAAATTTGGGTGGTGAACAGACCTGCCCTCAAATCCGAGTGACTCATGTAATCAGACCACCGTTGGTTGCCCACTCCTGGGCAGTTCTGAGTGATCTGCAGAGCAATCCTTAGTTGCATCATTCTCAGTGTTGCTAAGTTGCTCCTTGTGACCAGGTACCTGCAATGTTTCAGGAACTGTTTTATCTATCTGATTGGCTTATCAATGGAGCTATTCTATAGAAATGATGGTAGGTTAATCTGACTCAACCACAGTGAATCTACTCCTCTGAATTTAGGAAGAGACTTTCCTTCCCTTCTCTTCCCTTCCCCAAGCTCCTTTCCTTTCCTTTCCTTTCCTTTCCTTTCCTTTCCTTTCCTTTCCTTTCCTTTCCTTTCCTTTCCTTTCCTTTCCTTTCCTTTCCTTGCCTTTCCTTGCCTTGCCTTGCCTTGCCTTGCCTTGCCTTGCCCTCCCCTCCCCTCCCCTCCCCTCCCCTCCCCTCTAAATGACCTCCACTTGATCTCTTTTCTAAAAGGGATGTAGCATTGCCCATTTTCCAATTGCCCAGTATAAAGGAGTCACCAGAAGTGAATTTTGACTTTATATTAAGATTGGTTTTGGAGATGCGTTACATGCTTCTTTAGAAGATCATCAGTGTCTTATTTTTTTTCTTTGAAGCTTCTTACAGAGATACCATCTAGATGGTTTGCTTTTAGTCTGACAATAGGGTCTAGAGCTCCATCCTTTGTTCTAAGACAAATCTGATCATTCCTGATTTGGCAAACATCTGAAAGTTGTGTAAGGGCACAGACAAAAGGTTAGGAAGACAAATAACGTTCTGGGAAGCAGGGTTATTTTGCAGAAATCTACTTCTGGCAAGTTACCGAAGGAGAAGGTGTGGAGTTTCATATTTGGGAGGAACACATTAACGCGGCAGCCAGTTCTGAGTTTCCTAATCTCTCTGCCACATCTACAGACAAAACAATCCGTTGGCATTCCCTTGCTGAGGATGTCTGACGTTTTTGCCAGGACATTTGAAAACATGCCAAGAACTTGGGTGGAGTCAGAAATGCGTAGGTCATCTGGGGTTACAAATGTTTACAACTGCCAAGCTAACGCTCTAAATCTTCGGTTAGCTGACCTACAGAAGAGTGCTTAATTCATCACGCCCTATCTCCAGGCAAGTGGAGAGCACCGGAGAAATATTCAAAGCAACGGCCTGTCACATTCAGATCGAAAATTAAATGTGGGGTAGGTTTCACTGAGAACGTGAGGGCCACAGTGAAGAAAGGGGTGGCTTTACAGTTCTAGACAGGATTAGGGGCACCCATTTCAACGGGGTTCTCGGCCAGGATATGGGATTGAAAGTGCTTTGGCCACCTGAGTGAAGGACCTATGCTGGGAATCAGGAAGGAGTCTTCCTTGGTTCGCCTCCAGAAGATACTGCTGAAGATCTAGGCCATAGGCTTGGGATGATGTCCCACAGGAGACTTTCATCTTGTCGACATGATGTTGGTGGGAGAGGGCATCCAAAATTCTGGAGTGAGGTGCCTTCAATATGCTAGAAGACCAACTTGTGCTTTGCCATCCATCTCCAAGGAAGCAACTGATTCCTTTGAATATTGGGCTAGATGGAAGAGAACCAGCTGGAATTAAACCCAGACAAGATGGAGGTGCTGTCAGTCACTTGGAAACCAAGCCCTTGGATTGGAGACTAGCTGGCTATGGATGGGGTTTCAGATCTGCAGTCGGGGAGTGCTCCTGGGACCTCAGCTGTTGGGGGCAGGCCCGAGGAGGGGTGTGGTTGCCTAATTATTTCCAGCTGTGATCACTCCTGAGCCAGCCAATGGCTATTCATGCTTTGGTTACAGAATAGGAATCAGAATGAATATATTAATACGTAAATAATGGAGAAATCTCAGAAGAGCCTCAGAGACCCCCATAGTTTCTCTAGGATATCCCAGAACGATTTAAGGGTTTTTCTTTTTTCCACGGAAGAGTGAATCCAAAGCTTCATTCAGTTGGGGGGGTGGGGGTGGGGAGATTTGGCTTTGTATTTACACACACTGTTCATATGTTCGATGTATTTTGTTTAAACCATTTCAGATGTAGAGATGCCCAGTGACAAAGAGACATTTACCTTTGGCAATCCAGCGGCTACAATTCCAGGATGTCCCACTCATACTTTTTAAAAATGGATTGTGGATGTTGTCATGGAAGAACCAAGCCATCTCGGCGCTTGGAGAGAGGTTGGGACTACCTCAGCTTCTCCCTCTGGACTCCTAGAGCAGGAGGGCAACCGTGAGGCTGTAAAGTCCAACCCCTTTGCTCAGGACAGCAATTCAGATTAACGCATCCTGGAGAAATCATTCTCCCACCTCCTTTTAAATGCACCCAGGGAAGGCAACGGGTCATCCAAGATTTGGTTCTTTGCTTCCAGATCTCTTCCCGTGGTGCTGAAAGCCACACACGGAGGAGATCTACCTAGGTGTCTCCATATCTCCCCCTTCCTCATGGCATGTAGATCGCTAAATATCATTCTAATAATGCTGTTTCATTTCACTGAACCTACATCCCTATTAAATGTAACTGCCCTCCGTCTTGGGTTTCAGTTGATTTATTGTTGTTGTTTTATAATTTGTGATGTGTTTGGCAGAAACTAAAACTACAAAAATACAAATTGGTGAATTGGTGTTACATATCAAAAGGCTGAGAGGCTCCCTGATAGACTACAAATCAGTTTCAATACAATGTTAGAGAAATCAGAATTTTATTGACAACACTGAAAACATCCACAGGTCGTAACCACGTTATACCACCCACAAGCATTAACCGAAGTTCTTTACTACAGAATTAATACAGCAACCCCCATGACAGCAGAATATATTCTGGAAATGCACACACTTGTTCTAGTATAATAACAATCTCTTCAAACATTAGGAGCTCGGCTAACTTCAGGGCCTTACTTTAGAGTAGTCCCATGGTGATCTGATCCACAATGGAGGTTGGGGGGTGAATTTTATTAAACAATGAAGCTGGGTGGATAAATGCTGCTTTCTGCTTCCTGTGGGTTGAAGTTCAGCTCAAATCACAAGCTTCATATATTGGATAATTTAATCCACCATTCGCTATTAAAAGGTTACAGCAGTGTTTTTCAACCTTGGCAACCTTAAGATGGGTGGGCTTCAACTCCCAGAATTGGACTTCAACTCCCAGCTGTCTGAGAAATTCTGAGAGTTGAAGTCCACCCATCTTAAAGTTACCAAGGCTGAAAAACACTGGGTTACAGCAACGGGAATAATCCCATCCATTCAATAATGAAGAGAGAAAAGGTTAGAGTAGATAGCTATAGGTAGCTATCACGTTGTAAACAGTCTCTCAAAATGCCAAACATAATCCCAACCCGTGTAAAAGTTTTGAAAGACTTGATACACACCATAGATGCGACTTGAACAACTCTCCTTCCTGCCTCCCCGGACAACAGTTGGTTTCAACAGGTTTCATGCTTCTTAACTGAACAAGACCCAAAGCACCAAGAACATTTGGTTCATCTACTAATGTATGCAGAGGAGAGCTATGTGAAGCATGGGAAGGAAGTCCTTCCCAAAGCATGTTAGTGCAAAGGAAGCATTAAAGCAGCTGCATCCAGGGGAAGGTTCGCATGGGTGTTTCAAAGTCAGCCTAAAGTCATCTCCATCTGGTGCATGCCTACAAACCCTTCTGCTGGGACCAAGAACGAAGCAAAGTAGCTGTGCGTGCATTCTTTTCTGGCCACAGGTGCTGTGGTGATGGCTGTTGTTTCCATGTGGACCAGTCACCACTGGGTGTCCCCAATGGCTGTCGACCAGCTGCTTCTGGGTGGTGCTGGCCAGGAGATCACAGCTGGATTTCCTGGTCACTCCAGAACTATCATTCACTTGCAGCACTGACTGAGGGAGCTCACGTGTTATTGATCACTCCCTTCTGCTTCATCCCAGGATTCCCAGGACTGTCACCTGTCATCTGGGCTGTTTCTGAATGTGGGTTTAGCACTCTTTCAGAAATGCGCTAGACCAGTATTTAAAAATAGCCTGCATGGTGGATATTCCTCCTGCTTCACCCTTAGCGCCAGCCACTTGTCGTTTGGGTCACTGGACAGGTGGCTCAGCTGACCGTTCTAAGCACCCACCCACGGTCTCCCATCCTTGCCCAGCCCAGGCTGAGGACAATGACTGGTTTCCTGCCAGCAAGTGACACTCGGAGGGAAGAGAAACAAGGCCAGGGAATCCACCAATAACTTTCCTTAACTTGGTTTGAAATAAATAAGGACAGCACCGTTCGCTGGCTTTGTTTCCGGGGCAGAATAGGGGTTGGCCTTGGGGCAACACTAATTGTGCTGACCTCGTTTTTTGCCTGCTCAAGGACTGGTGGAATGTACATTCACTCGGCCATCTGGAAGAGCCCATTTTGTTCCTATATAACATTTTAAGCATTTAAAAAAATTCTGAAAGGACACAGGACAGATGAATGGCATCTGTTCCAAGATAATCTGTACAATGCCAGTTTACTGACCAATCTTATTTTTTTCATACAATATTCTATGAGAGCTACAGCAACAAAGATTAGAGCCACTAGATCTGAATGACCAGACATGGCAGCAAAGAGGTGAAGGTTTCTCACTCTCTTTGCTGACATCTAGTGGCCATCCAGATTTTTGCAGAAGAAATTTGGGAGCCTTCTCTGCATAGGATCCATGCACATTATACACCAAGTGACCTAAAACACACACATATTATCACATAGCCCCATCATGTTACTCTGCCAAAACCAGTGATCTCATGACAAAATGTAACACAGACTATATGATGTAGGATTCGTGGTTTAATCTGAGGCACACCTGCTGTATTTCCTGGGAGCAACTGAATATAGCCAATTCATAGTTACGATCGACTTAGCAGAACTGGGAACGAAGGCATTTCAACACTTGTAGATGGCCAGGCCTGTCTGCCTTTAAGTCCAGCTCCACTAGATCTGAAGCACCCGAGACCATGTATATGATTAAACACATATTCTCCAGGAATATAAATAAAAACCATCTACTGCAGCTGGGGAATTCTGGGAATTGAAGTCCGCACATCTTAAAGCTGCCAAGGCTGAGAAACACTGATCTAGTCTATAGGACAGAGGACTTCTGAACGTCAGACAGGGCACGAAACACATTTTCCTAGGACTTCCAGCTGCGAGACACACCTGCAGGGTTTGTGTGTCAAGAAGTCAAGATGGTGCTGGTGATCGTGTGATGAAACCCCCTTGCTCAGGTGAGGAACAGCTGGGTGCAAACTGAGAAACAGGTGCGCTAATTCCATTTTTAAACCTTTAAGCTGGTAAAACATTTCTGCTTTTCACACTGAAGCCTAACGTATTAAATAAGTAAAAAAAAAATAAAATACACACACACAACATGGAAAGTGGTGGAAGGCTGCTCCCAATTTGTTCATACGCAGTATTTTGAACACTTCCGCCAACCATCTTCTGATAAGCAATCCTCTCTGAAGTGTGATTGTTGCTACAATTAGTCTGTCTCTTACTTGAAGATCAGGTTTTTTTTTAAAAGGTTCCCAGAGCTATTTAGGTTATTTGGCTGACTGCATTTTAATAAGCATTTGTTGCTATTCTAATAACTATTCCCACTTTCACTGTTCTTCTGTGTGAAGCTACAAAGTGTTAGTTATCTGAATACACCATTCTGACATGTTGTATAAGCTTGGAAATTCCTTTAAAAAAAAAAAGAAGTCTGGGAAGAGATCCACTGTACGATGCTCCAGTCTAGAAGGCCAATTTCTTTACAGGTGTTTGCATATTTGTTCTGATCTGCTTCTTTGTTGTATAATAATCTGCAAAAAAAACCCCAAACCGACAAGTAGTGACAAGAAACGATGCATGGAAACTGTTCTGCAGAGCGGGCAGGGTGGAAACCTTATGAAAAAGGAGATGGCAGAACCCAGCCCCCATTGCATCCCTGCATTTAGAAAATTAGCCTGCCCTAGAGAAATGACTAGTCTTCCACCCAGGGGGTCTGCAGGGAGAGCAGTGGGGCCCGAAGTCAAGATGGCGGCTGCGAGTGTGCAACTTAAGCCCCTTTCTGCACACGCATCACGCGTGCAAATAAAAAAGAGAACATAAACGCTTTGAATGTGCAGCCACGGCCACCATCTTGACTTTTTTGACTTTCCCACGGAAACCCACTGCTTAGACTGTATATATCCTCTTCAGTGAAGTACGCAGGTAGGCTGGCTGCGTTCTGTCACCTGCATGACAAGGTCACCTGAATTTCTTTTGAAGGCAAATCACACTCAAGGGAGGGGTCCCAAACAGTGTCATTTGAAGTCGACGCACCTGTTCAGTCCTTTTTGCTCTGTTTGGAGCCTATACAGGATCCGAGTTTTCCTATGCACTTTTCTAAAATTTCACTTTGCCTTGGATAATTATTGCCAGATAAAATGGGAACTGCAGCCCTCTATTTAAATAATTACGATGCCGACTAGGTGGGCTTCAGCAGGGCTATCATTGCCCGCTACAAAACCCGAAACAAACACTAGATGGCGGCAAAGAGATCCAGAAGTGGGAACCTCTTTGCTGCTCTTGTGATCAAGTGGAGTTTTACAGCCTTGGCGGGGTAGCCCTGATCCTCCTCTCTGTGCAGAGTCAGGGTTAGTATCCGCCCTAAGGACCTCCCTGCGGCCAGGCTTGAACATCTTAATTTTTCAGGGTATTCCTTTTTCACACGTAGGCTGCTCCTGGACGGGCTATTTTAGGGGACTCCCGACACTGTCGCCTTTCTAGCAAGCCTTGCAACGTCCTTGCTTTGCCTTCCCTCCCCGGGTGAAACTGCACCCTGGATCTGACTGGCCTGGGCTGGAAACGCCAGCTCTACCTACCCGTCAAATACGTCTGCCTTCGCTTCGCTGCCGCCTTCTTGGCTGGTCTGGCTCTTTCGACCTCTTTGGCGAGGAGGGGAGCTTTTGCGTCTCTGTCCACAGTCCTGTTCACGGGCTGCAGAGGCTGGCGAGGCTCCCTGGCCACGCACGGGTGGTAGAAGGCCGGAACCTCGTGGCCCTGCAGCTCTTCCCACTGGAGAAGACCTGCGGTGGGCACTTCCCGGAAGAAGTCGAAGTTCCACCGCTGCTTCGCCCCTTCCATGCTGGAGCTCATCACGCTCTGGAACTCCTGCTGCAAATGCTCGTGGTCCACTGGCCCGAAAAGATTCCTGCGGGTGGGGGCTGCTTTGGCAGAGGTCAGCTCCATCCTCCCCCCCTGCTGCCTGTCGAGGACGAGAGCGTCAAGCAGCGAGGCCTGTGGAGAACAGAGGCACAACAAACTAAATATGGGTTTCTTCGATTCACAAAAGGGAAATTTAAGTATTGACCTCTGTCTCGGGGATATTCCCCTCCAGTTAATAGGGATAATATCTTAGAGGATTCCTCCCTTCCTCCCTTCCTCAAATCAGCAGAGCTTCAATCACCACCTCAACATTTTTGGCCATGCCCTGAGGACCCCCCGTCCCCCATCCTTCTTGTCTTGGGGCCTTCATTTTCATCCCCTGACCATCCTGGGGGTCCTTCTCTTGGCCTGGAGCACATCAGCCTGCCTGCCTTGGGCCCAGAGACCCCTGGAGTTGGAAGAGGCCTTGAGGCCCCGGCGCCCGGCCCCTGCTCCATGTGGAAACCAAATCCAAGCCTTCCAGGCAGGAAGGGGAACTTGCAACCTCGCTGGGCCACGGATCCCTCTGTGAAGCCCTCTTCCAGTCCAGGAGGGCACAGTCAGCCCCAGATGAGCTTCGGTGGCTGAGGCTGGACTCCAGCCTGGCTCTTCCTGCTCCTAGTCCAACCCCGGAGCTATTTCTGGTGGGTCTGGTTGAATCTGCTCAGATGTGCATTCAAGTCATCCTTCCCAGCTTCCCAGTCCAGCCTCCCTCTGGCATTTCCCGGTGGTCTCCCATCCAGGACGAAGGGAGCTTTTCCAGAATCAGGAAGCTCAGCGGGGCTGCCTCCCCCCGCCCCGCCCCGCCGGGCCACTGCAGCAGCAGCCGGGCCGGGCCGGGCCGGGCCGGGGCGGGGCGAGCCTCCGTGTGCCCGGGGCCGCGTCAGGGAGGGAAGGGAAGGGAAGGGAAGGCGGCGAGAGCCTCCGCGGCCAGCCAGCGCCGCTTCCGAGGGCCGGCGCGGCAGTTGCAGAAGCGGGCAGTCCTCGAATTCGCGGCTCCCGCGGCGGGAAACTCCCCGCCCCCGGGAAGCCCCGGCGGGCAGAAGCGCTCCAGGGCCGCCCGGGCGCGCAGCTCCGCGCCTCGCCTCGCCCTCGAGGCAGCCCGGGAAGGACACCGCTGTGCCCGCGGCGAGCCAGCAGCGCCCCCCGGCCCGGATCGCTCAAGCGCGTTGCTTTCAGCGGGCGGAGGTCCCGCGGGAGGGCAGCGGGATTCGGGATCGGGGGCCAGTTTCCTTCCTGGCGAGCTGGACTCCTCGGGAGTTCACAGCACCCCTTGTAGGCTTTTCCAGCTTCCCAGTCCTGGTGGTCTCCCATCCATCCCGCTCAGGCCACCGCATCCTCCGGGGGACCCAGGATAGGCAAGACCGGCCGAGCCTCCAATCTGCAGCAAGTGAGTCTGCCTCACAGAGTTTTCCCCTGAAACCAACTCCCCCGTATGTAGCATTCAAATTATAACGGAGCACGTCCATGGTCATAAAGGGTGCCGTAAGCACCAGGGTGCAACCAGTGCAGTGGATTTCAGGCTCCCAGGGGCTGCCCCATTTTCCACGGGGTCTGTCTAAAACCAGCTGCAAAGGGCCCACAACGATGAGTCATTACAATCAGGGATCTAACGAATGTTGACACCACCAGCGCACAAGACAGTTTTTGTTCTGTTTTTTGCCCAAAGGCATCAGATCTGCAGTTGTCAGAGAGGTCAGTTTGGGTAGATGGACAGCCCTGGATGGGGTCCTTCTGGGATACAAGTGATGTCACAAGCCACGGGATTTGTCAAAGATAAGCGGGGGAGTTATCTAAGGGCTGCAGCCCTATTGATACTGCAGTTTTCTTAATATCCAAAGATCATCCAGCAAAAAACAGAACAGCCCAGGGTGCTCGGCTCCTATCCAAATCCAACCAAACTCCCCCAGGGCTTCCAGGACTAGAAAGACTCAAATTTCTACCACAAATCTGTTCTTTTCCTGGACAAAAATCCACCCTGGAACATCCCCTTCCCAGCTAGCCACCCTGACCGACTCATGCATCATGGACTCTCTGATGAAACCAGGTTTCCAAGGCACAACGTTTTCTCACACGTTCCCAGCAGAGCCATGAAGAGCTAACCAGAATTGTATACTAACCACACAGCACTACTGGAGTAGTAACAGTAGCTGAAACTGTTCCCGCCACCTTCTCCCGGGCTACAGAAGAGGCTCCCAAGAGCAGGTAAACTGCCTGACTCCCAAGGGTGGCAAAGCCTGAATCCTTTATTTGCTGGGGTGGTGCCAGGCACGACTCTGTCACTCCCTTCGAGACGAAATGTGCCTTCCTCGCACATTTGCTGGCTTCGTTCTGGTTACAGTCAGAATTTACTGCCGTTCTTAAAGACGTTATGCGCCCACCTAGGGCAGCCGGAGATGTCCTTTCCCCCCTTGGAGACCGTTCCTCTGGGTGGGGGCTGTGTCTAGGCAGGGCTGCCCAGCCTCCAGCCTACCAGAATCCACCTCTAACTGATTTTCCTCTGCTGGTTGGAAGCTGATGCTAAACAGGAACTGAGGCATCACCTGGAAAGCCCCTGAACAGGTCACCCAAGGCACCGATAGGTCAGTCTGGGGTTCCCACCCTGGAAGCAACGCCTCCTCCCTAGAAAACCCCAACTGGCCAACCGGCTGCGTCTACGAGAACCTGGCAGGAAATCCCCAGGCAAGGATAATCGAAGCCTGAAGCTCCAGGGAAGTGGAAGTCACAAAATCAGATACATTTTTCGTTTCCACGTCGCTTTCTCTGGAATGGCTGCTGACCCTTCCTGACACCTCTCTGTGGGGTTTTTAAAATAAGGGCACTGAATTGAAGTTGGAGTTGGTTTGGTCTTTTGATCTACCCCGAGGAGTGGTCTTACACCCAAACAGTCTGCTTTCCAGGGGTGTTTATGAGAAGCCACAACGTCACACCCATCTTGACGCTATGATGTGCAGGACTGCCCTTGTCTGTCCTCGCTCCCTTCTCCTGAACTCAGCTGCCTGCAGAAGGTTTATCTGGGCTCTGAACAGCCTTCTCCAACCAGTGCCCTCCAGGTCTGTTGGATTTCTGCTCTTACAATTCCCAGTTATTAATCGCAGTGCTTGGGAAGCAAGATCCAGACGTCAGGCTTGGAGGCATCTGCTTCCAGCGCACTCAGAAAGTCTTCTTAAACTGCCCTCTGCAAAGAGAGGACCATGTGGCCTCGCCAGGTGGCAGCAGCTGGCCAACCTCAGCTGGCCTTGGAAAAGCTAAGCAGATCCAGGCCTGGTTAGTCCTTGGTGGCAGACTACCTGGAAATCTTGGAGTTGGTAGCTAGATTGGGAAGTTAAAACAACAACAACACTCAGTGGCAAATTGCTGCATATTGTTGCTAAGATCAAGATGTGGCTGTGGTCCATGGAGCAGGTTGAGGTGAGATCCTTC
Organism: Python bivittatus; assembly: GCF_059951505.1. Classification (NCBI taxonomy): domain Eukaryota; kingdom Metazoa; phylum Chordata; class Lepidosauria; order Squamata; family Pythonidae; genus Python; species Python bivittatus. Next base: position 1,925,204 of record NW_028277029.1, on the reverse strand, counting down.
CCTTTCTATGTTTTAGTGAAGAAAGACAGGAGAAACAAAGTAGAGGAGTCTTGGCAGAAGAATATTTAAAGGTAGGTAGAGCTGCCTTCAATCATTCACCCTGTTTGTTATAAGAGATGCATACTATATTTACACACGCACACATTAGTTCATGGGAATATGCTGAACCTAAGAAGATTGTCCTGGGAAAAAAATTTAGATGGTCATTAAGAGTCAACACCAACCTGATGATGCATAACGAAGCACAAAGAAGAATAGAGCAGAGGAGGGTCATTGAGGAGCCAACAATGATAACAGTGATTTCTAAAGAGCGTGACGCACAAGGGTGACTAGAGGGAGAGTAAGAAAATTCAAGGTGGTGCATCACGTATGTAAAAATGGGCGGGGCTTTGACTGTGCAGTCACAACCATTCTAACACACACACACACATAGACACACACCAACAGATACCCCTAGTAACAAAGCTGGCCCAAGCGAAGGTCAGAAGACATCCTAGCCCTTGCAGCGATCAGAAGATGATTCTCAGCTCTTTTCCATCCAGAGGGCAAGATGTTGGTTGCAAAGAATTAGAATTAGGGGAGAGATCAAGGTCCAGGGAAACCAGGGGGTGACAAAGACAGAATCAATCCTGTGCAGAGGGATACAAAAGAAAGTTGATGGCGTCTTGCTCCTGACTGACAACTTGAAATAATAATATTTCATGACTTTTTTTGTTCGTAAGTCTTGCACCGCGTTCACACCTGCTTTCAAAATTGGTTGGGAACCAAACTAGCAAGTCAAGGAGAAGGAATTGGGGTATCGGTGAATAAGAGGCATTGGATCATAAAGGTCCATGGATGTGGGATGCTGACAGGGCGGTTGTCAGAATGGCTTACCAAGCCAAGGGAAGTCGGGAGGAGAAAGAGGGAGAGTGGGAACTGAGTCACCATCTATTTTCATCTGGAAGAACTGACCGGATTTCCACCTGTTCATTGTAGGACAGAGCATGTTTTTTTCACAGAAGTCAGCAATCTTCAAACAAACTGAGCAACAAGAACGATTTCATCAAAAATCTCACTTGAGAAAAGCTTTTAAGATGTTAAAACCTTGCACAGATTTCTTAACGATTCCACTGAGAAACCAGTTGCAGAAAGAACTGGTGAGTCACTCGTTCTTCAAGTTTCTTCCTCCAGCAAGAGGGAAGGGGGCTTCACGTGAGCCTCTGGTTCAAAATCAGCCTTGGGGTGAAGATTAGGCACCATGTTTGCTAGTGGAATTACAGGTATCCTTTTTACAAAGTACCATTTTCTGTCTAAGGAGCACAATCCTCTACTCATTTGAGTCCGTTATGGTCTGTTGAGTCAAGCATGACTCCTGGTGACCACAGAGACAAGTCCCTGAAGTTTTCCTGGCAATGTTTTTGGAGGTGGGCTGCCCTGGCCTCCTTCTTCCTGGGGCTGAGAGAGAGGGAGTGGCCCAAGGGCACCCTGTTGGCTTTGTGCCTAAGGCAGGACTAGAACTCATGGCCCCCTGGTTTCTAGCACCTTTATCCACTGCATTAAACAGCTTCTTTCTACTCATTTAAAGGAGATGAATTAGCATTGAAGTCAGGGAATTTTCCAAACAGACAATACCATTGCATCGTAAAGAGCGGTATTTGGGAGAGAATTATATGAGGAGGAAGCAGAGTTGAGAAACACGGCTTTGATGTTTTTACCATCATGCAATCAGGATCCATCTTGATCTTAGGAACCTTCAGTTGTGAACTTGTCAACACAACTGCGTTGCCAGCAAATATGAAACATGAGATCACAGGTAACAAGGTTAAAATGCACCAAACTGGGGGCTGGCCTGGTGCTCCTAGCAACGTCATCCAAAACTGCATTGGGGGGGTTCTTCTACTGAGAGGGCAGGTCTGAGGACCTGGGCTCACGAATGTCCGCAGGGTGCGTAAAAAAGGCAAGGTGGTGGCCAGGACTCTGTGATCAGAGCTCTGCCTGTTTTTGCCCACAGAAACAGGCAGAGCTTGGGTGGCACCACTGAGGCCGCCATCTTGACCTTTCTGACCACACCCTGTGGACCCCCCTGCTTGAAGTGCCTTGCCTCGGACCCAGGTTCGGCTCCACCTTCCTAGGAGCGCAGCTCTGATACTCTAGCTGCGGAAAAAGACCTTCCTGCGGGTTTATTTAAACGTTTATCACCCAAGCAAATGGTCTCAGTGCAGGAAGGGCAAGCAGCTCCCCCCCCCCCCCACTCCGCCCCGGATCAACGCCATCCCCACTGAGCAGGAGAGTATTCCGGGCCCTTTGGGGATTAAAGGCAAGACCTTAGAATCAGGGTTGCTGCGCATCATTCCGTCATTTGGGAAGGGTGGCACGGGGCCACCCAGGACTTCGCTGCGCGAGCGCTCAAGGTCCGGGGCGACCCCGCTGCCGTGGCCGAGAGCAGGGGGTTGCCCTCGACGGGCGCTGCTGCCGCCGCCTTCCTGGGCCCCGGACCCCGCCTCGTCCTCCCGCGCCCCCAGACCCGGCTGGCCACCCAGCCGCCGGAGGCTCGCAGCCGAGGGCCAGCGCGGCGGGCCGCCCTTCCCTCCGGCCGCGGGGCCGCCCCTTCCCGCGTGCAAGCGGGGGTGCTTACCTCCAAGCCGCGCCCCCCTCGCCGCCTCGGTCGACGGGGCCGGGGCCGCTCCCTGGCGCTGGGATCCGGCGCAGCGCTCGGGCGCGGCGGAGGGAGCCTCGCCGCTTTCAAATTTCGCGGGGCGCGCCGAGCCCGTGGGCGCCTCCGCTTCGCAGTCCTTCGCGCGGCGGGCGGCGGAGAGTCCGGCCAGCTGCCTCCAGCACCCGCCTCGCTCGGCTTCTCCTCCCCGCGCCCCCGCGCCCCCCCGCCCGAGTTTGCAAATCTGTTGCTCTGCTCCGCGCCTGATTAACTTTCCCACTCCGGGCTGCGGGCCAAGCCCCCGGTGGCACGTGGACTTGCAACGTGACTCGCTCCCACCCCCACCCGCCCCCCCGACTGGGAAACTTTTGCCAAATAAAGCAAAGCCGGGAGCCAAAAACAGACAGCCACGCACTCGCGGGAGGGCGCGGGGGGGGGGGGGGCGCGTCTTGCAAAGTGTTGCACAAGCCGCGCGGGGAGGAACTGAGCAAGGTGAGGCGAAGATGAAAAGCTCCGAGCGGGTTGGGAACATCCGGATTTTGTGTTGTTGTTGTTCTCGTTGCCAGTATAAGCTGACATCACCAGTCCCCGGGGGGGGGGGGGGGGAGACGGTCGGCAAAAAGGAATTTGTCCAGTTCAGATCAGGACTCCTGATGACTGGCACAAGATTTTGACGAAGAGGGTTGGGTATCAACGAGAAAATCATGAATTCGCCTTTAGAAGAACAATAGCTAGATCCAAAACTTGATTTGTGGAGGTGGGGGTCTTGGTGGGTCTCCCCAGCATCCAGTACGAGCCCGATGATATCCTGCGCAGTGCATAAGGTCGTTGTGCAAATGATGTGAAAATGCGTGTCATTTGCAAGGCGGTAGGTAGCATGACACAAGGCTTGTCCCTTGTCCCTGGCCCCCACCTCTGTGGCCCTGGATTTAGGGAAGAGATCCTCTGCCATCCTCCCCCCAGAAATCATGGGTTTGGTTCCAACGGGTGAAGAATGCTGTGTGACCCAGAAGCTGCACATTGAGTGTAGACCTGGAATACGGAGGGCCCAAATGTAAGTGATTTTGACAGCTGATTGAGGGGCTCATGAGGGCCCCGTGGGTGCGGCATTATTAATTTATTTATTTGGTGGCTGGTACAGGTCTCCTACGCTGGACCTCACCAGGCATTCCCTGGCTTTTCATACAAGCCACGTGTTGCTCCCCCTTCTTGATGCCCGTGGCTGTTTCCATGGCGAACGGCCTTTCATTTTCATGCCGTAACAGCAGCCCTGTGAGGTAGGTTGGAGTGATGGAAGGCAACTGGCCCCAGATCACTAAAGGAGTTTCTGTGGCTGAAACTGACCTGAAATTTAGAGTTCTTTACTCCTCGTCTATTGCTCTAACCCAGTGTTTCTCAACGTTGGCCACTTTTTTTTTTTTTTTTTTCAACTCCGCCCATCTTAAAGTGGCCAACGTTGAGAAACTGCTCTAAGCAGTAGAAGCCGCTGGCTCTGTTATATATGACAGAAAGAGAAAATAAAATTGCTATCTATCCCACCCCTAGACATCTGTTTCTGTTTGTAAAGAGAGGGAGGTGAACAACTGTTAGGAGAGGCGGTCACCCTGGTGCAAAGGCACCATTCCTTAAAAATCCTCTAAATCCTTCTTAAAAATCCTCTACTGTCTGTGATGCTAGAAAGACATCAGGGTGGCATTTTTGAGCCAGGCCTTTCCCCAACTCCCCAACCACGGGAATAGGTTGCTGTCTGGATGGTGCTGAGGGGGGAGAAAGAAAAGGCCCCCCAGAGCCTGGGATGGGATGGCGTGGGGAGGGAAGACGTTGGCGCAGGCCGCTGGTCCGAGCAGGAAACAGTAAGATGGTCCTTCTTTAGGAAACCGGACAGGGACTGTGAGGCTGGCTAGGCCTTCATCGGCCCTGCGGTCCAGATAGTCAGGAATGCTTCAGTTAGCCATGGAGTTTCGCTCTGTGTCATCATAGGTTTGGCATGAAGCACGTGAAGAGGCAGCCCCCCCCCCCCCCCAGCCTTGTCAGATTCTGAGTCATGAATCATGACTCTTCACGCTAAACCTTGACACTCCGATCCTTCTGCTTTTTTGCACCCGTCCTTGTTTGGCACTGAAGCTCTCCTTGGTGCACGGAGGTCATGCTGAGGGGGCCACATGTTCCCTGTGGTCTCTGGTGCCGCCTGTCCCACCCCAGTGAGCATCCTCACTTGCCTTCAACCGGCTAGTGCCCCTTCCGGTTGGCAGAGGGGGGAGTGCTGCCCCTCCCCTGGCCCCCTTCTTTGTCCCTTGCTGGGAAGAAACCCCTCTTTGGTGCAGTGTAAAAACAATGGAGGCCTTCCCGTCAGGGGCCAGGGGAAGGAGACCCCCCCGGCTCCCCCTTTTGCAAGGCTGATTTTCTCTGCATTTCCCCCGAAGCAGCAGCAGACTGAGAAGCATCCATGGGATGGTAAGAAAGTGAAGATGGTGACCGTGATGTGTCCCTTTTTAACGTGCATCGAGCTGGCTAATTTCTAGATGTCGCTGGTGCAGTGTGCAATTCCTGACAACAGCGCCATGATGTCAGTCTTAGGCCCATCCCGTACAGCTGCATTTCTCAAATTTAATTTCCTACCACATGGATTTATTTATTAGAGGTAGGGTGCGGCATTCTCGGACCAATTGCTTGTCCCAGGGTCATGGTGTAAGAAAGGATGTTTGGAAGGTGAACCTAAATAGACTGGCCTCTCAACTGTGGGTTTTCTGAAGGCCCATCAGACAGAGATGATTCTCCTCTGAGAATGCAGACCAAGGACACAAAATGTTAGAGAAATATAAGAAGAGGCTCCCTCCATGGCTCCATGGCCCCTGCAGGAGACCATCCTCATGTGACTTATCTAACTTTGGAATGGCCCTCATGATATCCTGGTAGCTTCTTCTGTGGAACAGCTATGGCTCCATCCTTTTAATGCTGTCTTATTGTCTTTCAGTGGGGTGCCATTTGGGGAGAAAAAGTCATTCCACCAGATCGTCGGATTGGGCCATCATTGTCCTAAAGACACCTGTCACGTCATGACTGTCTGTGGAGTTATTTTATGGCTGCCTAAGTTAGAGACTTTCCATGTCTCGTCTTTGGAGCATCATCTTCCTTCTTCCCGTGAGGGCTCTCGGGCTCACCTCACATCTGACATCATGGGAGTTTATTATATACATGACTGGAAGTACAAAATGTAATGCAATCCAGGTGAGCTTACGGTTACAGGTAAATAGCCTCCCCTCTGAAATTCAGATGACCCTGAACCCTGATCCTGACCTGGTCTTCTGATCCTTCTGAACCCTGATCCTGACCCTGGTCTTCTGGAAGGCTGTTTAAACTTGGTTTCCCCCCCGAGCATAAAGGCCAGGATGTCAGGGAGCCTGATGTATGTGTGTGTTTTATGGAACTGTTATGAAATGCCTCAGTTATTTATTTTTTTTCCCCTTGTACTTTTACAATTGTTTTCGTAACATTGTTCGCCGCCTAGAAAGTGATGTATTTAAGATGGGCGGCTACGTAAATTTTCTAAATAAAATAAATAAATACACGTAGCCTTTACTACTCCCACCCCAGCCCCCCAGGGATTCAATCTTGACCTTAAAAAGAAAGAACATTATTTATGTTACACTTCAGTCTTCAACGTACTACGTACAGGGTTCTAATACGACTCTGTGGGGTCAGATAACAGGTGTTTGCTTTCTGTATGATAACAATTTCCCAAGTGTTATCAAAGACACAGTTGCTAGCTGGTTCTTGAATATAAGATTACGCTTAACGCTTTATGAACTGCTGCAGATCTGTTATTTGCACAGGTTCTGTGGTCGCTCTCTCAAACAGAATCAAGGTTCAGAACCTAAGAGGCCATTTTAACTCTTCTTGTAATCGCCAAAGTTGCTTCGATTTATTCAGTTTAGACAAGTTAAATCAGGTTGCTCTCCTAACCAATACTGCAAATGAAGTTTCAGCAAGGTGAAGTTGCCATCCTTCTGCTGTTCATTGATTGTCTTATATTTTAGAATACGTTTTCACCCTAAAGCGCAATTGCTTCAGGATAAGTGGGACTGCCAACCCGTGATCTCGATCACACATGGTACTGAAGCATGGATTGCTTTACTATTTCTTGAAGTCAGAAATATGGTAGTCAGTAAGCTGGGGTGCGCAGCTGTGGTGGGGTGGCCAAGGTTCTGGAGTTCTAAGAGGTGAAATTTTGCTCCCCAATGAATACTTCTTTGCTCCCCAAAAAATTCTTACTCCCCAAATGCAAAAAAGAAGAATACTTGGCGGGGCTCTGGGAACTATGAAGACAATGCTGGGAGAGATGTCCATACTGGAGGCATGTGTGTAAAAAAAAAATCAAGATGGTGTCCATGACTACTTAATGAAAGCCCCTGGTTTGTGGCCAAAGAACAAGTAGAGGAATGACTGTGGGCCAAATTATGGCCATGAAGCCTTCCACAACTTTATAGCTTTACGCTTTAGTGTTAGGAGAGGCCGCAGGTGTCGGAATGAAAGGTGAGGACCAGACAAGAAACGAATGGATGAGACCAGGCTTAGGAAAAAGGTGCCAGATGTAATGGTATGTGGGAATGACCTTTGGAGACCGGGGGAAGAGATGCTGCCTAGGGAATGATCAGATAAGAGAGGGCATAGCCCGCAGCTGCATGATGGGAAGAGAAAAAAATTTAGAAACTGATCAGGCGGTAAAAAGGGCTGGGGGGAGATTTGTACTATCAGACTTGCAAGATTCTGTTAATGTAGCCTTACAATAAAGTAGAATTAGCTCATCTGGTTGTGTTTCCTGTCTGGTCTACCTGGGGAGGCTACATCAAACTTGCAAGTTTTGAAAGTACAAATCTCCTGCCATCTCTTTTATAGCCGTCTGAGTTTCTTTCTCTTCCCATTATGCAGCTGCGGGCTATGCCCCCTCTTATCTGATTGTTCCCTAGGTAGCATCTCTTCCTCCCAACGCCCTTGGTCATTCCCACATATCATTATACCAGAAGAGGTTTGTGCTCCAAAGAGGCATGTGGTTGGCCACTCTACAAAAACAAACTTCGGAAAAAATATCAGACTGGATGGTCACCATCTTAATGGAGTTGGGGGGTGGATGAAATGGTGGGCAAAAAGGACAAAGCATTTCCCTGCAGTCAAAAATCCTTTGCTGTAGAAAAAGCTATTGGAGGGAATTGTATCTGTTGCAGTGTAACATGTAGTTTAACCCTGAAGTAGGAGCCCTCAGTTGGGGCTCTAAATAAAGGCAACCTGAAATATCTTTGACGTTCTCTATTTTCTCCAACTCAGTGGAATTTGGAAAGAAATTAGATGAAGGAGCTCAAGACTCTTTGTGTTTGTCCACCAGCAGGACAATCCTCTGAAAACTGAACCGAAGGGAGCCCCATGTGGTGTGGCTACGGAGAAGGACATCCCCTCCAAGGCACCCCTATGAGAGAGGCCACCGAGCAATGGCTTGAAATGCTATTCGTTGTGCCATGTTGAAGGCCATGGGACCCAGAGCAGAGCTGCTCTAGAAGGAATTCCAGAAGGTCTCCAGCTTCTTTTAAGGAATGGTGGGTGGGAGTGGTGATGATGACCTCTCTGTGATTCATGTGCTGCTCCCGCCAGTGGCGGGTTAGCAAGGTGAAGGCCTACTCACTTCTCCTTTGGCAACCTGAAGACAAGGAATTTCCCCCGTCCAGGGTTCAGCTCCAGGTCGAAGCCCCTAAGGGTCCTGGCTGCCCGTTTTTCCAGCTTGAAGAACGTAGGGCTGGTGCAGCACCTGCCCCTTCCTCTCCTCCAAGTGAGCCTTTGTGTTGCAGTGTGACAATTTCCTCACATGTTCAAGTTGTTTGTTGGGTTTTAGCTCTTCCCTGCAAGTCTCTGGAAGTGTTTGATTAGTCATCCGGGCAAACCCCAGTGTTTCTCTATCGGGGTGGAGGAGGGTGGCGGTGCAGGCTTCGAACTTGCATAAACAAACCAGAATACTGTGATCCACCACCAGAAGCTGCATGCAAAGACAGACCCTTTGATTTAAAGAACTCTGAGCCCAGAAATGTGCTTTGAGCCTAAACCCGGTACACACCCTCCTCTCCTGACTCCTAGCTTTCTTCATCTGAGTGGGCTAATTTAGGATGAGAAGGGAATTGTTGAGCTGCTGCTACAGTTAAACAAATGGGAGAAAGAAATCTAGCCTGATCTTCTCTGATCATTATGCATGTCTCACTAAAATCAGAGGCAACTTCTGTCTATTTCTGCCTTAGGCCCCAGCAGCCTTAGCTCAGCTCTGTACGGGAATTTGGTGTTGCTTCTGGATCAGCCCCAGAATTATCTGATTCTGTGCCATGGTGGCGAATTTATTTCTGGCTCGGCACAAACGCAACATCTGGAAATTCACAAAGCTGCAGGGGGGGCTGACCCTTTTCTCACAACCCACCCCTTGGATTCTCCTCTTTCCCCACCATTGCTAAGTGAGGTCCTCAGCAGAGCACAGAGAGAGCAAGTGAACAACTTTTAATTTCTTTTTCCCTGTCACAAAACCCAGCCAAGTGGGGCAAGGAAGGAAGAGAAAGGGTGAGACCCTGGATAGATACCCATACACACGTGCCCGTTGATGGGCACATCCAGAGTTCTCCCAGCTGCAGTGCGAAAACAATTGCAGATTGTTTGCAATTGTGGGAATGGTTTTAAGGGTGTGGGAAGGGGCTGAGCAATGACTGGTGTTGTCCTGGAAGACTTTCCAATGGCCACACCGTGGTCAGAGAGCTTTTTTCCTAGAAGAAATGTCACCAAAGATCATTTTCCACACAGAGATTCCGACCGGTCATTCCCAGCTGGTGGAAAGATGCTTCACCGGGGGCTGGAAACTCCCCGTGCAGCAACTTTTATCTTCCTCAACCTCAGAGATAAACCGAGGGATGTGCCACGTTTACATTGTTTTACCATTTTGCCTTCTGATTCAAAGGCATTTTGTGAACAGCCATAGGCAATATGGAGGACATTTTGACCATGGGGAACCGTCTCCGCTGAGCAGTGATTTTGTGCAAGCGCCTCATAATGTCCTCAAACTTCCCCATCCGTGCCATAGTTCAAAAGGTGGTCTACCCGTGCTCCGAACCATATTGCGGAAACAAAACCAGAGTTGGGAAGTCTGTCTCAGCCATTTCAAGCCTACCTCAGCTTAGCCCAGTGTTGTCCAAACTTGGCCACTTTAAGATGAGTGGACTTCAACTCCCAGAATTCCCCAGCCAGCATGGCTGGCTGGGGAATTCTGGGAGTTGAAGTCCACTCAACTTAAAGTGGCCAAGTTTGGACAACACTGGCTTAGCTCAAACTACCTCACAGACTTGCAAGGACATCTGCAGGGGATGTAAAAAATGAGGATGGCAGCCATGACAGCCCCCCTACCCTGCAGATCCCTCTATGGGGTTGTAAAATGAAGAGAGACCCCCCCCAACTTCTTTGAGCAAAGGTGAGATATAACCTAACCAATAAAAATAAACACCCAAAGCTGCCTGCCGGCCCGTTTTTTTGGTTTTTTCCCCTTCCCCTGATGAGACATTTCCTAATTTTAATTCATGGCTGCCAACTTTTTAGAAGAAGTGGAAATGCAAAATGTAGGGCAGCGATAACACTGAGGCTACACCATCTTGGAAAATGTAGGTCAGGCCAGCGGTACGAAATATTTTACCACTGTTTGGAGCAGGAGGAAAGAGGCAGGGAGAAACCGTCAACCCACCCTGGGGGTTGTGCTTTTGAACGGGTTGTCCTCTGCTGAACCAGCCCATCCTCCTGGAACATCCAGAACTCTGGAGCCAAAAATAACAAGAGGATCTCGGAATGGAGAACGGGAAGGGAGGACCAGCTGGGTCTCCCCGTTCGCAACCTTCCTGCTCTTGCAGAGCCCAGAGCCTGTGGCTTTCCCCCCTCTGCTTTCAATCCCCCACCCCTCTGATATTGAAGCCAAGAGTTTTTTTGGATATTCACTTGCGAGAGCTGCAGCCAGAAAGGAGAAAGAGAGGAGAGAGAGGAAGAGGCACGGGCCATTGCTGCTGCTGCGGTTGCTCCCCCCATCTCTGGAGAGAGCCACAAAAATGGACTGGGGTGGAAGACCATCGGGCCGTGTGGCTGTGCAAGATGAGCCCAAAGTCTTTGCTATGACCCCTAAAGCATCAGGTTCAGTGGGCCCCGTGCTGAGAATCATGAAGCTTTTGTTTTCCTCAGCAGCCTCCCCCAAATAATCCCATCGATACAACGGCACAACTGGTGAAACTAGACTACTTCTTTATCGTTCCACCCAAAGTTCTGCAGAAGGTTGGCTGAGCCACCAGGCGATTTCTGACTGGCTGGCTGGAGGGAGCATTTGGCTTGAATGAGCCAAGCAACCGTTTCCTCAAAGAGCTTGCCTTTCACTTAGCATCCACCACCTATAAAACTCAGGCCAGCGCTGCAGACAAGAGAGAAACAAAAGAAGGGAAAAAGAGAAGGAGCAAGGGGACCCTGCCTATCAACATCCAAACAGGAGGCCAAGATGTTTTCTCTTCAGTTACATTCTCTACAATCAATTATGCAGATGTGCAGAAACCTAAGGGTTTATTCAAGGAGAAAACAACCAGATTAGCTGTACTGACTTGATACAGAATGTTGCATGGTTGTGGTTTCCCTTATATTTCATGTGGAGAATCGCCTTCATTGGTTTAATCTCCTCCTTGAAACCTTCCCCAGATGCACAAATGTCCAGTTATGCAACTGCGGCTTCTGTTTCAAGGACTGGTAGAAGTTTTGTTCTGTATTTCTGGCCTTTGGGCAAGACGATCTGAAGCACAGCTCTTTCGGTTGTTCTTAGAACGAGGTCGGAGGGAGAAGGACCTGATGAAAGGACACACTGGCCAAGCTAAGATGGGTCAAGATATTCCATATCTTCCCCCCCCCCTTTTTATTATGTTGTTATAATACATCGTATTGTTTCGATACAATGGTATTAATACAATATTAATTGAAAGTTATTGACATTCTATTATTTAGATAACTTACAGTGCTGGAAATAGAGAAAGAAGTATTCTATCAACATTGATTACAATTTAGGATGCCAATATTACAAGCATAAAATTATTTGACTTTTTCATCCAGAGTTGAGTATGAAAAAAACCTGCTGTAGATTGCATCAAAATACTTGTTGTAGGATAAAGGTTTTGAGTCTTGAGTTGATTACTAGGATTAAGGTCTGAGATGTTCCACCTCATAAGCACATTCCACGGAAGCTTTAGAAGGGGTCTGCCTGGTTTTAAATTGCCCCCCTCTTGGTTTGTAACGTAGTGTGAACACACTCCCATAAAGTGTCATTTTTGGAAATTTCAAGAACTTCTTTGAGCTGCCTTCTCAGAATGTTACTCTGAAGGCATCAGGATGTTCTGGCAGGCAACGGTCAACCAACAAAAACATTGCATCCTTCTGTCCGTCCACCCTGCAACATACATGCAGTCCTTCAAGAAGGAGGCAGACCTCGGTTTTGTAGACGTAGTTGATTTGCGTCATGACTCTCTGGAGCCTTTCATGTGACCTGCAGGGCTGATCCCAGAGGGGTCTGAAATCATGCCAGATGGTCTGTGGTATGTGTTACAACACAACCTTGGAGTTAGCCAGAAAATGGAGGGCACTGGCTAAACATATTTGTGATAAGGAACATTTTGATTCAGCCCCTTTTATAGAAAAGCTGTTTAAATGTCTTGGAGCTTGTAAGGCGCACAACAGGATCCTTGAGGGAAAAAAAGTTTGATTTGGAGCAAACCCCTCTTAACTGCTACCAAACATTGTCTTTTACATCAGGACCCATTGCATTGTGAACAATGTCAGACTCTTGCAGGGGATAGGTGGGTCACAAAAGTCAACATAGCTTATGGAGTCATGTCAACAAAGCCTGTCACACGCAATACATGTAAAAAAAGGGTGGGTTTCTATCGTGCAATTGCACCTGCCAGCTTGACTTTCTGGACTCCCCATGAATGTTCCTGAACCCTTGGTTTCCCCCCAAATCCCATTTGTTGCCTACCCCTATAATTATATTATATCCCACAATGTCCTGGATAAGTTCAGGAACAGGTTTCCAGGGGATTCAGAATTCAGGAAAGGACAACTGACAAAGCAGCGAGTTGCCCCACTTTGCTTAGACTTCTGGAATCTTAGAGTTGGAGGGATGGGCTCTTTGAGACCATGAAGTCCAACCCTGCCCTGTGGAGAAATGCCAGTTAGAGCAACCAGACCTAAAGTGGTGTAGCCTTCAGTGATGGGGAGGCCACCACCACCACCTCTCTGGATCACTGGTTCCTCTGTCAACTAGCTCTTCCTGTAAGGAAGATTTTCCTAACATTCAATCTGAATCTGCCTTCCTGTAGCTTAAATCTATTCCATGTCCTGTGTTTTGGAGCGATGGGGAACAGAACTTGACCTTCTTCCATGGGACCTCCTGTCAGAGATTGGGAGAAGCCTATCTCCTAATTCCACCAACCTCCATTCACAGGTTTTAGCTTCTAGTCCTCTCATCTTCCTTCCCCCTCTTCTCTAAATATATTCCAGTTTGCCTGAATCCATCTTAAAATGTGAAGCCCAGCTCAGGACATAGAACTCGAGGCAGAATGATTATTTCCCGTGATCTGGAAGTTACCCTTCTGCTAATGACGCCTAATTACATTTGCTTTTCTGACAGCCATATAACACAACCGGCTCAGATATATTGCGCAATCTAGCACCATTCCAAATCCTTTTCACAAGTATCTTTTCCAAGCTAGGTACCTCCTCCCCACCATCCCATACATCTGCCTTTGGCTTCTGTTTCATAAGTGAAGGACTTGGCATTTGTCTCTGGTAAATTTCATGTGGTGTGATTCATTTATTTGGTCTGGTGGTGAAGGCTCCAGGCTGGAAATCAGGAGATGGTGAGTTCTTCTCCCGCCTGAGGCACGAAAGCCGGCTGGGTGACTTTGGGCCAGTCCCTCTCTCAGCCCAACTCACCTCACAGGGTTCTCGTTGTGGGGAAAATAGGAGGAGGAAGGAGTGTTTAGTATGTTCACCGCCTTGAGTTATGTATAAAAATAAGAAAGGCAGGATAAAAAACCTAAAAATAAAATAAAATAAAAATTGGTACCATCAGCAGATCTGAGAGCTGTTTCTTTACCTCTTTCTCCAAGTCATTAATGCAAACGTTGAACTGTACAGACCCCAGGAGTGAATCCCGTGACACCCCACTGCCCTTGGATAACGAACCATGGGTGAGAACTCCGTCTGTGACTTCCGAGCTGGTGACGGACGTACTTCGTTGTCATGTCACAACGAGTTTGCTTGCTCATCAGAAAGCGTGGAGTTCTTTGCTGAAAAGAAGATAGACTCTATCGGCCGAGAGATTGTTGGACTCAGGTCCCATCCTGGCTGGGGATTATGGGACTTGAATTTAGAAGAGCGGCGGCCTGGGGAAGGCTGAAGCGGAATATTTTCCTGTTTCAGACACGTTTAAGAAATGAATCTTTGCAGCAGGAGAGATCCAATAGGTATCTGTCTCTGTTTTGAAGTTAACTTCACTTTCCCCCCATCCTCTGAAGTTTAGAGCGACGCCTGGTGTTTGCAGCACGAAATAATCCTCCTTGCCCTGTACACTGAAAGGTTAGCTGGGATCTATTCCTCCCGGGCAGTTTTAAACAGGATTTTCTGATATTCTCCCCTTTTGTCCTTGTTTTAAACGTAGCCCTGTGCAACTGGACAAATTGCCCCGAAATGACTTTGCGGGTCTGGCGGCCGTGAGCTTCTGGGAAGCGCATCTCAAGAGCAGCGTGAAATAGCAGGGAATGGAGCTGAAAACAAGGATGAAAGAGTCGAAGAATTAAAAAAGAAAGAAAGAAAGAAATTGCAACTCAAAAACAAAGTGCAGAAGGTCACAAAAATTGCAATCTGCCGGATATTGGAAAGGAACTAGAAGGCCAGGTCAGAAAATGTCTGGCTATTCTGAGTACCTTCTAAGCGGCAAATTTTAGGGCTACAAAAATCCAGGCAATCATTAGATGGTAGCGAAGAGATAAATAAAATCCTTTAAAAAATCTGAATTTTTTAGCAGCCCAGATCCGGCAGTTCTACAGTTAATTACAATATCTTTCTTTGCATCAGAACCTACACCCCATATCAGAAATTAATATTTAGGTTAAGGAAAAAACAGGATCAAGAGAAAAATAACTTCTGCTCAAGGTATGATATTTTTGCATATGTTTGAATGACACGACACCGTTGGAATAATATGAAAACACATTCAATGTGATTTTATCCCCCGGGGAAGTAGCCATAACTGCACGCACGATGGCTTTCTTTCGATGGGCCCAAGGTGAAGTTGGGTTCTCATATTAATTAAAAGTTAACACTTATTTAATTCTTATTATTGGATTCTTATTACTGAAATGTATTGATGAATTACATTAGGTTTTACATTTCTTCGCTGTGCATTGCCCATATCTTAGGGCAGTGTTTCTCAACCTTGGCAACTCTAAGATGTGTGGACTTCAACTCCCAGAATTCCCCAGCCAGCCTTGCTGGCTGGGGAATTCTGGGAGTTGAAGTCCACACATCTTAGAGTTGCCAAGGTTGAGAAACACTGCATTAGGGTGATATACCAAAAGAATGAAATAAATATAAGGAATAGCTTGGCCAGGTTCTGTCCAAAACAGGTAGAGCTTGATTGCACCGTCATGGCGGCTCTCTTGACATTTCTGACTATACTTTGTAGACACCGCTAGATCTGGGCTCTTGGATGGCTCAGACCTCGGTTCCCCCTCTCTCATCTTCCTTGCAATTCTTCCTGAAAGCCCTAAACATTAAAGAGAGAAGGGGAGAACCCAACCAGGTCAGCGAATAGCCAAATGTTTGTGTGGTTTCTTTAGGTGGAAGGTTGGTCAGCTTCAGAGAGAACGACTGTCTTGAAAGGATAACTCCCCGACGGGACAGGACGGGACACGAGAGATAGTGGGCAAAGGGTACCAAATTGCAACCCCTTGACCACGGTGCCATTTGATCACTAGGGGGCCCTTATGATCTGGGGGCTGCACTGAAGGCAAAGCCTTGGTGATTTAGCACAAGGAGAGCATTAGGAGCACATCAACAATGGGATGGAGTTTGCTGCTCCCAACCTGTCTCGCCTTTCCTCATTTTCTTCACCACCAGGCCCCACATTCAGCCCCCTGGATTTGTGGCATAGATCAGCAGATAAAGTAGACTTTGTTCTTTCTTTGAGAAGGACTCAGCAAAAAGCAAAAAAGGTGATCGTACCATGATAAAGTAAGAGCTAGAGATTGCAGGAACGGGGCACAGTTTGGTCTAGCAGTGAAGGCACCAGGCTAGAAAGCAGGAGACGGTGCGTTCTCCTCCCACCTCAGACATGAAAGCTGGCCAGGCGACTTTGAGCCAGTCCCTCTCTCAGCCCAACTCACCTCACAGGGTTGTTGTTGGGGAGGAAATAGGAGGAGGAAGATGTATGAGGTATGTTCGCCACCTTGAGTTATTTATACAAATAATAAAGGTGGGATTAAACATCTAAAAAAAAAAATGATGAAGGGTGGACTGGATAGCTCCTTCCAGTATCTGAAGAGATGTCCCACAGAGGGTCAAGCCCTGTTTTTCCTCTTTCCAGGATAAAGGGGAGTCTGCACTGATGGTCACTGGCTTCAAATGGTTGCTGAGACCGAATGCGGACCTTTGCCCCTTTTTATATGCATGCAGTACGTGCAGAAATGGTTAAAAAGGGGCAGGGTTTTGACTGCCCAGTTGTGTCTGTTGCACTGAAACCAGTGAGTGTTACAGTGGATTCCCCAGGCAGGGTGCAGGACATGGAAGGATGGACTGCAGATAAAGGGAGAAAAAATTCCTAACAGCAAAGAACAGTTTGATGGTGGCCAGGGGTGTCCACAGGGGGTTCAAAAGAGTCAAGGTGGCGGCCACAACGGTGTGTTCGAAGCCCACAATGCACATAAAGAAAAGGCAGGCCTTTGATCACCTAGTTGTGACTGCCATTTTGACATTTTTGAACCCATCCCTGCCTACTGTCCTCATGGTGGGTCTAATGATCCAGAGGGATGGGGGGCTTCTTCCATTGGGCAAGCAAAGGCTAGACCATCTTCCATCTGGGAAGCTTTCATTCTTCCTGCCCTGGGCAAGGGGGTTGGACTTGCCCCTTCTGGCTCAAGGGTTTTATGAAACACAGGTGGCTCATGGCTTGTGTTTTGCACATTTATTCACCATAGGGTAGGTAATGCTCACGGCACCTTTGTTTGGAAGCCAGAGGAAGCGTTCAGTTGAGTTCCTTCCAACAAGTTCCAGCACAGGGTTTCTCCCCACTTGGATTCCAAAGCAGGTAACAACAGCACATTAAAATTCAGGGTCCGATGTCAGATGGGCGATGGAGAAATGTGGTTTTCCTGACCCTCAGGAGACTGCGTCCCTCGCTTGCATCCTCGCCCCACAGCCTGCAGAAGAGCAGGTGCATCCAGGGAATCGGTAGGGCATTCCTTCTCGCTGTACTTCTTTTCATCAAAACAAAAACATGCCTCGTGGAATTTAAAACCTCCTGTTTTTGTTCACTTCATACACACCACTTGCAAACTGGTTTTTCCTGATTATATTTTAAGGTGGGTGAGGAAGGGTGGTGCTGACAGAAAGACCCGGCCTGTCCTACAGGTTGATCCCGGCTTGACTTGCAGAGCTGATCTAGAAGCATGAGGGAGTAGAGGGTTGTGAGTACCTGCAGGGTCAGGTCAAGAGGTGAGTAGGAGAGGGTTTTGTTTGGCTTTGCACGTGTGTAGGATACTCTACTGCAGTGTTTTTCAAACTTGACAACTTTAAGCTGTGTGGACTTCAACTCCCAGAATTCAGAAGGAATTGAAGTCCACACAGCTTAAAGTTGCCAAGTTTGAAAAACACTGCTCTACTGCATCTTCACAGTGTTTATCATCCATATGAAGCTGCTGGTGAATTGGAAGTAAGTGTTCTCCATTGTTGGATAACGTATTTCTACTTTCTCCTTGCAAACTGAAACAGGCCACGTTATAGAAATGCTGAGCCAGGATTCAGAAATGGGCTAATTCACTTGGACCCTAATTCAGAGCAATCTGGATGATTTTGGTGCAGGCCGACATGCACTTTCGTGGTCTGAATTAATCCAAGTACGATTTGGGTCCAAGTTGGAGATTTGTCCAAACCGTTCAGACGTTTGAACTGAATCAGAACACTTTCCCAAATAGTTTCAAACATCCAAATCATTCTGAATGCTTGAATGGAATGAAACTCAGTTTGCACATAAGTAGCATTCACCCTGTTTTTGTTGGGGTTGCACTCAAGAAAAAAAAATTTGTTCCTCACCTGGGAGGAACATATTGCGAGATCTGGCACTGTCATAAGAGACCCAGGGGGTTTCTGTGGCACAGAATGTATTTTAGCTCTATGTTACTTTGCCAATTACACTCAGTTCCAAGCAGGGTGACCCATAATATGCTAACTGCCTGATCTGATTATTGCAATGTACGCTTAAGAGACTTCATGCTCCGCATGGCAACATTTTGCAAATGATGTGAGTTCAGTAATGTATTTTGCATCAGTTGCTGACGCAAATTTCATAATTTGTGTCCTCTGTGTGATGACGCGTGCGCTGTCACTTGCCCTCCCTTTTGTGAATGAATGAATGAATCCATGGACAGCTCTTGAAGATGGTTCGGAAGTTTTAATTGGCACAAAAGGAAAGGCCAGGAGATGGTTGGTTCATGATGCACCAAGATTTGAAAAGCTTGATTGTCCTGCTGATTCTTTGAGTCCTTTTTCTGTGTATTTCTTTCACAGAGGAATGAAGATGACCTAAACAGGAGAAGATTTTGAGGCACTCGTGCACAAGAGCTTTGCCCCCGTTCAGAAGCAGCCCTGGACCTGAATGAGTGCATGAAGCCAGCTGTTTCTGGGAGCAATCAAGTCTCCTGTTGCCTGCAATTCATGCTACCATATGAAGGAAAGTCCATGGTGAGATGAAAAAGACAAAATGGAAACATCCAGGCTGGCTACCACCTTCCTCAGACAAGGTCTACAAGCCTTCCAAAGTCCCAAATGGCATGTCTGCAGGTTTAAAGCCAGGCTTGGAGAAGAAGGGAGGTAAGTCCCAAGCAATGAGAGGGTCCAGGAACAGGGTTTGTTGAGGGCAGAGAAGAAGCAGCCCAGGAGCTGGGAAGGAAGATGAATCAAGACTTTCTGCAAGCGAGGAAAGTGACTGTTCAGCAGCTCCACGTGGCTGTGGCACCGTTGAGAAAACATCAGCCTTGCTTGGGTTTCAGATGAACTCCAACCAGAAGAAATGGACTCAGCTCCCAGAAACAGTTGGCATCATTCGGGTCCAGAGTTGGTTCTGAACTGGTGCAAAGCTCTTGTGCGGAAGTGCCTCAAAACTTTCCCTGGTTAGGTCATCTTCATTGCTCTGTGAAAGAAATACACAGGGAAAAAGCCTCCCATCTTAAAGAATCAGCTGAAGGACCTGCCTCTCTCACTTCAGGAACTATGCTGGCAAGCCATTTAGGCCCTGAAGTGCATAGCCCATCAATCAAGCTTCCCAAATCTTGGTGTATCATGGACCAGCCATTTCCTGGCCTTTCTTTCCCGGCGTTGCCTCCTTCCCCTCCCGTCCAACGTCACCAACTTGTAGGATCCACCAATCCCTCTCCTTAACATGGAGCTGAACCTGGGAAGCAGATGAATTTTGACACCTGGCTAGAGGGGCTGGTCTAGCCATCAAGGAAAAGTCACCCCAGGCCTTGCACAGCCTGTTGGCAACTCATTGCAAGGGACGGAGGGGTGGCATGAGAAACAAGGAGACCATCTCCTCTTCTCCTGCCACTCCTTCCAACCACAAGGGCTGGAGCTGCCTCCTCATCTGCCAGTGGATCCCAGAACAGCTGACAGGCACCGGGGAGGGTGACACAGTGAGCTGAAACAGAGAAGGGAAACAGGAAATACTAGTTATAAATATACCTCAAGGACTCAGATGTATAGCTGGAATTCAAGAGCCCCGTGTTCTTGTTCCTGCCTTCTTCAGAAAGCCCATGTTTACATGTTGGTTCCTCTTTTCCTCCAGTCCTTGCATCCATTCTGTCTCTAGCTTTTTACTCTTTGCCAGCCTCCGTTCTGCAGTAGCCCAGTTACCTGACTGCAACTTTTTGATAGATTCCGCCAGTTTGCAGCAATGTAGGACTGTCAGCAAAAGAATAAGAGATCATAAAAGGGCTGTCATAATTCCCAGCTGGACGTGGCAATGTAGCCCTTCACAGAAAAAAGACGCCAATCTTTTCACCAATGTCTGGTATGAATGCCAATTTATGCTCAGAAGATTTGCAGAAGGCCTGTCAGCTTCTTGTCTGGGGAATGATCAGCTCAATTTTCTGGCAAACTCATTGGCTAAAGTTTTGGAGAGGCTGATTCAAAGGTATCCCAACAGAGTGATAGTTTCTAATATCTGAGATGAAGAAGAAAGCCCGCTAGTTTTTTAAAGAAAGCTACAGAATACCTTCAATTCATACAGAGAAGGTCAAGAAGATCTGTCCTGATGAGGAGAAGACAGTGACCATTGTCTGGTTTTCAGACTAAGAACACCCTCAGCAAAATCCCAAATCAAAGTCAAAATTTAAAAAGTCAGCAAAATCACAGCAAAGCTGAGGTTAGTTCAACTGCCCCTTGTCAGATTCCTTCCAAGCCTAAACCCAGTGCTCAGTTCCAGCCTTGCCCACAGCCAAGCCAAGCATCTCAGGTCATTGTGGGACCACCTTGCCTTTTTCTGCCTGTCTGTGGAGATCATCCACTTTCCGTCTCACTCTCCCAAAAGAGGCAGGGATAATCTTGGTGGTGCAAGGAAAGAAACAGCATACCATCCTGGAGGGCAGGTGCTGATCAACTATCTTATTTTGTTTTCCCATTGCTCAATATCCTACAGGAGGTGTTGGCATTACATCAGCTTGGCAGGGCAGGTCTCATAAATATGCCTCTCTCTCTTTTGGTAAGGCTGACACTTCAAGTTAAATATTAGCTGTTCTGAGTACTTGCTTGAGTAGGAATTGGTGTATAAATCCAGTAAATCAAATAAAAGCATTCCTTTCTGGAATCTGCACTGCATATTCTGGAAGGAGAACAGGGAGAGTGAAAGATCTGTCTCAGAAATAGTCTTTTAGAGTCAACTCCTTATTTTCCAGCTTTTTCCTCTTAATCCTACATTGCTAGAATATTTAAGGTTCTCATTCCTCTCCAACCGTAAAGTACAACGTACAGAGAAGAGGATATGCTGTGAAAAGCAAGAGGAAGATTTGCAAGAAGTTTAGGACTTAGCAGGACAATCCTATGCAGGTCCATGTTGGTCTATCTTTGCATTCAATGGACCTTATGCTATTGTAAGCCCATTTAGGACTGCATGCCTTAATTGTCCTGAAATCTGTTGGAAGTGAGCAGTATACATTTTTTGTTTAATTAAAGCAATAAACCTCATAAACATGGAGCACCAAGCTGCACCCAAACAGAAGCCTTGTAAAGACTTTCTATGCATAAAAAAGGAAGACTAGTGGATGGGGAATGATGAAAAAGAAGCCGATTCAGCAACTCTTTTCTTCCTCTACGTGTGATGCTGGTGGTGACGGAGGTGGCCTGGGGAAGGGGTTTCCTAACCGGCATCGTTACAACAGCAGAATTGTAGAGCTCTTTCGCACAATGCCTCCAGAGTGTTTTGCTGTGCAGCTGGCTTCCTTTTTGCTCCTTCCAGACAATGAACAGGAGAGTGAAAAAACATGGTCTTCCAGGGCTCTACAGCAGCAGTTTCTGGAGCAGTCTGTCTCAACCCTGGCAACTTTAAGACCTGTGGACTTCAACTCCCAGAATCCCCCAGCCAGCAAGGCTGGCTGGGGGATTCTGGGAGTTGAAGTCCACAGGTCTTAAAGTTGCCAGGGTTGAGAGACACTGCCCTGGAGTAATAGAGGAAGGTAAATAGCTATGCCCACCACTGTTTTCGGTACATGTTATCTGCGTTTGGCCACTCAGAAACAACACAGTGCTGTTGGTGTGAAGCGAAAGATACCTAGATATTAAGAGATATTGAATCCTGCATATGCTATCCCCTTTAAATGGGGTGATCGCTGCCTGGCACAGCTGGGTCTTCCCCCAACAGCTGCATTCGTGACTGCAGGCGACGGGGCAAAGGTTCAGTGACTGCCCGTGGGTGTGCTGGGGAAGAATAGGAGCACATCTGGGCACAAAGGCAGGCAGGAGTTTAGGGCCTTTTGGCTACCTGAAGCCAGGGATCATGAAATGGACAAGACTGAGGGGGGAAATGGCTAGGCAGCCTACCCAAGGAAGCTCTGATTTCGGTTGGCTGGAGGCAGGATGGGGCAAGAGTTCTTGAGCATGGAAAAACCAAGTGGCCCGAAGTCTGGCAGAACGCCAGCCTTGCGAGTAGCAAAAGTGTTTGCATTTTGGGCTGGGCTGCAGCTGGGCTGGCAGAAGAGGGTGGCATTGTGGGAGACGACGGGGCTGCCAAGAACCAGGAGCATATCCAGGGAGGGGAGTCCGAAAAGTCAAGGTGGCCATTGTGACAGTGTGTCCAGACCGTTTTTATGCATGCCATGACTGCTATCTTGACTTCTTAGATTCCTCTCTGGACTGTCCCTTTTTCAAAACCGAAGGGCACAAAAGCCTGGCGTGGTGGCCATGCGGTTCCTCTGTGCCGAACTTTTCAGACCAACGTGATTGCTCCCGGAAGTCCTTCTCATTAATTATCCAGTAAAGATAAAGCCGCCATCTCCTCCAATGGTCTTCCTTGCACAAAATCTAGTTTTTGAGTCCTCCCCCCTCCCCGCTACAGGCAACTTCTGGCCTTGTGCACTACGGGGCTTTAGCGCTTCAGGGAAAGTAACTTCTGAGGCAGGGTGTTTTCATTTCAGATCTTAAAAAGAAAGCCTACGTCCCTCTCACAGACGTGCGCCTGGTGCCAAAAAGGCATTGCTTTCAGACCGTCTCATCACTTGGGAACCTCAAGAATTGTATTTGGGGAAACCCTGCCAGAAAACAGCAACCAAGCTGGAGCAGAGGAGAAAAACAAGTGCCGGATCATCCAGCCTGGATGTAATTTAAACCGTTTGCGATCTTTGTTTACCAGCAAACTGGGGCAGGAGAGGACTGACGAATCTCATTGTACTGGCGTAAGATTAGCCTGTCCTCAAAGCTGAAACAGTCCTCTCAGCACAGAGCAATTTCTCCCTCGTCTGTTTTTAAAGAAACAGCCATCAGACCCTGCCACTGCCCGGCGAGGGAAGACGGAAGCTCTCGCCAGCTTCCTGAGGCTGTTCTAGAATAAGGGAACTGCAGGGGAAAGGCTGGAATGAGGACCACCCAAAAGCCACATCGGAATTACGATCTGATATTCGCTTATCATTTGTCAGGCCTAGCCCAAGGAACTCCAAGAGACAATGCCAATTCAGTCCAGCTCTGTTTATTAGCTACAACCTCTAGCAAGAATCTTCCCAGACTGAAACTCCAGCTCCCAAGCCATCCAGCCACAACAGTGTGAATTCCTCAGGGAGGTGCCAGTCTCGTCCTCTTGATCCTCCCACGCGGTGCTGGCGAGCTAAGAAAATGTTTGTATCCCTGAACTTGGCCTTCATAATTCCATTCCATCACATTAATAATAATAATAATGATGATGATGATGATGATGATGATGATGATGATGATGATGATGATGCAAAAGAAAGCAAAGATAGTACCAATAGTAACAGGTGCCTTGGGTGCAATCCCAAAACATCTGGAGCATCCCTTGAAGACCGTCGGCCTTGCCAAAATGACCAGTGCCAAAGGCAGCTTTACTTGGAACCACTTATATCCTGCGACAATATCTTTAACGCCATCAAACAGCATCTGCCTATCCCAGGTCCTTGGGAAGGACTTGATAGGTGGACAAAAATACCAAATGCAGTCTGAACATCTGGCTGACTGTGCAACCAACCATAATATGACCAGCAGCAAGGTGGATGGATTCGGTTACAGAGGTGGTAGGTGCACATTGGAAGACCTAAAAGACCAGGTTGGGGACAGATGGTCATGGAGAAAAATCTAGGGATGTGGTCACTAAGAGTTGACACCGACGATGGTGCATGGTCTATCAAAATCAGTTAAACTCAAGGGGATTTATTTCAGAGTAGACCCACCTGGAGCTGCCCTTTTTATTAGCTGCAGGTATATTCATTCCGTGGAGAAGAGGGCAGACCACATTCCCGCACAGAAGGACCTGCATCTTTGAATTAGCCCCCAGAATCTGTGATGTTCTCCCACTCTGGGGAATCCCAGTGTTTCTAATCTCCTAATAGCTGAGACAAATTGAAACTGAATTGGCATTTTGGGAAAACCCCATGGAGCAAGAGCCCTTATGAGGTTATAATAATCTTCCCAATTCCCTTCTTCCCCATCCTACAAAACCATGGGTATGTAAAATAAGAGCATCGATGTGTGACCCATTTCCAGTCAGTGCTGCCCTGAGATAAGAGAGATTGCTATTCATCTCTAATATACCACCAATTTCTTGCTTCTTAGAGCCGTGCAAAGCTAATGTGCATTGTGGAACATCTCTTTGAAGCATTAAAGCAGCCACCTCCTTTTGCAGGGCTTATGTTGCTGCTTTGGAAGAGATCCTCAGCAGATGTAGGAAGACTGTGCTTCTTCTGGGGCTTTTGGGAGCGTTACAGAGGACCCAGATGCTTTGGAAAGTGGTGTTAATGCACTTTCACGGATACTTTGCACAGCCTTTTTGCTGATGTGCACAGAATTACAGCAGGGGGCAGCACCTACATGACCGTGATTCATCTGGAAAGCTAACTAGGATTGTAGGTGGATGGGAGACCTTCAGGAATTCCAGGGGTTGTGGGCTAGACAGAGACGTTAAAAAAGAAGTCCTAGAAGAAGATAGTGGCACACCACGTCCAAACTCTTGCCAAGAACAACTACGCGGCTGTATCCACGCAGCCATCTCAAAGGAGTCTTTACTTTTACGCAGACAGACATTATGGAAATTACTTATGTTGGCTGGCCTCCAATTAGTATTATAAATTATGCTTGTCATTATTAAGCATCTTTGGAACCAGGACAACCTTCAGAGGGGATTGGGGACTATATAGGACATCCCATTTTTCAAATGATGTTACAGAAGGCCATATAAACAAGTATGGGCCGTTCTGCCTGGGATAATAAGATTTAACATCTGGACGTAGCACTCAGACATATTACCCCTGAGCATATCACTGAAAATCATGCATTTCTACTGACTAAAAATCACCAGGGCCATCATCTCTTGCCCTGAGAATTTACGGTGGCAGCAGCAAGAGAGAAAAAAGGGAGACCGCACGGGAGGTGGATCTCGGGGCGCAGACGGTTTTGCTGCGTGTAGGGAGAGCTTTACGCGACCAGGGCCAATATCTGGGCTGCAAAAATTCAGGCAGCCGCCAGATGGTGGGCAATTCCCTGTGGCTCTTTGCGGTCGTTTACTAGTTTTCAGATTTGGGCAACCTAAGCAGCACTCTTGAGGCTGTGCAACAATCTGCGATGTCACAGTAGGGGCTGGGTGAGGGCTGGGGGGCGGGTTATATGTTTCGGGGGGGAGTCGCAAAGAATTAGAGTTTTCTCTTTGCAGTCAGGAGCTGGTAGCCTGAGTACATATGCGTGTGGAACATATATACCCCATCGTGCTGTTCCCTTTCAGGGCAAACCTTGTGGTGTAGAATGTAAACAAGGAGCAAGTACTATGCCGAAGAAATTAAAGGCGTGAGATCAGAAGAAGAAAAGGAAGCAGAGCCAAAACTAGTTGACTGCCCCACTTTTGTAACCTTGCAAATTGTCCTTGTCTGCACCATGTCTGTGCAGGTTTGGCTCTTTAAACTGCTCCCATCTCCCCTCTTCAGGATCTCCTCAATTTTACCCAAGCACAGTTTTCATGGCCTTCCCCTTCCCCTGTCTTCCTTCATCTATTTGTTTTGCAATTCAGTCCCCCATTCATTCTTTTTCAGTGGCCAAACCAACCCCAACCTAGTTCTTTTGTGCCGGTCACCACTTTTAAACCGAAGCCTTTAATAAATAAAATGTTTTATTCTTGGTTTTATTTGGTTTCATATATTTTTAATGTATTTTACTGTTCTTAGCTTTGCTGTACGCCGCCCAGAGTCGCCTGTGGTGAGACGGGCGGCTATATACTGTAAATGGAACGAATGAATGAATGAATGAATGAATGAATGAATGAATGAATGAATGCAGTCCCCCTTCATTCACCAGCCATTCCTTCTTGACCCACAAGACCTCTTAAGTACCCCATTCCTGCTGTTTTCAACTGGCTTCTTCTGACAACCCCAATTCCCATATAATCACTGTCCTATTACAGGATGGGCAGAACCATGCCCTGGCAAACAGACATCGTTGCTTCTTCTCTTGCTCCTGGCTCGATGTTCAACCTTAAGCCTCCAGTTTATACTCATGCGCACTTTATTTCCATCATGCCTTGCCGTTATCACATTCAACAGCCAATCTTCAACTAACGCCGTATTTGAGCAAAGGATCCCATTTCTCAAGCTTATTCTTTTCCTCTGATGCTTTCTTTACATCAACACATGTGCAATGAACATTTGTGCATCCCACAAAGAACATCATCAGACCCTTCGGCCTGCATGTTCCCTGCCCTGCATGTCCCAAAGTTTGCTCCGTGTGGCTTCTCATATTCTTTCGATCGCCTTCTCTATCGCTCCTGGCTAACCCTGGCAGGAGACGTATGTGCTGATTACTCCGATGAAGTTGTTGTTAAAGACTTATTTGCAGATTGCAGGAAGAGAGCCTTGCAAGTCTAGGGCAGTCTTTCTCAACCTTGGCAACTTTAAGATGGGTGGACTTCAATTTCCAGAATTCTGGGAGTTGAAGTCCACCCATCTTAAATTTGCCAAGGTTGAGAAACACTGGTCTAGGGTAGCCAACAATCAGGAGGAGCCTAGGGAGACCTCTTCACATTTCATTAAAAGGCATAAGCTTTGTGAGCTGCAGAACCACCTTTGTTTGGTTCGTCTGATCTGACTTCGGTTTAGTTAGTCTGCTCCCAGGCTGCTCCTGATTTGGAGTTGCATTTGAGAGCAACGGGATCAGGTAAAACTGAAGTGGTGGCAAAAGCTCCATTTCAGACTGTCAAGCTGCTCTTAAAAATATAGGAATTTAGCCTGAAAAACCAGACAGCAAGTGGACGGCAAGCGCCAACGGGAATCAAGCACCGGGCCGGATTAAGACGAACGTCACAAGCTCATTGACGAAGGAATAAATGAATAGCGGATCACATCAAATATCCTCCCACACGGCCTGTTTCTTCCAGATCTGTTGCATTTTGCTCTGTGTTTTCAGGCCCGGCTACGACTGTTTGAAGGTTGCTAAGTCAAAGCATTGCAGATGAAGCCATTTCCCTTGATCACATTTGCAGACTGGGCCGTTAAACGTTTTTTTCTTTCGCGGGTTCATGCCAGTCTATGAATGGAGTAAAAGATGAAAAGGGGAAGAGCGAATAGAAAGATGGGGAGAAAATGCAAAATGCTTGACTTCCCCGGGGGAGAAATTGCAAGAGAGCAGCTCGACCACCACCTGTCCTATCACAATGTCAAGCAGGATTTTGGAAATACGTGGTGTCTCCTTCCATTTCTGAAGCTAAAATGTGGCCTTCTAATATTACGTGGCGGTTATATCCCCATTTTGTGGGTGCTGTAGTGTTTCTCCCATCCCTGACTCGTCGCACAACCACACTCGTAAAGTGTGCGGAGCAGCGACTGAGACCGACGAGCTGACAGTAAACACACCCGTCGGTTGTTCGCAGCCTTTCGACAGACAGCCCCAGACTTTTTAAGGTGGAATGGCTGGTGGGTCTGCTGCCCTCCCCAGGAAACCGGCCGAGTCCCCCGGCAAATAAAAACCAAGCATGATGCAGCCGAGATAAACGAACCCAATCAGGATCCACACCGGATTGGACACGTGCCTTTTCACTGCGGGAAGAAAATGGGAGATTGTAACAAACTGGGAGGTTGACGAGGGAAAGAAAGGAAACGGAAGAAGACGCCCTGTTAGGATGGACTGTAGAAATTAGATTATACAGCTGATCGTTTTTCGTCGAAGAAGAAAAGCTGTTTTATTTATTTCGTGAGGTTTAGACACTGTCAGGCTCCAAGGTGACTCTGGGCAGTTCACAGTTCAAAGCAAACAATATAGCAAATGTGATACCCAATATACAAAAGGCAACTCAACCACAAAGCTGAGTTTATTTACGCAAGAATAGCAGGACCGAGCGGCTCCCTCAGGCTGGGTGAGATGATTTGGGATGGGGCCCCTCTCCTCCTGCAGGCGCCCTCTTGGCTGCTTCCCTGGGCCCCCTGCTCAAAGGTGCCCCCACTGGGAATTGTCTTTGAGCCCCCGCTTCACCCCAAGAAGGAAAGGCACAGGGTAGGTGAAGCCAAGGGCTGGTGCTGAGAGGCATACCCAGGGCAGAATTGTCCCCCATCCCAACCTGGATCAATTCAGGATGGTGCTTGTGACCAGGTGGTTCCATCCATCTTGAAGAAGACAACGGTGTGCCCCCTTCTCCAGAAGTCATTGCTGGACACAACAGCGCTGGGTGATTTTCATCTGGTCTCCAGCTTTCCCATCTTAGGGAAGGTTGTTGAGAAGAGGCTTGGGTTTCAGCTTTAGAGGATGAAAGTGGGTTGTCTGGACCTTTTCAGTTGGGTTTCAGGCTGGGACATAGTTCAGAGAAGGCATTGATCAAGCTTGCCATTGACCTATGGCAGAACCAAGGTAGTGGCGATGCAACTGTCCTCGTTCTCCTCAAACTCTCAGTGGACTTCAGTGCCACTGATCTGGTATCCTTCTGGGCCAAATGCAGGGACTGGGAGTGGGAGGCCCTGTTTACAGTGGTCCTCCTCCTTTCTCCCAATGCACAAGACAGGGTATAGATGAAAACGACACCTTAAGGTTTAATATTCCTCCCCAGTTCCTCCCATAACCAATTTGTATATAAGTTGCCCTATTTCTTTGGCAGCCTCAGCCTCCCACAGATTTTAGATGCTGGCTGGGGAATTCTGGGAGTTGAAGTCCACCCATCTTCAAGTTGCCAAGTTGAGAAACACTGCTTTAGATCTTGCCTGCTCAGTGAAGCGAGTCTGGAAGTGCTTCACCATCACACCAGCGCTGATGTGCACTCTGTGCTTTCTTCTTGTGAAATATCAGCCCCGGGCCAGCTCTCCAGCCTGGCCCAATGGCATACACAACTGGCTTTTTCCTTCTGGCATCAGCCAACGTCATAACCAGCAGCTTTCTGTTCTGCGGCAGGCGAATTGTGTTAGAGTGGCTTGCTTTGTCCAAAGGCACACAGCCATTTCTGGCTAGTTTTCATCCCCAAGTCCCCGTGCGGAGAAAAGACTCCAATTCTTTCCCGTATCTTGGTTCAGATCCTGACCATTTCTCCGCCCCTGCAGCTTTCAAAATGGAAGCTTTCGCACATCGTCTGGTTGATCCAGGAGAGGAGAACGCAGGTGTGCACGGACAAGTGTGTGAGAAGAGAAATATTATTGGCTGGACATCGGGGGTCCTTAGCTCCCCAAACCAAGCGCTTTTTACGGCCAATAATTAAACATGGAAAACCAAAAGACGGGGAAGCGCGAGCTGTCTTTTATCTGCAGGACATTCAGATGTAAGGGCAAGTGCTCGATTTTGCTTTGAATTTTAATCCAGCCGTTTGGATGCTAATCTCTCTTAATTACTGTGGAAGGAAGAGCAAAGCAGATCAGATCAACTCACAAGGTTGTCCGTGGCGGCCGGCCAAGAGGGAGGTTCAAGTTCCCATTAGCGGCTGGCAGGCCTCTCCTGATCATGTTTAAACAGTGGTTTGTGCCCACCTGTGAGTGTCCCAACAGTTATGCAAATCCTACGGCCCAGCGCCGCGCGCCTGTCCTTGGACTCGCCGTGCCTGGGCTGAAATACGAGCGAGCGAGCAGGGCTGGCAGCTCCCTGCGTTCCAGGACTTCCTGGTCTGCTCTTCCCCGGGGCCGGGCTGCAGCTCTGGAGGTTTGGCCACTGAGAGAAAACTCTTCTCCTGCAGAGAAAAGCAGATCTCGGGAAGGCTAAGCCCAGCGCCCGCCCGCGGCTTGCAAACCTTCTGGCATTGGAAGAGGGCGAGGGAGTTCGCGGGGCTTCAGCAGGGGCAAAGCCCAATTCAGTCACTGGACAAAATAAAATGAAATGCTGTTTGCTTCCATCTGCTGGTGCTGGCTCCCTCTTCTCCTGTTCTAGGGCAGGCAGATGAAGGAGTCTGGTAAACTGGGGATAAAACCATACTAGTCTTGGCAGCGGCCTAGTTTGGTGTAATGCGGTCTAGTGCTAGACTAGAAGCCGGGAGATGGTGAGTTCTAGTCCGGCCTTAGGCCTGAAAGCCGGCTGGGTGACTTTGGGCCAGTCGCTCTTTCTCAGTCAACCCAACTCACAGGGTTGTTGTTGAGAAAATAGGACTGGGAGCTTATACACGCTGCCTTGTGTTGGACAAAATAAAGGTGGGATATAAAAATAATAGTAACTTCTGGGTCACACACGCGTCCCGTGCACGCTCCGTAGCTTCTCTTCCTGCAGCAATGGATCCACCCATATTCTGAGGTTGTTTACTACTTCAATTTCCCCCCCAGTGGTGTAGCTTTCACACGCTATCAAGTGATGCGTTCGAATCCTGCAATACCATACCTGTTACCAACGGGAGTGCTTTTAAAGCCATACAACCCGCTTGGCAACATTTTCCCCCACTTCTCAACCAGGTGAGGAGGAAGTGGGAGGTAGGAAATCAGTTTTGTTTATTTGCTTTGGAGAGGGTGTTTCTGCAATATATGCCTCCCCACACGACCCACTCTTGTGTCCTGGAGCTCCTGAGCTTACAAAAATAAAAAGCAACCTGAGATGGTAAGGTGATCTCCCCTTGCCTGCAGTGCTCTGCTGTGTTTGGAGTATAACGTTGGGACAAAACGAACGGCACCTTTTGTCTTCACCTGTTCCTCCTGCAAACGGCACTGGGCAATTCTGCGTGGAGCTTCATCGTGTTATAAACTCAGAAGAGAGGATGGGAGTCATTTAGTTGCACGAGGTGCATTTTAGGGCCTCAGAAATAAAGAATTCTCCATCCTCCAAACCATCCACTTAGCTGCAGGGACAGATTGCTACGTTGCGCTCTGCATCCTCAGCAAGGCCAGAGAGGCCAGCTGTTAGGACTGCAAAGCTTCGCCGTGGTGTCTGGCTCCTCATGCTTTGAGCAAAACGCTCTTTGGAAGCCACTTCTGGAAGTCCTACAACCCCCTCTGCACATTTTTAAGGGCAAAGTAAAGCTGCCAGTGTTGCTTCGCATTGTCCTGCCTGTATTTCTGTGAACTCTGATCTCTGGAGGCCGACACAGCAACCCAAGTGCTTCCGTGGGATGAAGCAGGTCATTGCTATACACTCAGGCGTTGCCAAGTGCCTCATTAATTTTGCCACCTTGTGCAAACCTATGTACCACCGAGGGCAAAACTATCCTTAGTACACATTGCCCAGGCTGTGTTCTTACAAGTGGTCCAGGTGAGATGCGTTTGCAACTGGGTGGCATTTGCACAGTGACTGTGCGGTGTGCTGCTTCATTTTGGTCTCGGGCTTAGATACAAGCCCCTCGGTTCTGACTGACTTTAAGGATCCTCCATGCAAGGAGAAACCGTCTGGTTCCATTTGTTACCCTAGCAATGCTTTTAATTAATGTTTTATGTATTTATATATATTTATGTTTTTAATGTTTGTTGTGAATCGCCCAGAGTTCCCCCATTGGGGGGAGATGGGTGATAGATAGATAGATAGATAGATAGATAGATAGATAGATAGATAGATAGATAGTTGAGAATCCGATGTGCTGTATGTACGAGCAGCAGAGCCAGGAACATGAAAGCTGGAGCGTTCCAGAGTCCAGATTACAAGTGTTTCAAACCAGACCGTTTTATCTTTTAATCTAGGCTGTGACTCTGTGAGCAACAGGGGACTTCCCCTTCACAAATTGCCCAACGAGGCAAGCAAATCTCTGAGCTGTTAGTTCTGAATCGTTTTCATCCTCAGGAGCACATCCTAGGTGGTGGACCAGCAGACGCACAGACTGCTCCTGGCTGCAATCCTCACCCTGGTGGCGTTAGGACTGTTGGCTGGACTGTCCTTAGGCTTCCTGCTTCTGATTTGCTGGACAGTTTTAAGAAGGGGGGGGGGCGGAATCCATAGATCCAAATGGGATCGACCCACAGAGTTGGCCCCGCCACTTGGGCTGTGTAAATAGAGAACAGGGAAAGTGCCCGGAGCGATGTCATTTCTGGAGGGTGTGTTAACCTCCTTTATCGAGGCCAAAAGGGAGAGTTGACCTCTCTTCCGGATCTGCATAACGCAGCCCAACTCAGGGCAAGGAGCGACTAATTGGCCCATGACGCACTGGGCCCCGATCCGGAGCCCGTCCAGCCCAGCGCATTCACACAGTGTGCTTCTCCAGGTCCAAAGTGCTGTTCAGATTCAGAAATCTGGTCGTTCCTGAGCCAGAAGAAAGCCCCAGAGACCAGGGTGGATTTCTAGTCAAAGTATCCTCTTCCAGCTGAGCCGGGCTGTGCAATCTGAGTAGCAGAATGAGGAATAAGCGAGGCATTTCCCTGCCAGCAGAGAGCATGTTGCCAGAATCACCCTCTGGGGTTTGAGGTTTGTTAGTGCACAAGGGCTGATGGCTGGGACATCTACAGAGGGGTGTGCGTGTGTCAAAAAAAATCACGCCTGGTGTTGGCGAGCGAACATCCGAAGCCCCATCCCCTCTTCTGTGCACCGGACCCCCTCCACGGCCCCCTTGTTGACGGGTTACTGGCAGACCTGTAGGAAGGAGGTGGACAATTGTGTACTCCACAATGGCAGCCTCTGACCAAATTTCTATGATTTATTTTATAATATTAGAAGACTGCCCCAGGGACTCTGGGCCAGCTATAATGAAGTCTAAAAGATACATTAAAATAGATATAAATAACTGTAATAATAAAACAAGCAAAATGCACCACAAAACACGGTAGGTAAAAGGGGCCATTCGCTCCGTCTAAGGGCCAAATGGTCACTGGGACAATGCTGCTTTGGCCTGTTTTGGAAATACTTGCAGAACAGGGGCCATCTGTACCCCAAGGCAGGGAGCGTTCATTCAGTGGGGCCACCACTGAGGAGGCCTGCTGTCTCTGGCCATATCCATGAATGACATGAGGAGGAGGAGGAGAAGGCCCTCTGAAGATGACTCACTAGATGGGCAGATTCAATTTGGGCAAGGTGTTGCCTGCTAAATCCTGGGGCTGTACTGTAGCCACCACCCAGAGCCTTCTTGGAGTTGGGTGGCCTTAACAAATCCAATCAATCATCAACCAATGGCTTTACAGGTGGCCACCACCATTCTGAATTTGGCCCAATGCAGCACCTTCAGAAGAGGGTGCATTCCCACTTGTCAAGGCTGACCCGTCAAGAGCCTGAGGCCTTGTGTCTCCAAAGGGAGCACCACGTACGGCCCATTACAGTAGCCCAGCAAGGCAATGAACAGGGCATGAGTTACTGGGGTTAGTGCACCCTAAACCAAGAAGAGTCATAACTGCTGGCTGGGGAATTCTGGGAGTTGAGGTCCACTCATCTTAAAGTGGCCAAGTTTGGACAACACTGACGTAGGCAGATGAGAAAGCCTGCAAGGAAGTTCCCCGGGGCTGAGCACTGTCCCACCTTGACCACCCACCGGAAGCACCCACTGAGGTACAAGCAGACGCCCTGTATGCCAGCGACCTCAGCTCCCAAACCAGGCCGGCAATCCAGAATGATGGTGTCACATGTCAGGGGTCCAGTAGTGACAGTACTTTGTAAGTGGGTTAGCACTTTGCAAATTCGTCCCTTGTGATACAAGCACGGAAAGCAACAGAACAGGATGCATTTTGCTTTATCATAAATCCATTTGCATTAAATATCGCTGAACACAATGGGGCTTTCTTCCAGATCAATGAGTTGGACCAGAATGTAAAGCACTAGGACTTTATTTCAACAGCTTCTTGAAAAGACAAGATCAAAGAACGCAAAGGATGTTTTCAAATGGGACATCGGGGGCCAATCATTTTCTTCTCATCCCTGCAGCAGCGGTAATAAACTAGCTAGCTTCCTGGCCTGCGAGGCAGGGAAAGGGTTTTAATTAAAATCTCATGGTGAGCTTTAATTTCATGGCTCCTCTTATCTGCCTTCAGGACAGGAAAAAAGTATACTTTTAAACAGACTGGGATGGTTAATATCCACAGATCTCTGAGCCGTTGGTCACCTGAGATCTTTTTTTCACAAGCTTCTGCAGATGAAATGAACATTGTTAGGCCTTGCTCACCATTCTGCCAGCCTCTGTCCAGTTGCACGCGCGCAATATCTTACGACGGGCCTTCTGAAGACTTCCACCCCCAGGGCCCACTTGAGGAGGTTAGAAAACCTTCACTGCTGGCTCCAGCTGCAGGAAGAGCACAGAACAACTGTTGCAAAGGAAAAAAAATGTGGGAAGAAAACATGGTGACGACAGAAATTATTAGTATTTGAAAATAATCAACCTTTGGCTGCAGACATTGGGGTGGCCTTAAGGTGGCAGAGAGGAGCCACATGAACCCTAACTCTCTGCAGCCCTCTAGCAGTCATCCAAATGTCTGCAGCCCAAATATAAAAGCCCTTTTTGAAATAACTTTCTAAAGGCATTACACTCTCATGACCTAAAACTCCTCTCTTAATCTACTCACTCAGTGTTGTCCAAACTTGGCCACTTTAAGAAGAGTGGACTTCAACTCCCAGAATTCCCCAGCCAGCATGGCTGGCTGGGGAATTCCGGGAGTTGAAGTCCACTCATCTTAAAGTGGCCAAGTCTGGACAACACTGTACTAGCTGGATGCAGGAAGAAGCAAGGAGAATTTGGAACAACATTGATTCCAACTGCAGTCTCAGACTCACAGACTGAGAACTGCGGTGTAACATCACCCGGTTTATTTCTCAGATTACTGATAGCAGCATTTGGTTGATCCACACTCTCACGTCATCACTTACAACTTCACATTACGACCTGCATGTGTCGATGCACCACTGAAGTTATCCACCACAGACACTTTTACCCCACCTTTCGGGGGCAAAATGCTGCGTCAAGCTGATTCACCAATAAAACGGCCAGACGTGAATTATTCAGTGAGCAAAATGTATTTTTCACAAGAAAATGCTAAATGACAGTTCAAGCTATGGCAAAATATAGAAATACTTTTCTCCGAATAAGAACACTGATCACAGCACTCCAGATGCGGAAGCGTGTTTTCAAACAACCAGGAAAAGCACATGGAAGGTACAGGGATTGACTGATGGGTGGGGCCACTCCTCAAAAGATTGCCCTTCTCGGGCTCAACACCCTCATGGTCTCCGTTGGTGGCCATACCTAGTTCCCCTAGTCTAGCTAGGTGTCCTTGGGTGGTGGGAAAGAGGAGGCTAAGGTGCCCTATCCCTTGTATGGGGCTACCTCCCTTCCAAATGCAACTCATTTTAAATGAGTCACCTCACACATTAGGAACACAATGGGTTTCTCAACATTTTCCTATTCGCTTGAAGAGCATTTTAAGTTATACGCTCCCAACACAAGATATATATTGATTATGTGCCATCAAGTTGGTGTTGATTCCTAGCCCCCACAGATGGATCCTCCTGGAGAAAATCTCTCTCTAACCCAATCCTTTAGACTTTCCAATGGTGGCTCCATCACCTCTGTAACTGAGTCCATCCCCCTCGCTGTTGGTCATCCTCTTCTTCTCTTTCCTTCCACCTTTCCCAGCATTAGCGTTTCTCCGGAGAGCTGGGTCTTTGCATCATGTCTCCAAAGTAGGATAATTTGAGCCTGGTCGTTTGTGCCTCGAGTGAGAACTCTGGGTTGATTTGTTCAAAGATGCATTGATTTGTTTCCTTGGCTGTCCATGGTGTCCTCAGGAGTCTTCTCTAACCCCAAAGTTCAAAGGCATCAATGCTCTTCCTATTTGCTTCCAACTTTAGCTTCCATAGAGGGTCCCAGGGAACACCACAGCTGGCACAATTCTGATCTTTGTAGGCAGAGACACATCACGGCATTGGAGCATCTTCTCCAAGGCCTTCAAGGCTGCTGTACCAAGTCTACCAGTCTACCATCTGCTTGACTGCTTGTTCCTTTACTGTTGATGGCTGATCCTAAAAGGCAGAAACTCTCCACCACTTTGATATCTTCATGGCCAATTCTAAGGCTGGTCGTTCTACCTGATGTCCTTACTGTGGTCTTCTTTATGTTTTAGTCTCATTTTTTTCAATATCTTCATTGTCAAATATATATTTTAGGAGGGTTTAACATCTTTGAGGACCTCCTGCCACACAGAAAACATCACCAAATGTAGCATTTGTCAAAAGACTAACAGGGGTATGTGCGAAGCCTCCCAAGTGCGTGCCCGTGTCTCTACCTAGGTGTAAAAGGAACACATGGATATGCACAAGTGTGTTTGGATCAGCTTCTCCCGCCAATCTGTCCTCTCTGAAGCCCCAGCATCCGTTTCTACAAAGCGAAACAGGGTGTCCCCATTTCACTACTCCGGTAAAGAAAGGAAAACTTTGTTGCAAGCAAGGAAGTTAAAATGTATTTGGGAGTCTGCAAGGACTGCACCCAGACATGCAAAGGGGTGAGGGCCGGGTCACTGTGGTTCCCCTCTGGCTTCCTTGTAGCAAGAGAAGATCTTAGACCAGTGTTTCTCAACCTTGGCCACTTGGAGATGTGTGGACTTCAACTCCCAGAATTCCCCAGCCAGCATGGCTGGCTGGGGAATTCTGGGAGTTGAAGTCCACACATCTCCAAGTGGCCAAGGTTGAGAAACACTGTCCTAAACACATCCCGGCTTAAATGAAGAAGGAACAAGTTAGAAACAGAGTCCCCACGGCAGAAGAAGCCATAGCTTCCTTAATGACAGTTTAGGGAACAGAGATGAATCTTCTGGGTTCACACCACACTAAGCCACCAATCATTGCTTGGGGGTATGCCCCACATTAAGACAAAACCAAACACACCACACGGAGTCTAGTCACACAGCCTCTCGTCTCCAGAGGAAGCCTGCAATCCTGGGGCGTCCACGGTGACCTCCCATGCAGAATCAGCAGGGAAATTCCGAAGCAGGGATCATGCAGAGAGGCGGCAGGCAGCTTCCCCAGGGAAGGGAAGGGCTGTTCTGGCCTCACAGAGCCTGGCCAGCCTGCCCCCTGCAAGGCCAGGAGGACAGTGACCGGTCCACCGACGGGGGAGGGCGGGATCAAGGGGGCACCCCGGCCCCAAGACTGGGGCCGCCTGCCTCACCCACCTGCTTTGCCGGCCGCAGCGCCGGGAACTGCGAAGAGCTCCGGGGGCCCCCCTGCTTCGCCGCCGCTC
Organism: Python bivittatus; assembly: GCF_059951505.1. Classification (NCBI taxonomy): domain Eukaryota; kingdom Metazoa; phylum Chordata; class Lepidosauria; order Squamata; family Pythonidae; genus Python; species Python bivittatus. Next base: position 1,887,984 of record NW_028277029.1, on the reverse strand, counting down.
CTGCTCCAAGGAGAACAAGCGCCTCGGGACAGCGGGCTGACCGAGAGCAGCGAGCGGAAGGCGGCCGGCCGGCCGGCCGGGGGCCCCCCCAACGGGCCCCGCTGGGCTGGGCCGGGCCGGGCACCCGGGAGAGGGCAGCGCTCGGCGGCTGCGGCGCGCGCCCCCGCGGCTCCCGGGCCACCTTTAAAGCCGGCTGGGCGGGAGCGAGCGGGGAGCGTTGCGCCGGGGCGGCGCCCACTCCCCGGGCCAATGGCGCGCCGCCTCTATTTAAATAGACGGGCCGTGTCAATCATTCGCCTCTCAGTCAGCCTCCTTTCAATCGCCATATTGGGCAGGGGGGCCGGCGAAGGCTCGCTCGCTCCCTCCTGCCTCGGGGCGCCCTCCTCGCCGCGGCGGCTGCGGCTCGGCTGCTTCCGCGCGCCCCGGAACAACACGGGTCCTCCTCCCCGCCGGGCTCGGGCGTCTGGCCGGCGCTCGCCTGCCGCCGCCGCCGCCGCCGCCGCCGCCCCCCGGACCTGCGGAGAGCGCTCCGGCGGCGGCGCTCCTCGGTCGGCCCCCGCGGCTGGGGCTTGGAGCCGCGCTCGGCGCTCCGCCGCCGGGCGCCCGCGCCGCCGGCTTCGGCCCCGGCTTATGCGCGGCTCCGGCGAGCAGAGCTGCTGCTGCTGCGCGCTGTCCGCCCGGGAAGCGCCGCCTCGCCTCGGCCCAGCGGAAAGGCCGCCCGCCGCCCCCTCCCCGAGCGGGACGCCCCGGAGCTCGCCCGCCGCCCCAGCGCCGCGGCCGGCTGCGCGGCGGGCCATGTCGAACGTGCGCGTCTCGAATGGGAGCCCGACCCTGGAGCGGATGGAAGGCCGGCCGGCGGACGCCCCCAAGCCCTCGGCGTGCCGCAGCCTCTTCGGCCCCGTCGACCACCAGGAGCTGGCCCGCGAGTGGCGGGCGCAGAGCCGCCACCTGGAGGAGGCCAGCCGCCGGCGGTGGAACTTCGACTTTCGGCGCGGGCAGCCCCTGGAGGGCCGCTTCGAGTGGCAGGCGCTGGGCCGGGCGGCGCTGCCCGACTTCTACAGCCGCCCCCCGCGGCTCGGCGGGGCCCGGGCCAGGGCCGACGGCCGGGAGCGGCGCCGGGGGGTCAACGGCGACTGCCCGCCGCCGCCGCCGAGGGGGCTTCGCTGCGCTCAGGAACCGGCGGCGCCCGAGCCGGAGCCGGAGCCGCAGCCCGAGCGGGACGGGGCCGCGCCAGCCCTGAGCGCCGGCCCGAGGAAGCGACCTGCCGCGGACGGTAACGTTCCTTCCTCGCTCCCCTCCTCTCCCCTCGCCCGGCGCTTCTGCCCTGCTCCGCGGGGTCTTCGGACCGCGCTCCTCCGCGGCCCGGAACTGGGGCCTCGGCCGCGGACGGCGGGGGCGGCTGCTTCGCTGCGCGAAGGCTCCGTTCAGCCGAGAGTCCCGGGCGAAGGGCTCGCTCCCCGCTCGCCTGATCCTCTTCTGCGCGCTTCCCGTCTGAGGGGCGCGGGCCGAGAGCGAGGCGCTTTGCCCTCCGATGCGCCAGCCGGAGTCCCTGGGAAGCGAACCCCGGTCCCTCTGGGCTCTTCCCCGCCGGGGCCTTGGCGCTGCAGAGAGCGGCTCTTCCTCCTCTCGGGCGGCTGCGCTGGGAGCGTCCTCTGCGGTCGGAGAGACGGCCTCGCGCGCCAGAAGCCCTGGGAACTACCCGGGTGCCCGGCCTGCAGGCTTCGCGGGCCAGATCGTGGCCTGTTCGGAAGTCCAAGCGGGGCCAGTGGGCTGTCAGGTCCCTTGGCCAGCTGGTTTGCCCTCCCCGCTCGAAACAGGCCTAGTTAACCGTCTGTAATCCGGGTGCCCTGCGTTTTATTCCAGTGGCAGATGATCAAGGATTCCCTTCTGTACTGATGGTTTTTCTCTTGCCCTCCTTTAATGCACGTTTGATTGCCGGCATAAATGTTTTTAACGCCCTGCTTCCCTGCTTTTTTCCCTTTGATCCTCCTCTCTCAGATTCTTCTCCTCAAAGCAAAAGAGCCAACACGACAGAAGAGATTTCTGAAGAGCTTTCTGAAGATCCCCCGGCGGCCAGCGCAGAGGAACAAACACCGAAGAAAAAATCCAGTCCCAAGCGGTGTCAGACGTAAATTGTCGTAGAGGTGGGTTTCCTGTTCAGAAGGAAATGCTTTTGGAAACACTTAATTATCTTGTATATGTTGTGTCCATTAAGATTGTGGCCAAACCTTTGTACTTGGTCCATGCAATTTCATTGGCTGGGGTAGGGCTTTTTGTAGGATTTTAAGCAAACCTGCTGTCAAACCCAGGCTTACTTGTGAGTAAAGAAGTGGCTTTTAGAGGAAAATCAGCAGTAATTCTAGCTTGGGGCCAAACTTGTGTCTGCTTCCTTAAAAGCTCTGCTTGGATGTTGTGGAATTTACTTGTGAATGCATCTGCCTAGGATGTAAGGCGTTTTTAGGAAAGGGCAATGTAGAGTTAGGTTTTCTGTGCCTTTTAATCTGTTGTTTCAGAACAAACCAACCAATTTGGTACTTACTAAAGTCCCTGTGCAACAATAAGTACCAAACTGGTTTTGTTTTTTGTTTAATGAAACGGTTCTCTTCTTTCTCTTATTTGACTTCTGTGCATTGTGTATGTCATCCGAAAGCCTTTTTGTCCAGGCTTTGTTTTACCCAGAGATCAGTCTTGTGGAGCTCAGTGAAAATGAATAGCGAGCATGTTTGGACTGTATTCTTAGTGGTAGCAAACTGAATAGCTGAAAGTCGAACAGAATCTCTTAATTAAGGACAGGCGTTCTGGATAGAATTTTCCAGAGCAGGAATGGTGTAAGAATCTTGGCAGATCTGATTTCCAAATTAATAAAATGAGCTTTCAGCTTGGAACTAGATACCCAGGACGCTCCTGGGCTGTTGGGATGAGCAGGGACACGTGTTCAAGTTAACTACTACTAACTGTTTACTTGAACATTTGAAAGGGAAATGAAAGCTTTTGTGTGGACCAATCACAGCAGAGAGATCGCAGAGGCAGGGTTGGTGTATCTGTCTTGAATGCCTCCCGGAAAATAACAGGGTTGCACGAAATTTAGCCCTGTCTCACTACATCGCAGCAGTTTCCTATTTGCAGATAATTCTGTCAGCTTTCAGTTGGAAACCTGGTTGGGGCGGACTAACAAAACTCCTCCTTGGTCAAAATCTCCATCATGAGATCTTTGCAAGTGGGCTTGTCTTGTTTTTGTCTGAAGATCTTGTAAAATGGCAGGTGAGAGACAGAACCCAAAACCAAACAGATCGGCTGTTGGCAGAATGCAACACCCTTAGAGGGATTTGTATAGCAGGCTAGGGTTAGTTAATGCTAATCTTGGTTAGAGTTTTGTGGCTTAAAAGTGTTGGGTAAACTTGGTCGTTTGGATTACTGTATTTATTTATTTGTGTGTGTGTACCTTGACTAACTGGGAAACAAACTGAGCCCGTGGTGTGAATGTAGTGGTGAAAATGGCAGAATCTGCAGGTTTTCTGAAAAGCCAAAAACTTTCTAAACCAGAGGAACAGGATTCAAAAAGCTGGCACAATGGACACCAGCCTTGGCTGGTGGGCCGGTTGTAACGCTGCCTGCCAGCTGATCATTAGCTGTCGGCTACTGACGTGCCAGATGTTTTGACAGCAGTTGTGTGGCGATGCTGTAATAATAATGAAGCAAGGAGCTGTAGCCATCAACAACTGATGCCTTTTCTCTTCCTTCATTTCAGAATTAAGAATGTTTGTTTCCTTGTTATTTGGAGGAGGCAAATGAAGCAAGAAGATCCAGCACTTGCATTCATACATGCGTATATACCTGTATGAACGAACGAACGAAAACATATCACTGATTCTCCATGGGATGGGGAACCTGTTAAAGCACTGAAAAGAAACAACTTGCCATGGAATAACACTAAACCAGGCGGTCTTAAAAGGCCTGCCTCTTAAAGCGATGGATGTAGCATTCTGCAAGTAGGATTTTCCTCATTTGCTTCCTTGTACTACCTGTGTAAATAGTCTTTACATTATGTAGCACATAAACCTCTCTCCCCGTTTGGGGAGGGGATGTTTGGGGGGATTTTGTTCATTTTGTGAAGGGGTGAAGATAATACAAGGTGATGGGTTCGAAATCTGCTTCCAAGCTGTAGGGAGAAGCAGATGTGTTTATCAAAGGAACATTGCCCATTTTGTGCAAGTCCCAAGGTAAGAAAAGAAATCGGCATTTAACCATGGTTCAAGCAGGTCGATGGGATCTGCTGGTGAAATTTATGTGTCGAGGACACAATCTGGGAAGCGTTTGCCTGCACTGACCTCACTACAAGAGACGGGAGCTTCGGGGAAGCGCCTTATTTCTAGCGTGGTGCAGGGAGATGCTCCGAGATCGCGGCCCACAGCCCTGCGCAGGAGCCCTGCTTCCCTCGCGGAGCTGCAAAGAGTTCTGCCCCTGGAGCCCCCGCGAGGGTCATTTTCTCATCTTTTTGGGGTTTTTTGCCTCCTTACTTTTAAAAAGTCCTGCCCAGCACACAGCATGGAGGAGAAATTAATAAAGTCCTTGAGCTCCAAACTCTTCTTTGCCCACTTTCCTGGCCTTTACTGGGTGGGTAAATGAAAAGGAAACAGTATTTTTTACATTTTTTTAAAAAAAGTTTTGAAATGTACCTGTGTACATAACTGTAAAGACACTGAGAAATTATACTAACTTATTTATGTTAAAAGATTTTTTTAATCTAGAAGATATTTTCCCAGAAAGCCAAAGTGGCATGTGGTTTTGTGCATTTGTAAATGCTCTATCTGGTAGGGGATTTTTTTTTGTTAGCCTTTGCGGGAAGTTTGTTTTGTTAATTAATATGGCTGTGCTTACATGATTGCAGACTGAGCCAGTTCTTTTTTGTTTTGTAATGTGCAAAAAAAATTGCCAAGTGATATTGTTTTACATCAGCAATCAATAAAGAAGACTGCCATATATAAACATATAAACTGTCTTTGTGTCTTTTATAAATCCTGTTGGAGCCCATTTGCCTGCTTTCCAAATGTATACATCAAGGTTTTTTTTCGGTCAAAAGAGTTCTCCCCTTCTAAGTATCACAAATGGTAGGAAAAGAGTGCAGGTGGGTTAAAATGACTTGCCTTCGCGTCAGTCTACGGCTGTTTTTCAAAACAAAAGTCTAGAGGAACATGGTAGTGAAGCACAATCTTGCATGTGTTTTTTTTTAAAAATCCATTCAATCCTGTAAAATATTTTGCATAAACAGGATGGCTCAATGTGTATCAATGGGCATAGCTGTTCCCACAGTTCTTACATGGTTTATTATGGATCTCCATTTATCCTACCTGGGGATGTTTTGGTTGAACGTGCTCAGTAAGGCCTTTGTCTCTGGAGGCTAAGATGGTGTGTGAGGCCTGCCCCGTGCATGCAGGAATAAAGCAGGTGTCATTTTTGACTGCAATTGTCAGGTCATGCATTGTTAATACAACAGTGGCAAACCCAACCCGAGAGTTCCCCCAATTGGTGCTTTTCTGATGTGTTGGACTTCAAGTTCCATAATGCACAGCCAGCACGCCAAGGCTGCAGAAGCCTTGTAGAATGCAACTCGTGTCTGATTCCATGGGAAACTCTGCACCTCTTGGAATGCGTTGTGCGTAAACGTGCCCCTTTCAACAAGACTTACAATCAGCCAGCGAACTCTGTTCCTTGTTAATCATGTCTGTGTGTGGCAGGAGTGGGAGACACTTTATTGAGATTTTTAAATTAAAAAAAAAACACTTCAGCTTAGAAACAAGTTTTGCAGTGGTAATGGCAGGTATTCCCCAAACTCTGAGCGTTGGGGAGTTGTATTAAAAAATGGAGGGATACACCAGTGCACCCTCTAAAGTTGTTGAAATTGTATAAGCTCCTTGCCCCTTAAAAGAATCTTGTGGTTTCTTTATGATTCGACTTTCTGGAACATTGTAAAATTTCTGCAGCAGTCAATGAATTATGTGTTTATTCACACAACTACCCCCATTCCCCTGAATTTAGTTACAAGGACATGAGAGCAAAAGCAAGACCGTCGGCCTTCTCAGAAGGTGGATTTTCAGTATCTCAAGAACATTCACGATTTCTTTCTAGAGTTTTATTTATTTTTTTTAAACCTAATCAGGAGTTAGGGAGTTAAAAGCCCAGAAGCTGTCTAGTAAAAACGCTGCCACTGTAGCAGTTCATCTCCAAATAAGTAGGCCAGATGAATATCTGCAGCTTAACATAGTAACTGTGTTGTATTTCGTGCCTGTCGAATTTGCAATTTATAAAGATGCTCCTCTTTGGAAATAATCTCGCAGCCTGAGGCACCCGTCTGCGCCAAATGTACCACAAAGCATGGAGGAGCAAGAAGGAAGAGAAATGTGGAGAGCACCAGCGTTTTGCACCTGTAGGTTACACACTCTCGGTCAGGCCTCTCTCTCTTTTCTTTCTTTCTCTTCAGAGAGAGAAACTTCCTGTTTTGGAAACAGAAAGCCCAGCAAAAACTTGAGAGAAAGCTCTTCTTACCCTTTGCTGCTTTTTTTGGACCCCGAACTAAGGAAACTGCAGCTCGTCTCTTTCAGAAAGGAGACTGACTGAAGGGGAGCGACGGACGAAGACTTCGATAACGCAGCGCGGGGCCGAAAGTAAACCCTGGAAAGCGGCGAGAAAGGGGGACCCGGCCGCTCCCTCCCTCTCGGCCGCCTTGCTAACGGCCTCTTCCCGGCGAAGACCCCGCGCTGCGACCCTCGCGCCGCGCCATCGCCTGGCCAGGACCGCTGGTCCCGGGGAAGAGCTTTGGGGGACCGTCGCCCGCTCACTCGCGGGCCGCTCCGCTCCGCTCGGATAAAAGCCGCATCGAGGACACTCTAGAGCAGGGTTCCCCCACCTTGGCGGCTTTAAGACGGGGGGACTGCAACTCCCAGAATTCCCCAGCCAGCTGGGGAATTCTGGGAGTTGCAGTCCCCCCGTCTTAAAGCCGCCAAGGTGGGGGAACCCTGCTCTAGAGGAGGCTTCTACTGAACACCCACCCCGCCGCCCGCGCAGAGTTTTCTAGGGTCCCAGGTGAGGCGGCTGCCTCTCCCGCCCGAAGAGGGAAGGGCCGGCTGGGGAGCAACGGGTCTGGCTCCGAGCCCCCCAACAGCGACCGGCAGGTACGAATCGGGGGGACGCGGCGCGAGGAATGCCATTTCCTCCAGCCTGCGCCGGGGGGGGGGGGGGAAGGGGGCGGCCAGCCGCCGAGCGGTTCGGCACTGATGTCATCGTGGACTTTCGCTTCGGCTTACAGGGCGCGGGGTGTGTGTGTGCGCGCGCGCACATGCGTACTGGCACGGGCACGGGCACACCTCTCACTGTTGTGTAAAATGCAAAAACGCCTGGAAACGTTTCAGGCGGCAGACTGGGCTCCTGACACGTTCGGCGATGCCCCCCCCCCCCCCCGCTTGAAAGGCTGCGGTGGTTCAGTCCACCCCTCCCCTCCCCTCCCCTCCCCACCTGCCTGTGTGCCCGGCTCTTACGCACACTGGCAACCCCGAGACCTTGCCTTGGAGAGACTTTTCTGCTCGCGGTCGTCAGATGTGAAAGCATCCAGATCAGAATTCCCCCAGGAGGCTCGGAAAAAGTGGAAGCTAGTGGCCGCATTTTGCCAACCTTGGCTGATCTCCAAAAGTGAAGCAGAATCCGACTTGGATGGGAGACCACCCAGACATCCTGGCACCCTAGGCTTGATAGGGAAATCACCACGACTGTTTGGAAAAAAGGCATTGGCCATAACTCCCCATGATTGCCAAGGAAGCTGCACTGAGTTGCTCCTGGGGAGCTTTGCATCTCCTTAATGTGGCTGCACATAGGTGGAGAAAAGAGGACTGTCTCCAAATTCTCCTCCCGTTGTCTCAGAGTCAACAACGACATTTTTGGAGTCATAGCACGGTGTTCCCCCAGATTTCTATTTCCAAGTCAAGAACCAATTTTTATAGCATCACAAATTTTGATAGGGCACAATTCCCAACTCTTTATCCAACAGTGTGTATGAATACATGGCAACACTGTTAGTAAGTTGCTACAAGGACAGCCTTTTGCTGCACCAGCAGCGGCTTCCTGACAAAAGCTCTCTCTAGATTTGGGGGGCAGAAAATTGAAGCAACGCAGCCTGGTTTAGTAGTGGAAGTATGGAGAGATCCAAGTTTTCGTCCTGTCTCAGCCACGCAAGATGCCTGGGGGACTTTGGGCTGGTCCTTCTCTCTCGAGTGGACTGAAGCACTAAACCGGCTGCCTTGAACTCCAGAGCTAAAAGACAGGCTGTCAACCTAAGGAACAAATACAAGCTTGGGGAGAGTGGCTGGCTTGTCTTAGCGCCTTTCCTTTTGTAGGTTTAATTTAGCAAAGTGATCTGTAGAGATTGACAGGTGGAGAACCTGATCTGCACACCGTGTAAAGTTTCATATTCCAAAACCACCTCCTTTGCCACAGGGTGGAGAAGGAAATGGGTTCAGCCCTCCCTCGACGTTGGAGTCAGCACAAGAGGTTCATCAGAATACTTACTACAATCCCTTCCCGGGTTTTCTTCCTACATGCGTGAAAGCTACTGAATGGTGAATCCATTTGTGAGAAGTCACACACTTTTTCAATCTTCGTTCCTGCCAAAGTGGAGACACCTTGAGGTCCTATAACTAAACCCCAGCCCCTGAGCTTCTTCTGTCCACAATGGCTGAGAAAATAGTATCAAAAATTCCCATCAGTCTGAGATGGAAACGTGATGGTTGTGTTGGCCCGACAAAGCAAGCCAGATCGCTGAATTAACCCAATTGTCTAAGTTTGCACACATTGGCCTCTGTCCTTGTGACACACTGGAATGCCACCCACAGACAATTATGCTGAATGCGTTCATACAACAGACAGAGCCAGAGACGTAACATATTGCACGTGCCCGTGCTCGGGCCTACGTTGTAGTGACAGGAGGCAGACCACACCTACATCTCCTTACATCTCCTCCCTTGTTGCTTTGGTGGATTGTCATCCAGCCACTTTGTTTCGGGTGACTAGCCTTGAGATCTCCCACCTGGCTGCTGTGACCAATTTGTGTATCATTTCACTAACGAAGTTGCTCAGATTCACTGTAGTTTTGCCTCCACATGGCAGAGTCTTGCTGGCGACTAGGGCCTCATCTTGTCATATTATCTGGGGCTCCCTCAGCCTGTTATTTTTGGGGAAATTGATGGGGTGATGTCTTGCTTGTCCCATTACTTGTTCTTTGGACCTCTGCCTGCCCTGGGTCTTGCAGGGAGCACATGGAGTGATGACCGCTTGGACCCGGTGGGCCGTCAGCACCTCTTTATGGGAACGTGAGCAACCAGCAGCCTTGAAGAAAGTTGTGCTGCGTCCACTTCAGAAGAGGCCACCCCTGGGTTCAGCAGTGTTGGATAACTGTCACCTGTCTCCAACCTCCCCTTCCGGCACCTAGAAGAAGTGGATTAATTGGGCAATTTTTAGTCTGGATTCAGGCCTGGGTGCACAGTTCCTGGATGAACTGTGTTTGCTTGTTTGTTATTTTATCAATTTATATAGCCACTCATCTTGCAGTTGTGACTCTGGGTGGTGAACGTAGGATTAAAACCAATAAAACAACCATAATAAACGATAATGACATAATAATAGCACCGTGGCACCTGAGGACAACCTATCTCAAATGACATAACCACAGTCATGCCAAGAAAAACCACAATGACAGGCTCACCCAACCTGCAGGCCCACATCTGAGAGAACAGCCAGGTTTTCAAGGACTTATGAAATGCCATTGGGTCAGGGCCAAATGCATCTTGGGGTGTGCGTGCTGGGGTCAGGTGCTGTGACTGAGAAAGCCCACTTCATGGGTCCTGGCAGATGACGCTGCTTCATGGATGGGACCTGGAGCACGCCCACCCTGCTGGATCAAACAATTGGAGAAAGCAATTCTGCAAATAATCTGGCCCCGTGCCCTTGATCAGTTTTATAGGTGATAACCAGCACCTTGAATTGCACCCGGCAGCTGCTGGTAACCAGCACAGCCCGTGGAATGGTGGTGCAATATGTGGTACAGCGGTGTGCCCATGACTGCCTGCGCAGCCAAATTCTGGACCAGCTGCAGCTTCTAAGTGGCCTTCAAAGCAGCTCCATGTAGTTGGCACCTGGATAGTGACAATGTGCATCTCCTGTTCTTGGATCCTCAGGAGCCTTTGGTACCATCTCCTACCACATCTTGCTGGACCTGGACTGCAAGATAGGTGAGAGGAAGCTTGGGTTTGCAATGGTTCCACTCCTTCCTCGTGGGCAGTTTCAGTCTGCCATAGTTGCAGAGGAGTGCTTCCTGATGTGTGGGGTGTCACAGAGGTTGGTTCTCTGTCCCCTGCTCTTTAACATCCATATGAAGTTGGGCAAGGTCAACTGCAGCGGCTTAATGACGCTGAAAGTTGCCGGCCAAAAATGGCTGACGCTTCGGCGGTTCGAGTCCAGCCTTCGCGTTAAACAGGGTGAGCTCCTGTTTCCTCCCCAGTTCCTGTCAACCCAACAGGTCGAAAACTCACGTGAGTAGATAAATGGGTACTCTCACTCTGGTGGGAGGAAAAATGCTGGCGGCGCTTGGACGGGAGTCGGGAGCAGTTGCCGGTAAAGCGCGAAACCGCGCTCGCCCAAAAAGGGCGCGAAGCAACGGAAACCCCGCCTCCTGCACTCGCCAGCTGGGCTCTGCTCTAGGAAGGAGGCTCTGGCAAACCACTTCCGAAACAATTGCCTTGAAAACTGCAAAGGACTCGTCCAAGCAGTCACTGCAGGGTCAGCAATGACTGAGCGCAGACAAAAAAACAAAACAAAAAAACACTATTACTGCCATCCACAAGACAGATTCTGTTGGCATTCCTGGTGCCTGGAGGCTGTCAAGGTCTCAATGGAAGAACAGGGTGAGGTTGGACCCAAGCAAGATGGTGTTACTGTTGATACATCAAGGTTCTCTTTTGCCACTACAGGTAGTTTTTGACTTATGACTGTCCAAAGTTACGATGACACAAAAAAAGTGACTTAAAGCTGGTCCTTGCACTTATGACTGTTGCAGTGTCTCTGCAGTCATGGGATCAAAATTTGGGTGCTTGGCAACTGGCATGTATTTACAACGGTTGCAGTGTCCTGGGGTCATGTGATCATCATTTATGACCATTCCAGGGGGCTTCTGACAAGCAAAGTCAATTGGGGAAGTCAGATTCGCTTAATGAGCATGGCAAAAAAGGTTGTAAAATTGGGCGCAACTCACTTAACCGCATTGCTTAGCAACCAAAGTTCTGGTCTCAATCGTGGTCAAAAGTCAAGGACTACCTGTAGTGTTGTCTGTCAGTGGACAGGCACTACCTGTAAAGGAGCAAGTTCATGACCTGGGGGCCCTTCTGGACTCACGGCTCTTACTTGAACAGTGGCCAGACTGGCCTATGCCCAGCTTCTCCTGTTTTCCAGCTGCGGGCCAGCCTGGTGCAAGAAGATCTGCTTACAGTGAACTCTTGCCCTCTACCACCTGGTTAGATCGCTGCAGTGCTCTTTGCATGGGGCTGCCTTCTGGGAAAGCTAGTTCAGAGCACAGCAACTCAGGTATGCTTTGGCTTGTGGCATTGGGAAGACATGACACCGATTCTGCAGGCCCTGTGCTGGTCGCCACTTGGTTTCTGGTTACAACTTAAGGTGCTGGTGTTGACCTACAACATCCTTCGTGGCTTGGAACTGGGTACCAGCTGCTCCGGCCAGAATCAACCCAGGTCCTTTAGGAACAAATTACTTTTGGTTTAACGTTTCTGAGAGTGATGGGGACTGAAGCCAGAAGATGGTGCCAATGCTTGGGGTCATCAGGCTGGCCCCCTCCTTGTTCGGGAAGACGCTGAAAAGAGTCATGTTGGAGGATGTTCTCCTTGTTTAAGAACAGTGTCATCTTTCATGTTATTTTTTTCTGTTGTTGTTTTCATTTCTAGGGTTTCATGATGGTATCTCTTAGTCATACCATGGATGTTTTGCATTTTTTTGTTATATTATATACTACGGAAGCTGGCAAGCATTACTGGATTGTGCTTAAAAGGAGAGAAAGAAATCCACGTCTCCCCCTGCACAAGACCCAGAGGATAACGCAGGAAATCCTGGCTGTGTGGGGCTGCAGCTCTGCCTACTCTGCTGCTCCCTCCGCTGGGTCATCCGCCCCTCAAAAAAAGGGGGGGGGGCTGCCCCATTCAGGTGCCCCCAGGGCGGCCACCCGTGCAATCTTTCCTGCTGTCTGGTGCCACGAGGGGCCTCTTCTATGGGACTCGCTTGGTGACTGGATCCCGGCAATAACTGCATCTCACGTTTCATCCTGAAGCCCCCTACCCCAAGGTAATGAGAGGGGGATGCCCAGCGTCCTTGGCCCTTGGAGGCAGGGGAGCTTGCAGGGGGTGGACGGAGAAGTCGAGATGGCAGCCCGAATGGCCCCCCACCGGCCCCCTTGCTGGAAAAAGGCTGGAATAGCTGAGTCAAGAAAGTCCCCTCTTCCTCCTGGAGCAGATCGGAGAGAAAGGCAGGGAGGGTCTTCCGCGGAACCGGCACAGGTGGATCGACCATGGTGAAAATCGATACCTACATTTCAGCCAGGTTTAAAACCGCAGCACAAAAGCGGCAAGCCCCAGCCAGCCTCCAGCGAGAGGAGGTCGGGGCCAGGCGAACGTCTCCGGGCGGGCCTCCTGCAAAGGAACCGGGAGGGGAGAAGGTCCGGGACCTGCTCCCCTGGCCGGCGGCCCCCAAAGGCCGCCAGCTCCCGGGAACGGCCCGTGCATCTCCGCGGCCGCGGAGGCTTCCCCGCTGCTTGGGACGGCCGCGGCGCCCTTGGGGAGCCCCTGGCTTGGCTGCCGCGAAGGGAGAGGCGGCGCCCCTCCCTCGGCCGAAGCGCCCCGGGAGGGAGAGCCAAGGGGCCGTCCGGCCCGGCCCGCCCCCCCCCCCTCGTGTCGCCCAGCAGGACCCTCCTCGCTTTCCTCGCCCCCGCGGGGCTGCTCCGCGCGGCGCCGGCGAGGATGGAGCCGCCGGGTCCCCGCGCGCTCCTCTCCCCGATCGCGAGGCGCTTGGGGACTCCTGGGCGGCGGCGAAGCCTTCGGCCGCCCGCGCCGGTCCGGGCAGCGGAGCCCCCGGCGCCCGGAGACGCAGGGCCGGAGCGCTGCCTCTGCGCCCGGGCACTCGCTGCGAGGGAGGGAGGGAGGGAGGGAGGCCCGCCCACCCGGCCGCGCCGCTCACTCCCCAGCAAAAGCGCGGCGGCGGCGGCGGCGGCGGCGCTCCCCGCGCGGCCAGACTCCGGAGCCCTTCCCCGCCCGGGTGTGCTGGGAGGGCAGCCCCTCCGCCCCCCGGCCCTCCCCCGGGAGCTGGAGCGGCTGTGGCCAAAATGGAGTGTGCGCTGCGGAGGGGGCGGCCCCTGGCAGCGCCCCGCTCCCGCTTAAGGTGGCTCCGGCCCCGCTCGCCGCCCGGGCGGAGGCGCAGCAACCGCCGAGGGGGCGGGCTCCGACTCCCCCGCGGGCCTCCTCACGCGCCCATTGGCCGAGCCCCGCGGTTTGAATCTTTCCCGGCGCCGCCCCCCCCCCCCCCACGGAGGGTGAGCCGCCTTTGGGTGGGCCGGGGGGGCGGCTCGGCTCCGGCTCCGCGACTCCCGTCCCTGCCCCGCGACGGCCGCCCCGCGAGGCTCGGCAGCCGCTCGCCGGGGGCTTCCTCAGTCCCCGCCGCCCCCCCAGCCCGCTCGGCTGCGCTCTCCAAGGAGGCCCCGTCCGCGCGCAGCTCGGCGGAACGGGCGGGGCCGGGCGCGCCGCCGCCTTTGCCGTCGCGCTCCGGCCGTGAGCGCAGGTGGGAGCCGCGCTGCGGCGGGGCGGCGGCGGGAGGCGAGCCTGCTCCGGCGTGACTCGGGCCCCCTCGACGGCGCGCCGTGCCCGGCCTTCTCCCGCTGCCTCGGCGGTCTCCTAAAGCGCCGGAGGAAATTGCTCCGGGGCTCCGCTCTGGATTCTGCCAAGACCCAGGAGGAGGTTGACTCTAGGAAACGATCGGCAGAACCAGACGCGCGGGCCGTAAAATAAGCCTCGTTCTCTCTCCTCCGCCCATCATCCTCGCCCGCGCCGTCCTTTCCGGCCTCTGCTCGGTTCTCCTCGCCGCTCTCCCGGGCAGAACATCTCTTAGGTGGCGATCTTGGGAAAACAGATGGCCGCCCCGAAGTTTGCTGGCTTCTTGGCTCATCTCTTCCCCCAGGTAAAGAGGCAGGGAGGACCCCTCTTCCACAGATCCTAAAAGGGGGGGGGGTTCTGCATCCAGATGTTGCAAAACTACAGGGCCCATCAGCCCTGGCCAGTGTAAGGAATGCTGGGAGTTGTAGTTCGGAAGTGCCTGGAAGGCACCCTTATGTCCAAAAGGAGCTTTCTGGACAAGGGACAAGTTTTTGTTTTAAAGGCAGGACTTGGATCAAGCAGCCTGAACCTGGGCAGATGCGATCCGCTTGTCCATGGCTGTTTTCTAACTACAAGAGACATTAAGCAAAGAAACTAGTGTGTGTGTGTGTGTCTCAGGAGCCCTTAAGGATTTGCTGAAGGAGGAACTTTCAGGTGCAGGAAAGGCATTTACTAAACCCAGGCCAGGTGGATAGAAATCACCCAGGAGAGCTGGTGGGAGGCTTCAACCCTACTCTTGCCAATTCTGATTTTTCTGGGGTTTGGGTTCTGGTTTCTTTTTTTAATATATTCAAGAACTTAGCAGGTAAGATTACAAAAAAAAAAGGTTTTGATGACAAGAGAGTCCAGAAGTGGGGCAAGATAAGGGGTCAGGTGAGAAAAACTCCTGCTTAATCAGAGGTATTTTTTTCCTTCTAAAAAGCGTCAAGAGGTGGAAATGCCCCCCCTTCCCTGCATAAGTCAGGTGAACTCCCTCAAGCCTGTGCTGAGGAGCCCCGGGTAGCAGGGCCCTGGGAAATGCCCTGAAGATGGGTCACGGAGGGAGGCTGGGAAGGTTGGAGGCTGGGAAGCTGAAAGAGTGAGCTCCTGTTCCCGGGCAGGATCCTTCCCAGAAGAGGTGATGGCTCTGGGGTGGGCTGGGCGGAACCCCTGGAAACAACAGAGGGCCTTCCCTCGATATTAAACATGTCTGCAAAGGTCCTGGAATGAGGACGACATGAAGCAGCAGCATCGATTCCGGATTTGGGCAAAGCAGAGATGGAGTTTCCAAGACTGAAATGCAAACCAGGAAGTTCCTGCTTTAAAGTTCTTCTATGTGTTCAGTTATTATTATTATTATTCCTCCTGCTCAGGTCGGCGTGCACAGGGGCCTCCCCTAATTTTCTCCCAGCGATGACAACCCTGGGAGGTAGGCTGGGCTAAAAGACAAAACTAGAGCTTGCAACAGTGTACTATTTGTTAGACTTACTGAGCACTTTAGAACACTATATGGTAATGGATTTCTCAAACGTACCATGAAATAAACAGTTCCTGCTTTAAATCTCTTACATATTCCCCAGGTAAATTATTATTGTTGGTTGCCCAATCGGCCAGATGTTTAGACTGGATGTGGCATTTTTATCCACTTATCGAGTCCTTCCCAAGGACCTGGGATAGGCAGATGTTTAATAGTATTAAAGGTATGGTTGCAGGAAGTAAAACTACCTTTTGCAATTGACTGATGGTGATGACATCATCATCATCATCATCATCATCATCCTTCCCCCCTCCATGTCTCAGAGAGCTCCAGTCTACCTGTGGGGACTTCCCCTAATTTTATTCCAGCAACACCAGCCTTGGGAGTTGTCCACACTAATGAGCTTTTTCTTAAACTTAGCGCAAGTGGGATCCCACAGCTACATCTGCCCCTGACTGAAACTGTGTAAAGAAAGAAAGAAGGAAAAGATTTGCATCTCTCTCTCTCCCCAGATGCCTCTCTCTCTTCCAGTATTGCCTTGCAATTAACCTTCAGTCGGTGTGGGAGTTCCCCTCCGGCCAAGGGAGACTTTCCTCAGGGCAGGGAGTGGCACGCCAGGGATGGAGAATTCCTCTCTGTGTAGTAATTAAAGAAGCCTCGTTGTCTGCTTTCCTTTGAAACTGCCTTCTTTAATCTCACTCTGATCTATTTCTGGGGGAAAACCATGGTCATGGCGCCAGCCTGGAAAGCAGAAGGGAGAACCCGTTTCCTGCAGTTCAGACTTGTAGCCTGCGCCTTGGGGCATCTCCTCTGAGTTCTGGACGCTGCCCTACTTTCTTCTAAGGGCGTTTCTCCACATGGAGCCGAGAGAGCATCTGGAGATTTGTCCCATTTAGAGGGAAGTGAACATGGTCTAGGCCAGGGTTTCTCAACCTTAGCAACTTTAAGATGGGTGGACTTCAACTCCCAGAATTCCCCAGCCAGCTGGGGAATTCTGGGAGTTGAAGTCCACTCATCTTAAAGTGGCCAAGGCTGAGAAACACTGCTTTAAGCCCTAAGGCAGTTTTTTGGGGGGTTGGCTTAGCTTAGTTGAAGTCCACCCATCTTAAAGTTGCTAAGGTTGAGAAACCCTGGCCTAGGCTATGAATTACATTTCAAAGAGCGCTCCAAGGTGGTGGATCTTCCAAAATTACATTGGGGGTGTATGTGTAAAGGTCTTCTGAAACAAACCTCAGTTCTCCATGACTTTTTTCCTACAAGCAGCAGGTGAGCCTGGTGGAGCCCTTCTCATGCAGGCAGTTGATGGAGCTTGGAGTCCCACAGTGCACACCATCTTCAGCATTCTGACCTGACCTCTTAGAATCAGAGAGGAAGTAGGTTTAACTGGGGAGGAGAAGACCAGAATGGGACTCCCCATTCTGATACCGAGCTAACATTGGTGGGAACACAAAGGGCTTCAAGTATGTTCGGATGAGAAAGACCAGGGGGAAAGAGGACGAATGCTGACAGGTAACAAGGCAAGGATAAACTCCTATTTGTTTCTCCACAAGGGGTATGTGTTCTACCAGGCCATTGTGAAAAACAGGTGGAAGGGTCAGGATATATCAGGGATGAGAAGGAGTTAAATCTGCAGGACTGATTAATTTCATTCCAGGGCCTTTCTGATTTCTCTTTCTCTTTGAGAAATCCTGAAGAACAGACCAAGAGGTAGAGAAGGATCAACATTGTCCACATCTTCAAAAATGGGATTCAGCAGGAAGCTTCTAGAGAAGTGTTTCTCAACCTCAACAACTTTAAGATGGGTGGACTTCAATTCCCAGAATTCCCCAGCATGGCTGGCTGGGGAATTCTGGGAGTTGAAGTCCACCCTTCTTAAAGTTGCTGAGGTTGTGAAACATTTCTAGAGCAAAGGGATTGATCTCTCACCAACTTGGAAACAATGGCCAGCATGGGTCTGTCAAAAATAAATTGTGCAACTCAGTGAAACTTTTTTAGGATGCTGAAGATATATGCTATCTTTTGGGGGGCCTATCCAAATCCTCCATGGGGGAGGTGAACCCCAATCTGTATGCTTTGCCCAAAGGCATTTAATTGCCTTACCTCACATGTAGCTGCAGCCAAATTTGGGGTTTTTCTCCAGTCTATTATGCCTCCCCCAAATACCCCATGAATTTAATTTTACCTACAGCCTGAAGGATGGCTCTCATTGCACGTACCCAGCTTCCTTCCTCTCCTACACAGACTCACATTCACACCCCACTACTCCATTCAGAGCCTTGCCCAAATGTTGCATTTTGTATGCAGTTTGGGTGTGTGTGCAGGGGGGTCAGAAAATTCAAGGTGGCTGCCTGGGCTGTGCAATGGAAGCCCCATCCCTTTTCACAGACATTGCAGATGTGACATCAAAGGAGTAGGGTTTCAATCATACAGTCACCGTTGATTATCTTGACTTTTTTGACCTCCCCCCTACACCAGCTCTTCATGCTGTTTGAAAGAAAATGGCTTTTTAGCAGCCTTCCCCTCATTTTGGCTGATTCTCCTATTTTTACTATATTTTATGTTTCTTCAAAAATTCTGCCAGTTGAGAATTCTGTATGCAATTCCGTCCCATCGTCCATGCAAAAAACCTTCAGCAACTTGTTCGGTCTGAACTTTATTTCTTTTTTTCACTCCAGGATAAAGGAGGGTTGGGATTTGTCATTTTGTCATAATCCTTACAGCACAGTATGATTTTTAAAAAAAGTCAAGTTGTCTTCAGGCATTTCCAAGCTCATCCTTCTATGGTATCAGCTCTTCAAGTTCCAACTTCTTTCAAGGAAACTCTTTCCGTTGTCCTCCTGGAATGCACGGGGACGTTCCTACAGTTCTTTCCCTTCCAGATCCAAATAATTTTTGATGCTGCCTAGCAGAAGATCTGCTAGACCTCTTATTGGGTCATTTTGATGGTTTCTTGCAGACCTCCATTTCACAGTGTTGGCTTCTACCTCGCAGTTGCTCACTGATGTATAGTAGACACAAACGTTTTAAAAATGATTTATTGTTAGATTTATATCCTGCCTTTATTTTGTACAAGTCAAGGCAGCATTTATTTATTTTTTTAAAATTTTGTATATTAATACAATTAATCATTTCACCTAGTGGAGTTAAGTAATTTGATTGTCCTTGTATTTATTTTACTTACATCCCTACTTTGTACAACTCAAAGTGGCATGCGTGATGCTCCTCCCTCCTGTTTTTCCCACAACAACCACCCTGTGAAGTGGGTTGGCTTAGAGAGAGGGCTGCCCTAAGTCACCTAGATGGGTTTTGTCCCTTAAACACAAGCAGCGCTCCTCGGTCTCCTGGTTTCTACCAGTATCCCAAACTGGCACTCAGAACTCCTGGAAAAGTGTAAAGATTAGTTGCCAGGAGATAAGATGCCTGCCCGTATTTGGAGGGAAAATAACCAGGAGCCTGGTAGCCCTGTTTTCTGACCAACAAAAGTTTCTTAAAAGGCATCATTTTTTGGAGGGACTCTTGTAGGGGAAAAACCAGCCATGTCTGCAAGTATAATTGAATTCTGTGGTGTTTTTAAACTGATAGGTGCTTTTTTTTAAAAAAAAAAATCAAAACTTATAGGAACCTATCCTCCCAAATATGGCAGGGTTCATCCCGGAGTCAAGGTCTTGTAATCTGGGCTTGCAAATGTAATTACAATTTTGCTAATATTGCAACCACTAGCAACCACTTGGGATTTTCCATGGAAATCTGTGACAGAAGCTTCACTGTTGGGGTGCCCGCAGGGTGCTGTCCAAAAAAACTAAGATGGTGGTGGTGGTGCCCAGTGGAGCTTTGATAGCACTGTTGTGGCTACCATCTTGACTTTTATGACCATACCTGGCAGGCACCTGGGGGGGAGGGAGGCGGGGAGAGGGAGAGAGAGAGAAGGCTGCAGCTGTTTCTCGTCCTGACTTGCGGTGCCAGGCGGAGCACCACGGCCCTTGATGGGAAGCCAGTCTCCTTGGGCCCATGGGATGGCATACAAAGGTTTATAAAGGTTCAGGAGGCCTTTAAGCAAAGAGCCAGGTGCAAGTTTCTCCGTTACCGGTGAAGAGACCCACGTCCTCGCCAGATCATCGGAAAGCTCTTAGGAAGAAAGTCCAACAGTCTCTGCCTGGAGATACATAGGAGACTGATGAGGGTCCAAAGAGGTGAGGTTGGTGGCTCTGCCATCGTGGCTGCCATCTTCCCTGTTTTGCCCCCTCTCCCTGGCAGACATCTCTGTGGGAAATGGCGCAGATGCTGGAACACCTGGGGGCCCTTCCCAGCCATCTGCTGAGAAGTTTTTGACTTGTAAGCCGCCTAGAGTCACTTATACAGCGAGATGGGTGGTGTATAAATTTGACTAATAAAATAAGTAAATAAATAAGTTCGTAATGCTCGGAAAGAATCGCTTCTGGGATAGATAGATACGCACTCTGTATGTACCTTAAGAGCACCAGCGAGGGGATTTTTGCAAAGGCTTGGTAGCCCCTGCCAAGGGTCTTCAGGGTTGCACCACCTCAGGTGTTGAGGGCGACCCCCAAGTAGGTTTTCCTGAGACCAGCTTAGCTGTACATTCAAAAACCTTTTGGGGAGGGGGGAGCTGAGCCTCTAGGCATAATTGCAGCCGTACTGGTGGCCTTTTTTTGTGTTTTATGCTCATTCCCAACCGTTTCAGGGGTATTTTGATTCTATTGCTGTTTTTAAGGATACGGGTGATCGGCCAATTCCCAGAAGACGAATGGCCTCCCAAGATGTTCTCTACCCCATCTGCTTACCTTTGCTTCTTTTCCTGGACAGGTGGGCACCCTTCCAAACCAAGCATTGCATCGCGGCCACCCACTGTTTCATTTTCTAAGAACACTTCTGGGGCATTTAGTGGGAAAACGATGCCAGAGTTGGAGCGGGCACCTGGCTGGTGGCTGGGAGCCTTCCTTCACGTTTCTTGCCTCGTAGCAACTTTCGGCTTAATCCAAAAGTAAAATGAAAAGAAGCTTTTAAAAAATCTGTCTCAGGGGGCAGAGAACGTGCAGGCCATTTTGACTCACCAGCACCACGCTTGCCTTGCTCCAATCACAAACGTCTATTTCTGTAATCCTGTGGGAAGGCAGAAGCTTTTTACAGCTTCTATTGTTATTGCAGATCTGCCTAGATATTTCTCGGTAGATGCAATCTCTCTCCTGCCTATTACCCCGACCTAGAGAACCAGCAAGGGGCTTAATTAGCCCATTAGAGCATTGGGAAACTAAAACAACTGGAGCACATAAATTTCAAAGCATTTATAGCTGTGGAGATATGAATCACAGCAGTGGATTTCTTTCCCTTCTACTTCCTTCAATGAACTGGCAGATTCATCTGGCAGAAGACCAAACAGGTGGGGAGGCCCTGATCTGCAGCTCTTGAAAGTGGCACTAAGTGATACAGGGGCCTCCGCTGGGGGAGGGGGCGTCAAAAAAGCCAGGATGGTGACCCTAACCACACAATTGAAGCCACACTCCTTTCGACGCCTCTCGCAGCTGCCACCTTGACTATGCACGTTGTGCATGAAAAGCAGAACTCTTTTGTGGCTGCTACCTTGACCTTTTGACCATACCCTGTGGACCCCCCCCCCAGATCCAGATAACGCCTGACGTCCGAGGCAGATCATTAGAGGCACTGTTTATTTTGTCCAAGAGAAACGAGAGAGGAAACGTCTTGGTTCCAATTCAACATCCTCTGTGAAGTTCTGGTCCAGTCTGTCTCCCTGGAGCTGTGGTAGGTTGTAATGCTGAAAAAAGGCACAAGGGAAAGGAACTTTTTATAGACTGGCCTTCATATCCCTGTTTGTAGACCTCGGCATCCAGAATGCCTCAGCCAGGGTGGGTTCTCCTGAGAAGGCTGGAGTCAAAGTCAACGCGGAGCAGTGTTTTTCCAACTTGGGCACTTGAAGATGTGTGGACTTCAACTCCCACGATTGCTGGCTGGGGAATTCTGGGAGCTGAAGTCCACACATCTTCAAGTGCCCAAGTTGGAAAAACACTGACATAGAAGGACCACGACTGGATTGGGAAAGCTGGATTGTAGAAAAGACCCCAATGGGAAGGGATTGAAAAAGAGAACTGGAGCCAGTGATGGACAGGTCTACCCTGAAAAAGAGGACTCAGCTGATAAAACAGAAGTTTGAGTGTACATACATGCCTACGCACCACAGTGTCTTCCTCTGGGTTGCGTTACTTTCAGACAAAGCTGCAGGTCCTGCTTTTCCATGAGATGAGCTCCCCTGGTAATCCAGTGATGTCATGACCCAAGTTTCCCATTCTGCAAAATCCTGATGCATCCCTATTTTTCTGAGGTCAGGGAACGCCTGTCCCAAAGCAGCTGCTCTGTACAGAATGGGTAAGATAAGAAAACATCTTTCTTATCCGTGGACAATTCCTCTCTTGTTATGCCTGGATCCTATGGATTTCAAGGGGTGGAAGACAAATACTGTAATAGTTCTTCTGTGAAAAAGCCTGGATGAATTTCCAGATAATTTTATTCTAGCATCAGAAAGGTGAGAATGGAAAGTCTCATTGTCTGGAGGTGCCCTTAAAGGAAAAAGAGGTGTCCTTAAAAGAAAAAGGAAAAAAAAAAACCCTATTTGGACCAATCAATGTTTTTTCCCTTTGCTCATTGAATGAAATGGGAGAGAAATGCCCTGTGACAGAGCTGGGGAGGTAGGTTTAATGCCCCCAATGTGTACAGGATCATGCATGGTTCCTGCCATTTCCCTGAAAGTAGAAGAAAAACCTAAAAAGGAGAAAACAGCCCTATTGTTGGACAAGATGATTCTTGTGGATCTTTCCAAGTGTGATTCTATGATACTGTTTAAACAAGATACTTGAACCAACACCTCTCTCTGCCTCCTGAAACTGAATAGAAAGGAGCTTGAAATTGACTAGATTGATGCTCTGACCGCCCTTTGTGAAATTCACCCAGACTGAGCCTTTTCAGAACAGATTAATGGGCTGACAGCTCTGCAAAGTTAGCTCAGATTGCATCAATGTTAAAAAATAAACCTAGCTGCTGTGTCCTGGGCCTGGCCGACAGCACTTAAAGGTGTTAAAATAAATTTAGCATTGTGGAAGGATGGATTGGTAAATCCCCCCCCCAAAAAAGTTTCTCTGTGTTTTTACTGGGAGGATGAAGAGTAAGGTTTTGGGCAACGGTGTGCTGGGCGAGGAGGCCACAGCTTGAAAATGGAAGGAGAAAAGGGGAGTTTAGGAGGGAAGGAAGGACCCAGTTTTGCTCCAGCGCAGAAGAGGGAATAAGGGAAGGAAAGGGCTGAATTCAGCTGGGCCCTGGGCTGAATGCAGCACGAGGCATGCCCCGAAAAAGCAGTTGATTCCCTGAAAGGTGGCATCAGGAACTAATGAAGCTAGTAGCTTTCTTCCCTCCGTAATTTCAAAAGAGGAAAACCCGATTGCATGTTAAGCACAAAGGCTGCCCCAACCTAAATATGATGCCACGCATGGCAGAAAAGCACAGTCCAGCTGGCCTGGTGCTCTCATTCCAAAGCAGACCTAGTTTTATCACCTCCGGGGCGGAAAAAGTCGAGTTGGTGGCCAGAACCATGCAACCACAGGTCTGATGGCATGGTTCTGGCCGCCATCTTGACTTTCTTGACCCCTCTCCCTGTGCACACCTCTGACCACCTCACTGAGGACCAGGCTTAAATAAAGCCTCCTTTGAGATTCCTTTTCTTAGGAATCGGGCAGAAGCGGTTTGCCCTTCTTTTCCGCTTCTGCCCACTTTTAAAATGATTATTTTTGCGTTGCTGGTCCAGCTTCCCACCTCAGAGACCCCACCCGCCCCTTTGCTTCTCAAGATCGCAGCAGCCCCCTTGCTGGGCTAGGGGGCAAAACAAGGAAGTTCCTTGGGATGGATAATAAGCGGGATAATAGAGTTTATTAGGTGGAAAACCCTGCAAAAATCAAACCGCAATAACAATCAAGCACAGAAATACAAAGAGAAATCAGCTCTGTGTGGGTAACATTTTGTGCTTTCTTTAAACGTAGGACCACATATATATATATTATGTAATATATATTACAGCCTGACAATGAGCCTGTTTATTGAAAAGTGGTGGATTTCTTTTCCCCAGGCACAGGGTGCAGTTTCGATGATTCAGAAACTGAGACGGCAAGTCAGCGTCTGAGGGGGATGCCTGCTGACAGGAGGGCTGAGTTTTTCTACCTGAGCAGTGCGGGTGTGTTTGTGGGCATCTCTCTGTGTGTGAGCCGTAAACAGGTCCTTTAAGCGTCAGTCGGCTTAACGCAGCTGCGCTGTTTCGCAGGGAAGGGAGCCAGAAACGGGCGCACCCTTGCAGCTGGACTGCCACGAGGCTGCAGCCCGGCCGGGGGTGTCCTGGGGAGTGCAACCTGGGGCTGGGGGACGCCGCAGGAGGCAGATGGCCCTCCATGGTCTCCAAGCGAGCCGGCATTGGGCTTTCGGTGGGAACAAACACCTTTATTGTGCATCGGTGATGCAACTCCCAACAAGCTCTCGCAAGCAGACTTTTACTGACAGCTTCACGCTACACTGGGCCAGCCCAGCCATTTAGATTCCTTAGGTCAAATGCTGGTCAGGGAAGAAAATTGCAGCTTTCCACGGAGGGGAAAATGGGAAGCCGTTTTTGGTTGTGAAATCAAGGGTGTCCTCTGGAGACACGCTCTCTCTCTCTCTCACACGGTTTTAAGCAAAAAGTGCAGGTTATTTTTTGCAGATTCC
Source organism: Python bivittatus (assembly GCF_059951505.1). Taxonomy (NCBI): domain Eukaryota; kingdom Metazoa; phylum Chordata; class Lepidosauria; order Squamata; family Pythonidae; genus Python; species Python bivittatus. The sequence continues at coordinate 1,863,792 of NW_028277029.1, read as the reverse complement.
AGGGGACATGAAGAGAAATGTTTATAGGGGCATCCACTGGGCAGGTCAAAAAAGTCCAGGTGGTGCCTAGGCCTGTGTGAGTGAAGCCCCATCCCTAGTACAGGAGTGGGGCTTAGATCCCATGGCGCAGGCCATCTTGGACCCTCCTCTGTGGGCAGCGCTGCCTCCTTGGCTGCTGAGCGTTGGGACTGACTCCACGGAATATCCTGGAATCGACATGAGGGGACACCGTAAGAGTGGGTGCCCTACGGCTCACGGCTGGATCATCTGTAGTGGGCCTTGCGTGGGTGGTAGGAACGAAGCCATCAAAGGAACAAAGATGTGGTCCTTTCTTCCCGCTTTGTCATATTGTTAGCGTAGTCAGAAGAAGGTCAGTCTGGAAGAAGTCCGTTCTCATGGGTGAAAGGCTGATCTGGTTTGCATCACTGAAACCTGCCTGGCTAAACTTGGGGGAGCCCAACCTGACCCAGGACTGTGAAGCTTGGCATGCAGGGGGTGATGCAACCTGTGGTTGCAACCATCAATCGCAACTCCGCTTGTCTCACCAAAGTCCCTATATCTGGGAGCTGGACCAACTTTGTACCAAGTGTAGGATCCTCTCTTCCTGAGCTAGTGGAAACATCATGGGTTTCATGGCTGCCGTAACAACCACAGGGCTGTCTGAGATCATCATCAGCCTAACACATGTTGCAGGACACGTTCTTGGTCCCTTTTGGGGGCAGGATGGATTGGAAGTATATCGGTGGTTGGTAGGATGCAAGTCACCCCACTGTCATGCATGAATAATTTCTTGCTGATATTTGAACTGAGCTCTGTTGCAAAGGTGGGAGACCTGCTAAGAAGGCCTGATGCTGGAGACATTTGGAATCTGAGGAATTCCTGAATAATGTGGGGATTCCCCAGTTTGCCATAGTTGGCCATTTTGATGGGGGTCTGGTCAGAAGGGTGGTTGACACTCTTGTTCCTGAACAACTTTTCTAATTACAGGGAGCCTGGAATCCTCCTTGTTTTTCTCAGGAGCTCTGGGCAAGGATGTGAATGTGTGGCATAAATTCACTGGTGGCATAAATCTTGCAGGGAATGTGACAGAGCATTGGCGAGCATAACTGGACCAACCACATCCAATGATCCTGGGGAAGAGAGCTTGCCACTATTTACTGGCACTCAAGACCCACTCAAGCTCTATCCAAAGCTAATCCAGAGGCCGACTCAGCTCCCTCTCAGGAGCACATTGTAACAGACGAACAAACCCATTAGAGCAAAGTTGCTTGCATCTTCTCCAAATTAGAGCCTGCAATTAGTATTTAATGTATTAAAATTAGGGGAAGGGGTGACAGTGGGGCAGAATCTGTGGAACCTGTTTTAGTTATTGAAGCCTGAGGAAATGGACTAGAACTTAATGAAATCTGGACAATTACTTCTTCAGACGCTTGTCCATTGCTGGTAAGATGTAGCAGGGAGAACTTAATGCCTCTTGATCTGAAGGAGTTATCTGCACCAGTCTCCAAGAGGTAGTAGGATGACCACTCTTGAAGACACCCTTGCTGGACAACTATCACCCCCTTGCAGGCACCCTTCCTTGGGTTAGAGGGAATGGCAAACCACCTACATACCTGCTTGGAAGAAGCTATTTACTCAGAACCACATTAGTCCTGTTTTTAAAAAATTAATTAATTAATTACTTAATCAAATTTATGCACTGCCCATCTCACTATACAAGTGGCTCTAGGTGGCTTATGCATAAAAAATGATAAGAACATTTTAGGCCTCACTGTGTCCTTCATTGCCCTGGTTCTTTTAGTTTGCCAGAAAGCAGACACAGGAAGTGCTGACATTTATGTTCTCCTAGCTTCTCAGTCCCTTTTGACCTTAAGCTGCTGCTGAAGTAGTTCAGTGGGTTAGAAATTGGGGAGCACTGGGCAGCGCCAGCTGATAGTAGCAATGGGAGATTTCTGTCTGGCCCTCTACTTCTCATCTGTGCAGTCTTCACCCCTGCAGACTTCTCTTCTGTCTCCTCATCGGCTCAGTATCTACCTGGAGGTGCTGGAAGGGGTCGTCTGAAGATTCAGGTACGAGTGATTGGCAAGCGATTAACTGGATGCAGGCCAGTAAACTGAAGGTGAATCCATATAAGATGGAGATGCTGTGGACAAGTGGCTCTCAGACCTGGGAATGAGAAAGCTCCTAGATGAAGCTTCCTTCCTTCTGAAGAACAGGCCCATAGCTTGGGGCTTTCCTTGATTCCACTAGACAAAATGGCCATGTCTAACTTTGGCTGGTGTGCCAGCCACAATCCTACCTGGACCAGGATTGTCTAGCTTCAGTGATGTGTGTCCTAAGAACCCAATGAACTGATTATTGCAACATGGTCTACAAGGAGCAGCCTTTGGAAATAGCCTGGAAGACGCAGCTCCTTGAATGTCAAGTACAGCAGCAAAGTGGGACATATCGCATGGCTCCTTAAAATCTGCACCGAGAACATGCGAGTGGCCAGGCCCGATTCAAGCTACTGACCTGAGTCTACCAAAAAGCGATTTAAAGACCACTGTCCCAAAGACCACCTAATCTATGTGCCACAATCAGTTGGGGGTGGTCCCTGCTTGGGTCTGACTGTAGCTCTTGCTGCTTCAGTTGATGTCTAAAGCTAGACAGTGTTGTTGTTGTTGTTCAGTCATTAAGTCGTGTCCGACTCTTCGTGGCCCCATGAACCACATCGCGCCAGGCCTTCCTGTCCTTCACTGCCTCCCGGGGTTTGCTCAGTTTCACGCTCATTGCTTCAGTGATGCCATCTAACCATCTCATCCTCTGCCGCCCCTTCCTCCTTTTGCCTTCCATCTTTCCCAGCATCAGGGTCTTTTCCAAAGAGTTTAGACAGTGTAGAGGGCACTCATTCCTTGTACCTATGAAAGGGCAGATTCTCAGTCAGCCATCAGCTTGCGGGTTCTGATCCCGCCAAGGGCACCTCTGCCCTCTCACGGGCTCCAGGGCAGCGTTCTGGTACCCGTTCTGAAGTGCTATGCTGAGCCCTAGTATATATGCCATATCTTTAAAATGGACATTGCCAAAACACTACGTGGGTGGTTTCACCTCCTGGAAGGCCATCAGAGTCTGAACGGATTAAAACTCGAGATAATCCTATTTTAGTGCAAATAAATATTCCTGACTCAGTATCAATTCTGTGTATTTGACATTAAAAGAGTCAATATGTGATGGAGTCTTACTGGGATTGTTACACAAACTCTGCTGAAAACCAACAAACCCCCTCGCATTAAGAAAGGTAGCATATCATGAGAAACAGATTCCAACCTATCTTTGCTTCGAGCTTATTTTCATTTAAAACCATGTTAAGGTTGACCACCCTCTTCTTTCATCCCCCAGCTTAACAAGGGGGCGGGGGGACGAAAAATAAATCAGCCTACATACCTGTGGGAGATCTGTTAGGTGGATCCTCCTCTTGCCAGCTTGTGTGGTCCTCTTGGCTCAGATCCTTTGCTACTTGTGAGGTCTAACTTAGAGTCCAACCTGGACTATAGAACTTAGTGGGAGATTTTAGGCAAGCGGCCTCCCGTTCACTTCTCCATCTGCAAAATATAATGATTCCCACCTCTCAGAGCTGGGAGGTTGAATGGAGAGCCTATCAGCACTGGGAAGCCAAGATGGGTGAACTCCTACTTCTCATTCAGTAAGCAGGGTATTAAGGAGGCATCTCTGCGTTGACAAAAGAGGGTTCTATCACCGAAGCTTTGATGTTCCCGTCCCGAAGTCCCCATTCTGTCTGGGGAGGTTTATTTTAATTTTGCCCATGTGCTGACATGAAATGAAACTCCTCTTTTCTCAAGCTGGCAGGGGGCCTGGAATTGGTGACCTGAGAGTTACCACACTGGGGTCCTGACTGGGCACCAGTACCCAGTAGGAAATGGCCCACTTCAATTAGGAGCATTTCTTAGACACTTCTGGGGGGCTTCTGGCTCCCTGGAGGTCAGGGAAATCCCACGAGGGCCTACTTTGTTGCTTTTCAACATTTACATGGCATCTTTGTGAGAGGTCCTCTGGGAATTTGCACATCCTTCATGATATCCCATTGCTTTTCTTCTGATGCAGTTCTTTAACCAATGCCCTTATATGTTCATTGATGAAATGGGTAAAGCCGCTTCAGCCCAAGTGGCATATGGAAGGCAACAATTAATAGAAAATTAATCCAAGGATTGCCAAGGCTCTGTTAGTCCAGAGATCGGACACCCGCACTCACAGCTCCCACAGAACCACCACTCCTTTTATGCTACTGAAATCCCATGACAAGAAGCCAGAGAAGAATTGTGCAATTCCTCACCAGTCTTCGGGGGAAAATGACGTAAGGGTTAATGCGCCTGTGAAATCTAAGGGAATCCTCCCCAAGACCCCTAAGGGAGGAAATGGGCCAATAATGTCATAATGACACTGTTCCGTCCAGAGTGGTCCTCAACAGCAGTGGGGGGAAAAGGCTCTCCTGATCACACTGTCCACTTTGGTCAATAGGAAGCCTGCCCCAGGAACGGCGATCTCTTTCAGACATTACCTAGGAAGGCTGGGATCTCCTTCTGGAACCAGATTTGCTCCGGGGAGGGGGCAGGTTGCAGGAGGAATCCAGATCTGACCCCTGGTCTGGGCACAGCTCCGACATGCCAGTCCTGCAAGATCATCATGCTGGGGCTGTCCTTGAAGATGTGTTGGGAAATTACAGCTGGCAATCGGGCAGCGATGGCCGAAGACATTTTGCCCTCAAAACCAGCAACACGTCTACCCCTTTACCCAGTTAATTCAAGATATACCAGCCAAGCTCTAAACAGAGAAATGAAAAAAATAAACCCACAAGCATGTTTCCTCCTTCCTGAAGAAAAATAGAATTATATTAAATACTTTCACATTTATTGTCCATTTATGAACCAAAATCAGCTTGCCTGAGACAGTTTGGTGAATAGGAGGGCTGATTATTCTGAGCAATAAGTCTGTTTTGATCTGTACTGGCCCTCAGTTTGTTTCTGTGCCCAACTCGAGGTGCCAGTAAAAGGGTGTTGGTGCAGATCACTGAAAAGACCACCAACTCCCATGATGTTGTTGTTTGGAATTTTTTGAAGGGGCTCTGCAGCTCACTCAGGCATCATCTGAACCACGTTTGGGGGCTGCCTTCTGAACAGTGGTAGAGAGTGCTTGTAGAAGGTCATCTGGGACATTTTTGGTCCTCTGCAAAGAGACGTATTACATTCCCATCGTTGAAGGCCAGGCCATCCGAAAAGAGTGATTTTGACCTTGTCAGTATCTCCTCGTGTAGTATTTTGGTCCCCGGTTACTTTGCGGAGGACAAGATGACGTGTTCTTGAACTGTATTTGCACACTCAGAAGAGCAGCGCTTGACTTGACTTCAGCAACCAAGAATGGTGGCCCAAGGCTGCCTTCTTGGCTAACTTTCTCCCAAAGAGGTAATTAGCGTATGGAAAAAAATGTCAAATAAGATAAAAATCCCAGACTGGGATAATTTGGTGAGCATGCCCTTTAACCACTTACACAAATATGCAGTTCGGTCTGAGTCTTTTGTTTCCTCTCTCCACCGACCACATTTTGTGGTCACAGAACATGTTTAGATTTCATGATGCTGTTTTTAAAGAAGTGGGGGGGGGATTTTTTTTTCCTTTGGGGGTCCTTCACATCTTAGGTTTCTGATCATCTGTTTTTATATGTCCTATGGGCTGCTCACACCATTTTTTTTAACTCTAGACATGCTGGACGTTGCTTTGAAATGTCTTTACAAACCTGTAGATTAAGCCTATGTGAAACTGCTTAAGATGTATTATCCCCCACCCCCAAGTTCACATAGGACTACCAATCCAGACCCCTCCTAATAAAGAACTGGCAATTTCTGGAACTCTTGGCTTCCATCCAGTGGTCATCCAGATTTCTGCAGCCCTAAATTCACAAGAACCCCAGCAGATTCCAGAGGTGGAGGAAAGGTGGCCTCCTCCCCAAAGACACTCCCACCAGCTCTCTGCCTGAGTGATGATCAGCCAGCCAGACCTGTTTGACTGGTTTCAGCTCCACCTTCTCTCAAACAATCAAGAATTATTCTCTACCTCCATAAAATGAGGTATAACATAAGCTGATGTAAATATAGCCTAAATATTCCTCCTCACCGTCTCCCCTTCTACCAGCTCAGCCTCTTTGGGGTCTGTTCCACTTCCAACCAACCCCTGCTTTTGCTTTCTAAGAAAGCTTATGGGGCGTCCCCAGATAGCTCATTAGGGGGGAAAGGAAGATGAACTGGAGGCAGGGGATGAGGGAAGAAGGAAGCTCTACGACTCCAGAATCTCCCTTTGTAGAACCTCTGATTCACAAAAGTGATGCCACCCTCCCTGAATATGATGAGAGAAAAGCGGGGTGTGAATCCAAAAACACCCACAGATCAATGGAGATCCTCCAAAGGCGTTTGGGCGTATTACTGCCAGTAGCACAGGGCTACCCGATCTGGCTGCAAATGTCCAGCTCGTTACCAGATGGCACCAAAGAGATTCTGGCAACTGTAAATGTTTCCTGCCATCTAGCGGTCACCCGGAGCCCCAGGGTTGCACGGAAGAGCACCTTGAGGCTATAAGGTCTACTTGTGAGTTGCTCTGCATCTTCAGCAAGGCTGAACTGGATGTCTGTGACCTTCCATTCCTAACCAGCCCGGTGGAAACAAGGTGCAATTTGGACTTTCGTGATCTTCCTCTGGATCTGACCGATGGACATCTCGGACGCGGAAGCTGTCTGTCGCCATGAGCTTGCTCTTCCTTCCACGCCTGAAGAAGACCACAGATGGATTAACTTGTTCGTGCTTGACTTCTTGGCACTTTGTGGTCAGCTCCTTCTCTAACACTCCCCCTGCCTGTAAAGAGGAGACCCCCAAACGGTTCGACTACAATTTTCCTTGTGTTCTTTCCCTCGGAGGATGGAGCGCAAAGGCTCGTTGGAAAGAAAGGCTGTTGTGAGGACCGAGGCTCGGCTTTGCCAGTTTCCAGGCTCTTTATGTATTGATTAAAAGCCTCGTACAAAAAAATCAAAGTCAGCTGGCCCAGCACGCCAGCCACTTCTCTTTGGACCCATCCACACCAGCTGTACCGCAAAGTGACTTACAATGCTTTTTATTTATGACCTCGGGCATTCTCTGATCCGTTCAGCCTTTCCTTGCCCGCTCCCCCGCCCCTTTCAGTATTTTGGCATTTACTGCTTGAAATCGGGTTCCTGGCTGCCCTTAGCCACGGGGTCTCCCTTAGGCTTAACTTGATTTTGCTGTGTTTTGTTTTGCGGGCAGAGGTGCCCCTTGATGGCACCGGCTGCAGGGGGCTCTCCAGCAGGACCTTGGGGAGCGTTGCTGGGCCAGGAGCTGCTGGGAAGATCTGCTGAAAAGCGGTTCCCGGCAGGCCATCCGGAGGGACAGGCCCACTGGCCAAACGGAGCGCTTATGTTCACAGAGCAATAGGCCTGCCCAGGAACAGAGAGTGTCGGCAGGGAGGTGGGGTCCAAAAAGGCAAGATGGCACCCACGAGTGTGCCATCGAAGCCCAGCCCTGATGACACATGCAAAAAACGGGGTGTGTCTGGATGGCATGGCTGTGGCTGTCACCTCGACCCTTTTCCACCTACTCGGGGGGGGGGGGGGGGAAAAATGGTGGAAAGCTGCTTTGTGTGCGTGTGTGCGTGTGTTAAGAAAGGCAACTTGGCAGTTGTGGCACTGTGATGGAAGCCCTGCCCTTTTATACATGTGCACACCTGGACTACCCCCTTCCCTGGATGGCTCTGCTGGAAAGCGATAAGCAAACCAGGGAATAATAATACTTTACTTTTTGGGAAAGTTTCCACCTAAGTACACCGGGTGGATGAGCAGATCCCGTCAATCTTTACTATGCTGTCAGATCAAGCGGGCAACCAGCATTCTTTTTTCTGACTCATCTTTGTATTCCTTTAAGCTCTACTTTCCTCCCCCCCCCTTAATATTGCACTCCTTTCTTGCCTTCTTCTTCTTTTCTTCTATTCCTGCCCAAACAGAAAAAAAAAAAACAGCTTTATACCTGCAGGAGGGATCAAAAAAGTCAGGGTGGCGACCACGGCCGCGTGATTGGCGATGCGCATAAAAAGGGATTACACAAACAGGGCCACCATCTGGGCTTTCCCCCCATAGACACACCTCCTGAAATGTAGAATTGATCAGGGAGAACAAAGAGTATTATTAGAGCATGCTTGACTTCAAAGTTTCTTCGAATTGCTCCTTTTTCGGAGAAGCTGACCGTGGTGCTCCTTGTCCAGCTGTACGGCATTTGTGGCTCGGGGTTCTTGAGGTGCTCCGCACACGCCCCCTGTGACGGCGTCGGCCTCGGAGCAGGGCCGCGGCTACGTGCCGGGGCTGTACTTCACAAACGGCAGGCCTGTCGGTGGGATTCCCACATCAGTGCTTCCCAGGCATAAACAGAGCGGATGCCCACAAACCAGGGTCTAAGCCACCAGGCTGGGAATAATTTCTGTCCTTTATAGAGCCCGAACAGTGATTCATTATCTTCACGGGTGCTCGAGCGAGCTGGCAGGAGGCGGCCGGGGCCGGGGTGGGGGGAGCTCGGAAAACATTGACATGGTCTTCCTCCCGATCAATGGACCTGCATTCAGCCAGGAGCCAGAGGCAGCGCTTTCACTGCTCCTGGCACTCCCTCCCACGGCGAGGGTGCCCAGAGACAAGAGGAGGAGGAGGAGGAGATGGCCAGCAAGAAGGGAGTCAAGCAGGCGGTGACACTGGGAGACCTCCTCCCGCACAAAAGAAACCGAGGGCTTTCGGCTCCTTTGTTCTCCCCACTGGCTCCTGGCCCCGATCCTTAACTTGTGGCTAAACCAGGTTTCCCTTGGGCTTTCCAGTTGGCCAAGACCATGAGGGTTTGGGGAGGGGCTGTTTTACAGATGAGGACTGGCAGCCCCCCGGAGAGAGCTAGAACCATCCTGCACCTCCCACATTTCCCATGCTCTTGTTGTCTGCCCCAAATTCAGTTTCCCTTCACAGGGTTGGAAAACCAGAAATGTGGGGCAAGAAAGACAAAGAGGTGGTGGGCTCTGATTCTGTCCCCCCCCCCCCGCCGTGCCCGCCCTGCTACTTAGAGGACTTTGGGAACTGCAGTCTGTGCTGGGGAGCCTCTTCCTGGCCACCATCCAGAATCCCCTCCTTTCTTCCTTGCAGGAGGTGGCAAGTTCCTCACCTGTTGGAGCACCGGAAACCCTCCGCAGCCAGGCGGACTCCAGAACCGTATTCTGCCCCTCAATTACGCCAGCCACACCAATGTCAGAAAACTGTATTTATCTAGCAATCCTGAATCTTGGTTGGGAAAGCAGCCCAGCTTCTCAGTTTGAGATGTCTGATATGCTTTATTTCACGTTATCGTTGAGATGAAGCCATGATATGTGGTGAAAGATGAATATATGGGAGAGGGAAAGCATGGTCTAGTTCTGATAGGGAAGGCATTGCCTTTAATGAGGGATGAAAGCCAACTTGCTTAAGGGAAAGGTAACTCCAAGAGCCCCTGTTATAGGGATTTTTGGCAACAGTACAGAAATGGCTTGCCCTTACTTTCAAGGATCTTGCGTTCAACTCAAACCTGCAAGCCTAAGATTTCTTCGTGGTTGCCCAGGTTCAGCCCTGCTTAGCTTTTGGTATCATTGAAGGCTGCCTAGCTGTTTCCTTATTTTATGTTTTATTTTATTTATTTTTCCAACAATTAAATAGAAAAAGACAAGATACAACCAACATAAATAAAATAGCAGAAAAGCCATGGACTTGACTTCATTCACTCCTGAACAATGAAGGTGATCGGAGGATCCCTCTGGGGAGAGACTTCTGTATATGTGTCCAAACACGGAGGAGCCCCATTCAACACTAGGACACCCAGAGGGAGTGGGAGGCTAGGGAGGTGCAAGATATGGTCAAAAAAGTCAAGATGGTGGCCCTGATGCTGTGATTGAAGCTCTGCCAGGAGAACTTGTGATGCACATAAAAACCAGACAGAGCTTCCATTCCACCATTGTAGCTGCTACATTGATTTTCTGACCATACCCTGCGAACAGCCCTGGTGTGTGGATCCTGGGCAGGTTTGTGTAGAAATATCAAGGCCCAAATGATAAAGATAATTATATCTGTCCAAGCATTCCAATAATTTTTTCCAGTGACTGTTATTAACCAGTAGCTTGGCTAGCCAAACCTATATAAACTGAAGCCGCCAAGAGGACTTCAAAGAAACTCCCACCTATGCATGATCATTCTTCAGTTTTCTGTTAGGGCTCACTAGATAAAGGGCAGCAAGTTTTGTACATCGGAGCATTTGTCATAAATATTTCTGTATTAGCAGGAGAGCAGAAGTTGTAGTAAGTGGCAGCATCAGGTTGATCCTTCTCAGAAGCTAAGCAGGGTTGGGCCAGGTTGGTACTTGGAGGGGAGGCGGGCAGGAAATCCCTGAGCTGTCTGCTAGACTGGGAAGTGGAACCCCCACCCCAAAAGCAGCAATGGAAAATCCTTGCTTATGATTGCCAAGGAATCCACGTGTCTACATAATCCTCACATGTTGATCTCTACTTCAAGAAGGTTTTACCATGATAAGAATAAAGGGTTTCAGCACCTGCTGTGGTGGCCATCAGTAGATCAGATCAGATCAGATTGGGCGTTCTTAAGTCTGATTTATATACATTTAGTCCTCATCTCCCCCCCTCTAACAGGAGTTTATAATGGGAAAAAATGGAGAGCAAGCCTTTTAGGTGAAATTTAAGCCATCTCAAAAATATATTGATAGTAACGTGTTTGGGGAATTAAGAAGTCCGCTCGACAAGTCTGTATCACCAAAGTTCAGTGTTTTCTGAGCTATCATGCAGTAGGGTTAGTTCCTTTGATAAATAAAACTGAGTTTGGACTATTAGGATCTGAAAAAAGGATGGTCCCCAATAAAATTAGGTGCTGCCAGTTGTAACTGCAGTCCCGGGGGTGGCCGGTGGCTTGAAGATGCTCCCTCCGCCTTTTAACTGTGTATATTTTTGTACAGATTTTTATTGTTTTTTTAATCGCTTTTTACTTGTAAGCCGCCTAGAGTCACTTGTATGGGAGTGGCGTATAAATGTGAATGAATGAATGAATGAATGAATGAATGAATAAATAAATAAATAAATAAATAAATTCTGCCTTAACGTACAGGGAAAACGTCTATAAAATCACATTCAGATATATTTAACTTCATTCAGGTTGCATAAAATGGGTATAAATACCAAATGTTCTTAAGTGTAGAGGTATATCTGGTTTATATTACAAGGAAATCACAAATGCTCTCTTTTTGACACATGCTCAGGGCCTACTACAGATGTGTGTGTATGTGTGAAAAATTTCACAAGGGTGGTCCTAAGCTTGTGTTGGCAGCCCCACCCATTTTTTTAATGCCCGTGATGTTCAAAAGAGTCAGGGTTTTGACTGCCTGCCCTACGGCATATTCTGACATCCTTGCATGGGGGTGAATAGCCCAGGGGGACTTGTAAGTGTGTGGGGTGGAATGTCCAAACATCTAAGTCCTCTGCTCTTCTCAGGAAAGTTCTCCTGTTCTGAAGTGTGACATGAAAGCTGGACATAACTCAGCAGCTCTTTTGTGGGGCTGAAAGACAAGTCTCGTAACCAGGCACTTAACGGCAAAGGTGGGGTTGGCAGCAGAGCTGGGAATGTTGTCCAAGTCTGGATGGGAGAACCAAAGCTCCTCTCATCACCAAGGTGCCATCTGGGCAGGACTGGAGGAGGGATCCAGAAGCTGGGTAGATGTTGCTGTGCATTGGAAGAGGAATGGCACATTGGAGCAACTGGGTCTTCTGCAACCTATTCACTCTGGTTGCCCCCTTTTTCTCCTTCTTTTCCCAAGCAAGGTTTCGGTTGCAGGAGATACTGGGCAACAGCTCATTGGTGCCCAAGAGTTTGGAGCCATGGCCAGGCAACTGGAGCAGAGCTAGGAAAAAGCCATCTTCAGGCCTTGGAATCTGCCCATCTCATGGGAACAGGTGCCTCCAGAGCCAGACTGGAAATACTGCCAATGCTGGAAGCGCCCTAAGAAGGCCGCCAGTGTCACAGGAGGGGAAATATTATGGGGACAGGTTGAGATGCCTTGAGAAAAAGGAAGTTCAGGGTTTGCCAGGCAAACTGAAGGGTGACCAGGTAGCCTTTTTAGATGGCATAGACAGGTAGAACAACAAGCGACTTAAGATACTGCAGCAATGCTAGATGGCCATGTTTCTCCTTCTCCTTCTCCTTCTCCTTCTCCTTCTCCTTCTCCTTCTCCTTCTCCTTCTCCTTCTCCTTCTCCTTCTCCTTCTCCTTCTCCTTCTCCTTCTCCTTCTCCTTCTCCTTCTCCTTCTCCTTCTCCTTCTCCTTCTCCTTCTTCTCTTGGAGGCTTCAGCTGAGGCTAAAGTTGGATTAGACATCAAAAAACAGAAGACCAGTCTCCTTACAGTTTTCTAAAAGTAAAATTGAAATGGGGTTGCGATCTAGTTTTTTGAGGATTTAATTCACTTGGAATCTTAGTGCTTGGCTACGGTTTCTTCAGAATGCATGTCCACATAAACCGTAACAGTGGACCTTGAGTCATATCAGTCTGAAACAACCGTGCAGTAAGACCAACAAACAAACCTACTTCAGGGATGCTGATTATGGGTGTCTCTTGGATCCTCCAGCCTGGCGTGCAGATCTACTGACAAACTGAGACGAGGCTCAGCATCTCATTCTGATGTTCCTTGGCTTGAAACCATCTACCTGCCATCAAAGAAATCCCCGTCACACCTCTCAGCTTGAGGTGCACACAATGCAACACGCCTGATCAACGAATAACCTCCATGCAGGAAAAGGAACGTTAATCTGCAGGGTGTGGTCAAAAAAGTCAAGATGGTGGCCATGCCGGTGCGATTCAAGCTCTGCCCATTTTATGCGCATCTTTCCACCCAACCAGTTCACAGCTGTGGATCTGGTTCAAACGCTAGAATTTCAAATATTCCGTCTGCAGTTGCAAATCTAGCAGAACAAGTCCCCTTAAAAGCTCGGAACTGTAATGAGAAGGGAAAAAACAACTTGGATTTCCTTCCATTAGCTGCTTATTTTCTCATGCCAGCTTTCGCAACTCTACAGGTGTTTGCTTCTAGTGTCCTGGCCATGCTCCAAGCGTCAGAACGACATAATTAACCTCTGCTTGCCTAAATTGCAACCCTACCCCCTCTAGATTCACCAGGTTGCTTGAATACTGGTGGTGAAGGTTAACAGCCTTCTGCTTCCATGATGCTGCTGGAAGACTTGGTGGACCAGACGCCCAGCTCACCTCTAAGGAGACTTGCCTGTGTGTCTATTGTACACTGCGTTAAAAAGAATCATGAATTCTTCTAACACTGGAGACATTTCCTCTAATTTAAGCATTGGTCCATGTTTAATTTGAGTTCTTGATTTTTTAACTTTTTCATTGCTGCTGCTGATACTTTTAATTGATTAAGGTGCTTTTGTCTTTTACAACTTTTTTTTTTTGGTAAGCCTAGTTTCTTGGAGCAAAAATGGGATAGGAATGGCTTAAATGAACACATAGCTGGAGCATCCTGTGCCCAATTTCTCCTTGCAGGGGATAGAAGATCCTCAGTGACCTGAGGCAGGAATCAATAATATAATTGATCCTAGGGTTGAAAGGGACTCTACTCCAACCCAGGGCAGGAACCCTCAGACCGTCCCAGACCAATGGCTGTCCAACCTTTGCTTGAAAACCTCCAGTGATGCACCCCCAGGACTCCAGGAGGGAGGCTATTCCGCTGCTTCATAGTTCCCATGCTCAGGAAATTCTTCCTTATTTTGTGTTCGGATCTCCCTCTGCAAAGCTTCCACCCATTGCGTTTTGTCCTACCCCCAGGAGCTACACCTTCTTCCCTGTGAGAGCCCTTCAAGGATTGGAAGTCTGCTATCATATCAACCTTCAACCTTCTTTTCTTTAGGCTAAATGTGCCTAAATTGTACTTCATGGCATTTAGCCTCCAAGCCCCCTCACCCCCCAATCTTTGTTGCTCTTCTCTGCACTTTTTCCAGTTTCTCAGGATCTTTCTTGTATTTTGGTGACCAGAAATGGACTCAGGCGCGGTTGGGTCTCAATGGAATGTGAAGTGATGCCTCTTTGCTGCCCCCTGGCGGTCACCCAGAGCTTTACAGTCCAGATCTGGCAGCCTTAACAAAGCAAGGCTATAACCTTGCTACAGTATTCCCAACGTCTCCCACCCTCCATCCCCAGCACAGGTGACCTGTTCCTAACGTTCATGATGCCAAAATGATGAAACTCTTGACCCGTGCACCGCTCTTTTGTGCTCGTGTTGCGGTGTTGCATAGTGGCATGGAAGGGTGGAGTTTGTGCTGCAATGCATATTTGGCCCCCACAGAGACCCCTTAGTATATATCTCTGGGTCCCAGTTGCTGACTTGGCCACTGAATAAAGATGAAGCAATCATCCAGTTTGACAAGGAGGACAGAAAGAATGTATAGTGGTGATCCATCTCAGACATGTTTTGTATTCTAAATATATAGAATATATTTAACCCACTTCCTGGAGAACTTGGGCTGTAGTGTGATCCTCTCTCTTTTAGGGATCCTGATGAAGTTGTTGGCTATGACAAAAGAGAAGTAAGAAAGTGTAGCCTTTCTCCGGGTATTTCCTAGAAATGCTCAGAGAAGTGAGTGGAATCACTGATGGTGGGGGTGGCCACTTTAAAAAACATTGTGTGTGTGTCTTCTCTTTCTCAACTGGCTAAAGACTTCCTTCCTTCCTTCCTTCCTTCCTTCCTTCCTTCCTTCCTTCCTTCCTTCCTTCCTTCCTTCCTTCCTTCCTTCCTTCCTTCCTTCCTTCCTCTTTTGGGGCTCAGAACCTGAGAAGTGACTTGCCAGCAAGACCCCAACTTCCTACATAGGAAATGTGAGGCTTCTGTTGGCATCAGGTTTAGATGACACATTGAGGACCGCTCTTCCCAAATGGGTGAGACGGGACAGGGGTGTCCACATATAAAAAACAGGCAGAACTTCAATCACCCCATTGGGGCTGCCATCTTGACTGTATTTTACCATACCCTGCAGACACCCTTGAAAGCAGCCCAGAATGAGGGCCGTACTAAGGCTGTGCATGCTTCCAAAATGAGGATCATCATGAGGATCACAGCCATCATATTCAGGAGAATAACACCACGTGTTCTTGCTGATATGCTCCAAATCAGTGATTCTCAGCCTTGGCAACTTTAAGTTGGGTGGACTTCAACTCCCAGAATTCCCCAGCCAGCATATCAAACACTGCTCCAAACCACCTGCCCTTGCCAAGCATGCAAGCGATGAAACAGGAAGAGACGGAAGGCCATCCTTTGCTCCCGACTCTGTTCCTGAGCAAACGTTTGGATCTGGATCCAGAGAAGGAGACAGGAAGGCAACTGAAGGAGAGAGATGCAGGCTATGTGGACGTGGAAAACCTTCAACAGTTTTCCTGCATTTCAACCCCAGCTCTTTAGTAGCGTTGCTGTTCTGCCAGACTAAACACTCCTCTTTGTAAAAGGGCAAAACCCAAACCCCACACCTTCTATAATGAATTGGGACCCTAAGATTAGAACCTGAATGTAAAGGGTTTATAATCTTGTGACCTTGAGACTGTGAACCTCTTAAGGTACTCATGAAAAACAACAACACAGGGAGTTGGTTGTTCAGAAGTCACTGAACTCTTGCTTTACTTCTCTTCAATACCTTTTAAATGCCAGAATGGGCTAAAACGAAAGCCATTGGGGCTTCTTAAATAAATT
Source organism: Python bivittatus (assembly GCF_059951505.1). NCBI lineage: Eukaryota > Metazoa > Chordata > Lepidosauria > Squamata > Pythonidae > Python > Python bivittatus. The sequence goes on along the minus strand of NW_028277029.1, from coordinate 1,847,941 downwards.
CATATATCCGGCAGAGGATCTTAACCCCCTCCCCAAAATAATAGGATCTGCCTAGGATTGGCACAATTTATAATAACAGCTTCGGCGTAATGAATTGAAAACCAGTAAGCTGCAGTCCTTGAAGGAGGTTTGAAGTGTTTTTGGAACAAAGCTTCTATTATGAGTTATACACTTACCAGGCGACCATCAAATTCTTTGCTGAAACGGGAGCTCCCCTGGCAGGGTCCAAAGGGGTAGCCAGAGAGGGAAGAATTCCTGGCATTGGAACAGCTGCCCTGGACTGGCACGAGAAGGGCCCTGGCAGACCCATCTAACTGGACAGACAACACATACAATGCTCCAAACAAGGAGAATATTTGGCCCGGGTAGAGCACATTTGCATGATATGGATTCAAAGGCTGTTCTAGACAGCAGCTGTGCTCTGACCAGGAGACGTTTGGACTTCTTCCACCGCTGACACGCTGGAGAGGCTGGCGGGGTGGCTGGCTGCTGCTAAAGTCACCAAGCGCTTAGTGGCACCTAAAGCACGAGCACCATTGTTGTGGTGCACGTTTTGGGGGGCCTGGCCCAGTCTAGTGGGCCACCAGACTCCTTGGCAGTGAACTTTTGGCAGAACGTGCTCTTGAAGACCTCTTTGATTTGCACCCAACATATACTACGGAGGCCGAGCTATTCCCTTTGGATAATAATACATATGGTATTTCCTAAAGGTTGAAAGTATATGGTGTGCCCGTGCATTAAAGTAAGTCCATCCTGCATGGGGGTTCTAAAGAGCTTGTGGGTGGTCTCCTTTCTCCCTGGCAGGACCTGGTCCCCAGCCTGTTTCCCAGCACTCGGCAACATGACAACAACCCTCTCCCAAGTTCCAGGTCCTGCTGGGATCCCTCCAGGAGCACGCAGCAGCTTTCCTCGGTTATAGCTACGTGGAGAAGCCCCCAGGTGTGGAAATGGCCCCGTGCCGCCCTTTCGTTATCCAGCTTTTCAGTGCAACAGACGGCGCTCTTCCTCTCGGCCACTGCTTCGGTTTTTTTCCTTTGCAAAAGCCAGACAAAGGCTTGTAACACACGGATGGGAGGAGGAGCACACCAACTGCTGCGCGTCCCTAGTAAATAAGTAGTTCAGAACAACTTGAAAGAGTGAGTCACCAAAGGAGGGCCAAGGAGGGAATGAGAGATTGAGACCTTCGTGGCTGACTCAGAGTGGACCTGGAGGTGACTGAGCTGTTCCTCTGGCCACTTGCTCTTCCCGTGCTAACTCCAATCCCCTGCAGTTTGAGCTCTCTCACACGAGGGTTTTGCACCAGTTCAGAACCAACAGTTCAGCTCCCGATGCCGTCAGTGCGGTGGGACCGCTGCGGTCCCACCGCACTGATGGCATTGGGAGCTGAACCGTTTCATCCTGCACGGGTTTATCTGAAACCTGAACCAACGCTGGTCTTTTCTCCTGCAAGGTAGCTGCAGCTGTGCAAAATGTGTGGTGGTTCGTGTCTCTTGGCGGGAACTCTTGCCACACCTGACACCTGGCATTCCCTCCCATGCAGGGGAGGTGCAAAAGTCAAGATGGAAGCCATGCCCACCGAGGGACACCCTTTTCACATGCACTGCAAAGGAATATGACCACCATCCTTGAGGTGTTGGGAAGTGGAAAGATGGTGGGTGTGGGTGTGCCTTCTTTTCCCAGGAGAAGGGACTACAAAACCTTCACAGTCCCAAGTTAAGCCGTTTTCTCTCTCTCCCATCCACTGATGCCCGGCTACAAATGCTTCTCTTCCGATGAAGTCGCCTCAGGCGCTTATGGTTTGGTTGCTCCTGGGAAGAAGCACATGCACACAGACCGAAGAGCCATTTTGCAGTGAATATGGGAGACAGGAAAGAAGAAGAAGAAGAAGAAGAAGAAGAAGAAGAAGAAGAAGAAGAAGAAGAAGAAGAAGAAGAAGAAGGAGGAGGAGGAGGAGGAGGAGGAGGAGGAGGAGGAGGAGGAGGAGGAGGAGGAGGAGGAGGAGGAGGAGAACTTTCTCTGTCTTCTGAGTCCACCCCTTTGTGAGCAAGCTGGAGGAAAGATGGAGCTGCACCCTCTGGTTTTGCTTCTGCAAGAGCCAGTGAAGGCGAGGATGGGTCCTTGAGGGCCAAAGGGAGCCCCTCGAACCCTGGCTGTGTTCAGGGGAAGACAGGCTGCCTCACCAAACACTCCCACTTGGGCCGTAATCCCCTTATCTGTAGGAGAATTTATCTTCTCAACTTCTCGGACCTTTAACAGTTCAGAAATTTTTAGTGGACAGATTATTTTAACTTCATACATATATTTGAGTCATGTTTATGTACTTTCAGCGTTGTCCGTGGGGGGTGGTAAAAATGTCAAGATGGTGGCTGAAGCTCTGCCTATTTTCTACGTGCGTCACAGATAAAAACATGCAGAGTGTTGATTGCACCATTGTGGCTGCCATTTTGACTTTATTGGACCAACCTGTTGGCTTCGTTCACTCTGTATGCTAATGGTGTGAGCTCCTTAATGGAAGGTTGGGGTATAAATAACGCCAATAAGTCTCTCACATTCACTTTGGATTATTCTCATGGGATCTGCTTGTGAAAATGACTTTGGCCAGTTAAAGTGCTTTATTTGGCAGAAGCTGGATCAGAAAACCATTCAGCGTCTCCTTAGCCACCCCTGGCAAGGGGCTCCTTGTTGCTGGAGGCTCAGGTTGCCATATGTGGGCTGCAAAGCTCTTGGTGGCCTCCAGGCGGCAGCAGACGTGATACTGAAGACTCCAAGCCTGCTGCCCTCTAGTGGTTATATGGATGGTGGCAGGCCAGAGAAGGCCACCCCACCACAGCTTTGCAAAAGGGAGGATGTTTCCCTGTTTCTTTCCTGGAGTATGAAAGGTGGTCAGTGAGTATTTCAGGGCTGGGGACGTCGAGGACTAAGAATTGTGCTTCGACTGGTTGAGCTAATTTTTCAGGGCCCGCTGAACTCTTTCTCCAGGACCAACATCTCTTCATATTTTAACATCTTCATTCTCTGCCCTGATCTAGAGAAGAGGTGCTTTCTGTGACTCGCAATTTCTCCTGCATTGTTCACGTTCGCTGTGTGAAAGCTAAACGAAATCTGGAACCAGAGGATCACCATTTAGAATTATTCTGTTGTAATTTTGGGCTTGGTGGTGGAAGGGGCATGTTCTAAGTTAATCTTGGTGCAGAGGTCAGGGGGTCAGGGTGAGAGTCCTGGAAACAAAGACTAGCCAATGGAGTAGTGACCCTTAATCTGGGCCCTTCCATTTTTTATGCCTGTCCAGGTCCAAAGGCTGTGTTTTAGACTGTAATCTTTCAGCTAGGAACTCCCCAATTGTCAAAGTATCACAGCATCCCCCCAGTGTAGGTATAGCAAAGAGATATATGTTACTAGGGCAAATATCTGCATCCTGATTTATAGTAAGATGATTGGGGCATCCACGTGAGGTGTCAAGAAAGTCAATATGGCAGCCACTACCACGTCAAAGCATGCAATCAAAGCCTTGACTTTTTTTGACGCTCCGCCCTGAAGACACCTCTGAAGTCAAGGGCCAGGGGAGGGATTTTCCAGTTGCTTTTGTATTCATTTTTAATCTGTTCTTCTAAAGCCACTTTTACTGCCTGTGAAAAAGGGTGGAAAAATCTAGACTTGCAGAATGTCAGTCACTGAAGCTTGTAGTTCAGATCAAGAGGTGTCCATGGTGGGATGAGGGGGATTAAAAAAAAAAAAAAGAAGTCTGCACAGTTGAAGCCCCCCCACCCTTTCTAAAGTGTGCTGTGCATGCGGGTGCCCCTGTGAACGTCCCTGTCCTAAATTGAGATTGGTTTATGAATTCAGAATGAGAAAGGGAAAAAGGAAGAGACTGCCCCCAGGGAATACTGATGGCTGAACCCGTGGGCTGAAACCACTCATTGCACGAGGGCCTTTCCCCCAGACTGAGCTGAAGTGCTCTCCACTCCTAGGAAACTAAATCAGCCTGTTGCTGATCCCGCTCCTGCCGCTGTTATTCCGGAAAGCCCTAGGGAGCTTCAACGAAATGGGTGGCCAAGCCCAACAGATCCTATCTACAGGACACTGAGAGCTGGAAGGATTCAGAGAAGGGAAATACTCCTTTACACCAGAACCACTAAGGGTGGCCTGAAGACAGTCTCACTCATGGGCTGGGGATGAGCTGAAGGCAACCTGATGGCACACGGCAGAAGAAAGAAGTTGGCAGGGCATGTTTGGCCACAGTTAGAGGCATGTGGAGCAGACCTTTAGCCATAATATGATTTCTTTCCTTTTGGCCCACTGAACAGCTCTTCATTGCACCCTGAATACCTCTTGTGGCAACCATCTTTGCCTGCTGTACATTATAAAAGTTTTAATTTTACACAAAAACACAATACAAAATAGATAGACAAGATGGGGTCTGGCCACTCCGTACCAAAATATACAACAAATACATCCAACAAGGGGCTTCCTTCACCCCCAGCCCAAGGCCTGGGAGAACACATGGATCTCAGGAGAATATATTTTGTATCACGCGATTTAACATTGAAAATGCATTTTCATAGCCTCTCTTTTCATTTCTTGTAAAATGAAGTTTGATTCTTTTTCTGTCTTGTGAGATTGGTCTAATCTCCCCACAAAGGCAGAGGGAGAGGAGGGACTGGTTTCCCTTGTCCCACATCTCAGTGTTGCAGAACCAGGAGATGGTGCTATAGAATTTATTTCCCTTTTATTTCCCCTTTTACTTGTTGGTAAGGCACACAGGCTATGGGAGCTCTCTCTGTCTCATACAAACTGAATTTAGGAGGCAAGACAAAGCGTAAAGGCATTATCTGGAAGAAAGGAGGTCGAAGCAATAACTACTAAGCTGCACAGAAAGGGCAGAACTAGGCTTTGCTTTGCCACCAAAGTTTATAAACAGTATTTTCTCCCTAAATTGTACATTTCTGGAAGAGAAGGGGCAACTGGTGTGCTTCCTGGTCGTAATACATTTGGAAACTTCACATTCTTAGGCAGGGCTGAAGCCAGCAGCAGGCAAGGACAGTTTGGGTGAGACCACCCTCCCTATATCTGCTTTTTAGATACTGTGTTTTCTCCTCCCTTCTTCTCCGCCTAGTAGACTGTCGGCTGAGAGACCAGTCAGTCTTCCCAGAAGCCTGATCAGCTTGCTTGCAAAGGGCTCATATAGTTGGACTGAAGCTTTGTGACGCCCTGATCTACACCAGCGCACAGTTTCCAAGCTGATGAAACAGATGTCTCTGGAGCAAGGTTTCTATCACCAAATATTGCCTGCAACGCAATGCCCTTCCAAGAGGTCCCATCTGGACATTTGCAGCCCACTATGCTTAGTCATCAAGAGACACACATGCCGATGTGAACCCCCCCTCCGCAAAGTTACCATAAAGGAGTTTGGGTTATAAAGGAAAAGGGAAAGACATTGGATTACGAATCTTTGAGAGCTGTCACATATAATTTATGAAGGCCTCCGTTCCTTGCCATTCAAGCCGCAAGAACCAGAGTGGCTTGCAGAAGGCGAGCTGGGGCTGGTACCAGTCACACTATTCTTACTGGGACAATGGCGGCATTCAACAGCTTTCAGCCTCTGAGAAATGTAGAAAGTGCAACTGTTAAGACGGCTGAGTTGTAGCTGGGTGGGGTGGGGTTGGAAAGCGGAGGCCGAGAAGCGAAATGAGTTGTGTAACCCAGCTCTGAGGCTTATTAATAGCAGCTTGTCACAGAGAGAATGACCGTATTAATGTAATCTCCGGATTGAGAGAACGTCACTGCTCTTAATGGTAGTAATTGTTGCACTGCTATTGTCTATATTCTGAAATGAATATATTCACTTTGGGGAACTGCGTATAAGGATGCCAGGGTCACTCAAGCGATATGCAGGTCTGCAGCTGACATACATTGTGTTAATCAATCAGATGTAATTTCTTGCTTTTATTTTATGTATGTATGTATGTATGTATGTATGTATATATGAATGAATTTTTCAACACAATAAAGGTATACAAAACAAACAAAAAAGGATAGAAGGTAAGAGAAGGAGAAGAAGGAAATGAAAAAAGAAAAGAAATATACAATTACGCCTTCCGCCCTTCTTTCTATTGAGAAATTATCATCTTATTCTTTTCCCCATCCTCTTTGGCCCTTTTTAATCACCAAATCCTGAAATCCTCAATGCGACCTTTTCTTCTTTCAACACAAAGTCCATATAAGGGTTCCCTTTCTTGCTTTTATTTTCCATGATTTAATTAGCAGTGTTTTCTATTTTGCATCCCATTTTGATTTAGCCAAAAGGAGGCTCACTTTCTCTCATTTCCTCACCTTGGCATGAATTTTACCCAAAATATACAGTATGTGTTTTACTTTTACTTGTCCATGGTTTTCATTTCTCTGGGACGCACCTCTCCAAATGTATTGTTCATTTGACAATCTTTATATGAATGTTTCAGGTTAAGCAGCTATGCCCTTGTGGTTTTGGGAGAAAAGATGGAATAATTTAATGTATTGCTATTGGACTTGAACAAGGACCTGATTAAAAAATAAAAGAATGGGTTGGTGATATTTTTGTTAAGTAGATGAGAGCAAGGCAGAAGCTTAACATCTAGATCAGTGTTGTTCAAATTTGGCCATTTTAAGATGAATGGACTTCAACTCCCAGAATTCCCCAGCCAGCATGGGGAATGGCCAAGTTTGAACAACACTGATCTAGAGTTACAGGAACCTGGCAGCAGAGTCAGGAATCTGGGCACACCACTTTACCTTCAATGACTATCAAAGATTTTTTAGGTGTTGTTATGTCATTCTGGACAGATGAAACTTTGGGACATTGGCAAAAACCCCTCGATGTCTACATCTCATGGGATCATGCAATCTTGCAAGATGCCACCGCTCCTGAGAAGCTTCTCAAGAGATTTAAGCTTTGGGGGTTTGACCAGCACAGGCTGGAGGTTTACAGGTGTTTCTGTCCTCAAGGGCAAGATCCCATTGCCAGCTTCTCATCTGAGTGAACAGCTGTTGTGCTGTCCTACACAAGAAAACCTTCCATATTGGCTAACTGATTGATTATGTGCCATCAAGTGATTTTCGACTCCTAGAGACCACATAGGTAGGTTTTCTCCATGATGGTCTATTCCTAACCTGCTCTTTCAAGTCTCCCAATGGTACCCCATTGCCCCTGTGACTGAGTCCATCCACCTTGCTGCTGATTGTCCTCTTCTCTTTCCTTCCACCTTTCCCAGCTAGCATGTGAGATTAAGGATGGCGTACAATAGTTTGCACACTCTGTTAAGTCAGGGGAGCTCTTGTTTGGGGAGAGGGCAATGAGGGACTAGAGCTTCATACACTCCCCTTGCTGCAAGACTGATCTATGAATCCATCAGGGAAGACTGAACAGTGGCCATTGCTGGGTGACCAAAGACCCATTTATTTTTTATGTGCTTTGTGTCCTATCTCATGTAAAAAGGGGACAGCCCTGATCTTTCAAAGGGTTACGCTGGAAAAGAAGACGTTCAGTGGCATGCTTCAGTGGCATACTTTCTTGCTTGCTCGCCATTTGGATGGGAATGCACAAACCAACTTTTAACCAGCAGTTACCCATTACAATTATGTATATGAAGTTGCAAAAGCAATAAGCTCAGAGGATGACGATTAGCACCTAAAGTACTATTCTTGATTGATTAAGACCCTGTTGAGCAAGAGAGCCTATGTTGGCCAAGTTAAAACCACAAAGTTCAGAGAAGCATATGTCCTAACGTTCATAATGAATCTTATCCATAGCAATTCCTAAATTCTGTGACTTCACACGAGATGCTTCACTTTGCTGAACCAATTGTTTCCTCGCTTTGTGTAGGCTAGTAGCTCCTGAAAGCATTGCCTCTCATTGTCAGCAGACCACAGTTGGCTTCAGCTTTCCACAACAAAACGCGCAGCGGTGTCTTGGAATTAGAGAAATTGTAGCTTAGCACATCTGGAGGGCTCAGCAGGGGACAAGGGGGAAGGATAGCTGATGCGCTAGATCAAAGAACTGTAGACGTGGAAGAGGCCACAAAGATCTTCTCTGCAATGGAAAGGAGAACCCATTAAACCATCCTTGTGAGGTGGCTGTTCAGCTTCCTCTTAAAAACCTCCAAAGGTGAAGGTCAGTCCAATTTATGGCAATCTTACGGTCACTGTGAGCATGATAGAAAGCATTCATCTCCAGAAGTGTATCTAACTGGTTTGGAAGCTAGGAGATCCACCTTGACTGCACAATAGATAGGAAGGTGGGAGCATCAATCCAGCAATGAATAAATAAAAATAAAATTTATTTAGCTAACTGTGTTCTCTTTAGAACACTTTTGTTCTGAACCTCAGCTTTGCTGGGTGAAACAGGTCTAATATTAAGAAAGAAATTGTAGTCTGCTCCCTCTTTCCATACTAGAAATCATTTTATAAGCCACCATCTTCTCTCCCATTGGTGTCATTTTGTCCTGTGAATAAACTCAACCTGGCCACAGCTAGACTGTGTTATATGTTGTATTTCTGCAGTTTGCACAAAAGACCAAAGCCCAATTTAAACCCATAAAAAGCCTTCTGACCAGGATGTTTTGAGATCTACCTGCCAGTGGCAGCCACGTGTGTGTGTGTGTGTGTGTGTGTGTGTGAAAAGGCAAGATGAAAGTTGCACCAGTATAATTGAAGCCTTGCCCTAGGATGCCACTAACCCTAACCCTGTCATAAAATCTTTCCTGTCCCCTGTCGTAAAGATTTTGGAAATGGACAGTCATTCTGCAAGGGCCTCCCCAGCCTGTCCTCAAAACTTCAGACGTGCCAAGCAGCCAGGAAATATTGGGGACCTCTCTGCTAGGAGAGCTCTTTTCAATAAAATGTGATCTTTGTGGCTGGCAGGGCCATTACCAAACTATTCAGTGCCAGCTCCCAAAGAACGTGCCCTCAGCTCCAGCTCCTGATGTTTGGAAGGCCAACAGATTTTCTTCCAAGTTTCCCTTGAAATCGATATCCACGTTAAAGTGGAAGTTCTTGATTGGACAAAATATCCTTCCTTTGAAGGGAAGCTGCAAAATGTTTAACTTATGTAGGCATAAGGAGATGGAGACGTGGAAGTACCAAATGCAGAGATACACCCCATCACCTCTTATTTGGAGACTAACCAATAGGACCTGGCCACCTTCCCATCAGATTCTGCACAGTCGGAAAAGCTGATAGGATTTGGAGGTTCAGAACTGATTTCTGAAGAAATGAGAAGGGGACAGGATTCCTGGGTATAGAATGGGAAAGAAAAAGGAGGTTTTTCCACAGGCAGCAGTGCCTGTCGGTCCACAGGCAACAGTAGAAGCCATGATGGTGTCGTGCACAAATGATGCAAATATCGTGTCCACCAGTTGCATCATGCACCTGACCCAAATTACATACAGCAGTTCGCATCATCAGTGTGATGATGTTGTGATGTGTGTGACCACCCTTCTTCCCATTCCTCCCTGGGGGCCTCAATTCCTGGTTTAGAGTCGCCCAACCAACGCGCATCCCGACACTTCCAATGGTCGAGAACGTTTGTTAGACCTGATCCAAATCCAGACAGCTGATGAAGACAAATGGCCCCAACTAATTTGATCTGCCGAAAAATACTCAGCACCTGTTGGCCGGCTTTTCAGGGTGAGAGTCCAGTGCGCCTTAACCACAGCCTCTGTGAGGAACTGCTGGGCTGGTGTGTTTGCATAGCAGGTGGGGAAAGGGAGATTAGCCAAGGAGAAATGTCCAGATGTGGGGGGAAGAAAGAGAAAGCATTGTGTACCAGGGCTGGGCACAGGTAAGTCTACAGGCAATCTGTGTGTGTGTGCGCACACGGACACACCAACATCAATAAAAAGATCAGGGCAGCTTGCTTTAATTAAAACCTGCCTTGGAATTCATTAGCTGGATCTACTGGGTGGTGACCCTAGATCTTCTCCATTCCATTGCTTGGTACAGCTGTTAGTCAATCACCTGCTGGAGGCCTCTCCGGGGCTTTAAAAATCAGCTGTCAGTTGCTGTTGGAGGCAGAGAAAGAATTCAAACAGAGCTGAAATTCGGGATGGCAGCAGCAGGGGCTCCAGGCGTCTTCCTTACTAGCTGTTTACAGGACTGGGTCACTGAGAACCAGGACGATGTTGTGGTTTGGAGGGTGGGCCCAGAGCAGGAAGACCAGCGTTCAAGTCTCCACACAGTCGCTGGATGACTTGAGGTCAATAACGGTTTCTCTGCCTACAGGTCGTTGTGATACTTATACACAGTCAGGACATACAGTATGGAATTCAGTACCCTGGAAACTGGAATGTCCTTGCGGTGGGGTCAAGGTGGTGCCTGTGACCACATGATTAAAACTTTGTCTTTTCTTAAATGTGCATTGCACAGTCGCAGTTGCCAATCTGACCTTTTTGACTCAGAGTCAAACCCCCATGCGAACCCTGTATAATAAACCTAGAACTCCACTCAGAAATAAATGTCATTGCATTTAATGCGGCTTTCTCTCAGTTATACGCATCCTGATTTAGAACAGTGTTTCTCAATGTCGGCAACTTTAAGATGTGTGGACTTCAACTCCCAGAATTCCCCAGCACTCTGGTTAGGGAATTCTGGGCACTGAAGTCCACATTTCTTAAGTTGCTGACATTGAGAAACACTGATTTAAAAACTATTCAAGAGCAGTTAATCTAGCATAAATGTCTTCTTCCTTCCTTCCTTCCTTCCTTCCTTCCTTCCTTCCTTCCTTCCTTCCTTCCTTCCTTCCTTCCTTCCTTCCTTCCTTCCTTCCTGTTGCTGCATAATCCTATATATTCAAAACTCATCCCAGTTCCGTGACCTTTCAAGAAATATAATCCATCAGCAATTTGGGTAACTTTTCCCTTCCTACAATAACAGCAGTGAGCTAAGTTGCAGTTGGGTAAACTTCTGCTTAGCCATGGTACCACCCCGACAGTGAGGATGACAATGACATATCTGCTGTTTTCAGCTACTAAGGAGGCTTGAATGTAATAATGGATTTTACTTGTCCAGGAAAAATGACTTTTTTTTTTTTTTTACAAAAATGTTTATAAGCAGAGTGATGAGGAGCAGCATGAAATAAGATCTAACCAAGGTGTCCGCCAGATTACTTCGAGATGGCAGCCACAATGATATGGCTGGGGCTACTCCCTTGACTTTTTTTTAACCCACCTTGGATGCCCGTCAAGCTGGTTTGGGAGGTTCAGTAATTTCCCTTCTCCCTCTCTCTTGTTTTGGCTGAGATGACAGCTAAAGGTTCAGATTTTTCCACTGTTTTCTACAGGCAGAAAGAAATGCTTAGAAGGACGGATCTGAAATGAGTGCAAAAACAACTAGCAAACCCCTCCAGGAGACACATGGTCTCGGGCAACTGTTCCTAACCACAATAACATCGAACTGTTGAATGGGCATGTGTCATGAAGTCATGACGCATGTTTTGGCACTTGCCCCTCCACTCCGCCTGGCAGAATCACACCTGTGCTGTTGCAACCTAGTTTCTAAAGGTTTAATTCCCCCTCCTCCCCCCACACTTGAAAACTGGGAATCTGGGCTAGCTAATATTCCTGAGAAAGTGGGCTGGGAATGATTGCTCATGTTCTCCAATACCTGCTATCTGTTTGGAAATCCAGCTTTTGGATCCTCTGAATTTCACCCCAGATTTGAAAAGAACAAATCCCTAATTGTTATCAACCATCTTCTTTTGATATTACAGTCAAGGCACTGCTGGCCTCATAAACGTTGGAGCACACCAAAGTCTCTTCTGTCCACAGCAGAGAATTTTTTCCTGTTGGTTTAGGACAGATCATTGTATGCCAACTTCTGACTCTATTTTAAGAGATTATGCTCAAGAGTTTCACTTCTGAAACACTCTTGAAGCAGCAATGAACATGCCCCAAAATAAAGACAAATAAATGTGTTTCTCACAAATGTTTAGAAAGTAAACTGCAGGAGAGTAGTATACTCAGCCTTAAAAGAAAGATAAAAATAAATCAAAACATCTCAAAAGCCTGGACAAAGAAGAGGTTTTCTTAGGGCTTAAAAAGGTTTCAGATTTGGCAGCAAGGAAGCCTCCTACGAGAAGTTTTGTCAAAACTGTGCCAGTGCGTTGAAGCTCCCAAAACAAAAGGACTTGCTGTGTACATTTGACTTTGGAGCCTGGCCTGCTGCTGGTGGTGAGGCAGGAAGGGACAGACCAGCTGGTGGGAAGTGGAGAGTCCAACTTTTGCTGACTGAAAAGGCTGGTCTTTTCTACGTCTCTTGAGGAACGCCATCCTGTACCTGGAAGGTACCTGCAAATGGGTCTAACTCAGTGTTGTCCAAACTTGGCCACTTTAAGATGGGTGGACTTCAACTCCCAGAATTCCCCAGCCAGCCATGCTGGCTGGGGAATTCTGGGAGTTGAAGTCCACTCATCTTAAAGTGGCCAAGTTTGGACAACACTGGTCTAACTGAACGCTTCTGCATATTCAAAGGTGCCTTCTGCATTTTAAAGAAGAAATGCACCCCAGGCAGAGGGCTAAGCTAGGGACATTTCCCCAGGATTTAGCATTCAGTGAACAGAAGGTTGTGCTGTCTGTGGGAAGCCAAATCCTTCTGCTGAGCCCACCTGCAGTCTGAAACGGTCCTGGATGGCCACGGGTTTCTCGCGCCTGGGAGAAGGAGCTCGGAGCCAACTCGCATAGCTTCATCCCACTGGGGGACTGGTGTTGGTCCCTGCACATGGGACTTACTTGGAATAAACGCCGGAGAAGAGAAAGGGGTAGATAAATGAAAAATTCATTACAGCCTGCCCTGCCAAAGGCAAATTCTGCTTTGTTTTATTTTCTTTGCATTTCTCATTTCCTTTCTAAGTGAATAAAGTAACTGTGCATAGATGATCACGATGGAGAAGCACTTCAGGAGGGCATTGTGCCAGGAGGGCTACCTACGAAGGAGGTGAAAAAGCAAGATGGTACCACACCCATGAGATCAAAGCCTCACCTCCTTTTAACATGCGTCGCATGTGCGATGCACATAAAAAGAGGGTGAGGCTTCAATCCCATGGATGTGGAAGCCTTATTTATTTATTTATGTATTTATGTATTTATGTATTTATGTATTATTTATTTCCTCTCCACAGATTCCCCTGATGCTCAGGATTGGACGTAACAATTTGGATTCCCTTGCAAGGCTTTTTTGCACTGCAAAGCTCTCAGGAATCTGACGTTCTGCTCCAGTTTTATTTTCTGTTCTGTTCCTAGAGCAAACTTCTCCCTTCCACCTTGGAGAGGAAAAGGCTAGGAGGTGGGCTCTTGACATTTCATTTATGCTTCAAAAACATCTCTCACTGACGGGAGATTAAACTCTAGGTAAACTCATAGAACAAATCAGCCCAGAGTTCTCACTGAAGGCACACATGACCAGATTCAAATTATCCTACTTCGGACACATTATGTGAAGATCCAGCTGTCTGGAGAAGGCTCTGATGCTGGGAAAGGGGGAAGGAGAGAGAAGAAGACAACTAGCAGCAAGGTGGAGGGACTCACTTACAGTGGTGATGGGGGCACTGTTGAAAGATGTGAAAGACCAAGTTAGGGACAGATTGTCATGGAGAAAATCTAGCTATCTACCAACTGATGATATATAATCAGTCAATCAAATAAACAGCATGAGAGACTACTATCTGCTTTGGACATTTTTCTTCAAATGATGGTTTTTCTCTCAACCCAGATAAACTCTCATAGGTTGAGCATTATCTCTTTGGCTTTGAAGTTTACGTGATGGCTGGTTCTTCCTTAACAGGCCACCCCTGGAGATCAGACGACGTCAGAGATGAGTTAAACTCCTGTTGAGTTTGCTCCTATCCCACCACCTCAAACCCATCCCCGTTAGCAGGGTTGTGAGAGGGGAACAATCCAGCCAGGCACATGGAGTTTTCAAGAGAGATGCTCAGGAACCACAGGCAGAATAGGTGCTTTGGCTAATGAAATGACCTTGGAGCAATTTGGCCTTTTCATATGTGACAAAGATTGCTCACCACATGGCTAAGAACATGCTGTATTAGAGACTAGAATATAATCAGTGTAGAAGGTTAGAGAAATCTGTTCTTCTTGGAGGAAAAGAGCTCAGTGAGAAGTTAAGGTAGGGAGCCTGCAGTAGCCCTAGTCACAAAGCAGGTTCAGGATTTAGCCCCACCAAGCTCAGACTATCTGCAGCTGGGAGAACAATCTCACTTTTTCTTAAACAGCAGCCCTCAGAATTATTCAGATAACATGTTGCCTTGAATGGCAGGTCTGTCCTAAGTGCTACGTAAATCCTGAAAGCTGTCCTTGCTGCTTTTCTGCAAGCAATTCGGGAGGCCTGCAATAAATCATACGAATAATTAAAATAAACAACATTGTCAGAAGGAGCTCCAGTTACCCAGCACAGAGGAATAATCCAGAAGAAGAGGTCAAGAATTGTAATTGTGTGTTGAGGCAGAGGGTTGGGGTGTCTGGGCTTCAACAGCAGCTATTCATGCTCACCCTTTGTACCGGCTTACTCATATTTGTCATATCCCAAAGACAGCATGATAAATGGTATTGACCTAACAACATGCTCAGGATCCTTCCTTCAATTCCAGGGTCAGTTTGTGGTGGTAGTGGTGGTGGATGGCCTTCTTGGTAGGTGCCTAAAATCAAAAGGGGTTCTTTTCCAAGCACAACTACAGAGTTCTCCTTAGCAACATTCATTGAGAAGAAAGGGATGAGGACACAAGAATTCCAGCAACTCAGTTAGCTCCTATTTAGAAGAATATATCTTCAGATGGGTGAAGATGTTTTAATTTTCTTTCTGATAGCCCTCTGATGAATCAGCAAAGAGGTGGGTCTCTTCATTGTCACTGACTGTTTCCATATCAGCCTTCTGAACTCTACTCTGATCTCCTTTTATATGAAGGTTCAGCCCATATGCTCTTTTAACTGAGTTAGATACTGAGGCCACTTTGAGCTCCTGCTGAATAACTTAATAGATTTTGTCTGGGTTTATGGTGGGAAGTGTATTCTGGTTAGACAAAGTACCTTTCATTGGATGACCAATAGCCTATCTTTCCTTGAGTGGGCCAGGATTTTCTTACAAGAGTAGGTTTGGAGAATAAGTGATGAGTTAACCATCTCCCATTTCATTGACTTCATAGGTACAAACATTTCCTTATGTTGCTACAACACATTTGTAGCCTGAAGAAAGCACAGGAGAAAACAGAGGGACCCCACAACGATATGTAAATACCATGATGGTAAAAAGATGACATCCAAGGATTTTCAAGTTTTAATTAGGGTTTTCATGAGAGGATAGCTCTTTATATATGTATCATCAGGGACACAATTCTAATTTGGAAGGACATTCAAGCAAATGTTGAGAGCTGTTTAAGTGCTGTTGAGTAGGTACCACCTTCTGTAGGGATGTTCAGTGCTCATCATTAGCTGTCTCCAATGGAAGCCAACAATCAAAGATGACACTTGGGATAACATAGGCAAGTTATCATTTGATGCTGGGATCACTGAGGGATGAATGGGCATGACAACAAGTTGGACAAATCTGTAAAAATACCTAGGGAGTCTTTAATAGACAAAATCTTTGCAAGCGAGATGGCTACTTACAATATTTCCCAGCAATGGCATATTTAATTTTTTTTTGCATGTACGAGACAAATTGTAATCTATTCTATAAACAGTTCTACAATGGACAATTCGAAGAAACATGTACACATTCATTCAACATATAATTAAAAAATTCAGAAAAGTTGTTTAATTGTAATGTCCATTTACACCATTCTTTTCAGCAAAATACTGTTATTTCCTGCACTCTCCTGTAGAGCTGCCATAGATTCATCAATGCGCCACACAGAATTTACACACCCTGTAAGTAGTGTCTGACACTGTTTGGAGGAAGTGAGTGGTGTTGGAATCTGGGGACTTCTCAAAGTTCAGACCTGAGTTATAATGGACTCGCCAAAATCATGAGGGGGTGGGGGAAAGCCACGGGGAAGGGTTGTGACAATGTTGGAGTGCTCCTTTTAAAAACCTTCATGTCCAGGTAAAGCATAGTTTAACGCTCAGCAGTCACTTCCAAGGCACTGGATTCAACAGGTAGGAAGCTGCTGAGTTCAGCAACGTTATACGATTCATCTCTGGACTCCCCAGTTGGAATGTTTGGCAGGAAAGCAATAAAGATCAGGCACTCAAAGAGTAACCAGGTTTGAAAAAAGAGACCAGCTCTTGTTACCATTTCCCCACCCTTTTCTTATAAGGGTAGGTTTTGAAAAAGGGAGGGGGACAAGCATGGAAAAATAAGAAGGCCATCCTTGAGATTATAATTAGGCAGAAGAGAATTCCTTGAAGACCACAACCTTTATGCAGTAGTGCATGGAGAAATGTAATACAAATTACAACAGTGTAAGTTTGCCCGCTTCACGACACAGCCTGCCTTATGGAAGCTGTGACTACAACGCACATGAGGAACTGTCATACGGTGCGATTCATGGTCTGTGTTGCCCAGCTGTGTTGATTCTGGGAGGAGATCCTCCAGCCTTCTCAAACCCTGTCAACCTGGAATGATTTAACTGGAGATACTGCAGGGCGTTCAATCTTCTGTAAAATAACGTGCTTCGTTTCTCAGCTCTGGCCTCTTGTATCCCTGAAGCAAAACACCACTCCTCCCCCCAACATATTAATGAGGATTTAAGTCAATGCTGAACGCATTAAAAACTGAATGCTCATGAACAGTCAAGGCAGTGCCATGTGGAATGCCGGTCGCACTAATTTATGCTGGCCTAGGTCCTTTTCAGCCAGGAGCAGGGTGCGCAAGCTAGGTTGAATTCCGTTGTCGCTGGATAAACGCTCAACGTCTGCATTGCACAATAATTCTTATCCACTTAAATCTGAACTAGACTGTTTTATTGGTGAACATGATATGCCGTTGGCTTAAGTGGTCAACTGTTTAAACACTATGACCCTGAGCCAGATTTTTGTCAGCATTTATCTAAGAAGTCGATGATGCACAATTCTAAAAAATACTGCTTTTGTGGATTGTGGCTGGCTTGCCTCCTCTGAGATGTCGACCGATCCAGGGTTTATTGGAGGCAGCACCAAGCACAACGATTATGTGCGTCCGTTCTGTATGAATCCCATGTGATGCCAGAGTACAGGACAGAAATGCCAGTTAAAACAAAGGCACGGGTTCTGCACACTGGGGCTTCTCTTCTGGATTAACTTTAAAAAAGCCCTCAGTACTACCTACAGCTATAAGAATGTCCTTTTCCTCCATTTCAAAGTCCTTCCTGCTCATTTGCAACCAGCGATTGCTGAGATGAGAAGAGTTTGCTTAGCTCTCTTGCAAGATATCTCAGAGAGTTTGTCTCATGAATGTCTTCCAGATCCCTCTCATTGACACAGAGTATGGCTGGACTGTCAACAAAATGACCTAAACAAGTAAAACAAACAAAATAATAAACACATAAATAAATACCGCTAAACATCTATTTATGGAACGTTCCACACTCTTTTGAAAATCGTTTCTTTTTGAAATTTTTCTATTGGATATGGATTATTTATCCTGTGGCTTGTTAACAGAAACATATGTTTTTTAAATATCCGTATAACACTGAAATATGAGATTGATATTGCAATTGCTATTGTTTGTACCAGTTTATTACTATTATTTGTTAAAAACCCTAATTTTGTATCTATTTATTAATGGAAAAGGGAAATTCCTATATAGTGTGGCTATTAAACAGGAAGAAACACTCACAGTTATGGAAGGAAAAAAGAAGCAAATTTTTAAAGATGAAAGGAGATTTGTACAAGTTCTTTCCTCACTTCTGATGGTACGTTAGAAACACTCACGGTTCTTAATCCTGTGAATGGTTCAATCCACATTACGGAAGCAAGAAGTAGCAAAACTGTTGAGGGCTTCAGGAAACCTGTTAATGATTCACTTGGTAATTGTGTCAAAGTTACCTTCTGCTAAGAGTAAGAGGTGTCAATCTGAGATGTTGTGCTAAGGCAGTAGGCACCTCAACACACATATCGGCATGAATCTGGCTACAGATGGCACTTCTCTCCCTAGAAGTAGGGCATCCTGACGAGAAGATGGTGCCCCAGAGACTCCCCTGTCCAAAAATTCATCCTAGGAGACAGAATCAATCAAGTCTTATAGCTGGGAGAGGGCCTTCTGTCCTCCTCACAAATCTTCTACAACTTGCTGATTCCATCTCATGATGCATGAAGTGAGGCTAAAGAAGGAACATGGCTTAAACTGAATGGTAAGCGGGGTCAGTTTCATCTTCGTCTTCTTCATGGAGCCATTGAATCTCTTGCCCATTTGGATCTCAGCATCAACTTCTGTAACTTAAGAAATGGGAAAAGGATGCAAATGCTGTTCAGAGGAGTTTACGTCTTGTGGTTCAGAATCTGATGTGGACTGTTAGCACTTGGCTGAAGAAGGAGCCTGTGCTGGCGATGGCCGCTTCCCAAACTGAGTCTGAAGAGCATCCATGATGTCATTCAACTTTTGGTCAATCTGGGTGACCTGTTGGAAAAGGCACATGGTGTGTTACTTTGCTCATCGAGGCATGTGTCAGTTATGCCCCAAAGCAGGAACTGATTCCAGGGCTAAATCTCCTATCACCTTGTTTTATGGAGTACATTTCCAACATGAAACAGCAGCAGATTGGATCACATTTCCTGCAACGTAACAAAATAACTGAGTCTGTGGATTGTGATAGCTTAAGCACAACCAGTCCATTAAAAATCAGATGATTATTCTGTTAAACATTTGTTAACCACAGAAATGCGTTCAGTGTAATAATACCTGGTAGCTAATTCCTTTGATAGGCCCAGTCAAATGAACATTTCAGCTAACTGTAATCCCAGGCAAATGTTCAAATAAAGTGAAATGCATCGGAACACATTTTCTGACATGGAGCATTAGGCATCAATTGTCACATTGGAAAAAGCCCCCCTGCCTCCCCACCATATTTTCTGGCAATTTCAAAGCCATGACAAAACCCAGGATTTTTAAGGGTTTGTTTTTTTCTGGAAAGGGGTAAAATGAAAATTCTGCCAAAAAGGAAATTGATACTCACTTTTGCACAAAACCAGGAACATCCATGGGAGGGGGTCAAAAAAGTCAAGATGGCATCTGTGACTGAACAATTGAAGCCTCACACATTTTCAACACCCCCCACCCCTGCATAAAACCTGCATGAAAATCAAGCTTATGTTGTTACTTTAAGAACCCATGCATTATTCATAGCTTAATAGCTGATATACATATTGGACATATTTGTAAGATTTGTGGGGAAAGTATTCTTTTCTAGGCAGATGTTAAGATAAAATCCCTCCTAACGTAATTTACATATTTATTCAAAAGTAAGACCTCCCCTATATGATGGACCTACTCTCAGAGACACTTGTATTAAAAAAAATAGTTTTAATTTCCCACAAGCAAAATTGTGAATATACCTAACATTAGTGACAGGACTGTAAAGTGCAATCCCCTCTCCAAGTATTTTGTAGTAAACAAAACAGAACAAAAATATATCTCATACAGTGACACTATTAAGGACTTTTTAAATACTGTAAATGCAAAACCACAGAGTTCTACAATATTTATAAGGCTTATTGTCTAATATGTAAACATCCATTCTATAATTTGTGGGTAAGTCAAACTTCATCTTCAAAGCTTTGCCTTCATTCCAAAAGGAGGGAAAAGCCCTAATTGATTTCCCCAGTATCCCAGCAATTCCAGATTTTCCGTGGGAAGGATATACATGCGGGGAAAAATCTTTGAGAAATCTTTCCTCCAGGGTCCTGCCATCTGGAGCACTGAAACAGAAAGATAAAACAGTGGCCCCAGAGAGCTGTGAAGAACGACTCCAGGAAGAAGACCAAGCAATTTCCAGAGGAGTGTTGGGGTAGAGACATTTGGCTTAGAGTTGGTGTGAATAGCTGAGCTACACACACGAGTACTTTCCAACTGAATTAACACTCCACCAGATGACAGTTGGCAAAGATAGACCCAGGGGATCCGCAGATGGCTGGAACAACTGAAACTAAAGTCACGTAATAAACCTTCATTCTTTGGGGGACTCAACAACAACAAAAATTGCTCCCTTCATTCCTGCTTTTTGTTTTCAAACACCAAGTGGCAAACATACTTTGGCTGTAAAACTTGTAGTAAATCCACTATAGTCTTAATTATCAGTAGTCTACTACTACAGTATTGGCTTGGTTTCCCTTCTAATAAGCTTAGCATCACACCTACTTGGGCCCTCTGCAAGAACCTTTTGTGGGTAATCGTGGCCAGCAGTAAGAGGAGACTCATGGAATTATGTTTGATGGGTTAAACTTACTACAGGTTACTACCAGAAACAAATATTGCAATATACAGTATCCCCTGGTGCTCTTGTCCAAGGTTTCAACCACTTTTTTTCTAAGCTTGTCTATTGAATACCTTCTCCTTTCCTTCTAGCACAGTGGCTGAAAAACACAGCCATTTCATCTTCTGCATTTCCTTCTTCTGTTCTCCACTCATCTGTGTTGGTCAGCTGGGTTCCTCTTATAGATGTGGCTCTCTGTTCCCTCTGTTGCCTGTGGCAGAAGTCCTCATGTGAAAACCTGGAGGCCTCACCCACCCTGGGCAGAGGTCAAGGCTGTGACCTCAGAGCTGTCTTTTCTGACATGGCCGTGGTCTCTGGGGTATCGGATGCTTACACAGCTGTGGGGGCAGTGAGAACTTAAAGCAGGGAGACTCAAGGCTGAGATTTGACACTTCAGGGACTTTTTCTTGAGCTTCCATAACTTTAAAAAGGGAAGCCCTTGCAAGGCTGGCTAGGGAATTCTGGGAGGTGAAGTCCACAGGCCTTGAAGTTGCCAAGGTTGAGAAACACTGCTGTGGACCTTCAACTTTCAGTCCTGATCTTGACAGAGTGGCAACTCTCTGCATAGAAAGAATAGCCATCAGGTGATACGGCAACTTTTTCCAGGAGCGCGCCACTTAAAAACTTCCAGGCTTTTCCTGTTAGTTCAGCATCCAGACAGGCCATTTGAATGTCAACATGCTTTATCAACCAACATACTGTACGTTTCTTCTGCTTTCTAGGTAAAGTGGAAAAAAACAAACCCCAGAAACAATTTCAGAAAGATCATATCAGCTGTATTTTCAGAAGGAAGGAAGGAAGGAAATTAGGAGTCGGGGCAACAGTGGAATATGTTTCAATAATATTCCTTGTAGGATGAGGTTGAAAACTGAAGCCATATGAAAAAGAACACCAAAGGCAATTAGATAGCCTACAGAAAAGTAATTGTCTGTACTTCTAGAGTAAGGAGTGTCATGTTTCTATTTCCTATTTTTGAAAAGTCATGACCCAGTTCTTGGAAAGACTCTATACAGTTCGTAACACTCTAAGTTCTCCATTGGGAGTTAACTGTCATTAAATAAATACCTAACAAGACAAAGTGAGGCTGGTGAAGGTGCTGGGCTGGGATTGGTGAGACTTATCCTCAGGTCCTCACTTGATTTTGGAGCTTTACTGGGTGACCTGAGATGATACTTGCTGTAAGGAAAAATGGAGGATGGAATACTTGAGCGTTTGGAGAAAAAGAGAGTACAAATCTAATAACGAATTAAACAATATGTGCAACACACATCTCCCTATGCTTTTCACACCAAGTTATACATGAAGAACTGACTAAGGCCCACTTGAAGCATTATCTGGCACCACATTTTAATTTGCCAGTTGGACTGCCCCTTTCAGGACATTTCAACACCTTCTGGCTCTGAAGTTTCAGTTTTACACATGTCTCCGGGCATCTGCTCAGTCCCTATTTTAATGTTTTTCTTATTTACAAGAAGATTGTGAATATAGAGCCACCCTGTCTGGCTGAGTATCAGCCTGAATTGAAGAGAGGGAGAAGGAGAAGAACAGGAAGGAATATGACTTAGGGCAACTTTTCATTTCACTTGTTAACTCAACAGAGATTGGTAGAAGCTGATCCAAGAGCAGTTTTTTCTCCTTTATTACAAATCACGCTCACAAAGCATCTGAGAGAGCAGTGTTATACATTGCTCTACTTGTTGTTGTTCTTATGAAGTTTCTATGTTGCTGAGTTTCTCTAGGTTCTGATTGGTTCACAGAATGCCAAAACACAAGATTAAAAACATCAGCCACATAAAATACATAATTTTTCCATCATAAAGACTATTGCCCCAATCTTGCCCCCCCCCTCCACCCCCCAAATGGGTTGAAATGACAACTCCTACAATTCTGTTAAGTTCTGGCCATGGTGTATTTGTAAATTCAGAGATAATGTAGGTCATCTCTAAAATGGATATTATCTTTATGTTGTATTAACTCAGTTTAACCTCAGAAATGAGTTGTGAGTTCTCTGAAGATACATGTGTACTAGACAAGTCAACAATTGAGCAATAAGAAGATAATGGTCGCTTAAAAGAAGCTCAGTCTTGCCCTGACTTGTCCCAGCTCTACTAGGACCGGGCTGGGCCAGAGGATAGCACCGCACAAGCCCAAGTGCAATTAATCTGGCCTTTCTGAAGGTGTCACTCCAGATCTCTTCTGTGGCCAGCTGCATTTGTGACGTCAAAGGGCAGTGGCTCCACCCTTTGATAATTGTAGATGGAAGCCTTGAACATGAAATGTCTGGCTCTGACTTCTCAGACTCAGCATCCACCCTTAGTGGTGACACTTGTCATGTGAAATTGTCATGACATCCACAAGTCATTGAGATGGCTTTTAAACTGGAGGACTTAAAAGGGGATGGGAGAAATTCATGAAGGACAAGTCTATCAAAGGCGACCAGCCTTGAAGGCTCAATGGTGCCTCTAGGATGGCGGAAGCACGTCTCCAAATACCAGTTGCAGGGGAACAATGGTGGGAGACGGGTTGTTTTCCATCTCCTGCTGGAAAGCTCCCAGAGGCATCTGGTTGGCCAGTGGGAGAAATGAAATGTTGGACTAAGGTGGCCTTGCCCTGATCCTATCACATAAATAAAATACAATAATTGACCAAAGACAGAAGTCAAGGGGAATTTCAAATATCATATATTTAAAATGCTACGGAGATCAAGATTTCACTGTTTCTTTCCATGAGGATTGTCATGAAGGATTAGCTTCTCTGACCTATAGAATCACACAGAAGTGGGGAGAGAGGAGGGAGGGAAAGCCAAGCTTTCATCCATGTGATTATCTTGTTTGAGTTTCCTGTTCGTTCTTGTTTATTTTCATTCCACCAAACTTATCTATGATTTGCCATCATTTCCCTGCTCTCCCTTCCTTTCTCCCCAACAGACCCACCCATTCTTAGGTTAGGTGTTAGGGCTCTGGTGACCTGGATCATAGGAACTTTAAAAAAAAAAAACACATTTCCATTTGTTCTGGTTTCCATCTACCTTTCCTGTTTAAATTCACACACGCAAGAATCCTGTTTCCTCCCCCATCAGCCATGGCTATTTGTTAGCAAAGGTATCTCCTTGGGGGGAAATGGAGGGGAAAAGACCTCTCTCTGCCTGGATTTAAAAATGAGCATTTTTCCATGATTAACGGTCATGTGCGTAGAAGAAAGAGGTATCCCCCATACATACACAATGTTTTTCTTTAAAGAGTAGGACTGCCCTTAAAATAATTCTGCACTTATCTAAGAGTAGGGCCAGTTGAATTCCATGAGCCTTACACTGGGTAAACAAGTAGGCAAATGCAGAATGAGTTGGTTGAGCCTATATGATTGAAGGTATTTGAGAATAACTTCCATTTGCACATCCTCGCATATAAACCACATATTAGCCTTGGCAATATTCACTGAAATACGTACTATATAGAAGGAAGCGAAGATGAACATCTTCCAGTGGGTCTGCATCAGACTGATCCAGAAAATAAGATGACCACCCTCAATATTCTGGTCTGGGATTAATTAATTGGCTGTACAGGAAAATTCCAAGTCCTGCTGGATTTTGCTTTTGAAATAACATTTTATTGCATTACGTTTTTGCTCTGTAAGAATTGTGTAAGCTGCCTAGTGAGTCAAAATGCCTTGTGAAAGGATGACATAAATGTGTCAAATGCTAATAATTCATAAATTCATTATCCAATATAAGAACAAGTCATCTGCACTGCAACTCCCATTCTCACAAACCTTATTTCTGTTTTCCACCTGCCTCACCTTGATTTGGTATCTGGGCAATGGAGTGATGGTGGAAAGATAAATACCTCATTTCTTCACCACCCTGGAGCTGTTCAAAATGCAGCAAATATGCTTGTTTCTCAAGCCCTACAACGACGATAACAACTTTTTCTGAATACAAATGATCAGGGGCATCAAGGGGGACGTTAAAAAAGTTGAGGTGGTGTGCATGATGCACATAAAAAGGGTGGCCATAGCCCCCATCGTGACTTTTTTTGACCGCCCTGACAGTCCTGCAGACAATATAGCCATATACATGAGGCATTTTCCTCATGGAAGAAGGACAGTATGTCTTCAAGGGTGGCACACCCCATTTGAATTTAATGGTAATAAATAAAAATTCCCTCGCATAGTTATCTTCAGAACAAGACAATATCTTCATAGTAGATATTGTCTTCACATATCTTCACAACAATATCTGCATAGTTATCTTCACAACAAGACGAATGTAGTTTGCTGCTACCTTCTTCTGGAATTTTCCCTAATTTTGCAGTCTAGTGTAGGTCCTGGGACTTCCTGGTGATGTCCTTTCCAAAGGAATAACCACATGTGAATCTGCATAGCTCTTTTGAGATCAGCCAAGGCTGTTTAGATGAGGGGCCTTCGGGGATGTCTGCAGGATATGGTCCCGGAAATCAAGAGGGTGGTCACAATGGTGCAGTTGGCTACCATCCTGACCTTTTGGACCACCCCTTATTAAGACTGCAGAATGCTCATTCAGTTGTTTCAGTGTGTGCTTCAGAGATTTATGTCTCTTGGATCACACATTAGGAAAGGCAACGTAATAAATCCCTTTTTACTATGAGAAGATGACAGATTTAATTAATGCTTGAAAAGTGGTGAGTTGAGATAGAAAAGGTTTTAATCATAAAAAAAGAATGATGTCTCTCTCACAGATATAGTTGCTGTTACCACAAAACACTGCTGTTTATTTATTCATCCATTTTACCCTATCAAATATTAGTTTACCCTCAAATAACGTATGCTTTAAAAAATACTGGTTTTTCTGAACTAAACATTCTGAATTAATATCTTGGAGCTAACAACCAGAATAAATTTGGGACCTTTTCTTACAACTTTATTTGGGAAGAACAAAAGCATGCGTGAAAGATCCTACACGTAGAAGCAAATGGACCTGTGCAGAACATCTCTTGCACACACAAATTTCCACCACCTGTGAAATACTGTATGAGAACTGATGTGATTGGCTGAAGTGCTGATACTAGCAAGCTCCCTCCCTCCCTCCCTCCCTCCCCAAAGTGAAACCTACACAGCATTAAGCATTGAAATATGCACTGCAAAGTAAAGCACATCATGTGCCTGAGAACAAGATAAGCAATGCTTCTACTCAAACTGCACCTCGGCCCTGAAGACACACTGAAATCACCCAGGCATCAGGCCTAGCTTGGATCGCACTGTCACAGCTGCCATCTTGGATTTTCTCAGCACACCCAGCAGACACCGTTGGACAATCCAGAAAATTACAAGGACCTGAGCTATAAAAGATTTGGCACATGATAACCAGCACCTTGTATTGGATCCAGAAGTCTACTGGAAACAGAGTAGCTCTCACCAAATCAGTCGTAGTCACGTCTGGCTTGCCTTCCAGAGCAGCCCCATGTAGAATGACTTGCAGTCATCCAAAAGGATTTCTATCTTGTTTTATGCAAATATGCATTTATGACTTCCTTCTGTCCTTCTTTTGATACCTTGTTTAAGATGGCAACGTGTGTGTGTGTGTCCACTCTCATTTGACAGAGTAGACTGGGATGAGATCACTGTTGGTGCAAAGTTGCCCCAAAAGCTCTCATTCCTGAAGGTGGACCCTGGTTTCTCCAGTCCTACCTCATTGCCTTAATTATGGCACATATCAAGATTTCTCCGCCATTATCTCTGATCAGAAATATATGGAACTGATTGATTATCTGCCATCAAGTCGTTGTCGACTCTTAGCGACCATATAGATGTTCTCCATGAATATGGAACTACAGCTGTGAAAATATCATTACTGCCATTATTGATACTAATTAATTTTAAAGTATTTTACTAATTTGCTCAATTAGTAGTTAACAGGCACCTAATAGGTAACGTTTTCACATGTGCCATATATTTAAAAAAGGTGTGATGCAATAAAAATATCTGGAAATAGTGATGTATTGATATTGTTGGCCTTGATTGATATTTGACCTTCAGTGAAAGCCTTAAACAGGAAAGGGGTACTGGTGAATAATAGAATAGAATAGGACCTGAATCTTTATGCAGCAGCCTTTACAAGCTATAGAATAATCCTGGTTAAATTGCTCCTTTTTGAGAGTGCAGTCCTCAGCTTCATGGCATTCAGTGGGATATTCTACTGCAGGCCTGCATAGAAATCTAGTCTTGATCGAGTAACAAGACAGGTTCTGATTTGCAGTTTCAATGTTGCTTTGGAATAAAAAAGAGACCCCATTAGATCCATATTTCTTCCATAATAAATCTCACCAGTTATGGATCTGTGATTTTTACTGTGCAGCCTATCAACGTCAGTTTCATCAGTAACCTGATGGGGTTTCTTTGGGAAAGGATGATAATATAATTCAAAGTCTATGCAAAATTCAGAGGAATAGATTCCACAGGCTAAACTTTACATGTGTACTCTCTGGTCATCTTTTCCTACCAGATTCCTAATGTTGCAGGTAAGTTTCCCCGAGCAATTTCACACTGCCACCCGTTCTGCTCTCCCGTCTCTTTTGAAAGTGACACACGCTCAGATGTATGCCTTCCAGCCTTGAAACGCTGAGAGCACCAATCTGCTGATCAAGAAGTGTAATGAAAATGAAGTTGCTAGAAATCCCCTCACCCCCACAAGAGGGGAAGAAGATATGCCCTCCGCATTTTTTGTTTTGCTTCTGTGGCTGCACAGGGCGAGAAATGAGTGATTGCCACGAGGGGGAGAAGCGAAGCTGCCATGCCACCATTCTTCTCCTTGACAGCGTGAGGTCAAGAGCCACGAGTGGGATGGGGCAAAAGCTCCTGCTCCTGAGAAAATGGCCTGTCTGCGCGGTCTGCAGAGATCCAGCATCTCAAAGGGAAAGGCCACCGTCAAGGAGATTTCAGACACATCAAAACTGAGCCAGAAATAAATCAACAGAATAAAGACAACATTCTGTGATCGCATAATTCAGAGTTGAGTTTAGAGTGGTACAAAGGCTTTGGTGGAAATTCCCTAAGTTGCCAAGGAAGGTGGAAATAACAATAACAATAATTACATCATGAGAATGAAGAAGATCTTATTGATTGATTGATTGATTGATTGATTGATTGATTTGATTTGTCCCCGTTTGGTCTTAAAGTCCAAACTCAGTGGAGGAAACACCATCAAGGCAATTAACACCTGGGCAATTCCAGTCATTAAATACACAGCTGGAATAGTGGACTGGGCTAAAACCTTTTTTCCAATATTGGTTTTACAGACCAGTTCTTTCTCGTTCATTAATAACTCAGCCCAAGTACTCCAGCTAATCTGAATTCACGAATGCTGTCCAAAGCCATCAAAATCATTTAATGACATAATTCTGACCTCCTGCCTCGCCTTTTCAAATGGCTAAATCACTAGCTGCAGAAAAATTATTTGCTTTCAAAAATCCAAGTCACTGAATATATACCAAATGCCAGTGACTTCACATATTGTTCAATAACAATTTCCTAACTGTGCATTACATGAATATTGATTTGTTTGTTATATTTGTACCTGTTTCAGTTGACAGGCTCTTGATGGTAACAAAACCCACACAAGGAAAATGATAAAATATCCACGGGAGAAGATAAAAAAATAAAAAGTAATAATATCAATATTTTGGAACAAAAGTCTAACCTCAACCTGACTCAGCACTGGCTGTTTTCCTGTTCTGAAGCAATCCGTATAGGAGAGAGGAATGGAGGAAGCTGGAATAATAAGGAATAATTTTGCAGAAGACTTCAATGCAGGAAGTAATAAAAGCTTTGCTTCCAAATTTGCTTTTAATGTTCAGATGTCTACTTGTAATAGTTTATACCCTGCAGTATTTTATCTTACCTTTTCTCTCCAACGACCGCAGTGACTGTTACGATGGGAGACCATGTCAAGACAAAGTGTGAGATAGATTAACAGGGGATCTACACTGCGCTAGCGTAACCAAAATTGCAGAATCCCAGTACCACAAGGCAATGTGAAACAGATGCAAGAGTGATCCAGACCGTTTTGACTATTTGCAGGTCTAGCTGGATATCAGGAGGGTAAGAGCATGGCCAAGGTTGCACGTTGGTGAGTCTAGAAGCCACAGAGGACCGAGAAGCGCTCCCTTGTTGCTCTTTCAGTTTGGCACTAGCAACCCAGTGAGTAAGTGAGCCAGGTCCTGATACAGAGTGGGTCTCCACTGTCAACTATTTATCTGTGAGAAAGCAGGGAACCTTCAAACTGATATTTTTATTTTTGGTTCCCAATTTATCTAGGGCTACTGGGTCTGGATGGAAATAAAGAGGCCAGACCAGATCTGGTAGCCTCAAACATGTGGTTTATATATTTCCATTAATGTTCTCCTGCTCTCTCTCCTTCCTATATATTTTCTTGTTAAACTTACATTGAAAGTATTTAATACGTGTCTCATATCTTAGATGAGCCCCAGACATAAAAGCTCCATTTAATGAAATTCATTCTTCGCGTGCCCTAAAACAAGGACATTGTAAACAATAGAAGTTTTCTCCTTTAAACTTGGCTGGTTTTCACAACCCAACAGACTGGAGAGATGGTAACAGTACCAAATCTATAGAAAGCATTTGTTCACCAGGCTCACTTCTCCCACAACTGGTTCAAAATGGACCCCTGCCCCGGATCTCGGATTACATCTTAGGACCCTCTGCAGAGTCTAGAGCTGCAGCTTGGAGAAGAGAATAGTGAAGCTTCATTTAATGGCTTCTTCATGGTTGGGGTGAGGAGCAGGTTCGCCCACTGATCACTGCCAGGAACGGGGAGGATTCACCCTGGCAGTGAACAAGTACATCGTCTTTAACCCCCTGCCTTTTCTTCCTTCTTTGCGTTCTCCATTCACTGAACCCCCTTATTCTTTTGACTTCCAGGAAACTATTGTTGCACTTCTTAGAGCAGTATTTCTCAACGTGACAACTTCAAGATGTGTGGACTTCAACTTCCAGAATTCCCCAACCAGCATGGCTGGCTGGGGAATTCTGGGAGTTGAAGTCCACACATCTTGAAGTTGCCAAGGTTGAGAAACACTGTCTTAGAGAAATGGGGAGGAGTCTTCTGGTTCTCTTAAAGGTTTCCCTCCCAAAAAGTAGAAAAAGGAGACCAAACCATAGTCCTAGATCAGGCCATCCCCACCAAAACAGCCCCCAAATCCATGATGATCCTGATACTTTTAGGAAGCCCAGCCCAAACATAGCTCAAGTGTATGCAAGGAGATGAGGAAGAAGAAGAGAAGTTCAACATCTTGGTGGATGTTTCAGCTGCAAGGTATGACGGTCAAAGTGAGTCTTGGGAGGGAGGCTGTGGGCTGGAAGTCTATGTAGCGTTAGGTGCTGAGGTTATGGGGTCTTGTTGAGATTGGAGATTGGAGACTAGATTGGAGTACAGTAGTATTTTGGGGGAAAAATTCATCACCATCAAAAGATGGCCCATTGAGTTCATAATCAAATGAATGGAACTGCTTCCTAATTTAGATAGTATTACACAGAATAGGACCAGGTTGGGCACGGACGGTCACTACGAGTTGACATTGACTTGATGGCTCATAATCACTCACTCGCTCAGTCACGCTGAACAGGCTTTCTTGGTTCTGGATTATCTACGTGACAAGTACACACAGTTGTCTTGGTGGAAGGTGGATCAAAAGAGACAATATGGCAGTCACAACCACGTGATCATGGCCCCCGTCTTGATTTTTTTGACCCCTTCTCACGGAAGCCTGTGTCAGTGCATGAGGCACTGTTTTCAGTAGCATTTAGCTTCATCTGTTCACAGGGAAATGAGAGGAAATGAAACTATTTCAGCCCCTGAGTAGTCTTAATTAGCATAAATAACATAGAAATAAAAGTTAAAATGAAATGAAATGAAATGAAATAAACCACAGCTAGCACAGATAAAGCTTTCTTAGTATCAGACAAACCAGTGTAGACATGGAAGCTGTTCCTATACTCATAACGAAGACTGTTTGGTTAATGGAGTAATAATACTTTATTGTTTTTAATGTGACACCTGATGGGTTGGGATCAGATAGTAGAAAAGAAAGTAAACTTTAGGAAGGGAAAAATGACAGCATAATAATAAATGCTGATAATGACCACATTTTAATTTGTTTTGAAAAGGTGTTATGAAAGTGACCACTTTCATGAGTAAGTAACTGTATAGCATATATCCTCAGGTAATTTTGTCTTCCTCCTACTTTTTGTCTCAGTAGAATTTAGCAATATAAACCAGGGGTGTCCTGAGAGTATGGTCACACATAAAAAAGATGGAGCTTTGATCACACCATTGTGGTGTCATCTTGACTTTTTTGACCATTCTCTGCAGACATCCCTAAAAATGTAATTTAGGAAAGAATATGTCTTATCTGTCGGGAGTTCCTGATAGAGAAGACTCCTGAGAATAATGTAGGTAGCCAAGAAAACACACCAATGGATCATTGGACACATCAACCCAGAGTTCTCACTTGAGGCACAATGACCAGGCTCAAATTATCCTACTTCGGACACATTATGCAAAGACCCAGCTCTCTGGAGAAGGCTCTGATGCTGGGAAAGGTGGAAGGAAAGAGAAGAAGAGGATGGACGCAGCAGCAGCAAGGGGGATGGACTCAATTAAAGTACAGTAGTGATGGGGGCACCCTTGGGAGACCTGAAGG
This sequence comes from Python bivittatus, assembly GCF_059951505.1. Lineage (NCBI taxonomy): Eukaryota > Metazoa > Chordata > Lepidosauria > Squamata > Pythonidae > Python > Python bivittatus. The sequence continues at coordinate 1,816,825 of NW_028277029.1, read as the reverse complement.
ACCAGGTTAGGGACAGATCATCATGGAGAAAATTTAATCTATGTGGTTGCTAAAAGTTGACACTGACTGATGACACATAATCAATCAATCAATCAATCAATCAATCAATCAATCAATCAATCAATCCAGAGTCCCAAGGCTGTTGTGACCACCCAAATTGTTTTGGACCTGATGTGCTTCTGGCTCTGTGGCAATCTGGGGGACAACATACTTGACTTGTTGAAAAGGAAAGTTTTCACATGCATCACCTTCTTCCATTGATACCTGATTATTTGTTGGGAGGTGCTGGTACCAGTCTAGGATGGAGCTACCACCAGAACACAAGATTAAAAGCAGCTCAGGAGAAGGTGGACCTTTTTTATTTAAAGGGATGTCAGTTAGGAACGCCAACATCAAGACCAGATGTTTGCTTGACGGCAGCTGCAGAAGCCGTCCCTCCAAATACAGAAGCTGGGCCTGCTCTTTCTCAATGATTTGAAACTCTCCAACTGTGCAGCCAAACTGTTTATTTTTAGAGTTTTGAAAAAAAAAGAAAAGAAACATATTTGTATTTGGAAAGATGAAAAAGTTTTCAGCAAAACCTTCTCTGAGAAGCTCAGAGTTGTTGGCTCGGTCCAAAGGGAGAGGAAAAGGGTGGAGTTAAAAACAACCACAATTTAGTTCCAGAGAAGGAACTTCTTTGGCTGTTTATTTTCTTTCTGCTTTTATCGTAAGTGCAATAAATACTAGTAGTAAAAGGAGAAGTAGCAAAGTTCCAGAGAAGGAAGATGAAGGTCAAAAAGGGTCTAAAGGAAGCACGGAAGAATTGAATCAGGGGTCAGGATCCAAAGTGCTGGGATTTGCATTTGGAAAGCGAGAAAGGAGGCTCAGATCAAAAGGATCATGATGTTTAGCCCCCCGTGATAGGTGGGGACCTTCCCTTCAGCAGGCCTGTAAGCCCTTCATGGTTATTAGCAAATACGTCTTCAACATCAAGCAAGGACAGTGCAATAAATTTACTTATTGTTTATATAGGAAGCCTTCTTGTAATGTACTTTAATTCATATTTATTCTATTTTAATTCATGTTTATTCTTTTCACCATAAACCGCCCAGAGTCGGCCTGCAGTGAGATGGGCAGTGACACCTTTGAAATATATATATAATTTATATATATATATATATATATAAAAATAAATTACAGATAACTATGAAAGGAGTTAAGATTCTGCTCTCAAACTAAAAAATCACACTTCTCTGTTGCAGATAATAACTAAACCAACCAGCAGGGTCCCAAAATTGTTCAGGCTGTTTTAGACGTGCCACCTAACCATTATTTTGTTCTAATGAACGTGCATCCTTGTATATTTCTATTTGTATATCGTACATCTGCCTTGTTCTGCATTTTGGTGTTTGTACGTCTTTCAGAGTCTGCAGATTGGGGCTGGCTACGAAAACCATGGAGGGACTGATAAATTTACTACGTGGTGGAAGCATGCTAGAATGAAAAATATCAGCCAAAGTGGGAAGATCAGAGCACTTGCTTACAGGGAGGGAAGAGGGGGCATATTCCTCCTAGCACCCAGCCGTAACACATTTTATAACAATACTCTGCTACGTTATATTCCTCTCTGCGTTATTCCAGTAAATTCAGGCACAAGAGGGTAAAATAAGAATAGTTCCATTGACTTTGACGTTTCCTCTCTTCCTTGGGTTTCAGCCAGGCTTTGTCGCTGCTGTTTGTGTTTAATTTTTAACTTGTGGGTTTCGCTTTTTTAAAGGACGATGAAATCAGGGGAAATCAAACCATCTTACTGGAAATGAGCAGAAAGCAGGACAGAAGGCAGGTCTGTGAATGCTTTCCGTGGGAGATCCTGGGGAGAGGAAATTATTCCGTGCCCAGCAACCGGGACCTCTCATAAATGGGGGTGGGGGTTATGCTGCCCTTCCCAGTTCCCAGATTTATAAAAAGAGACAGCCAGTTTTGCCTTCTTCTTCTCATGGCAAAACAGCCATTTATTAGCAGTCTCTAATCTAAGGGGCTGATCAGTTTTCTCTCCCACCCGAAGGGACAGGATCAGCTCAGCTATCAGAAGCTTGGGGACCGTGCTGCGGTCAGTCTTTCAGGGCGGTTGGCGTCCTGAGAACTGGAGTTTTTGGCTGGATCTGCTTCTGTTTTGGTGGTCGGCTTCCAGATGGTGTATTCGGAAATGCCAAGCTGCCAGAAAGTTGGCCAGCTGGATGCGGGACTCCCTCAGGGTGGTTCTGCGAATGCCGCGTAGAGGCTGAGGCAGGGTAATAAGAGGCATTTGTGGACCAACCCTTTCCTTACGCTCTACCATTCGGCTACAAAAAAGCTGAAGTCATAGCCAAACTGTAGATGACAATCCAGCCTCCATGAAACAAGATCAAAGGGGGCTCAGGTGACCTCCAGCCTCCTCTGATGGGAATAAGTAGGACTGGACCAGGGTTTTTTTTTTGGGTGGGGGGTTGCAAAAGTCAGAATGGTGGCTTCAGGTCCCCACCTCTTTTGTGCATGCACCAGGTCTTCACTCACGAGGTTGCCACTGCCCTCTGGACCTGACTGCCCTGATGGTCTAGCCCTGCACATCTAGCTCGATACAAGGAAATGCGCTTTCTCCCCCGGTCGGGCCATCGAGGGGAGAGGCGTTTGGAAATCGGTGAGGCCAGCCCACAGCAGCAGCCGGCCAATTTTTTCTTTCTTTCAGAAGCTGTGAGCAGTGAGGTCTGAGAACTTTGTCAGCAGCATTTTCCAAGCTCCACAATCAACTTCAGCCCCTCCCAGCACTCATTTGCTAAATGGGAGTGTAGGGTTCTGCCACAGACATAGAAATTGCTAGTTTTGTAGCTCTGGCTCCATGGCTTGATCCTTTTTCTCCCCTCAAACAAGTTAATCTGTTGATGACACTTAATCAGCAGGTTGCCACTGAACCACCTTCTTCTTCTTCTTCTTCTTCTTCTTCTTCTTCTTCTTCTTCTTCTTCTTCTTCTTCTTCTTCTTCTTCTTCTTCTTCTTCTTCTTCTTCTTCTTCTTCTTCTTCTTCTTCTTCTTCTTCTTCTTCTCCTTCTCCTTCTCCTTCTCCTTCTCCTTCTCCTTCTCCTTCTCCTCCTCCTCCTCCTCCTCCTCCTCCTCCTCTTGCAAAAGCACCAAGCCAAGACCAACCCCCCCCGCCAAAAAAAGACCCTCCTCCCAAGCAGGCTTCTGAAAAGTTGGTATCATTGGGGAATACAGTGTTAAACACATGACACATCTTTTAGACATACCACATTGCAGGACTGCTCCAGTTGTTGCAACAAATGTCTTTCACATTTTAATGCCTCTGAAATACCTCGGTGTATTTTGGTGGGCGATGCAGCACAAGTGCTGTTGGCAGTTGTCCTTTCGGCTCTTGGAGGGTTGGGGCAAATGGGCTTTGTAACCCTTCAAGCAAGAGTGTCCATAAGGTATGGTCAAAAAAATCAAGGTGGCGATCATGGCACTGTGATCAAAGCTTGGCTTGTTTTTATGTGCCATTTTTATGAAAAGACATATGGTATTATGTCTTTTCCATGTGTGCCACACATAAAAACAAGCTGAGCTTTGATCACGTTGCCATGGTCACCATCCTGACTTTTTTGACCATACTCTGGGGACACTCCTGCAGGTACAGTCACAGACAAGAACATCTGCCATGGAAGGATGAGATTTCCACCAGACTTGCTGTAGGCCCACCGCTCTCCTCCAGGCATCGAAGGGGGCAGGTCTGTAGCGCGTTTGGCTTCCAACCACGAATGGGGAGAGATCTGAAAGGGAAGGCTTGCATGGGGGAGGCAATTCTCTATTGGATAGGCTCTCCCCAGGCCACTTTTAAGTTATTCTTCCCCTGTTGGGTTGTGAAACTGGAAAAGAGCCTCAGAGAGTGAGAATGGCTCTTGTAGACATTGGCCACATTGGCTCCCTTCTCAGGGAGCTTCAGTATGTTTCACAATCTCACTTGTACGATAAAGCACATATCTATTTACTTTATCAAACCTCAATTTTCCATTCAATTTTCCAGACCTTGATGCCACAGAACTCATAGCTGATCAAACTCATTTGCATAATCTCATTAGGCACATTGCAAGTTGCATAATTTGTGCAATAACACCCAAGTGACATCATGCATTATCAGTGGACATCCTTTGCATAGTGTCATCACTGCGATGATGTCCTTTTTGATTTACCAGACATTTGGGAATAATGGACACTGTGTCTCCTCAATTATTCCAGTACAAAACAAGGTTTTGGTGTATTCAAATTTCTTTGCTTGATGCTGACCTTGTTAGGGTTTAGATGGGAGACCACCAGGAACTCCCACAATGTAGATTACACTGGGAAGTTTAAAAAAGATTGTGGAGGAATGCAGCAGCAAACCACTTCCATGTTTTTGCTAAGAAAATTACAGTGGCCCTATGAAGTTTCCAGGAGTTGACCTTGCTGTTCCCTTTTTAGTTTTGAAGGAAAAGCAACTTCTAGGCCTATTTTCTTCTTTATTCTCCACCCCAGAATAACAGCAGCAGCATTCCTGTGCCATTCAGGTCACATATCACCAAAGGTGTTGACAGAAGGGTAAAAAAAAAGTCAAGTTGGTGGCCACATCCATGTGATTGAAACCCTGCCACTTTATGACACAGTTTTGACTTTTTTGACCCTCTCCTTGCAGACATTGCTCTGGATTTTACATGTTCAGGAATGTTCCACAGAGTCAATGCATGACTGGGGAATTTCTGTCTGGAGAGTAGACTTCTGTCAGTCTCCTTGACCTGGTCAGGAAACTAGTCTATTTACCAAATTAACCACAGCAGAAAGTGGGGAATGGAGGACCTTTCCTGTCTACAGTGTAGTGTCCCTGTTAACTCAGAGATAAAATGAATGGGCCCAGCACGTCCACATTGTTGCTTTTGGGATCTGGATGTAGAAACGGGTGGGCGTGCAACAATTTCAGGGATTGGATTTCACTCGGCCAACAGGCAGCAACGGGGAGGGGATCCTCTGTTCTTCAGAAACGTTGGTTTTATTTTCCATTCCTAACAGCTGAAGCTGCTCCTGGGGGCCTGTTTATTATCCTACTGTAGAACCATCTCAACAGGTGGAAAGGGGCAAGAAAGGGAAGGCAGGGACTGGAAAGACTTAAAACAAATCCTGTTTATTTCAGTGTTGCTTAAATCTTTTGAAGATTATTTTGCAAATCCATAAATGTAAAACACACACACAAACGTAAGTGTATGTTTGGAGAGGGCTGAACAAGCCCTCCAAAATTCAACTCAAAAATGTTTTCAGCTTTTCACATCCTTTGAAAGACTTCTTTGCTTGTTTTTCAAGCAATCAAAAAGAGACTTGAGAAATCTGATTTTTTTTGGTGGGGGGAGGGAAGAGGGAGATACTGTTTCCTCCTCTTCCTCAGCTCCCCCCTTTTTTTGGTTTGGAAGGACAAAGAGGTAAGCAGAAATATTTACCATCAATCTCTTCTAATCATTATCCTTTCCCTGTCTCATAAGTATTGAGTTTTTGAAGAGCCATCAGCAAGGGAGAGATCAGACGGAAGTAGTGGAACAAAGGCAGACACCACCAGAGATTTTAAAAATATTTCTACCAGTTCTCTAGCTAGATCAGGTGGATTTTTGTCCATGTGATACAGCCATTGCTGATCTTTCTTTCTGTAAGACCCCGGGACCCCAGAATCTGGAAGGTGGAGCATCAGACAGTCTAGCTTCTAAGAGAATGTAGGATCATTGGATTTGCAGGAAGAAAGATCCTGTCCATTGCAAGGCCAGTCGAATCTGTCCTGGCCACTTGTGGAAACAGGTCCTTCTAAGACACTAGCAGTGGCCAAAACATATCTAGGATGCGCTGCCCTTATTTTGAATTGATGTTGTTGACCTTGAGCAACAATGTCTCATGGCCAAATGGATAGCTGCTATTCACCACACTTGTGATCTGTTCTTTCTTTGACTCAGTTCACTTGGGTGACAAATCAAGAAAATGTTGCCTATGTTCTGAACTGACTTTATCCTATTCATGTGTTGTATCCAGGACATTTAGGAGAATGTTTGCTGGCTGTGGAAGATGCCTGGTGTGTCCCAAAGCTTTTGACTAGCAGGCACATTAGGAATTTTGAGAACACATCATGGGTGCCCTTCCAAAATGGCTTCTAGGGGAAGATATAAATATTCTTTTTTCTCCCAACGTATAAACTTTACTTGTGCCTCAGGGCATGTATTTCTTTCATGGAATTTCTCCATAATAAATGGTAGCTGTCCCCATATGTTCTCTAACATACGCTTGCTTTGTATGCATTTTCTTCTCCTACACATTCTTATGATACACAAGTATTTGTTGAATTGTTCTGTGCATGCACTTGCATTTTAGGCTCTCCTATATAGCTGATATTTTGCCTGTCTTAAATGGTATTAAAATTGTCATGTGACAGTTACTTTCTTCCATGCCTTGTATGAATGGCGTAGTATTGGGGTGGAAGTATTGGGGTGGAAGTGCATGGGAAGGAAGGAGCATGGACAGCGGGTACTTCATGCACACTTCATATCTTCATGCATTCTCACGAGTGACTTCAAGGGCCTGCCTATGGAACTCCCGGAGATCATGACCGCTCCTCCCACGCATGAAGAAGACCCTTCTTGACCCAGTCTTTTGTTCTGTGGCTGGAGAAGCTACTTCTACCATACTTCTTCCAGTGGTGGAGAGTGTTCTGGTTTGTGCATTGCTGAGGTGGCTTGAGTCTTCAGTGCTCAGGCGCCATAATGTCTACTTTGAGATATTGGCTGAAATAGTCTAGATTAGTAGAAGAGGAAAGGATGTCCAACCAGGATAAGAAAGCGACTGAAGTAGCAGCTATTGGGAGAAAGGACAAATCTGAGTTCCAAATAGAGGACATGGGAAAAATCCTTTTCCTTTGATCCCAAATCCTGGTTTCTGTTTGAAAATCAAGAGACAGAAATATTTGGTTCAGACTTATTAACAATTGAACTTTCCTTATTCAGGTCTGACCTCCTTCACTCCCACAGGTCAGTTCCACCAGAAGAAGGGAGGCCCATCACTTCTGCTTGTATTGTCTGCACAATCAACAAGTTCTTCTTTTCATTTACAGAGTGGTGCATCTTCCTCATTAGAACGAATAAATGGGTAAATATGATTAGTTTGAGTTGGTGTTGGAAATAGGTTATCGATTGCCTTTTGTGTGCCTTCGAGTAAGTGCTGACTTCTGGTGACTGCCTGGACAAGTCTCTGCAGACTTTTTGGCCAGATTTTTGGAAGTGGTTTTCCCTTGGCTTCTTCTTCCTGGAGCTGAGAGAGAAGGATTGGCCCAAAATCACCCAGCTGGCTTAGTTGTTTAAGGTGGGACTAGATCGCCCAGTTTCTAGCCTGGTGCCTTAACCCCTACACCCCCAGAAGAAGACTCCAATCTTCACTCCAGTGATGATGACACTGCCATTTTCCTCAAGTATTCATGAAAGCATAGCACTAACCAACCAACAAAACACAGTTTTGGAAGAATGAGAAGGTAAATGCCAGCAGATACAATTCCAACCAGAATGTTGACATCTGAAACTGCTGCAACAGTTTTACAAAATATTAATCAAAGTTACAAACCGAACTTATATGTTTGGAGGGACAAGTCTACAGGATCAACATAACTTCAGGGGGCTTTGCTGAAAATATAGGAAAATGACATCAGGATGATTTTATCAAGTGTTTCTTGGGTGAGATATTGTAGGAGGACAGCTGTGTACTAAAACTCAGAAGAAATCCAGTAGCACCTGACAATTTTTATTACATTTTATGGAAAGGCAGAAGCTTTTGTGAGCAGCTCACAAATACTTATGCCTTTTAATAAAATGTGTTAGTCAGAAAAGCTCCTTGTGTGAGATAATGTAATTTAACCAATGGACTTTCAGTTAAAAGACAGATAGTCCCCGGTTAAGAATGCCCCGGTTACAGACGGCCCATAGTTAAGAACGGAGCCTACTGTAGCAGAATTCGAGTTAAATACACAATGGTTCAAGTTAATTACACAATGCTACTTATACAGTATTATACAATCATACTGTTCCAGCTTACATACAAATTCGACTTAAGGACAGATCTTGGGAACGGAATTTGTTCTTAAACGGGGACTACCTGTAGTCTCGTTGCAGTGTATGTAAAAAAGGTCCATGGTCATGGCCACCATTTTGACTCTTCTTAACCTTCCACCCCTTGACTCATTGTACTCCAGACCCATTCCACCCCACCCTCATCTCATGGAACAGTAATAATATTCTCAGCCATTTATCACCCAGTTCTGGAGATTTACAATTCAGGAAAAAAAGAAGGATGCTTTCAAGAGCAGGGAAACATGCCTGGGGTACTAATGAGACTCAAATAATGATTTTTTTTTCTCTCTGCCACTGAGGAGGGCAGATTTGACTTCTCCCATGTCCAAGAACTAGCCAGAGAAAGAAATATTCAAGACATTCAACTGACATATATGCCCAACTCTGTTTTGCAGGGACTAACCATGGTACTCTGAGGGAAAAAAATCACGAAGGCCAAGTTGTAGAGGACTTTCTATCTGGCCCTGCTTCTGCAGGAAAGTTCTAAGGAAAACTTAGAAGTTCTTAGAAGTTAGAAGAACTTAGAAAGCTCAGAAGAACTTAGAAGTTCTAAGGAAAACTTAGAAGTTCTTAGAAGTTAGAAGAACTTAGAAAGCTCAGAAGAACTTAGAAGTTCTAAGGAAAACTTAGAAGTTCTTAGAAGTTAGAAGAACTTAGAAAGCTCAGAAGAACTTAGAAGTTCTAAGGAAAACTTAGAAGGGTGCAGAAATGTTTTTTGTACAGTGGAGAGCCTGCCTTCCGTGTTTTTTTAAATGAAAGGACTCGGTTGTCTTAGAGGCAGGAGAAGGCGGACTCACAGCCACGTGAATGGAAGAAGGGGATGGTCAGACTTTGCTCTGCTTTGAATTTTGTCTGTTGAGTTTTTCAGAGTTTTGTTCTGTTTTGAGTACTGTAGGTGGACCTTTGCCTTAAGGCTCAATATTTATTTTCTCTCGCTTGCTTTCTGTGCTTCATTGTTTCAAAAAATACTCCCCCCGCCCCCAGTGAGTCATGAGTGATTTATCCAGATTCAATACACTGACATATTTATATTGACTATTTTTGCAGTCATGGAAATATTTGTCAAATTTCGTTACTTGGAATTTAATATTTGGGGTGCATATATATGCATCTTTGACTTATTATGGCTTTGAATGTTGTGACTTGGAACAGGTCTTACCAAAGAAAACAAATCTCTCCCTCCCTTAAGAAACTCAGGACTCACACTCCATTTTCTCAAGAAATGCATCTGTTAGATGAAGATAAGGATGTAGAAAGCATGAGAAGTTTTCGCTTTACAAAAAGGAAGAGGGGAGGAGGCTATGGTCATACATAAAGGCCCTTTATTTTCTTTGTTGCAAGTGATGACAGATGTGCACGGCTGTTATTTTAGTGCGGCTATTTTATTTGTTTATTTGTTGGTTAGATTTATATGCTGCCTTTCCTCTGGGATTTTGAGGCGGCTTACAGCAGGATCTCCCTTCATTTTTATCCGCCAACAGCAACCCTGTCAGGTAGGTTTGGGTGAGAGATAGTGACTGGCCCCAACAGGTCATCCAGTGAGTTTCCATGGCTCAGGGTGGACTTGAACAAAGAGTTCATCTCAGTCCTTCACCAATATCTTCACTCTATACCACAGTGGCCCTTCTAAAGGTTTTATTTTTTGGAAGGGCGATTCTCTTGGGGGATTTATTATCTACAAATTTTTAAAATTGGTAGGAACTTTAATGGAATTCTTCATTGAATTTTGGACAAGTTCTATACCATCTTCCATCTAGTTAACATTGAACATTGAAAATGGTTTGGTTTAGCTGATCTGTAGCATTTACTACGCCTTTCTTTCCTCCCTGCATCAGACCTATTCACAGTTGATTAGATTTTGATGTCTTCATCTTTGCTTCAGAATGTAACCATCTGTCATGTAAGAACAGCAGCAATGTCTCTTCATGCTTTAGTTGTGTTTGGGGGAGTCTGCAGGGAGGGTCAGAAAGTCAGGCTGGTGGCCACAACAGGGTGGTGGTTGCCCCCACAATGCATTGCAAAAGGAAGCAAGGCTTCAATACTGGTGGTCATGGCCACCATATTGATTTTTTTGAACCCTTGGGTAGGTTTCTTTGCCATTGGAGAATTCTTCTAAATAAATATCAATTGACATTTTGATGCATCCTTGCTAAATACAGTATTTTCAAAAAGCCAATGGCTCTTGAGGTTCAGAACCATTTTAATATGGATGAAACTCAGAGTCTTCTTGTGTTACTGAGGGAAAAGCATGGATAGTGATTAAACTGTTTTAATTTTTGCTCTTTTAAAAACGGCCACACAAGTCATCACTTGCCAAAACATGCAGGATGGCAATACGTTCAGTTAAAATAGCTGCTGACATTCAGTTATGGGCCAGCAGCCTTAAGAACTTCAGAACCACCTCTAATGCTCCAAAATTTTAGATGCTGTTTTAGAAAATAATACACTTAATGGCTATTAAACTTAATGCAGTTTGCATCATTTGCACAATGATGTCATGATGTGTGTGACATCACTGTCCCCCCCCCCCCCCAGCCAACCACAGCTGCTAGAAAACACTATACTGGATGTCCAGCTACAGAGAAATAAGGAATTGGAGTCTCCAACACATAAGCCCCAAAGGGAAACCATCTGGGAAGATATACATTGCATTTCTATAGATAGAATATTACAATGAATTCAACAAAGTATTACTTAACGTCTGTTGGAAAGAAGACCTTAAGAAATTAAGAAAGAAATTGATGGTTCAGCCAATGAAAGAGATGCAGTGTTGAAAACGCAACATTGATTCATAAGATGCAATTCTGTGTTACAGTAATTCCTTCTTGGACAAAAGTTATTTCCCATGTTGACTTTCTATTGTTGGAAGAATCTTCTCTTCTTTTGGTAGATGCTCAGAAAGAAACATCTATGTTTTGTTTTAATTTTGTTTTAGGATTCTATCCCAATAGTTTGGAAACTCACAGAAGGACAGCAGATACAGATTTCTGAATAACAGCAAAATAACAAACAACCCCCCCCCCCCAAACAAATAAAAATCCTGCAAGGATTGAAGAATACCCTTTGAAGAATAGATATCCCCCTTTCTATATTTATAATGCGTTTTACTGCAGGGAGACTCAACTGAAAGATTAATTTGAAAAGTGGGCTGCATATACTAGATGATATGCAAAATTTCCAAACTGCTTCTTATTGCGAAGACAGGCATGAATTGTACAGAAAGGCATGAATGCATAGATGAGAGGAATTTTGCTTTCTACTTCAAAATATGCACTTGGTGGGGTTTTTTTCTTCTTTGCTCTCTCTCTCTTATTCAGTATTTTGGAGAAAAGTAAAAACCTGCACCCCAAATTCTGGATCCTGAGCAGATTTAGGCTCGGGTCAGCTGGCCAGCAGGTCGCCCGACCTTCTGATGCAGCCTCCTGATGATTCCTTGGAAGCCCTTGCAGATCCTTCTCAGCCACTGAGACTGTTGAAGGAAGGATGTCAGTTAAAGGCTTGTGCAGAGCAGGAGACAGGAGTGTGGCTTTAAAAGGCCCCTTTAGCCGTGTAAGAAAGGAACATCAGGAAGAACCCTGGTTCACAAAGTTCGTGGCCTTAATTGTCTACACATTAATGCTCAGATTATGGGAAATAAACAAGATGAGTGTGAATTCTTAGTACAGGAAAGCAAATATAATTTAATAGGCATAGCAGAGACCTGGAGGGAAGAGTCTCGTGACTGGACTTTAGCAAGGCTATAGGTTGTCCTAAAGGAATAAAAACAGTAGAAAGGGAGAAAGAATTGTGCTGTATGTTAAAAATATACACTTTTACTTAGAAATCCTGTTCAGAAATCCAAAGAACTTAATTTGGAGATCTTGTAGAGGACCTCTGGGTTAAAACAAGTGGAGGAATGAATGCAAGGAATCTACTGTTGGTGTCTTCCATCATCAACTAATGCCAGTTGTGCAATTTTCAAAGTTGAAGTGGGGGAACGTAAATTGCACTAGCACGACTTGGGAGACAAACTCGGCCAACCCTGGTTCTTCCAGGAAATTCCTGGCTTGTTGTGCTGACAACTTTCCCTTTCAGAAATGGATGAAGTTCAGAAGGATCAGCTCTCTTTGACCTGATACTAACCAATACAGACTGAAATTTGCAGATGGCACAACATTGGGTGGGATAGCTAAAATTCTAGAAGACAGAAGCACCATGTGAAACCATTTTAGGGAGACTGGCTGAAAAGAAAAGAATAAATTTGAACAGAGACCACAGTAAAGTTCTTCCCTTTGGAAACTGAGATCAAATGCACAAGTAGGGATGGGGGATGGGGGATGGAGGATCTTAGTAATGATACTTGTGAAAAAGATCCTGGAATAGAGTTAATTGCAAATAAATATGAACCAGTGGAGTGATGCAACTTAGGTAAAGGGCAATTGCAATTTTAGGCTGCATAAACAGAAGCATGTATTTTCCAAATCTTGGGTAAGAATAGTTCCGTTTTATTCTGTTTGGGCCAGGCCCCCCTCTTATACATGTGTCCAGCTCTGGCACCCAAATTTAAGAGAAAGTGCTTCAGAGAAACAGGGGAGATCAGGGAACTAGAAACAGAGTCACGTAAAGGGAAATTGAAGGAATGGGGAATAGTTGCCCTGGAGAAGAAAAGACCAAAGGGGATCAGGACAGGCCTCTTCATGTACCTCAAAGAAGGTCAAAAGTTCTTCTCTCATTCCAGAGAGCCCAACGTGAAATCATAGCATTATGTTGAAGGCACAGATTCAGGTGGCACCTTAGGAAAAAACTTTCTAACAGTAGCAGCATTTTGATAATAGAACCAATGGCCCAGAGAGGTGGATTTTCCCCTCGCCTGTCTGGGATACTTGGCTTTGGATCCCTGCTTCTGAGGTTCAACTCAGTAGCCTCCGTGGCTCCTTCTGAGTCCTTCCTAGCAACGCTGGACAATGTTGGTGGCTGCGACTCACAAGGGCTATATCTGATCTCCAGAAGTGGGGGCAGTGTGCCTCGGAACAAGAGTTCCTGGGAACAACTGTGCGGTCGCATTCATGGGGCCCTGGAAATCTCCCATCACGCTCATGGATTTCTGCTGAAGCGCCCTGGACACTGAATGGGGAACTAGAGAAGCCACTGTTCTTCATGTCCTTACATTTTATTTTCCAATCAATGACTATGTAATTGAAAATGCTTTTACGCCCTAAGTTTTTTAAAGAATATTCCCCACTATCTCACTGGTAGAAAAGTTGTAAATAATATGAATGGAAACACGGTAGCTCTCCCTCCCTCCTGAAGTTGCCAACCTAAACACACTCCTGGGCAAACAACTCTCTAAGAAAAAATCCTGTCCTTTGTTGACGGTACCGTCTGGGGCCGTGTTGGGTAATATTGCCTACTAGAAGCAAAATGCTTGTAGGCATGGTAAGAAGACCTTGTCACCATGGAAGCAGGATTTTATGCAGGACTTCCAAGACTGTAAGTGAGTGTAAGGGCAATCTTTCCATTGTGTTCCCCTTTGGCTGACTAGTTTTAGGGCACTGTAGAGAAGCTCATAGGAATAGCTCAGGCTAAGGGGGTTTGGGGGACAGATCCACTTATAGGCCAACACAACTCTGCCTTAGCTGATGGGTCGATGGGGCTAAGAGGCCAACCTCCCAGCAGGATTCTGCTGCCGGGTGGATGGTGCCAGGTCGTTTTGTCAGTGCAGAGGGCTATTTCTCTAAAGCTCATGGTTTTTCCTTCCTCCCCCTCCATCTCATTCTGCAGGAATCCCGCTGCAGTGTTCACCAAGGGCTGTTTGCGGGCCTTCAAGCCCGGTGTAGCATTAGGACTCCACGTGTCCCAACCAGGCCAGTTGCCCTGCCTCTTTCATGGAATTTTATGGGGAATCCAGACAACCTCATACTCTTTTTTAAGCTTCCCCTGTTTTCCCACCAGTTGTTCTACCTTTTTTTCTTACCCCAGAAAATCTGCCAAGGGGGGAAGCCAAGGCAGCTGCTCTGTCATTTGATGCTAACCCAGGAGACCTCCGCCCGGGAGCCATGCGGAGTCCACCAAAATAGAACAGAGGCGGTAGTGATGAATCCAGGGCCCGCGTGACCAAGGATGTGCCACAGAAAATAAAGTAACGAAAAATCAAATATTGAATAGGGAAGCAATTCTTCAAAATAAGTCACACGTTTTAATGTAAAGTCAGCGACGAAACATTTAGCTGTTTGCTCTGAATGGCTTCGGTAAGAGTGAAAGGTGGCATAAAAATCTGATCCTGTTTTCTCTAGGTGTTCACGTAGCTCCAGGGAAGCTAAAATCGAGAGGGCTATCTTAGAAAGCCTGGATCCAGCGTGATCAGTGAGAAATGTTTCCTCACTCCAGGTGCGGTGGACATTTTTAACCCATATTTTCCTGAGAATGACAAAGAAAATCCTCCAAAACTCTTTTGCTCTGCAAATGATGGTGCCGTGCAGCTGTGCCAGAAGAGGGGGCAGGATGAAGAATCTTTTGGCACTTCCTAACGAAAACTCAAACAAACAAGCAAACGAACAAAAGCCCTTAATGGCATCGGAAGAGGAAAAGAGGATGGGATTCAGGGATCAGCAGGCCTGCCCGCGTCCTAAGGGTGATTCTGGTGAGCGATCCACCCTGCCGACTCCAGCAGCCGCAGCCTCGGGGAGGGCTGAGGAGATCCGAGGGGCCTGGTCTCTCGGGGACTGACTGGGCTACTTGGTGGACCAGCTGAAGACTGAGGTGGGGCAGGGGATGAGGAGGAGCAGATCTCTGGAAGTGCTGGGGCACCTTCAAGAGATGGAAAATGAAAGGGCAGAATGGGATACCTACGACAGCTCTTGCCCAACTCACAGTAAGGGTTGTAATGCAGCTTTGGAGATCCAGGGATCGCTGTCATCTGAGGTGGCAGCCAGAAGACCATTGTGAAGGAAAGAAGGGAAAGATTCGGCCTTTAAGCTCATGGCCAGCCCTCTGGAGTCTCAGAATACCTTCCACACAGTCATGTCTTGGCCTGACTTTGTCCGCACAGATTTCTTGTAGAGAGGGGGCAGGACAAGATGGTGGTCGGCTAACACCATCTTCTATGCTCTCTGACCTTCCTTTTTTTTTAGATTTCTAATCCCGCCTTTATTATTTTTATCAAGGTGACAAACATGCCTAATCCTTCCTCTTCCTCCTATTTTCCCCACAACAACCCTGTAAGGTGAGTCGGGCTGAGAGAGAGAGGCCTAAAGTCACCCAGCTGGCTTTCATGCCTACGGTGGGAGTAGAATTCACCGTCTCCTGGTTTCTAGCCTAGTGCCTAACTAACTAACTAACTAACTAACTAATGCCTTTGCCACTAACAGCTGCTTAGATGACAACATGGAAGGCTGTATTAACCCTACAAATGGCTGCTAGACTGCCAAGAAAGAAAGAAAGCAGGAAGGCAGAAGGGAAGGGAGAAGGGGGGAAGAAGGACAGCTAGAGAAATGCTGAAGCCTTGTCTGACCAGGAGATCTAGAGCCACTGGCCACTTCGTCTATTTAGAAGGGGGATTTCCCCCCCACAAAACATCCCAAACATTCTGGAAGTTAGTGCCCTATTCCTGTTTTTTTTCCCCTTCCCAATCTTCCAATGATAAAAAAATCACTATTTTTCGGCTTGTTTCCTATCACAAGCCGTGGTGTAACCCCATAACTGTGTTTCATCATGATTCTGTCTCCTGCTTTGTGTGTGTGCATCACTTGAGTGATGTGCTGAGCGTCGTAGCTAAATGCCTCGTATGAATACAACGCAGACTTAACATTTCGAGTTGAAAACATCCAGGGGTAGAAATTAAAACCTCTCATTTCTTGAGGCTCTGGAGAGTTGATGCTAATCAACATAGACCATTTGGAATAGACAGAGAGAAAATCAGACTTGGTAAAATGCAGATTTTTGTCTTTTCATGCATCACTTCACTGTCTTTCAAGGACACTGATGGTTTGGCACTAATCGTAACACAGACTGTTAAATATATTAACTTCTAATGCTCAAAAAGTAGAACTTGTCCAAGGAAAAATTAGAGTTCTACACAGGATGTTGGAAATTTTCTTCCATGTCATGGTCTTAAAAAGCAGATAACCATTTTGCAAAGAAGCATGATTTTATGCATACCTTGCATATATAATATGGAGGGGGGGGGGGTTTGCCGAAAAGCCTCACAAATATTCAGGTCAGTCCTAGTGGGTGGTGATGAGAAAAAAGCACTAAGGATGTCATTTCTTTTCAAGGAACGGTTTATTACGGATGGTGGGTTTTTGGATTTTCTTCAGTATCTTGCAGTTGGGTTTCGTAATGTGCCAATTCATCTAAATGTAACCAGCTCAAAGGAAAATAATAAAATTCTTTCTCTGGTGGACCTGCTCATTAAAGACTCAACATGTAAAGAAGCGAAGTCAAACAGCAGCGTTAACAGGATAATCATATCTGGTGAAACTGAAGAATAAATCCAAATTTTAGAAAAGCTTTTCTGATATCAAACTAATAATAGGGATTTCCTGGGAAAAACATAATGAATTAGACCAATATTGAATTACTCAGTATTCATCAATATCCAATATACAGGTAGTCCTTGCTTAATGACCATTCATTTAACAATGGCCCAGAGTTATGATGGCCTTGGGAAAAGCGCTTTACAACCCCTGCAGTCATGTGATCGCAATTTGTGACCTTTTTTACAATGGTTGTTAAGCAAATCATGTGGTCGTTAAAGCAAATCACAGGGTTGTTAGGTGAATTCTGGCAAAACCGTCCATTGGGGAAGCTGGATTTGCTTAATGACCATGTGATTCACTTAACAACCATGTGATTCACTCAATGACATGGTAATTTGCTTAACGACCATTGTAAAAAAGGTAAAATCAGCTCCGATTTGCTTAATGACCAACTTGCTTAGCAACCTAAATTCTAGTCCCTATTGTGGTCAGATAGTGAGGACTACCTGTATATCCAATATCATCTCTCTATCTCTCTCTCACAGCTGGCACTAGAAGATCTCTTGTAATCCAGAGGGTCTGTTTAGCTGGGGAGCACCGTGCACCAACTGTATATAATGAGCCAATAGATGCTCTATAAACTTTGGAAAATAGAGGGCCACCTTCTCTGGTGGAGCTGAGTTTAGTGAGTTGGAAAATGTGCAAACTCACTTTAAGGGGAATGTGGACACCAACTTTGAGGGTCCCAGAAATATGGGAGGAGATCTGGGTCTCCTTCAAAAGTGAAAAGGGACATTATGCTACCGAAGTATGAAGTGTCAAGCGGGGGGGGGGGGCATTTAACTCTTCCCCACTTGCAGCTTTTCGGCTGCGTTGCCTTTCCTTAGCCTTATTTCTCCAGATTTAGTTGGGGGAAAAATCAGAGGAAGGGAGAGGCAGCCGATGGAGAAAGGGCTCAGTTGCCCCCAGTTTCTTCCCCCCAAACTGTCTCTATCCTTGCCATTTTTAGATGTTAGCAAACATCTGGATTCTAATCATCTAGTTTGGCCCTATAATTATTGACCAATACCCTTAGGAACCAAAATTATACAGGTTCACACAAAACCCAACAGGAAATCCAGCAAAAGCCACAACAATCCAGAGCAGTTATTTATTGCTGTCATTACAAGAACTGTTTATGCTGCAAAACCAATTTGTCGGGATTGCCGATCAGCTTTTCAGAAGATGGATGAAAGGACGTTTAACTGCACAGAAGGGTACAGAACACATGGATGCCTACTCTGCGGTGTACAGATCAAGGTGGGAAAATGGGGTATGTCCAACTATCAACAATGGTTTCCCCATTATCCTCCAGATAAAATATCTAAAGGTGGACTAAACATTGTCTTAGCCCATACTTTAAATTAGAGATTTTTGGACCAAGTGAGACCTTCCAAATTCTCCCATACAGTTGCATTTATCGAACTATCCTATAGATTTTTATTTGCGCAAGAGGAAACGATCACTGCCCCTGAACAGCAGGGCTCAGGCCAAGGTCTTTGGGAGGGTGGGGGTAAAAAAAAAGTCAAGTTGGTGGATCGTGCATCACATAAAAAGAGACAGGGCTGTGACTGCATGACTAACTTGACTTTTTTGACCCTACCCTTGTGGATGACTCTAGCAAGAAAGATGTGGGGTGGGACAGTGCAATCCATGAAGGCAACTCTCACTGTCAGATTGAGTCAAATATGAGCCCAACCTGTTTTCTGTCCTTCTGTGGTGGATTATCTTCATTTCTTCTCCTCCACACCTTCGACTTGGAACAAACTGACATGGTCATACCAGTGAAGAAGTACTCCTGAGCTTATACAGAGCTTATACACATTACAAAGCAACAGTATCCTGAGCATAGGCATGTAACATTAAACTGCTGGAAACTCTTTCCAGGCATCTCCGAGAAGACTTGTTCTTGTGACAATTCTCTCTTTTAAAAATTCACAATTTTCTCCAGTGTTCCTTGAAAATGTTCTTAGAAAACCACCCCTCTAATCTCTTGTACCTTCAGTGATTCAAAGCAATCTATCATTCTGATTTTTTAGCCTACTTTACAGGGCTGTTTTTATGAGAAAATTGGAGGAAGGAGTGCCACGTAGACAATAGGATATAAATTTAATGAGGGACAGCAGCAAGGAGAGGCTAAATCTCTCGCTTTGTTCTGCTTCCTTGGGTTTGGATCTTCTTTTCTTCTCTGCCTTTTCCTCATTCATTCATTCATTCATTCATTCATTCATTCATTCATTCATTCATGGATGCATTTTGCCTAACCCTTACTGGAGCTGGAGTTATATTTGGGTAATAGGGAGCCCCAAAATATGCCTTGTGAGGGAAGGAGGTGAGAAGTTGGGGTGCCCCTGAGGAGCGCTGGGCCTTCTACCAGCTGGCTTGTCAGACAGACCTGGTGAGAACCATCTTCAGACAACGGAAGGGACATGATGTGGGCCACCTTGCTGAATGTCAGATCAGCCCAGAACATCCTAACCATCCATTATTTGCTTGAGGACGAAGGGGCTCCCCTGGTGTGCATTACTGAAATAGGGGTGAGATGCTTCCCTTAAAGAAAGAATCACTTTAACAAGAGCGCATAGGCGCACATTTCATGACTGCCCCGTTGCAGATGAAGTCAGAGCAATTGCTTGCAAATTCTGCTTAAGAACTCCTAACTCTTTGATTCATCCATTTTATTACTCGTTACACTATTTATTTGGGGGGCCTAGGATGTTACTATATTTTAGCTGCTATCGGATTGGAGTGAACACCCCTTAGAACTGGTTTCATGATGGAAGCTGCGTGTCAGCCGACAGATAGCCAGACAGATAGCAGAGATGTAATTTAAAGATTTCCAAACCCACGCTCTCCAGAATACGGCACACACAACTTTTAATCGGTTGCTCTTTCTACCCCACGACTTAACTAAGAAGAAGATTTAAGACGACTGTTAAACTCAGCGGAGTTTTCTAAGGGATCTGGACAAACCTGATTTGTACGGACAAAATTACCTATCAGCTAACCCTGGCAGAGGCACGCTACCTTTTTAAAAAGGTGTTGTTCCAAATGGATAAAATGCTTCGTTTGGATCTATAGGAAAGCCGGTCTCGTGTGGGAGCCCTTGTGACTCGTGCCGCTGATTCTGGAGCTCTCCATTTCAACTTCCTAACATGTCATGTTCCCTTTGGATAGACTACAATAGGCTGGAAAGTATCCAGAACGGCTTGTTTAGTCCAGGTTATAATTATGACAGGGTAAACAGGATACACCTTTAAGTTATAATTTAAATATGATAAATGGAGCAAACCCTCAAAGTGGTGGGTTGAAAAAAAGAGTCCCAGGGTATAATCACTGAGTTAAAGGAAACACCTGTAAAGCATTATTGTCATTAACCGAATGGTATAGAAGGAGCTTGACAATTTTTTTTTAAATGTTGCTGCCACTTTGGTGGTGGTGGTGGTGGGGCAGTTAAGGATTTTGTCAGGATCCCAAACCTGCCCCAAATCCTGCTGCTTCCCAAATGCATCCACCCTTACTTTGCACAGAAGTCCCAAGAAGAGGAGAAACATTTTCTGCCCAAAGACACCTTGGTGTTCTGGACTTCAAGGGACGCTCGGCAGCATCTGTCTTCCCCAAGGCCCCCCAGATCCCATCCAAAGCTCCAGTATTTAAAAACCATCTAGGGCAGTGTTGTCCAAACTTGGCCACTTTAAGATGAGTGGACTTCAACTCCCAGAATTCCCCAGCCAGCCATGCTGGCTGGGGAATTCTGGGAGTTGAAGTCCACTCATCTTAAAGTGACCAAGTTTGGACGAGACTGATCTAGGGTCTATTCTGAAAAGTCACTTCTTTGATTGCTTTTCACCCATATGTTTTATAAACAATGAGGGTTAGAGCCCAATTAGGTCCAGAGTTCCTCTGGGCATACTCAGTCAGAGGGAATGAAAACTGGGCAGGTCATCTGGATCCTTTCAATAAGGGGCTTTTGTTCAAGAATATGGACACAGCAACAGCTGTTTCACCTTTTCCTGGGAACCTTGATGCCTTTATCTGGGTACTGTTTTTCTTGATTTCCTCCTTAGCAAGGGACTAGTCGCTTCAATGTCATCAGTAAGAGCTCCCGTGGCAATAATGTATAAAGACCACAAAGACATTGCTTTGAAAGATGCAGCATTGAAAGGGAGAATATGGGAGAGAGCATCAGTCGAGGAAAAATTCTCTCTCTCTCTCTCTCTCTCTCATCTATCCATCCATCTAGCATTGGCCACCCTTGTGGATGACGTGTGGCAGAGCCAGGACTGCAGCAGCACATCCATCTTTCTGTGCCTTCATCTCTCAGCTGCTTTGATACCACCAGCCTTGGTATACTTCTGGACCAGCTGTGGGGGTTAGGAGTGGGGGGCACTGTGTTGCAGTGACCCACCTCTTCCCCAGTGGTTGGTCCCAGTCGGTGTTCACAGGAGGGGAAAGCTTGTGCCCACAGCCCCTCGCTTGTGGGACACTTCAGGATTTGACGCTCTCACGCCTCCTGTTTAACATCTACATGAAATGGCCGGGTGAGGTCAATCATCAGTTCAGGGTTTGGAATCATCAGGATGCTAATGATACCTAATTACAACAGGCCACACTGCTTGGATCCACATATGTACTATGCCAATACGTTACAACATCCTAGATTCTTGGGAAGAACTCAGTGTGAATGAAGGCTGAAACCAGCTAAAGAACTGGCAGCTGCGATTTTATGTTGACGTGTATATAATAATAATAATAGCAATCCCAGAACATCTGGAGCACCCCTTGAAGACCATCAACACTGACAAAATCACCATCGGTCCATCGCAAAAGGCAGCTTTGCTTGGAACAGTAAATCATCCTGCGATGATACCTTTAAGTCCATCAAACAACCACATCTGCCTATCCCAGGTCCTTGGGAAGGACTCAATAGGTGGATAAAAATGCCACATCCAGTCTAAACATCTGGCTAATCAACAACAACAATAATACATCTATTTAGCTATAGATAGGTAACATTTAAATTTTACCAATAGATATATGGAATTTTAAAATTACTAACATTTAAATCAAGAAGCCCTCTAATACTTTACAGCAACCCCCGCCCCCCGCCCATCAAGATGTTGGGAAGGAGAGCTACAACAGTTGGAGGGTCCTTGAGAGCCATTTTAAACATTCTCTGCAGATAAAGTTGATCGATTTGGGTTCTGGTGTTGGGACAGTTCACAGGGAGGTGCCCTTAAGAGCTGTTTTCCTTGCTGATACGGATTCTTTTCAGTTCTATAGATTTCAGCCAGTGGGCAGTGTATCTGGAGGGATGAGGGCCACCACATCCTTGCTCCACCCTTGCCCTTTTGGTTGAATATACTGGCCAAGGGGTAAGGTGTAAGGAAGGTGATAAATACCCCTTGAGTATTCTGTTTGCTTAAACGATGCAGTTACAAGACCTTTAATTAAAAATCTCCCCCTTTATCAAGAAGACCTTCAAATTATAGGCCAGTTTCAAATATTCTATTCATGGATTAGGTGCTTGGAAAAGCCTTGCTGCTGCAGACGCATATGAATGAAATTGATGAACTGGACCAGTTTTAACCAGGATTTCATCGGGGATAGCCACTGCTGAGAACACCTGGGTGGTTGGCCTGCCCTGGAAACCATCTAGGGGCAATGTGCTACTGCTTCTTTACCTTTTGACAGCTTTCCATATATTGGCCAATATATATTGGTATTTTCTTGAGCCAACTGGCAGGGATGGGCCTTGGAGGCACTGCTTTGCCCTTGTTCCAGCCCTTCTTGTTGAGACGCACCTTTTTAACAGTGCATTAAATGCTGGAGGAGGTCATTTAAAGCTCTGGGGAGGGAAGCCCGCAGTATATTGATGATATCCAGCTCTGCTGCTTCTTATCATCCAAGTCCAAGGAAGTAGTCAGTACCCTTGAACATTATCTAATCTTAATAATGGGCTGGAGAAGCTGAAGTTAAGTCCAGAAAAGAGGATGGAGCCATGGAGAAGGAGAAAGCTGCACTCAGAGATTGAGAAGAACCCTCTCTTGGATGGGTTGCACGCCCAAGAAAAGAGGTTTGCTGTATGGGAGAGTCCCCTGACTCTCAGCGGTCACTGGGTTTGCGAGAGGCAAGGCGCTTTGGCAGGGTGGCTTGGCACCTCTACGGCTCGTGAACCAACTGGGACCCTTTTGGAGCTGATCAGATTTAACCATGGCTATCCATGCCCTGGTCACAACCCCTCGTGCCCCTGCAATTCACTGGGCTATCCTTGAAATTGCACCTGTTACAAAATGTGACGGCCAGGCAGCCGAAGTGGAGGGCTCATGTGATGCCAGCCAAAAAATGGGTTCACTGTGGTTGCAGCCTCTCCCTTGACTTTTGGCTCCTCCCCTGTAGACGCTCCTGGTGCTGGTCTTGGTTTAATCTTTTAAAAACTGTTTTCTTTTGCAGTCACCCACTGGAATGAGTTGGAATGGAACACTTTCTGGATCAAAGGAGAAAAGGAGAGGCTATGTATTATCACATATGAGTTTACATACCCTTGTAAACTCATTTGGATTTTTTTCAGTCTTCATATCGAGTCAAATGGAATCATTTTAGAGTCAACCCTCCTTTCTGGTTATTTATGGAAAGTCCTATTTTTAGTCTTTGGAAAGTGACACACGTACAGCATCTGATGATACGTTGCTTCTGTTGGATTTTCCACCATGGCTTTCTTGATTTGGTCAGCGCAAACTCCCCTCATCACTGGCTGGAGAAATGCCCCGGTTTTCATGTGCTAGAGAGGATGTTGCCTGGAAGAAAAGCCATCTCTTGGTTACAAATGCAACCGCATCCCCATAGCTGGGAATGATGTAAAGGGATTTCTGAGCTAACCAAAATTCTATATGTAATTATGCAATGTTTCTCTCTGGCAAACACTGCATGTTTCAGAGACATTAAAGAGCACAGCCATGTTTCAAGGGTGCCTTATTTTATGAGGCATAAAAATAAAAAATTGCAGACAGCGAAGGAAAAACACGCACGTTGCTTTCTTAGGGCCTCACCCATTTCTTTCCTGTGCCAAGCAAGACTGTGGGTCTGCCCCCTCCATCTCTGCCACATAAGACTTTAGTAATGGCGAACAGCGTTGCCATCTGCTCTGCTAAGGCACATACATAACAAGGGAACATCTTCTCATAGGAAGAACTCTAATAGACAGATACCCTGGCTTTATTCCTCTTATTGTTTTCACAGTTTGCTAGAAGCAACTATGGTCGGTCCTGATGGCTGAAAGTTGGCACCCCAACTTTAGTTATCTACAGAACAGGGCTAAACTAGAGGCTTAGCAGGAATCCAACATGAGAGGCTAGTTGGGATCCCTAAACCTTCCATTTTACCTCCTTTTGTAGGGTTGGAAAAGGTGCAGTAGAGTTCTTCCACACCATGAAGTAGTCTTCACCATGGTCCCAAATATACCTACACCAGAATGGTTGATAAGTGATTTAGAATACATCAGATTTGTCCAAATTTGCTTAGACAATCAGACCGGCCAGCCCTGGTAAAAAAAAAACCTGGCATAGCTCTACAAGTTTCAGGGCTCTGATATGTAACTAAGCCTCTACTGGGAACCAGAATCCAGATATTGTAAAAAATTCACAATCGTTTTTCAGTTGGTCCTTGAATTGTTGATGATCACAAAAATACCGCACTGAATTAATCACTCCTCTTCTGACTCATAGTCACACAAAATCAGATGAGGAGTTTCTTTGATTCCCTGACAGCTGAAGGAAATATCTCTAGAAAGGTTGCCAAATTTCTTCAATCACTCCTACCGGAGACAATTAATTTTATGGCAGTCTTGTTAATTCGCTGTCCCTAAGCAGATTCATGTTCCTTTTTTTTTAATAGTCCTTTTATTCTGATTGTTTTAATACATGCAGTTTTGCCTTCTACATCCTCTGACTGTAAATCTAATTCAAAAGGATCCCATTCCAATATCAATAGTTCTTTAATTTCCTGTTTTTCCACTTGTTCTTGCTGGACTGTATTGTATTGTACTGTAATATGCTGGATATTTTGGTCTTTAACTGCAAATAAACTGGACAGTTGCCATCTGAGAGGACTGAGGTGGAAGAAATGGCTTCCTTTTACTGAAATTATGAATGTTCTCCCATCGAGCTAATGACATGTTGGCCATGGATGATAGAGGCAGACAACATGTCCTGGGATGAGCGCTGCAAAAAGAATGATGACCACTGCTTGTGCCCTGATAATTTGGGAAAAGCAGCCGCTGCTGTTGTTGATGTCTAGGAAAAGCTGCCCGGGATGGAACAGCGTCAAGACATTCTAAGCTTTGCTACCATAAGTCCTTGTTCATAGGGGAGCGATATTTATTTATTTGTTTGTTTGTTTGTTTGTTTGTTTGAATTTCACATGTGTCACTGCCCATCTCACTGGAAGCGACTCTGGACGATTTACAGTAAAAGAATAAATATTAATTAAAATACAGTATATTTGCTTTCAGACGGAGTCAAGGCACACCCGTATGGACTAAATGGATCGAATGTGCAAAGAAGGGAGTTCTTCAGATACATGTTCACTCAAAGTGGGAGAGGATATAACTCCTTTTAATCTGATGCGCAAGGAAGACGCTCTGCGAATTAGCCTCGATGTAGAAGAAAATGGCTCTCCCTGTGCTGTAAAGATAGGGTACTAATGATTAACGGGGTCTGCATAAAAACCCTTGGAGTCACTGCTGAGAGTAGTACTTAGCACTGGAAAAGGTGAGTGTCCTGGATGAAGCAAACTAACTTCTATATTTTTAGTGGAGGGTGATGTTAGAGCATATATTGAAGTTGGCTGTAGCCAATAAACTTCCCCCGTGCTTCCCACAGATACCATAGGGTGCTTCTGGTGACAACTGAGAATATGGAAAAGCTACCTGGGATCTCTGTGTTCCACCCATCTTCTTCTTTGGCTTTTGCCACACATGGGTCCTAACTTCTACTGAAGTGGTTATTAGCGGTGCCTTCATGAATATCATAAATATCCATCTGAGGGCAAGATGCCTCCTAAGATATGTTTTGCACTGGATCCCTTGGAAATGAAATTGTGCCAACATCTACTCCTTAGCACAGTGTTTCTCAACCTTGGCCACTTTAAGATGAGTGGACTTCAACTCCCAGAATTCCCTAGCCAGCATGGCTGGCTGGGGAATTCTGGGAGTTGAAGTCCACTCATCTTAAAGTGGCCAAGGTTGAGAAACACTGTCTTAGCAGCTTAGATACCATGATGGGTCTCACCTAAGAGTGTCTTTGAGTATTAATCAGAGTACACCTGGCAACTGAGATGGGAATGGCTCTAAATGCTTGGCCCGCAGCATTGCTCCTGCTACCAAAGAGGTCAAAGTTGTGGCTGATGTCAAAAGAGACTTTGGGGAGGCTGGAGTCACACTACATTGAAAGAGAGTATGCAGTGGCCATAGACGTTGGGCATCTAATCTTTTAGGACCTGTTCCCACAGGAAGCCCCCAGATCACACAGATTTGCCCCCATGAGCCTTCTGTGTAAAGCCCTGGTAGTCAATCTGTGTAAGAGTCCACTTGATCTCCTCTTGGACAGATCCAGAACTCCCTGGGGTCACCAGCCACTTCAGGAAAGTTTGGGGCAGTACTTTCCAAAGGAATGCTTCAAGGCCACATCAAGAAGCACTGTCAGTGAAACGAAGGCATTTCTTGACCAAAGTAAAGATATTGATGAAGAGGGAACTTGCAGAGAGGCAGAAGGGACGAAATAATCCCCAAAGAAATTAGCAGTGTTAACCAAAAAACAAAGCAAAACAACCCCCCCCCCCACTCAGTTAATCAGAAGGTAGATGGAGAATATTCCTTTCGGGGTTGCCCCTTGGCTGGTAGAAGAAGAACTGAACGTCCAGGTGAGGTCAGGCCCACTCAGCAGGAAACAAGACCCTTGACCCTTTTTTGTTCCAATCTGCTGCACTGCTTCACCTGCCCGATTCAGCTTTATACCGGATTAGCCCCGTTGGCTCTTCCAACGAGATCCGGATGGCATTTGAGTCCTATTCAGATCTGGTGATACGGCTCACAGCACTGAATGCACAGGAAGCTAAATCAGGAGACCCTAACTCGGAAGAGTCTTCTCTCCAAAGGAGTGCCCGGAAAATGGTGCAAACGGGTGTGGGAAGCTGGAAGGGATTTTTCAGTGTTGCCGAAGATGTATTAAAGACTACCTGTGTAAAGATCTGGCAGGATATAAAATTTGACCTCGGGATTCATCTGGTGTCTCACTGCCATGGGAAAAATCAGTGTCTAGGTTATACCACTTTACATGTACCGGTGGGACAGGATAGATACATGAATATTTCCACTTAAAAAAAAATATCCACGTACAGTATATAGAGGATATGCCAACCAGGAAAGACGGTGGTGCAAAATCTCTTCCTTGATGTGATTTTCTGTCTGTCTTTGCTTATTTTTCAAACAAGGAAACATTCTGCCATGCGACCCCACTCATATGCAACCCAGACATAGGATTCCCACCTCGGTGAGCAACAGATTAGTATGGTACTCTTCCTTTCCTCATGGGCTGTCCTGAGTATTACGACAGATCAAATCTATTCCAACCGACAGCTCTAATGCTTTGTTCCCTCCCTGTGCACATTGAGAGAAAAAGTGAACAGCACGTGGGACTCCATCGGCTAGCGCATTGTGCCATGGTTGCTCAATCCAGGTCATGCTTTTGCCCATTCATCAGGGCCTCTGCTCCAGGACTTGTCCTTCAGAAAGTGGAGAGGGTTAGGACTGGGTGACAGAAACGTTATCTGGCACTGTGTTCTCTTTCGTACAGAAGTAGGATTATTCCTTCTTTCATGTCTGGAGAAGCTGATGGTGATATTTTTGTATTAAAAGCCCGCCGATTCCCCCCTTAGGACTGCCTGTGCAGTGCTTATGATGTTCTTTCTCTTACTAATATACCTGCAGCAATTCTCTTCTACGTACCTGATATGTAGGTTATGCTCCTGTGCCGAAAAGTATTTCATGATGAAGCAGAAAGTCTAAATTTTATGAAGAGAGATGCATTGGCATCTAAGTATAATCAGAGAAGGAGTTAGTGCTCAAGGAATCCTGGGGTTCCATCCAAAGAATCTGTTGGATGCTCTGAAAGGTGTTTTGGAGGTCATGCTAACTTCAGAAACAATGAGAATAAAGAATGGGGGGAGAATTCTGAAAAGCGATTTGCTGTGCCCCATGCAACTAAACCAATTTAAGTCCCAGATGCCCTTCTCTTTCCTACCACATCTGCACAACGCTTATTAAGGTCTCCAGAAGTGATAGGAACTGGTGGCTTCTGTGGCCCTGGATGCTTCTGGCTTCATCTAGACTAGAGTCCATGAGATCCTTCTTTCAAGTCCTGCTCACCAACGACAGTTTTCAGCAGTTTCTAGGGCTAATGATACCATTTTGGAATGCTTCCACCAAGGGGAGCCGTGCTTCTTAATTGACCCTCATCCAGATCTCCTTAATTTCAAGGGTCAGAATGATATTCAAGAGATCCATCAGTTTTCACTAAGAGCCCAACCAAGTGGCATTCATTCACCATGAAATTTCACTGCAGAATTTCTGTGTGGCTTTGTAGTAATGTCTGCAAAGAGTGTCCCCTGAGCAACATCTTTTGGCATGTTCTGGCATTCCAGTGAGCTCCTTCAGGCGGTGCATCCTGACCTCCTTCCTAGGGCGCCATCTCGTTCCCATTCCCATTCTGACTGTTGCCTCCTCTGGGGAGTCCCAGGATGAGAAAGCAGATGGCTTGGGGGTCTCTGAAAATCTGTGCTCTGACTTGGATGATGCCCAGGGTTAGAACTAGGGGTAGAACCCACTCCCCATTTTTAGGTGAGACTCCAAGCCATCCAGAAGGTGGGTGAAGCACTCATCCTGGGACAGGGGCATCTGTGGGGGTGTGGGGATGGGGGGCTAATAATGTCAGGATGGTGGTTGTAACTGTGCAAACAAAGCCGTGCCCCCTTTCATGTGTGCCATGCACACGAAACATATAAAGAAGGAGTGAGGTTTGATCACGCAGTCATGGCCATCATCTTGACTTTCTTTGACCCCACCCCCGGGGGTACCACTCTCATGGGGGGCTTTTCATTTCATTTCATTCTGTGAACGAAATACGACAAGAATGCTCTTTGTATTCTATAGCGCTTTGGGTACTTTTCAGCATGTTGCTTTGGTAACTCCACAAGGGTTCTGTAAGATGGACAAAGATCTTGGCTTAATTTAAAAATGGCGTACCTTCAAACAACTTCAAGACGGAACGATCCTTGAATCGTGGTCTTGCTGATTTGGTCTCTTAGACATTGTCTGCTTCAGATGAAATCGGTAAAACTTAAATTAAACTTAAACTAAGAAAAAGGGGGGATGGGAGAAACCACCGTGAGCTAAGACAATCCCACTACCCAGAGGCAGTGAAAGTGGGGTATTGAAGGGACAAGACTCCTCCCTTTATTTGCCTGGAATTCTCTTGCACGCAGCTTTTCAGCCGGAGCCAAACCAAACATCTCACAGCTCCGAGAGCAGCGGAGCTTCACCCAGCCTCCTTTTGAAGCCCACCACCTGGCTCCCCTCTTCTTTTCATGCAACGTCGCTGAAAGCTGTAGCCGCTTTTTGAAAAGCTGAACATCTTTGCACAGCTGGAATTTCACCATTCCCAGGGGAGCCAAGGATAGGCTTGCAGCAAGTGCAATGGATAAATATTTACGAGAATTCATCTGGAACAACAGGAAAAACCATTAAAAAAAAAAAAAGATAAATATAAACAATAATAATCAGGAACTGGCTAAGGAACAAAACAGCCAGATCTTCGGCTGAACTATTTTTATACCAAAGAAACAGCTTAGCTTTAAAAAGATGTTTGCTAACTGTGTTTATTTGCATTTTAGAAGGATCTAAAGGGGCAGGGCTCTAGGCAACAACAACAAGAAGAGCAACAGTGGTGTATTTTGCTTGTCAGGTAGCTCTGTGGATATACTACAAGCCAGGAGGTTGGCTGCGAAAACTCCAAATATTCGAGGAACAAAACAAGAACACACTCTGCAGTCCAGTTCCTCTTAAAAAGCTCAACATTGCCAGTTTAAAACTTCATTTCATCCAGTAATCGTTTTCTAGAGTTTTGGGCCCTCATGTGGGGAAGGTAAAAGCAGAGAAGGAAGGGACAAAACGTAAGAGAACTCGTGGTTCTGCCAAATGGGACAAGCAGGCATTTTGCTCAGGCCATTATCAAGGTGGTTGAGATGCAGCTTCAAGGTCGTTCCTCTCCTTGAAAAAGGGGATACTGACAGGGCATTGGGGGTGGGGTTAAAAAAGTCAAGAGGGTGGCTATAGCTGTGCAATTTAAACCTTACCCTTTTTTGTCCGTGGTGTAAAACAACGCCTAAGAACCAGAGGATGTTAAACGATCCAAAATGGTGAAAATTGATCTGACTAATCCCAGTTATCAATTGGCAGGGAATTCTGGGGACGCCAAGTATTTTGTTGGCTACTCTTGCTTCTGGATCAAGAACTGGTGCAACCTGTCTGCATGACATGGCGCTTCTTCATTTGCAACGAAGGCAGTAGAGAACTGGACCTTCTGGGCACCATCTGATGGACCACGGCAGCTGCAGTCAAAGGAAGAAATCTTTGCATTCTCCTTCCTACTTCCTTGCTGGCCTCAAAGTTGGAAAGCCTCGGACATCGTCTTTAGGTTGGCCCCTCCATTTCTGAAACTGCGCACAGAACTCGCTAACTTCGAAACACTCCCGGCTGCTCTGAGTTTCTCCAAGTACTGTATGTGATCATGCTTGGTATCTTTGCAGTCAGACCTGGCTTCTCGGTAAGTACATATAATCTACATCACAAAGTGGCAAGTGGACCACTTGCCCAAAGTGATTACTGAATCGCCACTCTGAAGGTACAGTACCGGGTCTTTGACCTGGGATTAAATCCGAGAGAATCTGCGCATAGGACTGAACTAACCCAAAGGCTCTACTTAGCACAATTCCAAGAGCCCGAGGAGTTGGACACTAACCTCTCACCCTCATCACCAGTTGTTTGGAATACTGCAATGCGCTCCGCATGTGGCTGCCCTTGAAGACTATCTGCAAGCTTCAACTGGTCCAGAATGCGGTGGCCCAGTGGTTGGCAGATACCTGCTGACAGAAGATTCAAGTCCTGCACTGCCTTCCAAGTGTGATTCAAAGTGCTGGTTTTGATGTTTAAAGCCCTACCTGGCTTGGCAGGAGAGGACTGCCTGTTCCGACTGGTTTTGACCCTCCCGACTTGGGTGCCCGGAGAGAACCTGCCTGTAGCTCCCCATTTGGAGAAGTGAGGTGGTGGAGGCCCACAGGCCCTGTTTTTCTGTTGGCGCACCTGCTCTTTGGAACCACATCTCCCCCTAATATCAACGCCAATAGCACTGCCTTTCTGTAAATCACTGAAAACCGAACTACTTTAGTGGGTCATTGAGGAGTATACTTTCAGAATGACAAGGGTAATTGTTCTGCTCTATTCTGTGCATTTCACGAAGGATTCAGAGCAAGCAGAATAGGTTCAGAGAAGGGCAGTGAAGATAGAAAGTAAGTCCTATGAGAAGAGATTGAGGAGCTGAGCATGTTCAGCCTTGAGAAGAGACCCCAGAGAAGGACCGTGGTAGCACTCTTCAAACATCTGAAAGGATCTCACTCCGAACAAGGTTGAGACCTGTTCTCTCGAGTGCCAGAATGCAGGACATGGAATTACGTTACACGAAAGCAGAGTCTATCTGAATGTGGGAAAGTTACCTCCTAAAAAAAAGAGCAGCTTGGCCGTGGATACAGATACTTGGAGAGGTGGTGGGGTCCTCTTCTTGGGAGGTGTTCCAGAGAGGCCTGGAAAGCCAACTGCCTGGGATGCTGTGATTTGGGCTCCAGCGGTTGGGCTCAGCGCTCCCTTCCAGCTCTGAGATTTTATGAACTATGATGCTAAATGGCCAGATTAGGTCCTGGGGTCATTAGTGGCTCACTCCTATTAAGAAGCAAATTTTGAAATTTAGGCAACAATCCACACTGGCAAAATAGATCAAAAATGTTGTTCTTATTCTTTAAACTGTTTTAGCAATACTCTGGTTTCATCTGTTTTTTTTTTTTTTTTTTTAACACATAGGAAAAATTTTTGGTCTCAGCTGGGTGACTGTTTTAACTGGGATTTGTGCTCAGCTCCTGAGGTCATCGGTTTCCCTTCCGACCTACCCAGCCAAACCTCCATCCTCCTAAGCAGACACCATCCAAAACCGACGCAGTGGCCTTTTTTCCACTTGAACACACCCATGGCACGTGGCTCATTCAAACGCAGGATACGGTGCCAGGCAATACATCCATAGATTTGCCCAATACAAACTTCAAATGATTTATTTTCTAAAAAAGAAGTAATATAGCTCATATGTGGTAGAATATATCCGATTTGGCAAGGACTTTTTCCAAATGAGGAATCCAAGAAAGCTTTTCAGCCATGCTGGGGGCGGGGAATCCAACCATCAGGGAGCCAAGAAAGGAAAGCGGTGTGCATTTTTAAAAAAATAAATGTGTATAAAAATGTTATAGTAGCCAGCATAAGACAAGTATACACAGAAAGAAAGAAAGAAAGAAAGAAAGAAAGAAAGAAAGAAAGAAAGAGAAAGAGAAAGAGAGAGAGAGTGAAAGAAAGAAGAAAGAAAGAAAGAAAGAAAGAAAGAAAGAAAGAAAGAAAGAAAGAAAGAAAGAAAGAAAGAAAAAGAAGAAGGGAGGGAGGGAGGGAGGGAGGGAAAGAAAGAAAGAAAGAAAGAAAGAAAGAAAGAAAAAGAAGAAGGGAGGGAGGGAGGGAGGGAGGGAGGGAGGGAAAGAAAGAAAGAAAGAAAGAAAGAAAGAAAGAAAGAAAGAAAGAAAGAAAGAAAGAAAGAAAGAAAGATCTCTCCAATCAGGTGGCAGATCAAGTCTTATACTCTGGTTTTAGGACTCAATAAAGTGTGAACAGTTTTTCTTGGCTGCGCTTGAACCCTGGCAAGGCAGAGAGGCTACAGGTGAGAAATTCCCAGCTATGACTATTGTGGAGAAAGAGCCAAACCAAGTTCTGGGAAGGGGGACCTCCCACACTTAGCTCTTGAAAGCCTAAGTCACCTCTGGAGCTAGAGCATCTAGCACTGTTCTGGATGCTTTCTTGGACAAGTTCACTTGGCCTTTGTAGTTCAGGCATTGTCACCTTGCATTTAGAAGAGTGTAATGTTCTTCACCTTGGCCCAGAAGTTGAAGCTGTGGCCAGATAACCAATGGGGCTATCTGTAGGGGGACTAGAGGAGGTCACCCGGCGAGGCACATATGAGACAATGCTAAAGAAACTGTGCAACTTGCGTATCAGTCACTGAGCCAAATTTAAGGCCTAAAAAACGGAGACCTAAAGTCTCAGAAGATTGTCTTCCCCCATACAGACCAGAGCGCAAGTGCTGAGATTCTCAGGCAGTTGCCTAGCTAACAGTGGTCTTTCTGAGACAAGTTTAATCGGAAATTTGGGGGCACCTCTCCTGGTGTGTTTTAGAGTCCTGCTAAAAATCCAGATCTCTGCTGCCCAGGCCTTCCCTGGGTGAATTTTAATGTCCTGAGAACTTTTGCTTCTCCCTCATCGGAGAAAAGTATAGATGTACTTCAAATCATTTGGTGCATTCTCTCTCTCTTTTTAAAAGTCTTTCTTGGCAGCCTTCCTTACCGTTTCAGTAAATAGAAGGGGTTTCTTAGCTTAATTTATAGCCCTGAACACTGGTAGCATTTTCATTCCATAGTTAATGATGTTGAAAAGTTTGGAGTTAATGGTACCATAAAACAATTAGGGTTGCATTTACTTTTAAGCAGCTTGTGAGAATTTCTTATCCTTTATAGATAATTCACTTTTTATTTTCTCAGGCCACTAAGATCCAAGGGCAATTCTGACCCATGTAGCTGGCATTTCTGCCATGTACTTAAAAGTCAGTGAACCATCAAGGATAGGTTTGGAACACCACTCAACGAGCAGATGCAGCGTGTCGAACAAAAGAGAAAGGAAGTGCCGTTGCCGAAACTCTCCGCACAGCGACAAAGCCCTCTGCGTCTGATAAGCCAACCTGAGTGGTACGGAACTTATGGAGCCCCAGAATCGGCTGGCATCTCAGGGGCCCAATTCCAGAGCCATAAAAATGCTTCCTAGGAAACTTAGCGATTCTAAAAGCTGCCTTCGCAGGACTCATTCGCTGGTTGGAGCCTTGGGAACTAGAGACTCGTGACTTTTTAAAAACTACTCTCCTATCTGAAGTGGGAAGGGCCTCCTAGAAGACTTCTGACCTGAGGCTTGAGCTCCGGACTTTAGAAGGCCCCATCACGTAGGTGGTAGACCTGTTCCTTTCTGCTTCAAGGCCACAATGGGTGGCAATTTTCTACCATCTAGCCACCCTGCCAAGGTTACTGCAATGCAGATGATTTTTGTTTCCTGTATTTTTTTTATGGTGATTGAGTTCACCCTTTTTGATTCATTGGTGCAATTGAGGGAGACTCTAAGAAATGTTTGTCTCATCAACATGACCAGTTTAGCTCAGAGGATAGTTGTGATTTTGACCTAAAGCTGTATGACAGAGGCGGCATGCTTCCTGGGTCCTGAAAGATGGCATTGTTTAATCAAAGAAACCCCAAGTGTGTCAACCCCACCAACTCAAACTGGCCAGGCAGACACCACGGGAGACCCTCAAGTAACCAGGCCCTATGTATAGATAATGACCAGCACCTTGAATCACACCTGGAAGCATACTGGCAACCAGTGCAGCTCGTGAAGCGGAGGCGTTCCACGGGCAGACCGAGGCCTGCCAATCACTGTCCACCCCACTGTATTCTGGACCAGTTGAAGCTTCCAAGTAGTCTTCAAGGGCAGCTCCATGTAGAGTGTATTGCATAGCTGAGCTGTGAGGTGAGGAGGGCAGGAGTGACTGCCACCATAAAATGACCCTCTCCCCCAGTTCCCAGCCCCTGGAGCTGTTCCAGAAGGATACTGCTGTATACAATATTCTATACTGTATGCTTTGTTGTAAGTTGCTTAGAGTCAAATGACCGAAGCAGGTTAGAAGCATTTGTAGGAAAGAAAGAGAAATAAAATATTATAATGATGGCAAACAATCCGTTCCCTGAAGGCCTCTGGAAAAGTTCAGCCTTCACAAATTTCTAGAAGGCCTTCATCATGGGGGCCAGTTGGGGAGGCTGTTCCAAAGCATGATGGAAAAGCACTGCCTTCTAGCCCACTGTGTTGTATATGGATTAGCCATTAGGGCTTCCTTCTTAAGCTGCCCAGAGAAGCGGCTAACTTTGCCAATGAGCAGTGCGAACAGGGTTGCCAAACCAAAAAAAAACCAGGAAGCACAGGATGGTGGGCATCTCAGATTTTAGTAAGAGCTTCCTTCCATGGCTAACATCCAGGTTTGCACTGCGTTTTATGCAGTTGTTTTTACTGTTTGCTGTGAACCACCTAGGATCACTGTGTGAGATAGGTGGCCATATAAGTTCAATCAATCAATCAATCAATCAATCAATAGTTAAAGAGTTTTTGAACTCTACCTTAAAAGGGCCATTTTTCTTGCCCCTTTTCCAGTTCTACAACCACCTTGTTGAGATGTAGTGACTGGAACTGCTCATGGCAGTT
The DNA here is from genome assembly GCF_059951505.1 of Python bivittatus. Classification (NCBI taxonomy): domain Eukaryota; kingdom Metazoa; phylum Chordata; class Lepidosauria; order Squamata; family Pythonidae; genus Python; species Python bivittatus. The sequence continues at coordinate 1,781,495 of NW_028277029.1, read as the reverse complement.
CAAGAGCAGTTGCACCATCCATTTATATAAGGACGTGACTATATAGACAGTTTTATTTTCAATTCCTTGTTTTACTGTTCTTGGCACACAGTGTGCCTTTTCTGCAGCAGCGACAGACAGGGTTGGCAGTTTCATTTAGCTGTCCACACGACTCCAAAGTCCCTTCCTGGTCAGCCAGCTCAGACGCCATTTAGGCATGTATGAAATTCGAAGGTTTACAGTCAATGTGCATTACTTCCAGTTGTTTATATTAAACTGTATTTGCTGTTTTAAGGCCTTTTCACTGAGTCTGGAGAAAGCCATTTCCATTTTCCCACCCTGAACAATCTGACAGATGTAGCAAAGGTGGCCACCCCTAATTCCAGATCCTTCATAAACAAGGGGGAAAAAATCACTGGTCCTCAAATGGGTCCCTGGGGAGCCCTCCCTTGTAAATGTCTCACACATGAAAATTGACTATCTATTCCTGTCTCTGTCTCTGTCTCTGTCTCTGTTCCTGTTTTTGTTTCTTTTAGCAACTCCTGATCCATGAGACTACCTGTCTTCTTGTCCAATGTCTATTTGATCACCCTTCTCCATGGACTTGTCGACTGCTTTGAAAAGTCTAGACCAATGTTTCTCAACTTCAGGCACTTGAAGGTGCCTGGCTGGGGAATTCTGGGAGTTGAAGTCCACACACCTTCAAGTGCCTGAGGTTGAGAAACATTGGTCTAGAAGGTTGGAGAGATGACATTTACCTCCAAAGGACTTTTCCTCATAAGCAGAATCTTTTAAGACTTGCTAACCAGCCTCCTGAAGACCCCTCACATGCTGAGTCCAAACTGCCGTGACTTCTTGTGCATTGTGATGCCATGACACAAATGATACTAGTGATGCAATTTGTGTGTGGCTGACACAAATCACATCATTCCAGTTGCTTGTATGACAATGTCATGCTACGTGTGACATGGCTGGCCTCCCTTGTGGATCCCACAAAATCTCTGCTTATTCATGTTGGAACCTCTTTTAAGATTTAAAATAAAGCTGTTTGTAACATTAGACTGATTGCAAATTGCTGTCATGAATATAAGCAGGTAGATGATGTTAGCTTCATCGTATCATAAATACAGTTAGACTTTAATTGGCCACTGAAGTTATTTGGGGTGCTTAGTTTTAATGAAAACTATAAATTATTTTATAAATGGAAATCAATACAATTATGAGTGCATTTAAAGAGGTGGCTATGTACTTGGGGAAAAAAAGAACCACCCTCCAGCCTAAAAGTATGATAATTTCACTATAATTTGCTGTGGGAATGTTATTTAAGCCTATTTTGTGCAGTAACCGATTCCTGCAGAAAAACATTCCCAGGGCTCTAGGTGTGTAAAGTGTGATGTTATCGTGCACTTCACTAACCCCACCCAGGCCCTGACAAGACGCAACAAGATCCCATCCTGGGAAAATTCTGATGCAAGGCAGAGGGTGCATGAAACCCTCTTGCTGTAGAAAGATTTAGCATGGGAAAATCTTGCTTCTGCTCTCACAGATACGTGTGTGGTGGATAAATATAGTTAATTTCTTCCAAGGGGAGATTCAAGATTCAACTCGCGTTTCAATATTTTGCAATCGGCCCTGATGGCGAGGTCTGTCCAAACCCAGCAACAACAACGCTGTTGCCTCGCTCCACAGGTCACATCTCTGGGCCAGTTTGATGGAATCTAAACTGCCCCATGTTTTTTCACCTCTCTCTTCGTAGCCTCCATCAAAGAGCAACCCTGCTTCCTTTCAAAGACCCTGGGACAGGAGCAGCTGCCCCCAGGCGGTGACCTGTTCTCAACGGGAGGGATTTTTCTCTGCCCTGGCCTTCCAGCATCTCTGCTTTGATGTCTTCCTTTCACCTGAACCCAGGAAAGAGATACACATCTTAAAGATGCCAAGGTGTGGAAATACTGCTCAAGACTTATAAATAGAGACATGCCCGGGATTATCTAAGAATATCAGCCCAGGACTGAAAAAAATAAACTCAGCTTGCAAGTATTATGAATTCCTTGACACGTGCATTATAATAACAGCTTGGGAATAGGGATGGGAAAGTGGTTGGAAAACTTTATTATCTCAATTACTTGCTCAACCATCTGCAAGGCAGCCTTGTCTGTACATGCTACAGAAACTCACGGTAGACAGAAGTAACTTCAGATACTCCCTGAATGCAACAAACAGGTTTGACTTTTGTCCAGTGTTGGCTCTGCTTTTTATCTGAAGGATTATTTATGTGGGGAGCATTCAGAAATGTTATCTCTCATCTGAAATGGGATATTCCAGTCTACATCTCCTTGTCATCTCATGCTTAGATATTGCTGTATGATTCCCATACTGCAGATAGGAATCTGAAAAGAGGATGACTTGTGCTCCCGCTTGTTTGCAAACTAGCAAGGAATTGTGCATGGAGACTGGGAGGGTGCAAGAAACAGATGCAGAATTATTTTTTCTTTTTTTCTTTTTGGAGAAGAGATGCAGCCTTAAACTGGAAACAGAGCCCAGGATCAAAAATGGTTACATAGGAACTCCAGAGCAGAACTTCTCAAACTGTGAACAATCAGCCTGGAGTTCTCCTTTGGCTGCAGAAAGATTGCAGAACAATTATTTTCTCTCTATCTCCTTCCTACCTCTATTACTGATGATATGATGACCATCTGCTTATTATGGTCAACGTAAAATGAAGAAACTGTCCAGAATACGTATATACGTCTAGAATAAAAAGCACAGAGAATCAATGTTCAGATACTTGCAGATACGGTCAGGTTCCTCAGAAGGTGGAAGAAGTCCTTGTTTATATTGGTGCTGAGAAACCTAAGATATCTCCATGCAGGGATGGCAAAGGTGCATTTCTGGAGGTTTCCACAGGCTTGTCAGCACAAAGGATCAGTGTCTCCTCATCTGACCCACAAAGGAGGAGAGCTACCAGGTCTGAATGCCAGCCAGAGAAGGCAGGAATGTGCAATGGCATATCACCTAGGTGGCAGGGGCATATTTGGTCCTGAATTGGGAAATTGCTATATCTCCCTTCTAGTAAAGCTGAAGGCAAGATCTGGAACCGTGCTATGCAGAAGCACAAGTTGTTAGATGGATAGCTGGTAGAGTGAAGGGCCTTCAGCCCTGTCCCCAGGGGCAGCAGTGTCTGCAAATTATGGTAAAAAGAGTAAAAATGGCAGCCATGATGGTGTGACTGAAGCTCCCTCCATCTTCTATGTGTGTTGTTACCCTGATTTTGAAGAAAACAGCCATACCCTTAGTACTGGGGTAAGACAATAGTTATTAAAGTATCGAATGTGTAGGGGCTTCCATTAGAAGAACACAAGCGTTTCTGAAACAATCAACTGATGTCATGTACACATTGCGAGTGGCTTGTTTGTGGTGTGGGGAGAAAACCTTTGATAAGTCCTGCATTGGAGCAGAGATGAGGGATCTGTGCTCCTCCAACATTTGGCAACATCGGGAGGGCTAAAATATTCCTCTGGGGCAATACAGATAAGCAGGAAAAATGGCAAATTACTAGCAGCACTGGATCACAACTGTCTGTAGTAACAGCCCTAGCAGGACTGGAATTGGAGACAGACGGAAATTTGGAAAGGAAGGTAGATCCAAGCGTAGCACAAGGGGCAAACCAGGGCTGAGCTAGAAATCTGGAATCCCAGGAGAAGTTGGGGTAAACAGAGATTACTAGCAGATGGTACAGAAGGTGGGGAAATTAAGGAGCAACAAGCAAGGGGGAAAACAAAAAACAACTGGAGCAAATCATGAAAAATTGGCGGAGCTTGTCAGGCAGAGACCAAAGTTGGTTCTTGAGCAGGTGTGCCCGCAGGGAACGGTAAAAAAAAGAAAATCAAAGTGGCAATCACATTAAAAACAGGTGGAGATTTAATCACACCATCCTGGCTGCCATCTTAACTTCTTTGACTGTTCTTAACCTGTTCTTAAGCAAGCCTGGAGACACCAAGTGACTAATATGGATGAAACAGGGGAGTGGCTGACCACGAGGGGTCAGAGAGGAGAGGCTGGGACAATACATCCTTCTGAAGATCCCGCTGATGTGCACACAGAATTAATTCCTAAGGAGAGACTGGATGACCGGGTCATCTAACAACGTCCTCTTATCCATCTTCAAGACTCTCCATTAGCAATGGGGCAAGGTGCTTTGAGGTCAGCTCAGCTCTTCTTACCTGGACCTGTCTGGGTCGTTTTCCTGGCTGCAGTGCAGACGTCATCTGCCACTCCTTTCTCCTGGGATATATTTTCAATTTCCCTATCCAGCCTACAGCCCTTGGGCTTCCAGGGGTCTCCCATTCAGCTCCTAACCAAGTCTAACCCTGCCTAGCTTTTGTCACAAGATTTATTTACATGCTGCCACATGATCACAAATTCAGACCTGTTTCTTTCTCTTGCGTATTTTCAACTATATGAACTTATACTTGTATTGATATTCAGAAACCCCCCATCTCCCTCTCTCATTCTTTCTCTCTCAAAAGCAGACAGCCAAACTGGAGCTGAACGTTTTCACACCGTTAATAATTACATGACAGTTTGAGGTGTGTTTTTTTTTGAAGAGGAAGTAGCAATGTCCAAAGGGACAGCAGCATAGGGAAATTATTTTTTTTAAATATTGTTTTGGGTACGGTGGTATTTCTACAGTATGGACTAGAGATTATTTCTCCTCTGATGATTTAGAGATAAAGGAAGTTTAACCCCTTTGCCTCCAGTGCAGATCCCATACAGATGCCTCTTTATCCAGCTGCCAAATATTCTCCAGTGTTTTGCAAACGCTCCTGAAATTCCTCAACAGTTGAAGGGAGACACAGAGAGGGAAGTTATACTTAAAAGTTATCAGAAAATTGTTTCCTGGAAAAAAGCTGGCCAGGTCTACAAGAAATGGGTACGTCTGAAAGTGTATCTGGACAAGATTTTCAAGAAGATTTCCCAAGGCTCTTTGGCCCCCCATGGAATGACCTCATGGAGATGCTCCCCAAGTAACCAGCTGAGAAGACAGCCTCAAGCGGGGAGGCTGAAATTTCTGTGACCCCCAGGGGAAAAGGAGGCGTTCCAAGAGAGCCCCCGAGCTGGAAATAACTATAGAGCAAGAATTTGCTTTGAACGTGATGACATGCAAAGGAGGGGAAAACTACTGAGGAATGAAACACCTTAATTTTGAAAAAAAGGAAAGAGCAAACAAACCGCATTAACCCAACCACTATTTCAAGAGCATGAATTAATTATATGCAGTGCTTTTTGAAGCCTACAAAATACAAGGAAGCTTTCTTCTGCACTTGGCAATTTTCGGATACAAAAAAATGCATGTCCTAAAGAAAGCGGCAGTAAAAATAAGAATGCTCATGAGTTAAATCACGGGTAAAGAGATTAAAGGGATGCGGTGTACTGAGGCATTACAACTTTGGGTATCTTAGTCATGGCAGGTTGACCAGGACACACATGGTGAATGAACGTTCTCGGTCTTTGCTCTGCGAGAAGATGTCTCTCTTCATGGTCTTCTTCTTCTTATTATAATTTCATTAAATTTATTATAGCAGCCCACTCCAGCAGATTCTGGGTGGCTTACAAAATCTAATAGTAAGTTAAAACAGTTAAAAACATAGAAGAAACAAAATGAAACAGCCTGGACTAAAAACAGCCATTAAACACAACACAACAGACACCCACTCCCAACACATTCACCCCAGGCCTGGGACCAAACCAATTTTTAAGGGTTTTGTGGAACCCCAGGAGGGTGGGTGCCATCTGAACGTCTGAGGAGATGCTGTTTCAGAAGGTGGAGACCACGACGGGGAAGGCATGCTTCCTAGGTCTCATAAGATGGAAATATTTGATCGAAGGGACCTGGACGTAGTGGGTGGGCAGAAACAATGAGAGAGAGAGGAGGTCCCTCAGACAACCAGGCCCTATGCCATGAAGGACTTTAAAGGTAACAACCAGCACCTTGAATTGCACCTGGAAGCCAGCTGGTGGCCCATGCAATTTACGTAGCAGCAATGACCAGTGACCACGCAAGGGGAAAGAAGAGTAGAACCTCCACCCACAGAGGTTGTAGTCAAGAGGCTGAGAAAGTCCTCCTCTTAGCAAGCATCCTCAGGTGTGGGTGTGTCAAGGTGTGTAAATGACAAAGCAAACATTGCACTGTTGTGATGCAAGCTCCGCCTCTTTTTACCTGCATTGGGACACTGCATGCATACCCAAAAGGGGTGAAGCTTGTCTCAGAATGGCACGATCTCGTTTCGCTACCCGGAGGAAAGCATCTGATCCTGCAGACGCCTCTGCTGGAAGAGAAAATGGCTTCTGAAAGTGAGATCAAACCAGCTGCTAAGACTTCTGTACCTTAATCCCTTTTTCAATAAATCTGGTTTAAAAAGCTACTGTGGGAATCTTGCTATTGGGTGTAATCAGTTCTCAAGAGCTTGACATTTGCCCTGCTTCAAACTTGTCAATCACTAAGGATAATTCCTGTGCTCCAAGAGCTTCTATGATGCTCATCTTCCCTGTCTTTAGAAACAGAGAAACAAATACTTTTCTAGTCTCCCCACCTGCCATCCATCTGTTCAGCAACATGTATTTTGGTCCACTTGTTGATTCGCAAAACTTTGCTCCTGACAGTGCTCATAAACGAGTATTAGGAAAAGACTATCAGTCTGGTCTTGTGCCAGATCAGGTGAAAAGTTTTTCCCAGCAAAGCCCAAGCGTGTTGCACGGCTGCAAATCTGCATGTCAGCAAAACTTGTATTTTCTCCAAGCTGAGCTGGGTGAAAGGCAAGTTAAAAAAACAACAACAACAACACCCCAAAACCAACAACCAAAGAAAAAGGTAGTGGTGCCCGACGCAATCTGTCTGGTGAGAAAACAAATGGCCTGAAGCACGAAGTGAACCTGTTGGAACGTAATGAAGCTGAGAGGAGGGAAAAGCTGACTTGCAACGAATGGGAGTTTTTGGAAGTGTGCAATGCATTGGGTTGGTTTGCAGAAGCCAAAGGGGTCTGCAGGGTCTAGTCCAGTGTTTCTCAACCTTGGTCGCTTGAAGATGTGTGGACTTCAATTCCCAGAATTCCCCAGCCAGCATGGCTGGCTGGGGAATTCTGGGAGTTAAAGTCCAAACATCTTCAAGCGGCCAAGGTTGAGAAACACTGGTCTAGTCAAAACAATCAAACAGTCAGAGCTCCGACTGCACCATTGTGGCCACCATATTGATGTTTTGGATCACACTTATGGACACCCCTGGCAGCAGCAAAAGTGGTCTTGCTTTTTCGCAGACTAGAGCTCCTTATCCTGCAACCATTGGAATGCTTCAGAATAATTCATTTATTATCTCTTTATTTATTTAAAAGATTTGTGTGGCCACCCATCTTAAAACACCAATCTGGGTGGCTCACACCAACCGTAAAACTCCAAACATAAAGCCATAAACCATAAAGCCATAAAACACAGCCAAAATCCGGCGTCTCACTCACCCCCTTCTCATCCTGAATATTTCTAATCCTAAATAATCTAAATACGACCTGGCTTTATATAAAATTAGCTTCAGGGCTGCATATTCCAAAAGAACAGCTCCAACCACAATCTTCCTTCCTCACAAGGCTGAAGTGAGAATGCAAACTAAGATCTTTCTCCTGGGAACGATTGCTCCGTGGTAATCAATAATGGCAATATCCAGAATAACTCAGGATAGTTTTGCAGTTATAAAACACTGGGGACATCCCAGATTCAAATATCCGTGTCAGATCTTTATTTCAGGCATTGACCAACACAGTAGTGACCAAGATAGTCTTCTTGGCATCTTCTTCCTAGAAGAAAGTTTAATTTCCTACGTAATTTTGGTCCAAAACGCACCCATAGAAAAAGCTCTATACCAGGCCTTAAGATCTTCAGCAAAAGCATTAATGTTTCAATAAATAAAGTAAGTTGACTGCTCCACCATCTTGGGAGTGGGTAGAAAGGGTCTGTTTTGACTGCCTCAATTAAGCAGAAGGCTGCAAGTGATGGAGAGAAAATTACATCTCATCCTAAACCCCTTTAAAATAGCATGTTGGGGCTGAGTGCACCAAATCAGACACATTTCACCAAGTTATTTTAACTTTAACAGCCGGGGTCTTCTGTTCAGAGTCACGCTCCCTAATAAATCCTTGACTTCTGGAATAAGTGCAGTTCCAAACAGATTCTTTGTGAGAATTTGGAATCAACCCCAGACAACCCCTGTCTGTTCTCACGATGTAAACAGGGTCTTGGAGGGGCACAGATGTTATTGGGTCTGTTGCAGCAAATCTGGAGGAAAATTTATGCCTTTTATTAACGTCTGTTAGTCTGAAAAGGGGCTACCAGACTCCTCCTGATTTTTGACTACCATAGATTAACACGGGCAGGGGTGCCCGTGCGATGCACATAAAAAACGGGCAGAACTTTGATTGCACCATCTTAACTGTTTGACCACACCCTGAGGACATCCCTGAACAGGGCTCTTCTCCTATGATGTTCTCCCACAGAAAGGAGCTATCATCTCATCCTACCTGTAATTCCTAATTTTGGGAATATTTCTTGCTCCTATTGTAGAGTTTAGCTTCTAGATTTTATAGGCAGCCATGAAATGATTGTGGGGTACCTTCCTATAGCTCTTTGAGGATTAAGGAGTGGAAATGGTGGTGATGGATCAAGGGCTCCTAGGTGAGGTCAGCTGCGATATTGTAAAGACAGATGAATCCAATATTATGAAAACAAGCCCTTTTGGTATAAAAATGCCTGCTAAGATTGACTGCTTGTTTTAGAGTTATGCAGGCTTTTGTTTTAAAAGATTTTGTTATGATGTTTCCACATATTGTCGTCTTTAATTGATTTTACTGTATTTTTTGATTAAAAAAGTCAAAATACCCAGGCCTTAGCTCTGAGCAGTTTCCTGCCTCAAAAGTTGAACGGACTTTAATCTGGAAGCAGAGGGGAACCTGATCTCAGATTTAATCTTTAGAAGACAGAGAAGATATCGTGGAGTCCTTGGGGCTCTCTGGGCTTGGTTGTTTTCTTGCAGACGTTCCATTACCCAACTAGGTGACATCTTCAGTGCTGGAAGGGAGTGGGGTTTGCTCCCTCTTTATATACAGTAGCTTGCCCTGTCAGTGTTGGTGGGGAAGTTGTTTTTCCTTGGTTGTTCCTAGCTGTTGTTTACTGCTTGATTGTTTGCCTGAGTTGGTAATTCCTGGATGAGAAGATACTGACTGAGATGTTCCAAAAAAGGCAATCAGATCCCAGGTTCCAAGTTTTACATGGGTCCATCATACTTTTTCCCAATGGCCGGACAGTGAACATTTCCATACATTTCTGCCCATCCTCATTGCCAGTCCACAAGGCATTACAGTTCAACAGAGGTCTTCGTCCAGCAAAGCAAACACTTGTTGCCCAGGGATAAATTCTGAGCCACAAGTACAAACCATAGTTGATGGCTTAGCACTGTGTGTGAATCAGGCCACCGCAGCTTGGAGTCGTGTGTGAATCTAGTCTTTATTTGAAAACTAAATCACAGTAGCATTTAACAATGTTGCTGTATAATTCCCAATAGAAAATTACACATGTTAATTTATAACTTTAATTTATCATCTAATTCTGCTGTAAACCTTCGATTCCAAACTCCAAATGCCTGCATTCCAGGGAAGAAAAACGTTTTCAGCTCTAGTTGAAATTCGCTGCACACATATCTGACAGCAAACGTATTGAAATAAATTCTTTTGGGTTGGTTAAAACACAATATCACAAAGAAGCACCGAAAACCTTTCTCTGAAAATCCATTTCTATGGTCGTAGCTGTTGGGGACACCTTCTCACCCAAGCCAGCAACGAGAGCTTCCAGGCGATGAAACCAGAGCGGTGGGGTTTGGTTTGCAGAGGGTGGAGCAGGAATGAGGGTAGGTCGTGAGGTGTGGTTTCTTCTTTCTCCACAGGGCTGGCAAGGTCATGGACGGGCTGGCTCCACTCAGATTACTGCCCTCATGTCTGCAGACACGTTTTTAATAACTATGGCAGGCACATGTTTTTCCCAAATTGCCCACAGAATAGCCCATCTTGAAGATAATATGTCATGTTTGTCCAACCTTCCTAGTCAGTTCATTCTCAGATTATTATTAGCTCACACACATGTATCCCATAATTAAAAGAGAAGTTAAGAAAAAGATATTCTTAGCACCCTCTTTCATTCTCTCTTTCAATCAAAATGGGTTCAGTCAAGAACCAGGGACATCTGCAAGGAAGCCAGAAAAGTCTAGCTGGTGGCTGTGACCACATGATTGAAGCCTTGCACTCTTTTTACATGTGTTGTGCATGTGATACGTGTAAAAAAGGGTGGTGCTTTGATGGCATGGTTGTGGCTGCCATGTAGACTTTTTTAAATCCCCCTTTTCCCCACAGATGTCCTGCTTGCAATTTGTCTCTAGTAATGATCAAGCAGATGCCTTGAAAGTAGATGTTTCCCCCAAATTAATGTCTTCTACCTCCAGTAATTCTTATCCCCAAAACCTTAGAAGCTGGGCATAAAAGTAAGAGATACCCATTGTTGTGTTTTCTGAAAATCTGCTTCATGGATCTCATGCATATGAAGTTGTCAGGATCACGGTCCAGGGTAAAAGCAAAGGAGAAAGACATTTAGTATTTGTTATCCTTTAATTTCTGCATGCCTCCTTGATCCACTGCATGTATAATTGTCTTCTACAGTTATCAACAGTGTCCTAAAACAAAATTAATTTATTTAATCCATATCTCTCTCTCCTATATGGACAGGGAATGGATCCTGGAAAGTTGTGCTCCATCATTACACCCAAGGTATCAGAAGGAGGAGGAGAGACCAAGGAGCAAAAAAGCAGACCAAAAAAAAGAAGGAAAAAAGAAAAAAAGGGATGGCTGGTGTGGGTCTTCCGGGCTGTGTGGCCGTGGTCTTGAAGTCTTGTTTCCTAACATTTCGCCAGCACCTGTGACCGGCATCTTCAGAGTGCAGGAGCACAGACAGGAGCAGTTCTCTCTGTGCCCAGGGTGAAGTGACCCTTCTGTGGGTATTTATAGAGATCTGGGGGGGGGGGAAGGGGGGGATGGGCGTGTGTGGGTGGGGTTGGGTTACTGAGTGGCTGCTTGTTTTGGAGTCAGCATCTGTGTGTATTTTCCTGGGGATTAGGCAGGGTTTTTTCTTCTACTGAATTGTTAACGAGGGGCTGCTGGGGGTGATTAGCAAGTTCATTGTGTGAACTGTTCACATGTCCTGGTGGTTGAGCTGAGTTCGTTGACCTTTTGCAGGCTGTATTTTTCAGGATTGGTAGCCAGGTTTTGTTGATTTTTAGACTCTCCTCTTTTTTATTGAAACTGCTGGTGTTTGTGAATCTCAATGGCTTCCCGGTATAGCCTGGTATAGTGGCTGTTGGTGTTGTCCAGTATCTCTGTGTTTTCAAATAGGATTTTGTGTCCAGTGTGCTTGAGAGCATGTTCAGCTACTGCAGATTTTTCTGGTTGCTGTAGTCTGCAGTGTCTTTCGTGTTCTTTTATCCTGGTATGGATGCTGCGTTTTGTGGCCCCATGATATACCATGCAGTTGCGGACAAGTATACATCGGGACCACAAAACGCAACGTAACAACGGGTGAGTACCTTGTAAGCAACCGTGGTTGGAAATATTTCTTTAAACATCCCTTTTTTTGTATTGTCGAAGGCTTTCACGGCCGGCATACGATGGCTGGTGTGGATCTTCCGGGCTGTGTGGCCGTGTTCTGGAAGTTTTGTTTCCTAACGTTTCGCCAGCACCACCAGGACATGTGAACAGTTCACACAATGAACTTGCTAATCACCCCCAGCAGCCCCTCGTTAACAATTCAATAGAAGAAAAAACCCTGCCTAATCCCCAGGAAGATACACACAGATGCTGACACCAAAGCAAGCAGCCACTCAGTAACCCAACCCCCCCCACACCCCCCCCCCCCAGATCTCTATAAATACCCACAGAAGGGTCACTTCACCCTGGGCACAGAGAGAACTGCTCCTGTCTGTGCTCCTGCCCTCTGAAGATGCCGGTCACAGGTGCTGGCGAAACGTTAGGAAACAAGACTTCAAGACCACGGCCACACAGCCTGGAAGACCCACACCAGCCATCGTATGCTGGCCGTGAAAGCCTTCGACAATACAAAAAAAGGGATGTTTAAAGAAATATTTCCAACCACGGTTGCTTACAAGGTACTCACCCGTTGTTACGTCATCTGCAAACTTGTTAAGTGTTCCCTCCAGATTTTCATCCAGTTCATTAACAAAAACATCATGGAGGGGCCAGTACAGAATCAAATTGATTCTCTGTTCTACAATCTTCAAATTTATGATTTCAGACCGATTGGCCTGTAATTTCTCAGTAACGGAAATGAAGTGAGGAGTATTTCAGGGAACTGTATGGGAATTTAAGTGATAAATCAAAGGTGAAATTGAAATGGATATTTTAAATGTCCGAGAAAAAAAAAAAAAGATGAAGAAGAAGAAGAAGAAGAAAGGAAAAAAATGCAGTGAAAATTTTGAAAAATAATAAGGCTGCAGGTGTAGATGGTATAACTGGAGCAATGTTAAAATATAGATGTACTTTGCTTATGAAGTAGCTTTGTGTCTGTTTAGGGTGCCTGGGAAGACTACATCCGTGAATTCACGTATTTGCTCATACAAAGGGAAAGGTATCACTTGTGAATGCAGAAAAACAGCCGAAGGATTAAAATGTGTCTGCAAAAGGTTTCATAGTATTCTGATCAAAAGGATGTTAGAGGTGGCAATGAGCAATATTTAGAAAACGGAGAGGGGCTTCACTCTGGCCATTGCTCACTGACAAATGTATGATTGTGAGAAAGAAAACTGCACATGTCACAATTTAGAGAAAGCATACAATGAAGTGAATAAGCTTGAATTATGGAATCAATAAAGGCTGGTTGCTGAATATGATGAGAATGGTTTATGACGGAAGGAAAGCACGTATGAAAATGAGTAGATGGTTTACCAAATGATTCAGCGTTGAGCAATGAGTAAAACACAGACGTATGATGTGTTCCCTGATGGTTTAATATATTTATAGATCAATGTATAAGGGACGCTTCTGCTGGTATTAGAAATGCGTTCACTGGGGATGTGGATGTGTGCTCTTATAAGCAGAAGATGCCGGGTTGCTGACAACCAGAAAATCTGCAGCAAATGATAGATAGCTTCTGTGATATGAGGAGAATGGATCTAAAAGATAACGTATTGAAGACCAAGGTAGTTGTGCTTGACAGGGACAATGAAGCAAACCACAGCAAGATGTACACCAATGGTGAAAAACTAGAGCAAGTAGATGAATTTGCATGTGTGGGTAGAGTAGAAGTTGAATGTAATGACAATGTGTGTGATAAAACGAGAAGAAGGAGTGTTAAGAATGAATAGGTGTTGAGTGAACACCTGGATGGAAAACAGGAATGAACGTCCAATATAAAAGAAGCACGTTGAGGTGAATTGGCCATTGGACTGCAGAACCAATATATGACTGAGAAGGATCTTCTGCCCGTCAATAAAATGTGTTGGTTCAAAAAGGTGCTACAGACTTCTGATTTTTTGCCACTGTAGACTAACATAGCTGTCCTCCTACGATGTCTAAAACAGATATATGAAGGAAAAGGGGATGAGTGGAAAGGAGATTGGCTGGAGCTGATGAGATTCTCAAGAAGGCTGAGATGAGAAGCTTAAGGAACCAACGGCATGCTGTGGAGCATTGTGTGGACATGAGGGAGGCAAGGAAAGTTTGCAAGGATAGAAAGCTATGGAGGAGCATCACCAATGGTGTTGGTGTAAGCTGGATTTAGCTATATTTTCTGCCCTCTTTCTCATTTCTCATTATTGCATTTCATCAGCTTATTATTTCTAAGTCCTTTTCTGCATTCTCCATAACATGTCGAACATCTTCCAATAGGCACACAGAACACAGAAGAGCCCAAACCCAAATGCAGCCAGAGCAGTAGCGAGTAATCAGATTGCATGAAAATCGGCTAAAAGGTATGTGAACTATTTTTAATGAGTCTGACCTTGAGTCATCTCACTGAAAAACCCCAGATTTTCCCACATCTACTGTATTTACACCCCGCCCTCCACTGCAAGAATGTGGGATCGTTAAACAGGCCAAAGATGATGAAGAGGTTGTCTTCGTCTGCTGAAGAGCTTATGGAGTTCTGCATCTGATGGTTCCTCTGACCCTGGAAAGCGGATGCTACAGGAAAATCATTAACCTTCAAGGGGACCCGAAACCTTCGGCTGTGAAACCAGCGAAGAGCCCTGTCCCACTTTCTGATGTATGATCTGCCCAACGTTTCAGCAGAGAACTACTGCTTAAAGGGAGGGACAATAAACTGCTATCTTTGATACACCCACATTTTCTAATGCCACAAGTTCTGGCTCTCAGACAACTTTTTTCCCCCTTGATATTGTATGCATGTATGCATGTATCTATGTGCATGTATGTACACACACACACACACATACCCCTTGTGGACTTTTTGCATGGGAAAGAAAATGACTTTGTGATTTATGGTTCTGATGATTAGAAATAATAGGTTATAGAAAGAAGGGAATTATGATGTAATGTTAGAGAGAGAGGTTTGATTAGGACTGTATCTATAACTGCCAAGAGGAAGATTGTTTTTTCTTTTCTCTATCTTCCTTTCTCTCTGTTTTTCCTTTCCTTTCCTTTCCTCTCCTCTCCTCTCCTCTCCTCTCCTCTCCTCTCCTCTCCTCTCCTCTCCTCTCCTCTCCTCTCCTCTCCTCTCCTCTCCTCTCCTCTCCTCTCCTCTCCTCTCCTCTCCTCCCCTCCCCTCCCCTTCTTTCTTTTTCACACTTACTTTGTTATGTATTTTTCTTTGAATGTATTTCTTATTATCTATGTAACATCTTTTAACGGAAATTATTAAAAAAAAAAAGATATTGCAGAAACAGTCACAGTGGCAACCCATATTGATTCTCAAGTAACCCCCATCCCTTCTTTTCATGCTTCCTTTATGTCTTCCAGGATTTACATTTTTAGAAAACTAAACCTTTGACCAACGACTTGACCTGATTTTGTGGAAGCAATTACAATCAGCACTCTTTCACACTCACAGATTTTTAAAGAAATTTATTATAAGGCCAAGGAAGCCCAAGTGTTCTTAGCTTAGTTTGGAACCATACTCCCGAAGGACAGGACTGAGCCAGACCGCTGCGGAGTTCCTAAGCATAAATTTAATGCTATCAAGATTGTCCCACTGCAAATCGAAGCTTGATTCGAATAGCCAATTACATCTGAATTGATCTGATGTGGACGGCTCAGAGTTCACCCAATCCTTATGAAAATGTTTCTGTTCCTCTGATATCTTAATACATTGGGTTGGGGTGGGGGGTAGGGAGAGACATCTGTGCTTCCTCCCCAGTTGAATGAAATAGAAGAATGATACTACAGTTGAACACATTCAGGGGGTGTCCACACCACCGATACTCGGAATGCTGCACTGGGAACACAGAAGTTGTTGATCATCTGAAAGTTTCCCCAACTGCAATCCCTTTTTCTTATAAACAGAAATGCATTGTGACAACTGACATCCACAGTCCAGAACTATCTTATCCAAAGTGCTCCTGGACTAATTTCTGGATAAGCCATTTTAGGTTTGAGCCATGCTTTTACGTGTCTGTGGCATAATGCAGTGATAATAATAGTTTGTTACTGCATCACTGCAATAATCATTACACCATGATTGCAGCTCTTCAGAAGATCTGAAAAGGCAGGGGGAGCGCTGAGAAGGGCCTCTTTTAATCTGCCCAGGATTTGGAGCAAGGTATTAATAAGATTGTTATGCAGCTCCTTATCTGAATGTACACTTGAAAAGCACGCCGTACTTGTGTTCCCTCTCCCAGATGTAAAAAGTAATGCGCTAATTTTCTCTGAGTCCCTGAAGAAAAAAAAAAAACCCGACCAAACTACCCCTTCATTATTAATAAAAATACGTTCCCCCATAGTAACTTTGCTGAGCTGATTATCTTTTTTGCTGAGAGATGAATCTGATGCTTTAATGTAAGCAAGTTTTTCTAAAAAAAAAAAAAAATCTGCATTAGGCCACAGAGCACTAAAAGACAGTTGGAAGATCAAAGGTTTCCTTTGATGGTTGATATCAAGGATCCCTGCTGTATTAAAAAGACTCTCAGGTCAAGATTTTCTTGCTCAGACACAGATCTGAACAAGGGCTAAACAACAACATCCATCAAAGGAACGACCACTGGTAAAATGAAGAGGAGGCTCGACGTTTATAATACTCATAATATTGAGCAGTGATGGATGTTTCCCAGGCATATTTCCTTTGATCCATCGGGCCTAAGGAGGAAGAAGGAACTTAAGGGAAAAAAGTTGCTATACCTAACAAATTAGTCTAGCATTTTATTAATAAACCAATGCATTATTTTTCTCATCCTTTATCAGCTCCAGAACGTTATTAAGTGAAGAAATTTATTATCCTCTGCCCAAGAAGCTATGCAGCACAGTAAAACCTCACACAGACTCACAGGATGGTTTCAGTTGTAGAAGATAAACATCCCACCGAACGAAACGTCCCACGTTGACCAAGTAAATGTAATTCCTAGAGCAAGCAGAGACTTGACTACAACACCTCCCCGTTGAACGGGTTCCAAGTAGGTGGGCCTGCCAAGCCATCTCACCACGAAGATAACCCGTGGAGGAGCTAGCAGGAGAACCTCATAGGCAAGATCTTGCAATGTATAGAAGAAGGAAAAGGCCCATGAACGTGAGGCAAAGCAGTGACATCAAATCCTGAATCAGCTGCGAGCCGTATTTGTGCTCCAGCAAAGAAACCGTGTCCCTTTCAAGACTTGTCCACTTGAGGGCATGGAGGCTGGAGAGGGGGGTGGGGTTGGCTCTCTTCTCATGTTTAGGAGAATCCTGTAGGATGGTTCTTACTGTTAATTCATTACTATTATTAATTAATTGATCTTGGTTATTGACTTTTTAAAGGTTTATTTTGGATAATTTGTGTGATTTGTTTTGCATGATGTACCTTCATTTGATCTGTAGACCGCCCAAGGACGTTGTAAACAAAGACAAGGAGAGTAGTTTTCTTTGCTAAGAAGTAGAAGTGTGTTATTAATTAGCCTGACCTGGCTTAGCTTCTGAGACCAGGCAAGTGGGGTGGGACCTAGAGAACGAACCATCCACCATTTTGAAGCAGATCCACTCTGCATCCTGTTTCATGGCTTCTCAGCTCCAGCTGAAGTTAGGACAATGGACCTAGAGGATTTTATTGGCTGGGAACAAAGGATTCAACTAGGATTAGTTTAGCAAAGCAAAGGGAGCATTTCATCCAAGTGTTAGATTGCCTCTCTCTCTCTTTCTATCAGCCCTGGGAAGAAGAAAGCAAGGGCCAACCACTTCCAAAACCTTGCAAAAAACTGCAGGGACTAGTCCAGGCAGTCGCCAGGAGTCGCCTTGAAGGAACCAAAAAAGAATAAAAAATATTGAAGTACTGGTTAAATGTTCATGTCCATTAATTACACCGGTTCCTATTTTTCTGTCTACATGGAACAAACATCACACTTACCGTCTTTCTTTGGCCTCAAACACACTACAAGCATGCAAGGCACAGATGTAGCTGCTGACGCAGGGGGTCTGTTAATGGGGGCAAGAAAAATCTCACCTATCCTCACATCAGGGGCATGGGGTGGGGGTGTAAAAAGGGGTGGGGCTTTGGGTCTTGACTTTTTAGACACGCCTCCCCACTCTACAGAGGCCCCCGTCTTGCATCCTTCTGTGTCTCCTTCTGCTTCCCAATGTTTTCTTGGAAAACTTTCATTCTCTCCCAGACTGAGAACAAGACTTTGCTAAGTACCTTCATTTGTGGAATGCTGCACGTTTAACGTACAGCAAGTGACGGCAATAAAGAGGGCATTAACTAATATAGTGCTTAAAGTCTTGCAAATCCCAACTAGAGTAACAAAACTCATCCACAACAATGGTGGCATTTGGGTCAGGAATCTTAAATCAGGGTATTTGCAAAGGAGCTCTGTTTTTCCTCTCCTCTTAGTCATTCTTCCATTTTTAATCAGGTTAACACGCCAGAACTGTAAGACTGGAGCCCTGAACCTAAGAATGTAATGAATGATGAACAGGCCACGTGTTTCTCCTGGGGGAGCGCAGGGCCCTCAATTAAGCTGCTTATCTTTTTATTGTGGGAGAACTGCAATGCACCAGAAACATTTCTCAATTCATGCTGAAAATGTTTCTACTTCCTCTCTAAAATCTGATCTGATAATCTTATTAGGTTTTTGTGCTGTTCTGCTCCCTTGGTAACCATCAGAGACAAATTTATTCTTTTTTGATTACATAAATATGCTCAGCATGTTCTCCATGGTAAGTGACATGTTATTTTAGCTTGTTTGATGAGTATACTAACAACAGTTTTATTTAATTTTAGGCCACAGACAGGTAATATATTTTAGAAAGCTTATTTAGACCCCGTATCCTCTAGCGGATCATGAGTTGTATGTTTTATCTGTTGCGTTTTTTGTGGAGCATCTTTATCAGGGGTGTCTTCGGGGTACGATCCAAAAAGTTAAGAGGATGACTGCAATGATGCAATTGAAGCTCCATTTTTTATGTACATCACGCTGCTGCA
Organism: Python bivittatus; assembly: GCF_059951505.1. Classification (NCBI taxonomy): domain Eukaryota; kingdom Metazoa; phylum Chordata; class Lepidosauria; order Squamata; family Pythonidae; genus Python; species Python bivittatus. The sequence continues at coordinate 1,762,802 of NW_028277029.1, read as the reverse complement.
GGCGTCATCTTGACTTTTTTGACCATACCCTGTGGCTACCCTTAGTCTTTGCAGTTCTGCTGGTTGCACTGACTGGTCCTCGATTGTAATGTAAAATAAACAAGCATATTAGATTTTCAAGACACTGCCTGGCTCTGAAATTTGCTCTGAGATTGCAACAATTTTGGTTTCAGAGAAAAGGTTTCCCCCAGTTCATCAAAAGTATAGAAGCATAAAAATGGTAAAGTCTTAGCTACCTCCACCCATTCCATTCTCTTTGTTGCTCTTCAATTCTTGCAAGGATTCCTAAAGTCTTCCAAGGGATATCTGGTTTCTTGAATATTGCCCCTAGAGCAGTGATTCTCAACCTTAGCAACTTTAAGATATGTGGACTTCAACTCCCAGAATTCCCCAGCCAGCAAGGCTGGCTGGGGAATTCTGGGAGTTGAAGTCCACATATCTTAAAGTTGTTAAAGTTGAGAAACACTGCCCTACTGAATAGCCTTGGCTCAGTCAGGCACTGACAACTTCTCTGAAGGTTTCTTTGGGTATGGGAGGACTGCAAGTGGCAACCATTTCAACTGGATATGACAGTTTGCCTAATTTTGATGGGGTGGAGGGAAGACATTTATCTACTGAAGGCCAAGGAGTTTAGGCCTCCATGGAAGAACATGTTGACTTCTCACAGCAAGAAGGCTTGTGATTTTTCTAAAAGTTTCATTCATTTGCCCAGAACATGTTTAAAACATCCCAGAGGGTTGATTTTAGTGAAGCTGCATTTTTGGTTAGACAAGGAATGTTACAGTTGAGTTGAGATTTTATGAGCCATGCCTGTAAAAAGGAGGTGAGTCTTCAACTGTGTGGTGGTAGCCACCATCTTGACTTTTTTACACGCCTCCACCATGGATTCCAATGTTTAGGAGCATTGTAATGTATATCATCTTGAACGATGAAGAGCTGCTGATCATTTTCAGAAAAAGACATTTCCAGGATAACTTGTGCTGATGACTTCTGATGTTGGCAAATGTTGAGGTGCCTTCAAAACGAAACTTCTGTGCCTTGATAGCTTGGCAGAATTGCATGGTTATCCTTCCCAGCTGTTTTGCCATCCTCTTCTTCAACGCACCTTCTTCAAAGGAGCTTTGATGGTTCACAAAACGCTCTGGGGTGTGAGGGAGGGGGATTTTAATTGCAATACATTTTTGCTAAACTCACTGGAACCCTAGCACCAGTGAGGGACGAGCACCTGTCTATGTTTCTTCGCCACGCTACCATGTTCACCAGATTCTGGATAGTTGCCAGAGGCAAACACAGAAGATGAAAGAAGGGGGGTTCCTGCCAAGTTGGAAGTGCATTGTGTCAGGTTCGGTCAGCACGAGGCTTCAGGGAAGCACGGGGTTGCAGGGAAGCTCGCAACCAGACCACGCGGAATCCACCGGCGGTAGCTAGCGGGGAAAAGAGGAACCGAAAGCGCCGCTAATTAACGAGCCACCTGCGGCCAGCTAAACAGGAAAACCGCAGCGCAAGCTTTTAATTACGAACTGATAACGGCGCGAGCAAGCAAGGAACGGGGCCGCAGGGCAGCGAAACAAGATCGCAACGCAGCACAGAACCCGCGGGTCTGCACGTAGCAGGGAGGGACCAACCCAGCCGGAGGGGGACTGGCAATCAAGGACAATGGACTCTGACCGACCCTGCCATCATGAACGATCAGGGGGACATTGGGGGCCTAATAGCCCACAGCCGCAACGCGATCACGAGGCGGGAAAAAGCGCGGGAAGGGGGGAATATAACAAGTGATGCAATTGTACCAAGCCAGTCCTGGCTTTGCTTGTGACTACTACGTTACGCATGAGTAAACCTTCTTTGTGAACCACACGTGTCACGAGAGTTTTTCTGTCGAACGGGGCAAATCTCACATAAAGCCAGGACTCACCGTCAGCGCTACCCGGTACCACCGAGGAGCGTTTTCTTTCTCAATACAGGCATGACCAGCGACGAGGAATCCGTGGGTCAGCTGGAGCGCGAGGGATCCAGGCTCGCGGAAGGGCGGTCGGAGCCGCCCGGGAGCGACGGGGCAGCGGCCAGGGCCGGGCGCACTCCATCCGAGCGGTGGTCGATGGGCGTGAACCAAGGACCAGACGATTCAGGCGTTACGATGACCTGGGGTTTGGGGTTCCGGAACCGTGAGTGGAGCGAGAAATTCGCCCGACTAGAGGAGAGAGTCGAGCGTCGAGCGACGCCTAGACGCCGTGGAGGCGATGCTCCAGACCCTACTACAGAGAGTGGGGCCACCGGCGGTGAACGAGGAGGTGAGCGACAGGGGGGGCGGTCCGACACCCCCGCCGGCACCACCCACGGCGCCCCGGTCGGAGGACCAACGGGCGGCAGACGCCCTGAGACTTCGAGGTATCACTGGGAAGTTCTCAGGGGACCCCGAACAGCTGCCGCACTTTCTGATGCACGTCAGGGGGTTCATGCAGAGGGGTGGTCACCTATTCGCTAGAGACGAGGACAGGGTATCCTACGTGGCCGAGCTGCTAGATGGCCAAGCCGCCAGCTGGGTGATCGGGCTGTACGATGCCAACGCGGCGGAACTACGGAGTTTCCCGGACTTCATGCAGGCGCTCCGGGACAGATTCGAGGACACATTGAGCGCCAAGCGGGCGGAGGACGACATCCTACAATTCAGACAGCGGGGCAAATCGGTATCGGAATATGCCCTGGAGTTCCGGAGGTTGGCCGAGAAGCTCGCGGACTGGCCGGAGTCCCTGAAGGTGAAGTATTTTAAGAGGGGACTCAACCCAGAGATCCTGGAACGGGCACTGGGGCGGGACGACCCGTCCACAGTGAAGGATTGGATCTGGCTGGCCGGAACGGCGGAATCGGCGTGGCGGCAGATCCAACAGAGCACAAGACGACGGGACCAGACGAGGGACCGGCCGAGGGAGAGGACTCCCGAGGAGAGACGGAGCGGTCGACGGCAGTCCACCGGGAGGCGAGAGGTGACCAGAGCCCCGAATCTGTGCTTCCGATGCGGAGGCAGAGGCCACCGAGCGGCGCAGTGCCCGACGGAGCGGGAAGGCGCCCCACCACGGCCCGAAGTCAAAACCCCGCGTGCGAACGGGAAAAGGACCGGTGACCGACCGCGGAAGGGGGCAGTGGCGGCGGTAACCGAGAAAGGACGCGGGGGGTGGTCGACCCCGGAGACAGCATCCTCCGGAGAGGACTCGGAGCCGGCGGGAAACGAGGCGCGCTCGCACTGAACGGCGTCCCAGTGCGAGCAGGGGAGTCGAGGCGCGCGGACCCAATAGGAGACGAGGACTGCCCACCGTTCCGGGTGAGGATACACGTCCGGGGGGTGAGATCCGGAGGGGAGGCGCAGCTACGGGCGCTACTGGACTCGGGCTGCATCCACTGCTTGATGCACCCAGCGGTGGTCTCGGGGCTCGGGCTACAGCTGAGGCGCCTCCGGGAGCCCATTTCATTCAGCCAGTTAGATGGCACGCTGGCAGGGGGGGGGCCAGCTCAGTATTACACCGAGCCGGTCCAGATGACGATCGGGAGTCACCGGGAAGAACTGAGGTTCGTGGTGGTCCCGGTGGCCGACTACGCGGTGGTACTCGGCTTGGCGTGGCTGCGGCGGCGGAACCCACGAGTCGACTGGACGGCGGAGGCAGTGCGGTTCGGGGTCGACAGACCGGCGAGGGGCGAGAGCAGAGGGGACCGAGCCGTGGAGACGGAGGCAGCCGCAACCACCGGCGGACAAGCGGAGGGTCCGGGACACCGGGAGACGGGGCGAGAGCAGATGGGGCCCGAGACCCGGGCGGCAACAGCAACAGCAGCAGCAGCAGCAGCAGCGCCGGGACCCCGGAGACCCGCCACGATCCCGAGGCGAGGGAGGCAGCGGCGACTGGCGAGGCGACCGCAAAGCGAGGGGCCGGACCCGGGGAACCCCCGACGGGCGGCGGAATCCCGAGGCAGTATCGAGACCTGGCGGCAGCGTTCGGGGAGAAGGAGTCTGACCAGCTCCCACCACACCGGCCCAGTGATTGCGCCATCGAGCTAGAGCCAGGAGCGACCCTGCCTAAGCCAAAAATGTACTCCCTGTCGAGGAGGGAGATGGGAGCCCTGCGCGAGTTCATAGACAAGAACCTAGCACGGGGATTCATCCAACCCGCGAAGTCACCATTAGCGGCCCCGGTGTTATTCCGGGAGAAGAAGGACGGCTCGCTCCGTATGTGCGTAGACTACCGGGGGCTGAACGCAATCAGCACGGAGTACAAATACCCCCTCCCCTGATGAAGGACTTGATGTCGCATCTGTCGAAGGGGAGGGTGTTCACAAAACTGGACTTGCGCGAAGCCTACTTCAGAGTTAGGATCCGCGCAAAAGATGAGTGGAAGACGGCGTTCAACACCCCGCTCGGAAGCTACCAGTTTTCCGTGATGCCGTTCGGATTAAAAGGGGCCCCGGGGGTATTTATGCAGCTAATTAATGAGGTGCTGCACGACCTACTCTACCGGGGCGTCCTGGTCTACCTGGACGACATCCTCATCTACACCGAGACCCTGGCGGAGCACGTGAGCCTGGTGCGCACGGTGCTCCAGAGACTGCTGAAGGCACAGCTGTACGCAAAGCTCTCGAAATGCGAGTTCCATCGAGAGCAACTAGACTACCTCGGCTACCGAATATCCAGCCGGGGAATTGAGATGGACCCGGCGAAAGTAAGGGATGTCCTGGGCTGGGAAGCGCCGCGAACCCGGAGGCAACTCCAAAGCTTCCTAGGGTTTGCGAACTTCTATCGTCAGTTCATCCCGAACTTCGCCCAAATCGCCCTTCCCCTAACCGACCTGCTAAAAACCAAGGGCACTGGGAAACCCCCAAGCCCAGCATGGCACTCGCGTGGACTGCAGAATGCCAGGGGGCGTTTGAGGAACTAAAACAGCGGTTCACCGCGGAGCCGATCCTGCGCCATCCCGACCCAGACCGGCGGTTTATAATCCAAGTGGATGCATCAGACGTGGCAACGGGAGCAGTCCTGCTCCAACCCAGCCCGGAGGGGGCCATCCACCCGTGCGCCTACGCCTCCCGCAAATTCACCGAGACGGAGAGGAGGTGGATGGTGTGGGAGAAAGAGGCGTACGCGGTCAAGTGGGCGCTGGCCACGTGGAGGCATCTACTGGAGGGGGCAACTGAACCGTTCGAGGTGTGGACGGACCATAAGAACCTCGAGGCCCTGAAGACCCCGCGTAAGCTATCCCCCAAACAGGCACGGTGGTCCCAATACTTCGGGAGGTTCAGGTTCACACTGAAACACATCCCCGGGAAGCGCAACTTCTTAGCGGATGGACTGTCTCGCATGCCCCAACACGCCAGCCTACGGGAGGAGATCGTGGACTCCGTCATCCCCGCCAGCAGGCTGGCTGCAAAGGCGGTGACCCGAAGCCAGACCAAGGGGGAGCGACGGGACGCGGCGTCTGAAGTAAGGCAAGGGTTCGCGGAGGCAGCGGAGCGGGACGGTTGGCTCAAGCAGAACCGAGAGGCGCTAACCGGCCAAGAGGGGTTGTGGTGGCACGAAGGAAAGCTGTACGTGCCCGAGGGTTGCCGACGGGAGGTCATGGAGAGAGCCCACGACAGCCGGAGCGCGGGGCATTACGGCTTCGTAAAGACACTCCACTTAATCCGGCGGCAGTTTTGGTGGCCCACGCTCCGGAAGGACGTGGAGGCGTACTCGGGGGGTTGCCCGGTGTGCGCAACGGCGAAAGGAGCCAAAGGCAAACCTAGAGGCCTACTCCAGCCGGTAGCGGAACCCGACGGCCCTTGGCAAGAGGTCGCCATGGACTTCATAGTGGAGCTCCCGGAGAGTAAGGGGAAGACCGCCATTTGGGTGGTCACGGACTTATTCTCCAAACAAGCGCACTTTGTAGCGTGCCGGCGAGTCCCCACGGCCGAGGGGCTGGCGAGACTGTTCGTGCAACATGTCTACCGACTCCACGGCGCACCTCGACGTATCGTCAGCGATCGGGGCGGCAACTTCATCGCGCGGTTCTGGCGGGAGTTCCTGAAGCGGGTGGGGACGAAACAAGCCCTATCCTCCGCGGCGCACCCGCAGATGGACGGAGCCACAGAACGCCTGAACGGGGGGCTCGAACAGTACCTGCGCTGCTACGTGGGGCACCAACAGGACGATTGGGCGGAGCTACTACCATTCGCGGAGGTGGCATACAACAACGCCGTCCACAAGAGCACCGGGTTCTCTCCGTTCAAAGTAGCCACCGGGAGAGATTTCGTCCCCATGCCGGAGCTGCCTCAGCCGGAATCCCAGATCAACTCCCTGGACGCCTGGTTCGCCCAAATCGACGAGACCCGGCGAGCGGCGCACGCGGCATTGCAAAGAGCCAAAGCCGACTACAAGAAGCACGCGGACCGCAAGAGGCTCCCCGAGGAAAAGTGGAAAGTGGGGGACCAGGTGTATCTGTCAACCAAAAACCTAAAGACGCACCAGGCATCGAAAACTCAGCCCGAGGTTTGTGGGGCCGTTCCCCATTTCGGAGGTCATCAATCCGGTGACCGTCAGGCTGACGCTCCCGAAAAGCCTCGGGAAGATCCACCCGGTGTTCCATTGCAGCCTGCTAAAGTTGCACCAGCCGGGGAACGCCTGGCACAAGGCGGAGGGAGTACCACCACCCATCATGGTCGGGGGGGAGCAGCATTTCGAAATCAACCGGATACTGGACGCCCGGAGGCACAAGGGGCAGACCCAGCTCCTAGTGCAATGGAAACATTTCCCCAAGTCCCACAGCGAATGGGTGAGTAAAACCCACATAAGGGCGCGGGACCTAGTGCGGGACTTTTACAGTAAATACCCCGGGAAGCCGAAATAGGACCGAGGGGGGGGAGTTGTCGTCAGGGGGGCGGCATGTCAGGTTCGGTCAGCACGAGGCTTCAGGGAAGCACGGGGTTGCAGGGAAGCTCGCAACCAGACCACGCGGAATCCACCGGCGGTAGCTAGCGGGGAAAAGAGGAACCGAAAGCGCCGCTAATTAACGAGCCACCTGCGGCCAGCTAAACAGGAAAACCGCAGCGGAAGCTTTTAATTATGGACTGATAACGGCGCGAGCAAGCAAGGAACGGGGCCGCAGGGCAGCGAAACAAGATCGCAACGCAGCACAGAACCCGCGGGTCTGCACGTAGCAGGGAGGGGCCAACCCAGCCGGAGGGGGACTGGCAATCAAGGACAATGGACTCTGACCGACCCTGCCATCATGAACGATCAGGGGGGACATTGGGGGGCCTAATAGCCCACAGCCGCAACGCGATCACGAGGCGGGAAAAAGCGCGGGAAGGGGGGAATATAACAAGTGATGCAATTGTACCAAGCCAGTCCTGGCTTTGCTTGTGACTACTACGTTACGCATGAGTAAACCTTCTTTGTGAACCACACGTGTCACGAGAGTTTCTCTGTCGAACGGGGCAAATCTCACACATTGTTGTACTAAAGGCAAGGTTGGGGTCTTGGCAACTGCCGAGGCTGAAACCTGATGTTCCTACAGACCTCAGTTTCATTTTCTGGCCAGTCCAACAACCGTCTAATTTTCCACCCTGCCTCTGGTCTGGCATAATTCTGAGGCATGTGGGGAAATTTGCAAGGCCCAGGTGCGCATTCCTGCCACAGCACATTCACCTCCAGATCAGCCGAGACCATTCCCAACCGAAAGCCAACCCTGGTAGGGGTTAGAGGGATCCTTTGTCTCATCCAGGAAGATGGCTCCTATTTCAGCAACAATGCTCCCTTATTTTTGTCACTCAATACAATACTCAGGCATGGAATCTGCATGTTCACAAGCTCTGCATTAATCTCTGGGCTTCACTTGCAAATCTGCTCCTGCGATATTATCCATGTATCATTTCCCTTTTCACAGGCAGTGAGATCATCAATGAAAACTGACGCATACAATGTTCATGGGAGGTTCATTGTCTCAAATCAGTCTATGTATGAAGTACCCAATCAAACTGCAGCAGCTTTAAAAAAAATTTAAATCAGAGCTACAATCAAGTTGCCATTTTCAAAAGGGGGCAGCTGTACTGCTTCCCTCTAGATATACATCTCACGCATGACCCAAGTTTGCTTAGTTACAGTTTTGGAATATAGCCCTTTACAAAGGTGAGCGCTCTACTGTATCCCTGACTTTGATTTATAGCTATATTTTTCACAGCACGACACACATTGCTGGTGAACTGCAAGCTGCAATAAAATCTCAGGAGGTGTTAAGTTTCACCAGCTGAATGGCAAAGGGGAAGCGTAAAGCAACTCGGAGAATTTTACTCCAAATGGATGAACTCACACTATGGATCGGGTTACCACAGGCACGCTGCCCTAATCCATCAACAGCAAGTTTCTTTACAAACCAGCCCTTGTTTTTAATCCACAAGTCTCTGGGGATTCACCATAATCAAATGGACAGGAAGAAAGAATGAGAAGGGAAAACATATCATAATTAAGGAGTTTACTCTTTGCTAAGGTGTTGCTTCAAACTAGCTTCTCCTTCTCCTTCTCTTACAGAAAAGGTAATGCAGATAACATTTCTACGGGCAGCAAGAGTTCTGCGGCCTGACATTCTGCATCTCCCTGGTGATTTCTCCTCGCAGCTCTCAGTGGTGTCGAGAGCTTTAACTGCATGCCAGGTGCACACCCCAAGTGAATTTGGATTAGTAATGGAAGCCAGCCCCAGAAGCTTGGATTGCAACTGCTCACTCAAACGCTGAGCTGCTTTTTCCATTCCCTGAAATAAACAGAGCCACCTGGATCTCGCTGTCAAAATATGAGAAGCTAAGACTGTGTCAAGTGCTTAGCCAAGAATGAAGGAGTGAGACCGTCCACGTGCTCCATAATGTATGCGTGATATACACTATCAAGTGGCTTTTACTCTGGGCTGAAATCAGTCAACGTGGAGACGTAATGGAAAATTTCTCAGCGTGGTGCTGCCAAGAAGAAGTGACATATGGTGTCCAAAATGCCATTAAATCAAAAGCACTGACGGCTTGAGGCTGCCACTGAACAGCTGTCAGCATATACCCCATGCTGGACCAGCTGGTGTTAGGTCAACCTAGAGCCTTGGGGTGGGCTTCCTCAGACTAGAATCTCCATTCTTCAAACCTTACTTTACTAGTCCCAGTGTTCTTAGTCAACCAGAGTGGAGTTGGTTATGTTGGGTTTGATCATCTTCCACGTTCTTCTTTAAGGAAGCCCGGAGTGGGGGTGGGGGTGGTGGTATAGAGAGAGGTTTATCCCTTTTGAGCCTCCAAATAAACTTGTGGGGCAGATGATATTGAGAAGTATTGGTGGCTGTGCAGCCCTGGAGGAGAAGCCCTTTTTGCTGCATCTCTCTTAGAAGATGCAATGGGTCCCAATGCACTGATAGGAATCTCCCTTCACTAACGTTGGGGACCCTGTTGACTTTCAGTCCCTGCCTCTTCCTTCCTTCCTTCCTTCCTTCCTTCCTTCCTTCCTTCCTTCCTTCCTTCCTTCCTTCCTTCCTTCCTTCCTTCCATGCACCCTGTCTCATGCACAGACTCACAAGCAGAGGCAGTGGTGTTCACAGGGTGGTGTCAAAAAAGTCAAGATGGTGGCCACAACTATGCAGACAAAGACCCATTCCTTTTACCTACACAATACATGTAAAAAGGGGATGGGGCATTGATCACGTGGTCACAGCCACCATCTTAATGTCTTTGACACGTCCTGTGGATGTCCCTGCTTACAAGCTGAAAAAGCAATCTCTTAAACCACTTTTTACTTGATCATGTCTCGCTCCATGGTCAGCTGAGCAATCTTTGCTAAGAAAAAAGGAATAACAGGACAGACTTCGTATCCTTATTTGCAAGCACAAGAAGAAAAGAAGGCAGTAAAGACAGATATAAAATGATCTCTCCCTTCTCTGATTGAGTTGGAGGGGGATCTACATCCTTTTCTTCTTTAATAAGAGTCTGAACACAGAGTCACCATAAAAGTTGGATTCTGTTGTTCCTTTTTTCATAGTGATCTTCTCAGTCATGATTCCCTAAACATACAGCACATACATACAATATGGTCAAGTCATCATTAATTACTAGGAATAAAGGATGAGGAGAGCTCTTCTGACATTTGCAAGCATGTGGAAATTTAAAAATATAAGGTAAGATACTAATCAAGGTAAGTTGACTTCACCCTCAACACTAGGGTTCACTTACTCCCTCCAACAGAGAGGGGGAAAAAACTCTGACTCCTTCATGGGGAGGAATGACTCCTCCAGATGCCAGGAGTCCAACTTGGTCAGACATTACCCAGGACTCTTGGAACTGTTTCTATGAAATTAGCCAGTCTCATCCCATCAGAGGCATCTTCTGCACCTGAAAACATTATTTTCAATAACAGTCCAGTTAATTAGAAGAAGAAAAGAGTCCCCCTCTTGGCTGCAATGCACTTTGTAGGTGAATGTGGATATTTTCCAGCTTGATTTGAAAGAGATTTTACTTGAAAATAAACCTCATGGATATTATGAAGGCCTCCAAATAGAAATGTTTCAGATGACAATTTTTAATGCAGTAGGAAAGGATAGAGAAATCTTCCCAAGGAATGGTAACCATTCAAGGGGAAAAAAAGGAATGCTTCTGGGATCAGAAGGGAAACTGGCAGGGGTGCTGCGAAAAGTCAAGATGGCAGTGGGACAGGGCTTCAGTCATGCTGTCACATCTACCATCTTGACTGTTTTGATCCACCTGTGGACATTTCTGGAAACTGGCCCTTCATGAACTCAACACAATAAACTGAGTTCATTTCAGCTCTTTTTCATTTAGAATGCTGCATCCATGCTTAAGTAGCTTTGCTCCATTTCTAAATTATTCAATTAACTCATTTTGATTTACTAGAGCCCTTTTGCTACATGGCCATATATTCCTTTCTCCCTCCCCCTTCCCCTCCTTCTCTCTGTTTAATAATTGCCATTTTGGAACATTTTGGAACAACCTCACCTTTCTATTAAAACATTCCCTAACTGAAAAATCAAATAGCCAACAATTTTACAGGAAACTAAAACCTACTAAATACAAAGATCTAGGTAGGGATAAAACAATTAACAATAATGGTTTCTGCTAAGACAGCAGGAATTAATTGGCTTGGTAGAAAATGGGTGTTCCCTGATCCCTCCTTATAAGTAACAGCAACAAAAAAAACCCTCTGCATTATATGAATCAATTATTGACGAAGAGTGAACAGCACCATCTGCTGAAGCATGAGTACTTAAGCACCCTCTATATTGCCACATTATTCCATACACCTAAACTGCTAACCGTAGAATAAATCCTACCAAAACATGTTTTCCAGACAGATAGCAAAGCTAAATCTACTGATTTTTCTATGAGCCTTTAACAGGTACATGGCGAACTTTGGGTTCTCCCAACTCACACTTGTTTGGATCCACAAAGCCGTGGAGGACCCATCAGAAAAGTAGGCAATTCAAAAGGATTCTATGACAGTTCTGCTCCTAGAGCACTTACAGATGACGAGAACTAGCTGGAAGGCACAATTCATGCTCGGTGTTGCAAGTGTGAAATTTCCCACCCAAACCAGAGGAAAGGGTCCAGTTGGTCCAAGGTAATGGGGGATTTGGGAGTGAACCAAGGTTCAAGGATCTGCAACAAGTATGGGCCCTAACATTTTCAGCTGAAAGGCGCTGTTGTGTATTAAGATTAGGAATGACTCCTCTCATGCTCATGGGAGAACTGTTGTAAGTAGAACAGAGAAGATAAATGATCATACTACCTCTGCATTTGGCAGTTTCATTTGTTTAGAGATTCCAGTGTGATTCCATAACATACCTTTTCCTGTAGGACTCATATCAATTCATATTAAATCACCTTCCATCCTCAAAATATGTATATTCTGGGCAATAAATGTAGAAGTTCCTACTTCCTCATTTGTCTCATTTTTAATGCATGGCCTACTTTCCTTTGACTACCATAACAATTTATGGCTATTATGGGAGTTAGGTGATCCCTAACTTACATCCCTTCCTTCTTTCCAGTGTCCCCTTCTACGTCTGAGGCTGTCCCTGACAAATCAACAGGGAGGCCCGGCAGTTGGGTGTCTGTTTCCTCACAACCCCACCAGGCTGATTTCTTAAGGTCATTGAAAAGGCACCAGTGTCACATTAGTGCAAAGCAGAGAATCAATATACATAAGCAGAGTTTACCAGCAGGACCATTAAGAGCAGTGGAAACCGTAATAAATAAAAATGAGAAATGATAATAAATCACAGCTTCTCACATTTCTTTGGAGCATTGACTTTCCCAATAGCACATCTGCTCGAACATCAGGAATTTCAGCACTGAAACCGCAGCTCTGGGAGTCACCTCTCACTATACCTCAGTCTTCCTGAAATCAAGCTCTTACACTACTGTTCTTATTGCCTGTTGCTCCATCACTAGAGATTGTGTAAATGCGTAAAATTGGATGGGAGTGATGAGTTTTAACCTGAGTGCTCCAACGTACCAGTGACAAGGGCCTTCGTTTTGTTAAAACATGGAACATATGAAATTCTACAACATTTAGATCTCAATTTCCCTTTTCAAACTAGTCCAGCTGCTGTCTGATCAACTAGGTAGATCAGAACAGGAAATCAGCTCCACAGAAAAGCTAAATTTATTTATTGAGATTGGCTCTAATAACAGAATCTTGCAATCTAATTGTGCTGGACCTCCTCATTCTCCTTCTTATACTCCAGGGAGGTGTCGATCTGAGCCACTTCCAAATGTTATCTCACAGTTCTAGACTTAAAATATGTATCTGCCTCTTCTGCCTAGGTAACAGTTCCTGTATACAGTATTTCTGTCAAAGTCAAAATGATTCCGAGAGACTTTCCTCCAATAAGTTCAATTATTTAGCCGATAAGACCTCCCACTTGTTAGGCAGAGGGTTAGTTAGTTAGTTTTTAACAATGGGCTGAAGCAGAAACCAATTGGGCTTGCAAACTAATGAAGAAATTAATAGGGAAAGTTGTCCTGAAGTGAGATTAAGCCATTTCTTTCTTTTCTGTCAATTGTTATCTGCCTAGGTTGTTCAGGTCTTAGCTTTAAGGCGATTTCACCTGAGCACGCAGAGTTTTTAAACAGAGCTATTGAATTCACTTCCTTTCTGTGTTCTGGGTGCTCATTCACCTATAGAAGAGTGCAGACAAACAAGGCCACAGGTGCAGAAAATGGGGGCCTTCCTGCTGTTTAGTACAATATTGACCCAAGAATTTCTCAAGGGAAGGATGAGAGGAAAAGAGAAGCAATACAGGTTGTCCAACAGGATTCCCCGGAAACACTGTCTTCTTTCTTTTGCTTGGGGAACAGGCTGCATCCTTACCCACAACTGAGAAGTAACTCAACCCATTCCTTTTTCTATTGCACAAGAGTCTACAAACTAAACTCTCCTCTTTGGCTGTCTCCATCTTGGCTTTCGGAAAGCCGATCAATAATTCCAGTACTATTAAAGTGTATATATGTGTATACACATATATACTGTGGACACTGTATGCACGCACATGTGTCCATGTGGGTGTATTCAGAACTGACACAGGCAAAAGATTGGTCTCCTAGATTCATTTTAAAATTCAGTGTAAACATAAAAGGGGTGGGGCAACAGAGATCCTTTGTCTCCCCTTGCTCCATAAAATAAACTCTTCAAGAAAATAATGATATTATTTGATATTATCAAATGCTGATGATATTAACCAGCATTTGTAATCACTGGGTTCATAGGACAACTCTGTTTAGCTGGCAGTGTTCATTGATTTCAAACCTGGGAGAATTTGGACAAGAAGGTATCTTCTGCTCTGCAATAGAAAAAGAGGTTGGGGCTGCAACCACGCAGTTGCACCCACCATCTTGCCTTTTTTGATCCCCTCCCCCATGGACACCCCCAAACCTAAAAAATATCAAAGGTCAACCATCACTGTTGGATGGTGTTGAGCAACGTGTGACACAGGTATTTTCTGTCCAAACTGTTATTTAACCCCACAAATATACATCTGTAAGTTGAACATATATTTCATTTCCTGTTATTACAACGCTCATTTTTCTTTTAAAACCTCCTTCTCTGGGTGGAGATATTTTATTTCCTAAAATGTCCTTTAAGAATTCTTTCCTTTAAAAACCTTATTTTTTCATATCAATAGTCAGCTGAATTGTTTATCTGCTGTCTGTTTCTTATCAACATCACTGTTGAATACGAAGTACTATTAGAAGATGCTGTCTTGACAGTTCTTAGTGACAGCTGGGAAAGAGGGGAAAGGTTCTTGAACCCATTCTCCTGAGAAAGAATAGCAGCCAAACCTTTAGATTTTACTTAACGTTGGGTTTGAGATGGTTATAATCAAGCTTTATTATTAAGTTTTGTATGCTAAGTGAAACGTTAACACTAGCAGAACTATTCTGCAAATACAACTACTAAATGTTCCATTAAAGCAGTGTTGTCCAAACTTGGCCACTTTAAGATGAGTGGACTTCAACTCCCAGAATTCCCCAGCCAGCCATGCTGGCTGGGGAATTCTGGGAGTTGAAGTCCACTCATCTTAAAGTGCCCAAGTTTGAACAACACTGCATTAAAGTATTTGGTACACTGCCTGCCCAATATAAATGGACTTTTACTTAACTTTTCACCCTTCCTTTCAACACCCTTCCATCTCAAGCACTAAGACTGATGGGTGCCAATATCACACACAGCACAGCTGGCAGTTTTGATTTTCATCCTAATCATCTGGTAAAATCTAGGTTGATGTCACGTGAGATGTGATGTCGTCATGCAAACATCACCTCTGTTCATATCCTTGGATTAAAGATAGGAAGCCCAAGTTCTTCCACAATCAGTCAAAGGCAGAAATCTCATTTCAAAAAAGGTCACTTTGCACAAGATCTTGTGGAGGATGGGGCCACAGAGTCCAGCCTGCTTTCAAATGAGATAAATGCAATCGTATTCCTGCTTCAAAAACTCTTATATTAAATGCAAGAGGTTCTCTTGAATGTCTTTAAAAGCAATAGGAGGAAGACTTGGGATCTGAACTTAATCACACTGAAACCCTTTATAAAATAGTCAGAAAATGATCATAAAAATAATAGCTATTACTACATCACCTTACCATTGCATCATTTAAATAAAGTTTCTGTGGATGTGCTCAAACTGGTACTGATAACCATTTGATATGTCACCATTTCAGCACCCATTTAGTTATACGTTTTGATTGAGCGTTTTTGAGGAATTTGGGGGGAAAACATCTTTCTCAATCTTTGCTTAAGTAATTCTAGTGTAGTTTCATTATTCCTCTCCCCCCCATTAATAAAATATTGAAATTTAATAAAATAATTTAATTTTTGTTCTTAGATTCCAGATTTACTACAGGAAAACTAAAATACATTTTTTCAAGGGTATTTAAGAGTGAGAAATAGCATTGGCTGAAAAATTGATATAAACACAAAGTTTGAAGAATCCTCTTGTTTTATTCAAATGTTGTATCCATTTTTAAGATGTATGAAATTGGTAACTCCTAATAGATTAAGAGAATACCTCTGTCTATGCAAATGTCTTTTTAGGCAGAAATATAAACTATGTCTGCTTAAATACAGAAGCAAAACCTCAACAACTGTTTATGCCCAGAATTTTGCAGCTGGAAATAAACATCTTTCTTCCCTGTCACTTCTCCTCGGGATGGATTTCGGCTACCTATGAAGTGTTTCATAGGAGCAGAATCCCGTCTCCTTACAGGAATGCTTGAGAATTAAATTTGTACAAATTTGGATAGGAGCTGAGCAGACTCACTTCCAGCAGTTGAATCAATACTTAGGTATCCACTGGCCTTCAAACTCATTACAAAAATGGTATAAAATATGCTGAGAATGTGATATTATGAAAGAAAATTGTGTATTTTAAGATAGGTTTGGAAATCTAATCAGTTTTAGATTAAGGTGCCAAAAAATGAGTGTTGGGCTTGGAATGGGAGAGAGGTTCAAGGCCACCCTCAGCTATGGAAGCCCTTGGGGTGATTTTGAGTCAGCCACTCTCTTGTAGGCCCACCTACCTCACAGGGTTGTTATTGTGGGGGTAAGAAGGGAGAATCCCCTGTATGCTGCTTTGAGCGTCTGGATGAAAGGTGGGATAGGAATTTAACAGACGCTGGGGTGTCCATAGAGCATGGTGAAATAAATCAAGATGGCAGGTGCGACAGTGCAATCAAAGCTCTGCCTGCTTTTTATGCGTCATGGACATGAAAAATGGATGATGCTTTGATCACACCATCGCCCACGCCATCTTGAAGTTTTTGACCACTCCCCGTGGCTATCTCTGAACAGACATGAGTAACATGGAATGGAAATCAATTGACTTGCCCATGCAAAGGTAGAATTTTCTATATGAAATGACTCCTGCGCCTTTGAAAAGGTAGACCACTCACTGAGTAATTATAACCAGCCTTCAAACATGCCCAGGAACAGTAAATCTTTGCAAAGACTGGAAATGCTGCGTCTCTGCAAAAATGGTCTTTTCTTTTTTAGTTAACCAACTACAAATGACTAACATTTGACATTTCTTTTCATGCAGATGTCCCAGTGATTCAGCTTCAAAGCATGAAGCAAAAAATAAATAGAAGGAGGAGTTCCTGTCATTCTGTGGCAATTAGGAAAGAGCAAAGATTCAGGAAAACAAGGAGGAAAGATTTGATATGGGCCAAACACCTCCATTGTTCAATCCAACTAGTGAGATAACTCTTTAAAAATTGTGTGCTAGGCTCCTACTGAAGATGTCATGCTAACCAAGATGTCTTGGCATCTGAAGGACTGTCTCAACCACATGTATAGTTGTGACAATTTCATTATAATTTCTTTAAAATGCTTTTACATTTCCTTTTAGGGCAAAATTTCTCCCCCATGGACTTCCAGAAATGAAATCCCATCATTGAAAGTGACTAGATGGCATGACTATGGTCTTCCAGATATATCTTCCACAGATAATTGAGACATTAGATTTTTCCCAATTCATGGAGGGCAAGTCTATCAAGGACTGCTGGTCTTGACTCAATGTTACTTCTAATACCAGTTGCAGGGAAGCAATGGTTTGAGAAGTATACGTCTCCATTTCCTGCTTGTGAGCTCCTCGGTCATCTGGTTGGCTTCCCTGAGAAGCAGAATAAGATGGGCCTTGACCTGATCAAATAAGGCAGTTCTTATGTTCTAATGTCCTAGAGAGAGCACTGCTAGCTCTTTGCTCTTTTCCTCACAAAAAGCTTATGACTTTTCATAAAATTTGTTAGCTGGGAAAGGGGACTATCAGATTTCTCCTGATTGTTGGTTACCACAGACTGACACAACTGTCCTCTTACAATGTCCACGATGAGAAGCTCCTCTTGACCTAGTAGCACAAAAGAATGAGAGACCTTCTGTTCGGGAAGGATCTGGTTAAATCATCCATGTCTTCTTTAGAGTACTGAAACTGAAAATATTACTCTTTTTACCTTAGGATACTACTCCAGAAAATTTACTTCTCAGAACTGACAGAGTAGGAGGGGTTCCCTAAGAAATCACTTGGATTAATCTGAAATCCACAATTATTTCTGGAAGGTGTATTCAGCTTAATCCCCAGTTTCTTGATGATCATGAAACAGCAACTACTACTACTACTTCATTCAGGTTCATGTTTTAGTTCAGGAGGGGGCAATATTTTTGCAGCTGGGGACCTCCTTTTTAAAAACAGGCCTACATCCAGCCACTATGAGCTGTTATGATGTTCTACATCATAATGATGTTTGGCAGACATAGGATTTCCCCACCCCCTTTTGCAGAGAGGGGCTTTGTAAGGTAGCCACTTAAGATTTAACCCACCTATTATCTTTTATGTCCACTGCAAGTCAGGGCTACTTTTTGCCACAATATTTCAGCACCATCATCTTGGAAGGCTCCAGGTGGCAGAAAAGAGGGGTCGGAATGGGTGCACCTGGACCACAGATTACCCCTCCTGTCTGAGCGAAGGATGTTTAGTCTACAAAATCTGAGCACTTGAAGATACTTGTTTAGCTGAGCACCAATGGCTTGTGAATGGCTGCTAGTTATCGGATTTAACCATCTGCTTGGGTAGGGATTAGAGGAGAGGGCTTTGCACCGAAGCCAATCAATAAGGTTGATTGGCCAGAACCCCCTCTCCAAAATATAACTGGGCTCACCAAATTTACTGGAGGAAAATAAAATGGAGGGTTCTGCTTCTCTTCTCGTACCAATGCTTGCTAATCATTACCCTGAATCCAAAGGTAGGAACTTGTTTACTTTTTGCTCACCCGTTTGGTAGAACATCACCGTCTAATACCTCACTAATTTTAGTTGCACCAACATTTGATGAGTTTCTGGAAAATACGGTCTGGCTTCAGCTACATTTTACATGACCTTGGAGTCAACCCACACTGCTACTTTTAAAGGGGGGCATTTCCATATGACATTTGCAGTTCCACAAAGATGATCTAAGTTAGAGGAAATGTACAGCTCTCTGTTATTAGCATCCCAGACTCACATCTCCATCTGACGGGGCTCTGTCTGCACATTGCAGGGGATCCTCACATTTTAAGTAAGAATGGAACGGATTGCTGATCTGGACCTCTGCTGCACCTCTACTTTATTCCTCTGTTTTTTGGCATGTTTTTACTATTGTGCCTGATGCGGCGTTCTTAAAACATTGCACGCTATTTTTTAATCCTGAATTTTTGAATGGAAGATAATGCCTTAAATATAGGCGAGGTTTTTTTTCTTTTCCATGTTGTTTTATACAGCAACTTTTGATTTTCAGTTGACTCGTAAAAGCTAGTCCGCAGCGAGAGCATATATTTATCCTCTTGTAGCACATATTCCGTCAACTGGCTATCCATTCTTTTTAACCAGCTCTGCTAAAGACAGCCTAGTCGATGTGTTTTTCACCCACCAAAGACTTTGGGTGTAGAATGGACGCAGATTACAAACTGGGGAGGGATAATGTGTTTTTTGACCCCCTCCCCACAAAAGTTGGGAAGTGTTTGGTGCAGACTTTTCTCTAGCACTGCAGCCATGAGAAAAATGCCAACCACGTTTTTCTTCTCCGCTTTTTCTTTGATGTTCTAAAAATCATCTTGCCTCACGAAGAGCGCTTGAATATTCTCAACTGGGCACCCTTTTTAGAACCTGGATTCTAATGAAGGTGTTTCCTTAATATGAATTTGAGATATACCGTGTAATAGAGAGAAATACAGATGCGCAGTAGATGTTTCTGCCTTTCTCTCTCTTGCGTTAATGATGCCCTTGTTCTACCGTCTCAGAACATGCCACCACTAATGAGATAATATCAGTCTGCTTGGGAGCGGGCTGACCGTAGTGTTTTAAAACAGCCCAGCTTCGACAGTGAGGAGCCCTTCTAATGTTCTGTGGCTGCCTCTGGTCAATGACATGGTAGAAATGGCCTTATCTCCCACAGTGGGGGGGACGTCACTGCCAAACCACGGTTCCTAAGAGGAGAGAGAAAGGAGCCTATTACGACTGAAGTAGACTGGACCAGCCGAGCCAAGGCCTCTTAATGGCCAGTCTTAACTAATTCCACTCTGAAAGCTTGGCCACATTGTGGAGAGATTTAGCTCGGTGGAGGATATGGGAGAGCAGTGGATGACTTTAGGGGGAGAAACCAAGGGTGGCAATGTTCTTATTTGGTGCATTCTTGGTTATGTCAGTTTTTTATCGTAGGGGTCCCAAATCACACCATAAGGCGAAATGTCAGTTCCATCATTCCACCCTCTAACAGTCCTAATTATGGAAAAGGGGTGCTGTGGTCCTATGCACTGTGTCATCAGAATTTCAACATGGATCTGTGTATATTTTGGAACAAACTTAGAAACAATGGACATGTTTTCGATTTTGGGGAAATTAAGTTTTACTAGCTGAATCAACTCCTACTCAAGGTCATGTGGGTTGCCGATCAATAATACAAGAAGCTCATACCATCTGGAAGAGATCCTGAAATGGGTAGCTTGGATACCCTCTTTATTCTCCCAAGGGTAGGAATTTCTGTACAAAATTCTCATTTGTGTTTTCTCCAGAAAAGACAGGAGGACCGCAGAAGTCCACTAAGATGCCTTTGAGGATAGGATTCTGCATGACAAGAGATTCTGCCAAAGGTTACATCTGATGAAGTCCATGTACTGTTTGGAAAGTCTTGTCTAAGGCGGGCTTCCCTCAGAACGCGTAGGGGATGGCAACTTTCTCAAGGCCCAGTAGGAATTCTAGGCAATCATGGGACTCCTTAGGAAAGTGGCCTGACCCTCTGTCTCCAAGGGTGCCTCCTCAGCAGACATCATGACTGAAGAACCTAATGCCTGGTTAAGAGTTTAGCCTGCATCACATCTTCTCAGGATGCAAAATGAAGACCGAAACATCCCCTGGAACCATATGGAGCTGCCTTTCATAGCCAGACAAAGCTCTTATTCCTACCTCATTGAGGCAGAAGGCCATCACAAGGAGAACTTGACCGTAGGTTCTCTGGAGGGGTCTTGCTCTCCTCTGCCTCAGGCCCTGATCCAAGCAAAGGTCAGCCTCAGAATCGCAAGGTAATCAACCATTGAGGGTGACCCAGCTGGAAGTCAGCAGGAGCAGTGTGGGAGGGGTCATCCCTAATGTGTCAACAGTTTGGACAGACATTTCCAGCAGCAGTTTACTTTTTCAGATTTAATTTTCCCACAATCAGGTGGGAAAAGAGGATTCTTATCATTCAAGTGCCCCATATAGAAAAGCATCAATGTCCATCTGGGGACAAAAAAGTCAAGGTAGTGATTACAACCATGTGACTGAAGCCCCACCCCTTTTAAAAACCCTTCCATGCCCTGAAAAAGGGGTGGGGCTTTGATGGCCCAGTCACGGCCATCCTCTTGACCCTCCTGTATTAAAAAAAAAAAAGGCATCTGTACAGAAGAAAACTGCAAAGAATTTGCAATAAGTGGTAATCAACGGCTAACTTCTACAGGAAGTTTTTATTAGGTTAAAATTGGAATTTTCCTAATCTTTCTCCCCCCCCCCACTTTTTTAGTTACTGACTTAAAGCTTGACTGAAAACCCCAAAACCTGATTTGTGTGCAACTTTATTCCCCCCACCCCATAAGTGTAAGATACACAACTATTTAAGGGACATAATTTAGCATTCCATAGAAAAGAAGAACTCACCTGGGTGAAACACAAACTTTAAAAAGTCCGAATCAGGGTCGCCTGCGGCGTTGCTTAAGAATCACTGAGCGCTGAAATAACAGTGCACCTTTCCACACTTCAGATGCTAACAGGTTTATGGTGGCGTAAATCTTATTGGACTAAAGCTTGTCAGATAAAAAGTATTCCTGACCACAAACGTTTACGCCACCATAAATCTGTTAGTGTCAGAAGACTCTTGCTTCGCTATAGAAAAGTGACATGGCTGCTTTTTGCAACCTGAAGGGCTTCATTGGGGGGGAAAAATGGCTTTCTCCCAATTAGGTTGCCTGTTTTCAATCTATCCTTAAATGCTCAATTTAACTGCACTTATCCATTCATTGAGAACATGTCGCAATCTGTAGAGCAAGGTCTGAATTAGTCATCTTCCAGTGTTCTCAGTCACTAGGCTGGAATACGGATCACGGTCTCATCTATATTTTCAAAACTGAGAATTGGTAACATCTGCAGAGTCTTCATCAGTTTTCCTACAACTTTCAAAAGCAACACACCACTTAAGCTTCCCTAGTGAAAAATAAATTGAGTGTGCCGAAAAAATAACAGTCACAGTTAATTTTTTTCAACCTAATTAGTTCTCATAAATAAAAAGAAACTAAATATATTTCAAAAGTCAACAATTACCCGTTAAAAGGAGGCTTGCAAGAAGGTGTTTACCTTGTATAGGCAAACATTCCTATATAAAACGTGAAAGGCTATATTTAGAAATGGAGCTTGACCAGGAAATTAACCGAGTCAGAGGAAAAACAGCACATGTGCTCCCCCACCCACACACCACCAGAGCTAAATATGGCTTTCTCCAAGATTTGATGCCAACAGGGATTTCATTTCCCCAGCCAGGAGGGATAAAATTAGGAACCTTTCTCCCCACTTGATTTGAGTCTTCACTATTAAAGCTCTCTTTGGCTTTTAGAAAGATGCTAGAAAACCAAAATGACTTCTAAGGAGTTATGTTGGTTATGTAGAAAGGATGCAGCATTAAATTTTTAGGATTTTAGAAAGATATCTCCTTTTGAGTTTGAAGAACCCCGCCATTTAGAAATTCTTAATGCAAACAGGCTCTTTGAGGGGTTCAGTAAGTGAAGGAAGCTTACATTCTTTAGTATTCGAGGTTAAGCTAGATACAGAAGGAAGGGGAGGAATAATGGGCTTAAGAAGCCCTCTGAGATGTTACCTCTTCCTTGAGCATCTGTGAAACCATTTCAAGCAACCCTGGGTAGGGCCAATCTCTGAAAGCAAGGCTGGTAACAATTCTCTTAGCGATACTCAGCATTGCTTCCAGAGCATTTAATCTGGACTTTCTAATACTTCAAGATACGTACAATAAAGTGTAAATATCCAGTTAGGCTATCTCAAATGAAAGGCTCTGGAGCAAATATAGAGTCACAGGATAAGAAGACAACAACTGTTATGGCTAAATGAGTTAAAATACAGGAAGCAGAGAATAGAAAAACATGCAATGTCTTGCACGATAATATTATTCTTGACATTTCACTATTTATTTCTGTATTTATTTATTTGACTAATAACAGGCAGCATGCATGAACATGGCGCCAACAGCAGGAATAGATCCTAAACACTCAATGTTCCTTCTCAAAGCGAAGCTTCCACTTCTTTATGAAAACTCATTAGGGAGAAGGTAGTGCTTCTACATAAGGACGAGTTGTGAGAGGGTGGCACCTCAGAGAAGGCCCATAAAACAGAAACAAGACTTCTCTTTCACTAGTGTTGATGTCTTACTGAAGATTCATTAAGGTCCACTACAGTGAATTATCATATGTATGGAGGGGTTCATGACTGGAGGAGAGAAGTCTACACGGTATTAGACTCAGTCTAATGGCCCACAAGCAGTAACAGTACATTGAGCAGAATAAAGTATATTATTAAATACTCTTGAGAGGTATATATATTGACAGGACAAGAAGACTCTAGCGGATTCATCTGGCCCAAATGTGGTCAGATTTTTGCAACAGTCTGTTCAAAGAATTAGTCTTCAGTTGCCACAGTCAAATTCTTGGTAAAATTTGGGACTGGTTGTCAAGAGGCATTAGGCACTGGAGACACAAGAATCAACAGTGGTCGCAGCAGGAAACCTGCCAGTTTCCCATTTTATCCTTTCAAGGTTTATTGTTACATTTTGTAGCTTGGACAGATGTTTCTCCACCACAAGGATGGGTTATGCAGGAGCAAACTGCTAACTGTAGTACCATGAGGCTGTGAAGAGTTGTGACAGAATGACACCACTCTGAACGTACCGATACCTCTCTGATATGGTTTTGTAACATAATTAATTATCTTAAAGTTGAATGGAAATGTAGGCTTATTGTGATATTTCTTCCCGTCAGTGGAGAATGGATCCAGGAAAGGATTACCTCTTATTTCCACAAGAAAAAAAAACTTTAATCCAACTTGAAAAGAGGACTTGTTCAGCAGCAGAACTTCATCCAATAATTGGACAAAAAATAGAGGATTTAAAACAGACAGAAAAACAGCTCAAAATAGACCCTAATTAACTAATGCAAATGAGTTAAGGCAAATAGAACTCCACCCCAAATCAACCAGAAATAGTTGAAGTCCACTCTTCATGTTAAGTTGCAATTTTCTGTTCACAGTCAACAGAGAGGTGGGGCTAACAGAAAAGGATTATTTCGCAGGAGAAAATCGCCTACAGTCTTTGTACAACCAAAGGCAGAGGAAATGAAGATTCATGGGGTCACCCGTGTTACTGCTTTACATATCTCAGCTAAGGATGTACCGTACCCGCAAGCCACTGGTGTTGCCCTTCTATACACAGAGTGATCCTTTGTGGCATTAACCTATCTTTAGACTTGCACACTAGTTTTGGTTCAAGGAAACTTCAGAAGTTTTCTTTTTCAGTGCTGTCCTAAGGGGTGGGGGGCAGATTACCCTCAATCTCCCACTGTCTTTCTCTCTGGATGTTTATAGACAAGGAACATCTTGTGCTCTAAAGGCTAAGGCGACTGTAGATATCTAATCTGCAAGGAACAGTTCCTTTGACTTCTCTATGTCACCCCACAATTCGAATTACCAGATCACAGCCATCCAAAGGAAACACCTTTTCCTTCATTTCTTCAGAGGCAACATCTGTATTTCTTTCCTTTCTAGTTCAGCCTTCCTTCTCTTTCCTCTTTATTTTTAAAACCCAACCTGCCTTTTTATGCACAAAGCAATCAATAGTTTGGTCTCCATCTGCATTCCGTATGTTTGTCCCGAGTTATCAAGGGCTTCAGTCTTTCTCCCTTCCCTTCCCTTCCCTTCCCTTCCCTTCCCTTCCCTTCCCTTCCCTTCCCTTCCCTTCCCTTCCCTTCCCAGATTTTTCTTTTGGTTCAACTCAGCCTTTTCCCTTCCTCAAACTTGTCTACAGATTTCACCAAATTGCTTGTACTCAGTTTGAATCTCCCCTATGTAATTATTCTAATTCTGTACAAACCGTAGCCACAGCCATGACCGAGACCATGACTTTTCTTTGTAGGGGAGAAAAGCTTGTTAAAAACAAACCTGAGGTTCAGAGCCATTATTCAACTAGAACCCTACTTTCCATCGAGGTGGTAAAGTCAAGTTTGGACTGTACCATTTCAGACTGCAGATGGATGCCCTAAGTCTAAATCTTAACTGGAAACAGTTTTCTTCACGTATGGAAAAACAGTTTCCTGTAAGTTACCTTGTAGGGGCGCCCCACAAAAATTGAATGATTGCTGCTACTAGTAACAGTAATACACATAGTAGCAGGAACGCCCATTCTTTCTTGCTTACATGCCAATTTTGAAGAACATGGAATTTATAGAAGAGCCTTTTGTTGGGGAGGGGACAGGGACGGCCAGAAGGCTGGCGTTCTGGAGTTTCTGACAGGGACTGAAGTTCAGATTCTGGGTAGCTTCAATCCATCTCAGCTCTGGGCTTCCTAATCAAAATTCTAGATTATGCAAAATGTCTTCTTTGAAATCTTCCTGCTCTATATCACGGAGGGGCGTCGGTGTGTGTGTGTGTGTGTGTCTGTCTGTCCCAAAAGCCAAGGTGGTGATTGTGACAGCATGATCAAACTCTGCCTCTTTTTCACATGTGTTGTATGATGCACGTAAAAAAGAGGTGGTGTGATTATGTGAACGTGGCCGCCATCTTGACGATTTTGACGCCTTCTGAGGTTGTCCTTAATTTCATGTTAGATTCTGGTGGGGGAATTTGTTCAAAGCCGGGGACACAAAGCCATAGTATTACACAAATATTTGCATCCACATTAATCTGCATCTTATGGTTGGGAATTTTTGGTGTGAGCCACACATTTGCATTTCAGCTGTTAAACTTAGAACTGCATCTTATTTACTATCACTGGTCTAAAAAGCCTTCAAGAACTGGATATTCTCCAAGAGTGAAATGAAGACCCAGCATTATGCGTTTCATTTAAGAAACAGAACTGCTATACTTTAAGATAGTCTCCGTTGGATACTTAAATGCAAAATGGTGTCTTTATTAAAAAATGACAGAATTAATTCATCAAAAGATTTAAAAGCGCTATTGTAATTCTCTATATAATACTAGCGTAAAATACTACGTCTTGAACAGAAAAGAGGTCTAACGCAGTGGGGTGATAGAAGAAAATGGATTAATGCTGAAGAACCTAAACGAAAGTTAACCCAAACAGGTAAAGGTATTAACATTCTCTTTGTTGAAAGAAATATACATGTGAAGCATCCTTGTTTGATACAATAAACTCCCTTAACAAAATGGTGGGGCATCCCTCTCTCTCACACTCACGTGTACTCACAGACATATATTTGTCACATATCTAATTCCTTTTTTATTTAAACCAAAGCCAAAAAAGTCAAGAACGTCACCATAATCATGACTGAACCCCCTCCCCTTTTTACATGAACCACACAGGCAACACATTTAAAAAGGGACAGGATGCCAATTTCACAGTCGTGGCCACCTTGATATTTCTACCCCCCACTCCCAGTGGACGCCAGGGAGACCAACTCTACAGATAAGTCTCCACAATTGCAAGGAAAGAGGTACCAATAATATCCCTATTTTCTGACCTCGCTGGCCCATTACAGGGATGAACGTCTTCAGCCCTCAAGTGTTTTCAAGGCCCCACCCAAACATTTACCTCTTGAAAGTACTGAGCAGGCCAGGAGTGTCCAGAGGCATGGTCCAAAAAGTAAAAATGGCTGCCACAACAGCATGATCAAAGTTCTGCCCGTTTTTTATGGGGGAGTTTCAACTGCACCACTGTGGACCATCTTGACCATACCTTCTGACATGCTGGAAGGGGGCATTCGAGCTAAAAAGCTTCTCCCTCCCATTATATGCATGGGAAATGGTTCTCTGACCCCCACCATGGACCTTCCCCACCTCGTTTTATCACTTTGCTTTGCTAGATGTGCGGAGAAGGCCTTGGCGGGCTTTCTCCTTTCTTCTCACCAGGCAGATGTCCATGTGTAAGAAGTTATTTCGGTCTATAGACTTTCGCGGCCTCAGCCAAACCAAACGAACGCAGGGCAGCTCCAGAGCTCCGGCCAAGCAAAACCAACTCACCTCCCCACCCGCCGTGACATTTTTGGAAACAGCCACTTAAGTATGAAATTCATGAATGAGCAGTGTAATTTCTGAGCTATTTCTGGGCTGCATCTGAAAGCGAAAGATTCCCTTCAAGATGAATTGACATAACCCTGACATTTTAATGCCTTTCCATGGTTTTGCATTCATGTAAGCGGGCTCGTGAGAGCAAACGCCTATAGGACATAAAGCAGACCATGTCGGTCTTCCTCCACGAATGAAACAGTCCTTCTATGGGGTATTTATACAGCGCTGTGTAAGTATCCCAGTGAAAGTCGGTTGTTTATTGAATGCATTTGATCGATATTAATGAAATAATTCCCGAACCAGATTTCTAAGACAGCTTCATCTGGCGCACAGTATTTATGTCAAAAATTTACCATCTCAGTCCTGGTTTTTCAAAAGAGACGTACTATATTTTAGCTCATCCTTTCTATTTTTAAGGAAGATAATAGGACTTCCATTTTATGAATGCAGAAGGACGGTTAATTCTGGTTTTATATTTTACACCATGAAAAAGTTATGCTCAATATTTTATAATCTGCACAGTAGGAAAAAAGCAGATGATTTCCCCCCCCCCCAGTCTAATAATAATAATAATAACTGTAGACACAAAAAATCATTTATCTTAATGCTAGTAGCCTGGATTTCTCTTAGGAGAAATTTAGGCAGCTATACATTAAAAAAAATTAAATGGCACAAATTGCCAAATAGGCAGCGAAATACAAAAATGCTTAAACAGCATGAAAAAGAACAGCAAAGCAGCCACAAAATAAAGAAACACACTCTGCTCCTCACTTCCTAAAAGCCCCCTTTCCTACCTGAATTTATCTATTTATCCTACTGCCTGAGAAAATGAATTTATCAGGAAAGAAATCCCACCGTTTGGGCATCGCCACAACAGTGTGGGTTTTCTTTTGTTCTGGAGGAGGCAAAGTAGTTTTTCAGAAAATACTGTGCAGTGGAAAGATCAGGCAGAACTGTGCGTTATCGAAAGGGTCGTTTATTTGCTAATGAAGAAGAAAGGATGGATCCGTTTCCAACATCAAAGCGGGTCCACCAGCGTGCCCATTTGATTCGTAACAGCCATAGTCCAGGGACAAATTTTGCTACCTTATGGGTGGGGTCCGGGTTTATATCTGCTGAAACAAAATGGACGTAAAAGGTATCTGGTCGACCTGGGTATTGGCTTAGAAGAAGAGGCGTTATATAAAGTGGGGCACCCTGGTAGGAAGAAGATACAGCCGTACCTTTGCCCCTAACTCAGCAGATTCAGGAAAGCAGGGAGGTAGCCATGCATCGTCTGAGACCCCAGGAAGTCCTCCTACGTCACTGCAAAGGGCGACATGTTGCAATGGGCAGAAAGGACTAGAGAGAAGCAAGGCCAACGTTTTCGATAACTGGCTGACGGCCCAGCAACGGAAAGTGAAGGTCGTTTTGTTAATCAATACGCCCTTGATGCAGGTTTAATAGGGTTTCTTTGACTTTTGCATAAAGGATAAATCCATTTCAAAATCACAGCATAAACCAGGACTTGGATAAATGTTCTAGAGCTGGGGTGTCCTGGTTGAGAAGAAGATGAATCTTTATTCAGTCAGTGTCCAGCATATAATGCACCGCAGTGCAATAAAAAGGCAAATATAAATATAAAAATCTATCAAACGATGCCAAATGAGTAAACCTATAGTCCTACAAAGCCCATTCACCTGTACAAATGAACAAAACCTATGATCTTTTAAAACTAACTACAAAACTGAACCTATAACAACCTATAAACTTATAACAACAAAAAATGTCAATTACCATATTCTAATATATTGAGACTCACATTTATACTGTAAACACAATAAACTATGGTGTATAATTTGTAACATCTACTCAAATGATATCTAATAAATATAAAGGCAAACCCCAGATTTTATACCCTCACAATTAGTCAAGCCTTTCAAAATCTACAGGCAATATTGGTTGGGTGGTAATTTTCAAGTGTTTTAACCAAATGTCTTGAAAATATCTCAGTAAAAATCAGACAGGAGACCAAAGATTTTGCAGAGAAGAGGCAGGGGGGCCTAGAAAGGCATTAAACAGGAAAGCTGGGTGCAGTATTAGCATCGAGACTATGCACAGTATATTATTCCATTAGCTCTTTGACTCATTTGCTAAATGGATGAAGAAATTAAGCTACAGCCTGTGAAAGGCAGACGCACCATCCTGGGAAAAGACAAGGGTGTTTTGAAAGAGTTGCATGCCCCTAGATGCTCCAAAGCACCTTTTGGGCTTCGAACCCAAAGCACTACAGAGTTCTAGGAGTGTTTATATGTTCAAGGAATTAACTTGTGCACTTCCTTGACAGATGGAATGCCTTATTTTACAACTCTTTTAACCTGTAATCATGAATTCAATTCATATCAATTTAATGGTTTCTCCTGCTTTTTTTTGGGGGGGGGGGAGGATAGTTTCTGTCCAGTGCACACAGTTGTGTGTGAATGTGTGTCTGTGGAACCTCTAGTAGGATTTGGCGACTCCAGTTGACAAGGTAGAGGAGCTGAACATTGAACAGGATTTAGGCGCATGCGCAACTTTTTCCTGTCTAGTCTTTTGGAGGAGGGACTCTTTCAAATTCAGGATCATTTTCCTTTGAGGTAAGTAAAGATAATCAGCATACATTCATGCATATACTCTCACTGAGTTAGACAGCACCGTCAATCCCACATGTACATACGGCCCCACAAACACCAGCTCTTTATTTTCCTAATCATGGGGTTGATATGGGAATCTAGTCAGAAGACGATGAAACCTCCTGCTTAATGAAGAAGTCCCACCATGAAATCTCTTCAGGTTGAGGTAGAGCAGTCTTGACTCAGAGCTCCAGCAAGGGAGAGGGCCTCCATGCAGGAATTGGGGCCATTACCCTAAAAAATGTGGTCCTGCAGAATCATTACAGCGTTTTCCTCTAAACAAACCTGTTTTCTGGACAGTAGAGGATGGGGTTTTGCTGACTGTTGGGTAAACGTTCCTCAAAATGCCTTCAGACCTTCGCTTCAATCTTCTCTAGGTCCCTCAATCTTTCCTCACAGGAATTGGCCCAATCTTTGTTGCCTTCAGCTAAAGATGCTATAGTTTGTTTATGTCTTAAAGTGGAGTGTCCAAAATTGGATATAGTATTCCAGCTGAGGGCTGACTTGTGGAGCAAGAAATTATTTATGCATGCTGTTTATTACTAGGGTAGATAGATGTTTACATTAAACGTTAAAATATAGCAATGTCTTTTATAACATGAAAATGTAGTACAAAACGATCACAATCAAAACAGAGTTAAAACTAAGGGGCCAGATTCAGACAAGGTCTTGGCCATAAAGAAACCCAAGGCAACGTCTCCTCTGCTTCTCTCTTGAAATTAAAACTTCTCATATGAGAAGGGGCTCATTGGAGACTTCGTTGCATTAAATCAAGCAAATCCTTTGGGGGACCTCCTTGGTTCACCTTACCCTGTTAGAGAGCTCTGGTTCTTCTTTAAGAAGACAAATGCATTATGACTTGGCAAACTTTGGTCCTGGCAATACTCACTCTTGGCCTTGATAAAATTTCGCCAACATAAAGGAGAGGATTTGGGACCAGAATTCCAGTCTGACAGAGCTAGAGTTTCTCACCTTTGTTATCATGCAGTCTCCCCTCTCTTTTGGACTATCCTAGATATCGTTTTAAGATTTTACATGCACCACACAGGAGATTTTTCTCCCTGGCCTGAATCGGTGCGTTATCCAATTCAGGAGATAAACAGGCAGATGTACCGGCCTCTCTTAGGAACATCAGACTTGTGTTTGTTCATATATGGAGGTTGAAACCATATCACATTTATTACTAAAATGCCCACTTTATACACACTGATGAATGGACCTTATACTACCTAGAGTTAGAAAACCTGGCTGCTTTTATGAGCATAAGGTGACCATTTTCCTTCTTTGTGACCAAATTTTCAGGTATCTCCAAGAAGGTTGCAAATTTTTTATCAGTAGTTATGGCTTCTAGAAGCTTTTGATGACCTCTCCATATTACTAACAGTTTCAGGCCTGTCTTACAGTTATATTTGTGTGTGTGTGTGTGGATACTTTGCCTGCTGTATATAATGCATTTTTAATGATTGCTCTTGAACTCTAAATAAACTTTAAACCCATTTTTCTTCCCACCATAGGAAATCTGTTCCTGCTAAGGAAGATCCGACTTGGTTCCAGTTGTGGCCATTGCATAAACCAGTGTCATACTGTAGTAGTCTATGACCCAAAGTTGAGAAATGAAAATCATAAGGGATGTAGAAGATGGTGCATTCCTATTCTACCTTAAGATACACTTAGGTTTAGTATTATAATACTCGCAGGGCATCGTGGACCAAAAAAAGAGAATGTGTTTGTATTCTTCTCAAATATGTTGCTTTTCCAGTTTGACCACCTTTTACTAAAAATAAAACTCAACTAATTCACCCAGCGGTGAAGTGTGTATTTATGTAAGTCATTTTGCTGTGACTTGCCCTGAAACTCTGATCATGCCCTAAAGGGTTCAAATCTACTGCTCTACATTTCTCAGCAGTTTTGCTCATTTTAAATGCTATCACGTAGCCTCATCATGTTGACATAATCTGTACGTTTGAAACAAGTTTTACTACTATGTATGTCCGTTACAACTATATATAACAGAACAGATTGGCATAGAATTATGAAAAATAATAGGCATTTTTAATCCAACTTATTAGCATGTACTTAGAGCCATTTGTCCATTTCCCTCTCTCTGAGAATTTATTTTTCTTTCATGTAGTTTTTCCCTTGCTCTGGAGCACACCACTTTCCATTCCAATGGAAAAGCCACCGGGCACTTCCGATTCCAGTCTAATTTCTAAAGCGGCCACAGATGAAAACTTTAAATGGAAATTTTAATACTAGCAGGTCTTCTTGGAAACAGAGGCTCTGCACTGATCGAAATGGGAAGGTAACGGCTTATGCAGGAAAACTTCCACCAAAGAGATGGCGTTTTTTCAAGAACACCAACAATAAAAATGAAAATCTTTGAACCGGAAGCATGCAAACCAATGATATTTGATATCCAGGGCAGGAATACCCTTTTAGTAAAATAAAACAAAGACAGAAATGGTTACATAGGATGGAGATCTACAGTTGCAATGGAGAAGTTTAGGCATCCTTAATCAAACGGTATGCAACAAATTCTTAATGGAACAGAAACAGAGGCAAATTGTAATGGTGAAAAATTAAAGACAACATCTTTCTGCAGTCTGAATGCATCCTTACTGTTCACATGCAGGTGTTATTTCAGATTCATGATAAGAAACCAGTGAATACGGCGGGAGCCTAAGTGTGCACACATTTTCAGTTGACTCGGTTCTACTTTATTGTACAATGCAATTGTTAACAAGGCCTACAAAAGGAATGTAGGGGAGTTGGGTTGGTGTATGATGGCAAAAAGTCAGAAGGAGCCTTTTCCAACTGACAAATGTGATTACAGGCCCCACAAAGTTAACTGACTTGCCAGCCTACCGTACATTTAGCCAAGTGAAGACAACTCCACAGGGGAACCCCTATTCTAACTGTATAGAGCAGCATTTCTCCATCTCAGCAACTTTAAGATGTGTGGACTTCAACTCCCAGAATTCCCCAGCCAGCATGGCTGGCTGGGGAATTCTGGGAGTTGAAGTCCACACATCTTAAAGTTGCTGAGATGGAGAAACACTGAGCAAGAGGACTTGAACTTTCAGATCCAATTTTTTAAAAAGTTCCTAACTTAATAAATAAGTTATGCAAAGTAAATGATGGGCCTAACAGTCTTCTAGAAGATTTCACAGGCAACACCTTAGCCCTATAAGGGGCTGGACTGTATTATACACATCCTTTGTCACTCAACTTAATTCAACCCCCCCAGCTAGTTTACTAGACTTTTCCTGCTTGTACAAGAAGCACGCAGCAACCCCTTGCTTCTAACCCTGGTTGCTGCTGTTTCAAAGTCCTTGGCTGCTCACCTTTGGTGCCATGCCCCCATCCTTGCTTCCACCTTCTTCATTCAGACAAGTCACATTTTGGGATAAATGGTCCCAAGACATTCAGCAGATGCTGGAAACATGGGAAGGGGGGCAGCAATATATTTCCCTTCTTTCTGGATAGAATGTTTGTACTGCATGATGCAGACCCCAGAAGGTGGCTATGGAGGGAATGGCCATTTTTGCCTAGAGGAGGCATAGATTCCTGCTTCGCCTTGTTCCCCACCTCTTTTTAGTGTCCGAAATTGGCAGAACCAAGGAAGTTCTGGACTGACTTCAAAGCACTTTGGAGAAATTGGAGAGTGAAAAAATGGAAGGTCCTGTTTCTGCTATTCTTCTTAAGGAATAAGTCCTAATGTTTTGGTATTTCCGATAGCTCTTGTTCATTTCAGCAGGGCTTGCCCAAGTGAAATTCCATGGATTGGGACCTGTCTTAGCAGGTGGAGGGATAAGGGCAGATAATTCAGGTGTTCCTCTTTTACATCTGAGGGAGGGAGCATTCTTGCGAATTATACTGTTTTTTTGGGGGGGGGTTACATTTTTTCCGTAAGAATTTACATCAACCGTGCCTGCAGTCTGAGAACATTTTCCAAGCAGATTGTACAGGCAATTGACCCATTATTTTTTCCAAAGCTCTGCCAAACTCATATCTGTTTCTTGGAAGCCCCACAAACACTTACAGAATATGTTTGATCAAAGGAGATAGGGGTGCCTGTGGGGGTGGGATCAAAGTCAAGATGGTGGCCATGACCAGAACAAAAATAGTGGGTAGGTCTTTGATTGTATGGTCACAACAACCATCTTAACATTTTTAAAAAATTCTCCCTCGGGAGACAGTAGAACCCTATAAATTAAAGTTATATGACTCAAACACTGATACTCCATCATTCCACTTTTTTCCACACTCTTTAGCACAGGGGTCCCCAAACTCTTCAGCTCATCGACCCCTTCAAGAAGTTTCAGATTGTTCATTGACCCCCAAACATTTATTATATGAAAATAATTTAATAAATACTATTTTAACTACTACTACTACTAACAGAGACAACTCAAGGCCGCTCTCGCTGGCGGCTGACCATCCAACCTTAGTTAACCCTATCTTGCCACTAGCTACTAGGGACTGGCGTGGAGCTCTACAAAGACCCCAAAGGATTAATTGACCTGAATTGACTTTCCATCATTTATCGACCGCCTACTGACCCCCAGACATTTACTGGCCCCCTTTTGACCCCCAGCCATTTATCGATCCCTTGGATAGTCCCATCAACACTTGGGGATCAATACTGACCACTTTGGAGAACCCTGCTTTAGAATAACCAATAATCAATATCCGTTGCCATTTCATTAATGCACAGCAGAATCACCTCGCTTGTTTAGGACCACTGTCTCGATTTCCCATGGACAATACTTTCCACAGATTAAAATCAACTCTCAAACAGCACTTCCATAGCAGCTAATTATGACACAACAAATGTAGTCACCTTGGAAGCAAAAGGCCATTATGGTTTATTCAATGCTTTGAGTTTCAGAATAAACCTTAAACCCTGAACACATCTTTACATTACACAAAGGGTTTGAGGGTAAACATTCCCACTCAGAGACAAGGTTTGTACATTAAGATGGTGTTCAAATGAAAAACTGTCCCAGTGTAATCTGTATATAGTTTACAATGAACTAGTACATTTATTTGGCTCAGATGTTGAGTAAAGGATGCATACAGACAGTCATACTGATCACAGAACATTTCTGGAAATCGCCAGCAAAAATAGCATTTTTTAAAAGACCTTACCTTATCCTCCAGTCTGATCAGTCTGGCTCCCATTGTGTAGTATCCTTTGTCTACCCCCTTTTCTGAATAAAAAAACAAGAGGATTTTGTTAAAAGACTGAGGAAAGCTGCTTGAATTGCGAGATCATTTGAAGGTTACAAAAAGCTTATTGCTGGTATTGTTACAGCTAGAATATATTCTAATGAAATAAAAAGGACATGCAGGTATAGGGGAGCATAAGTGAATACAGACTCATCAGATGTTGGATTCCACCTCTAAGATCTCTATGAACAAGATCTCAGTAGACCTGGGAAAGACCTTGGGACACCAATTCCAGTGAGAATGGATTAGACCAACTAGTAGTTGGACTCATATCTTGACTAGTGATGAGTCAAGCTCTCTTCCCCTTGAATGGCCTTAGGAAAAAAATCATGAAGAAAATGATAAAAATCCACCAGAAGAGGACCAATTCCTAAGGAGAATGCAATTGCGATGGAAGAAGGCACCAGAAAAATAAGTAAAGGGAAGGGGGAGAAGAGCATTCAGAAGACCCTGACTTGTGATGGGACAGCAGATAGAAACAGGGGAAAGCTAAGCCTTCTTCTCCATTTTAACTCTTACTCCAAGACCAACTTTCACCCACCCAAAAGAACTCAAGAGCTGATGCAATCGTTACTTCTGTACCTGGAAGGAAGAGGCCAGGCTTCCCCAAGGAGTGGTCCAGCCTAGAAAAGAAGAAGAAGAAGAAAGATTTTAATTCAGCAGAGTTCAAATAGATTTGAGACTTTTTTAAAAAAAAAAAGAAAAGAAAAGATGTCAATCATATTTATAGGATGTATACCAAGTGAGCTAAATCTGATCCAGGAGACAGAGTTAATCTCAATTCCTTCCTGTGGATTATAATATCCAGATAACTTTATTTGGCTCTGATGCTGGTTCTGGTCACTGCTCTGATCAGCTGAAATATAGTTAAGATGAAAGGAGATGGTACTGCTGGGGTACAGAGTTAGTGAAGGGGTTAAAAGTTGGTTTCACAGATCTTGAGAAGATCAGCAGTGAAGAAGCACGTGGGCTGTTGTTCCAACGGTTCCTGTCTCTCTCTGGCAGAGAGTTCATGCAAGGCTGTTTTCCTAAATCTCCCTTCCAGGTCTGCCGTTGGCAAGGCATGGCAATGTGGGAGCATCAGGGCCAGGAACCATTGACACCACAGCCCATGTGCTTCTTTGCCATTGATCCTGTCAAGATCTGTCACCAAGCTCTGTTCAAGAGTCAGCCAGGTTTGGCAGGACCTCACTAGGGGCAGTCTGATTGGATTAAACAGGCTCAAAGTTTAATTATAATAAAAGCCCCGTTTTTCGGTTTCTTCATGCAATGGATGAAGGCCGCTTCACAGGTGCTAACAGCCTCAGATAAAATGGCTTATCTCAGTGTTGTCCAAACTTGGCCACTTTAAGATGAGTGGACTTCAACTCCCAGAATTCCCCAGCCAGCTATGGGAGTTGAAGTCCACTCATCTTAAAGTGGCCAAGTTTGGACAACACTGGCTTATCTGATATTAAGAAAACTATGCATGTGTTGGCTGTGTATATATTCTTTATCTTGTCTGCTCTTTATTTTTATTTCTATCTTATTTCAATGTTATTTAAGGTTTGTCAATGACCAAAGCAAAATAATGTACCGCAATTTGATTTTACTTAGAGAGCTCCTAATTAGGAGGGAGAGAAATGAAACCTCTTAGTCATTGAAGTATGCCAGCATCTTGGATTTTCTGAACCAGCCACTTCCTGCTGAGGAAGCGTTCAACATATTTAAGTTGGAGGCTTTTCTGTTGTTAGAAATGGGGAGAGTATTTCATACTTCGAAATGACTTTTGATTTTTATATCCTGCATTGGGAGCATAGTGATGGTTCAGACTTTCCAGACCTTGAAGTTACCCCCATGCTACCCAGAAAAAGGCTGAAGAGATGCCCAACGTGTGTTGCTCGACAACAGGAGCATCAGTTGGAGTTCCAAGGCTTCATGGAAGCAAATGTCCACAGAGATGCATGCGTGTCCTCCCGTTCTCCTTCACACACATTAACACTACACATGCACAGACAAAACCTCCCTTGCCTCCCCATACCCATGGGGAAGGTTGCTGAAAGGAACAAGGGAGGACCATAAAGAGGGTTTTTAAACAACTAAATTCATTTATGAGACTTTATCATCCATGAGAGTTGAACTGAGTGCCAATGCTCAGAAGTTTGCACTGCAGAATATGAGGCGCCGGGGACAAAAAGGCAACTTGTCTTCTCTCTAGGAGGCACTTGGCTGACTTTCACCGGCAAATGGAGCAGGTATCCCCACTGGAGGCTGCTCAATCATTATTCTCAGAGATAAGGAGTGCAAGAAATTGGTTTAGTTTCTGCATGGATTCCTCTCAGGGTTTTGGAGAGTAAGGAATGCTGGTTTGTTCCTTAGAGGACAGAAGTAGCAACAGAAGAAGCAGCAACAGAAGAAGCAGCAACAGGAGGAGGAGGAGGAGGAAGAGGAGGAGGGGAGGAAGAAGAAGAAGAAGAAGAAGAAGAAGAAGAAGAAGAAGAAGAAGAAGAAGAAGAAGAAGAAGAAGAAGAAGAGAGGAGGAGGAGGAGGAGGAGGAGGAGGAGGAGGAGGAGGAGGAGGAGGAGGAGGAGGAAGAAGAGGGAGAAGGAGAAGGAGAAGGAGAAGGAGAAGGAGAAGGAGAAGGAGAAGGAGAAGGAGAAGGAGAAGGAGAAGAAAGACTTTTCTTTGGGGACCTGAATGGAACATCCTGTTAATCTTTCCAGCATAAGAAATACAATTGGATCTGTCCTTCAAGCTCATCTTCTTCCTAGTTGTATGTGATCCCAATGAGTCAACCCCTCTTTTATGTAGAAGAGGAGCAAAAAACCTTCACAAATAATGTAAGCCTTTGTCCCTCTGCAGTCAGACTTCCCTTCCTATTTTCTGATGTGTGCAACTTATTGATCCTCGAACAGTGTTAAAAGGGGAATGCACGCAATGGACTTATGTCCATGAGAATTTT
Organism: Python bivittatus; assembly: GCF_059951505.1. Lineage (NCBI taxonomy): Eukaryota > Metazoa > Chordata > Lepidosauria > Squamata > Pythonidae > Python > Python bivittatus. Next base: position 1,725,125 of record NW_028277029.1, on the reverse strand, counting down.
GTTTTAGTCTTTCAAAGGGCATTGGCGTTCCAATGGTTTTTACTAAAAGGGAAGGATTCCCTGCATTCTGTGGAGTATTGGTGGTGCATTAAAGAGGCTGCTACTTCAACCTCTACTGCAAACCTTTTTGAGAAAAATAATGTTTAATGCTCATCAAGTGTAGAAAATTGGTTAAACACAGCAAGAAATTAATCTGGTATGGGATCATTTTGTTGCTCTACAGCAGAGATGGGGAACCTCTGGCCTGGGGGCCAAATTTGGGCTCCAAGTGGGGTTCCTCCTCTTGGTGGGCAACTGTTGGCTGGCCTGCAGCTTCCTTGAAGAGGGAACGTAGCACGCAAGCGAGAGCCCCGCCGCCAGTAGGCAAGCAGCTGGGTTGCCCGCAAGCAAGACTCAGCCTTGAGTGTCCTCCATCTCCCCCGGAGGCAAATGCTGGTGACCCAGCTGAGCTAGGCTTCAGCTGCCCCACGCTTATCCCTCCTTGCTGGGGAAGATGGGGAACGCCACTCTTCACTTTCTCTTCCTCAAGAGGTCTGTGGAGGGTCAGGCAGACAAACAGTAGTCCTGGCTTCATCCTGCAGAATGACTCAGGAAGCCTGGTCCCCCTTTGTTGAGGGAGGATGAGGTGAGGAGTGGGCTTCTGGGGCCCTGACCTGACCACACAGGCAGGGGAGCAGAGTTTGGATTTAGTCCTGAGCAAGAACCCATTCCCATCCCCTCCTCTACAACGGCACAGTGCCTCATATTGTAATTTAACATCTTGCCTCTATCTACTGCACCCAGCATTTTCTAAACTCTTTCTTTCCTTTTTGGTGCAACACCCACCCCCCAAAGATACCAAGGAGCCTGTCAGCCCTGTGAGCTAGGCTAGGTCAGGTAACAGACCCCCCCCTACTTTTTTGTAGTGGGGTCTACTATCAGACTCTTGAAAGCCTGTCCCTTTTTAAGGACCACAAGGTCAAAGTGGGGCTGTTCTGAGCCTTCTTCCCACCCTGGGCTTTCCCAGGGCTGAGCCCCATGTCTCCTCTGCACCCCTCTTTCAGGGCCAGAGAAAGCCGCTTTCTCCCCCAGAAAGCCACTCTTTTGGCTCAGAAGATGAAGGCAGCCTGGTATTCTGTGATGTTCAGGATTTCCACGGCTGTCGTCCTCAGCACGGTCAAGGACAGGAGACCGGGACAGCTGTCGCCTAACACATCAAAAGGGTCCCAGGCTGTTTGCCCTTGAATGGAGATTGTAACTTACCTTCTTTGGAGCTCTTTTATCCTAACCATCATATTGAGGTGTCCTTGAGAGTATTGTTCAATGACATCACGGACATCGTAAGGCTTCCGAGCTTGCTGGGGGGAAAAAATTGAAAAAAACAAACTTAAAAATGCACAAGGGAAGGGATGCCCTATTTTGCCTCATGCACTTGAACCATACAGGATATTAATACCTATATGGCAAACATGGAACGATTTATATGGTGCTTTAAAGTATGAGGGAGGTCAGCAGTTCAGCAGAAGAGGTGCCTCCTGGTGAGTTGATGGCAAACAACATTTTGGGTTTTCTCATTTACCTCTTTCTGTCAGCCAGAAGGCCAGTCTGTTCCAGGTCTCTAGAAAGCAGGACTTTCATTGTGACATGAGGCCAAAAGGAAAATAAGAATTCACAGAAAAGGCAAAGGTGATTTTTAGGGAAGCCAAGAACTGTTTGGGAAGGCAGAGATTCCTTATCTCGTAACTTGTCCCATATCATAGATGGTCTTGAACTTCTTCAGATGTATTCTTTGCAGACTGGTTTACCACAGTAGAAGTGTCAAGAATCAGACAAAAGGAAACTGGTCACTATGCCATCTTCCTTTCTCCTGGACAAGAAAGGTTGGTTGGGCCCCAAAAGTTAGAGTAGATTTTATTTTTGTAATTATGGTCAATGACCAGCAAAGTAAAACAAATGAGGAAACGAATCTCAGAAACAATGGCCCTATCCAACCGAGACAATATAACACTCATAGAAAACCTAAAAGAAATAAGACTTAAATGCTGGAGAAAGGAAGAATTAAGTAAATATAGCAAAACGGTATAAAACATAAAATAGACATTGAGTAAATCTTAGGGATACAGTAAAATAGAAGAGGAAGAAGGGGAAAACACCTTCATAATGCCATCACTCCACGATCAGGACATCTTGTGACTTCCTATGGAAATTGTTGCAGATACAAACTTAGCATCCCTGTTGGGGAATGGAGGGTTCTGATCTCCACGGAGGAAACGGATTCCTTTCCCTCGTAGAATGGGATTTTGTTAGGAGGCAGTGAGGGTATGTCTGTTCCTAAATTGGCATAGAAAGGACAGAAGAAGGGGCTGCAAGGATGCACAGTTCAAGACAGATGTGAGAACCTCACATAGCTCAAAAGGTTTGTAAGTGAGAGTGAATGTAAGACTGCAGCGTAAAGAAATAACCCTCAAAGAAGATAGTGAAGAAGACTGTTGCTTTTTTCTTAATCTTGAAAGGGGCAACCCTGAAAAGTTGCTCCTTTATGGGACCTCAGCACCACCCCACAAAAATTTCCCGATCCCTTTTTGAATAGCGCTGATTGCAGAGGGAGCCCTGGGCAAAGGTGTCCTGTACTGAAGACCCCTTCATATGTTCATTTCATGAAGGGGCAACCTGTGTGCAAAGAGATCATGAGGAAGAACAATGGTCCTACCAGGGCTGTCCACAGGGTATGGTCAAAAAAGTCAAGATGGTGGCTGAAATGTGCGATTGAAGCTATGCCTGTTTTTAAATCTGTAACTCTAGCTTATGTAGAAATTGTGTGGCTCGTTCACCTCTGATGTCCACACAGAGCATGTGGTTGCTTGCAGTAAGGAAGAAGGTGTGCAGTGCAGGAGAGATTGTGGGTCTCTCCTTTGTACATACGGTGAATGTTTGAGCAATTCTGGGGTATCATAAGGCAGTGCGTCATCCATACAGGTATAGTACAATGCAGATCTTAACTTCTGCACATAAAAGAGAGCATGTGAAATTTCACATCTGCAGCTTATCTGCACCAAACAGCTGAAAATGACCGTCTGAGTTGATGAAAAGCAGAAAATGAATAATTCTTCAAACACAATCATCTTTCTTTACATCAGAAACATACTTCAGGTTGCCCGGCTAGTCTGCACGAGGGTGTTGACTCTGACTTCGGCAGCAGGCCACCTGCCCCCTCACTCTCCAGTCTTGCTGCTTTAAACTGCAAGGTCTGGACCAGGGTGGGGTAAGGTGGGGTGGTCATCTGAAGACCAACAAATCCACCAGTCTATTTGATCTTTGACCTGTCAGGGTGGCAGACCCACTGCCGGGGTCAGCTGCACTGACTTCCAGAGAGCTTCCAGGTACAATTCAAGGGTCTGGCTGCCACCTATAAAGCCCAAATGGCACAGGGCCAGGCTATCTGCCAGTCCGCCTGTCTTCGATTGTCTCTGCATACACCACCACACCAGGGCCAGAAGGTCCCATCTCTTACGGAGTGTCATCTGGTGGGGACCAAGGGATGTGCCTTCTCTGTAACAGCACCTACCCTGTGGGGCAGATCCCCCAAGATCCAGAGATCCCCAACCCTGCTAGCCTTTTGCAGGGCAGAAAGGCCTGGCTTCTCCCTCAAGGCTTGGGGCTGGATGGTTAGGCGAGCCCTCCGGTTGGCTGTCCGTCTGAAAGACTTAAAGGTTTTACTTGGATCTTTGCACTCACTCAACACTGATTGTCACTGCCATTGTTCTCAACTCCTTGGACTGCTGCAGTTGTTTTATTGTTAGCCACCCAGAGTTGCTGCTGCAAGATGGGTGGCTACAGAAGTCGCTTACGTAAATAAATAAATTGGATCTTGGGTCCCAAAATAACATCTGTGGGTTTGTTGCTTTAGATCTGGGTGGGCATCCGAAACCCCTGAGCCACAGAAGTGTCCCGTGCCCCCTTTGGCACTCCCCAGACGCCCTGTAGGATTGCACTGCTGAAAATAATGGCAAAGTGCTGATTTTTGGAAGTATGATTGTTCATAGCAGCTTTTTTGCGGGGTGGGGGGAGGGAGGGAAGCCTTGGTGAACATGTTTTTCCAGGAAGGGGAAAAACCCTGAAAAATTGGCTCTCTTTCCTCTGGTGATGTCACTGCATTGCCATCCATGCCCCTGTGACTGTTGGAGGCTGCAAACAAATAATTAAAAGTGTGTCCTCTAGAGCAGTGGGTCTCAACCTGGGCAACCTGAAGACGGGTGGACTTCAACTCCCAGAATTCCCCAGCCAGCATGGCTGGCTGGGGAATTCTGGGAGTTGAAGTCCACCCATCTTCAAGCGCCCAAGGTTGAGAAACACTGCTCTAGAGGAAAATTGCTTTTCTGTCCCTGGCTTAGGAATCCCTGGGGGCCAGTGAGGAGCCAGGCAGATGTCTCTTTATCAGAAGAGAAGAGTAGAAAAAAAAAATACTCTCTTAGTATTTAGCACATGCTAAAAATGTCTCAGATGATTATCAACGTGCAAACTTTAAAACAAAAGACAAGACTTTCTGTCTGCAAAGAGTTTGGGACAGCCCACGAGGAAGCAAACCAGTCTGGGGCTGCTGGCCGAGGGGCAAAGCAGTTTTAAAACAAACTCCTAATTTTAATTTGCAATCAGACGGCATTGTTGCTCAGACTTCAAGGACCAGTGGGGTTGGCTGCGACTGAGCACTAAGAAAGAGAGAAACTAAACCTGGTAAATTTCCATGACAATGCGACTATTAATGGAGTAAACACAGGGAAGGAATGGTGAGTGGGGACTAACTGGGCTTTTGGTGGTTGGGAATCTGCATAAACTCAGTAGGGAATCTGGGCAAGCCAGGCCTGCTTTTGGCCAGGGTTCAAGAGAGGAGAAGAGAGGGGGAGAAGGTCCCCTGGAAAACTCAGTAATTGAAAAATAACTAACAACAGCTCATTAGCCGGGTTGTTTGTTTCCACTCTGCCACAGGCTCAGCTAACTATTAGCATGCATTAAGCACCTCCAGTGTGCAATAGAATCATGCTTGGAGTTCAGCCATGGGATCCTAGGAATGGGAGATAAAAAGAGAGGGGGAAAGCAAATCAGGGGAGAAGAGGGAGAGGAAAGAAAGAAAGAAAGAAAGAAAGAAAGAAAGAAAGAAAGAAAGAAAGAAAAAGAAAGAAAGAGAGAGAGAGAGAGAGAGAGGGAAGGAAGGAAGGAAGGAAGGAAGGAAGGAAGGAAGGAAGGGAAAAGAGAAAGAAAGAAAGAAAGAAAGAAAGAAAGAAAGAAAGAAAGAAAGAAAGAAAGAAAGGAAAGGAAAGGAAAGGAAAGGAAAGGAAAGGAAAGGAAAGGAAAGGAAAGGAAAGGAAAGCTTCTGTAGTCAGTCTTTAGCAGTGCTCCAACATAGCCTCCTTGGCGGGATCACGGGTGTGCTTGGCAGCAGGTCGGTTATCCTTTCCATTTTTAAGAGCTTAAAAACGATGGCTGCTTGTCCTTTCCCTCCTTCGCCGCTGACAGACGCTGACACGTCCGTCCTTCTGGCCAGAAAAAGGCCGGCCATTGTCTCCCCCGCAGGGCATCTCTGCCAGGATGGCTCTGGACTGACCGGCTTTGAGAGCGCTTTGTCTCAGGGCACCCGTTCCGCTCCAGATCTGTTTTTTTGGGTTCTCGCTATTGAATCGCAATGGCTCGGCGCCTAGATGTTTACAAAGGTTTTGAAAACAAAACCAGGAAAAAGGGGCTATCCAAATGCATAATTAATTTTCTCCTTTCCCAATAAAGTTTAATTTTCCAAACCTCCCTTTGTTCGTGCAGAATTAAAGATTTATGCAGTTAAGTAATGCAAAATGAAGCCCAGGCAAAGGCTTAGAATTAGTCAACCCATAAATAACGGAAATGAAAGCAGCAGAGGAGGGGAGAGGGCGTGAAGTTGGCACCTCTCCTCTCACTCATTTTCTGAGTAGCTCTTTTTAGGCATAAACATCAGGAAGATCGAGGACTACAACAAAACCAGATTGCAGCTGAAGTCAGTCGCGCACTCACTCAGTTCAAGGTGAAGGTCTGGCCGCAGATGATTCCCATGAGGGAAAGGCCTATCCAGGACTTGAAAAGTAGGGAGGACCCACTCACTGACAGCTTGCGTTGACAGAGACATCACAATACGTGCTTTTGTTGTTGTGGGTCATGATTTCAGAACAAGTAAACAACCTCCTTCCTTCCTTCCTTCCTTCCTTCCTTCCTTCCTTCCTTCCTTCCTTCCTTCCTTCCTTCCTTCCTTCCTTCCTTCCTTCCTTCCTTCCTCATTCCCATCTCCCTCCCTCCCTCCCTCCTTCCTTCCTTCCTCTTTCCCATCTCCCTCCCTCCCTCCCTCCCTCCCTCCTTCCTTCCTTCCTTCCTTCCTTCCTTCCTTCCTTCCTTCCTTCCTTCCTTCCTTCCTTCCTCATTCCCATCTCCCTCCCTCCCTCCCTCCCTCCTTCCTTCCTTCCTTCCTTCCTTCCTTCCTTCCTTCCTTCCTTCCTCATTCCCATCTCCCTCCCTCCCTCCCTCCCTCCCTCCTTCCTTCCTTCCTCCCTCCTTCCTTCCTCTTTCCCATCTCCCTCCCTCCCTCCCTCCCTCCTTCCTTCCTTCCTTCCTTCCTCTTTCCCATCTCCCTCCCTCCCTCCCTCCCTCCCTCCCTCCCTCCTTCCTTCCTCCCTCCTTCCTTCCTCTTTCCCATCTCCCTCCCTCCCTCCCTCCCTCCCTCTCTCCCTCCTTCCTTCCTTCCTTCCTTCCTTCCTTCCTTCCTTCCTTCCTTCCTTCCTTCCTTCCTTCCTCATTCCCATCTCCCTCCCTCCCTCCCTCCTTCCTTCCTTCCTTCCTCCCTCCCTCCTTCCTTCCTTCCTCTTTCCCATCTCCCTCCCTCCCTCCCTCCCTCCCTCCCTCCCTCCTTCCTTCCTTCCTTCCTTCCTTCCTTCCTTCCTTCCTTCCTTCCTTCCTTCCTTCCTTCCTCCCTCCCTCCCTCCCTCCCTCCCTCCCTCCCTCCTTCTTCCACAAACTAAGTCAATAATTTGGCAAGACAAAGTAAAGAACAAGGCAGAAGGAACAATTTTTAAAAAGCCAAAATACCAGCTAAAGATTCCAGGGAGAAGAACCAGGGGAAAAGATGGCAAGAAATATTTCAAATCTGAGGTGTTTATTAATCTTCGTGTGGCTTTATTTCAGGTTGAAAGAGTCTAAATTTAGAAGATGTGTAAATGTTAAAAAAGCGCTGAATGTAATATCATTGCCCCTCGGAGCAAAGCGATGTTGGCATTTTCTACCTGTCCGGCTATTTATCTCTGTGACGTCTTTATCCGATATGTCCCCTTCTCAGCCTGAAGGGACTCTAGGAAGTTAAGCCCCCTGCTAGTGGGAAATCCACCCTTCTGATTATTTAAAGGCTAATGGTAGGAAACACAGAATCACGACAGGAGGAGGAAGATAGTCCTCCCAAATCCTAGAGCCAGCAACTCACAGCAGTTAGCGTAAAAGAGGAGCTCTGCTGAGGAGCAGGTGGGTCCATCCGAAAGAAGGAGAGCAGAAAACGCCATGGGAGCAAAAGCCTCACCGTCTGGACTCTCAGTGGCAGGAGTGTCTGTGGGGGTGTGAGGTGTCAAAAAAGTCACGGTGGTGGCCACAACCACCCAACTGAACTCACACTCCTTTTTTCACGGGTCACGCATAGCTCAGCTCCTTTTTACCTCGTAGATCAACCCAGTCCTCCAGGCCTTCTCCGTCCCTGCCCGTTCATCACCCCCCCGCCCCCACATTAGCAGGCTGAGTGGTGCCAGCTCTTTTATATGCAGACAATGTTGCAATCATGTCTATCTTCTGGGTGGGAATGAGAAGGGCCCTGACAGCTTTTCTGCTCCAAAGAAAAACGTGTAACATATTATTGTGGTAATTGCATGAAATTATCACAAAATTCAACAATGGCAAATGACCAGGAAGGCTACTGAGCAGGTGTGCACTCATAAATACCTTGGAGGGCTATCCTAGGCAACACTATCTTGGAGGGAGCATTTTTAAAATATCTGGCAAGGGTTGCTAGTGAAGGTCATCTCTAGATCCTCTTCCATGTCCAATTCTTTCAGAAACCTTGATGTCCTTGAAGCCATTCACTCTAAGTTTGTTAGCGCCATCTTTGCATTTTCAAGATGCATTAAAAATGGTGCACTTCATTTGGAGACAGGCTTGGATTCCGTGGATATAAGAGCTTGGTATCTTCTTTTTAACCCTGGACTAAAGTTATCTTTGTTCCTGGTGGGCTTGGCTCATTAAGGATCACTTTATGTCATTCTGGTTGGAAAAAGCTTTGAGCAAGCTTCACTCCCTTCTCTTAGACCCTTGATGGCTTTGGAAAGTAGCTCCTTAAACAGCATATTTGGGGCACTGATTTCAAATTAAATTCAAGCTGGCTCCCATCTTGCTGCATGGGGGCTCTTTTTAACGGGTGTGTGCCAGCCTCTTGCCTCTCACGGACCACAGACTTGGAATTTCACTGGCTCTTTGCTTTGGCCAGGCTGCACAGATGGGCTTCTGCTGTCCTGTTGGGGCTCTCTAAAATATTCCCCTATGTAGCATGTATGTCCTTGTGAGGATGGCTCAGGAGAGACCTTGAACCATGTGCCACTTTCATTGGTCTTTTTACAGGGAATCCTGAATGACTTTTATTCACCTTGCCCAGAAGATAGAAGTGCAGCATTTTTCATGCACCTTGGAACTGCAAGGATGCTGTGATGCATCATTCAGATCGATCTCTCTGGTTGCCCAAATCCGCACCTTCGTAGGCCCTATCCATCTTTCCTTGGGTCTGAACATTAATACTCATTTCTTTTCTTTTCAGCCCTACAAATTTTCATTTTTATCTGTTTTACTTTCCTATGGCCTTTCCTGGGGTCTGAAAATTTAGACTACTCCCCCATGGATAGGAAAAAATTGCCCAGCTGCCACCAGTAGCAAGGCAGAAGTTTTGTTCCTCCTTCCTCAACTCCACCTAGAATGTCCTTGAATGCCAGTTCCCCTTAAAAGGGGAGGTTGGAGTAAAATCTTGTTTTTGCATTGGTGGGTCAAGGCACGTAACACATGGCACATGGCACATGTGATGACATCGTGATATCCACATGGCTTCTACTCAGTGCCTGAGCTTGTGTCTGCCATTTGAGCCAGACACGGACTCCTTCACAGGTTCACTTCCTCCAGAAGCTCCAAGGGATCCAAAACAGCTGACCAATCACGCCCAACCCCTGACAGCAGCTCTGATTTTTTCTTGCCTCGCAGTTGCAGAGGCAGTCAGCCATCCATCCATTAATGCCCCGTGGAGGCCTGGTTCCTTGGCCAAGTGCTGACTGGCTGGTGAACTGAGTGCGAAGACTGAACAGCCTCGCTTCAAGACACAACGGCACCAAACGCATTAGGGCCTCATTACACAAATGACATCATTCTTGTCATTTGCGTGATGTAGACGACCTCACTTGCCCCACTCTACGCCTCTGGATGCTGGGCATTTTTGTTAATCCCCCCTTCTTGTGCAAATGCACGGGCATGCCCAGGGAGGAAAATGACCCCTCTGTGACAATGACACATTCATGACAAGATCATCACAAAAACGCTGGGATTCATATCCTTCCACATCAGGATGCAAGGACACGATAGTGGCATATGCGTGATGACGCTGTGGTGCAAAGGTTTTGTGTTCAGGTGGATGGTAGATGGATCAGGAGTGGATTAGAAGGTGAGGGGCTTGCTCAGGGGGGGGGTTGTCTAAGGATATGCTCAAAAGAGTCGGGAGGGAGCCATAACAGGGTGATTGAAGCGTCGCATGTTGACTTCTTTGACCACAGCCTTGGATGCTCCTGAGTTTCTTTCTCCCAAAGCCCCAGGCCAACTATTTGTTGTACAATTTTGTGCATGTGTATGGGGGACGGGGTGGAAGACCGTTGCATTTTCCTTTCAGTTATGTTGTTTTCAATCTGTTTTATTCTGCTCATTCTGGCCTGCCCTACCTGAAATTTCCTTCGAGCCACAAAATACTGCATTCTCCTTATGACCTTGACAGCCGCACGATAGGTTTCTGTTAGCCTAGGGAAGAATAAAAAATGCGCACACTTTAAAAAAATGTAAATGAAAACATTCCCCCCACCTTCCCCAAACAAATATATATATCGCCTGTCTATCTCTTTATATTTTATTCCTTTGGAATCATTTTCGGGCAGCGTTTCCCAATTTCTGCTAGCGGAGTCCTGCAAGTGGAGACCCAGGGCAGCTTTTGCTCATACTGAAGACGTGTTAGGGTGGGAAGCAGAAGGCAGTCTGCTCAGAGGGATTCATGGCCATGTCTTAGCACGAGCTGCTGTCCTAAGCCCATCGCTCCCTCTAAAGTAGCCAAGGACCGAGTTCCCCAGCCCGTGGGCTTGCTGAAGAGCCCCTCCTGTGGATCAGTGCTTGCAACTCAAAGCGGCCCTCCCTTCTGAGTAAGCCAAGCCTTTTCATGACCTCTGGCATGCCCTGGAAAGTGGGAGAGATCACCATGAACACAAACTATAGGAAGTGCTTGCATCCTGACCGCCTTTGCAATGGACGTGTCTCTGAAGATTCACCAACTCTGAACAGAAATAAGTCAATACCTGGAGAAGTGTTGGGACACCTAAGAAGAAAATATCTTCTGCTGGACTTTATTTCGTCTTGAAGGTTGCTGAATTTCTAAGCTATGAAGTAGTTTGTTTGGTTAGGATTGAATACCCTGTGTGAATCCTGACACTGTGTTTTGTAAACCATGATTTAAGGCAGTGGCTGGCAATCTTTTCATGCAGTAAAGGTAAAGTCTCTCTTGAATCACCCTCAACTCTTGGCGATTCTGTAGGGCAAACAGTGCCATCCTGTCCATACAATCCTTTTCCAAACCCCAAATGAAGCAAAACCTTGGCCTCAACTCTTCTGTGAATGATTCTCCAATTCTCATAATCTCAGAGGAATGATTGCTTCTGAAAGTGTTCCTGATCCAGGCATGATTAGGAGGGGGGGAAAAGTATAAATCTAGAACAGAGTGGCTCAGCACCTTTTTGTAGGACTGTGATTCACAGGACATTCATACCTTAGTTAGAGATGAGCCCTCCTTGGGCTCAGAGGAGGCTGACTGGAACGAGGCAAGATCAAACCAAAGAAGCAGATGTCTCATGGGGGTTTGCTCTGGGCTCTTTTGGGCTTGAACTCAATGTGTTTCTCTCAGAAGACAGTTTGGAAATTGTTGCCATGCAACAAAGGTGGGTGATCACAACTCTTGGCTTTGCATGTTATCCTCTAACCACCATTTTGGCCTTTAGAGCCCCCCTGAAGCATTGCTGAAAATGATTGCCCAAAGAAGGCCATTTTGAGGTAGAACACACACATAGTGTAAGCCATAACATAGGTTTGTTGTTTATTTGTTCAGTTGCTCCTGTAGAGGAACATGGAGCTGTTGAAGAAGGAATTCAACAGCTGTTATTTAAACATCAGCTTAGCCCAGACTGACAGGAAGGGTGAGGAGAAACCTCACGATTTCCCCTGCCTTGATTCTCTTTAGTATAAGAGGGAGAGAATCTGTCAGGCTTTCAGGATTCTGTTACAGCCTATAACAGTGTTGTCCAAACTTGGCCACTTTAAGATGAATGGACTTCAAGTCCCAGAATTCCCCAGCCAGCATGGCTGGCTGGGGAATTCTGGGACTTGAAGTCCACTCATCTTAAAGTGGCCAAGTTTGGACAACACTGGCCTATAACAATAACGTTCCAGCAGTTCATGTAGTTCCTGACCTGGCCCAGCTTGAAGGGTGATGGTTCCCAGTTCTTCATGAACCCACGGGCACAATTTTACCAGGTTTAAATTGGTTTAACCCAGCTTAAAAACAAAGGAAACCCTGCTGTGCCTTCGAATTGAAGCAGAAAACTGAATCTCAGCCTGCTCCCCATGACATGGCCTGTCTCCTTTGCATCGTCACCCTGCTTGTTGTACCTCCAAAAATGTTAAGGTGCCCTCTGCCAGCTACCACGAGGTTCCCTCCTTGCTTGAGAGTAAAGGGACACTGTCCTATGGATTCACCATAGGAGTATTTTCAACTTGCCCGGATCATGCCTATAAATATTAGCCAGTGTAATTAAAGGGTCAGTTTCGAAGACTGTGTGCAAACTTCCCCCAAATACTTGTTCAAACAAATACATTTATAGCAAAATATATTCCTATGTAGACTAGAGAACAAGGTTCTCATTTATGTCTTCCCAAAAATGTGCAGCAGGGAAATGAAGTTTATACTGATTTAAAAGAGATAAAACTTTCACCTTGAGCTGATGAATCCAAATTAGCAGAACTCTTTCCACTTGCATAAATATTGTGGCTGAAGCCTACAGTGTAGACAAGTGAAAGACAGTTTCTATCTTCATAGCATTAAATATTTGGAACAGGGCAGCATTTGTCGTTGGGGTAAAGTCAGTTCTGTAACCAAAGTTATACACCCATTTAAATTATAATCAATAGTCACATGTTTAGGGAGATAGTACCACCTACCCATTGAAATTGCAAACCAGTGCACGTTACTCATTTCTAAAGATTTCTACTCATTAAAGACAAAACCATGAGCAGTATAGAGGATACTTAAAATAGCTTTCTTTAACCATTCTCTCTACTTAATCAGTTTAATAACTTTTCATCCACTCTGTTTATCTTGGTAGAATATGCATGCATGTACAAAAGAGGCAGAGCTTTGATTATGCAGTCATGGGCACAATTTTGTTTTATTTATTTGAATTTGTTAGCCGCCCAACTTTCTGACTTTTTTGACCCCTTCCCCTATGGTCACTGCTGCTATAAACTACAATTTACCATCCACTGTACATCACCATTTTCTGTTCAATCTGTACACTCAACTTGGTGTGTATTTAACACAATGCAGCTGAAGTGCATAGGCAGAATCCTATAATCTTTGGGGAGGAATATTCAAGTTCTGCAAAAAGACCTCCATCTTTGATCCAAATACACAATGCCATTTTTGGACCATGTAGAGTTGTGCTTTGAAGGAACTCTACTTAGACCAATCCTTCTCTGGAGTCTGTGAATCAGCCTCACAGCTTCAGCTGAATTGGTCAGCCTAGGTGGCATCAACTAACTGATCATGGCTGACCTTGGAAAAGTAAACAGAGTTGGACCAGGTTAGTACATGGAGCGGAAACCACAATGCATTCTTTCTGTAAGCTAGACTGGAAGGAGAAAGAAACATCGCGGAAGAAGACAGAGGAAGACGTTCATATTGTTTCCAAAGTAACAGAACAGGTATGGTTCCATGAAGTCCTCAAGAGTCAACCTTGACTTGAGGAAGTTTTACTGTTGAATCTGATGTACTCCTTTATAAGAATCAGGAAGTATCAACTAAGTTTCTCTGACTCCTTCCTTAACTTTTGTGTAAGACATTGTCACTGTGGTAGCTGGCTTTCCTATAGTTCCAAGGACAGGTGACACTGAACAGTAGAACTCCCACTCAACATCCACCAGGCCATCAACCTCCAAACCACCAACATCTAGTCATTCCCCTGGCTTCTGTGTTTTGACTGTAATTTATGCTCAAAACACCTTTTTTGTTTAATACTTCAGTTTCATACTGATCATGATTCTGTCATTTCTGTGCTCTGTCAGGCCACCTCTAAATCACAGTACTTTTTCAGACCTCTTTACATCTTGGGAACTGGCTAGAACATGAATGTACTTTTCAGTAAGTTCACAGGCTGATAATACGCTTACCAAAATCCCCTCAACTGAAACCCTATTCAAATGTTCAGCAAGTGACCTGGGATTTGACTAGCTCCTCCAACAAAAGCATGGGCTTGAAGGGAGAGGACTTTGGGGTGTAGGGCTCAAGGTCTCTGTGTGTGGTCTCTGTCCAGTTTCTTGATCATCTCCAGATGCCAGTTGGGTAAAGATGTTTTTATGGCACCTGAATGGTCACTGTCAGCCAGCATTAACTCTAGCCATTCTCAGTATTCTCTGAGATCTCCACCCTGAAGACTTTTCCTTTTCTAAATACTTTTGTACTCATGCAATCTTTGGGATTATTCCAAGTCTACTGATACCTCCCCCCTGGAGCGTGAACAGTGCCATTGTGGATACAAAACAATGAGTTTATTATTCCTGTATCAAATGAGGCAAGGAGAACCAGATGAGTGGAATTTCCAGAAAGATCCTAAATTCATGTCACCCAAGAAACAACCAGAAGGAAGGATTAAAAAAAGAAAGTAACCTGCCTTAGTTTACAAGGAGGAAGTGATATGACCCAAACTATATTTATCAAGCCTCTGAGTCCATATGCTTTTTTCTGCTGAACTCCCTCCCTGTTTTCCATTTAATGCCCTTCTTCTCAAGCTTACCACCAGTTCCCCAACCAGCCAATTCAAATAGTGGTGACTGGCTTTGGTCTAGCATCTAGACTTCTGATTCCTGCCCCTTTTCTTCAGAAAGTGGGTCTTAACTACAGGTCAATCTAGGCCACTACAACTGTAGGTCATGGCCTCCTGTCCATTTCAACCCAGCTTTTAAGGCATCTATCTGGCTGGACATCAAGAAGTAATAAATGGCCCTGCCTTTCTACTTTCACATTAACTCATCTGTTAACCCAGGGAGGCCCACTGGGACCCAGAGCAGAGTTGCAGAGGTCTTCTGAAAATGTTGGCTATGGCTCTCAGACTCCTCCTATATGTGTCTGTGGAACTGCAGTTTTTAAGGTTACAGAGAGGGAAAAGGGTTAAGTAGAAGTATTGAATTGTATTTTTTTTAACCCAGGAGCGACAGTTTCTCTCTCTCTCTCTCTCTCTCAGTTCTATTCCTATTTTTTCTTTCTTATTGGTTTATTATTTATTCCTTATTGTATTCTGTACATATGATATAATGTTCTAATATATTTCAGTTGTGCTCATTCATTGCTTTAAATGCTGATTTTTTACTGTATACTTCATACATTTTAAAATAAGAAACAGTGAATAAGCATTTGAAATAAGTAAATACTTGAACTCATAACATTGTCTTCGCCCAACCTTCTTTCTCACAGGAGGTCAAAAGCCAGTTACGGCTGCAAAACACAGGCGCTCATCATACCTTAAAGATGAAAAAGTGTTTGTGGGCTAGTAACTTTTGTGCAAAAGTGCACAAAATATGGCAAACGTTATAATACAAACACAACCAGCCCAAATGATTAAAATTAATAAGAGATCACACTGCTTTCAGGAGAGAACAAGGTATCAAAGCTATTTCAGTTGAGAAACGGAACAAGAAATTTCAAGCTGCTGTTAAATATATTCAAAATATGGATCCAGAGTAGACCACCTCTGTGTTGCAAAGCTCCAAATGGCCACTAGGTGGCAGCAACAGGGCACAAGAAAGTCTAACCTCTGCTGCCACCTAGTGGCTGTCTGAATAAGTCTATTTTGAGAGCATTTGGTTTGGTTACTTTTTTTTTAATCTTTCAGGAAAGTAATCAAAGCAGGCGTATATTGCTTCTCACTCTTAACAATTCATGATAAGTGATTTATATTTTTAGCTCGCAGAAACTTGTTTGTAACAATGATCCCTCAGAGATAAAAATTTTCACATTGTAGTAAGCATTAAAGCAGTTCGTTTTGTGTTGGGCTAGAATGCTCTCATAACTTAAATATGTTTTAAAAAATTAAATATTTAAATTAAAAAAAAAGTTGTTGAAGCAGCCAGGTTCCAGTAACTGCACACACCAGGCATTAGTTTTGGCCTCATTGGACACTGGGATTGATCTTCTGTCAATGGCCCCAGGATGTGTCTTCTGCGGGTGGTGAGAGTTCAGGATGGTGAGGAACCTCTAGCCGTAACGTTGGCCATCTTCTTGTGGGGCTGCCATGCTATTTCTGCCTTGGGTATGCTTTCAGAATTGCAGATTTCAGCAGAGCTGTGGACAGGAGAGAGTAATGCAAGCGGCCATATGGAATGCACCTTATCTGGCTGGTTACGTGATTTATCTATTTCAAGAGGCAGCAGACAAAACTCCCGATCAAAATAGCTACAGAGCAGAGGAAATGAGGTCTGGAATTCTGGAGAGACACTTGAAGAATCCCATGAGGATGCTGGTGCCCCCTTGCTCTCTGTGTTGAAGGCTAAAACCTTTGACCTTCCTCCTCCTCCTCCTCCTCCTCCTCTTCCTCCTCCTTCTTGGATTCATGTTATGAAGTTATCTGCTTCCTTGGGTTTTCAGTCTATAACTTGCTGTCCAATCATTTCCCTGCTTATTTTCAGTAAGTGGGAGGTGCAGATTAACAACCAGGTCTGGACTTCTCCCAACTGTATTGAGAGATGTTCGTCTTTGTGACTATGGACACTTCCACACAGCCCCTTTAGCCCACAGCCAAAGGCTTCTCAAACCATCAGAGCATTTGCAACAGTCCACAAGTCCACATTCCAAGTGATTCCTCCTTTACAAATTTGTTTTACACATGAGTGTGAGTAAGAGAAAAGAAAATGAATTTGGCTGCAAGAGAGCCTGGAGCTCAGAACAAGGAGACTCTATTGGACTTGAGCATCATAAATCACCAGAGGTTTGTGGATGGGACTGTATTTCCCTGAAATAAGCTGGTACGCAGTCTGGTTCTTCTGGCCACCTGCTTAGAGTAGCAGGGAGAGGCCATGGCCAGGGCAGTCTTCAACCTTCAGTTGATCTACCAGTTGTACTGTTTCCTGGACCAGGCAGCTTACGTTCTTGTCATTTCTCAGTTAGACTACTGTAGTTCACTTTGCTTGGAGATGCCCTTCAGGAAGACTTAGAAACAGCAGCTGGCACAGAACAGAGGGCAATGACCAGTTCAGCAGAATAGCACTATCACTTGGGCCCTTTTCTCCAATTCAAATATTCCTTCCCTCGAGTTGAACGGTGGGCACCTGCTCCTTAAGAGACCAAGGGGGTTGAGTCCAGGAGATGACCTTGTCATGGGTAGTCCCCCTTACGCGGTAAAATACCCAAGTCATTCTGATACCTTCTACATATGAACTCTGCTTTCCATTCAAAGAGACTCTGCCTCTCTGGATGTTGCCAGCAAGATGAGATTCCAGCTGATCGATCCCCATCCCTGAACATGGTTTAATCGTGGCTAACTCTTGAACAACACTAAATAAGGGTAGAGAGGGGTCATATTATTATTTTTAACCTACCTCAATCTTAGAATTTTAGCTCTGCCTTAGTTTTAATCAAATAACACTCTATTTCTTCGTTCCAGAAACACGGCTTACCCTGGTAATAGTGATAGTATTATTCTGTATCGTTCCTGTAGCCTGCGTTTTATATTCGGCCCTCCAGTTTTACTTTTAAATAGTAATTGTTTTGTTCTATGCTGGTCTTTGACTAAAATAAACGTTGACTGACTGATGCTGGTAGTCTCCTCTCTGTGGAACAAATTGCCGCTGATGAGCCCCTGTTCTCCTATTCTTTAGGAAAAGGGTAGAAACGCTTATCTTCTGCAGAGCTTTGGGCCCTGAAATGTTTTCATTTATATTTGTTACGTGTTGCTTTAATGTTTTAATATTATAAGCTGCCTAGTCAACAAGTAGGCAAATATCGGGGGCATCCAGGTAAAAAAAATCAAGATGGTGGCTATGCCGCATGACCAAAGCCATTTCTCATACGTATCATACGACAGGTATAAAAGGAGTGCGGCTTTGTTCACAAAGTCACTGCTACCATTTTGATTTTTTTCACCACCTCCCACAAATGCCACCTCCCCTGAGGCATACAAATTAACAAAACAAATACACAAATATTCTTCTTTCTGTAGCTATGTGCTTGGACAAGAAACACCTTCTGTCACTCTGCTTGGTTTCTGTTTGAGATGCTCCTCTTTGGAATCAAATTTCACCAAAGGAGGAGGAACTGAAATGCTAAACTAATTCTGGGTGACTAATTGCTCCCGTGACTTTTGATGCCTGGGCCCCTTCAGCCAGCAACAGAAAGCTGATGATGATGCTCAGCCTCCTTCTTCAGGGTGAGGCCCTTCAAGACTGAGAGTTGTCTCCTCGTGAGAAGGCTTTGCCTCGGTTGTCATCAGCCAAAGCTCAGCAGAACTCACATCTTCCCAGCCTGTGGAGGTTGGAGATGGCATTGAGTCCAGACACTCTTCCAAAGGGAGTAGGGTTGATCCTGCTTACCCACTTAAGATTTCCAATTTGTTTCTATTGACCTTCAAGGGAATTTACCAGTAAGAATTAGCTGGGACTCTCCAACTTGTTCCTTTTGCCACCAGTTTCTTTGCCTATTGCCCAATATGACTGCTGTCCAGTCAGGTTTGTCCACCCAGATCTGATACTGCTGACCTCAAGTAGATATAAAACGGTCACTTGTGTACTTCCAAACTGCTTTAATTTAGGGTTGGGTTAGAAGTCCCATTATTATGTACAGGACAAGAGGGAGCTAGTATTTCTTTGAAATATCTCAGCAGCCTTGGCTGAAAAGAACATTTTTTGTCTTCTGTTTTCTCTTGTTTTGGAGACAAAGCACACAACCAGGGACCCACAACAAATACTGCATAGTTTAGTTTTAATGCTGCATGAAACTTGCTTTCTTTCTCAACAAGTATCTGAAATTAGAAGCTGGGTAATTCTTGCTGGGTTGGGAATTAAAGCAAGGGGAGGTGAGAGCAGTCATGTAAGCGATTGTGTGACTGAAAAATAAGATTTTTACATTTTTATAGTGTGTGATAAATGAGTTGTTAAAAAAGAAGTCGAAATTTTGTTTTGTTTGGCAGGAGTAGGCGTGCTGAAGAAGTAAATTTCCTCTGACCCTGATTTAGCCCTATGCCACATGTTCCTCTCCATTGTTAGTTTAACCCAGTGTTTCTCAACCTTGACAACTCTAAGATGTGTGGACTTCAACTCCCAGAATTCCCCAGCCAGCCATGCTGGCTGGGGAATTCTGGGAGTTGAAGTCCACACATCTTAGAGTTCCTAAGGATGAGAAACACTGGTTTAGTCACTGCAGGATTCCTTAATAGCCAAAGTCTTGTGTGTTCTCTGTCTTGACTCTGCTATAGGAACAGTGATTTAGGGAATAATTGAATAATTCTACACCCTCCTCCTTTTTTCCTTTCATTTTATCTCATGGCTTGGAGAAGCCCACCAACAGTTCAGGGGGAAAAAAAAAAGAATGAAAAGCTTCTCTTACTGGGCACAACCTGGACACACCCACAACACCCACCCACAGAGCTTTTGCATCAGGGTTACTCACTCCTTAGTACCACCAAGCTTCAATAAAGCACCAGCTGTGTTTCCAGCAAGAGATAAGAATGACTACAATAGCCCTAAAATCCTTGGATTAGCCAGGTAAAAAATGAATGGTTTTGCCAGGTAAAAACGAGGCTGGAGGTCACGTAAGCAGTCCTTGGGGCTCTCTGAGCTTGGTTGTTTGCTTGCAGACATTTCATCACCCAACTAGGTAACATCATCAGTAGGAGCTAGTGTGGGGTTTTCTCCCTGTTATGTACAGTAGCTTGCCCTGCCAGAGTTGGTGGGGGTCTGGTTTTCTCCTTGGTGGTTCCTTGATTGGGGTATTGTTTTCTGCTTGGTTGTTTGTCTGGTGTTCATCCCTGCTTATCTGGGTGTTGATTGCTGGTGAAGAGGTGTTCTGGTCTTTTTGTTTCCTTCTTAGCTTTTTTTTTTAAAAAAAAATCTGAAGTCACTAACCAAGCTTACAGCTTCTGTTTCCTTTCACAAAGGTGGGAGAAGAAGTCAGCACCGAGAACAAAGGGATTTCTGGGAACACAGAAAGGAGTTTGGGTTTGTTTATTTATTTATTTATTTTATTTATTAACGGTCCAAGACCAAGTCATGATGTTTAAAATACAGCACACCGTTTGTGGAAAGCACAATTATCACGGCAGAAGAAAGTTTGAGTCCAACTCTCAGTACGCGTATCTTAATACTAGGATGACTTGTTCAACTTTCTACAATTCACGTGTGATTCGGAGTGGGTGAAAGCTCCTTAAAACCACAGTATCATTAACTGAGTAAAAAGATTTGAAAGTGTTTTCCTAGTCCTTAACAATTCTCTTCCTTGAGTACCCCAGCTGCTTCGCTTGTGCTCTCTAAAGTCAAGCCCTTTTCTGTGATCTCAATTCATTCTTTTGCCTAATCAGTCACTTCTGGCCTTTTTAGAAGTGGGGTGAAACCTGTTTGAGAAACTTGAGTGAGCACTGTGGTCTCTGAAGAAAGCTTACGATTGTTTCTTTCGTGAACCTCTGCTAGCTAATTAATGCTTTGACCATAATTTAGTTGACCCACAAATGGAAAGTTGCACTGGGGAAGCTGCTGGTACTGGGACAGGGATGTTAGCAAGGTGTGGCCAAAAATGTCAAGGTGGTAGCCATGATGGCATGATCCAAGCTCTGCCTGATTGTACCGTTGCAGCCTCCACCTTGATGTTTTTAACCACATCCCTGGAGCAGGATGGTAAATTTCCTGAATTCAAAAATCTTCACTGGTGAAACAGCAACATTTAAGCTGTTGGTGCTGGATGGGTGTAAAGTTCTGAGGGTTTTTGAGCTCGATTGTTATGTTATGAATTGTTCTTGTTTATTTTTATTCATTCTGAACAATTTTTCACCATGGATGCTGGTTTCATTTATCACAGATGTTTTTAATGTTAAGTGTATCTTTTTACCCAAATGAGTATCCCCAATATATGCTAAGAAAATGTACTATTGATTTATTTCACCATATGGTACTGTAGATTTAACATAGGTTTTCTTTTGTAACCTTCCTGTTTAATTCTGATTTTTATGAACTTTTCTAGCCAAGAGTGACAATGATAGTGGCCTGGGCCACACTGTGACAAAGTTCAGTTTGGGAGGTCACAGCACTGAAGATAAAAGAAAATCCATCATGGATTTTTGTACGTTTGTATTGGAAAATAGGAGATTAAATGGCAGGTATCATATTATTTTAATTTCTCATAGGCCATATTCATTCTATAATACCTTCTCTGGGAAAAGCTACTCCCAAGTCAAAGGAACATGAATGCATAAATCTGCCATAGGTTCACAACACCTTAAGCTTTAAAGATCCCTCTTCAGCTGCTCTTGATTCTACACATCTACAAAGGAAATCTGCACATGTGCAAAACTGGAATAAAAAAGAAGCAGCAAATAAAAGAGAAGAGGAAAAGAAATAAAATAGTGATGTCCTGGTATATGGTTGAACTATTTCCATTCTACCATTTCTTCATAGGCTTCAGAGCACCTAAGAGGTGAACTGAGTGAGTCCTCAAATCAGCTAATAAATCGGAGCAAAGCAAATGCCAATCAATTAAGCTCAACCAGTCACATCAGCCAGAATCAGGCAGACCTTGAACAATACCCATATAAGGCATTATGTATGATGCTTAACTGTGCAAAAGCAGAGGGAAAGAGAAAGAATGCCTTTGTAATTTTTTTTTTAAAGAGGAAGTTCCACATTCATTCATTCAAAATATTTTAGAAAGGCAGCCCGGAGAAGACTTAGAATGAAGAATTATGAGAAGATAGTTGGTGTCCCCTTTCTAAGATTTGTCTTTACTACAGTAGTGATTTGAGGCCCAGGTCAAATACTTCTCCCTCATGTGTATTTCCGGAATGGTTTTTATAATGAGTTTTTGAAGGATCCAAATGCAAAGGAATGGGGGCAAACCCCCCAAGATTATGCAAACATGTCTAACGTGTTATCTTCATAGACAAGAATGAGCTGTGAACTCAAGTGACCCTTCTATTTTATTCTCTTGTCAGGAGAGGGTCTGTATGCAGTTTCAATTTCCGATCTTCCTTAGAGCTCAACCTGATGCAGAAGAAACAAGAAGATTAAGAAAGAAATTGGAAAATGAAAAACCTCTCAAAGCAGGGTCTTTGGAGACCGCTGTTACAGCATAATTACAGGCATCAGATGGTTCCATCAGCTCTTGCAGACACAGGATCTTCTAATGAGCATGAAAGAGCATCAGGAAACTGTTAAACTATCCTGATTATTAACAGTAGAACCCTCAAATTTTGAAACAGGACCAGGAATTTTTTTTTTTATTAAGAAAAAAACCCAAAGTGCCTACAGTTCAAAGGCTTTTACATTTTTTTGTTTTAAAGGTAAGCATATTTTTAACCGGTGTACTAGCAATCATATTTCAAAATTCTGGATTTTGCTGGACATTTCCATTAAAAACAAAAACAACAGACAAAACAATAGACAAAACTCTAGCTTCAGAAGAAAGGTATTTCAACTACAACTTTGGAAATAGACATTTATCCTCACACTTCGACAAATAGGCCAATATGCTATTTTTGGTATATCTTTAGAGTATCACTGAATTGGGGAGGGGGGTGGTTACCCAACTAATTTATCTACAGTATTTTCACAAATTTGCATTGATCACCAAAGTGCTTAGGAGGGCTTTTTCATTACTTGTTTGTTTTCCTGTAAGTAAGAAATTCAAAGAAACCAGATAGAAGGAGAGTCATTAGCAACCCCCCTAATAAAGGAACTTTCCTCTCATCTTAATTACTTGGATTTGGAAGTTTAATCAGATGCAGCCTGAGCTTGCATTGATAAAGATAATTATTCTTTAATATAGCCAGGATGTTCTTTTCTCTCTCTCTCAAATGTGACTGCACCCACAAAGGTGCCCATTCTGTGTGTGGAGTCCCTTGTGGTGGAACCTCTGAGACCTCCTCCAAGGCCAAAGGTGGGAAGGTATCCATGTGTTCAAAAGGGTTAGAGATCCAGCTTCTAATCCATTGGGGTCCATTGCGATTGGCAGTGGCTTTCCACAAATCTCTCCTCATGTCTGAAATCCTTGAAGTGCAGAGGCCAGGAACTGAACCTGGATGTTCTGCATGTAAAGAATATGCTCTATGTACCCCTCACCCCACCAACCGCAACCATGGTGAATATTTGCAGTCGTGCATGCTACATAAAGTAAGAATTCAATTAGCCAGTTTGACTTCACTATCTTACTGCATGGATATCTCTGAGACTTTGGGGTAGGAGTAAATAACAGAATAGCTAGGAAGGGAGAGGAAATGATTGAATTCTATTCCTAACAGCTGCCATCCTCTGCACGTTCAGCTGAGAAGTGCCTTGACCCCCAAGAGACTTATTCCCAAGAGAATTGTGCTATGGCACCTTGCAATGCTCTGCCCCAACTAAAGCATCGCAGAAGAGTTTGATCTATCAAAGGAAGGCTCAAAAAGAGTGCAGCCAAGCGATACATGTCTCGCTATCTGTGGCCGCGTGCACAGGCTTAAGGGCTCCGACGCCCGTGGTCTCCACTTTCCCGTTGCCTGCTGAGTTGTGCCTGACAGATCCCACCCCCCGTACATCTGCGTAGGGGAAAGAACAATGCAAGATAAAGGAAGGGAAGTGGGACAGCAGAGCAGACCGCGGTAAATTGCACGCTGCTTGTTTGAAGTCTCGGTCTCAGCTCCTGGTGGAGCAAAATAGAGTGTTTATGGTCTTGAAAGCTAAATTGGTAGAAATGTAGAATGAACTTGGCTTTTTTTTTTTTTTAATCTTGAAGAATAATGATTTCAACGTTAGCTTGTTTCTCTGAATGTGCTGTGTGTTTCAGCTTTATAGATGGTCAGTTTATAGGTCATTTACAACAAGAAGCACTATGCAGTTTCTGGAGTATGCTCAAGGTCAATCAAAGCAACGTTTCCAAACTCTGACAGTGGAATCTGCCTTTTTCCTACACTGAAATTAAAACTGGTGGCACTTTGAGCTTCCTCTTAAAAATATTACTTTTGGAACAAGTAATAGTAAACACACCACCCCCAATGACAGACACAACTATCGGCATTATAAGGCAAACATGAGGTTGAGAACTGTATTTTTCTTCCTCTCACGCGCTGTTGCGCTTTTAGTAGCAATGCATAAGAAGGGTTCCTGTGACTGCGACAAACGTGTCCGTTCTGTTTCGAAAAGGCTCGTTGCAAATCTTTTCTCCAAACTTAAAATTCCTGAGGATAATTCTAAGAAGCACCATGGAATATGTTCAGTATTTCAAATTAAGTGGTTGCCTTATCCTCCTTCGGTTACTCGTTTCCATACAATGCATAAGAAGAAACAGGGCAGCGCCCTTCCTGCTGATCCTCCTGCTGTCCCTGACTTAGAACTGTGGAAGATCTGAGCTCCTGAGCTGCTCCCTTGGACACATGAGTCAGATTTTCCCTCTGCAGACATGAACAAAAGCACCCACCACTCAGGCAGGACAGGGGATGTGAAATATGGACACGGCCAGCTCCATCTTCTCTCCAAATATGGGCCATCCTCATAAAACTCGACCACATTAAGCACATTTAAATACAGAGACTACAATGTCCTCCCCAAGACCATATCATTAGTCATAACATAACTCCACTCTCAGGAAACCACAGCCTGTCCCAAGCCCAGATAAAGGAGGAGGGTCAATCCCCTACCAAGGGATGGCAAAACCAGGGGTGTATCAGTGGTCAATGGACAAACCAGGTACAGAAATGATGCAATATTCAGGGTAATTGATGCACCAGCCCTAGCACATAACCATGGTCAGATGTTGGTGGAGACCCTGCAACTGACTAAAGAATCAACCACTGAACAAAATATAAATTCATGACATCCAAATTGGACATCCAAATAGCGACTTGGAATGTACACACTGGACACCATGACGGTCCAAAGGAAATCACCCCCTGGGAATGAACCCCCCATAGAATGTCAATAGTGGCTTTATTTGAACCGAGATTAACTCAATCTGGGGCCAAACCATTCAAGCAATGAAGAAATAACTTTGCTTTATCCTAGTGGTGAAAAACAGAGAAAGGGCTTTAACTTTGCTCTTAGACAGTACAGCATTCTTGAGACGTATATGTTGGCTATAAATATAATTTCATTTTCTCTTAACAGGACTTCTTCAATATAGAAACTGTTATTGAATTTAATAGCTGCCTTGGAGTGTTCTCTGTACTGATCACAACAAGCAATGGTATTTAGCATCTGATACCATTGCAGTATCTAGATCAATATTTCTCAACCTTGGCAACTTTAAGCTGTGTGGACTTCAACTCCCAGAATTCCCCAGCCAGCCATGCTGGCTGGGGAATTCTGGGAGTTGAAGTCCACACAGCTTAAAGTTGCCTAGGTTGAGAAACACTGATCTAGATAATTGTGTATTGCAATGGGTGTAGTACTTTTATAACTGATGGAGAGTCCTTTATCAAAGCTGTGAAAATATGCAAGCAATTATTCCGAGAGAAGTGTTCCAAACATAAACTCAAATTCCAAAGTTGAAGTTAAAGCCTAGATAGGAAACTGTATGAATATTCCTAGTCACAGTCAGAATAAAAAATCAAGAGAAAGAAATGGAAGGAGGGGATTGATGCTTTCAGCACTCATTAGGTGGGGGAAAGTGGTGTCCCATGCATCACGACAACATCACACAATTGATGAGTGTTACTTTGGATAGGTTAGTTGAAGTTTATTGTGATCATGGACCAGCGCTGAGCATTATGTAATGTTGAGAAAGTACAGTGGAATATGCGAGCCATTGATCTTCTGAAAGTATTTAAAATATTTTCAACCCGGGAGAACACTTTTTGCTTTCCTGCAGCATTTTTCTGGTCATCCGATTGCCCAGGATCCTCACAATTATTTTTCTGTAGGCACAAAGAAGTTGGGTCCAGACCACATCTTCCATTGACTTGATTGCTATCAATAAGAGTTCCTTCATAACACTGAGGTAGAAAATTGCTATGTCTTTGGATCAAAAGTCTAACTTTTTAAACATTTACAATGTTTTTTTAAGCGAACACTTAATTGGGTTTAACATTGAATAGGCTCTTAGTAAGAAGTAATTACTGCCACTGTTGGAATGTGTAGTCTTGGCTGATTCCCTGGGATGATTTTATAATGTTTATTTCTTTTTCTGTGTGTCTGAAAGAGCAGCACAGGGAAATTACTGTAGTCTTCACCAGTTAAGCAGTCAGTTTTGCAAAACTGTATTAGCAAATCCGAAGGCTGCTGCTGATAAAAGGCTGAGACTAAAATAAAATCTTATTAAACTATGCTCATGCCAGTTGCAACTTGAACAGGCAAAGGCTGTAGGACTGAAGAGATGTGCCTTTAGGTCAGTCCTGGAGCATGTTCTCAAAAAATAAAATGATTTTTTGTACCGTTCCAAAGGAAGAAATAGTTAAAGATCAAACTTTTTTCTTCTAAACTAGAGAATCATTTTTTTAAAAGACACAATTAAATCATAGTCACCTCTCCATATGGGCCCAGCTCTATTGTGACATTGGACAGTGATGAAGGCAGTAACTGATCCAGTTAAACTATTCAGAGCAAAGGTTGAGGAATTCTGGGAGTTGAAGTCCACCCATCTTAAAGCTGCCAAGGTGGAGAAACTCTGCTATAAGGCAACATCTGCATTAGAATCAATTCAGTAGAAATTTGTGAGGTCCATGAGGGCTGAATGAGACTCTGCTAGTTGAAATACTGGCTGAAATAAGTGTTGGGGCTGAGTGTCCAGCCCACCTTACCCTGGCTGATAAATTATCCTCTTCTTGGAAGAAATAACTAACTTATTTGGCTCACTGCAGAATTTCGACCCACTGGGGACAGGCCAAGTTTTGAAAAACCCACTGCTGAAATGAAGCAGAAGGTCTTCAGACAGCTTTACAAAACGACAGAGTGGAAACATCATTTCACCTTGATAGGACCTTGTTGCACTCTGTAAGCCATGCTCAAGCTGGTCCCAGTCAGATTTTCCTCTTAAGTGAAAAAGCTGAGATATTTTGTGCCGTAGCAAGCAAAATAAATAAATAAATAAATAAAAAATCAGGAGGGGAATGGAGCAACTTCTGACTAACAATTTTTTTTAAAGGCATAGGCTTTGGTGAGCCTTTTAATAAAGTTAATTGTTATTAACTATCACAACAACGATCATACTTCCTAACATGGCTCTCTTCCTCCAAAGTCTTACACTGGATTATGAAACTCTTTTTATTTCTTCCTTTTCACCCTATCTCTTTTTTCTCTTTGCCTCCTCTCTCCATTTTTTAAATTACTGCTCTTTGCTTCAGCAGTCTATATAAATTCCATTCTTTTTTGGTCTGTGACTGTAAACTTAGTAAATAAAAATAAAACAAAATAAAAATCAGACTTAAAGTACATAAAGCAATAACAAAATCCTTAAAATGATTCTCTTTTCCCCATTAAAATTATATCCTTTGCCATCTAGCATAAAACATCTCAGTCCAAATTATTCCAGTTCCTCATTTTCTCTAAAGGATTTTTTCCAAAATGTTAGGGGAGATATATTCTAAAATCAAAGTCTGCTCCACGCCGTTGCATGACTTTCTTTCATAATTCTAGACTTCATAAATTGCTGTTATTTTTGTATTCCAGGGCACAGTCCTTTCTAACACCCACTGATCTGAGAGATTCATAATGGACAAACCTTTCATCCGATACAAAAGCAGGCTATTTCTTTTCTTTTTAGTTTTTTAGTTGCATAAGCCTCGACAGATTTAAAGAAATCACACAAGAATAAAGATACAAAAAGCAAAGTAGAAGATAACCATTAATAAAACGTAAGTAAAAATATTATATATATATAAAAAACCCTTCTCGTAAGTCCCCCCCCCCATTTACTGTATTTCCCCAACTGCTAACCACTTACCTAAACATTTGTGCTGTACTTTGAACATCAAACACTGAAGGTTACTGCTAGGATCTTTCTAAGTAATTTCATCTCTTGTTTTTGAATGGTCTCTTAACTCTTTTCTTAAACAACGTATTCCAAATGACTGAATTCGCCTTGCTGTTTAAAGGGTCATAGATGAGGAACCCATTCTTGCTTGAATTTAGTTAGGCTTCAATTAGGAATATTTGGGTCAGTTGGATCATAGCTTAGCCTCTGTGCTGTTGGTCAAGTTTCATTTGAAAGTCTTGGTTTGGAGACTTTAAAGGTCTCTAAACCATTTCAGGGAGCCAGTTCCATCTCACCCAGTTTGAGATCAACATCACCAGAAGCTCTGGTAGGTTTTGGGGCAAGAAACAGCAGGTTCTGTCAGTTCTCCTCCTTCTTAATTTTAACTGACAGCAGAAGTCTTTGGAGCATGAGCGTGGAACTTGGGCTGTTCTATAGATGCTGTTTTAATTTGATTCACTCATTCTCATTATTTGTTTGGATTTTGAAGGAGACAGTATATCTCCTGGGGTGATTGATTGATTGATTGATTGATTTATCACATTTAGATAGCTGCCTATGTTACACAAAGTGACTCTGGGCAGTGTACAACAATTAAAATAAAATAACAAGTGAATAAAAACAGGCATTATAAACAGATAAAAAATTATTAAAATAAAAACATTATCACAATTTTTTTTAAAAATTAGATTTTAAAATATGCAAACCCCACAGAGAGAGCAGTTTTGTTCTAAAATACAGTACAGAACTCTAAAACAAACTAATAAAAAGTAATAAAGCTACAGAAAAGGAAACTGACAGCAAATTCACTGGATAGTTGTAACCTCCAGGCCTCCATTCTCAACAATGAATTTCTCAGCTCCTTTTGAAGAAATGTTCTGAAAGCCACCAACCTACTTCTTCAGGAGACACTGCCCAAAATGACATTCACCAGCTCTAAAATAGATCACTCCTAGTTTACATTTTCAGGTAAAAATGTTACATTCTAAAGCAGACGGTCAAAATGAGTAAATAGACCCAATTTTGAGCATTTGCTCATTTTTTCCTCAGTTCTGCTTCTAAATATTTTCTCAAATGTCCTGAAATTACCTAAATACCACCTCTACTGTTTTATCGCTTCTTTAAAAAGAGAAGGAGAAAATAAAACTCAGAAAAAAGGACAGAAAGACCAATGCTAAAGCAGATTTCTGACTAGAGTTTTGCCTGGTGTCAAACGATCATTACTGTTTGGAAATACATCCATAATCATCTTCCACATCTTTTCCAAGTCAGTGTTTTGCAATATTTCTCCCACCCAGGATAAACACACAAAAACTCGGAAAGAGCTGATGTACTGTTCCCATGGGAAAGTCTGCACTCTGCAAAGAAAAAAAACGTCCACCCTAACTGTGAAGTCACAAACTCCATTTTGTTAACCAACTCCACACATTGGTATTGTGGTTTTCCCAAAAAGTGGAAGAACGTCTCAAAACAGGGCATCTTTGAAGAAGTTGCTATCATCCTAGGAGAGTTATTCTTGTAATTGTGAAGTGTTTAAACAAGCGGCAAAGACGTGTAATCGACTGTTCAGTCAGATTAATGTCTAGCAAATATTGTTGGCTTTCTCCTCGTACAGTATTATCAGCTTCTCAGGCCGTCATCCTGATCTGTTCCGTGATACTTACTATCAACGGAGGTTTTACTCACCTGATCTTTGGGCACAGAGTTAAATCTGATCCTCTAATAATCAAGTTAAATTGGATGGATTCTTCCTTTATCACAACAGAATTTACCACCTGGGAGCTGGGAGTTGTGGGGTGACAGTGAGCCTTCCTACAGTGTCCCTTGTCCAACATTATTCCATTAATTGTGGGGGTGGGAAGCTCCGGAGCAAAGAAAAATGGACGCTACCTCATTGAAGTCTAGAGATATGCACGCCAGCACATTGTTCCTTAAAAACTGCCCCGTTGTTAGAATCAGCTTCAAGCCCGCTCCTCGTTTTCTCAACCAGACTTACCACAAAATAAAAGGGGTGCCCCACAGTCCCTAGACAGCTGGACAGTTGTGTCCAGCTCTCTCCAACCCAATGGGTAGAACCCCACTGGAGTCGCTTGCATGCTCCATCCGTGCTGCTCCTGACTCACCTCCTGAACCGGGTATGATGAGGACAGAATTTTGAGTATGCCCAGTGGAGTAATTTTATTTTTCTTAAAACAGAAGTGAAAAAGCAGGACCTCAGCTGAAGGCATTGTAAATGCTGGCCTTTGATCTTGTTCTGGCGTGGAATCATTATTGCCCGATGGCTGCTACGGTAGAATCCTAGAGTTATGAACTCTTTTCAGTGGGCCAGCAGTCCTGTCTAACCATGGAAGATATTCTCCATCGTGGCTTAGATGTGAAACTTGAATTAACTTTTGCATAGAGGGATTGCTCCCAATCATCATTAAAAGCAAGATACTATTTCCTTGCAGAATAAATGGGGGGGGGGGGTACTGCAGTTTTTGCTCCATATCACAGTTTCTAGAACCCTTAAATTGGAAGATGCACATTAAGGCCATAGTTCCCACCCCCTTTAATCCAGATTAAAGTATCCCTGGCAGATATCTCTCTAGATCAGTGTTTCTCAACCTTAGCAACTTTAAGATATGTGGATTTCAACTCCCAGAACTCCCCAGCCAGCAAGGAGCCAGGATTGCTCTCCTGATGCCAAGACTGCTCTGTAATTAGAACTACCCATGACAGCAGGCCTGTTCCCTGACACTAGCTAGACCTTTTGAATGAAATACACAACACACAAGACACAACCTCTGCCTAGAACAAGCATGCCGTTTCAGATCATTTGTGCTGTTCTAATAATGCCAAGTTATATCCTGCTAGCTCAGGGTTTTTTCAGAGATTATGCTTGGTGGGCATATCTGGAATTTTAAGCCCCTGGGAAGGGAATTCTCATAAAAGAGCAGCCACAATCTGTGTGGCCAGTCACAAAATACTCATGGACGTGAAGGCAAACTGATGCCTCTCCTCTATCTTCCTGGGCTGCTCTTAACATCTTCGCTTCTTTGTTCCTGTCTTTCTGGGTGGGTGGGCACCCTTCTTAGCAGAGCAGTAACCTGCATTACCCTAACATTTTTATCATCTAAGAAGACCTCCAGGGTATATATGGAGCACAGAAGGGTTGTTGGAAATCAGTATAATGCTGCAGACTCTATGGTGGCTTCCCTTTAATTGTTATTTAAAAAAAGCAAATAAGTAAATAAAAAAGAACATGGAATCTGGAGGGTGCCAGGGAAGGGCCAACTGAGAGCATGCAAGCTGCAGGCCCCAAATCCTGGCCATGTATCTCCTTTCCTCCTCTTCCCTATTTCAGAAACACAGCCCATACACTTCAATGATGGAGAATGCTCAACAGTTTTCCATATGAAGGAAAGGCTAAGGAATTCTGGCTGGCTGAGGAATTCTGGGAGTTGAAGTCCACCTATCTTTAAGCTGCTGAGGTTGAGGAACACTGCACTGAAGCACCTCTGGATTGAAGACCTCCAGCAGTGAAGGAGAACTCACTCAATGTCCAGAGCCCCATGAAGACTCCTTTTCAGAGGATGAAGTAGAGCCTGGACCTGCAGTTACTCATTCTCAAGTAGAGAAGACAAACTGCGTCCTGAAGGAGCAACTGTTGACTATACATATTTCTCCAGCGGTAGACACCATCATGAAGTTAAGGAGTATCCCCTGGGACCTTACTCTCAGGACCCCAGTGATTGAGAAAATCGATTATTTGGGTAGTGAGAGTAATTCCCACCTGCTTAGCTATCAGCCTTTCCTTCACATGGAAAACTGTTGAGCGTTCTCCATCGCTGAAGCGTATGGGATGTGTTTCTGAAATAGGGAAAAGAACAACGTTTTTTCCTTGTTCTAGTTGTCCTGTGACAATTGCCATATGAATGAAGCTTCCAGCAGAAATTGCCAACCTTACAACTTGATTGCATGGTTAACTCTGATGACTGATTGCAGCTTCTCCCCGAAATCACTCTAGATGAGGGCATGACTTTTCAGAAAATAAAAGTTGAGAAGCCCGCAACTTTCCTAGTAAGGACTGTAACTCAACCCTTAATTGATTCCCCACAGTAAGTGCAAAAAATCAAGTGGGCTAAATATGGGCTGTCAATTCAATTCAACCCCAGTGCAGAGTCAAGGTTACAACTAACCGGAAGCCCTCTTGTGTTATGACTATAGCAGGAAAAACAGAGATTTTGTTAAATGAACATTGGCTAAGACACTAATCATCCAGTTTCAGCAATCTAATTAGGTAATCTCCATGCTATGTTCGTTGCTTTTCTATTCTGCGACAGATGCCTTACCTCAGCAGACACCAGTGTGAAAAAATAAAGCCTGTGGCAATACAGTTGCCATACAGAATGTAACTTCTGTTAGTCTTCTGCTAACAAAGGTTGCTGCATGGCTCTTGCTCAAGGACAGAAGGTTAAAACAACAAATTCGAACAAACTAGACACAGACAGAATGGAAGGTACAGTGAAATCCTAGCAATGAATTCTTTAGCGGAGTAACTTCCAATTGGTCTGCTGTGAGAAAACTATTAACGTGTCGTGAGAAATATATTCATTAAACAATTAAAAGCTTCCTTTGATCCTGATGAAGTGACCTTCAGTGGGACCTGCCCACTGCTTTTAATCAACTTTAAAAAAAGAAAAGAAATCCAGCTACTTCTCTCTATGGGGGCGATTTCCTCATTCACTCCCTCGCAATGGAAGAATGTGCCAAAATGACTCCCTACTGCAGTCAATTATCACGTTGTGTCTCTATGTCTTCGGTGAAAAACTGGATAATACAACATGGGAACAAGTGATCATCTCATTGCTTGGTTTTACAGGGCATGTAAACCAGCCCTTTGCGGAAAAAAAATGGGGGTTATATAGATAAAGGGTTCTTTCAAAGATATGCTTGATCGTGTGAAACTACAGAAGGAAGTTTTCTTTATCCTCTGAATCACTTCTGAATTGGAACCTCTAGTGGAGGTCCAACAAAGTCTTTTCTGGAGAGATCGGACATTCCTTGGGGATGTTCAGGTAGTCCTCAGTCAAAGAACTTGACTAATGTCTAAATCCCCTTTTCTGCATGCCAGATGTACTCAAGGTTCTGCTCAGTTCTGCACGAGAAACAGGTCTTCACAAAGGTGAGCATCCAAGAGTTGCTCAAGTCATGAAGTCATGAGTTTGAAGCATGCTGAACCTTGGAAGGTTGGGTCATTCATGTTGATCCTGGAAAGTTTTTAAGATCTTCCACCATCTCTGTATCCTTAATTCATTTATTTCTCCCTTTATTATTTTATATTGCATCTATGCTTTATTTTGGTCTTGACTGTACATTAAATGATCAACGTGTGAACGTCATGGCTATAGCTTATATCGTGTCCCAGCGTTCTCGGCAATAGATTGTTCTACAGTGCCATGGAAGGACTTGCTCAAAGCTATGACAGGCTTCTCTAAAGGGAACTATCCTGAAGTCCAGTCCTTTAGACAACTTGAGCCTCAGCGTGAGAGATGTGCATAGGTTTCCCACTGACTGTTAAGCTAACAGCAGGGGCAAGAGGCTGCAGTTTTGGAATGAAGAATGACAGTGGAGAGAAGATCAATATCTTCTCTCCCATAGCAGCAAACGTTATGACTGGGGGTGGGTGAGTTTTGAGTGGCAGGATAGTTGGGAAATTGGAACAGCTCTATCATTTACTCATTATTTAAGACAGTGGTCATGTACACAAGTGCTTTGTGGGCAGGGTAACAGATAGAACAGCATTTGTCAACCTTGACAACTCGAAGACGGGTGGACTTCAACTCCCAGAATTCCCCAGCCATCTTTGCTGGCTGGGCAATTCTGGGAGTTGAAGTCCACCCGTCTTCGAGTTGTCAAGGTTGAGAAACACAGACAGAGCATCGCAACCGTGGTGATGTTCAAACAAAAATCTTTTTCAGCTGTTAAAATAAAATAAAATCATTAAAAAAAAATAACAATCCACAGGTTATTCTTCTCAGTGTCAATTTGGACACTGCTTCATACATATGGGTAAGCGGTTGCATGAAATTCATTGATGGGCAGAGAAATTAGAGGAATATCTCATCAAAGTTCCCAACTGATTTTTTTTTGGAGGGGGCGGGGGGCTCCTCTTAGCAATGGCAGCGGCTTAAAGTTTAACTACTTTTTCCAAGGTTGTCGGTGTCTCGGCCAGTCTGGCCATCTAGCCACCTTCCAAGATTCGGTTACAATGCCTTAGAACTAACTTCATTCCAGGGGGAATCCCAGTAGCCCCGGGCATGGGAAATATGGGGAGAAAATTCTGCAAGTAATTTTCCAGGGTATAGGAGAAAAGAAAACTCCAGACCAAAGAAAACCCACTCCGAAAAGTGACTCGTATGAAAATCTGGCTCAACTCTAGTTTCATAAACTGCAACGAAGGTGCCCATCGCTTTGTTACTGGGTAACGTTTCACAAAGAATAATTGTGATATAACATGTAGGCACCAGGAAACAGGAGCAGGCCTACCAGATGCTTTCGGGGCTCATCCTAGTAACCAGACACCAACCGAGCTGTAACAGGTGGTGGGAGGTCAATTTTGTAATTACACAAATTTTTTTGAAAGCTAAGCAAATTCAAGGGGCCCAAACTGAGGATTTCAGAACGACTTAAGTGTCGAAGCTAAATACGTCCTCCGTCTTATTTCTAAAGTGAATTTGCTTTCGATACTTTCCTGTGCCTTTGTCCTTTGCAAATATCCAGTTACCTGTTTGATAATTTATAGTGCTGGGCTTACGACAGTTAATTTATCTCCCACACCATCTGAATAATTTTCTTCCAGATAGAAAGGTTAAAAGACTTAATTGCGCAGATGCTTCCTTTGGGTCTGACTCTGTTTATCACATAATGAAAGGCTTTCAGCAGTTTTACCCCTTCCTGAAAATAAATATGTAGCCAAACCTAAGATATAAAGCAGCACATTTATATGATAATCATTGAAAAAGGGCACCTTCATGGACCTCTAATAAATTCTCCTGTTTTAAAATTCCTTGCTCTCAAATCTACTCTCTTTCTGCCCATCACACGTTTGCCCAGTTAATTTGCTCCACTCCTGGAGCATAGGCGGCCCCAAGATTGAGCAGGACTCCTCTTTCAAATCTTTGGGGGCAGTACAAGAGCCCAAGGGGACCAGCTTGCTGAAAATGCACAGAGGAGTTCATCTGCATCCTTTAATACCTTAAGACAAGGGGCGGTCACTATACACCCACAGCTCTCAAATTATTTGAAGCCAGGCCATTAGCACAGCTTCTCTGTGGTGCCCAGCTGGGGTCCTCCTCCCATTCTGAACCATTAGAACTTGTACAATCCAATTTTTTAAAGATCAGCCCTTTGAGTCCCTAATTGTGTCTCTAATACCACCTTGCAACTGGGGACAGGTCTCATGAAAGTGGAGATGAGAGTGTGGGGGGCTATACTCCACTATTGGCTCAGACTATCTTTCTCTCCCCTTGACCTTGCCCCACTAACTAGGAAGGATGACCTCCAGTTGGCATGGAAACACTAGCATCTCATCCTTGGGCTTCTCTCCAGAACTGAAACCTGCTGAGTTTTAGTTTAGCAGGTTATAATATTAGTGTATTAGTATGGTTTTGTACAAAAGAAGAATTTTCATAATGGGATTCAAACACCCCTCCCATTGCAGTTTTTGCAGAATTGTTAGGAAAAATAGCATGAGCAATCAAGGTGTCTTTCAAACATTTAAGTCAACTAAGAGGTTAAGGTTAGGTAGAGAGGGAGGGGGATGACCCTGACGGAGATATGCAGGAACCGTTGGCTATGCAAAAGTGGTTGAAAGATTTTTAAAGTCCAGAACAGCAAGATCACATTCAAGAAGCAACTCAGGCGGATGCTGCCTTGATTCATGGGAAATATAAGAAGGGCAGGGGGAGGTCCAGTGCAATCAAATTTGTAAGATTATTATGGGCATTCTCAATAAAAGTAGTTGTAGACATCCTGTGGAGTTGATTTCCCAGTCTGGTCCACCAAGTGGGGGGGTGACAGATTAGGACAAAATGAACAAATGTCAAGCTATAACATGAACTTACTTTAATACATGGCTAGACCCCAAACATACCATTACTCATCAAAGCTTTATAAGAACTAGCTACGGAAAGGATATTAGTTGTTAGGGTGAAGAGAACTGGCTGGTACTCTGTTAGAATGGAGGAAGTATCAAGATAATTGAGTGGAAGTCTTAATGTCTCAGAAGAACGGAGTAGCAAATCACTTCTGATTCAGGCCAAGGAACCTGCATGGAGGTGGCCCAAGTAGATCATCAGGGGTCAGGTAGGATTGGAAGGTGATTTTCTTTTGTTTAATTTAATAGTCCAGTATTCTGTAGAATTCTAAATGATCTATTCTTGTCCCCTGAAACTCTGTGAAAATCTTCATGCATGCCGCTCCCTCACCCAATCTATGAGAAAACCTTTGAGACATGATTGAAATAAAAATGAGAGTAGCAAGGGTGTCTGCAGGGTGTGGGCAAAAAAGTCATGATGGCAGCCACAATGCTGGGATCAAAGCTTCATCTGTTTTTTATGTGTGTTGCATATGCCACTCAGGGAAGGGGGCTCACTTAAAGAAACATTTGGAGATTCAATAGAACTATTCATGGCCACCATCTTGACTTTTCTGACCATACCCTGGAGAGTAGAGAAAGAGGCAGCCAGTTTGATGGAGTGATGAAAGTGCTGGACCAGGAGTGGAGAACCTGAGGTTCTAGTCAAGATGGTGATACACACTGAAAAATGGGCAGAGCTTTGATTGCATCATCATGGCCATCATCTTGACTTCTTCACCACACTCTCCAGACACCCCTGCAGAGATCTAATGCATGCAAGTAAGTTGTGGTATTTGCCCAATGCTGGTGTCATCATCCATGGTCCTCTGTTTCCCCTGCAGATGTCCATGAAAAGGGATCAAGCTCCTGCTTGGAGGTAGCTAATATCTGCCTTGTTTTGGTGACATTTGTGTTTTGACTTGTAGAACCTCTTTCCTTCACAAGCAGGTTAGACCGTCCCAACACTTCAGCTTATAATAATACCACTTCTTCTGGGACTGTAAGAAAATGCATTGAAATGATTCATCTGCAGTGCACAGAGGACCACTAAATCATTTCCAGTTGTTGGGAGTCATGCTTGCATGCCCCTGTCTGCAAATCCACCGATCCCATAATCTGTTTGGAACAGTGTTTCTCAACCTCAGCAACTTGAAG
Source organism: Python bivittatus (assembly GCF_059951505.1). NCBI lineage: Eukaryota > Metazoa > Chordata > Lepidosauria > Squamata > Pythonidae > Python > Python bivittatus. The sequence continues at coordinate 1,688,130 of NW_028277029.1, read as the reverse complement.
ATGCGTAGACTTCAACTCCCAGAATTCCCCAGCCCACAAGTGGGCTGGGGAATTCTGGGAGTTGAAGTCCACGCATCTTCAAGTTGCTGAGGTTGAGAAACACTGGTTCAGAAAGTCTCAGTAGGCCACACACAAAAATCCACCAGGTGCCTTTATAGGAAATGATTGTGGTTAGATTGACTATAGAAGACAGAGATTGAGGGAAACCCTTTCCTTGCATCAATTCACGAGGGTCCCATTTCCAGAGACCGGGGAGCTCCACTTATTGAATGCATAGCAGTCCTATGTTAAGTCCAAGATGAACTGTGGATGTGTGAAGACTTTTTTGCAGAGCCATCTTAATACGCAAGACAATAAAACCTTTATAATCAGGACAAATATCTTAAGGTACTTTGTTTCTATCTCGTTCAGGCCAGTAAGAAAACAAGGAGCCAAGTCTTCACGGCCTAACAGGAAGGTCAATTCTGCTTTCCTAGGTTCAAATTATACTGGATAAATTTATTTCCTCTCTGGTGTTTATTCAAGAATTAAGCATCTGTGGTTGATTAAAAAAAAGTCAAGAAGAATGTAAAATGTCATTATGCCTTTAGGCCAGACACAAAATCATAAAACCCAGCATTAAAATTCCCATGCTGGTATCTTTAAATGACTCAGACAAGAGCAGAAGAGCTGAAGTTACTGTCCAAGTAACATAACTCCCAGGTTGGCAGACAAAAAAGGATGTTGTAATATTAGCTTTCTAATAACAAGTAGCAGCATCTATTTTCAAGGGGTGCCACAAACAGGCTTATTCGGAAAGCTTTCCGTAATGCAATTGACCATATGGTGTTCCAATGAATGTGGCATTGATAGATCTGCCTGGCTGAAGCCACTAACTTGCACTCTGGTCTTCCCGTTTCAAGTTACGCTGTTCTTTCTCAGTCCTTTGGCTTCAGGAGTTAGGAATTCATTCATCTCGTTCACAGCTATTTCATTCTCAGCCCCTTCCTTCCAACCAGGTTACTGACTTTTCTTTGCTGACATCATCTGATGCTTTTTGATATGTCACATTGATAAAAATTGGCCTCCAGTCTAGGGAACCCAAATAGGAGAAGCAAGGAAGTGATGAGCAAGGCCCAGGCCAAGTTCATGGAGATCCCATTGCTGGATATGCTTCATATTTCCAGTAGAAAGAGAGAGTGGGGTTTTCAAATACTGGAAGTGACTATGTCCTTAGTCTGCCTCATGTCTTCAGAGTTTATTTGTAAACAAAGGGAGATGGTGAACTAACTAAGGCAGTTACTTCCCACGTCTGGGTTGCTGTGTCTTACCAGGAATATCAGCATGAGGACCCACCACTGGAGCTGACCAGCTGGGCTGGTTGCTTCCTTGTCCTTGCAAGTGAGATGAAATTTATGGCATTGCCTTGATGATGTCATGATATAAGTGCCAGCATCACGACTTCTCTTAAGTGCCTATGTTTGTGACAATTGAAGCTCCCACATGTTCAGTTAATATGCGAATGATAGAGCCCAGGTCAGGTCTATAGAAATGAATGGGTAGAATTATGCAGACAGTTCCCAGTGGCTCTCATTTCAGTTCTATGGAATCAAAGGAAACAGGATGTAGTTTGAGGTGGAGAGGAGGAAAAGGGGGAAATTGCTCATGTTTGGTTTACTGTGTCAAACATTATTCCTTTTTAGGAGCCCATTTTTCTTCCAGTGAAACCAAATGACTGCCATATGGAGAAAAATACAACACTGTAATGTTGGCCAATCCATGGTAATAGATGACCAAAGCATTATCAACAGCAAGGTGTAAATATCCACTATAATGATGGGTGTGCCAGAAATGTAGTAAGTGTGTCAGCTCCACTAGGTAGACCAGCCCATGAAATCAACTCCACAGGAAGGCTAAAACGATGTTTACTGAGATAACAACAGGTGTTTCCCTGAGCGACTTCCAAATGTTACCTGGGCATTTTGGGCTTAAAAAGTGTTTTACCCCTTGTTGCCTTGGCAACGGAGCTTGCATATCTCTGTCAAGGTCACCTCCCCTACCCTTTACAAAGTGAGACTGAAATACTATAGCGCAAATGAAAATCCATACATCTTCTCCATTTCTGAAATGTCCGTTTTTTCCAGACACATTTTAAATGAAAAATGAAAAGGATAAATTTCAAAGGCACGCTGTGTATATTTTTAAAAACTCAAATCTGATTCATTGTCAACATCACTTAACTAAATTGATGTCAAATTTCACAAATGGTCAGATTTTAATGCAGGATCAACAAATACTAAAAACTGAAACCAATAAAATCCTCATTCTTCTAGTCTGCTGTGTCTTCAGGTTGGAGCTCTGACGGAATGAGTGGACATTTGTTAAGCTCTTGTGGATTTTAATTACTGCAAGATCTGTAGCTGGAGTAGTATTTGGCTGCCAGATTGCATGTGCTAATTTGGCTGGAGTCAAATGAAAGAAGGAAGGAAGGAGCTTGTGACAATGGTGGGATTCAGCTGTTGGGCTAATGCATTTATAGTAAGGAATGCATATGGTGACATTGTAAGTGTGCTGGTTGGGGATATGAATGTGTGTGTACGTTTGTATGATGCAATGAAAAACTTTGAAGAAGTGACTTTTGCACTTTGGTGTTGGAGAAGACTCCTGAGAACCCAGGAAAACAAAGAAATGGACCATCAAACAAATCAATCCAGGGGTGTCGCTCAAGGCGCAAATGATCAGCTTCTAATTATCGTATTTTGGATCTGTTATGTGAAGACCTAGATGTCTTGAGAAGCCCATAAAGCTGGGAAAGGTGGAAGGAAAGAGAAGAGGACCACCAGCAGGAAGGTGGATGGGTTCAGTTACAGTGACAATGGGTACACCATTGGATGATTCAGAGGTCCTGGTTGGAGACAGAATGTCCTGGAGAGAATCTATCTATGCAGTTGCTAAAAGTCAGTGCTGATCCGATAATCAATCAATCAATCAATCAATCAATCAATCCATGAAAGCAACTGTTTTAAAGACCAAGGTAGTTGTGCTTAACAGTAAAAATAAAATTGACAAGTGCAGATTATATATAAACAGTGAACAGCTGGAGTAAAAAGAATGTATCTTAGTCAACTCTACTAAAGAAGGAATTTTAAATGTCTAAATACTGGTAAAAAGGTGGAGGGTTGCTGGGGGAATGGTTATTGAAAGAATGAAAGTCTGGCTCTGCCCATTTTCTTCCGGGGAAGTGAGAATTGTGTACATTAGGAGAACCACAAAAGTAAGTTGAATGCAGTGTGAATTGCGCACTTAAGAGTGTGTCTGATGAAACCAGAAGAGATAGAGTCGTGACTGCATGGTGGATGAAGAAATATGGTTGAATGCCAAATTAATGACCAGGATGAAAGGAGTACACTCAGGTGCTTTGATCATCTAGAGAGAATGAATTAAGATCAAAGAGCAGAAAATAAATATATGGAAGAGTGAATGTGTCAAGGAGATCTTGCAAAAACTGAGATGTGAATGTTTGAAGAAATAAAGATAACATAAGAAGTGATTGGATGTGGTGGAAGCGAGCATGGTTTCCAAGAACAGAGTGAATGATATTGGTATAAACAAAATTTAGCAATCTTTTCTTTTCTTTTCTTTTCTCTTTTCTTTTCACTTTTTTTTCCTCATTTCTTATATAACCTCAATTTCTTTGGCCTACTATTTTTACTTTATTTCTGCATAAAGTGAAAGAGAAAAGAGTGATGGGTACAGGGTGAAATTCAGACAACTTATATTTTGATCTACCTTTATATGTATAAAGTACTTCATACTGGGTCAGGCACTGGTCTCTTTCTAGTCCAGTACCGGGGGCATCTCTGGAGGAGAAGAGGGTGTCCAAAAAAAAAAAAAAGTCAAGACAGCAGCTGTGATGTGATTCAAGCCCCACCCTTTTAAGCACATCTGCTATCCTTTAACTGAATGAAAGTTGGACACTGGATCCTGGCCGTTGCACCATGGCTCTCTTGCATTCGTCACTCCCACTCATCCTCTTCTAAAACTACTTTTCTTGAAAAGCAAGATCTGTGCTCTTTTCCGCACACCTTGGCTGCACCAACTGAAATGCCTTTGGGGTTGATTTGGGCTATTCTTACTGTGGGTATCAAGAGATAGTGAACTCAGGCAGATGGACATGACTTAGCCCTCTGTTCTGTACCTAAATACGTAGCTTTGTTGCTCCCCCCAGCCCCCACCCCTGTGCCAACACTCGCTGTTTCTAAAAAAAAATGGGAGCAGCCATTGATCTAAGCTGGAACACTTTGCTTTCCCTTTTCCAAAACAGGGGAAAAAAAATAGCATTAATACAAAGACGTCTCAGAGGGTGTGAGTCCTTTAGGAGTTAAGCCAGAGGTATTTGAGGAGTTAAATCTACCCCAGAATACTGTACGGTTGCAACCTTTTAGAGGTTTCAAAAGAAAGGCAAGATCATAGTTAGGAGAACCCAATACAGAGAGTGTTGCTTCCGAAGCTGGAAAACGACGATTCTTACATTTTTAAAACACAGTCAGCTTCACTTTGACAGATGAGAGGTGAACAGGGGTTCAGAGATGTTTGCTACGTTCCCTCCTTATTAGACACACCCTGGGGTGGCTTTGAAATGGAAACCTCGTCTCTTTCTTCTGGGTCATCCTGACCAGATTCTCTTGAGAAGTTTCTTGGTAGCAATTTTAAGAATGGGGGATTACCAGAGAAAGAAACAGTGTCAAGTAAGGCCACCCAGAAACCCTGACATTAACTGGGTGGTCTCTTTCTGCTGTATTATGTTAGCATTAATTTTGAATCGTTACTCCATGTGGGTCAACATATGACTCCTAATCCCAAAACATAAATACAAATCCAGAATGAACTTTAAAAAAATGTGGGAGGCCAATGTGTTCGTTAAAGATGAGGAGGGGGGAACCCAAATGCCCCCTTGGAATTGGCTAGCTTTTGTGTCTTACGTTAATTTAATTTCTTGTCTCCCCATGTCAAATGCATACGCATAAAATGGAGCTGGAAAAAAATGGAAAAATTGCCCAAGGAAAATGATCGTCCCTTATGAGGAAAGGCTATATTTCAAGTCTTAAGTTAGAAAAAAATAAAGCTGACTCCTATGACATGAGAAGCCAGTCTTCCCAAACCAAAGGTGTCCAGAAGTGTTGGACTACACTACCCATCACTCTCATCACAGCATGCATCCGATTTTGGAAGGCTGTGACAGAAATGTATAAAACTCTGGATTCTGAGAGACAAAGGGAGAAGGCAGCTGTTTACTTGGCTCAGCTAGGAAAAGCACTTTGTAGAAGATTCAAGTCATACTGCAAAAGAATAATTTTATGCCTTGATTCACTGATGCAGACCCTGAGGCATTATCCAAGGGACTACTGCTTTCCTTCTCCAATTTCTCCACCTTTCCTATCAAACACACATTTGGAAAAAAAGTCACACTTGGTCAGAAACCCAGAGTTCTGTTTAGGTCTGCAGCCTTAAAAGTTAAGGGAGGAACAAAAGTGTGTGTGTGGTGTGTGTGTGTGGGGAGGGGGGTGAGAAGACCAGGAATGGTCAGCAGCATCTCCTGGAGGAGCTCCAAAGGGAGCAGAGTTTATCTGCTGCATTTTGAGATAAGTGAAGTGGACCACCAGGGTTTGGGGACCACCAGTCAAATTCCAGGACACTCCAAAGATAGCTGAACCTGACCTGTTCAGGAGCTTGTTTCTCGGAGTCCCATGGAAAAATCTCAAATGGCTGTAATGATTTTCCTTTGCAGCAGAACGGAATTTTACCTGTAGAAAAAGCTTGGCCAATTTGACTGAAAACGGTGCAGGTTTTTCCAACGATGGTCCTTTGAAATATGTTGCTCTTGGGTTTTGAAAGGGCCTATAACTATTTTGTTTTGGAAAATAATGGGGTGACTTTTGCTGCAGAGAAAGAGCCCCAATGGTGAGAAGTATCTGGAGCAAATTTCAGAAGGTTGTTCTGTGTACATCTCTGTGTGTGTAAATGGTGTGGCCATAGAGAATCTCCAATGCCTTTTTCTTCTATTCCAAGAAGAAATGGTCTTGGAGAAATCTGGACAGAAATTTGATGTACTATTCAGCGTGATTCATTTCATCACATCCTAAGCAGTTGTAGGCCCATGTTTCCTGCATTGTTTTCATCAGCTTGTTACTTTAATGACTAATTTAGGGCCAGTTTTGTCGGAGGGCAGACAAATCCATAATTTCCCCTCCCTCCTTAAAAAGTTCCATAAGGATCAAGAATGCAATATTCGGTGCAAACAACACACTTCAAACTCCACCGCTGAAGAACGCTATAACTGGGACGGACAGCTAATTCATTCTGTCACATATGTTTTCTTTCTGGTGGAAATTCTCAGCTCAGGAAGTGAAACTTTATTTAGCCGGGAACATGCTGCTGGCAGTCTTTACAATTTTAATTCCTCCGTGTGTTCTCCCCTCCAGTACAAGTGGCACTAGCCTAAAGATCCAGGTATTTATCTAAAAAATACTTTGGGATACAAATCCTGGGAAGCTGGGACAACATGTTACCCTCTATCTGGAAACAGCAGAACGGAAGAGAAAGAACTGGAGAAAATCACAAGATACAAAGACCTGCAAATAGAAATAGAATGACTGTGGCAAAAGAAAGCAACGATAGTACCAATGTTAATAGGCGCTTGGGTGCAATCCCAAGACATCTGGAGCACCCCTTGAAGACCATCGGCGTTGACAAAGTCACCATCAGTCCATTACAAGAGTCAGCTTTACTTGGAACAGCGTCCATCCCGCGACGATACCTCTAACACCATCAAACAACATCTGCCTATCCCAGGTCCTTGGGAAGGACTCGATAGGTGGACAACAATGCCAACTCCAGTCCAAACATCTGGCTGACTGTGCGACCCACCATCATGATCATGATCTTCATTCAGAACCCTGGCTACAAGTGCCAAAGTCAATGGCACCCACTTAACATACGACAAGAGATGATACGCAGCGTGGCTGAAATGACTGAACAGGACAAGAGACCCTTCATTAGATGCAGAGATACTTTAATATACTTTGGGTATTAACAATCAGAGATTCCTATTAGGAGAGTTTAGGGTTACGATCTGGAAAAACATGCCCTTTTAATATTGCTTTTGGCTTCTAAGGGGAGGGGGCATCAGATTAAACCACATTTGAAACAAAAAAATGGCACGCTATTATGAGTAACCCAACTCTGAGACCCCAAGATTAAAAGAGAAAAGATCATCTTTTCTTTCTTCTTCTTCTATTTTTTCTTAACTTCTTTTCTTTCTTTGCCCTCTTTGCTTTTTCTCTGATTTCCTTCTTTTCCCGTCTTCTTTCTTTAATTCCTTTAATTTAGTTTGTGTTGGTTTTTATCTTCTGGTTTAAAAGCTTTAATAAAATTATATTGAAAAAACAAGATCCAATTAAATGACCGCAGATTATGTTTTTGTATGCAATTTGTTTTCATTATTAGTCCACGTACCTTAAGCAACATGTTGATTATTTTTAAATGGCCTGTTGCGATTTGCTGAAGGGTTTCATGCAATAAAGATATACAGAGTAAAGAAAAAACAGAAGAGATGAAAAGGGCCTGGCACGCACCGTGGCTACGGGGCCCGCTCTCTGTCTTGCTTCCATCCAGGAACTTACTTCTGGTAGTAAAAGCAGCATTAAAACAAAATAGAAGGGAAAAATAGCCCCTGATTCTAGAAATAGTGTCTTCCCTCTAGCCCAGACTGAAAAACCTTCTTGTATCATCTCTGCTCTCTTGCTTCTTAATTAGAAATTATTATTTCTGAATAAGAAATTATTATTTGATTGGTTGTTTTCAGTACAATTATGAAACAATGCACAAAGCTGGACATTTACTTTTCATTCATTTTTCCGAACTATATAAAGTAAAGCTAATTCCTCCACCATTTCAAGTTTCCTTTTGCACTACAACATTTACAAATAGGTTAAGACCCACACTTAACAAAAAAACAAAAAAAACAAAACAAAACCCCAAACCAAACCAAAACATTGCTTTGCCTAATAAATCCTTGGAGTAGCCTGGACATGTCTTGCCTGTTTATTTTTCCTTTTGATTGATTACAAGCATCACAACAGACTGTCCACACAGCAAGAATTTGCGGTATTCAGATCTGGCTTAATTCTCTGCCCATACAGTTGACGGAGACCTTGACCTAGCTTGCTTATTTGGCAAATGTCCCATAGATTCCATAAGGAAAGCTAAAACAAACAAGGAAGATGTACAGACATCTGAAAATATTTTTAATATCGCAGGACACCCCAAAACTTACATTACTTAGCTTTGTGGGAGTAGAGATGGGCTTCCTAGCTTCGTTTCATTTTAGGTTTCAGCAGTTTGATCCATTCCAGTTTCCTAATTTTCCTTCTCTTATTATATTACAAGTTTATCTTAAGGCAGGGGGAAAATTCTTTAAAAGAATAACATGGAAAATATTCCATTTTAAAAATTCCACCCCAGGTCAGTAGGTCGCACACCACCAAGCGAGGCCCCTGAACTTCCAGAAAAGTCTACAGTCCACAACATTTCCACAGCATCTCCTTGGGGATTTCTCAGCAGACAAGTCAACATGAATTGGAAATAATTCCCTGAAGCTAAATAGTTGGAAAATCTTTCAGAACTGTCCATTTTTAAAGCAAGATTTTAACCCTTATTGCATGGAGAATGTTGTTATACAGTGGAATAATTAGCAAAGGGTTTTAAATGGTAAAAAACTCATCCATTTGGCTGTTGTTCCAAATGGATTTTTTTCTTCTGTGGCTGTCACTTGAGAAAGTAATTTAGAAAAGCAAAACACTCGGTTGCTTCAGTGTTGTATTTTTGGTATGACGAACCGGGGATTCCAAAATACCCCTCCTGATTTTGCACTTGTGAAACGGTTGCAGAACATACTCCAGTGACTTCTGTCCTTCCTTCCACATGCGCCGTCCCCTTGGATGAAAAAGGACACAATACACTGTCCCTTTTATGTGAACGACTTCAAACAAACATCAAAGCCTTCTGAGTTCTGAACCTTCCACATCAAAGCCGTGGAAGTCATTTATGGTTTTAGGATCAGATGAAGGCAGCAACTGAGACAGCTGTGAGCTGAAAGATAAATCACTCCTTGACATCATGCCGATGAGCACTTTTTATTGCGTGACATTTAAGATTAGGCTTACAAATCCACCCGCCTCCTCGTTTCCTTTCCCCAACCCCTCAATCCCCCACTTCTGTCAATGCAGGTAAAATAAGTTCTGAACAGCTTGTAACCTTTTTAGAAAAGGAGTGCTGAGGTTTTGTTCTCTTCTATTAAGGTCTGCTGGGATAATTTCTCACCACATTTGCTCAACCACATTCATAAAGTTTAAGGGAACTCTATTGTCCAGTACATGCACTGGAATCTTGCTGCTTATCTCGACATACGACGGACAAAACAGGATCTCTGTAAGGTTCATCATGTCTCCTGGGTTATTTGGCATTGACGTGAAACCACTGGGAAGGATCCTTCCTAGGTCTGGAGCTAGTTGTCATCTACATGCTGATGTTACTCGGGTACACTTCCCCCAAACTCAAGGTTGGACATCTCCAAGGTTTCTCAGTAATGGACTGGACATGGGGGAACAAACTGAAACTTAATGAAGACAAGGTACTAATTTGGGGGGCTACAATTCAGGAGAAATGCCTGTTATGGATGGGGTTTCATTCCCCCTAAGGATCAGCTTCACCATCTGGGGGCACTCCTGATCCAGCACTATGCTGTATAGGCAGGGAGGACCTTTTCTCACTTAGAGTTGATGCACCAACTATGTCTTGACTTGGAGGAGAGGGACTTCACACCCTGGAAACCTTCAGGTTGGATTATTGTAGTGTGCTCTTTGCAGGGCAACCTTGAAGATGCTCTGGAAATGGCAACTGACCTGGAATGGGGCAGCATGGAGAATGACTCAGATTGCCTCCTGAGCCCAATTCATGGTGCTCCAATGGTGTATAAAGCCTTACGTGGCCTAGGACCAAGCTACTTACAGGGCCATGTACAAGCTGATCCTGCAGTCTTGGATGATCAAGCAGGTGCCTTTTGTGGCTCCCTCATGGATATGTCTGCCATCCAGGTTTAATCCTGCCTTGTCGATGGCAGGGCCATCTTGTTCTGCAACCAGCTACCTTTGGAGTTGAAGCAAGCACCCTCCTTATCACAGGCCAGGTTCAAAGCACACTTGGTCAGTTGTTTTAAGTTCTGTTTTAATGACATTTCTGCAAACAACCTTAACTCTTAACAGATTGGGCATGCAGTGCTCTGAATAAATAAATAAATTAAAAGTTAAAAAGAAGGGAGGGAGAAAAGGAAAGGGGTATAACCATGTAACTATATATCAAGTAACTGTGGTGTTTAGAGATCTCTGGGAAGGTATCCCACATTTTGGAACTGCTGCTCCCAGAAATACACTTGGCTCCGATTCTCCCCTTGTTCCAGAAGGTCTTATTTCACCCGGGCCTGCGGCCCATGGGGTGATTGTGGGTGACCACTGGTTTATTTGTGTGATGATGATTTAAGGGGATGATACTATCTTTTTTGTTCTGTTGCATTTTCCTTCCTGTGCCCTTATGACTGGGGTGGTAGAAAAATCCAAAGCAAATAAGTAAGCTCTAAAATAAATACAAATACAAATAAATATTTTAGAAAGATGGATAAAGCGTACTAATAAACAAAGGCTATCATATCACCATATAATATGAAAGGGTAGAACTGAGATTATGTAGTACTTGAGGATTTATTCCCTAGTCTGAGCCCTAATTAATTTCAAACTCTTGGAAGCTGGGAGTGAGATTTTATTTGAAAGGGATGTGTCAGCTTTGCAAGTTAGTCCAGACAAGAAGCACACCCAGAAGTTCTAGCTCTATCATTATTGTAAGGTTACATTAACAGTATCTTGCAAGTCTGAAAGTATAACTCTCCCCCCTCACCTTTACAGCCCAAGAAAGTAGGGAGGGCCCCTTCGGAGATGTTTGTCAGGCCCACATTCCTTCTGCGGGCTCAGCTACCTTTTATCTGACCATTGCATAGTCTGCAGCTCTTCCCCCTGTCTCCTAAGGTCATCCCCACCTACCATTACAGGAAGGAAAGGAAATTGAGGCATAGATGAAGAATAGTGGAGGTTAAAATTGTGACATTGAAGTGAAAGGCTTAACAAATGTTCTGAAATATTAAAGAAAGACTCCATATTTAAATTAATTTATCAATTCGAATTTGATAATGTTGCAGGAGATTTATAAAGCAAATTGGAAGGATTTTTTTTGTTTTTGTTAAAACACCATTGATCTGGACAACAGTTTAAGGCAAATGGCTCTTTAAGTCTAGAGGGGTAGCTATTATTCTTGATAGCCATACATCCTTTGAAAGTACAGTAGAGAGTCTTAGACATAACAAGCTATTTTTATCCTTTTAAAAGGATTTTTGAATGAGGCTTTAATTATTTCAATCTCATAAAATTAACTGCAGTTTAATTTCAATCTTTATAATAACATCTTGCAGAGGTAAAATTATTTTTTGGGTGTGGGGGCTGGCGGTGTGATTTGACTTACAGTTCTAAAACAGTAGAAGTTATAGTTTATCACAAAAGGTGTGCATTCAATAGAACATTTAAAATATTATTTGAGTTTACATTAATGTATGGGATGAAGAGTTTAGTAATGAGTATAGCTTTACATAATACTAAGTGTATTTCATCTACTTGTTTCAGCTGGTTTAATCGATAAATATCTTTGGCAGATACAGGCTAAATAAACATTGCAGACCACTTAATTACAGTGGGTGAATGCTTCCCATATATTCTACAATGGAAACTTAGCATTGCATTATTGGCAAATTTGTTCAACTCCCAATCAGTAGAAAACCTGCAAAATTGTCTTCAAGAAATAATAGCCTTGCCAGGTGAGTCCATGAATGAGGTGGGAAGCATGAGATCAGTTGTTAGAAGTAAATATATTAATGAATGAGCTATTTTAAATATTACAGAGGGGGAAAAACTGTTCAGATAGAATCTGAAATGCTTCATAACAGATAGAAGGTGGCAAGTTTAAAACAAGAATGCTCCAACATTTGAATTTTAAAAAAATGGAAAAATGAGCACGGCTAAGATTTCTTTGCCATACATAAAACAAAATAGTACATGCTCTCTCTGAATTGCTAGGGAAGATGCAGAAATACAGGAACATATTTCTATTTTGGTTAACATGTGATAAAGCAAGGATTTTTTGGAACCACATTTTCTAAGAAGTTGAATAACTGATCAGGAAATTGAGAGGACTTGACTTCCAGGGAAGTAATGGCGAACTGATGACCATGGCAGAACAAGGAGCCAACAAATGGATTGGGTTCTTGGAATTTCTCTCCGGACAAGGAGAGGACTCAGAATCACCCACAAGTGCTCCAGATCACAGGTCCTCCTGAGGAGACCTTAGGACAGCAGTCTCTGATGGGTTTAGAGCTCTGGGAGCCGAGGGAATGGCCATCTTTGACCAAGCTGCGGTCGGTGCCTTTATGGACACTGGGTTTGTGTACTTCCTTTCTTAATCACTTTTGGAAATTGCTTCTTAATGTTTTTTTTGGATATTAAGAACCTTCAGATCATCAGGTTTCATTACACCAGGAGGGTTTCCTTTGGTCCTTGGCAAAGAAGTTTTATGCAAGTTTAAGGACTTAACAATTCTTATTTTGGAATAAATAGCAAAAAGGTGATTAGCAGATTGATTTTGGAAAGCTATAAATGGACTAAGGGGCCAGATGGGTTAGAAATAAGATTTTGAAATTATTTACAGGAATCGTTCATGTGGGTTGTTTAGAATTTTACTATATATATATATATATATATATATATATATATATATATATAAAGATTTTGAAATTTAGTATAAGAAACCTTCCCATGGGAATGTGCTGTCAGTTTGGGGGGAAACATGGTAAGATGGGACTTTGAAGGTTGGCCAGTAGAGGGAATCAGAAAGAACTAAAGATTATAATTAAAGGAGAAGAGACACACTAATACAGGATGGAGCAAAATCCCCTAACTTTGGAAGAATTCAAGGATATTTGGGAACAATGCACTCAGAAGTTACTCTTAAGATTGTTTGCTATCATAAAAATAGATTTTAAAGAGGTTATAGAAGAGGAACAAATTTTACTGGATAAGACTGAGATTGAGGCTGATTTGAATGTGTATTTTAAAATGACAGGTTACCAGAATGATATGGAAAAAGATGCTACACTGGATTTACAAATGAAACCAGCTGATGTCTTAATAATTAAAAGGGATATACAAATAACAAACCAGAAGAGTGACTTGGATAACTTTCTTACTTTGGATTTACAGAAGAGGCATGTAAAAGTTTTGAAGGAGTTTCTGAGAAAAGATGAAGAGAAAATGAAAAGAAATCAAGTTCTGGGGCATTATTTAAAGGGATTAAGGATAAAGATTGTTAAAAGCAAAGGGAAGCAATATAAAGCTGATTTGATCAAGGCTAAAATATACATATTGTTGTTTCTGGTAATGCTTAATGGATTTTTGCTGACCAGGTCTGAATGATGAGGCTTTAAAGATTTGTTTATAGACAAGAGATGAGATATGGGACGAAGTGATTTTTTTTTGTTGTATTTTCAGAGAAAGTGATAAGTTACTGTGTTAAGGGAAGGAATATAAAGTTGGTTTATTTGATTAAGGTTAAAATATATATGTTGTTATTTCTGGTAACTCTTAATGGACTTTTGCTGATTAGGACTGAATGATGAGGCTTTGTTTATAGACAAGAGATGAGATATGGGAAGAAGAGATCTTTCGTTATAGCATCAGAGAAGGTGATAAGTTACTGAAATTGTACTTGTCATGATGAAGAGGGAAATCATTTCTTTATATATCTCTTTTTTCTTTACTATATTTTTTCTTTTTAAATTTTTTTCTCTGCCCTTTTTATTTTTTACTTTTATATTTTTCTTAGTTTGCATTAGTCTTTTATTTTTGTATCTGTAAACTTTAATAAAAAATATTATTTAAAAAAAGGAAACTGAGAGGACTCCTGAGTTAGCACTGCTAAACATTTTGGTCCCCTCAAATATGACTTTAAAACATTAATTTTAACTTACAGAGCTTGAAGATTTGAATCACGTATTAAGGCACTATGTCGGTGAACTGCCTAGAGTTTTGATCATTGACAAGATATAAATATTGGATATATGCTATTCATAGGTTATTTTATAATGGATGTTTGCTATACAGTAGTTCGGACTGGAATGGGCTACCTTTGGAATATCAGTCTGCAAAAGTAGAGAAAACTGCATTCCTGGAAAAATTGATCATTACATTTTGTATGATAAGGAATCAGGCAAAATTGGACTCATGGATGAGTGAAGTAATTTTTATTTATGTTATAAACGAAAGGAACAATATTAGATCTCCTTTCCCAAAGAATAGAAAGAATTATGGAAAAGGTAAAGGCTTGGGGCGTTTTTGCTCTTTGACTATTAAGATATATTGAGTATGTTGAGGAACAGGAGCAAATGGAAGAGATTCATGCCTTAAAGTTTAAAACTTAAAAAACAACAACAAGTGATTTATTCTCAGCAGTAAAACCTGTCCATGAGTATTCAGAATGAAGGAATATTCAAAGAAAGGCTTTTGTGAATGGTTTCGAAGCCCCAGCGGCATACAGTTTTATAATTCAAAGCCAATATTTAAAGTATGTACAAATTAATTAGAACCTTATGTGAGCTAAAAGGAACGATGTGTCATGCACCATCTTGAGTTTTCTGAATAGTGTGTTTTTTACTCTCTTAGGGTTATCTTTTAGTTCCGATTCATTCATAACAATGTGTTTAATGCCTGGTAACAACTCTAATTTCGTGATGATTCGTTAAGGAGTATTTCTTGAATGAATTTCATCTCCCCACACACATGGCCTTCATTACTTGCAGGTAATATTCTAAACACGATTTATGCAATTGCCTAAAGAAGTTAATATTCCATACAAAATCAACCACTGAAGTACAAATTTGTTAGGCTCCCACTAGCATTTCCAAGAAAGGTGCGATGGATTAATCCAAACTAAGATGCACTTCATAGTAACTCCTTTGTTGTGTTTATTCCATCTTTCAAAAAGGAGCAGAATTCTCCTAACACATTTATTTATTCCATGGTTTTTAGTCCAGTTCAGCCCAGATCCTAGTTCTGGATCATGGTACCTGCGTGTTTGTGATGTTTTATTTATTGTCATAGAAGCAGATACTATATACATACTATTCTCTCCTTTTTTCCCATCCCATTTTTGTCACAGGAGAAAAAGATATATACATAAACAACTGTCTTCCAGACTAAAGAAATAATATAAAATGTGATGCTGCTCCACCAAAGCTCCACGAAAGCAAGGATAATGAGATTTCTATCATTTTTTTTGTATGATTGCTCGATGGGTTGAACGCTCTATATATTTATTAGGACTTTATTTTCCTTTTTCCTCATTTCCCTTGCAATAAACGTGCACGTGGATTCATTCGATTTCAGTTCAGAAACGAATCCTGATCAGCTTGTAACAAGATTAAAATCCCATCTTTATGCTTTAAATATACTGAATTGCTTGGGATATTGGTAGTCTGTAGGAAAAAGAAAGCACAAACTGAAAACTGCAACGAACAGCGAATGTGTAGCGCAACAGACTCTGAAGGAAGAAGCAGGAGGCAATCGCTAATGCCTTGATCCTCCTCCAGAAACAAAAGCAGATCAGTTGGGATACAAAATCAGGTAAGAAATGCAGATGGAAGGACATTTGCAGGAGAAAATGCGAAATCTGAGTTAGCGACTGAGGCTAGCTTTTCATGGCACCATACTATACGAAGGTACGTATAGCAACAGAAGATTAAAAATGAAATGATTTATTTGTACCAAGAAGAGGATTTGAAATCCCTTGTGCTGAGTAGCGACTAAACCTTATTAAGCAGACGCTCCGCTCTTAGTATCTAACCACCCTAGACATAATCCTTCCTGTGATCTTTGAAGTCTTCATTATAGAGCAGAAACAGAGAGCATATATTCACTATAGAAGGAGCTGAAGAGGCCAGATGCACCAAGCAGATTTCGGCTAACTACTGCAGAGAGCAAAATGCTCCCTAGTATGATTTAATGAAGATAAGGTGCCACCATGCTTTCTGCTATAGTAAATAAATCACACAAACAGGAAGGCTTTGCTTAGTCATAATCTGCATATCTCATTAAGAGGCGGTATCTTGCCCACTGACGCACCCTAGCAATTCGTCTAAAACACCCAGCAATTTCTCAGGATTGACCCTGAGTATGACCTCCGGGAGATGTGATGCCCCAGATCGTGCAGAGGAGCACGGAGACAGCTTTGAAGAAAGCAGGCAGCAGCCGTTACAAAATCATCAGCTTTGCCCAGAAGGACATGAGCGGGGAGGAAGAAACTCAAGATTGCCCCATCTTGATTTTCTTGAGCACAAGAAGGGGGGTAAGAGAAACACTGTCAGGCTTCCAAGATTCTGTTATTTTAGGGAGCCACGGAGAAGACCTCGGAGAATTCATTTGGGGACTGTTACAACAACATTGTGAAAAACATGTTTTGACCCCGGGAAACAGGGAAAGTACTAGGAAGAGGCTCAGGTTGGCTCTTTCCTGACTCCCTGGGGTAGAAGAGGGAGGGAGGGGAAAATACAGTCAGGTCTGCAAGAATCTGTCACTAGAGCCTATCTCAATAAAGTATATGTAGCTCTGGTCTTCTTGTGGAGTCTGTTTCCCGGTCAGTTTTGAAGGGCTGAGAGTTATTGTAGGGGAGATGGGCGGGAGAGAAATCCAATAAATAAAATAAAAATAAAAATAAATTGTGCTCCAAAGCAATAAAATAGAGTTTTAATGTTTCTTTTGGTGTCTGTTTCCTGATGTGGTGTATTCTGAAGAGCTCACAGATTTGAATTAAGAAATCCACTAGACCTGGCTGCAGAATTACTCAGTGCAAGAAGGTTGACTGCTTGAACCACCAAGAACCCAGGTTTAGGCATGGATTACAGAGAAAGTTGGGGAGCACTTTGTGGTAACTGTTCCCATTTCTTTTGGGCAGCTCCAGATGCCTGCAAGAAGCCTACTCTCACCCCTATAGTTTAGAATCCCTATATCCTGGTTTTCAGATGGTTTAAGGCAGGTTTTTCAATCTGTGTTCAACAGAAGCCTAGGGTTCTGTGAGACCGTGATGGGGTTTCATGCGAAACTATGGGCAAAATGTTCACTGGAGCCCATGAATTTTCTGTCACTAGAGCTTTGCCTCTTGTTCAGGCAGGGATTTTCTTGGCCTGAAAAAGTTGGAAAACCCCTGGTTGAACCGATACTTGGGAAAATATTTTCAAGCCCTTATCCCTCCTTTCTGGAGTTTGTTTTCCAACATATTACAATGGCCAATACTGTTATGTGTATCTGTAAGTACAACGTAGTACGTACTGTAAGATGGATTGATCAGTCTATTTTAAACCCATTTTGTCTGGAGTCCATTCCTTTAGCACTGTCTAACCGAAACTCCTTTTCCCACAGACCTTCCAACATTCTTTTCAAATTCCAGGAAGAGTCCTCTATTTTACTAGGTGCCTCAAAAAATTCTTACGGAATTAGAATTTATACCAAACTGTGAGGAGCACCGAGAAAGACAGGAAATTGCACCTTTACAAGTGCTGTGTTGACTTTGGACTCTTTCACCCCCCCAAAGCCATCTGTTTTGCAACAGTGACATCACTCAATAGCTTGGCTGGGGCGAAAGCAAAATTCTTAATCTCCCTCATTAAAATACACAGGGTGGTATCAGTTCTTATTTCCATAAACCTCAAGAACCTTACCTTGGGTGACCTTCATTTGATCTGCTGACAGTCCTTGTCAAGCCTGAATCCCATTCTTGGAGCACTCCAAGAGTTCTGGCTTCACTTTCATGCTTCTAAATTCAGCTTCTGGGTGGGATTTGCATGATCTAGAATTAATCAGTTGCCTTTTATGTTTGGCCTCCATTGGCTTACGTTTGGCTCATGAGCTAATTGTTTCCCTACAGTTTGCTGGTTTTTCCCCTGAGCAATATTGTGCAGATTTTTATTTTGAGTGGATGTGCATGACTAATACACGAATCCCCTTTCTGGACAAAAAACCCAAAAACCCCAAAAACCTGGGATTGATAAATTTGCCAAGTTCTGCGATGGCCACTCTTAAGGCTCTCCTTTCGCTTGTGCTTTGGAGCTAAGGCACATGTCTAGCAAGCAAGCAAGGTAAGATAGGTGTTGACCCCTTTGGCAGCCTTTAGGGGAAATCTCCTCCCCAACTGTTTCTCACGATCGCAACGGATCAGCTGCTGACTCTTCAGCCCTGTCTGGGAAAGATGAGAAAGAAGCTCTCTGCAGATGCCGCTACTTCGTCATTCTTGATGGCTGAAGCAACAGCCACTAGGCATTCTTGGACTGCAGATGGGACACACAGAGGGAAGGGAAGGGAAGGGAAGGGAAGGGAAGGGAAGGGAAGGGAAGGGAAGGGAAGGGAAGGGAAGGGAAGGGAAGGGAAGGGAAGGGAAGGGAAGGGAAGGGAAGGCCCCCTTGCAGCAGCTGTCAGACTGAATAGCTTCTACACCAACTCAGAGGCCTCTTAACACAAGAAACAATTTATGACTCATAGGACAAATGTTTTTTAAGTGCTCTGGTCAACGTGCACATGCTGGCAACAGAAGCTTATTAATAGATATGAGAAAAAGCAGTGGTAATACCACTCTTCATCAGAGAAGTCTGAAGCTTTGCCATTTTACAGCAAGGATGATAAGCAGGGCAGGGAACGGATTCTGACCGGGGAGCTAAATCCAATCCCCGACTTTACCTGGTGGCTTGAATGATGTCAGAGAGGTAGGACGGGAGGCTCTAACCCTTCTCCAGAGCTCCACGTTTTGGGACATTGGGAAACCGCTGGGCCAATTTCCTCCTGCAGGATGAATTTCACCCTCATCCTGCTTTTCTCTTTGGACATCAGCAAAATGGAGGAATCCTGCCGGTTGATGCTCCTGCCAAGTGCCTACCTCTTTCTCCTCAAAGAGAAAGGTTAAGGAACGGGCAACATGGCTCGGATCCCAGCAGGACAGGGTAGAGGCGCAATTTGTTCGATACAGAATCTGTCTATCCTGCCCATTCAGGTGGGGAAGATGGTGAATTCTTGTGAAGCAGGGACCAGAACCTGCCTGTCCCAGCCGTATGAAAGAACTTATTCCCTAACAGAATGTCCTCCTCCTTCTCACGTTCCAGTGGGAGAGAGAAAAATCCTTTTTTTTTTTTTTTTTTACTGAGCCTTTGGATCTTTCTTGCACGGGGAAGGGAGATGTGGTTGTCCTGTGTTGGATGATGAGACTAGTTTTATATTTTTATGGTTTTTATGGCTGCCGTATATATGCACATTTGTTCAAAGTCTTAGGTCTGAGGCATAGATGTTGGGCGGGAGGGAAGGAAGTTCAGTAGGCGTGGGCAAAGCAAAACGGTTTCTGTGGAGGGACAGACTTCACACATTTCCCATGGGATGGGTGTTTCCTATTCGGGTCAGAAAGCCAGCATAGGTGAACCATGGCCCATTTCCACATTTCTTACTTGCACAGATGCAAAACATTTTTTTCTGCAGCGGTTTCTACACAGCCATGACACAGCTGTTGCCAAAAGACGAGCCCAAGGTCGCACTCTCACACACGCACAAGTGACAGATATCCAGAGGGGCTATGGATTTCCTTGCGGGATGCCTAAAACAGCATCCAAATTACAACTAAGCCGCATAGCAGTTTTTCGATCTACGTGGACTCATTGCAGAATCACAGAAGGAATTGAACGCCCAACAGTCGGGGTCCAAACCAAGGGGCTCGAAGAGTCCTCATTACAAGGCCGTTGATGTGGGGAAGGACATTGTTGAGGGAAGAAACGCTCCCCTTTGAATATTAAGATGATGTGAAGCTGAATATTCAGATGCTATGTAAATGTCGGTGAAGAAAAATAAAGACATTAAGTCATACCTAACGACAAATGCAGCATGTGTGTGAGGGGCAATATTCACTGCTGGGTATAAAAGAGGCTAAACTGAAGCTTTGGCTGTATGGTAAATAAAAGCTCAACCCCCCTTGGATGAGTTCCAGAATCCCTTTCAGCCTGTTTTGACTAGACACATAATACTGCCTTTGTGCTATTCTCTAAGCCAATAATTGAGAAATGCCCCTATAAGTCAAAATGATTTCAGGACTGGTGATGCAAAGTGGATTGAGCTGAGTTTGTGGGCAGATTTGCATAACGTGAAATGAGACCTCCATCCCCGGGATATACGATGAGAGCGAGTTTTACTGCAGAGCAGCGACATCTGTCTTTTCACCTCTGCATCAGCTTGATAATGTTCCAAAGATATTCATTTCTGTGCATAGTTTCGCCTAGCATGCTTTGAACATTTTTCATCAGAGCAAATATGAGTTTACATAATCAGTGGAATTCAGGGACAATGTGTCTTTAGATAAGTCCATCATGCTAGCTTTAAGCCCAGATGAGAAAGGAGGCATGTTGGGTGCTGGGCTACCAGCCTGACCTATAAAGACTGAAATGGCTAAAAAAAAAGAGAGAGAGAGATTTTAAAAAATACACAAGGTCAGCACAAAGATATCGGCTCAACCCCTGTGATGATGCTGGATGAAAGTCACAACGGGGTTCAGGGTTGGAGTCTAAGTGCCAAAACCATCACAAAACTGGAACAGGGAACGCGTGGATGTGATCACTGGGTGTAAGGCTAGCACGACCACTTTGTGAATTTGACATCCATCGGACTTAAATCCTGGATATTAGTGAGTTGAGGCAGACGGGAATTGACAGGCTACTGAGTGATGGCAAGACTGTTTTGTTTTCTGGGAATGATGAACAGCACGGGCCTAGTGTAGAATTGCTGTTGAGCAAGGAAGCAGCAAGGACGCTGACTGAATGGAATGGATGACTATCACGGCGAGATCCTAATCAAGGCTCATGAAGACAAAGGCGATCTCAGCACGTGCGCCGTTCAGATGAAGCCGAAAAAGATGCTTTCTATGAACAACTGCAAGACATCGTCAATGATATTCCCAATCGTGGTATTGTATTACTCAACAGGAATATGAACACACAAACAGGCAACTACAGACAAGGATGGGAACACGTGGTTGGTCCATACAGCCAGCGAGGTAAACAAGCAAAACCAATGCCTGCTGTTATTTGGCAGCATAAATAACTTTTGCATTGGAAACAGAAGAAAATATGGCAGTCACCTGAAAGAACCACCAACAGTGAAAAGGACCATTGCTGCATTAGCAAGTGATGGTGATCAGCACTTCTAGATGCAAAAGCAGGTCAATGAGCAGACCATCACCTCCTGAGACATCACATAGACTCAGACTGAAGAGGAGACAAGAACATTACCTGATTCACACATATGCTACTGAGGAGCTAAGAGACCACGCTATTGCTGGAGAATACAAAGTCAAACCTGAAAACTGGTTTCAACAGTGACAATGTGGAGATAACCTGAAGACCAGGGGATGTGGTTCAAACAAACAGTAACCCAGAGCGCAGAAGAAAGGATAGGATGGAGAGAAATGCAAAAGAATTCTAGGTACAAGACCAAACCTGGAAATTAATTAATTGAATGGAAATCTGTGAAACACCAAAGAGATCAGGCCAAGTCACCAAATGAGCAGCCAGAGGCCATGGTGAGGTAGCAAACACTGGACCATAAATTCAAGAGAAGTGCCAGGTTGACAAGAAAAAAAAATGGTTGGAAGATTTAAGGAGCTGAAGCACAAGGAGGGGCAAACAGAAGTTATAATTAAGGCACTTATCATATTATCGAGAATTGAGGAAAAAATAACACCAATGCCCTTATCAAAGACAAGAATGAGAAGATTTTGCTCAGTAAGGAAGAACGAAAAGCATGTTGGCTAGACAGCAAATCAGCCGAGTTCAACTCTAACCTGTTATTTTGGTGCTTCCAGTCTCTCTGACAAACGGAAGGTAGGCTTGGGCATAACCACAATCAGGGAAACTGAGCAAGCCCTGAGAACTGTAAGGAACAACAAATCCCCTGGTTTAGACCAAATCACAACAGAACCACTGAAGCATGATAGGAACAGCATGGTGCAGGAATTAACAAGGCTGTTAAATGCTGAAAAAAATGTGCGGGTCCCGGACGAGGGGAGAACAGGAGTGATTATCAGATTGTCCGAAGGGGGTAAGAACTGGAAAGGCACCCCACTCCTTTCAGCCCCCAGCAAAGTCTTTTGTTTCATTCCACTCAGGCAGTTTCTGGATGGAAAGGAAAACACATGGGGGGAAGAACAGGCTGAGTTCCTCTGTGACCCTCGTTCGCTGGACTGAAATTGTTGCCTGGCGTTCTGTCCGGTGCAGGAAGACCTGTGTCTAAATGTCCAGAAAGACGTAGCCTTGCGTGGAATGCCAACATATCTCTGAAGAGAAAAGGCTGGGCAAGACAACTAGGAAGGCTGAAGGAGAAATGCAAAATCGACCCAGATGAAGAGATAGAAGACGGAGCCATGTCTTTCACGCACAAGTCATCTAGACCAGTGTTTCTCAACCTTGGCAACTTTAAGAAGTCTGGACTTCAGCTCCCAGAATTCCCTGGCCAGGCCTGGGAGCTGAAGTCCAGACTTCTTAAAGTTGCCAAGGTTGAGAAACACTGATCCAGACATACAGCTTTTTCTGGAAACAAAGCACTGAACTATAGGACCTGTTTTCTCTCCGCCTAATTCAGCAACGTCTTTTTAAAAGGTTTAATTGTGTGTCATCCTATATTGAAATCAGAGCCCAATGCATTTCTCCTTTGCTGGGCATCACGTACACAGTTGGACCACTGCACATCTCTTGCACCCTCAGTCCCAGGGAACACACCCAGGGAAGGAGAACTGAACAAATGAAACATACCTTGAACTTCTTGGAAAGAAATTTTTCTGAAATTCTTCTAATCGGAATTTCACAACAGAGTTTCGGACCTCTGGATTATACTACCTTAATTCTCAAGTAGATATGATACACTGAGAAGTCAACTGTTATATTCTTCGGTTCAGATTCTGTCCAAACACAAATTCTGAACATACGCGATTTGCCATGGCTATGAGTTCCTTCCCATCATTTCCTCCTCTCTATATCTGTCAATACACATGCCTGTTGATAAAGCCTGAATGAATTATGACTTTTGTCAAGATCCCTTCGATATAAAGCTTTAGCAAAAACATATGTGCTTATATGTATTGACTGGAAGCTGCAAAAACGTTAGAGACACTATTTCTGTGGCAGGTTCTGGCAGGCTTGCTAAATTGGCCTCTTCTGGACTATCCCTGCACTTGTAAATGGAAGATTTGATTAACGTAATGCACTATATCTGGTCTGCATAAGAGTTTGGCCTGGAATCTACAACTGGCACACAGTGATGCCCCTAAATTACTGAAGAGGCCAATTAATTATGAAAGTATGCATCTGTTCTGAAAGAAGTGCCCTGAACTTGTTGCTGTTGAGATGTATGCCCTTTCACTGCTTAGAGGGCCCCCAGAGGGATCTGGTGGCCCTCTTAGGTGCGGGTCTGGCCATTACAATCTGGTGGGAATGCCCCCTTGATGATGCCACACTGGTAGGAAATCACCATACTGCCACCAAAAAGGACATTGTCAAGATAAGGGCCCTCACTCTGGAATTCCTTTCTGTCTGAGTTACGGTTGGCACATAGCCTTGCCAACTATCAGTGCCAACAGAAAACTTAAGATTTGGCCAGACTCTCCATTTAACCTCTCTGCTTGCTATTCTGGTCTTTGCTGGGTGGTTGAATGGTTTTAATCCTAATCTGATCCTCACTTTGGGAATATTACATTTATATGGAAAGGGAAAACATTTTTTTTTTAAAATAAACAAATTGGGAATGCTATCCCAGAACCTTTAAGAAAGTGGGGAAGAGAACAAGACACATAACAATAATAATTAAGCTGTATTCCTAAAAGAACAGCTTTTTATAAAAGTACTTATAAATGAATCATTTCAGTCTAGTTATTGATGGGGTCAGAAAAGCAACAAATGCATATTAGAAATCAGCATAGTATTGTTCAAGTAATTAGTGGGCAGAATTATGCAGAAGTTAAATTACGGTTATATAGTGTTTTCATTGGTCATCGAGGCAAGTTTTGGGATCGATGAAGCGAGAGAAAGAAACTGAGGACAACAGGAAGAGTTCACAAGCCCTGTGTACATCTTGATGGGACATGTAGTTTCATCCTACGGATGTAAATAAATAGACATTGCTCTGCCTGACAGTCACAGAAACCAGCCCAAAGGCACCAGCAATGAAAATGTCAAAATCTTCACACTGAAAAGCCAGTTCCCAAACAGTGCTTCAGATTGAATAAGAACTTGTGCTAAGACAGGGTCATCACCAGCTAGCATGTGGTTGTGGGACACGGAAGGAAAAATGGCAAGACATGACGTATTGCCTTTGATTCTGAGTAGCCACATCTTTTAACGTATGGTAAATAAACTGTTTTCCATGCATAAATACACTGTCCTGGGCTCTTCCACAGCTCTGTATTGAATAAGAACTTTTCAAAGGTTCAGTGTCCTTGGGAAGAAATGTATTCTCTCTCCTTATCTGAAGGTTAATAACTGGACAGAAATCTTCGAAGTAAACAGCATGAGTTAGCACTCCTGTTTCTTTTGAAAGTGAGCAGCAAACTTGTAGTTGTTGTTATTATGGTTGGTCACACAGTCAGCCAGATGTTTAGACTGGATTTGGCATTTTGATCCACCTAGCGAGTCCTTCCCAAGGACCGGGGATAGGCAGATGTTGTTTGATGGTGTTAAAGGTATCGTCGTAGGATGGAGGCTGTTCCAAGCAAAGCCGCCTTCTGCAATGGACTGACGGTGATTTTGTCAATGCAGATGGTCTTCAAGGGGTGCTCCAGATGTTTTGGGATGGCACGTGAGGCACCTATTTCTATTGGTACTATCTTTGCTTTCTTTTGCCACAGTCGTCCTACTTCTATTTGCAGGTCTTTGTATTTTGTGATTTTCTCCAGTTCTTTCCCTTCTTTTCTGCTGTCTCCAGGTATTGCAAGGTCCACTACCCAGACTTTTTTGTCTTTATTTAATAATAAGAAAGACAAACAAGTCTGGATAGTGGACCTTGCAATACCTGGAGACAGCAGAATAGATGATGATGATGATGATGATGATGATGATGATGATGATGATGATGATGATGATGATGATTTCATGGTACTGTCTCCTTTGCCTTGTTACAGCCCAATTGCCAAACTATTCCCAACACTCCAGGCACATAGAATAAATTACTGACCAAGTGAAGTTCATTTAAGCCATCAACTTTCAATAATTAGTATCCATAAGAGATCAAAGGTTATGAACACAGCATGCAATGCCACATTATTTTTATAACCATTACTGTAGTCAACTAGCCAGGATATGAAACTCATACAGACATGAAATGAGATTAATAATTTTAGTTTCTTTTTTAATCAATAAACCATTGCATATAACCCCCCAGAGCATATAAATTTAATAAATTACTATTGTCATTATATAACAGAACCTTATATTGGCCTCCCTATTGTGATCCTAAAGAGATCCTAAAACCAAATTGAAAGGAGAAACCAGAGAGTAGAAAGAAGGCGTCCTTGAAATGCATCTACCATGAGTACCCCTTAACCAAAATACCGTTCCTCTTTCTTACAGTTCTAGTTAAAAATCCAACCTATTTGCATCTCATAGTCATCCTAGGCTATCTGAAAGTGGTCTTATTTGCTTTGTCTGAAAGCCATAATCTTTCATAATGGCCTTTCCAGGTGTACAGTGGAGCACAGGAAATGCATTTCCAGAGAGCAACATATTGTTAGTGCTATCATTAATATCCTTAAAACAAGATTACAAGATTACTTCCACCTCTCACCCCTGTACTTCACTGAGTTCAATGTTTTCAATGGGAAGGGAAGAAAAGGCCACCGGGTCTAATATCTTCTCACAGGCCTATGCCTACTGCAGAAAAAATTTGACCAGATGATGAGGAGGGATTATGGTATGCAGGAATGTTTTCCATTTGGGAAAAAAATGTGTACATTCAAACTCAAATGACAGAAACAATGATTCTACCATAACCTTTTCTCAGACATGCTAGAGGGAATTTCTTAAGGAGTCACATGTGAGACCATCTCCTTGTAGCCCAAAATAGCACAGTTCACTGGCATTTCCAATATTTCAGTAAGAACTGAGCCATACTAAAGCTTGATATTCATGCTACCTCACTCAGATATATTTATTTATTTAACATAGACTACCACAAAATTGATGGAAAGGAATGGACCCATAATTTGTACGTCACCAAGAACAAGTTGACTAGGGGCCACCTCACACATTCAGTAGATCTGGGGCTCTCACTTAGGAGTTTGGCCGTAAACCGCTACTTAGCTCCTTTGTATGTTATTATTTTTCATCATAAAACGAACATGTTTAAACTCTATACTTAAAGTAATGAGTGTAAAGAGGCCCTAAAACCAATAGTCTATTCTGAACTCAGGATTTTTGGTAGCATTTAAAAAAAAATGCTGTTCAAGGGTCTTAAATGCCATGCTCAAAATTAGCAACTCACAAATAACATAATTTGTTGTGGAGCAACCCCAGCCGATTGAGATGTTTACAGGTTTTGCTACAACATTTATGGAACCTAGATTTGGATTCCAGAGAAGCTGAAGTAGGGATGTGCCTCATGTTTTCTCTCCAGGTGTGCATGAAAAATAGATTTCCGTGGACAAATAAGATAAGAAGGTGGTTGAAGAAAAAGAAGAAATTGCTTAGGGACTTAAAAAGTAGCCTGCCACTTCAGTGGAAAGGATCTTAAGAACTTATCTTAGAGACAAAGAAAAGCCAGTGGCCAGGCTCAGGATGAAGCAGGACAAAAGGATCAATCAGATTAGTGGAATAATACAAAGATCAGATCCCAGGAGACAAATAGGTGTAATCGAATGAATGAATGCACACAAACACACACATTTTTATATACAGACCTGGTAGTAATCTAATTGACTGATCAGTTCTGGTGGAGGGAATCCTCCAAGACAGGGCCAGTTTGGGGTAAAGACTTTGGATTACTAATTTACAGTAAGTGAGTGATGGTTTGGCAGTCAAGTAAACATTTGAACATATCTGTAGTTGGCATAAGTCCTTTGAATTTAGTTAATGAAGAAAACAGAAAGGATGAAAGACCCCTAATGCAATTCTCCAGAGGATTATCCTCATTCCTGGCAGAATGTAGGAACCTCTGGTTCTCTGTTCTCTGTAAGAAAAAAAAATGAAATACCGAGCCAGGTATCAGTAGAAACCGATCCAAGGCCTTTTCTAAAGGGAAACAGAAACACTCTGTCAAGGTTAATGTGGTACCTGTTGAAAAGTGAGTACAAGAACAGTATTTAACTGAGAAGGTAGATAAAAATGAGATCAGAATCATGCAAGTCATGGTCTTCCCTGTGACCCTCTATGGAAGCAAAAGTTGGACTCTGAAGAAGCAGGATAGGAAGAGTATTGATACTTTTGAACTTTGGTGCTGGAGAAGACTCCTGAGAAGACCATGGACAGCCAAGAACACAAACCGGTGGATCATTGAACAAATCAACCCAGAGTTCTCACTCAAGGCACAAATGACCAGGCTCAAGTTATCCTACCTTAATGCCAATAAAGGTTTGAATTGAATTGAATTGAATTGAATTGAAGTTATCCTACTTTGGAGACATTATGCAAAGACCCAGCTCTCTGGAGAAGCCTCTAATGCTGGGAAAGGTGGAAGGAGAGAGAAGAAGAGAATGACCAACAGCAAGGGGGGTGGACTCAATTACAATGGCAATAAGTGCACCATTGGAAGACCTGAGAGACTAGGTTAGGGATAGATCGTCATGGAGAAAATCAATATGGTTGCTAAGAGTCAGCAAGGACTTGATGGCACATAATCAATCAATCATGCAAGTTCAACTATCCTCCTTGCACAACTACTCATAGGACATGGTCGGTGTTTGCCCCCAATTTAGCATTTTCTGAACAACAAAATACTGGTTACTCCTTTACATTCAGAAAGGATGTTAAACATGGATAAATGAAGAACTAAATGTGAAAAAGAAACCTGGAATTGAACGATATGCTTTCAGTTATGCCAGCTCATTTATCACTCAATCACAGAGATGTGCTGCCTTTTACAACTAAACAATAAATATGACAATCAGTGTATAGTTTCTCCTTGAATGGCACACCATTGCTGTACAACATTATGATCTCTCATTAATCAACATTTCTTTCATTCATCTTAGTTAACAGCAGCAAGACCCCTGTGCCAAAAGATATTGGATAATTCCAAAGGAGAGTGAGGGCATTTTTCCTGTTCACCTCATTTGGCAGATCTGATGAAATCTCACATTTTTAATGCTTTCCTTAGTTCCTGTCTTCACAGAAGTTTATTTCAAGCCAGCAGAATCATAACACTTTTGGGGGAAGGCAGCAGTGATATATTACAATCCCACACTTTCTACCAGATTTATCCTCTGAAGCTCCATATCTATTAAAACTGAAGAAAGGGAATGCAATGGATATTGACCATGTGTGCAATGTTTCAAAAAGCAGGCTTGAATGCCTCAACCTTTCATTGTGCCTTAGCAGCCTTAACCTTTTGTGTGGTCTAGGGCTGGAGATAGGGCTCTCATGAATTCTGAGCGATCCTCTTCACCAGCTTCTGTTCTCGAAGAGGCATTCACCTCCAGCTCCTCCCTGACAGGTACAGGGATTCTCCCATGTCCTGTGGGTCCTGGTACTGAAGAAGCAGCATGTCCTCATCCTATCTGGGCTGCAAAACTCTATTTTTCTTTTTGCTGCTTGTCTGAATTTTTGCAGCCCAGATACCATTTGAAGTCTTGGAGCACCTGTTGAGCCATTAGAATTGCAGATGTGACCAGGGCAAATTGAAGAGCCAGTTCATCTCAGGAATAACTGATGAAGCCTAACAGTCATTGGACATCCTTTGCACACTTGGGTGTTTACCACATCAGAAGGGCTTCAACCTTGGAAGGGTCCATTCAGATATCAAATGAAGAAATGTAGCTATTCTTTAGGCACTGAAGAGTCCTCCCAAGTTAGTCACATAATATTTGCTGTGAGAGCCGTCTAAACTGGACCCATAAATTTCTCACTGGTTGGTAGCTGAGAGCACAGGTTCCCAAAATATCTGGTTCTTGATCTGTAACAGATCTTGGGGACAGGTTCCAGATGTGACTGATTCCATCATTTATGGCTTTTTAGATCTAGCCAAATTGCCAAAATATTCACATGCACTAACACATCTCAGATTGGGTTTCCTAATTCCTCCTGAAACTGGTCAGTGAGTGCTGATTCCAATTCATGATATAAACTATCAAAATTATTTTTGTCCTGAGGGATCTCAAAGAAAATCTTCTTACTCCCCAAAGATTAGCCTTCTTGGTTTTACTTTCTTTCAATAAGCTACCCCAAAACATATGCTCCTCCTGAAGAAGGTCTACCTATTTGGTTGTTGAGAGTCAACACCAACTTGATGGCACATCAATCAATCAATCAATCAATCAATCAATCAATCAATCAATACACATATTCAGATGCCACGGGATGCAGAAGCTTCCAGGCTACTGTGCATTTGCATCTGGGGCTTTTTTGCAAAAAATCTGGGGAAACAAGTCTAGGTAGATTCTGAACTTTTCCAGAAGGCTAATTGGACACCTAGGAGGTGGGGTTAGGGTCCAGCAGGTAGGACACAAACTGCTTGTAACTGAAGAGATACTTTTCCTCAAGGCCTGATTTCCAGTTACCAGAGCTGATTTCTCGGCTGTTAGGGTTTGCATCCTATTCAACGAACAGAGACAGATGACCTTATCCTTTGTCTACTTGATGCTCAAAGGGGCATAAAAAAGAGAGCAAACACGGTAAGACAGAAAGCAGCAAGAAACAGGACCTTGGATAGCTCCAAGTAAGTCCTCTTCGTTCAATTCTTCTCTGTTTGGCTAAAAACAGGATGCCTCCAAACCTTCTCGCCCTTTAGATAATAACAGCAGCAGCAGCAGCAACATATTACATTTATACGCTGCCCACCTCCCAGTGACCCAGGGTTTTTATTTTACTCAGCTCCAGCTGAAGGAGCCCTTTGAATGTTACAGAGGTTTCATCTGATATTGCAGGCCTGGACATAAGAAAGGCAGGTGGAACGGTCATGTAAGTCTGAGGATGATGGCAAGGAGAATCAGGCTGACTGGCCCTCCCTTCACCCAGGTGTGCTGTAGAGTATATTATATAGCCCAGAAGAATGCAACTAAGGTGTGGACAAAAAGGCTGTCAATGGGGCACGTCAGAGCTGACCTCTGTAGTTGTGGGTTCAGTTTATTTATTTCTTTATTTCTTTATTCGTTTATTTAATTTGTACACCCCCAGACTCCCAGCAACTCTGGGTGCTTGACAAGAAAACAGGAGAACTGTAAAACAATGCAGCAATTAAAAAAAAAAAAAAAGATAATCCAGAAAGCAAAGATGGCAAAGTTGTGCAGCAACTTGATGGGCTATACCCATCCTCACCAAAGGGCTGGGTGAAGAACCAGGTCCTCCAAAACACTAGCAGGGTGGGAGCGTCATTCCAGAGGGCAGGCATTGCTATAAGGAAGACGCACTTCCAGAGCCCCGATAGATAGCATCGTTTAATCGAAGGGACCCAGAGGGCGCCCACCCTGTCAGATCAAAGTGGCTGGGCACATACTGACGCAGATAGGGGGTCCCTCGGGTGGCTGGGCCCTAAGCCAAGGAGGGATTTGTGAGTCATAGCCAACACTTTGAATCACACCCAGAAGTAAACCGGCAACCAGTGCAGCTACCTGCACCGCTGCATTCTGGACCAGCTGACACAAAGCCAGTGTGATGCAGTGGCTAAATGTTGAGCTGACACCAGGGAGACCCAGGTTCTAGTCCACCTTCTGGCTGGAATCTCTCTGAGGTTCCAGCCCAACCTACTTCACAGGACTGAAAATAGAAGAGAATGCTATCTACACACACCACCTTGGCCTCCTGAATAAAAAGGCAGAATATATCGAATGAATGAATGAAAGAATGAATGAATGAATAAATAAACAAACAAACAAACAAATAAATAAATAAATAAATGTTAGGTATACTTTGGCTATCATCAAAAGTTCAGATTCAGGGACACACCCATACTGCATGCCTGGGTCTTCAGGAAGAGAGAAAGCCCTCAAGCTCATGCTGAACACCTCTTCCCTGACACAGACTGCCCAGGAGGTCTGTATCTTGGCTCAGTTGTTTTGTCCTATTGCCAGCCTTCCCAGGTAAACCAGACAGGACATATGACCAGATGAGCTACTTCTCCTTGATTGATAGGCTACGTCAACACAATCTTGGAAGTCTGAAAGTACGATTCTCCCACCGTCTCTTTTTACTGCCTGATCAGTCAGGGCGGGTCTTTCTAAGCTTCTTTCTCTGCCCATTACTCAGTTGCAGGCTCCTCCCCCTTTTATCTGATGGTTCCCTCGGTAGCATCTCTTCTCTCCATCTTCCAAGGCCTTTCTCACATTCCATTACACCTACTGATCCAATATTACTAGCATCGAGGGTTCTGCAGATCCTTGTTTTGAAAGGCAAAA
Source organism: Python bivittatus (assembly GCF_059951505.1). NCBI lineage: Eukaryota > Metazoa > Chordata > Lepidosauria > Squamata > Pythonidae > Python > Python bivittatus. The sequence goes on along the minus strand of NW_028277029.1, from coordinate 1,656,339 downwards.
TGGTATTTTGAAGGACACAAAAGGATGAAGCATTCCTGAGCTTTGAATACGAAGAGCTACACAGACATTTCAAATGTGAAGGACTTGTGAAACAAAAATGAAAAGAGAGGTCCAATATCATCAGCTTTTGAGGCAGGTGAGAAAGCCATCTTGAACATCTCCAGGTAACTGATGGAAGCTGGTAGAAGTTCCTTATTCGTTTTCTTCAACAGGAATCCGTTTAATGCATTTTGCTATATTTTTATTCTCCATGAAATATTAGCCTTTTGTACCCTTGTGCATCATTGCTACTGCTTATTTATTTATTTCTTTGAGAAAAATGAACAGCTAAAACATTTGATTCAAAACTTTTTTGATGTCTTGAATTTGCTGGCTGAGGAATTCTGGGAGTTGAAGTCCACACATCTTAAAGTTGCCATGGTTGGAAAACACTGCTCTAGTGGATCCTGCACTGAGCAGAAGTGTGAGTTAGATGCTCTCCAAAGTTCCTCCCAACTTGATGAGTATGAGTCTATATGCCATAAATCTCATTACTATTTACGTACAATGAAACTATAAAATCAGATCAACCTAGAACTGAATTTAGCTTGAACATACGCTGGATTCTCAAGTGCCAAGGTCACCTTTGGGAAAGGTTCAAAACTAGAGCTTTGAAAACTGTTAAACACCACTTCCCTGATCAGAAAACTGCTTCCACTGAAAGACCAGTGCTGGTTTCCAGATGCTTACCATGCATACTTTAAGATGTCGTTTGACCTCAGAGCCCTAAATGGTTTCTGATTTGGGGATCCTAACTCCCATTTCAAAATGACATGGCCCTTAAAATCTGGAGGAGATACCCCACTCTCCAGAGATTGCTCCTCTGGCATGGGGGACAGAGTTTTCTCCTGACTCACTCTGAGATTGTGGAATAAAGTCCCTTGGATATAAGATTTGGCCCCACTCTCTTTTTCTTTAGACCACCAGCCAAAATGCATCTCTTCTTCCAGGTTTTCCACAGTTAATAGTCTTCTCCATATGTTTTCATTTTTCTTAATTTGTTCTACTTCACATCCTATTCTTTATCAGCTATTATATTTTAATATGAACTTATCTAATGTTGCACTTTTAAACCATGAACCTACAGTCAGTCATCATTTAACATTCAAATGTCTTTGAACATTGTGATACAGTTCTCCATTCAAAAACAGTAGCAAAAATTTATATATTCCGGGAAAGTGGACACAAAAATATGCAACACACCTAAAAAATGTGCAGAGCTTCAATTGCACCATCATGACCACTCTTGACTTTTTTTTTTTTTTAACTATACCTTGCAGGCACCCCTGAACTCTAGCCAGTACGGAACCATGTAGAAAATGACAATTCTCTGTAAATCTATAAAAACAAAGGTCAGTGATAGAAGATACAGTGAAAAGCAGCTAATCTCCCTGGCTTGTTTGAAGCCACACGGATTTGTTCATTATCTTGAATAAAAATCTAAGATAGAGATCCAGGGATCCGTGTTTGCAATGATGGCTAGATTCCAGCGCTTTGAAATAACTTGCCTTGTGTCCTGTTAGGGTAAGCCCTATCACATCCTATCTTGGTCTGCCAAGGATAGCTTGTTGCCTTTGGAGTCAAACACATACCAGAATGCTTTAACTCAGGCGCAGTGCCTCCAAGTCTCAACGGCTTTAAACAACAGAGCCACAGATGGACAGATGACATTTTTAGACAGACAGATGCTTGAATATTGACAAGCACAACACTACAGAAGGAAGGGGACACAGACCACGCTTGCTGAAATCATCAAGAAGAAGATCCTCAGGCACTTGAAGGCTGCCCATAGAAAGCAATGAAGGAATTCATGACTTTAACAGAGTCGTAACTCTGAATATGTTCTCCATCTATGCAGATGGAAGGCAGAGGAAACGGAGAACGTCCCGCCTTGGATACTTCATTTGAACATGAGAAGTTCCATCTCTAGAGAATAACAATTCTAGTTATCTTCTATATCTGCAAATATCATCAATGTTTTGCAAGATCTAGAAACTCAATATTGCTTTAGTAGATAAATAACAAATATAAATATTTATTTTACTGTAGAAATTGATGACCTCTGCTGATGAGGGACAAACAGCTACCTTGTACCCGAAGAACGCTTCCAAGCAGATAAGCCCTCGGCATTCTGGATTTCCTCTTACTAATGCATAAATCTTTTGTGACAATCATAGGATTAATCTGAGATGGTCAAAATCCATATATAAACACAGGACCCAGACAGTTGGGGTGAACCTTCCTTAAGCCTCCCAGACAGTTGAAACAGTATAAAGACACATGTGGTCCCTTTAGGAATCTTATGGTCTAGTTGTCCAATCCAGGCCATCTGATTTGCATAATAAACTAATTATGCACCTCAAATCCATTAATTGTTGAATGTTTATTAGTTATTATGGTTGAAATGTTTATTAGTTCCATCTGCTCCTGGCAAGTACTGCAAATGGAGTGTTTAGTTCTCTTAAAACAGCATCTGTGACAAAGCCAGTGATCTAACCTAATGCTAAATTCGACTGCTGGAATAACCTTACTCACTCATTCTACACATTTGTTTCAGGCACATTTGCTGGGAGGTCAACAGTAGGAACATTGATGCATTTTTTTATGACAGAGCACCCTCTAACGTCCAACAGTCAAAACAGAGCAACATCCTTCATGCCTTTTTACCAGCCAGCGCAGAAAACCTAACCTGTAAAAATGTGATTTGTATTATTTTGGGAAGGATCTACATAAAACTGTTCCTAAACAATGTTTTAGGGCATAGGAATCTTCCAATCTGTAGTGCTGAATCCTAGAATTAGTGTAATTTGGTCCCCATTTCAAGGTATAGAACAGAGTTTCTCAGTCTTGGCAACTTTAAGATGTGTGGACTTCAACTCCCAGAATTCCCCAGCCAGCCATACTGGCTGGGGAATTCTGGGAGTTGAAGTCCACACATCTTAAAGTTGCCAAGGCTGAGAAACACTGGTATAGAAAGTTTCCTCTCTGCTACGTAAATGATCCTCCCAAATGCCAAAATAAAAATCAAAGACTGTTACCTCACATAAGTTGGATAAAGACATGTTCCAGCTGGTCAAAGAAGTAAAATTCTAAACACCTTAATATGCAAGCTGTAGAACTGGCCATAGGGTAGAAAATTCTAATTTACAGTAGGATAAGCTACTCTTGCAGCCCTGAGGATCATGAGCGGAACACACACGTACACATATAAAATTGTACTACATAAAAGAGAGCCTGGCTTTGATAACACAACTGTGTCTGCCACCTTGACTCCTCTGACTCTCCTTGCAGGTGTCCCTAAAAGAGCACTATCAACAGTTCATTAATCAGATTGTAAATATTGCTAATTATGCTCATGCCATTGAGGTTCTATCAAACATTCATCAGATGTCCTTACCTTATTTTATAATGAATTGTAGCTGAATGACCAAGTGCAAGATAGATCAGGAGAATGAACTGGAGGAAACTTTTGACTAATTTTGAAGCAGCCATTTTGGAAACCACTAGCTTAAGCCAGACGTTAGTACAAATGAAAAAGGGAGAGATTACAATTCTCTGAGTTTAGTTCATTGTTATCCCACGTTTCCAGTCTATTATTCTTTGACCAAATTATATTGTGTATAAACTTACACTAAAACTCTGAGTTTCAAATTTAATCTAGAACATAATATAAATGCATGCAGAACTACAGAAAACGGGCCCAAATAAAATTGTTGCATGAGTTTCTGTTTGGGTTGTGGCGGGTTCCTGCTATTCCCTCCTTTACTGCCCTCCAGGTTCCACCATGCCCACTTGACTTTTTCTGAAAAAAATATTAACACCTCCCATAAAACCTGGGAAGTTGGGCCATGGCATTTATTTATTGGAATGTTTCTGGGTGCCACAAAAGGGATTTTTGCTGAAAGCAACCTGGTAATTTTTGATGCGGTTGCTGAGACTGGCTATTTATGGAGTTGAGGTTGATTCAGAGACTTTATCTTTATGCCCAACATGGCAGCTATTTAGTGAGTAGGCAAGCGGGTCCTCCTTCTTGTGCAAGCAATGTTGTGAGTGCAGCTACGACATGCTCCCCAAATTCCAAATATACTCCACTTGCAAAGGTTGCCTACCCAAGACAGAATCCATCCACTGGCTACTGATAAGCAACATAGACCCCCAAAGGCTTGCCATCCAGCTCTGCATTCAGACAAATACCAAGAGTATGATTAAAAAATCCTAAGAAGGAAAGGTAACAACTGGACTTACTGTGAGACATCTGTTACAGCAGGCAGAAGGGCCTCTTCAGCAGGAATGTCCACGTCCTCAGTGAAACTGCTGGCTCTTGACATCCCACCACTGTTGCCTTCCAAATGCTTCTTGACTAAATTAAGAAGGGAAAGATGAAACACCTTAGAAAGGGAACATACATTAACCCCCCATTCATACTTTGACACTTGCATTCTTATGTCCACAGCCAGTGAGGCCAAATTCCTCAACATCCTCTTTCTTTTTTCACTATCTCACAGTCCCCAGTGACCATTGGAAGGCATTTGTTTTAAAATCAGCTAGACAGATGGGAGAAGGATTTCCTTTTAGGAGTGCCAATGAAATAGAGCTTATCAACTGAAGCTTTCAGAACTGAAAGGTATTTGTGAGCGTGGCAGAGACCCTGCTGGACATAGACGGGAGAGCCAACGAGCCTGGCCCTGAAAGCCAACTCTGGACTCTCCAAAGGTGCAGAGAACCCGCTGAAGCTTCTTCTCCCCGTCTCTTGAGCATCCAGGGACAGGGGTTGAAAGCAAAAGCAGGCTCTTAGAGCCTTATTAGTCCAAATGAAGTGCCATTATAAAAGGCTAAGCCAAGGAGGTCAGCTGATCTGGCAGCAGCACTTTGAGGTTTGTTCTCCACCTCTCACACCAACAGTCTTGGTAAGTCTCAGCAGCAGTCATGGAAGCCACTCCTTCCTGGTGTAGTCTCTGGACCCTCAGCATAGAAGGTGGGGGAGTTGGTCTGCACAGGCCTGATCAGGGTAATCCAGCAGGTGCTTTCTCTGCAGACTTCTCTTGATTGTCCTCTGGCATCTGCCATCTCCCTCAACCTTCTTCTCTAATAACCCCCCACACATTCTCTATTAGAGCAGCCTTTATGTTCAACAGGCACTGAGTCTGTAGATTCTCATATTCTGCTGCTGGGCTTTGCTCAAAAGGAGGCTGGTGTTTTCTCTTCACCACAGTTGGAAAGTTCTCTACCACATTACATTAAATCGTGTGTTCCTGTGTGTTCCAAGCCCCCAAAAAATCAAGAATGGTTCCATGAAATCTCTCATAAGGCATCTTTCTGGTAATAGCCAAAAAGACATCCATTATGAGGGAACTGCTGAAATATAACTGCTTAAAGTGTCTCCCTTGCATATTTCTACTTGATCGTATACACTTAAGAATATTTTGACTATAACTCTCATCTAATTAACTCATATAACCCTCATCAAGCTAACCCTTGATGTTAGCAAAAAGGCCAGAAGTCTATATTTGCAAAAGTTAAAAACAAAAAGGGGAAAAAGAGAGATCTAGAAAATGTGGTGGTATCCAGAATTTACCTATTTTTTACCTTTGCAAATATAAATTCCAGCAATATTTCATGGGAATAAACCACCATGGAACTTATATAAAGGAACTGTGTTACTTTGCCGTATCTTCAAAGGAAAGAAAACCAGATATGAAAATAATTAGAAATCATACATTAAAGTTGTATCAGGGTCAGTTGCTATTTCTGCTGCTTTAAAGTTTCCCTGTTGGGCTGATTACAGAACAGTGGATATATTTCAGTTTCAGAACACATGAGACGTTTTGGGGGGCCCTAATAACCTCTTGCAGAAGGGGGTGGTGCATACATCTTCAAACAAGGTGACATTTAATGTTTGTTTATTGGTTTGTTTAGTCAGTTTATATAGCCACCCAACTGACATGCAACTCAGGGTGACACACACAGATAAAAACATTATTTAATACCCAGAAAAACATTAAGCCATATTGCACCAAAGGCAGCTGCTTCAATCGGAAAATAGTCAGAAACAATCAGGATGGCACAAAAGCTCCTGTGCCAGTGCCTGGGGGAAATTGCAGGTCTTGATGATCTTCCAAACAGCAGGTAGGGTCAGGGCCATCCAAATCTCGGGGGGAAAGCTGTTCCAGAGGACAGGTGCAGTGAAAGAGAAGGCAATTTTCTAGGTGACACCAGAGGACACGGCTCGAGGGATGGGACCCAAGCCTTGCAGGGCTTTAAAGGTGATAACCCACACCTTGAATTGGACCCAGAAGCAAACTGGCACCCAATGCAGCTCCCGCAGCAAAGGTGTTACATGGGCCATCCTTGGGGCACCTAATATCATCCGTGCGGCTGCATATTGAACCAGCTGTAGCTTCCAGATACTCTTCAAGGGTAGCCCCAAGTAGAGCCCATTGCAATAGTCCAACCGAATATGTACGTATATATCCCTGGGATAAAACATCCAGATCTATAGATAACAGGTAAAAGAATATTTTATTTTACTTCAGAAGTTTTTTTTTAAAAATGTGGTTTTATCTATGGTGTAGGAAAGATAAACATTAACAAAGTTTCTAAACTTCTAATCTCCTGGTTGAAGAAGCAACTGCACAAAACCTAGCTAATTTCCTGAATACTTCAGGGACCGTGTTAGCCAAAAGAAACTGATTTTTCCCCTCATCAGATCAGCCATCACAGTGTATCAGCAGAGGGGCTAAACTGCACCCCTCACCTGACTATCCCTCAAGAATCCAAGAGGACACCCGACACCTTTAGAGAATACCTTGGTGGCTCTACGTTTGTTACAGGAGCAGATGGTCTAAAGCAGAGTTTCTCAACCTTGGCAACTTTAAGATGGGTGGACTTCAACTCCCAGAATTCCCCAGCCAGACTTGCTGGCTGGGGAATTCTGGGAGTTGAAGTCCACCCATCTTAAAGTCGCCAAGGTTGAGAAACTCTGCTCTTAAGGCTGAAGCAGGCAAGGCAGGGTCATTATGTCAATACTGCTTGAATAGAAGACCTTTAAGAGGCAAGCATGGTTAATCAATTTATTCCCTAGGGGCAATACTTTTATTGATTTATTGACTTGGGAATTTATGAACAGCTTCAGCTGAGGCAACCCTAAGTGGCTGACAAAAGCAACAATCGCATTCAAAGCAGAAATATCAGTAAAATGCAAAAATAAATGATTAAACAGTATAATTACCATCAAAAGAACTACAATTGGTACAACATTCCTGGCCACTGGGAGAACTATAGTACTCCTGATGTTTTACAAGCTCACAGAAAACTATGACAGTGGGGGTGGGGGGTGGGGGGAATCTGTTCCAGAATCCCCCAGAAAGAATTGCCACGTCTTTGTGAGCATGGCTCTTGAATTAGGAGGGGCAATAGATGCCTCTGTTCGATTATACAGCAACTGACAAATACTTTCTCACAGGGGAGAGGTGTGGATTTATTCTCCAAAGCTCCCGAGAGTAGGGTAGATAGGATCCAATGGGTGGAAGCTTTACAAAGGCAGATCCAACCTTGAAATAAGGAAAAAATTCCTGACTGTGAGAGTTACATCCAGGAGACTTTCAAGCAAAGTTGGACAGCCCTTGGTCCGGGGCGGCTTGAGGATTCCTGCCCTGGGTGGGGGGCTGGACCAAAAGATCTCCAAGATCCCTTTCAACCCTAGGATTCTATGATTCCATGACCTGCAAATCACATTAGTTTAAAAAAGTATCAAGTGCCATTGATGGGTTAGACTGTTATAACCAGGGGTCCTCAACTTTGGAAACTTTAAGACAGGTGGACTTCAACTCCCAGAATTCCCCAGCTAGCCTTGTTGAAGTTGAAACCCACCCATCTTAAAGTTGCCAAGGTTGAGGAACGCTGGTTATAACGATATCTCATTTCTCTGGCATCTTCTAAGCGCTCTGCCACGTAGCTCCTATTACACCTGCATAGCTCAGTAAACACTTCCTTTTGAACAAGGGTGGACCATCTGGGATCCTCAGCCCTTCTGTCATGAGAATGGTTTTCTCCCAATTTTCACTAGGAAATCAATGAAATAAGGGCATTAAGGCCCCCAGTGGAATTGATCTCAGCTGAACTTCTTGCTTAAAAAGATGTGGTACTGAATTTGGGCTCTTCTGGGCTGTGGGGTTCTGGAAGTGGTACAGCCGGTTAGCCCTTCGCACACTTATCTAAGTGGATGTCAGGATCAACGGGGCCAGAATAAGACATCCTCGTTTTGGAAGAGAAGAGAACCTGCTCAGCCATTTTCTTTCTGGGCTTTTATTTCAGCTGCTTTTTGCTTTTGGACTGAGCATCTGTTCCAATGAGTCAGCAGGCAGCCTCAAAGGAGACTAGAAAGAAAGCAATAGGAAGGATTCTTAACTAACTCTGCTTCCAGTAAGACCCTGAACAAGGTTGTGTTAGGTTTCTAACCATGGAGATAGCTCCTGAGGCTGAGCCAGGGGCGTCTGCTGGGGAATAGGGGTTCAAAAACATCAAGATGGCAGCCACAGTCATGCGATTGAGGACCCGCCCCTTTTTTATGTGTGTCTGAGCTGTAGGCATCCTGGTGTGTCTCAGTTGTGGGTAGTGGAACAAACACTAGACGTAATGGTTAGCTGTGTTATAAGCTTTGTCAAATAAGCTGTGTGGACAGTTAGGGGCAGCACTAATGGAATTTAATAACAGGGGACAGTTATTCAGCTGGCAAAAATGCTTCATATACCCAGGTTGTGGCCTGGCACATAGTGGCACCGACAAATATGCACCTCCCTGTCAGAGGGCAGCTGTTCTACCAGGAGCAATAACAAGTAGAAGACCATGTTTGGAAGAGTTGTAATGACATACAATGGCTGGGATGAAACATGTTCCTTCAATAACGTATCAATAGCTGGAAGGCAACGGAAGACCATAATGCAGTGTTGTCCAAACTTGGCCACTTTAAGATGAGTGGACTTCAATTCTCAGAATTCCCCAGCCAGCCATGCTGGCTGGGGAATTCTGGGAGTTGAAGTCCACTCATCTTAAAGTGGCCACGTTTGGACAACACTGCCATAACGCTTTGTTTTTAATGGCGGGAAAAAATTACCCAACAGCTCTCCGTCCCCAGTAGACATTGGATGTCCAAGGACACAAAAACCTTCAAAAGAACCAATAGCCCTGATGGCTGCCATTAGGGGATTGTACCGAAAAGAGAAGAATCGTGGGATTCTGCTGAATATGCAGAAAATGCCCCCCTTCTACAGACTGGAGTCCTTTTCCAGAAAACAGTCACAGTGACATACTCATTTTGGAGTTTGTATGTTAGTTGAAAGTGTTTTTCTTCTGGACCTACATTGTTTGTTTTATTTTGCACGCCATTTTCAATGTTGCACAGCATGTAGAGTTGGCGGAGTTGGGTGGCTCTCTGAATTAGATAAATAAAATATAGTGATAAATTTCAGAACAGTTTTTCACTTTTCTTTTGCTCTGTCATACCAATACTTCAGGATCAGGGCACATCATCCAGTAAGGAATTTTCCCTAACTCCACACTAGGCTGTTAAGTTTCCATCTGGATATAATTTCACAAAAGCTGGCTCCCTGCTGAAATCCCAGAGGGAATCTGAGTTTTATCTGAGCTGGAAATAAGGGCTATTCCACTAACTGTACAGCAACAGTGTAAGCAATTCCACAGGACTCAAATTCATGTTACTTTTCAAAACCCTGTTTTTAAATTTATCAATGAAACCATTGGAATATTTCAATACTGTTTCTTACACTTGAAGGCCACTAAACTTCATAAGTACGTTGACTCGCTCATGGTTTTCTGAATTTAAAAAAACAACTTATGCAAAGAAAACGAAATACCTTTGGGTAGACTACAAGCTCACGTGAACTGTGACATGCTTGTGATTCACTTGGGAAAATAGTTTGGAGCATGCAAGCGTGTAAGTGCCACACCCAGGGGTGTCCACAGAGCATGGTCAAAATAGTCAAAATGATGGGCATGGTGATGTGATTGAAGCTCTCCCTGTTTTTTACAGATATGTGCATCGCACACAGATGTCAGGATATTTCTGGCAGCACAAGTCTCCAATTCATTAAAGCAGTTGGGTCTGTTTTCTAGATCCAGGAAGTACTAAGCCAAAAAGAGATGGTCACACATTACCTCCAGGTTCCTCAAGGTAGAAATTCAACTCTTTCTTCTCTTCTTGATCATCGATGTGGTCGTAAGTAATGTGAGGAATGGATAACGCTGGGTCTCCTGGATTTATAGATGTGGAACCATTATCACGCCCAGGTTTTCCTTTCCTCTTATATCTTTTACTCTGAAACAAAGCAGAAAACTCAAATATTGTGGTGCAATCTGAGCCTCCAAGTTCAGGACAAAATTACACTGGTTACAGAATTTTGAGAATGTTATATTGGTCAAAAGCCGATACCCAAATCTGTGCCAATTTAGAGCTCTCTAAACTCTTCTTCACATGCCTTACAATTATTCACATTCCTGGTATTCAAATAAAGCTCATAGGTAGCAACTAGCATTTGCTAACTTTTTTCTTGCCTTTTCTGAAACTGGAACATTTTATTTTATAATGTTAAATGCCAGGAGCAATTTTTAGAAAAAGTGTAACTGGAATAAGTAATCCAAAAAAAATTGCATTTGCATAATCGCAACGTGGGTTAAATAAAGCATAAATAGAGTTTGGGAGCAATACAGGAGAAAGCCCTGTTAACAGAAAGCTATTAAACTGAACCCACAAAAGCAACTGCCAATCAATGAAGATTATTTCAGTCTTGTAATGTGATCTTGTTATGATACATCAATTACATTATGTCACTTCTGCACATTCTTCAGAGTTAGGCCACTTAGAACACGGCAGAAATCTTGACAGGGAACTGCGGCCAAATCAAATTCACTCAGGAAAGGTATCGTTATACAAAAAGGATGCTCCCACCAGCATGATATCTAGAAGAAAACAAGATCAGGGAGACTTCCAAACTACAAACTTCATCATTCAGCGGGATCACAGCCCATTCAACAACAGATTGAATCCCAAATCTTGAGCCAGGATTTTTGTGACCAGCAGAAACTTTATTTGCCTGGATTTAATCTTAGCCTGCCTTCTCATGATTGAACTTCAGATAATATTTATTGAATGCTTCCTTACAATGTGATGATTAAAAAAGGGTTCAGCTGAAGCATCATCACTCTGTATGTCGCATCTCACCCCAAGGATATCATTGGTGAAAATCTGATCATATTCTGCTCCAAAAAACAAAGTTGTAAGGACTCTTAAAAACAAATCAGGCTTCCGAAGAACTTTTTTTTTTTAAAGGTCCTGATTTCTACAACATTTTTTTCTTATAAATTTTTCTTATGCAAATGTTGAGAAACAAAGATCTTTCAGTAACATCCCTGGGATTTAGAAGCAAAGCCACAGTACAAGTAGAAACGTTTGCAATGACACCGACCTCACCTGCCTGGGTATTGGAGTCCCATTAAAGTAGGTCGGAATCCAAGATACATTCATTGGAAGATGCTGCTCTCAGTTTGAAGACAGAGAAGAATCAAGGGATGTATTTAGGATGTGTTGGACCCAGTTGTATTTGTACAGAAAAGGAACGAGTAAATCACTCTATTGTTGGAAATCCAATGAGAAAATTCAGACGCTTGTTTCTGGCACTTCTTAAAACTGTCTTCTTCTGGGAAGAAGTCATTATATATATTAAACTGACTTGGAGACTGGTTTTAACTTTTTCAAATGGCCATACTCTTTTGAATAACTCACCTATTTCGTAGACATTGACAATAGAAATGGATTCTCTGTGTGCCCTTCATGTTGCAAAGATGTTGGAAAGATAAATTTTTGACCCCCATTACTCACTGGGTTGAAAACCTGGTGTTTTTTGTGAAGTATGAATGAGTTGCTTTATGGACATAGGTTATGGATGGACAATGAGAGGGAAATTCAGTCTTTTTTTTTTAAAATGTTCTGTAAAACTTTATGTAAAACATAGATGAGAAGCCTATCTCTCTCTCTTGTCTGTCTGTCTGTCTGTCTGTCTGTCTGTCTGTCTATCTATCTATCTGTCTACCTACCTACCTACCTACCTACCTATCTATCTATCATCTCTCATCTCTCTCTATCTATTCATATCTATCATCTATCTCTATCTATCTATCTATCTATCTATCTATCTATCTATCTATCTATCTATCTATCTATCATCTCTCTCTCTATCTATTCATATCTCTCTATCATCTATCTCTATCATCTCTCTTTCTCTCTCTCTATTCATATCTATCTCTATCATCTCTCTCTCGCTCTATTCATATCTATCTATCTATCTATCTATCTATCTATCTATCTATCTGTCTGTCTGTCTGTCTGTCTGTCTGTCTATCTATCTATCTATCTATCTATCTATCTATCTATCTATCTATCTATCTATCTATCTATCTTATCTGTCTATATCTGTCTACCTATCCAAATACTTTGCCTTTTTTCATGTCTGATTCATTATGTCAGTGTTGTCCAAACTTGGCCACTTTAAGATGAGTGGACTTCAACTCCCAGAATTCCCCAGCCAGCCATGCTGGCTGGGGAATTCTGGGAGTTGAAGTCCACTCATCTTAAAGTGGCTAAGTTTGGACAACACTGCATTATGTGAATAAATGTACCACTTGGCCTGCTCCTGCAGTAGAGTTGCGAGGATCGAACTCTGGGGTTTCTCACCTGAGGAAAAACGGTTCATAAAGGTAGGTAACTAGTAAAGCTCCTTCTGACCTGTTTTCGGAGGTTTGGGCTGGACGGTGCTGCTGTTTTCTTCGGGTTCTGAGCTGACATAACGTAGATTTTCCAGGTGGCCAGACAGCCATGAGGTTTCTCCGCCGCGTAACTCCTCCACAAAGTCTGCAGGGAGTAAAAGCAGGCCTTGCTATTTCACAACTGGCTCAAGGCGAGCGGTTTCATTTGCATTTATTTATTTTGCTTTTCCAACATGGGGGTGCAACACTTTCACGGGAATCCCCTTCTCTCCCCCCTCCCACACGGGTCCCAGAGGGACATGACATTTCTCTCTTTGTCACGATGGTTCAACTTATTTCTCTTCTTTTATGATTCAGTATTTACCTGGATTAGAGATGCCGCTGCAGGAATCTGCCTGTTGAAATGTTTCTGGCGCTGCTTCTGTTGTACTTTAAGGGCAAATCCTGATCCAAGAATCCCCTGAAAACCAAAAGAAGCCATTCTTTTTTTTAATCCTTTAATTGCTGACATGGTCTTCTGCGGTTCCTTTATTATGATTATTGGTTACGTTTTACTTGGTTTACTCAAGTGTTTTAAAATGTGTTTTTCCACGTTGCCTTGAGCTGTTTTGTACTTAGGCAGCTTGTAAATAGAATCCATAAACAAAGAAACGGATCCTTATTTGTTTGAAGTACATAAAGAGGGGCAAGGCTTCGTCTGAACGTTTGTGGGTGCCACCTTGACTTGTTGACACGCATCCCCCCGCCAGCACCCCTGGTTTCAAGCACCCTGCAAAGGCGGATGCTTTATGCCAGTGTTGTCCAAACTTGGCCACTTTAAGATGAGTGGACTTCTACTCCCAGAATTCCCCAGCCAGCCATGCTGGCTGGGGAATTCTGGGAGTTGAAGTCCACTCATCTTAAAGTGGCCAAGTTTGGACAACACTGCTTTATGCAGACAAAGAGTCTTCAGACTCAGAAAGCGTTGCCCGGTGGCATCGTATTTCCACTCACCGCAGGCAGAGCAAAGAACGAGATTGCAAACACGGAGAAACAAGAGGCGATTGTCTTGCCGATCCAGGTCTGTGGCACTTTGTCCCCATAGCCAATCGTTGTCACTGTCACCTTTGCAGTAGAGAAGAAAGGGTGTAATTTGCCTGGAATACACAGGCTGACAGACAGACAGACAGACAGACAGACAGACAGACACACATTAACCTGGACCCCAAGTGTTTTGGATGTTATCTAAGTTCAGGGGGAGACACCAAATAAATGCAGATTATTAGTGGCTGAACTGCTCTGTAACTGCTAATGGTTGTTACCTACAAAGACAAGTAACTCATCTGAAAAAATGCCAGCTCTTCCCTTCAGATAATCACCTTTTTACCTCTTCTTTGGGGAGAAGATTGAGGAAAAAGACAAACAGAGGGAAGAGTTGAAACAGGAGCAGCAGAAACTGATGTTTATCCTAAGCAAACATCAACATTTGAATGGTTGCTTTAATCATCCTATAATTCTTTGCCATTAGTAGGGCAGAAAATATAACCAGGAGGGACATCTTTATATATTGCATTCTTGCGTATTTTAATATTTATTTATTTGCCTTGTTTTAACCACTTTTATTCTCTTTTATTGGTTTGTGAACAACCGGGTGAGGATTTATGTCAGGAAATGTGGAGCCTAAATGGGTCCAATAAATAGTGATATCAACCCAAATTGGCCATCAATTAATGGTAATTTATATTTCCCAGATTGACCCAGGAGGGGTGATTAAAAAGAAGGAGATCCAAGATTTGTCTCCTGCCCACATCCTTTCTCCAATGCAGGCACAAAAATGCTCTCAAGAAACTTACACAGTTTATACTTACCCTGCCCAGAGCTTCTGAACATGGAAATTCTCTTTAGTTATAATTAATAATAGCAGTGATAGATCTTCTTTCCATGTTAATTTCATTAGACTGAATCATCCTTATGTAGTGAAAGCTTATTTTTGATTGCTAAGTTTTCAGATCTAACTTCTGAACTAAATGATTTTGGAAACACTGTTCTTCATCCCTGCCTGACCCTACAGGGTGTTTAATACGGGTTCCTCTAGTGCAGTTTTCTCAACCTCAGCAACTTTAAGCTGTGTGGACTTCAACTCCCAGAATTCCCCAGCCAGCATGCTGGCTGGGGAATTCTGGGAGTTGAAATCCACACAGCTTAAAGTTGCTGAGGTTGAGAAACACTGCTCTAATGTTTGCTTTTCAATTTTAAAATGATCGAATTCTTGCTTCTGACGATTTCCAGTTAGGGAAAACAATTTTGCAGGACAATATATTAGTGATGTGTAGCTATTCAGGTCCAAGGCAGGAAAGATGCCAGCTGCCTGGTTCCAGGAAAAGCCCCATCTAAGCTAAGGAGGTGCCAGCAAGATGCTATAAAGTCATTGTATTCTGTCTCTGTAATCCTCCCTCTTTAATCAAATGCACACTTTCCAGGGATTACACCTTCCTATTATATCCAAGGAGCAAGACTTACCACACCCCACCAGAGAGCATCAGCGTAGCTGGAAAACCCAGTTTGTCCCTCCTCGTCCACTGCATCTTTCTCAGCAAGGTAGACAAAATACGATGAGAAGATTAGCCCCAAGAATCCAATGTACAAGGTAGTTATGAGTTCCTAAGAAGAACAACACTGAGTTATTTACTGATAGCTTGCAGGCTTGGACCTAATAGCAATGTTACATTTGCTTAACAACTTTATACACAAGTGTATACTACTTTTTAATAATAATATCTTTAATGTTTAATGTTCTGGTCTCTTGACCTTCTCTGCAGAGACAACGGACTGCATAATTTGCATGTAACAGATCTCTCGTGGTGAACCACAATGAAAACGGATTCAAGAGCTGTGCAAGTAGGCTCCTATAGCTGAGACAAATCGTAATCAATAATATGCATTTTAGGAGCAACAGTATGCAAATTGGGCTTCTGACCCAAGGATAGCTCCTCCAAGCAGTAACTCAAACACTGCATTCACTTACTAATTCTTTCTTACCTGCCGTACTTGATGCGATGATAAAAGTTTTATAGAAGTCAAAGGAGGTTGTCAAATATTTATAATAATCTGTTCCTATACACTACCTGACGATGTATGAAAACCACAGACCCCAGGAGTCTCCAAGTGCCACCTTGTCGGTCTACATGGAGCATGCGAAGTATCTGCAGAAACCGGATTCCCCTTAAAAGAAGCATTGGAAGAAAAAATGCAGAGTGAAGATTGGGGCTCGTGTTCTTCATCTGTCAACGCCTGGAATTAGGAGTGATCTGGGAGGTTGGCATCTGATAGTGCCAATAGATGACCAACCTATTGGTAGTGCTTATAAAAGGAGGCATAAAAGTGACATCTCTTTTAGTAAGTGGTCACACCTCTTACTTTCTAATCAAGGGGGCTGAGATATGGCCAAGTCTGAGAATCCCTGGTATAGCAAAACCATAACAATTATAGGTACAGTAATGAAGACATTTTTATTTGCAGGAAAAAGAATAAATATTTTTATCTGTCTCTTAGATAAGACGCTAAGGGGAGGGAGACTGAGAAAGAATTGCTTTGTAAATTGTTGCTCTCTAAAATCTACGGTCCTGCCCTTTGTCTTCTCCTGACCCTTCTTCCAGTTCAAGGTGGAGCTGGTGGGTTCATTCTGCGCCTCTGACGTCTTTCCTCGGTGGTTACCAAGCCCTGCGACCTTCCCGCTAGCCCCTTTTCTGTCCCTACTCCTAAGTAATATATACATTGAACTATTTATGTGTAGAGTCAGGCCTGGTAATTACTTAATCACCGCTTCATTGTAGAATCTGATCACAGATTTTTGCAGGGTTAATTTTAGGGATGTGCAAAACATTTAGAATATGAGTCACTTTGAATTCTAAAGACTCTGTTCAAACTTGAAGTGCCCACGAAGACCGCAAAGCAACCGTCCCAAGGGCAAAACAGGCGGCTTCAAACACTTGGGGCACGTTTTGAGTTTGAGACACTTTGAACTTGAAATGAGGGGTTTTAAGTTTGAAATGGAGTGTTTCAGATTGTAAATGGTCCAGCTGAAAACATTATGCGCATCTCTAGCTTCATGTTATATATACCCAAACACACTTACTTCTGAATCCTTGGTATATTGTAGATTACAAAATCTACTGTATATTCCGAAGTAGGATTCTAAGGCACCACAAATCTATCTTTTGATAGTTTTTTAATATATATAAAAAGTCACAAAAACCATGACAGTAGCAATAAAAATGTATGCACGTAGGCAGGATTTAAATCAACTCGAAGGTGAGCAGCAGGAAATTT
This sequence comes from Python bivittatus, assembly GCF_059951505.1. Taxonomy (NCBI): domain Eukaryota; kingdom Metazoa; phylum Chordata; class Lepidosauria; order Squamata; family Pythonidae; genus Python; species Python bivittatus. Next base: position 1,639,215 of record NW_028277029.1, on the reverse strand, counting down.
TAAAATAATCTAGCTAATCTATAAGGTAGAACATACCTTATTGCAGATGTAGCAAACACTTGTCCATTTGATCCCACACTCAGAACAATAATTGAAGCTATCACAACTATGAGATCTGTTGATAAATGGATATGAAAACAGTCCATGTTATGCTTTAACACCATTCATGAAAAGAAAATCTTCTATAAAACAAGCTTCAAGTATTTCATATTAATACTATGTAAAGCTATTTTCTTACAAGAGCTTTAAATTAGTATTATGAAGGGATTTTTACATGTTCTTTGAACAGTCATCCTAGATGAGAGCTATTATCTCAGCTACTCCAGGGTGAGTATTTTATTGTACTTTTATTGCACCGTTGACTGCCATTACAGCTATGGCTAACTGCTGAAAGTCTGTGGATACTGGTGAGTATAAAGAATAAAGAAACAAAGAAATAAATATTGGTCTACCTTATAGGGTGGTAGGAAGGATTACAAGCTAACATATTTTAAGGCTTTGAAATACTCCGAAAATTGTAGTCAAACATTTAACTGTTGGGAAGAATGGATGGTGAGATGGCAAAACTGACAGCTTTGCTGAGAGAAAAACATCAACTAACTTTAATGCCAGTTGGAAGCCCCTTTTGGACTTTTTGCAGGAGACAGAAAAAAATGAAATGATGATATATGGATTTGATGATTAGTTAAATTAATAGGTTATACAAAATATGTATGTTAAGATGTAATTTTAGAGTAAGAGGTTCTTATAACATTTATCTCTATCTGCTGTATAAGAAGTCCAAAGTTATTCTTTTTGTAATTTTTTCTTTCTTTTTTCTTTACTTTCTATCACTTTTGTATTCTTTCTCTATCTCTCTCTCTCTTGTCTCTACTTTTCTCCTTGATTATTAGTTCTTGTTTGCTTTTACTTTTATGCTTTTTATAACTTAATAAAGTTCTTATTAAAAAATTAACTACTGGTAAGTTGCAAGAAGAAGAAACGAATTGTGAACAAGAAAAAAATTGCATTGTGGGAGGGCAAATGATTTCCTATTATGAATGAATGAATGAATGAATGAATGAATGAATGAATGAATGAATGAATGAATGGGTTAGATGAGTCCTTCTCAGAGAAGGAAAAGTGTCTGCTGAGAACATAGATCTAATAACATAGATCACCAAATCCCGGGGGTGGGGTGGGGTGGGGTGTCAAATGCAGAGCATACCCCATGCTGGCTGGGGAATTCTGGGAGTTGAAGTCCACACATCTTAAAGCTGCTGAGGTTGAGCAGCACTGCAATAGACAGCTGGAGGGTTATTTTAAAGTAACCTCACCTATTATTGATATCGGCTTCCTGGCAAAACGTATTCTTCCTTTAATACCAACATATTTGCTTCTGCAACCTGCAGACCAGAGCCTCACCACATATTCAGCACCAAAAAACACCACCAAGACAATTTCCTAAAATCAGAAACAATCATGCTTATTTCGTTTTACATTTTTTTCTCTTAAAATATGCATTTACATCAACCATTCAGAAAGCATTTTGTATTAAAAAGTGGTACAATGCCAGGAGCAGCCCCTTTCCTCCTTGCCAGTCCACCCCAAGCCCCCACTTCCCCCCTGTTCTTGCCACACTGGGGGGCACACGTCCCTCCCAACAATTCCTACGCCATCCTGACATCTCAGAAGGCCTGGGTGGAGTTTCTCACCGAGGAGAATGACATCGAGGAATGTAATAATAAAACAGGAACATTTAGCACACGGAGATGCTTGATGCTCAACACTGAACAGCACCCAACTTTCCACACCTTCAAAACTGAGGAGGAGGAGGAGGAGGAGGAGGAAGGTAATGTTGTAAATAAACAGGATTCTGCGAACAGCAAATAAGCAGCATGATTCATTGACATTAGCTTGATGTCGTTTAAATTAAGGGCATTGTCACTGAAATCAACGGGATCTTAAAGAATTCCCGGTGCAGAAACTCACTGTGGGAGAGGAGCAGCAATACAGTAAACTGTCAGCGGAAAAGTAGTTTTGAGGGATGAGAAAATCATTTTCTGCTCATCGAGTTGACTGTGCGTGAAGAGGGGATACAGAAGAAAAGGGTATCTTGCCACCTTGTGCCGACCGAGAAGTCCCCCTCTCTGCAAGCAGAAAGGCCACACCTATGCCTCCGCAGAGATCTAAAATTCGTGTGAGCTGTAATTTCAGAACTATTTTGTGGGATGGAAAATTCTGCACAACTGTGTGCCGGTATTCATATTCGTAATTACAGTAACGATGTAAAGATGGAAGAGGCATCTTATGTTTTAGCCTGGGCCTCGTCCGTCCCAGCTGGGTTCTAGGGCAGGGAGTGAAAAAGGGTTTGCCTCCTGGCTTAAAGGGGTCACACTTTAGGACGAAGAGCTATATTCCGGCAGGTTTATTTATTTACTAGTTTTTTATATTGCCCAATAACAAAAACGTTCTTCAGGTATGATGATATCAATAATCACTGTAATGCTGTCTTTCCTCCAACAGTGCAGAACTGGAGTGGGCGGCTATTCTAAATCTAAATCTAAATCTAAATCTAAATCTAAATCTAAATCTAAATCTAAATCTAAATCTAAATCTAAATCTAAATCTAAATCTAAATCTAAATCTAAATCTAAATCTAAATCTAAATCTAAATCTAAATCTAAATCATAATAGTATGGCTATTTTTCCAGACAAGAGACAGATGGGCCTGAGAGAGGACACCTAGTTTGAGTTCACCCTCCATGGCTGAGGATGGACTTGAAAGTGGATCTCCTAAGTCCTAGTCAACGCTGTATCATATAGGCTAACCGAAAAGAGTTAAAACATATTATAAAAAATCAAAACTAAATTGAAACAATATCAGCATCAATCCCTTCGGGTCCACGGGAAGGAGCAGAGGGATCGTAACCATTTCCTGATATCCTCGTGCAAATGACATGAATTACATAATGTGGGTCAAATCACGTCCACAGTGATCAGGAACTTCATCTTCCATACCACGTGTGTCTCAGTTACTGCTAGGACTCATGGACTAAAAACATCGGAAGCAGAAACTGGCCTCTTTAACAAAATGGGCTGAACGGTCACTGTATCTTGCCTTCTGAAAGTAGCATTTTCTCCAGCATCTGAGCATGTCAAAATAACAGCTGATATAATACACGAATCTGGTCTTTTCACTTCTTCAACAAGATCGTAACTTGTCTGCACTGCATGTAATTCCTCTAAGATTTCAAGTTATCACTTGATCATCCATTTCAAGATCACTTACCATCCAAAAAAGTGTTCCAGTGGCAAATTCTGCATAATGTTCTATAGTAGACAGAACACTGAAAATTAAACAAACCAGCACCAATAGAAATCTATAGGGAAAAAAAAGAAAAGCGATGACTGAAAAGCTGTAATTCACTTCAAAAACATAGCTAGTTAAAGTTTTCTACTCCTTTAAACAATTAACGTATTTCAAGCAATAGGTGAAGACTGAGTCATTTATCTAATCCTTAATAACCAAGAGACCTCCCTTTTCCATATCTCTTGCACCGATGAAGTTACCTAGTATGGTAATGAAATGTTTGCAACCCCAAAACCTAGCTCAGAGGACTCTCACAATGCAACTTCCCCACCCTGAACTAGGCCTGCTCTCTAGTGCAGTGTTCCTCAACCTTGGCAACACGTCTTCAAGCTGCCAAGGTTGAGAAACACTGCTATAGAGACATCTTTCCATTTCCAGCTGCAAAAGTTCGCTTTATAGCCTGCATGATACTTAGGCAATCACTTGATTATTTTTAATTATGGTCTCCTCTATATTGCGGGCTAACCAATATAACAGCCCCGCATCTCAAACCAGCGTGCTTTTCTTTCTCCTCTCCATTTAAAATATCCTCTTGATAATTACATGCCAAGTTGAGAATAATGGTTGCCCAAATTCTCAATACTGCCAAGATGTAAAGAGAAACTTCTTTGGGTGAGGGGTGCCTTCAAGTCTCCGTTGACTCCTGGTGAGTGCCTGGACAAATCGCTGCAGGTTTTTTGGCAATATTTTCAGAAATGCTTAGCCATTGCCTCTTTCCCAGGGCTGAGAGAGAGCGACTGGCCCAAAGTTACCCAACTGCCTTTGTGTCCAAGGCAGGACTAGAACTCACCGTCTCCCAGTTTCCAGCCTGGTGCCTTCACCACGACACCAAACTGGCCCTCAAAGAGGAACTATAAGTGGGTTAACGTGGTACCAAGGATGTAGGATATAGTAGGTAAATATGTCCTTTAGCTCCAATACTTTCCAACCTGCATCTTGATGATATAAATGGTTCCCAAGGACAGAAGCATTCAGAGAATCCAGATGACAATCAAACAGAGACAATGAGGAGATTCACGGGGCTAGAAATTAAGTCCTACAAAGAAAATTGAAAGAGCTGGGTATGTCTAGCACTGAAAAGCAAAGACTGAGGAATCACAGGATAAAGCTTTCCAAGTATCCGAAAGGATGTCAAGACCTGTTTTCCCTCATTCCAGAATGCAAGACTCAAAATAACGATTCAGCTTCCAATTAAGGGGGAAAAAAGACCTGAAACAGGAAGAGCAGTTCAGTGGTGGACTCGGTGATCCAGGGGTGATGGATGTCCCTTGATCAAATGTGCTCAAGTGTCAGGCTGAGGCCTGAATCAGGATTACTGCCTTACTAGAAATGGAAGGCTTTGCTTGCCAATGGTTTAACATACACACAGTTGCTGGAAAGATTTAAACTAGATAAAAAAAGAAAAAGTATGAATTTACCACTGAGAAAACTGAGTTGAAATATGTTTTGCGTACGAATGATTAATGTCTTATTGCTAACATGTATAAATTTTTGTTAAAGATGAATTTGGAGGATGAATATGTTAAAGATTATATGGTTAAATGGGCAAACAACTTTGGATACAATATAATGTTAGACCAGTGAGAAAATATGTGGAACAAAGGGTTAAAGTTTACTCTTAATTATGTGTTAAAAGAAAATTTTTACAAAATGATGTACTGTTGGTATTTGACACCAGATAAATTGTCAAAGGTGTATAAAGGTATCTCAGATGCCTGTTGGAAATGTAATCAATGTGAAGGTACATTCTAGCACTTACGGTGGGCTTGCAAAAAGGCTAAGAAATATTGGAATATGATATGTACTTTGATTCAAAAGGTTTTGAAAATAGATTTGCAATTGAAACCGGAGACTTTTCTTTTAGGTATGATGGACAAACAACTGGAAAGACAACACCAAAATTTATTTCTTTATATGATAACTGCAGAGAGACTTCTATATGCACAGAAATGGAAGGATATACAAATACCTGAAGAATGGACATTGAAATTAATGGAATTGGCTGAGAGGGCAAAACTTACTGCTTTGCTCAAAGACAGGGCACTGCCCAACTTTGTCTCTAACTGGAAACCACTCCTAGACTTTTTGCTTGATACTCAAAAAAACCCAATTTTAATTTTAACTTTGGGATTTGCTGATTGATGTTACACTTATAGAAATACCTTGCACAAATTATATGTATTACTCAAACAGATTAATTTTTAGGAATCCTTCTGAATATTAGATTAAAAACTATCTTTTACTATGTAAATTTTTAGATTGTAGAGTAAGAGGTGAATTTATTCCTCATCTATACCTGTACCAAGGAAAGTCGGAAGCTACTCTTTTTTTTTCCTTGTGTTTTTCTCCCCCCCCCCTTCCTCCCCTTTTTCTTGATTTTTCTGTATTTTAATTTTTTTACAAAAAAAAACCCAAAACGAAACCCAAAAGGATTACTGCCTTGAGCAGAGGGGCAGTGTTGAATACAGAAGAATCCGTGAATCTGAGGACATGGGGAACATCTGAATATTGATGGAATCGAGAAATAACAGGGCAATTATTGTGGAAATACACCATTTAGCTAACTAGAATTAGGTTTCTTGAATCAAAAGACTGAGTTTCCATAAAGGGCTGTCAAATCGAACATGAACCACCCAAAACAGCAAATCTAACTGCCCGCCTCAAATACCCAAGTGAAAAACCAAATTTTCATGCCTTCTGAAAGGGAACAGGCTCCGGGCAAATCAATTTTGGGGGTGAGGGATATTTCAAAGGGCAGGCACTGCCTCAGAAAAACAAAACAATACATATGGAAAGTAAAATAATGAATAAAATAATACAAAGATGACTTTTTCCTGCCTAGAATTGCGATTAATAATATAACTCAGACTCCAAGAGGTACCCCAAATATTTTCATTTTTGGAGGGGGTTAATATTTCATTGAGGAATAAAAAAAATCTCATATGATCTCACTAAAATTTAATAATATTTTAACAGTCTCAATGAAGTCTTCTAAAATCTTATCCAAATCTCACAAGATTTTGTTGATTATATTTATATGTAGATAAATGGATACATGGATATATTTACATGGATATATTTCTTTTTAAAATTGGGTGTGGATTCCGTGCATCTGGATCTCAGAATCTGCAAATCCACCAGCTGAAGGGACAGAGAAGCTACAGCACAAACGAGGGAGGATAGGAAAACTGACTCGGCCACCAGATCCATCTCAAAACTTCAACTGAGCTCTAATTTCAACCAGTGTTGATCTGGGGGAAGAGACCTTGCATGCAACATGACAGGATTGCACAAATGGTACAAATTATCTAATTTTCACCAGCAACATTTGTGCAATGACATCATGATACACGTGACCTCATTGTGGCTTCTAACAAACACCTGCACCCTCATCTACACCCCTGAATAGTTTTACATGTAATTAAAGTCCTTTTAGAATGACTGAAATTGAGCTTTGATATTAACAACACGAGGTTTAGTTTCAATTTAATATTCTTGATCCATTTTTTAAAGAAAGTATTTTTAGTTAGCATGTTGGGGTCAAGGTTTTCCGTCATACAGTTTCTAAGAATTCAAGTTGTAGTTTAAGATATCTTGCTACCAGAGATAACATGCACTAGTAATAGCTCAGAGCAATATTGTGCAAAGTTGCTTCCCAAATGGTTTGCGTATCAGTAACCCAGATAGCTGTTGCATTAAACACCCACATCCTCCAGTGTGGTCATCAATGCAATTAAAACACATCTCACCCTCCCAGCAACTACAAAGGGCAGTGTGGGTGTGATACGGTTGTGTGTGTGTGTTTGTGTGTGTGTATTCTAATTCTGTAGATCACAACCCTTAAAAATAGGGTCTATCAGACCACCTAATAATGGCCTAAAAATGACCAGGAAGCAACCACTGGAATGGTATGTGAAGCACCAGAATAGTTCAAAACTGGGAAACCAAGGTTACATCTTATGACCGTACACATTTAGTGTACATTCAGCATACATATCATGAGATCTGCTGGACTAGAAGTGGGAAGTGATGTTACAATTGCTGGGGAAGACAGCAATAATCACAGGCCTGCAGATGATGCCATTTTGATGGCTGGAAATGAGGAAGACTTAAGAAATCTTTTGCTGAAGGTGCGAGAAGAATGTGCAAAAGCAGGTCTGCTGCTAAATCTATCTGTAAGAGCGTGGTGAGATTATGGCAATGCCAACTCAATGCAAAGAGGCAGAGAAAAAGTCGAAGGAGTGACAGACTAGTTCTTCTAGGATCAGCGATGGTGACTGTAGATCTGAAACGAAGAGATGACTGCTACCGGGAGAAATCGAGACAAAATATTAAAGTGCAGAGACGTTACATGGCAACAAAGGTGCATGGCTATGAAAAAGCCCATGGCTTTTCCAGTTGTTACAGATGGCTGTGAAAGCTGGAAACAAAAATGCTGAATAAGAAAAGTTAATGGCTTTGAACGGTGGTGCTGAGAATACCTTGGACCACAACAAGAACAAGGACATCTCTTTTTCTGGTGATGACGGCACACAAGTACAGATTTATTTTTACTAAACAAAACTATTTTATTTCCCTAAATGCAGCACTCTTTTATTTGGACTCAAAATCTGATTGATAAAGAACTTGATTTTGAATGAGACAATGCACATTTTCGTCTCCTTAGCTACACACACACATCCATACACAAAATGAAAGGGGAGTTCAGGAGTATAACTCCCTTCTGTGGATTTCTGAAAAGAAATCCTTTTGAATAATTGATCAGCTAGGAAACTTTGTGTGATATCTGATCATGTTTATTTCCTTAAAGGATACTTTAAGATATGAAGGTATTAAATAGGACACGAGACTAATTGTAATGGAAATATTAGAGTTGCTAAGGTAACATGTTCCATCCAAATTCCTGACTTATTTTAACTATCAAGGTACTTCTTTTAGCTGGATTTCTCCTCCACAACACTTTTTCATTTGAAAATCCAGCAATGAATTGGTTTACACCTGATTAGCTATATCCTATTTGGGTAATATGGGAGTTAGTAATATCAAATGAATAAATTTGGGTTAGCTTTGTGCATTTTTCTTTTGCCTACAGACCTCTTCACATGCATAGGAAAGGAAGAATCATGTATGAAGAGATGACCTCCATGTCCTGAAATCTTGGGTAAGCTGACAACTTGTTTAAAGGCTTATTTTTTTTCTCCTCTAATTACAGAAACTTAGAGTACAAAAGCACACACCTGCATTATCCATCTTAAATGTAAATGACACTGCACTTTTAGGACTATCGATAAACAAGCTAAGTTTGAGAGCTGAAGAGGAAAAATCTGCATTGCGGCTCTATCCATGGGACTTGACTTAATAATTGCTAAGCAGTCTTGCAACTTGTTGATGTAGTTTGACGTTTGCATTGGTTATAACAGCAAGATGTGCATTTGGGAGCTGGTAAAGCAGGATGAGGAATCTCTGGGCCATGGTGTACATCTGGTCAAGTGTTCCTTTTGTTATTTACAAGAAGTCATACATCAAAAGCAAAGTGCCTGCACTATGGAAGATGGAATCAAGAATGGTGGATACCGTTTACTTGTGTCAATTTCAATTTATTTCATGGCAAACTGGGATTCTTTGGGAAAAAGTGGTGGGGCACCAAATACTTTTGGCCATGTCTGTGGATGATTGTCCCTTCCTCTGCACAACATTTCTCTTCTTGGTTTTGAAGCCCAACCATTCCATTTCTTAAAAACAAACAATATTCAGATTTTTTTTAAAAAATCCAAACCATGCATACTCAGAGAGGATGCTCAATCAAGCTATTTTTCTTTTCCTGTTCCCTTAGCCTACTTTTTTTTTTTTTTTTGGTGGACTTCCATAAACATTGGGATTATTCCAAACCTACGGCTCCCTCTCTCTTGTGCTTGGATGAGAAAAATCGGGCTAGGTCAGAAACAACGCTAAGAGAATTTTCTTCTAACACCCAAACTTGTGCACTTCTGCATCTTGAGGATGCCGTGAGATGGGCGGTGTCTAAATTTGAAATATAAATAAATAAATAAATATCCTGAATTGTTGAATTATGTTGCCGAAATCTAGAACCCGCTCCCCTTTTGCTTCCAGACTGGTAAGTCCTCAATGGTCAGACGGGGCTCGTAGAGAGAATGTTCTCAGCCAGCAATAACACTCCAATCACTCTAAAAAGCATATGCATTATTATCCTCTCTTAAAATGCTTCCTTCCATCCCGCTCAGTGGGAGGTATAAGTAAGCCTAGGGCTGAATCAGTACCACAAGTAAATGCTGATGCTCAAAAAGCAGTGAGAACGGACTGTGCTGCTTGCAGTTTTACGGCTGCCTTATTTCCGTACTTGTGTTCCAGCTCTGTAAAAATCAAGAAACTTCGCATGTTCAGCTCCTAAACCTCTTATAAAGACCTCTGTGAAATGCCTCTGTTGTAAACACAAACAGCTCAAAGTCTTTCTGGTGTTTCCTATTGCAGAGGCTTTTTAGAGGCGGCTAAACCTTTAGAGGCGGCTACAAATGGGCTTAGCTATTATTCACAAATTTAAATCTGCAGAAGGGAAATCCGTTTCAGCTTCAGAGGATAGGTTGTGAGTCGAGTCCTTGAAACTGGGTCCCGTCCTTTTAACTCAGCCAGCCCCCTCCCCGGCCTTGCCAAATTCATTATTTCTACATAACTTTGGGAGGGACAGCGGTAGAGACCACCGAGAAAAGAAAGGAGTCGCTTTCAGAAGTATCTGTTATTTTATGGGAACAGTTCATCCTCAGATCTTCCCACTAATTAAGGTGGTTGGGTTGGACTTCTTTTTAGTGCTGCCTGCTTAAAAGAAGCAAAGGCGGAGTTCAAACTCTGATAGGACCTAAGACGCGTCCCTCTGCCCCTCACAAGGAGAGGAGGCATCAAGCAGCCGCAAACCACCATGGGTGGGTGGGGGGGCTTCCAGACAAGGCTTTCGTTGCGCAACTGCCCCCCGCCCCCCCAGATGGCTGGGGAGGGGGAGATGGCCCCGTCCAGCCTCAGACATTGCCATGATGGTTAGGCTGCCTAACCAAACTGGCATGGTTTGCATCTAACACTAAATTATAATCCAGGATGCGTATGGCTTGCCCTTCCATGCTTTCCCTCTGCTTCCTTTGTCTTTTTCGCCACCCAACTCCCAGACTTAAAGCAGATGGCACAATTTTTTTTAAAAAAAAAATCAGTATTGTATGAGTTGACCAGAAGCGCAAAAACGCTTCAGAAATCATGCCCTGTTAAATCTGCAAATTTTATGGGGAAGTAAACTCTGTCTAGGTGATTTCACAGTAGAAATATATGCTGACCTTGTATTATGTCAGTTCTGTTTTTCTTTTCTTTTCTTTTTTCTTTCAAAATTTCAGAGTTCAGTTTACTTCCGTAACCCAACACTGGAAGACAGGCGCCTTAAAGTATCTAAGACGTAATTTCTGCTCAGATCATTTTCTAGGTGTCGAGTAAGTTTTACTGAGCTGGAAAGTGAGATGAAATCTGAGGGAGCTAAGCCTTTATCTGTCACCAGGACCAATCTTTCTCTTTGCTCAGACTCCATTAAATTAACCTCAGCAAGTCCAAACCAAGTCCATACTTCACCAAAATAAGATTAGCTTGAAACTGAATAGCTTTTTTTTTTTTTGGTAATAAGCAACTTTAGCGTATTGCTTCATACCTGATTTCCAAGGAATAACAGACAAAAAATATGGCTAAGTCCCATATAAGCAACCCCAGAACTCCTGGATCTAATTCGTCAACAACATTTAATTACAGTAAAACAACTCAGTTCCATTTCTCATTTTATGACAACTTGTTATAAAGAACAAGAAATGATATCTTTTTTAAAAAAGAAGAATCTGCCAGATCATGAAATGTCATTTTGAAATACAAAATATCCTAAGGAGGAACTTCAGGCCTCTTATCTTTTAAGAATTAGTGAGCTATTTACAGATCCTTCCATTCTTCACTCTTTTATCATTTGCATTTGGGTTCTGATTTTAATTCAATTGTTTTATTATGTTTAGGTGGTAGCTTTGTAAATATCATTATGATGGAGGCTGCACTGTAGAACAAACCAAGACCGACCTCTAAAGAAACACACATGCTAACACATGTGTCAACACAGGATGCCTCGCATGTACACTTCAGCCAAAATTGAGATACCTGTGGCATGACAGATCCCAGAGCTGCGTCCTTGTACAGTTTGTGGGGTGACGCAGGGTGAGGAACAACTATGAACCTGAGAACCTGTTCCCAGCAATGTCCCCCAATCTCTCAGGGATTGTCCTGCAGATTGACCCAGCCATTCTGCCAAGACCCTCGTCCCCACTTACAATGGTAAGATGCCTTGCCAGTATAATCACAAAAGGGTTCATGGCTCAAACCACCATTCTGAGGAAACTGGGGGCAATGAGACAAGAAAACCAGAGACATTTAAGCATCTTTGAATCGTACTCCGTGGCATCTCTGACATTGCCCACTGGTGATGAAGGAGCTCTTGGAGCGGGCCCAGGAATGCAACACCTGACCTCTTAAAAGGCTGCTCTCATGACTGTCCTTGGGACATTTTGCAGATAAAGTCACTTATATCTGTCCTGGTTTAGACACCAGTGCTTTGAGAGATACGAATGGGAACACACGTCTTCTAGTCCTGTTCTTAGACGTATCTTTCAACTTGCATAGCCTGAAGATGAGCACGATGCTTGGACAATTGAGATAAACTGCTTACATAAGTGGTCTAAATTTTATCTTTGGAATGGGAACAGTATTGATTAGTGTAGGGAACAGCTTACACTACAGGAGAGACTTAGTGGTTTTCTTATACTTTCAGTGTCATGAAACCTGATCTTCCTGGATTATATACCTAGGTTGGGCTTAGGAGAATATCAGTCTTTCCTAGATAAATGGCTGAAAAAAGTGTTAGTGGATGTCTTTTTCCATCTCATGACCTGCGAACATCCATGGGGCCCCATCTTGTCTCTTTCAACATTAAAACTGAAGGGGGAATTAATTCAGAGGTTCAGGCTGAAGTTGGTTCATGTGACTTCACGAACCAGCTTCATGAGTGGCTGTGTTTCCAAACCCAACCTAAAGTAGCGGATTGAATCATTAAATTTTTAAATACTTCAATGACTGCCTTCCTCCAAACACTCCCATGTTCTAGATGGCCAGCAACAGAGGCTCTTCTCATTTGCCCACTGAGTCCACTCTGTCCCAACTGGTCAAGCTTTTTGGAAAAATCTACATGCCCCTGTATGTTTTATGCTGTATATATATGGTGACTATGCTTGTTTTTACTACATTGCTTTATATGACATAAGATGCTTCAGGAAAGTGATACTTGAAAGAGGACCTAACAATATTTTAAAACCCATTAATAATGGAGGGGAGACACCATGGTCTCAGTTCTGCTATTCTGCACACAAGGAAGGTACTTCTCCATTTCTACCCAGGTATGTTCAACAGCTCTGTCTTAGACTGATCTGCTCTTATAGGAACAGTTCTTCAAGACACTGAGATTGAGAACTTTCCCAGATCTGTTACCAAAGATCCTTTCAACTGGGAATGTTGGAAAGGAACCAAGATGGTTGGAACTACTTCAGTCATCTGCGTGGTAGATAGGTGCCCAAAAGTACCTGCAGAAAACTAATACTAGACTTCTCAATATAAGGCATAGACTGACTTTCCAAAGTAAAGATACTGGTATCCACCCATGTTTATAAACCGGACACTATTATCCTTCATAAGTACACAACATCCTCAATGCTAGAACTGTAATTCTTCCAAAATGATGCAAACTAAAAATGAGAGCTTTGCTAAATCACAGCATACTGACTTTAATCAAAGAAGGCTCAGTCATGTCTGGCAAAAAGTAGTTTCTTGGTACAGATCCATTATGGTCTGTGCATTTATTAGGTACTTTCTGCATCCAAAACAGTTCCTGGTAATCCCTAGAGGTGCCTGTTCTGTATGTCAGAATTATCTCCATGGATATATCAAGGTTCATATGCCAACATACCGGAACAGATGTTTCAATACGATCACTTACAAAGATCTATGAGGGAATATCTGGAATCTTTTCCATCATCCTTTACATTTTCAGCCACTAAGCTCTCCTTAAAAGAAAAAACCCTAAGATGATAGGTTCTAGAATGAGTAAGATTTCTTATATAAGACAACATTCAAGCAATTTTGAAGATTCATCTTCACGCAAAACAAGTTGGGTGAGCCAAAGATTTAGATAAGATTGTAAGACTTTCCAGAAAGATTGAGGGTTCACATATGCATTATTTGGTGACATTTTGCTTTGGCTGATGTTTAAAGAAAAAGCATGTTTTGTAAGGTAAGATCAGTGCTTCACTTTTTTTGCAATTAAGAAACTGTTTACAAGATTAAAAAAATGTTCATATGAAAGTAAAAACTGGATACTTACACAGTAAAATGATAAATGAAGCATTTCCATCCACTAGGCCTCTCCAGGAAGTTGTACACATCTCCTTGCATGCTAGTTTTTGTTAAATATGGGCCATAAAAGCATTTAGGAGTGTAGGGTTGGTGAGCCTCATTCCGTTCTATAGATTCACTATTTACTTGGAAAGCAGAATCCTGTGAATTGTCCTCTTCAGGATTTGGAAGGATCTTTGATCCATTTGTCACCAATGAATCTGGATCAAGGGCTACAGAAGAATACTGCATATTGTTTAAGTCTGTTTGCATTTCTAGCCAGTTTGAGGCCTTTCTGGGGCCATTTAGATTTCCCACTTGAGAACTGGAACGCTGAACTCTACTGCACAGGTTATACCTTGGGTGCCCACCAGTTTCACCATTAACATAGGACATTCTGCAATGAAGTCAGACCAGTCGCCTGGATCAATATTTAAGGCAATAAGAAGCATTGTGGAGCCCTGCTGCTCCTGGAGGTCTCCAACCAAGCATTCTCATCACATTCTTCTGCAGCACCAATAGATCTGTCACCTGTTGTCAGGAGGCTGGAAGTAAAACAGAAGAAGATATTTAGGTAACGGAAGGTGAAAGCAATGGATGGTAGGGCAAGATGACAGCTTCAGAAAGGGAGAGCGTTGATGAAAAGCAACTTTTGACATGAGTTGTGATCTGTACATTATCTGCCCAGCTTTCATAATAAATTGATATACTGCTTAATGCCTAGAGTGGCCCAACAAAGTATATTAGATAGAATATCCAATAGGATTTAATTCCCAATGGACCGAAGGGCTCAGTCAGAGATCATGTTCCACATAGTTCCTTGTTCAGCTAGACAGCTAGAAGGCTGAAGTGCAAATTTAATGCAGCAAACGAGCCTCAGACCTGGACACAGCCGTTCCTTCTCTGTGTACCTGCAGTGATACCCTGGGCTTTGCTGCAGGGTAACCTGCAAACAGCCTTAACACTGAAAAAGCAACTCAGACCTCTTTCAAGGACACGACGACGTCATTTTACAGTTTACATGAGCGCTTTAGGCTGCTGCATCTAGGGCTCAGATCTACCTAGTGACAGTTGTGAAAAAAATTAAACCATAAAATGTTTCATTTAAAAGTATCTAATATTTTAAATATGTACATAAATATAACTAGGTATGCCTAAATATACAAAAGATATTCTGGACATCTGTTCCCTGAATTAATTATTGCAAAGGTATATAGTTTATCTATCTGTCTTTGTATAAAACAATTGACATTATGAAATGGTAGCAGCTTCTGATGACTTGCAATTCATTTTGTTAGCAAGGTTCTTCTATATCCAATTCAGTTAGGATAGGAAACATTTCCCCACATCCACAGATCTAATAGGATCTATTAATCTTGCACAGATCATTAAAAAACTTAAATAGATATCAAACACCTTCCCCAACAGACCCATTTTATTCACCTGTCCCCGAAGCTGCAAGATTTTCTTTCTTTCTTTCTTTGGGAAATTATTTTGCCTTATATATTCCAATCCCATTAATATTTAACCTTATTATAATGCAAAATATACATTTTATCTCAAAACACGACTAGAATGAGTGCCTATCCGATCTTTGCTGAGTGAATAACTTTGACTTAAATCTTACAATCTCTCCTTTCTTCACCTGGGATGGGATGATTTCAAGACAAAATTTCAGACTGGAATCCCTTGTCAAAACAGGCTTATGCCCAGATTTTGTTCTGCGTTAAACAGAATTATTTTTAGAAGTTTCGAACTGTTCCGTCTTTGCAACTCAACTTACACTTGTTGTCACGCATTCTCACGGCACATGCTAAATAGGTCCAGCTGCCTTTGTAGGTCAAGATTTCCTCTTCGGGGGGAGCACAGGGCAGCTGATTTTTCTGCCTTAGCATTTATCGCGTCAGGAGGATGAATTTATAAGGGAGCAAAGCGAACTTTGCTCACCTTACTCCCAAACCCTGTTAATATGACCTTGCGGGCAGCGGTTCCACTCCCAGAAAAAGCCACTGCAAATTCATCCTCCTGACGTGGAGGCAGACAAAGCCCCAAACCATCTGGGAACCAGAACATACCTTCTCCTGTTGCATGTTGCTTTTTCCTCTCTGCTCCATCTGGCATCACCCAAGGCTTTCTGGCTTTGTCCCCCGGCTGAGAGAGTCCCACCCTCACCCATCCAGAGGACCTCCCCTGCGTTTCCCTTGCTGGATTTTGCTCGGCTCAAAACCTGCTGGGCGTCTGCCTGTGCAAATGTGGCTTTATCTCTGAGCATCCGCTAGCGCCTCTTTTAACCCGGCAACTTGGGCACCGTCTTCTTGCTTCCTCTGAAGACAGATGTGGCGCCTGGCTGGTGTCATCTGGAAAAGCGCTGAGAGTTAAACGAGAGAGTTACTGAGACGCAGGCAGGACTTGGGCAAGGGTTGTGCCTGAACTTCGGCAACCGGTTGCAATGAGGGCAACGTCTGTTCTGGAGCCTTTGTGCTGAGAATAAGAACAGCCCCAGGGTACAAGCGTAAGTGGAACTGTTTTTGTCCTGGGCTGGCAGTGCGCGGTTGCTTGCACATGCTCTGCCCTCGGGTGGAAAACGAAAGAATGCGGAGCGTTTTCTTTCCTGAAATGCTAGCAGCCCTGTGTTTTCAGGCGCACTCCTTTCTGGCGCGGGGGCTCCGTCGCTTTCTGTTGCAGGAGGGGTTCAAGTCGTGAAGCATCACTTTCCATTTTAACATTGCTTGAAAGCATCTGCTTAACACAGAAATTATGAACGGAGTTGCTTTCCTAAGCTTTGAATGGTTAGAATTTTAACTGATTACCCATCATTTCGTGGCGAGATTGATGAAACAGTTGGTTATATG
Organism: Python bivittatus; assembly: GCF_059951505.1. Classification (NCBI taxonomy): domain Eukaryota; kingdom Metazoa; phylum Chordata; class Lepidosauria; order Squamata; family Pythonidae; genus Python; species Python bivittatus. The sequence goes on along the minus strand of NW_028277029.1, from coordinate 1,622,547 downwards.
CTGCACCGCATATTATGTTAGAACAAAGGGAATTTGCAAGTGGTAAAATCAAATAGATCTCTGAAATGCGCATTGCTTCTCTGTCCTACAAGTGCTGGGATCCCCAATTCCCCTCCTGTTCGGGAAGATGCCTTCCGAATGCCTTCCACTTGGCTGGGGAAAAGAAAGAGCAGAATCTTTGTGGGGCTTCAGTCAGCGCTCTGGTTTTATAATCCCTAACTTCTGGACCAGCTAAACTCCTCCTTCAGAAGCTGTTCCACCTGGCTTGGTCCTTGGTGGAGGGCTTGGGGTAAAAACGTACTTTACTGATCAACTGCAACTGCCTAGTAATGTGATAGTAACGGAGCCTACCACGTTAGCTGCTATTCCCAGGGTAGCAGAACACAGAACATTTGGATGGGGAATCTGTTCTCCAGAACCAAAATTTAACCAGCTAAGAAGGAAGAAATGTGACAACCAACTCTCCGTATGCACACACTCTTAAAACAGAAGGTTGCGCAACATGTGTAAGAGCTGAGGCACTAAACCAGAACGATCATTAACCCAAAAAAGCGGTCATGACCAGAATTAGGAATTACTGCATTTCAGAACTCTATTTCAGAAACGTCATTGAGGCCAAGTTACCTTAATCACTGGCCAGAGAAGCTTTGGGGTTGTCTTCCTTGAAAAGTGATCACAAAGCCCATGCTAAAATCCTTCTGAACATTTCCAAAAACTGTTTGGGGAAAGACCTGGGGACCTACTGGTCAAGTTACGCAAAGAAATCCAGGATTTGATGAAAAAAACCTGAATGCTTGGGCACACCCGCGGCGGCCGAGAAATGCATGTTGCAGGAAATATACCCGGGAAAACACACCCGACAACGTTCTAGAGCCCGAGAGACCGTATCCGGCGCCCCCAATATTAAAACCACAGAACGGCGGGTGGATGGAGGCCCACACTTTTTTCCTTTTTTTCAGGAGCAACGGTTTTGCACTCTGCACTTCAGCTGTTAGGCATGCACGGAAAATGTGTCTGAGCTCCAACTGCTGCAGCTGTGCAAGGAATAGCCGCGTAGGCGGGAGCAAGAGAGGGCTACGGACTGCACGTCGCCCGTCAGTTCTGGCCATTCCGTTCCAGCAGCAAGCCAAACGGAGCAGGCCTTTTGGTACGCGGGGAGGGGATATAACTGATTTGCACACGTGTATTTGTGTGGGCAGCCATTTCCGCTTCTGTGCTCCCTATGCAAAGGAGAGGAGCACCGTCAAGGCGACAGTCAGCAGCTCTGGAAGTCCATCTGCCCATTCCAGAGCAAAGAGAAACATCTCCCGTTTTATCTGCTCTGCAGGGAGCTTTTCTTCTCCCGGCTGTTCCAAACAATGAGCCTTCAACATGTTTTATTCCACTCAGGACATTCTGGTTTCCCAGACAAATTAGATGTAATTTGAAAGAACCCCCAAATATCTGGATATCCTCCTGAAAACTTTCTTAAGGAAAAGCATTTAACAACATCTGGAAGAAAGCACACCATCACTCCAGAGCATGACCCTCACTCAGAATGCATATGTAATCCCTGGAGTACATTCTTGATTAAGTACATTTAAGGTCGTAGTTAATCTACTTGCTTGAGTCAAGAGACAGCTGCATTTTTATCCTTTTAATTGTTTCATTTCAAGGTCACAGTCTTACCAAAGTTGCTTTTATAATAAATACAATATAATATTACATGTTCATAAAATCATAAAACAGATCATAAAAAAAAGAATCTATAAAACTAAATCCAAATCAAAACAGAATAAAAGTGGACATGATAATATTTCAGTTAAAAGACTAAGGAAATAAATATAAGTTTTAAAAAACTACAGATAGACCAGCTGTAACTGGAACGGAATTGCTTAGGACAAGGTGATGGCCGAAGGAAGACTCTGTTTTATTTTATGTATTTATATTTCAAATTTCTCACCGCCCATCTCACTGCAGAGTGACTCTAAACCACCGGATGCCTCCACTATCACTGATGAACCTCATACACCACGGATGAAGGAGGCTGTAGACAGTTCTTAAATCCATTTCAGTCTAGGAAGCACTTTGAGTTGTCCATGGAAACATCCCACCCGTCAGCACAGCCAAGACAGAACCACAATGAGAAGTGGCTACATGCTACACCAGAGAGCTTCCGAGTTGGGTTTAAAGGCAGACCCGCAAAGATTGTGACAGAAGTCAATTGTGGAATAACTAATGCATAACACCCCCCCCCATGTTTCAACAAGAATGTTTACAGGGGCAATATAGCACAGTATATACTCAGGGCAGATCTAGCAGAGTACCTTCCAACTAGGATCAGATGACGCAAAGGGAGATTCCACGTAAATACTTGTTTCATCAGGATTTGAGATGGCTCCCTTGAATCCAGTTCAACTCCTGATGACTTCATGAAAACATCCATGCAGCTCTCTTGGAAACAGTATGGAAGTGGTTGATGATGGTCCCCATTTGGGATGGTTTTCATTTCCTACAGTCTTCATATTTCCTAGAAAACTCCCATGACACCATGATTTTGATGCTGGCTGATCACACATCCTCATATCTGTGTGAACTCAGAGTGAGGGTTGCAAGATTGAGACAAACCCTGTGTTGCAGCTTTGTGCTCCACTCTGCTGTGAAGGCTTGGGTACAGAAGACAGTCTGGCTTTTCATAGGACACAGTGCTCCTAGAGAAAAATACGGAGTTGGCATCAAAGAAATGGTCTTAAAAACTTCCAGGAGGCCATGTTAAGATCAGAGAGGATTCTGGGAAGGAGAAGAAGAGTAGTGAAGGAGCTGGCTGGTAGCTAAAGGTGGCTCTAGTGGCAGCTGAAGATGGACTGTAGTCTGTTGAAGGCTGGTTAGGTTTGGTTTAGTCAAATGGACTAAACAGTTGACACTACTCTGAAAGAATCTAAATTGGGGAAGCGCAACGTACATGATAACTGGGACTCTACTTTCACAGAATTACCCTGATACTAATCTCATCTTCAAAACTCAGTATTTTATGGATCCCTTCCATCTAACTTTTACAATTCTACTGTAATTATTTCAAACGCAGTGATGTTGATCCACCCTCATAGTAACCAAGTTAGAAGTTGATAATATCTGAGTATTTTCTGGTTGTGTTACTTGCTACTACCACCAGACTTACAAAATGGGATGTAAATTTAAAGCTGATCCTCCGATTAAGGAGTTTCTAAAGCCGACGTAATACTTTCATCATTCTGTCAGTCGAAATGCCTCAAAATAAATAAATAAATAACTAAATACACTGGTGTACTGAAGACACTGTACACTTGTTCCCCATTGAACCAGATAAAAGAAGATAAGAATTACTGCTCGCAATATTAGGTGTATTCTTATTGAAGAGCTATCCAGTGTCAATGGTAGGAAAGGTTTCAAATAATGAGACAATATAAATTCTTGTATGCTGGGCTTCAACTGTTACTTGATTCCGCCTTCCAATTATACTGAGTGCCCTTGTATGGTCTTGGTAGGTTAGTTTCAGTCATTACTAATGCGCTGGAAAAGAGACGCACAGACCCTGCTCCCCATAACCTTTGATGATATGAAGGTTGCAAACTCTCATCATGAATTATACAGGGGAATTGAAAGAAAAGGTACTTTTTTTTACGAGCCTATTCAACAGCCACTTTTTTTAATCTCCTGCTACAAGTATCTCACACTCCAATTAAAGGAAACATATTTATTATTTATTCATATAAAAGGCTGATAAATCACCCTGCAGGATACAACTTCCCAAGGAAGTACACAACAAAAATAAATCCATAAAAATACACTGAAATTTCCTTTTTAACAAGTTGCATCCTGCCATTCTTTCAGACATTTTAGAGATTAACTCTCTTCGCTGTAATTTATAAAGCCTCTGAAAGTTGGGTGAGACTGAACAGAGGGACAGAGATCCTCCCTTTCATAAAAAATATTCCTTAGCAGGTAATGAGTTCAAGCTACCTTCATTCAGATCTATTACGTTTTTGTCTATGTTAATACACTGGACATACCTCTGAGTCCAGGGGATGTGGGCAACCTTAGGTTAGCTTGCAAGGTACACTCTTGATTAACAATCCTATCTTAAGTCCTAGCATGAACATGCTTGGACTGGGCTTTGTTTGTACTTGTGTACCAAAACTGGCAAGTGACGTTGTTGGAATCCATCTCATCTAAGTTGTCTGTGAAATTAGGAATCCATAGAATGGCGAGAGTTGCATGAAACCATCCAGAGAATGGGATAGTGAAAGAACTAACCAGAAATTGTGGGGAAAACTTTGTAAGGTTCTGAATAAATGCGATTCCAAGGAAAACTGTGTGTGACATGAATTTTTGGGTGCAAACAAGAGGAGATAGCACAGAAAAATAATTGGTTTGCTTGGAGACCCAAGCATAAATGAAAATGAAATGGTAGTTGGTGAGTATGTGATTTGAAGAAGGGTTTTAATATACGCTTACACATATATCTACTCGTATGTGCACAATGGAAGGGGAAAAGTATTAGGAGATGGATTAATCTCCCAACAGGATGAAAAGAAAGGCGTGTGAAGGAAGAAGCTGTGGAAACTGCTTGGGAGGGATTGGAAAGATTTATAAGACCAAAGTTAGGGATAGATTTATTAGACCAAAGTTATTAAGCTAATGGGAAGAATGAAAAAAGGATGCTTAGTGGAGAGTCACATATGTGAGAAGTGTGGCTCAGAGTAAGTAAGTAAGTAAGTGAAGGAGGCTGTGGATGAGGAAAGCATGTGAGAAGAAGAACCAGAACCTTCTTGCCTTAATGCGTCTGTCTGTGGAGGCTCTCTGAGCTTGGCTGTTTTCTTGCAAACATTGCACCACCCAACTAGGTAACATCTTCAGTAGCACCAGATGTTACCTGGTTGGGTAATGAAACATTCACAAGGAAACAGCCAAGCTCAGAGAGCCCCAAGGATGCCACCGTTCAACCTCGAGCTACACATATTTGCCTCTATTGATTTGGGATGAAACTGATTGGAAGAATGCAGGAAGGAGCATTGGAAAAATTTCATGGTGTGTGGAAGAGTGGAATTAAAATGCATGCTATAAATGTTGGTGTCTAAGAAAAACGGATGAAAAGGAAGTCATAAATGCTGTGAAAAGGTTAAAAAAACGAATAGTAGGTCCGCAGGCGCAGATGTTAATGGAGATACGCTGCTTACAAAGTGGCTTTACAAGTTGTTGTTAATGTGCGTGGGAAGGTTGTGTCAGTGCCTGACAATTATAAAAACGGAGCTATTGTTCCCCTACACGAGTGTGTCTCAACCCTGGCAATTCTAAGGTGCGTGGACTTATTCCGGGAGTCGAGGTCCACCCATCTGCAAGGGGCGAGGTCGAGGAATAGAGCTTAAAAAGGCAGCGTCTCTCGCCTTCCGGTGCAATGCCCGCAGCGGCCACTGGGGGGCGGCAAGGACGGGCGCATCCCTGGCGCAGCGTTAGCCCACCTGGGAGGCTCCAGGCAGCGTGGACTTCAACTCCCAGAATTCCCCGGGCAGGAGGGCGGGCTGGAGGCGCCCCACCGCGGCCTCTGCGCAGGCGCAGCGCGCGTCCGCCCGCGACCGGCGTCATCTCCCTGCGCAGGTGCCGCGGCCACGTCGCCACCCTGCGCCGCGCAAAGATGGCGCTGGTCTGGCGGGGATGCTTGGCGCTCGGGCGGCGGCGGCCCCGCCCGGCCGGATACTCGACCCTGGGAGGTAGGCCGGCGGGCAGGCGGGCCGCTCCCTCCCTGCATCCCGCGCGGCGGGGAAGGGAGCCCCGCGGCCTGCTCAGCCGCCCGTTTGTCTTCCAGGCGCAGCGCAGCCGCAGAGAAGAGGCGCCCCGAGGCAGAGCCCGGCCGAGTTCAGAGCCCAGAAGGAGGCGATCTACGTAGGCCCTCGCGCCCTCTCGGCGGTGGGGGGGGGGTCCGTGGCTGGGCTGCCACGGCGCAGGCGCGAAGGGGCGGGGCTGCCCGCTCTCGTCAGCCCCCCGCGGAGGCTGCTGGCCTTTGGGGGGGTCCGTCCTTGGGGGCCACGGGCCCCACCGGGGGGGTCCAGAATGCATCTCTGGGCGCAGAAAACAGGCCGAGTTTTGGGGCGTTTTTGAAACGTTGGACTCAGGCCCTGGGGTCCGCTTGCCCCCCCCCCCGCCTCCCCAGCCTCGGTGGGGCTTCTGGGAAGGCGCTCAGACGAAGCCCGGGCGCGGGAGGACGCCGGCCTCCCTGCGGCGTCGCTTCTGGGGAGACTGGAGAGGAGCCGCGCCCGGCACAGCCGCCCGGACCGCGTCTCCTGTCCGTCCCGGGCGGCCTCCGCGCGCTCTGAGTGTCAGCAAAGCCGTCGGGGGCTTTTCCCCCGAGAATCCAGCCCCGCTTATGGCAGGGCTTGTCCGCCAGGCCAAGTCACTGCGCTGGCCTTCCGTAGGGTTTGGCCCGCAGGCTACAGCTGGGATGTGCGCGATGCTGACGCCTTGGAGCCGCCAAATGCCTGCGCTGCAGCCGGGTGACCCGGACGGGCTGCTGTCCTGCTGGGCCCTGCTGAGGAGGTCCGTGCTTGCGCTCCGAATGCCGCTGATCACAAAATTAGCCTTTGGGTAGTTCAGAAAATCCTCTGGAAAAGAGAAGGCAGTAGAAACGAATGGTGGCCAACGTACGTGCACGCAGGCGAGGCAGATATTTGCATCGACGTCTGAGCGTGGTTTTCGTTCTGCGACGTCCACTAGGGCTCTACCCAGAGGAGGGAGAAGATGGAGCCTGACCAGGACTGGACAACCGTCTATCCAGCTGCAGCTTCTTTTAAACCTTCTGCTGTGCCCCTCCCTGTTCGGATGGGCTACCCAGTCAGAGGCGGCGCGGCTCCTGGAAAAGAAGGCAACTTGGAACTTTTGAAGGTGAGGTTCGGGCCTGACCGCTTTGGTATCAAAATCCGGAGTCTTTGGGGAGGCATACTGGGGACCTTGGCAGAACAAGTCCCTAGAACAAGCTAACATAGTTACGCCAGAAATACCCTTTTCTCCAGACTCTAAGATAACTGCAAGCTTGTTGTAAAGGATTAGCACTGACTTGGATAAGTACCATTCTGGGCCATAATCTGGAATTCTAGGTACTTGTACTTGGGTGGGAAAAGCTGGAGAGCCATTCCTTTCTTCAGATTGTTTGGAGGATTTGTGACAGGAGCTCGGCCAAGGTGGTTAAGGAGCTAGTTCTCCTTGAATAGACACTGAAAAAATGCTTAATATTGTGTGTGTTTCATCTGGAGACCCAGCTTTAAATCTCTAAGCACCTGCAGCCGATCAGCCTAACCTCTGTTGTGATGGCCAGAGGGGCTGTCATCTACCCTATCCTAGAATCCTTGTAGGAGAAATAGAATCTGAACATAATAAATTAATCCATAAAAAAAAAAAACTTCTGGAGAAAGACATGGCAGACTGAAGGTGTGTGTATGAAGTGCAGGCACGACACTGAAGCATTAACTGACAGCCAGGGGGAAGATCTGCCCCCTGAGCAAGCGGAGTTTCCTTGGATCAAGAGGAAACCTGGAGATTGCCCATTTGATTCCGTAAGGTGGCTTCTCAGGATATTGGGAGGATCTGCAGGGAAGCGTGAGAAAACATCAGGCTCCCTGCTTCAAAAGGAGACTGCTAGAATTGAAGTCCACACATCTTAAAGTGGCTGAAGTTGAGAAACACTGCTCTAGCTGAAACCAGACTGTGGAAAGAGACAGGCACTTGGGCCATTCAGTTCTATAAACAGAAAAGGAAGTGGGAGGAGAGAGGTTAATGGAGCCCATTCAGAGTCTGCTGGAAGACTGTAGGGATTGGGCCTGCAGCTGGAAGGAGGCACAGGTTCAGACTCCGCCCCCCCAGTCCACCCCTGATGTTGCATATTGGCTGATTCTAATGAGACATAATTATTTCAGATTCCTAATTTCTTGCACCTGACACCAGTTGCCATCAAGAAACACTGTGCTGCTCTGAAAGGTCAGTTTTAAACTTTTTTCAACAATGAAACTTAGCACAGACACCAGTCAGGAATAGCCAGCTGTTTTTGGGTCTTCTTAAGATCTGAATTGTTGTTGTTGTTATTGTTCAGTTGTTAAGTCGTGTCCGACTCTTCGTGGCCCCATGAACCACATCACACCAGGCCTTCCTGTCCTTCACTGCCTCCCTGAGTTTGCTCAGTTTCATGCTCATTGCTTCAGTGATGCCATCTAACCATCTTATCCTCTGCCGTCCCCTTCTCCTTTTGCCTTCCATCTTTCCCAACATCAGGGTCTTTTCCAAAGAGTTCTCTCTTCGCATTAGGTGAACAAAGTATCTGAGCTTGAGCTTCATTATCAATCCTTCCAATGAGCAATCATTGATCTGAATTACATTAAATCAAATACAGAGTTTTTAGGGGTATACTATATTAGGGTTTATACAAAGGATTTGAAAGAGGTACTTTGCAATGCACGGGAACATATACAGAGACTCATCATTTGCAAAGTTTGTGCAGCTGCTTCAAAAACTCGGATTACAGCACCTTTGTTCTGTTTCTATTTTTAAAAAAGGAATCCCTAATAAATCACTTCCATTAAAAACTAGTGTCTTTTGGGATAGAAATATGAAGTGTTCTTTGTCAGAATGGGCATCATGTGTAGCTTGGGGTTGAGATGTCCATCAGTGATGTTTGAAACTCCATGTGGTGATGTGGAGCTACTGTCGGCTGTGCTGGCATGGAGTTCTGAGTGTCATAGCGCAGCTCCTTGGTAGAGAGTGATCTGCAGAATGTATATATAGAGATGACATCCTCTGAACATATATTATTTCCTTTTCAGTCTGTTCGTAAACCCCTGAACAATCAGGCATCTGTATGTAGCGTCAGTGTTTATTGGGGATGAAATTAGTATCAGTGAGTGGAGATTGTGGTTCTGCGTAATAATGACCGTTGTTAAAATGATGTCTGTACTTTTATTCCATCATGGGCGCTTCAGACTTCTGCACAGAGTGGCCATCTGCCCTGAATAGCGACGAGAAATGTTTGCAGCACTTCCCAATTGAAATCAGCACCACAGACTATGTTTCAGCAGGGCCATCTCTTCGTAATCCTAAAGCAAGAGTGGTGACTCTAAAAGTAAGTAAAGGTCGGGGGAATTCGGTTTCCTAAAATGGGTTCAGCTGCTCTGATTGGAAGAGATGTAAACATGACAGTGGCAGACGGGAATGCAGAAAGCGTTGTGCTGAAAAAGGACACAGCCCCCTCTTTTGCTGCTCCTCAGCCATTTTCTTAAGCCATCTTTTTAAGTTGCTTATAAACAATTTAATTTTTAAGAATGATTAAGGGAGCCTGCACAGCTACCAGGATATCTTTATTCCCAGGAATGCTTCCCAGACCCTTTTTTTTCTCGTGTCTTTCAACGTCAGCGAGGTTGCTGTTTGTGGTTTTCAACATTTGTAACTTTCTATCTTCTGTTGTTGTTCTAACGAGAAAATTACAAATGCCGCAAACCAAACAAAGCACAAACAGCAACCTTGCTTTAAATGCCTGACTCAGGCAGAATGGCAGGGTATAACTGGAGCAGAGACAGGCTCTCGCTGACTCAGACGAGCCTTTGGCTCCCCCTGACCCTTCAGACTTTCAGAGCCCGGCTGGCAACTTCCTCCCTTCATTCATTGCCTCCTCCTTTTAGGTCCTTCCTTCTATATTGCCTGAAAAAGTAGTTGCAGACGCAAGGAGGCTCAGTGCTGGCGGACTAGAGAAAGGTGGAGGTTGGAGGGACAGCAGTTTTTGTAAAAATCTTCCCCCCCGAATTATTTTAGAAAGGTGCAATAACAAGGGAATTAATCATCAGTATATTATTAAATATGTATGGATAATTGAAGGTTTAGAATGACTTATTTTAAAGGAAATGGGTAATGCCACACTGAGTAGCTTTATATATAATTAGAACTTTAGATATACATCTTATATGTATGACATATCATATCAATAAAGGTAATTGTAAAACAAAGGTATTTACCCCTTAACTATTACCCCAAGATTTCTTCCTTGTAGTAATAATTTCTGGAATATAAATGAATCCTTTTTCTCTTTTCATTATTTTACCTAGACATCTCTGGAAATAGCTATAACTCTCCACCTCCAAAGGTCTGTCCTTGACCAGATGTTTTTGTGCTGGAGGTCCCTTAACATGATTTTAGGATTAGCAGGATATTTTGTAAAAGTCAGTGTGGTCTACTTGTTAGGGTGTTGGAGACCCCCGGTCAAGCCCACCCTCAGCTGTGGAAGCTTGTGTGGTGACTTTGGTCTGTCAAATCCTAATCAGCCCAACCTACCTCATCGGGTGATTGCTGGGGGGGAGGAGGGGGGAGCAAGGTAAGTAAAAAATGACAGTTGGCCTTGGGACACCTTAATGAGTTGTCCCCAGAAGCTGATCTCTTCACAGATGCGTTTGTCCCTGAGGGACTGTTCAACACTGAACTAATTTGGAAATAGATATTTTATGTGTTTCAGTGCAGTTAATCTTTTGGCCTTCTACTATCAAACTTGCTAATAGCTTGATTTTTCTTTCCCCAGGTTAAACTGTCAAGTCTCAACTTGGATGACCACGCAAAGAAGAAGTTCATTAAACTTGTAGGAGAGAGGTACTGTGTGAACACAGATACCGTTGCTATCACAACAGACAGGTAACGTAATGGGAGAACATTCCTCTCTATGGGCCCAAATGTTCATTTCTGCCCAGCTAAACTGTTTCCTTAGGATTTTGTTACACACACTGCTCCCAGGTTCGGCCTATGGTCACTCACTCACACGCTCACAGCCTGCTGAGGCACGCGGATCTTGTCAGCCCCGCTTGCTTTCTACCTGGGTTTTCCAGATAGGGGCGGCTGGAGCAGACAGACACACAGCCCTGGTCAACAGCCGGGAAATAATTAGGGATTCACACAAATCACTTCCAACCGAACACTGGGGCAAGAGAGGTTCTTTGTAATACACGGAGACCCAGTGAATTTAAAGCAACAGCAAAACTTTATTGGTTGCAAGGTACATTTGCTCTTTCTCATACACACACACACGCATGCGCTCATCCACACTTGGCCACGTCCTTCCCAACTAGGCTGCCAGGCACTAGCTAGAGGGACAGAAGCCACCAAGTCTGGATCCAAAGGTGACTCAGATGACTCAGCTCAGAGGACTGAGTGACTCAGTGGGCGGGCTTTCGGACCCCTTTTATCCCAAAAGTCCTTGCTGGATTGATTTACAAGTTGATGGGATTGGGGTGAGGGCTTCCATGTGCTCAGGCCCAACTTTTTTTTTTTCTGGTTCAGGTCCTTTGTTTCCTTAATGACTTGCTTCCTTCTTATCTACCTCCCTGAAGGGATCTCATAGATAAGTTTCCTGGCTTTTGTCCTCTCTGCCTGCTTCATCTTTAGGTTATGGCGGCTTCAGCTTAGTCTCACAATTTAAAAACTGCACTGCCAAATTCAAAGACTCAAGATTATTTTTCGTGGTTGTAACCTGGTAGAGTCTACTGTAAGTGCACAAATGTGACTTCAGGTCACCATTTTCAGATTCAGATTTTTTTTAAGACTGGTAAACAGACTAACATGTTATTCATATGCGGTAGCATGGGGTGGCTTAACTCGGTGCTTTCCAGTTGCTGGTTGGGAATGCTGGAATTTGATATTTCTTGTTTTTCAGATGTCCTCTAAGGAAGCAAAACTATGATTACGCAATGTACCTTCTAACTGTTTTATTCCATGAATCATGGGTAAGAATATTTGCTTGTTGATTATGTTTAGTTAGACGTTATTCACTAAATAGGTTCTGCATATTGACGGGGGAGGGAGGAAGAATCACAACAAACCCGTGCTTATAGATTTTCTTTTTGACAGACAGAATAGCAGTGCTCTGATACAGTGAAATAGCTTTCATCTTTCTAAAATGCCCAGAGCAGAAAGCACGGGCATTAGCTTCATTCTGAGGGATCAGAATGATTTACTAGAGAGGGAACTCGAGCAGCTCACGTCTTTCCAAAGAATGAAAATAGTAGGGCCTCTTATTGAATAAACACAATGTCTAAAGAATGGGAACGTATGCACTCATATGTGCATACGTGTCCTAGACAGCCTTTTCTGCATGAGAGCCAGGCGTAGGTGCTCTCAAATGCTTTGGCAGCACCAACTGAAGCAATGGGACGATGCAGAGAATTGGTGTGTCCGTTTATTCCTATTCACAACTTAATTCCCACCCGCTCCACCCTTTCCAATTATATTCAGTCTTAAAAACATGACGTTTGCTTTTAACATACTTGCCAGAAAGCTGCTGCAGCTGAGAGGATGGTATAGAAAGCTCTGGGGGGTTGGGAAAGGTGGTTTTAGATCAAGCAAAAATTCATATTTGGCAGCTGCAAGCTGCAGAACTCAAAGTGAAACAGACAGACTGGTTTTCTGCCAAAGACGGCTGCTTTACTGCTCTCATTACCAGTAGAATAGCAGCAGTTGGCCCAGCTGGTGACTGATGTGGTGGGCGTTGGGAACTAGGAAGCAGGGCTTGTGAGCCGTAGAAGCAGTGGCCACACAGCCCACGGAGTCCTAAAAGGAGCCCTTGGGGAACGTGTCACGTTCTCTGTGCTTGAACGTTGCACAAAAAGAGGTCTCTGCGCTGCATGTTTTTGTTGATGATGTCATCATGGCTCTGGATTCACAAACACCTAGAAAGCGGTGTGAGAACCACTGTTGTAAAATACCAGAATTGCTTCAACGGTGCTTCTTGCCACTGTGGATTGGATTAGGCCATGCTAATTAAACGCTTTAGCATTTTCAAAGCTTAGATAATGAACTTTCCCTCATTACCAATGCACGGTAGCCTACTTACCTTTCTGTAGCATTCAAACACTGATTCTACGCTGGAAGCTCAGCAGTTGAGGTTACTAATTCCAGAGGAGCACATCTGTTCTTGGCTCTAGTATTACCTAGTGATGGAAGACTTGGGTATATGATATGGGAGCGCTTAGTGTGTATTGAGTACACCCAAGTCTCTTGCCCTTTTATTACCTTTCAGCTTCCACATTAATACTTAATGACCTCATCAGTTGTAATTGTCTTTGATTTCATGAGAAATTAATCACTTGCTGCAACACTTTGGTTTTTCTTTCTGCGATCAGAGGTGATCCCTCAAAAGGAAACCACATTTTTATACCTTTTGGCAACTCTAAATAGGTCTCTGTTTTTATTTTCTCAATTTTAGAGATGTTCACCCCTAAGAACATCATTATCTGTCCTAACTGGATAGTAGTGTAAGACAGAAATAGAAAGGATGGCATTTAAATAGTTGATTAGCCATACAATTCATTATGTGGAGTAAAGCACGAGATAAAAATATGTGCAGCGTAAAATGCCATGGGGGTAGGATCGAGATCAGTGGCAGATAGATCAGAATGACCTCTGAAATTAGACCACCATTGGGGGCCTTGGTCACAATCTCTGGGAAGGAGCGGAGGTCCTTCCATCTGTTTCCCTGTCTCCCACCTTCAGCAACTGAACGACGCTGTTCTGTCCTTAGGGTTCACTGGAGGGGAGGAGCAGTGATATCTGCATTGTGACCCAAACTCTACATCTTATGTACTTGTATGTGATGTCACAGCACAAGTATGAAAGGATAGAGTTTGCATCATGATGTTACAGTGTTTATTTTGTCATTCTGACTTTGTTGTTAGGACACCTATATTTTCTGAGTAGCCTTGCTGGAGTCCTCTTTTATGGAAAAGACTAGCGAGTGACCGATTTGTTTATTGCATAGCTGTATGGATTTGTAATAGTGTTAATAATGACTGTTTTATATGCATTTATTGGTTTTCTTTTTCACTGAGTGTTGTACTCTGCCCAGGGTCACTTTTTTGTGAGATGGGCAGCTATACAAATATGAGAAATAAATAAATAAGACACCGTGTGACTCTGGGCAGTGTGCAACAAAAACAAACAGTAACAAAAAGAAAAATAATTATACAATGTTAAAAAAAGAACAACCCCGTATATAAAATATAAAATGGCAACCAAGCAGGATAATTAAGACAACCGAAAGGGGGGTCCCCTCAACTGGCCCCTAATGCCTGGGGGAAAAGCCTGGTCTTAGCAACTTTCCTAAAGGCAAGCAGAGTTGGGGCCTGTCATATACTGGGGGGCAGGGAGGGTCATTCCAGAGCCGGGGGCAGCCACAGAAAAGGCCTGTGAGAGGGCAGCCTTTGAAAAAGGGAACCTGGAGCGTGCCTCCCTGTGGGAGCGCGAGGGACGGACCCACCAGTAGCTCAGTCCTATGCCAGGTGGGTCTTTAAAGGTGAGAACTGGCCCCTTCACTCCCACGTGGAAGCTAGAGCTGTTTGCGGAGTAGCGGTGTTGCGTGAGTGTAATGAGACGCGCTCAGAGCCACGCACGCAGCGGCCTTCGAGACCAGCTGAACCTTCCAGAGAAGCCCCACGAAAAGCACGCTGCGGTAGTCTAAGCGGGAGGTGACTAAGGAGTGGGTGGCCATGAGCAGGGCCTCCCGGTCCAGGGAGGGGGCGCAAGATGCGGTTGCCTTGCTCCAAATGACTTCATGCAAGACTGGAGTAGGAACTCACAACCCCATCAGGGGTGGGTCTTTCCTCAGAGAAATGCAGCCTTTTGACCAGACAAACCTCTGTTTATCACAAGGGCAGAATACATGGGTCTTGTTTTTCAACTTAACTTACCAGCAATCCTGTGAGATTAAACGAGAGGATAAAATCCCATCCATTCTAGCATAAACCACCATCCTGAATGGAAACTGCACAATAATTCAGCTTTGTGGCTTTTTAAAGGGCTAAAGTGTGAATTCAGTGGAGGGAGTCAGAGTCCTGAAGATGAAAAATTAACATTTACTGCCACCGAGTGGCAAAACTAAGTTTTTGCATGCATAGAGGTGGTGCAGACATTTGTAGGAGTCCGTTCATTCTGCAGATATCTGGTGGCTTGGAAGTCTTTAATCTGGCTTTGCAGAAGCACCAGAATTTGCGCAAAAGATTGAAGTCAAGGGAAGTGAAAGCAGGGGAAGGTACTACATATTCTTAATGGAAGGCAGAAGATGGGTTTGGGTGCCTGTTTGACGACTCTCTTCTGTAAAGGAAAATACTGGTGTAGGAGTAATAGGTTTTGAGTGGGAGCCACACCTCTGTGGTGTAGGTCTTGGGGCTCCTCAAGAACCTCTTTATTTTGAAGCTGAGTTGCAGCTTTACATTGGCATCAGTTATAGGCCGTGCTGGAAGTTGGACTCTGTGGGCATTGGGCCTAATTGTTCCATGACCATTTAGGTTCTTGTATATTCCTATAATAAGGAATTCTACCCTTCTACTTCCCTGCTTCTTTACATTTTAACAAACATCTTATAACTGGGATACATTACGGGGCTTACCCATCACCGCCACCTTTGGGTCAGTGGCTTAGAATCAGGGCCATAAAGAAACCTCCTTAGTCATGCTGGAGTCATGGTTGGAGGTGCCTAGGAGGGCTAGTAAATAAAATGAACAGGGAAATGCACTGCCATCACTACCCCAACTCACGAAAGTCAACTTACAGTCTTCTGGCAGAGGGGAGGTTATCAAGTCTCTTGGCAGAACAGGCTGCTGCTGTTCTTTCAAAAAAATAGTGGATGGTATTTTCATGACATGTTAAGCAGCAGAGACAACCCACTCAAATCCTACAAGCCACTGAATACACCTTTGTCTCCCTTTTCTGTGGCACTTCCCAAGGTAAGAGAGCATTTCTGACCTTCTAACCATGGGCTGTTCAGTCAAGAGCTGTTTAAATCTTGCTACCAAAATTTAGAGCATTTAGCCAAGTATTTGGGGATATGTGACTTCCCATTGCTGGGCGAAATTGGGAAGGGTGATCAGCTGTCTTAAATAGCAGGTTCACTAACCATTATTGAACTTGTGCTTAGCTTTGGAGGCGCATCAGGGTCTTTGGAAGGTGCTACCCTAAACCACATGACTGCAGTGCTGATCCTTCACTTCAGTTTTTTCACCGATTTTGTTTTTGTTTTGACTTCCAGAAAACAGAACCATGGGAAAAAGAAATTACAGAAGCAGATATGGAGGAGTATGTCTGGGAGAACAGTGATTCTGAGAAGAATGCATTAAGGACATTGCTTCAGATAAGAGCAGCTGAAAAAGCTGAAGAAATTAGCAGAGAGGAGCTTCTTGCCTTAGAGGTGATTCAGGACTACAAAAAGTCCATGGTTCTCTTGAAAAATGAAGGAGAAACAGAAAAGCATCTTTTGGAGTATAAAAATTCAGTGAAGCGACTGTTAAACTTGCATGGCTCGTAATGTAAGCAATTATTTTGTGGAATGCTGTGTGTGTACTGATGGAGATATTCCAAATAAAATTTTCAATAATGCCAGGATGTCTTAAGTATTTGGTCTGCAGTTGATCCACCTCACTGAGACATGGTGTTCTGCCTTGACATAGCAAAGTTCTTCCCAGGAGGCCAGCTGCTTTGCTTCTGAAGAAGATCAAGACAACGTTGATCAGGCTGCTTCAGTCCAACAGACGCTGCTGCTCCAGATCCATAGAAGCCAGTTTTTCAAAGTGTGTGATGGCTCTACCTTGGTTTTTAAGTGGTCTTATATCAGTGAAGCATGCCTTTCCAAGATTTGCAGACCCTCCTTTTTAATTTGGAGTACTTCAAAGTAGAATGAAGATGTTATCTATTCTAAATCATCAGATTGCTAAATAGATACTAGAGAAAAATCTTTTAATCCAGTAGCCTGCACATTTTAAGATTTCACATCAGATGGATCAGTTTTCTGTATAAAAATATTGTCTGTGGAAGCTAGAACTTTCATACCTTGCAATAGGCAATGCTATTCTAAAAAACTTTTTGTTTGGCATAACCGGGTGTGAGAAAGAGACAAGCATGCTCAGAATTTCACCTTGTATGTAGCCTTATGTCAGTCTTACGGTCAATGGCCAGAATTCAACATGATTATGATGGAAATACATTATAATATCTTTATGTGCAAAGACACTGGGTCTTTGGGGAGGAGAAATATATAGCTTGATTTGTGAAAAGTAAAAAGAAAGGTAGGAAAAAGCCAGCAAGGACTTCTGGATGAGGCTGCTTGCAGGCATTGGAAATAAACTGCGGAGAAGAAATGGAACTGTGTAAACAGCTTGTAAGATTATAACGGCAGTGACAACTGCAATTTGCACATTACCTGCAAAATAAATAACTGGAAAAGATACTTAAGACTGAACATCAGTACTGTGTTGATAGCTTTTAGCCTGCAATAAATGCCTGTATACCAGGGTTGGCTTCGTTGATCTTGCCTCTTAATCATGGACTCCCTTAACAGGCTTAAGCAACTTCAGTCTTCCAAAGGTCCAGTACGAAGATAACTATCTAAAGAAACCTGAGTTGAGGATCTGCTGAGCAGAGATAAGAATGAAAGGCATGCATGAAATGGAAAAGATTTGAGATCAGGGTAAGACTACCATTTATATTGTTCTGAGCTGACTATGGTCCAGAGGAACCAGACTCGAACTATACTGAATGTTCTACCATAGAGGACAAACAGACCCCCAGAACAAGCCCTGCACTCCTTCATTCTACTTTTCTAGCCACACATGTGGCAGGAGTGATAGTCTAGACTAGCTGCTAACTACTTCTTAAGCTACTGTAAAATTGGCCAAGGAAATTATTTTTATAAAAGAATGAAGAAACAAATCCCATTACATACAGTCTAAGCATGGTTTCATCTAGGTTTTTTGCAGCGTGTCTACAAAAAAAAAGTCACAGAAGCCCCCCAAAAGAGCGGCATGACACAGATTCACTTGAACACCCCCTGAAAAACATGAAAAACACACTTCCCTGGTTATTGCTTTGTCTTCAGTACGAAACCAGTACGTTTTTTTCCTAAGATTGGAACAAAATTCTGCGAACGTGAAGGTTCTACTCTGAGCTTGGAGTAGCCAAACCAGTGGTTTTGCTCTCGGAAGATTCCCAGCTAGAATTGTTCTCCATTCTGTAATAAGAATATTCTAGTTTAATGGTTAAATATCCATTCAACATGGATTAAATCTCTCTAAAGTAAAACAGTTAACATTTTTCTTTCTGCCCCCACGAGTCCACATCCCCTGTTTGGAATATCAGTCCTTCCATTCCTGCTGAATTTGGAATGTTCGACCATTAAAACTATTTTTAATGGCATTGTATTTTATGAATTGCTTGGACGCTGACCTTCCTTTCTGCCTCGGTTTATAGCGGCCTCTCTTCTTCCAGGAGCATCCTGTTGCCCAAAAGATGCTGCAGCAGCAGCACGTGAAGGCCAGCAAAGAACAAAGCACGGTCAGAAGCAACCAGGTCCCCCTTCCCGTGACCTCCTGCACCGGCTGCTGGCCTTCCTCATTGGAACTGTTGTTCCTTCCGCTGTAGACTTTGGTTTCGTTCAAGTGTTTGCTGTTATCTGGAAGGACCACACCGGGTGATAGCGATGCCATCTGAATGGGCGCAAGTCCAGAGACGGGAGACGCCCTGGCATTGTCTGAAGCAGTCGTGGAGCTATTCCTCCCTGAAAGAGCCTCTGCAGCTTTCACAGAATGGTCCGTCACTGAAGCCAACGCCATAAACGTGACGGGTGAATTCCTGTCGGCAGCAGCGACTCCTGAGCTCCTGCTACTCCTCTCTGCAGCTGGCCTTGGGGCTGTTGTGAGAGGGGGGGCCTCCAGGAGAAGGAAACTTGGGGAGGACAGTCCATCCTGGTTTGTTTCTAGGCCAGCAACCCGTGCCCCGCCATGCCTCTCCCACTTACTAAAAGAAGACCTGGTGTTGATATCTTTGAACGAGAGCTTCTCAAAAACAAGAAGATCAGGATCGACCCCTGTGAAAGCAGAATCCGAGAAGGAACAAAGGCTTAATTTCTCTCCTCTCATCCAAAGGTACCATTTGCTTCTGAATAATCTATAAGCTTATCTCCACCAACTTCATCCCGGCACACTTTCTAAGAAAGCAAACGACTTTCTACAGTAAAAGACTTCTTAAGACACCATCTAGCTTAGCCATCAACGCATAATAAAATAGTATTATAACTATTATTGTTATTAACCATAGGGTGTGGTTTACACAGAGAAGAAAATTAAATACTTGGTGCTCCCTCCCAGCTTCTCTGGTGTAAAGTTTTACTGTCTCGAGTTGTTGGTCTTTAAAAAAAAAAAAAAAAAAAAGCTGGGTTTTAGTTATGCACGTATGCAAATCACTTCCCCCCTTGAGGGTGTGCTAACGCCTTACCTGGCGTAATATTGTAGAGGACCACACCGCCTGTGGGTTTCACTATGCAGCTTTCCAGCGCTGGGCAGTACACGTGAATGCAGTTCATATCCTGGATATTGGTTTCGTAGTAGAAAACAGCCAAGTTACAGGAAACTAAAAAGCAGAGGAACAGGAAAGCGTTAAAGGGTCCTGCTGCTGCCTATGCTGGACGAGCTTTTTCAGGCTGTGGAACTTGTTTAAAAACAAAAAATCCCGAACCCCCTAACTAAGAGGCAAAGCTTGCATTCAAGTGAACTTTTTTGGGGGGGGTCCTCATGGAACCCCATCAATTTTGCACAAAACTCCCAGTTCCACAGAATGCAGTTTGAAAAGCACTGGATTACAGCACATTAGAAATAGGGGTCCTTTTAAAAGGGATTGATTGATTGATTGATTGATTGATTGATTGATTGATTGATTGATTGATTTGGTGTCAACTTCTTAGCAACCACACAGATACATTTTCTCCAGGATGATCTGTCCCTAACCAGCTCCTTCAAGTCTCCCCTTGCCACTGTAACTGAGTCCATCCCCCTGGCTGCTGGCCATCCCCTTCTTTTTCCTTCCACCTTTCCCAGCATTAGTCTTCTCCAGAGAGCTAGGTCTTCACATGATGTGTCCAAAGAATAATAGAACTGATTTGACATCAAACCTAATAGAGAACCCAACAACTAAATGCAGGGGCCAGTTGCCCACTGTTTAAACAAAATGCCCAGCCAATTGGACATAGTACATTTAGGTATATGGTGGAGGACCTGTGAATGGGAGATCTTCTGCCCTATCAACAAGCAAGGGAGGTTTGCATCTGTCCTTCACTGGATGTGCTGAAGCAGAGGCTCGGCAGCTGTCTGCTGGAGATGCCTTAACCTGCATTCCTGCACTGATTGGGGGTTGGATTCCATGGCCGCCTCAGGGGTCCCTTCCACTTCTAGGAGTCTGTGATTTAGGACATTCTCAGAGGTAGGTTTGGTGATAGCCCTTTATCAAGGGTATGTTAGGTCACAAACCCAAGTATGATTCTATGCAACCGGTAGAAAGGCCTTTGGTTATCTTGCATTAGTGTCAAGTCCACAAAGTCCAAACCCCGATTCAGAAGAATTCTCATGAAACCAGGCCCAGTTCAGATAAATGCTCCTTTATTAGATGGTACATGCAGCTTGAAACAAAGCATTGCTAAAACTAAAGCCTGGGTAAGCTTCCCTCTATTTATCCCCCCTCCCCTTGTTGCCCTGGCGCCTCAATTCCTTTTCACCTGGTGGTGACCTCTTTCCTCCCCCCCCCCCCACCCCATACATAGCTCCTTCCTGGCCATCAGGCCCCCACTGGCCTTGCCTGCAATCAGGTCTGGCCTCATTGCCCATATAAGGTTAAGCTCCTCACCATCTCCCAGTACTACTCCAATTACAACCATTAACTACTAGCCCCCCTCCCTAGTCACAATTGGCAGAAGCAAATCAATCAAACTCCCATTGACTGCTATGCTTTGTAAATTAACAAGTGTTGGTTGATGCAGGTTCTGACAATTAGACACACTAAATTCATTCTTGAAGCTGCTAAACAGTTGGCAGCCGCATTTAAAACAAGACACTAAGCATGTTTAGTTTTAAGTGTTCTTAAACATCTTAAGTGTTTTTGTGTTCAGCACAAACCCCTCATCTGGAGCACTTATGACTCAGCGTCCACTGAGAATGGGCTAATTCCATAGCCACATTCAGTATGTTGTTGAAATCCAGCCACTACATTGTGGTTGGATATTCCATCATACTAATTAATCCCCAACGGTTCTTTCTCTCATACTTTACAGAAAGAATGGGACAACAAGTTAAGGACCTTTTATTTATTTGTCTGACTCTTTTCAAGGTGAAGAGAGTCCATTAAGGCAAAGACTCTCAGAATGTTTTGAACCATTTCTTGTTATTGGGACATGGTTGCCATTTAAAGGATAGGCTCCCTCCTATCTCTTGGTTGTTTACATCAAACATTCCTCCCTTCACTCTTTCTGTCTCCCTACAATCTCTCCTCAGAGGTTTCCTAGCACTGCCTTCAAGAAATGGCCATTGGGTTAGAAACCGAATTAACATCTTGTATTGTCACCCACATTCAACTCATACAGGTTGTACTGAGAGCTCCTACAGGTCCACAGTCCTCCTTTCTCCATCACAAGGAGAGAATGGTTAAAGCAGTGGCACGGCCAAAGCCAGGCATGAAATGAATCCATGAAGTTAGTCCACCATCAAGAGTATTGGGATCTGATGGATCACCACCTTGTTCAAGCCTCTTACTAAGAAAAGAGATGTTTACCACTGTCTTATAAGCTTCTTCTCAAACTACAGCCTTAAGCTTTTAAATTCTTTTCCCGACCTCCCCACAATCTCTCACAGGTTGGGAGACTATCAACTATAGGCTAGACTGGCAAGTTGGAGAAAAGCCCCAGAAGAAGACAAGAAAATAATTTGGATGCATCCATCAAGTCACTAAAGATCAAGATGAGCTCAAGGAAAACTTTATCCTGACCTGTGTCCTTTTTGCTCTTGAAATAATCTGTGAACTCATAAACTGGGATCTGTGAGACTAGGCTGAAGCCGCCATAACCTAAAGATGAAGCAGGCAGAGAGGACAAAAGCCAGGAAACTTATCTATGAGATCCCTTCAGGGAGGTAGATAAGAAGGAAGCAAGTCATTAAGGAAACAAAGGACCTGAACCAGAAAAAAAAAAAGTTGGGCCTGAGCACATGGAAGCCCTCACCCCAATCCCATCAACTTGTAAATCAATCCAGCAAGGACTTTTGGGATAAAAGGGGTCCGAAAGCCCGCCCACTGAGTCACTCAGTCCTCTGAGCTGAGTCATCTGAGTCACCTTTGGATCCAGACTTGGTGGCTTCTGTCCCTCTAGCTAGTGCCTGGCAGCCTAGTTGGGAAGGACATGGCCAAGTGTGGATGAGCGCATGCGTGTGTGTGTGTATGAGAAAGAGCAAATGTACCTTGCAACCAATAAAGTTTTGCTGTTGCTTTAAATTCACTGGGTCTCCGTGTATTCCAAAGAACCTCTTGGGCCTCAGTGTTGGGTTGGAAGTGATTTGTGTGAATCCCTAATTATTTCCCGGCTGTTGACCAGGGCTGTGTGTCTGTCTGCTCCAGCCACACCTCTCTGGAAAACCCAGGTAGAAAGCAAGGGGGGCTGACAAGATCCGCGTGCCTCAGCAGGCTGTGAGCGTGTTAGTGAGTGACCATAAGCCGAACCTGGGAGCAGCGTGTGTAACAGATCCTCCAGTAATTTTAGTAGATTTACATTCAAATCACATAACGTTCAATCTGTAACGTCATCATTATGATGATGTTACAGCGACGTCAAGACTGAATTGCGGCAGATTGCATTATTCTGCCAGTGATGCTCTCAGTGCATATAGCAGGGAGAGCTCATGCCTCAGCCACCTGAAAGCATAAATGCTAAAAACTACGATTCTCTAGGCCAACCAAATCTTGGTCAAAAATCAGCCAGAAAGGATTAAACGGATTATTTTTCTAATGAGTTGGTGTTTTCGTACTTTTTTGCCTAAGTATCAAGACCAGGATATATGCTGGCAGGATTATGTGTCAGAATACCTAACCATATGAAAACAAGGATTGTCTTGTGCCGGTCAGTGTTCCAGTAATGGATGGGCTCAGTCCTTCAGCTCTTATTTCACTTAATCCCTTTATCCTACCAGCTCATATCTTGCAGCACTCATGGGAGACAGAACTGTGCAAGAGAATTGTTCTTTGTCTGAAAGTTCAGCTCTGGAGGCCATCAAACTATGCCTGAAGAAAGCAACGAAGGGGCTGGGAAGATCTTTTTCTAGCATCAGAGTGTTGGGAAAGTGGTCAATAATAAATAATAACAGGAAGCACGTGGAAGGGAAACTGCAGTAGGAAAAGCCAGTGAGGCATCCTAATTTCATTCATAATTCCAAACTTACTTCCAATCTCTCTCTCAGGGGAATGCTTTCAACAGAGAAAAACAGGACTCTTGTGAATGGAAATGTGTCGAGAAATTAAAGAGCCCACAAGGCCTCTGGGTTGTTGGTTCCATCTTCAAACTGCTCTTACCATTAGGAACACAGGAGTACTCGAATGCTGCATTGTACTAAATTATTTTGGAAACCCTTTTATACTATTATAGCCTGTTTTGATCTGTAACACCCTTGTATTTTTAGTAAAGCAATAGACACCCTTAACTGCACCCTGGAATTAGAACGGGTCTTGGCCTTCTTCCATATGACACTGAGGTGCTATCCTATCCCCCACATTAGCCTTTCTCGAGGCTAAACATAAACAGCTCATTCAGCCATTCTCCATGGGACTTTGGTTCAATTCAGCCTAAAATTGCATTTACCTTTCCTTTTGTCTCTGTTAAATGTGATTGTTACTATTGGGCCACTTCTCTGACCTACCAAGTTCTTTTTTTTCCTTCATATCTTCTATAGATTTAAGCTATCCCATCCAAGTTGATAAACGTTCTTCCATCTCTTCATGGAAGTCTTTAATGAAGCTTGCTGGACTCCCCCCCCTTTTTGGAAAATAGGGTAATCTGTGTCCTCTGGTCATCTGGCACTTCACCGGAGCTCCAAGATTTCTCAAGGATAATGCTGGAAAGTTCAGCCAGAGCATCAGCCAGACCTCTCAGTTCCCTATGATGCAGCCCATTGGGTCCTGGAGATTTAAACTCATTCAAATTAAAGAAGTATTCCCTGACCGTCTTTCCATCAACTTCAAACATCAGTCCTGCTCCTTCATTCTGCCTTTCACAGTTGCCTGTGGGAACATGTGCTTTTTGTTGAAGAAGACTAAAAAAGAGAAGAGTAGAGTAGCTGTGCCTTTTCTTTTGTACCAGCTGGCATTTTTTGCCATCTTCGCTAATTACCTTGTACACTATTTTCTTTGCCTTGCGTGTCAACATCTCTAGGAAACTTTCCGTTATTCTTGGCATCCTTTGACAGCCTCATCTCATGCTGAACCTTTGTTTTCCTAACCCTGGCTTTATGGCTCTGGGCTATCTCTCTGTACCTTTTTCTTTCTGACCTGGCCTTTCTCGGTTTCCTCCATCTGTTCTTGGTTTTCAGATCTTCCCTAAGCATTTGTTGTAGCCAGATTGGCTTTTTCTGCTGTCCTCCATTGTTCCCCTCCATTGAATTGTCTCCTATTGTGCTTTGAGTATCTCCTCCTTCAGGAACATCTACCTACCTTGAACTCCTTTCCCCTTGTTTCCTTCACGTGATGCACATTTGGCCATTGTTTGCCCTTGTCTGGGATGTTTTAATTTGAATTCCTGCCCTGAGCAGGGGATGGTTCTCCCTGTCCAATTCAAGGATTTTAGACAACTTCCAAAAGAAATAGCAACTGTTCATTTATGTTGGAAGAAGTAATGAGTTGACACTGGAATGACAGCTTGAGCTGGGGGGGATCAGGGGAGGGTCCTGGTGACCCAATATTTTCAAACCTGTTGCTATCTGCATAGCCTCTCTCTTTCCTCCACATCCCTATCCTGAGTCCTCTTTCTTTGTCAGGCTAGAGCAGAACCAGGGAATCTGAGCCCAGCAGATGTTGTTGACCGGCATGGTCAATGGGATTTGGAGTCAAACATCTGGAGGGCCAAAGATTTCCAGCCTTGCTCTTGAGTAGGAAAAAGTATATCTTAAATGTTGATAAACCAAGTGGCTAATATTTTGTGTTTCATGTGGGTCCTCTTGATTCTTTACAGGAGAAAATAAATCCTTACCGTCTTTGAGGATGCAGCAGGCTCGGCTGCAGTGTCCTGCAGTGGACGCAGCATAAATGTTGAGGATGTGCGCCCCTTGCCTCTGTGAATGCTCCACATCAATTGAAAGACCTGGGAATCGTCGGATCCAACAGTTTTCGTAAAACGTGGTGGGGGAGCAAAGGCCTTCTGATCTGCACGCCCAGCCCAAAAGCAGAAGGACTCCTGGAAGAGCCACTAGCAGAAACATCTCAGTAACATTTCCTTAGCAAAGGTTATTCTCCAAAGCAGAACAAACGCTGAAGGGGAGGAATTCAGTGCTGCCTGGCTAAACAACCTGTTTGCAGCCGACGATCATAACTTTCCACGGAATTAGGAAGCCATTTCCAAGCATATAGAATAACCGTTCCCAATCTTTGCACAGCTGCTTCCACGTCACATGGTGGATCTTGAGTTAGCGTAGTGACACCTGGTAGAATAATAAAGTATTTCCAGCTATTACTATTGGGCCAGAAACCAAACAGCTTTCTCCCTTGAAAGGGAATGTGCGGTGCATGCCTAGTGGGGGAGAGCTTTCTGAAGATTTCCCCACTTAGTGACTTTTTAAAAAGCCAGCAGTGTTTTAGGTCTCATGAAAATGACTCTAGAACTTCTTGGTTTAGGCTTTAGAAACCATCCTTCAGTTTCACCTTTGAAATTGTCTTGTTCTTAGCTGCTTGCTTTCCTCGGTTTAGAAATTATGCAGATGCTTGAGGCAAGAATCATCCCGTTAGAAAACTATTCCTAAAACTCAAGTGGAATCTGTTTCTTGTATCTTAATCTTTTTGTATCCTGCACTCTGGGATGAGAAAGAACAGCTCTTGGCCTTCTTCCACGTGACACCCATCAAATATTTGACCATTGGTACTCTAGTCCCCCCTCAGTCTTCTCTTTGCAAGCTTAAATTTCACCAATTCCTTCAATCTCTCTCCATAAGTATTTTTGTACATAGGCACAAATAGTAGCAAAAAGAAGTTGTAACTGTTATCAAAGCTCCATCTGAGGTACAGCAACAAGAACAACAATAAAACATTGATATTTTCCTGAAATGTGATTGATTTCAACACGGTGCAGCTCTACTACAAAATGGGTTGGCAGAAGGTAACAAAGATCAAGTAATTAAATCACACACACACAGAGATAGCTATTGCAAAACTCAACAGAGGTAAGCATTGTGTTTGTTTCGTATCTGAATTCTTGGAAATGTTTCTTATTTCCCTACAAGGAAAAATATAAGAATACATTTTGTTGGGGGGGAAACCCCAAACAGAATAGCCAGGATTACATTATAACTTTTTAAACGCCCAAGCACTATTTGCAAATTTGTGTGTGTTTTTCACGGTCCAGTTGGAGGCTTGAGTTAGCACTGATTAAGGATTTATAAAAGCACTTACTTTAGAGCGGATCAACAGATTGCTGACTGTTGGCGAGATGAATGGAGAAAGAGGAAATCTCTCTCTTTGCATGGAGAGAAAATGGCAGGTTCCACTCTATTGACATCGGATGCCCGATAATTAACCCCTTTTCTGCCAAGGACCATACCTGGAGCCACAGAAAAGTCCTTTGTAAAGAAGTAAAAGCAAAATGTAATTTACGGGTGTATCCTTTATTACAGGGACTTCACACAATTAATAATAGTAGACAATGAAGAGAGAACCAGATTCATGGTTTTGCATCTCCTTCAGTGTATACTATACTGTATACTAAATATCTAGGGCAGTTTTTTCAAAATTCCATAACCTTTTAATTCTTCCCAGCAAAACATTATCTCTGTTATTTTTCTAATGTATCTTTTCCCACCTCCAACATGTTTTCTTCTGATCAGTCATCTAGAAGGGTGTCTCCAGGGAGGGAGTCAAAAATCTCAGTTACATGCCTGAAGCTACCATCTTGACTTTTGGACACATACCTTCCCCATGGATGGCCCTGGATACTTACCTTTCCTGTGTCATCTTGCCTGTGACAACCCCTTTGATAACAAACAGTCACCTTAGGCTTTATGTTCAGAATCTGCAGCTTACAGTGTCCAGGTGATTCACAAAAAGGGAAGGCTGAACCTTGATCTAGGCACTTGCCTGACTTGGCTAACCTCATGAGGCTGCGGGGTGTCCTTATGATCCAGGGAAAGTAGTACCTTAAGCTATAAGAAAAGAGCCAGAATAAAGGAGGCCTTCCAGAAATGTGTGTTAGCATGTTGGGTGAACCCAACCAGTGTGGCTTGTAAGCAATGGTTTATAGCTTAATGGGTTGTGTAAGTCCAACTGACCATGTTGAGCAAACCATAGCCAAGTGTGTTATGGGAATAGAACCACAGAAGGAGAGAAATCATGGAAGTTACTACCAAATAAGGAATGGAATTGTGAATGATGGAAATAAGGAGATTGAATAGCCAGGAGGGTAAAATGGACTGAGGTAGAGAGGCAAAGAGAAACCAGCATCGCACAATGAGTTTAAATGGAAGGAATGGGGACCCGCAAGACTTTACTTCAAGACTGATCATAGATTAGAAAAACAGCTTGTCTTGAAGACTCCTAGCTTTTTGGAAAAAACAGATTTCTGGGCAGCAAAGGCAATTGCCTTAGAGTGTGGAAACTCACAAGAGTCCCAGCTTCACCCCCATGACCAGGGTTGTCAAAAGCCTTGCACAGGAGGTGGCTTCCCAGCAGAAACTGGAACAGTTGTTGTAGGCCCTGCAGTTTAGAGTCTATTTATATTTCATTGAATGATTTTACTTTTGATCTGCCCCAAGTCCATGGCCTTTATGGAGGCCAGCTTTATGCTCATGGACTTTATCTCAGTAAAATGCTTTCTCTCGGGGTCTGTACGGCAGAGGGGTTTTTCTAGGCAAATGCGGTAGTCAAGCAAAGCCACAGGAGGCTGGTTTGAGAATGGCAGGAAGGAGTAGAGGAGAGCTAGGGAAGATCACAGGAATCAGGGGTGTCCACAGGGTATGGTCCAAAAAGCCAAAATGGTGGCCATGACTGCGTGATTGAAGCACCCGTTTTTTTAGGTGGCCATACTCTACAGAGACCCCTGCAAGGAACGAAGGGAGCCCCAGAAAAATCTTAGGGAAAAGGCTTGTCTAGCAAAGAGACAAAACAGGGCAATATAGGCAGGTAGAGAAGGTGCCCTATGGTCAAGAAAGCCAAGATGCTGGCTGGGGAATTCTGGGAATTGAAGTCCACACATCTTAAAGTTGCCGAGGTTGAGAAACACTGGTCTGGTGTGTCTTGACAGAACAGATATTTAAAAACTTTATAACATACTTGACTTTGATTGTAATGAGCAACTATCTTGGTGGCCTTAATTATGTGATTCCCCCCCCCCCTTCCCCACAACTAAAAAAAAGTCATAATTGTGAATACTCTAAGAAGTAAATATATTGTGCAGATATTGTGAAACAGCCAAGCCAACTGGCCCTCTAATTATCTTAGAGAATTAGTTATTCCAAAGATGTTTCCTCAAAAGAGTTACCACAAGGGGAACTGAGTCTCCACGTCCACTAATAGTAGATCCCTGAATATGGCAGATGTTGGGTTCAACGGAAGGGATGTGAGGGCACAACAAACCTTCATCCCATATAAATGAGCTTCTGGAAGACTCTAGCTAGACTCTATAAAATGAAATGCTGATGGTGCTCAATCAAGCATGCAGGGCCAAATACAGGGTGGGATGAAACCCATCTTGGGGACACAAGAGTGCACTGTGGAGAGACCCACCCCAGGCAATCAAACAGCACATTGAGCATCACAGGCCTCTCAGAAGACCAAGCCTCAAAAAAGAATTTTAGTCAGAGAAGGGTTTCTGCAATTTAACCCTGAATTTGGACTGTCACCAGGCCTCTTCCCTTGAGATGGGCAGGTAGGTGGGCAGAAAGTCCACCTGCTCGCTAGACTCATGGATTGAGTAACAGAGCCACGATCCGAGAACACACACTTCCTTTCTCTGCTGTGGTGACGGTGGAGATCTGTGATCCGTGGAAGATCCTTTCTCTGAAAAGAAGTTGGGTTGTTTTTCACCTCCTAGAAATACTTGAGAAGAGGCACCTGCACCTCTTTTGAGCATGAATGTCAAGAGCCATATAAGGACAAGATGTGAATAGGTGGAGTGCTCTGTAACAAATATGCGGGGGGGGGGATTCAGGATTTCAAATTTGGTATTGCCAAGGCTTTAAATGGGCATATCATTTTCATCCCACCTCCCAGGTGCATTTGAAGGTGCAGTCTCAAATGAAGAACTGTGTTGGAAATGGACATTCCATGTGTAATGTATGTTAGGAAATACCCATTTACGAAGCAGTAGGATTTGCAGTTGACAAATTTCCAAATGTCCTACTCCTGATCCAGGACTTTCACCAATACTCCATGCTGGCTGTTGGGCTGAGAGGGAGGGACTGGCCCCCATGGCTGAGGATGGGTCTCCCCACTCCTGGTCTGGCACCTTCTCCACTACAGCACTGCATTTTTGTAAATGTTTGGTACTGTCAACCCCTGTTTTGATCTATAAGAGGTTTTAATAAAAAGAAAACCATATTTAGCCTTCAGAGAACCATATAAAATAGGGTTTTGTGAACTGGATCCTCAGCTGGGAATTTTATTCATTCATTCATTCATTCATTCATTCATTCATTCATTCATTCATTCATTCATTCATTCATTCAGTTAAAAGATTTATATGGCCACCCATCTTAAGCGACTCTGGGTAGCTCGCAACAACAGTAGAACCAATAACTATAAAACAATCATAAAATAGTAAATTAATGAGACAAAAACCCTGCACCTTAATTGTCCCCTTGGGATGCCCCCCAGCCAGCTCCAATGACCCTCCTTCCATTCTTTCTGTTCCATTCTATCCTATCCCAGCGCCTTGATAGAAAACCAGATCTTTCTAGGAGGTGAAACAGTTGATGAAATTTATCAGAACAGAAAGAATGCTTTTTGATAGATACAGAATGACTTCTTCCTTTCCTTAAGTCTGTTGTCGAAGAACCTGTCTGCCACATCAACTGTAACAGAGAAAACAGGAGAAGGTATAAATGTCCAGAGAGAAACCAGGTTCTGTGGCTAACAAATGCTATGCAGCCTATAAGTCGATTTTCTCCCTTTGACTTCCTGAGCGTTTTCCAGCAGTCCTTCAAATCCGCTTTGGACCAATACGACCCCAAATGAAGTACCTCAGAATTGCTTGTGATGGATTTTCCGCAAGACTCCTCTGAGAGAGCAGGCACAGGGTCTATTGTTTAGATTTAGAAGAATAAAACATAATTGCAGCCAACTCAGTGACGGCCCCAGGATACCACGGCTGCTAGAAACCATGAATTTGATGTAATCAGGTTAGTGACTTCCAGCTCAATTTGGAAGAACGTCTTGGGCTCCACTTGTCCGAGACATTGTTTTCCAAATTCTAATCAAGAAAATAACAATGTTCTGCCTTTACTGTAAATCTACTACCGTGCAGTAAGATGAAAACAAGAATCCTATTTGAAAATGCACAGATGGTTTCGTTTTTTCCATTATACATGTCTGGTCCATAATCACAATCCCATTATCCACCCAGTTTTTTCCAGACTGGAGAATGTCAGAATTACCTCATTTAGCCACTTAAATGGATTTTTGCCACTCCTGTTAACCTTCCTTTTCCAAGGATTTTTGCTGCTATGACGATGAGCCTATATGGGTCATGATGTTTCCAATATTATTGATCTCAAAGCCAATAAACAGATCTCTTTAAAGGCCCAAAGAGCTGTATAAGAATCCGCAGAGAGCTCTTGCTAATAATTGCTAGGAGGCCAAAAGACTCCCTCCTTAGGAATTCTGTTTCCTTTTTCTTGTCATCCACATTTATACTGTAAAGTTTAGAGAGCTTTGACCCCTTTGCTGACATTCCTCTTTCTCTTGTTTGTTCCAGCATTAAAAAAAAAAGTTTCTGGCACATATTCCAGCAACTAAAGACTGTGGGAAAAGGAGAACATGGTATGGTATCCTCTGTTTCATTTGTAGAATGTCAGGCTTGATTGGCACACCTCAAGTTTCATGTCCAGTTCTGGGCACCCCATTTGACCTGGAACAGGATGAGAGGAGGGCGAGGGGCTGACCATCACCTCTTCTGAAGGGAGAGTGAAGGAACTGGGAATGTGATTAGCGCTCAGAGGGCTGGGGGGGGGGGGAGCAGATTCCCCTACAAATGCCCGAAAGGATGTCATATAGAAGGATTTAAGTTACCAACCAGAAGGCAGTTTATTCTGACTGAGTGTAAAACAAACCTTTCCAACAGTAAGAGCAATTTGGCAGTGGAATCCATGACGCAGAGAGGCGGTGGACTTCCCTTCCCAAGAAGTCTTCTACAAAAGGATGGGCAACCATCTGTCCGGAATGCTTGGATGTGGGTTCCTGGGCTAACTTGGTGGTTCTAATGGCCCCTCCATTAGGAAGCATACGAACCATGAGCAACTCCCTGATGGCATTCACTCTGAAAGCAGGAACCGTCTTCAAGGGAACCATCCGAATTTCGCAAGCTTAACAAGGCAGCATTTCAGGCTGGGCTTTTCTGAATGGATGAATTCCCACCATGATTTTGACTTACTGCTAAATTCAACAAATACAGAACATTATTTTTAAGATTGTTTTTATATTGTATTTTAATTGGTTTTATCCCCTTTGTAAACTGCCCAGAGTCGCCTTTCAACGAGATGGGCGGTGACAAATTTGATATATAAATAAACAGGGAGGATGCTGTTGACAGTGATCCTTTTTCTCCAGATTTTTATTTTATTGAGACTACGTAAACCCTTTTTTAAAAAATATCAAACTGGCTGGCCACAACAAGTGATTCTTAAATATCAGAAGTAATTTTATTTTATTTAAGAAGTGCCCAGCTATCTAGCTGACTTGGATTTACCTCAAAAAGCTGAGCCCAGCTGGATCTGGTTAATACTTGCGTGGGAAACTACCAGGAAATCCTCGATGGATAGACTGGGAATTCCGAAGCCATCCTGGAAGGAAACAGGGCAAATCATTTCCATACGGTTCCCAAGAAAAGTAATCAAGGAAAGTCACGAGAAGTTGAGCTCCATTTGAAGTACTTGATTTTATGATAGGAAGTATCAGAGTTGAACCCTTTATGGGCATGGACGTATATACAGTAGTGAGTAAATAAAGAAGACTTTAAGACTACACTTGGTTGTTGCTATGCATGCCTTCTATTTTTGCTTTCTCTTCAGCCCTTTGATATCTGCTTCAGTTGGTAATTTGTGTCTTAGTATTAGTAGTAATGATTTTATTCCGTCCACATTTTTAAACACTTAGGCCAGTGAAAAATTTGTTCTGCCCTTTTGATTAAACATGGGCTGGTCAAAATCTCCTTTAGCTTGTAGTTTAGAAGAAACCCAAGATCCCCATGATAGTAAGGTACTTCTGATGCAAGATTCAGGGTGGTGGCACAGAGGTCAGCTGGGGAACCCAACCCCAGTGGGGTTTCAGATCCTCTTTCCAGTAAAACCATGGACTTGGATTAGCACGCGCTGAGTTGCGACAACAACGACTCTTCCTCTGTGGTGATGCTATTAGTATTTCATGCGTTTTGGGATACATTCACTGCCACTGAAGGCTTTGACTAGAAGGCAGATGCGTCTTCTTGATGTTCTGGAGGATCATTTGGGTATTACTGCTGGAGGAAGGCTGTTACAAAAAGGATTATTCAGTGGGTAAATTGTTGTATTTTGTCTGTCTGTCTGTGAATGCTTTTCTTTCTTTCTTTTTTTTAAGAAAACTGGTTTATGTTGTGGTTTGGCAGAACTCAGAGGCCTGGGTTCATGACTTCCTTGAGTCTCCATCTTCACTTTAGAGTGACTCATAACTGTCAGGGAAGGGGGCTAATTGGGGAAAAACAAGAGCAGGACGGCATCCCTCTGGGGAGAAGTAGATGAAATCCAATTTCCACTTTCAGGGAAGCTCCCTGTAAGGAGTGAATCCAGAGGGGCGGCAACTAGCAGATCTCAGACTAGAGGGGACAATTACGTAAACAGATCTGAGCGTGTAAAGCCGCCAAGCAAACCATCAATTATGCATCTCCTTGGAAAGGTGGAAGGAAAAAGCTTGGGTTTAAAATGGGACTTTTTTGCACTGCTGAAGGCCAGTCCTCTGGACATGGAAGGCTACCTTCTTGTCAGCAATGAGGGGTCCAAACTAGCCAAGCTGTGTCTGAAAGTCTTCTGCTGGGTTACCTTATACCTGAATAAGGGGGGAACATCTGGAGAGTGGCACTTACTGCCAAGCTCTGGAGGGAAGCCTGACCCTGCCCGAGGATTGATTCAGGCTTCGCTTACCTGATGGAGAACCAGCCCCCTGCCAAGAAAGACATTTAGGGAAGATGTTTTGGCAGCTGTTACAATTAGAGCCTGGGAAAACCGAATGGCTTCAAGAAAGCCCACTTCTTCTGCCCAGATCATCACATCGCATGACTAATATCAGCCCCTGAAATAATTTCAGCGACTGCCTGTTTTGCACTTTCTCTGCTTTTATTAGAAGAAGATTGAAGCAGTTGTCCAGGCTTCTGTTCAGGGGCTGACATGTTTATTATTTGAGAGGCTCAGGATCCATCTTAGGACCAACCAAGCTTCTGAAGTTGTTGCTGAAAAGGACAAGCGTCCTTA
The DNA here is from genome assembly GCF_059951505.1 of Python bivittatus. Lineage (NCBI taxonomy): Eukaryota > Metazoa > Chordata > Lepidosauria > Squamata > Pythonidae > Python > Python bivittatus. Next base: position 1,588,816 of record NW_028277029.1, on the reverse strand, counting down.
AAGCCCAGCGTTCAAGGCCTCGGTTCTGCTTGAGTTACCATATCTGCACCCTGTGTTTCAGCCAAGTTGAAAAAACAGTTGACTGTCATTAATCTTCAGAGCTGTTGTTAACAACTTGCCTCTTGCTAAGTAAAATGCAAACATGGCCTTGAATCAACCCTGAAGATTACATTCTTGCAGCTGCCTTATGGAAGAGTGGCAAAGACAGTACAAATTTGATTCTCCAGACCTCTCTTCAGCCACAGAGGAACGTTTACTTCAGGCTTCACCCCAAACCATGTTATTTCTGAAGCAATCTGGACCATTTACTTAATTACATTTGTGTAATTACCTATTTATGCAAATTAATTTTTGGTATTCCCCTCCATGGATAGCTCTTCTCCCAAATGGTCAATTAAATCCAGGCTTTACGTTCTTCTGTTGTTGGTTTTTTGACTGTTCAGTCCAGCTTTTCGTTTGCTTGGTCTTCAAGTCCCTCGAGTCTGTTTCTCCCTATTCTGACCCCCACAGCCTCTGGACACCGGGACAAGACCTCAAGAACATCACTTCATTCGCAAGATACACCACCGGGCATTAGCAGCAATAGTAAAAGCTTCTGCCTTTTAATAAATGTGCGAGTCGGAAAGGGTGCTACCAGATTCCTGATTTTTTTTTATCCTCCAGAGAGTTACTGAGCCACTTAGCCTAGCAACACAAGATAAGAATAATTTCTAAATGTATGTCACGGGTGTGCTCAAAACCTATTGAAGGGGGGGGGGTTGTCTTTGCAGCCTCGCTAGAAAGAGACCCTTAGCTCAAAGCGGGAGGGACACGTACGCAGGGTACCTTGAGGGTATTCAGGGAAGGGTCTACAGTTAAACTGGTTCAACCTGCCTTGTGTACCTTGAGGGTCTCCAGGAAAAGGGCTACAGCTAAACCAGTTCAAACTGCTATTCAAACTGCTATTCAAACTGCTTTGTTCCTGTAAACCAGTGTTTCTCAACCTTGACAACTTTAAGATCTGTGGACTCCAATTCCCAGAATTCCCCAGCCAGCTGGCTGGGGAATTCTGGGAGTTGAAGTCCACACCTCTTAAAGTGGCCAAGGTTGAGAAACGCTGCTGTAAACTATAAAAACTCAGCTTGCATTTCCGGTGGGGTGGCAAAACCCTGGCATAGTTGCTGCCTATGCGTTGGGCTATTGACCACCCAGCTTCCTTTACTCAGCCGAATAAAAAGGTGTTTCTTTTCAGAGCCTCCTCCTGAATTCTTGGCATTGGATTTCTCTGGGATTCAGGGTTACAAATCTTACATTATAACATGATTGTGTTTTAGATGGTCAGTACTTCTCTCCTTCCATCCCACCCTCTTGGGGAAACCTTCAGGTTTGGGTGAGGTTTAACTTTTATTGTAAGTCTTTCGTTAATTAACTAACTCTGGGATTTTAATCTGCTGTTTTTATTTGGTCCCCTTCATGGATCACTGCCTTGTCGTGGCGAAGGGGCTTGCGTAACTCAGTGAAGCCATGAGCTATACCGTGCAGGGCCACCCAAGACGGACAGGTCATGACAGAGAGTTCGGACAGAATGTGGTCCACTGGAGAAGGAAATGGCAGCCCACTCCAGGATCCTTGCCAAGAAAACCCCATGGACAATGTCAAAAGGCTAAAAGATATGACACCGGAAGATGAGCCCCTCAGGTCGGGAGGTGTCCAATATGCTACTGGGGAAGAGCGGAGGGCAATTCCAAGTAGCTCCAGAAAGAGTGAAGCGGCTGGGCCAAAGCCGAAAGGACGCTCAGCTGCGGATGTATCTGGAAGCGAAAAGAAGGTCCGATGCTGTAAAGAACAATATTGTATAGGTACCTGGAATGTAAGATCTATGAACCAAGGCAAGCTGGATGTGGTCAAACATGAGATGACAAGATTGAACATCGACATCTTGGGAATCAGCGAACTGAAATGGACAGGAATGGGTGAATTTAATTCGGGTGACCATTATATCTACTACTGTGGGCAAGAAACCCTTAGAAGAAATGGAGTTGCACTCATAGTCAATAAGAGAGTGGGAAAGGCAGTAATGGGGTACAACCTCAAAAACGACAGAATGATCTCAGTGCATATCCAAGGCAAACCATTCAATATCACAGTCATCCAAGTCTATGCCCCAACCACTGATGCTGAAGAAGCTGAAGTTGACCGCTTCTATGAAGACCTACAACACCTTCTAGAACTAGCACCAAAAAAAGATGTCCTTTTCATCATAGGGGCTTGGAATGCTAAAGTAGGAAGTCAAGGAGTAATCGGAATAACAGGCAAGTTTGGCCTTGGAGTACAAAATGAAGCAGGGCAAAGGCTAATAGAGTTCTGTCAAGACAACAACAAGCTAGTCATAGCAAACACTCTTTTCCAACAACACAAGAGACGACTCTACACATGGACATCACCAGATGGTCAATACCGAAACCAGATTGATTATATACTTTGCAGCCAAAGATGGAGAAGCTCTATACAGACAGCAAAAACAAGACCAGGAGCTGACTGTGGCTCAGATCATGAGCTTCTTACTGCAAAATTTAGGCTTAAATTGAAGAATGTAGGGAAAACCACTAGACCACTCAGGTATGACTTAGATCATATTCCTTGTGAGTACACAGTGAAGGTGATGAATAGATTTAGAGGATTAGATTTGGTAGACAGAGCGCCTGAAGAACTATGGACGGAGGTCCGTAACATTGTACAGGAGGCAGCAACTAAAACCATCCCAAGGAAAAAGAAATGCAAGAAAGCAAAATGGCTGTCTGATGAGGCTTTACAAATAACTGTGGAAAGAAGGAATGCGAAAAGCAAGGGTGAAAGGGAAAGATATAAGCAACTGAATGCAGATTTCCAGAGAATAGCAAGGAGAGATAAGAAGGCCTTCTTAAATGAACAATGCAAAGAAATTGAGGAAAACAATAGAATGGGGAAGACTAGAGATCTCTACAAGAAAATTGGAGATATGAAAGGAACGTTTAGTGCAAAGATGGGCATGATAAAGGACAAAAAAGGCAGGGACCTAACAGAAGCAGAAGAGATTAAGAAGAGGTGGCAAGAATACACAGAAGAACTATACAAGAAAGATCTTAATGTCCCTGATGTCCACGCTGGTGTGGTCACTGACCTTGAGCCAGACATCCTAGAGAGTGAAGTCAAGTGGGCCTTAGGAAGCATTGCTAACAACAAAGCTAGTGGAGATGACAGTATTCCAGCTGAGTTATTTAAAATACTAAAAGATGATGGTGTTAAAGTGCTGCACTCAATATGCCAGCAAGTTTGGAAAACGCAACAGTGGCCACGGGATTGGAAAAGGTCAGTTTACGTTCCAATTCCAAAGAAGGGCAACGCCAAAGAATGCTCAAACTATCGCACAATTGCACTCATTTCACATGCTAGCAAGGTTATGCTCAAAATCCTACAAGCTAGGCTTCAGCAATACATGAACCGAGAACTACCGGATGTACAAGCTGGGTTTCGAAGAGGCAGAGGAACTAGAGATCAAATCGCCAACATTCGCTGGATCATGGAGAAAGCACGAGAGTTCCAGAAAAATATCTACTTCTGCTTCATTGACTATGCAAAAGCCTTTGATTGTGTGGATCACAACAAACTGTGGCAAATTCTTAAAGAGATGGGAGTACCAGACCACCTTACCTGCCTCCTGAGAAATCTGTATGCAGGCCAAGAAGCAACAGTTAGAACCAGTCACGGAACAACCGATTGGTTCAAAATAGGGAAAGGTGTACGACAAGGCTGTATACTGTCACCCTGCTTATTTAACCTATATGCAGAGTACATCATGAGAAATACCAGGCTGGAAGAATCACAAGCCGGAATTAAGATTGCAGGGAGAATCATCAACAACCTCAGATATGCGGACGATACCACCCTAATGGCAGAAAGTGAAGAAGAACTAAAGAGCCTCTTGATGAGGGTGAAAGAGGAGAGTGCGAAAGCTGGTTTGAAACTCAACATTAAAAAAACTAAGATCATGGCATCTGGACCCATCAATTCCTGGCAAATAGAAGGGGTAGAAATGGAAGCAGTAACAGACTTCATTTATTTGGGCTCCAAGATCACCGCAGACAGAGACTGCAGCCATGAAATTAAAAGACGCTTGCTCCTTGGGAGGAAAGCTATGGCAAGCCTAGACGGCATATTAAAAAGCAGAGACGTCACCTTGCCGACAAAGATCCGCATAGTCAGAGCTATGGTTTTTCCAGTAGTAATGTATGGCTGTGAGAGCTGGACCATAAAGAAGGCGGAGCGCCGAAGAATTGATGCCTTTGAACTGTGGTGCTGGAGAAGACTCTTGAGAGTTCCCTGGACTGCTAGGAGGTCAAACCAGCCAATCTTAAAGGAAATCAACCCTGATTGCTCATTGGAAGGATCGATAATGAAGCTCAAGCTCAGATACTTTGGTCACCTAATGCGAAGAGAGATCTCTTTGGAGAAGACTCTGATGCTGGGAAAGATTGAAGGCAAAAGGAGAAGGGAACGGCAGAGGATGAGATGGTTAGATAGCATCACTGAAGCAATGAGCATGAAACTGAGCAAACTCAGGGAGGCAGTGAAGGACCGGAAGGCCTGGCGCAGTATGGTTCATGGGGTCACGGAGAGTCGGACACGACTTAACGACTAAACAAAAAAAAAAATTATTTGGTATTTTGCTTTGATTTGTTGCTTTAATAAATACTGCATTCCTTTTCTGCTGCTTCTTATTTAATATTACTGAATTCGCTCTACTCTGATAAGACCAAAGGGCGTGGGGGGAAAGTCCTTAACAAAGGACAGTTCAAAGTTGAGGTCAACGTGATGTTCTGAAGGATACTTGACCAGAAGAAGTGGGACCTCACCCTTATCCTATCCTCCTAGAATTCCTTTTTCTACCAAGTCTGGCCTCCAAATCTATGTTCTACTGCTAAGTCTGTTCCATATGTATAATTTACTCTGCTTTTTGATCGATCTGATCACCCCCATTCCTTGCCATCTATAGAAGGGGAATGTGGTTGCCTCCTATTCTCTGTCGGCCTTCCTCAGGGTCTCTGCTGTTTTTCATATTATCAAGGATCCTTAAAATATTCCGTGTATTTGAGTTCATAACACCTTGAAGCAAATGGCCTCTTTTCAAGCTCTTGGGAATCTAATGTCCATCAGCTTTGATCAGTCTTTCAATACAACCGTAATTTCCCCAATACTCTTATCTGGTGTCAGGCCTAGCCCAGGGAACTCCAAGAGACAATGGCAATTCAGTCCAGCTATGTTTATTAGCTACAACCTCTAGCAAGAATCTTCCCAGACTCAAACCCCAGTTCCCAAAGTCCTCCAGCCACAACAGTGTGAATTCCTCAGGGAGGTGCCAGCCTCATCCTCTTGTTCCTCCCCCGCTCTTCTGGGGAGCTAAGAAAATGTTTCTCTCTCTGAGCCTGGCCTTCATAATTCCACTCCATCACATCTGGGACTGACATCTCTGCAACCCCAGAGACTTTTTCCCCCTTCTCTCCTCTCTCTCTCTTTTTTCTCTCTCTCTCTCTTTCTCCTGGCTCCCAGGAATGCGAACACCCAGTTTCTCCAATTCCTTTATTGGTCCTCGAACAGCCTGCGTAATTGTGGTCTACCCTCTGACACCAAGCAAGCAAGCCAGCTCTGCCTGTTTGCTCTTCCGTCCAGGTCCCAAGGCTGATTTATGGCACCCGCATTTCATTGCTCTGCTCATGTGGTTGCTTCGCCTTTTATTATTTATCATTTCTAGCCCATCCCATATAAAGTTTCTGTATTAATTCCCCCCCCCCCCAAAATCTGATGTACCTTCTTGCATCTGCGTTGTGTGCACGTACTGGTCCGTGTGCTGATCTTTCAGTAAATTTGCCAACGTTTGCCACACTACTATCGATGTTAAATGGTATGTGGGCCATGTTTAGACATGTCTGGATAAGCACATGGCAAGAAGGCGATAGCACACAGCTGGAGCAAGTGTGGGTTTGCATCAGCAATCCTGGACAGGTGTCCTTTCATTTTGGTGCAGGTTGGTGAAATCACAGAAAAGGAACTTTTTGACAGGGGTTAGCAACTGAAGGTAATGAACGGGAGTGGGTTAAAAGAAAGCTCTTGGTTCTCATCTGAACGTCCCTTAGGCATGTCCCAGTCAGCAAGAAGGCTGGCCGGGGAATTCTGGGAGTTGAAGTCCACACATCTTCAAGTTGCTGAGGTTGAGAAGCACTGCGGTAAATAAATACATTTTGGCTGCGTGATCCAATTGCTCGGCTGTTTCTCAAAGCTCCAAACTGAGCCTCGGCCTTTCACAGCTGCAGGAGACCTTTGGGCCTACTCAGAGCCTGGTCAGTGCGGTTGATGACCTGGAGAAGGCAGGTTCTGTACAGCCCTTTGGGAGCAGAGCCTCCATTAGACTGCAGAGTCTACCAGCACAGACAGGATCAGTAGGGGCTAAATCCCTTCACACTCAGCTTGGCAGAACAAAGTCTGGGCTCCGCCTAACGCTGCCACCCCAAACATTGCTACTGGCTCAAGAGAAGAAAATAGTGGTTAAAAATGCTAAGGGGATGTTGAATTAGGCTGTAAAATACGAGATTTGCCATTTTAGGAAGAGATGGGGCTTTCACTAAACCAGGGGCTAGACTGAGGCCATGAATCATTTTACCCTCGTCTACTGTTGTTCAGCAACAGATCCAAGTTGTTTTGTTCTGCCTGATTTTGCTCTGTTTTATGCTGCTTGTTTTCTATACACATACATTTTAAAGGGCGGGGTTTTACTGCTTTTATCTGTATCGGCGCTACCGCGCTGGGCTTTGGGGTAACTAAGCCAATTTAGATGCCGAGAGCCCGTTCCTTCCTTGTCCGTTGCCGAAAGGTCCTTCGATTCGAGACCTCAGACGACGGAGGCGCATCTGCGGGACGAGCGGCCACAAAATCATTCACACGCAGAAGCGCGACGTCGCCGCGGGGCTCCGGCTTAGCGTCAGTGGAGGGAGGCGCCCCTCCGGCCCCGCTGCTGCCCGGCCCTTCGCGCCGGCTGCTTCCTCCCCCTGCGCAGGACTTCGGCCCGGGCGGCGGCGGCGGCGGCGTCCCCCCCCCCCCGGCTCCAGCTGCGGCGCTCCCCGCGGCGCGCCTTTTAGGGCTTTCCCGGCCGGAGCGGCGAGGCGGGTCCGCCCCCGCGCTCTCCCCGCCCCGCCCTGCGCCGGCGCCCTGCTCCGGCCGAGGACGCGGGCGGCCGAGGCGAGGATGTCCGGCGCGGACCGCGGGGGCGCCGCCGCGGAGGACGGGGCGCGGGCGGCGGCGGCGGCGGCGGAGGAGGAGGAGGAGGAGGTGGTGGAGATCCGCCTGGGCGAGTGGCGCTTCCCGCTGGTGCGCAAGCGGCGGCTGATCGAGCAGAGCGACTACTTCCGCGCCCTGTACCGCTCGGGCATGCGGGAGGCGGCGGCGCCGGTGCAGCAGCTGCGCGGCGGGCTGAGCTCGGCGGGCCTGGCGCGCGTGCTGCGCTTCATCGAGACGGCGCGGCTGGCGCAGGAGGAGCCGGGCGGGGGCGGGGACGGGGACAGGGACGGGGCCGCGGACGGCGCGCTGGCCCAGCTGGTGGAGGCCGCCTCCTTCCTGCAGGTGACGCCGCTGCTGCGCCTGCTGCGCTCGTGGGTGCGGCTGCCCAACTGCCTGGAGCTGCACCGCCTGGCGGAGCTCTACGGGCTGCCCGAGCTGCGCGACGCCTGCCTCGACTTCATGGCCGGCCGGCTGCACCAGCTGCTGGCGCGGCCGCCGCCGCCGCCGTCCGCCGCCCTGGCGCGCGAGCTGCGCGAGCGCCGCCGCCGCGGCCGGCCCGCCCTGCTGCTGCTGGGCTGCTTCCCGGACCGGCCGCCGCTGGTGCGCTACGGGGAGGGCGCGCGGCGCTGGGAGGCGCTGCCGCCCGCCGAGCCGCCCGCCGAGCTGCTGCAGGTGCGCGGCTTCGCCTGGGCCGCGCTCGACAACTACCTCTTCGTGGCCGGCGGCTACCGGCCCCGCAGCCAGGAGATCGCGGCCGCGCACCGCTACAACCCCTGCCTGCACGAGTGGCGCCCGCTGGCCTCCATGAACCAGAAGAGGTAACGCCGCGGGCCAGGCGGGGGCCGCCGCCGGTGCCAGCGCCGACTGGTGCCAGGAGCGCGGGACCCCCACGCACGCCCCACCCCAGATTTCCTCGGACGAGAAGGAAGCGCTGGCTGCGCTGAATAACCCCGTCCCCGGCTCTGTCTCCTCCCGGGTGTCTCCAACTTCGCGGCTGCGGCCTCGGAGAGAGGGTGGCCGGGCTCGCATTTTGCCTGCACGGGCCGCCTCAGTTGGAAAATACATTTGTGGCCCCCTCAGAGCCGCTTGGGGCCCCCCAGGAGTGTCCCCGAGGAGAGCAGGGCTTTCTCTTCCAGAAGTGTAAATGTGCCGGGTGGATCATGGCCAGTTGATCAAACCAGGGCCAGTCTTGCAGGACCCCGGCTTGGGTTCACACCCCAGTCAGCTGGAAGTCACAACTCCCAAACCACAGGGACAGGGTGCCTGCAACAATGTAAGCCCCCGTGTTGGCCGTGTGCAGTGTGAACCTGGCACACCTGGGATGGTGGGGAGAAGAGGCTCTTCTTCAGAGCAGAAGAGGGTTTGAGAAGGGGGTGGATTGCTTCAAAGGTTTCCCCTAGGCTGGCACTGATCGTGGATTAAAGAAAACCATTATCAGCTGGGAAGAGGCTAAAAAACTAAAGAAAACCATTATCAGCTGGGAAGAGGCTAAAAAACTAAATATAGAGAGCAACATAGCGGCTGGTCTTCCCCACGCGAATGGTCTGATGTTTTGGGTCCCCCTTCCCGTCGTTCCCCACCAGAAGCCAATCTGTCCCTTGTTGGAGAACAAAACTTCTGGAGCAGTGTTTCTCAACCTTGGCAACTTGAAGATGTGTGGACTTCAACTCCCAGAATTCCCCAGCCAGCAAGGCTGGCTGGAGAATTCTGGGAGTTGAAGTCCACACATCTTCAAGCCGCCAAGGTTGAGAAACACTGCTCTGGAGGAACATGGAGGTGAAAGTCTCACTCAGGGAGAAGATAGGCCGTCCAAATGCGAGGACGAAGACCCGTTGTTTCCTACTAATCTCTTGCTTGATTTTCATCTTCATGAAGCAGAGACAGCAAATTGCAAAACTCATCTCAATGTCTTGCAACAACTTGTTGGTCCTTGAATACCTTCATCTGGTGCTCAATATTTACTGCTCCAGCCAACCCAACATAGAGCAACCAGCAGAAGCAAGGAAGGGAAAGATAACTGGGGTTGATCCTGGGGGGGACAGAGAAGGTGGTGGATTGCCACAGCGAACCAGAGAGATGGAGGGCCGCGTTGCTGGAGGTTTCAGGGAGGTGGTGGTAGCAGGACACACAAGAGAAGGAGGCCAAGCATCGAAGCTTGGAGAATGATTTACTCCCTAGGTAAATAAGGTTTATAAAGTTATCTGGTTAGTTTTTTGTACCCGTTACTTGTAGTGCAAACTACATGCAAAGCCATAGAGATATTTCTCCAGTATATCTCTTGCTGGTTTCGTAGGAGTTTGCTAGGCGTTCTCTCAACTCTGCACTTGGAAGAATTTGAGCATTAACCTCTTCCTTAACTATTGTCTCCATGTGCAACAGTCATTTAGTTTCAGGACTTCTTGATCAGGTTCACTTTTCACTCCAAATCCTGAAGAAGGCAGGCGGAAGAGAAAAAATAAAAGTGTGTGGGCTTCATGCATAACATGCGCTGATACTGGGTATAAAGTTCATGAAAATCAGTGGCATGGCTTCAGAAGTAAACATGCGCAGGACTTCTTCCTGAAGCTTGCGTGGAAATTCACACTGCTTGTTGTATATAGTTGTTGAGATGAAACACCATGCTGGAAATACTTGTGTCTTGACCCTCAAACTCGCCAAATGTCTTTTTTCACAGGGCTAATTTTAAGCTCGTGGCTGTGAGTGGGAAATTATATGCCGTCGGGGGCCAATCTCTCTCGAGCGTTGAGTGTTACAATCCGGAGCAGGACTGGTGGAGTTTTGTGGCATCTTTACCAGCTCCCCTTGTGGAATTCTCAGCGTGTGAATGCAAGGAGAAGATTTATGTCATGGGAGGCTACACCACAAGAGGTAAAAACAGAGACTACAGACCAGTGTTGCTCAACCTCGGCAACTTTAAGCTGTGTGGACTTCAACTCCCAGAATCCCCTAGCCAGCCATGCTGGCTGGAGGATTCTGGGAGTTGAAGTCCACACAGCTTAAAGTTGCCGAGGTTGAGCAACACTGCCTTAAATCAAGCCTGCCTTTTCCCAGGATCGTGTGTCAGCTGTGGCTTTAAGGTGTTCCCAACCGGTGCTGCGTGTGCAAAACTCACCTAGACACCAAATCAGATTCGGAATCTCTGCAGGTCCCTGATCTGTATTAAATTTCTCTATTGCAGGCCGGAATCTGAACATCTTGGAATATTGTCCCATCTCTGACAAGTGGACTAACTTTGAAACATGTGGCGTCCACCTTCGCAAGCAGCAAATGTTATCGGTGGAGGAGACCATCTACATAGTGGGCGGTTGCCACCACAATTTGGATTCAAAGGAAAGACCGAGTCAGAATGAGGATAGGTTAACTGTGCAGTCTTACAACGTGGTGACCAAACAGTGGCTCTACCTCAAAGAAAACACGTCAAAATCGGGTCTTAACTTGACTTGCACGTTGCACAACGATGGGATTTACATTCTGAGCAGAGATATGACCTTGTCCACCAGCTTGGAGCACCAGGTTTTTCTAAAATACAATATATTTTCAGACAGGTGGGAGTCACTGAGAAACTTCACAACCTTTGGACAAAACATGTTGGTCTGTTCTTTGTATTTTCCAGATCTGATCTGAATTTGATTCCTTGCAGAACAGAGACTTCTTCGTCCAGTCACAAACTCTTTTGCAGGATGCTTAAGTTCCGATGCTCAAAATATTACTATTGCCATAATGTGAGGCCATGAAGTGAGAGGAGACAAAGAATGCAAATTGTGCAGATGCAAATTGTACGTGCATCAGTCTTGCTCATTGCAAGGGGTGTGATGCTGAGATTAGGACTTTATACACATAGCAGTTTGTAAGCCCCCAGCAGACAGGCTGTTGGCGCAGAGAAACTTGTTTAACATCAGGGAAAATACCGTGAGTAAATTTACTGTTTCACATTTATGGCATCGTTTCCTGTCAGACTTGGAATACAGGTAGTCTTTGCTTAACGATTGTTTAACGACAGTCTGGAGTTACGATGGCCTTGGGAAAAGTGCTTTATGACTGCCGTGGTCACGTGATTGCGATCTGCGACCTTTTTTATGATGGTTGTTAAGCAAATCACTGCTATTGTTAAGCAAATCATGTGGTCATTAAGTGAATCACATGGTCGTTAAACAAATTCCAGCAAAAACTGTCCACTGGCGAAGCTGGATTTGCTTGCTTAACGATCATGTGATTTGCTTAACGTCCATCATATAAAAGGTCATAAAATCAGCTCCAATTCACTTAATGACCAAACTGCTTAGCGACCTAATTTCTGGTCCCTATTGTGGTCGGATAGCGAGGACTACCTGTATTCTAGCCTCTCTTTCCAAACCATTTCGGCTGGATAGGTTGAATAAACCCCATCCCCAATGGTACTGTTTTGACAGGTGATGTGAAGAGCATGGTGGGTGCAACTGTAATTGAAGCCCCACTGTTTTATATGTCCACATCTTGACTTTTTTGACATCCCTGGAAGCGAACAGAGGTAAAATTGGAAATAGAAGGGAATACCCTGTCATGAAAATATGTGAGCAGGATCATGACGTGATTTGAGTGAAAGAAAAGTGCCTAATTCTGGGAGTGAAAATTACGACTAAAATTCGGTGTACAGTAAGCCAGTGGGAGGCTTTTGGCCTTGAGAGGCCACCTTGAGGTGGGCCCCAAAAGTGAATTACGCAAGGATGCTCGGTAGCTGGCGAAATTGAGTCACTCCTCCTTGAGACCTTGAATCCAAGGGTCAGAAGTGGGCTGACTTCGTGCCTCTGGCTGCCTCAGGGCCTGTGCAGAAACCTCCTTTCGCATCGGTGCAGGAACCACTGATAGACCAGCCATGGTGCTTTGACCGCGAGCCACGCTTTGATTCAGTGCTGCATTTCAAAGGGCGCTTGGGCTGAAGTTTTGCTGACTTAAAGCACCTCTCGTGCGCAGTTCGAGTGGGTTATTTAAGAGTATTTTTACCCCATGTTACACACACGTGCACAATCTCTTTAGAGAGCATCAACTTGGTTGTAGGAGAAGATCTCCTGATGTTTTACTCTAATATTTTTAAGTGGGTAACAGGGAGATCTTGAAAAAAAAACATTGACTTACTACATATAAAGTGGCAGAGTTAGCCAATGGTGCTGTGGTGTTCCAAGAACTTTTGATTTCTCTCGGGGCCAAAAGAGACGAGAGAGCAGTTGATCCACGCTTGTGAGGAACAGGCCTGGCTTAATCCAGGATGCACCTCAGAGAAGTGCTTCCTTTTGCTAATAGTAGTAGCAAGCAGTTGGGTTTTTTGGGTGGGTGGGCTTCGCCTGATTGCCAAAAGGGGGTCTCAACTCAAAAATTGCAACTCAGAGAAATAGTATTTAGGGTTGCTGTCTTGAGTTCACCTTGGCTGGGGTTCTTCCTACGTTTCTTTTCATATCACCTGGTTAAAGGTTATCCTGCAGTTATTGGCTTGGGTGGGAGATAACAGGGAAGGAAGCAGACAGAGCGGGTCCTCGAGGCCCGTGATCTGGCACAAAATCACAACGAAGATCCCTGCAGGATCAGATCAGAGGCTTAACCAGACATCCACGAACCCTAACCCCAGAAGCACCAGTGGGTGGTTCCCTTACATCGGGAGGCATGCTGACCAGGGACATCTCCAGATGCGCGTCTGTGGGTCAAAAAAGTCAAGATGCAGCTGCAACTGTGCAATTGAAGCCCCACCCCTTTTTTACATGCATTGCATGTGGGTTGCAGCTGCGATCTTGACTCTTGATTCCCCTCTGTTCTTCTTCACAATTTAGCTTTGTGTCTGATTAAGGCAGTGTCTCTCAACCTTAGCGACGTTAAGAGGGGTGGACTTCAACTCCAGAATTCCCCAGCCAGCCATGCTGGCTGGGGAATTCTGGGAGTTGAAGTCCACCCCTCTTAACGTTGCCAGGGTTGAGAGACACTAGGTTAAGGTGTCATAAGAAGCCTAACCACAGTCAGGTTTCAGAGTCTTTTCAACACTTTAGATTTTCTAATCTTGCCTTGTCTTGCCTTACGTGCAAAGTACAGCAATATTCCCATCCTCCTGTCGCGTGAAGGTGGCAGAGAAAACTTTAGTTTCTCCGTAGGCTCTTTGGAGAGGCCCCTGAGCCCGAGCCCAACCCCAACTCCATTCAGGAACCAAAATGGAAGACCCTCCAACTGCTTTACGATTAGGAAGTGTTTTCCTAACGTTTCTTTTTCTTGACTATTAGCAAGCTCTTCCCCTCCACCTTTCAGCATCTTAAATCCAGCGATCTTTGTAAGAAGGGCAAACGGGTCTTCTGTATGGCACCCTTGAAGATATTTGACGCATCGCATGGTATCTCCCCCCAGTTGCCTTTCCTCAGGGCGAAACGTTCTCCATTTCTCCATCATTCCTTGCAGGATTCCTGGTCATCCTCACTGCCCTTCTCTGAACCTTTTCCAGTTTCGATGACTTCTGAAAATGTGGTGCCCAGAACTGGCCACCATACTTGAGGTGGGTCTAACCAAAGCAGAACCAGGTCAAACTCTTCCTTTCTATGATTCAGGACCTTGACGGGGCCTGAAATTACATTTTCCCTTTTTTGCAGCCCCCTCGATTGGCGGATTCTTGTTCAGGTTGCTGTCAGCTGCTCTTGCGATATTATTAACAAGCTCTTCCTACTCGGTTAACCCCTAAACACAAAGTTTGCCTTTGTCTCTATTCAGTTCCATTCTTGTACTTTCTCGGTCCATTTTTTTTAACCTCTCAGTATCTTTCGAATTGCCTTCCAGGGTAGAAGCTGTCTGACCAATTCTGTATTGTCTGCAAATAGGCGTTCCTCTACCTCTTTATCCATCATAAAATACACATGGTAAAAATCAGTTGGTGCAATTGGGGTATTCTCATATAGGAGGTGTAACAAACATATCCATCTAAAATGCTATCTTTAAGACTACGACTGCTGGTAATTAGACAAACGAGGGAGAAAGGTATTCATCTTTCAGACCAACATACCTTAAAGATTGTAAAAACCCAATCCCCCCTCCAAAAAAAAACATTCAAAGGCAGAAAGTTGTTTTAACATTTGTGCACCTCAAAGAGGCTGAAGATCATGACTGTGACGTGACTAATGCAGGTTAAACAGTTCCTATTGTTTGCACAATGACTTCGTATTAACATAGCGGCTCCCAGACAATTATAAGCCCCTCTTTTATGTCTTATCTTACCTAATTGTTAAGAATCTCAGAGATTGTGTAAGAGCAGCAAATGGCTTTAGTCAAGTGAAAAGATTTAAATTGTGGAAGCACATTATATAATGTCAAGCGTTCAAAATGTACCAACAATGCGTCTGTGTGTTTTCATTGACTTTGTGTAGCCTCAAATGTCTGTCGAATCCCAAGTTCGTCTTTTGCGAGGCATCCGTTAATTCGCTGAACAGGTGGCCATAAACAAGGCAATGAAATATCGCTGAGTAAAAGTAAAAGAGGAGGTTCCGAAAGGGGAAAAAACTTGATATCACAGGCCTTTGCGGGGGTGTTTAGCTTTGCACATAATAATTGGTGGTTCTGTGCTTGTTTTGCTAGGTTTTCTTCAAACGGATTTCAAAATATCAAAGCCTACATGATGGATGGGCATGTATTGTTGCTAAGCTATTGAGCCTTTAGGCTGCAAAATGGGGCAGAAAACCTTGTTGAGCTTTGCAAAGATGCCGGCCAGTGCAAAAGCGTGCATTGCCCATGTAGATAGGCAGTCCGCCAAACAAAAAGCACATTGTTTGCCTATGGGTAGGGCTCAGCATGAATTTGCATCTCAATTATTTTTATGGCCCTCGGACAAACAGTAGAGAACTAGGGGCTTGTTTATACTCAGTGCTCAAAGCATTTCGATGTCTTATCTGAACACGGCATACTCAGTGATTTCTAATGGAATGTACCAAGTGAGGTCCTTTTGTTCCAAGCTCAGCACAAGATATTTTATTCGGTTTCCTGCACACCCCTAGTCGCCTTATTGTTGTCCAGTTTTCTTTCTGTCCCAGTCAGATATTCTTCACGAGGCCAGCAGGAGATGGCTGGGATGTCCCCTCTTCACCCTAACAACTTTCCACCCTGTTGGAGCTTCAACCAGTAGTTCCTATCGGTGAAAAAGTTCCTGCTTTTGCATTGCCCGTGCAGGACAGCTGCCTCCGTTCTTCCCAGTGGCTGGTGGGAAGTGTTTGGAGCAACTTCTGTGTATGCACAGCCCGTGCTCCCAGTGTCCTCTGCCCGTGATTGGAGCTGTCAGAGGAGAAGAGGTGAAAGGAAGAAATGCGGCACGTTTTAATATGTGCTTATCTACAAAGCCTGCGCAGATGGAGGCCCAGCCTAAGACTTTCTGATAGCTAAACCAACAGCCAAAACGCTTCGCCCCCAAATTCCGCTCTCTGGCTGCTGATTGCCCTTTGCTTCCCTTCGCAGAAACCTGAGCTACCATTTCAGCAGCAGCAGCAGCTGACTCTTCTAAGATGTTTCCTAGCCATCTGGACATCTTAGCTTTTGTTCTTTGTCAAGTCCAGGACTCTGGCTGTGATTGCCTTGAAGTGACTCCAAGCAATGTGCCAGAAATATACTTGCAACATTGACAGAAATTATAGGACACTTCCATGTGAAGGCTTTGCACGGGTTCAGAATCCACTCAGACCTGTGCAATTGTGTGATGCTGGCTGGTTTTACGAGCTGAAATTTCTTTCGAAGCTCTGTTGCTGGTGACATGAAAGTAGAGCAAACTAGCATTTTCAGTGCAACGTTTCAGATGCTTTTCTGAATTTCTTCCCACCCTGACTTCCCAACTCCTCCCCTTTTCCTTCCAGCTAGGAAGCTGTCTTTGGACCTCCAGCTTTTATTGAATTCCGCAGTGGGGATGGTGGCCATGGAAATCCATGGATGACCTTCCCTCACTTTGCTCAGACCAACACGGAAGGCGGAGGACAGGAGATGGATAGTCCATGGTCTCTGGTGGCTCAGAGGGCGGGGGCAGCAAATGAACAGATTTCTTTGCATTTGGCTGTGGGTGAGCGGGAGGGACCACCCGTGGGCTCCTGGAGATCTCTGCATTTTCCAAGAGTTCCAAAGTCAGCAAAGTGAAGGTGATATCAAGTGGGGAAGCTGGTGCCCTTCGTGCTGTAGAGGGTTTTTCTGGCGATCTAATTCAGCCCTTCGTTGCAGAAAATACAGAGAGGATGCAAATCTCCTCCTTTGCTGCAAGACCAACAGTGAGAAGAACTCATGATTCCTGTAGCAATTGGCTCCACTCTCAAACCATTTATGGTTTCTCCTCACAATGGAAAAATAGATGGGCTGAGTAGCGGTGGGTGGGCGTTCTTGAAGCTAGTGATTGCTACTTCCAATCCCTAGTTTCTCCACATGCGTAAGTGTCTGTTTATTTTTCCCAGAGGTGATAAGTGCTGGTAGATTATCTAAGAGGTAAACAGGACCGAGAATTTGCAACTCGTGTATGAGACATAAATGCGGTGGGAGGGCAAGGACAAGCCATGTTTGCTTTGTCTGTGTTCTTATGTCACCCAGAAGTTTTGGAAAGCTTGCCTGGGCAAGCTTTTGTGGCCATTGGATTAAAAAGTGGATAAGCCCACCAACAGCTAATGATCATTTTACACTGGCTCATAAATGAGCACAGGAACATCCATTGGGGGGGGGTGTGAAAAAAGTCAAGATGGTGCCTGTGACTGTGCAATAAACGCCCTCCCCTTTTGGGTGGGTGTCATGCATGGGATCGCCCTGGACGCCCCTGAACAGCCAGAAATTTGGGCCTCTCTCGATCTATTTTCTGTTGGCAACTGAGCACATTTGCTGGGTGGCATATTTTTGGACAAATGTTAAGATTGTTTTTTAAGCTTCGACCCGCAGGGCTTCAGAAGGGGGAATGACAGAAGGTTAATAAATGCTTGCTTGGTTTAAATCTAGGCTTGAACTTTGCCAAGTGCCACCACAGATGGAGTTAGGAATCCGTTATATTTTACGAGTTCCCAAAAGAATATGCCAAAACGAATCATTCTCAGTATTCCCTTCAAGGCATGTATGTCATATATGCCATATTTATGTCACGCTGTTCCCTGGGAGAGTTCTTTGAAACCTTTCCAAAGCGTGTCAAATTAATGCAGAGCACATTTTTTGCAGAAGGAAGTTCATGCGCGAGGCACTAGTGCAAGTCCAGAAAGGTTTAAGACGCCTGTAGGTCCACTCCTGGCCAGAAGATGGCGCCCAGTCCCCACCATAGCTCGGAGAAGAAGCTGAGAAGATGCCAGCAAGGAGGAGAACCTTAAATATTGATTGTTATTAAATCTGAGTCAAGGTTAGGCGCTGTGTGCTGTTGGCCAGAGGACAGTTTTGTCCAAGTCCAACCTCTTATAAAGTTCAACCGTAAGCCTCCAACCTGGGGGGGAGGCTGTAGAAAGCCTACAAAATGCTCCTGCGGGGCAGAGAGTTGGGGGCGCAACCAGTGTGGGGGCCAGGCCTCCATGGGTGCATTACATTTCATTAGTGCACCTAAAGCAATTTTAGAAAGTAAGAGTAGTAGAGTTTCCTTGGAGTTGAGCTCAGCTTCTGGTAACTTCATGAATGTGACCGCTGAGGGGGGAGGGGAGGGGAGGGGTGTCAAAAAGTCAAGGTGAAGCCACAACTGTCAAAGCCTCCTTGCATCGGTCCTTGGGACTTTGCCTTGCCTTTCTGTTCTGGGAGGGCTTTCCAAGTTCTCAGCCTGGCCCACAGCCCTGCGTTCCTTGGTGGTCTCTGGGCATTGTGTAGGCTTTTGTGCTGGGAGAGCCCCTTTATGGGTAGAGAGGCTTCTGCAATGGTGCTCCTCCCAAACTCTGGCAAAGCGCAGGCTCCAGTCTGGGGAAATAATCTTCCCAAGGTCCTGACAGCAACCGGGGCGCAGGGCTTCAACAGGAACCGGAGTGTCTGTAAACGGGGAAATCCTACCTCTACTGAGGCGTTATGGATGAAACCGAAAAAGCCGCGTGCTGGAGCTTTTTCCAGACAGTTCTCCTTCCCTGGGCAGTGACTAAGGAGACCCCACCTTGCTGTGATTCTTCCCACTGGATGAACTCATCCCCACATTTGCTACCAACTGATGGAGGTTAGCAAGCGTGCGAGATCCTGCCTGCCTCTTCTCTGTGCAAAACATACCCGCACTCACTTGCATCAGCCAAGCGCAGATGAGGGCATGAATGAGGTGCTGGACGAGGACGGGACGGAAGCACCCTGCAGGCGCCTTTCGTGCCACTGACTCGCCCGTTCCAAGAGTGGGTGACGTCCGAGTCTTCCTTGGGGCCCAATAATCGAATATAAATAAGTCCGCGCAGCTTAAAGTTGCCAAGGTTGAGAAACATGGATATACTGTAGATGGTCCCCAACCACTCGACCCATGCTCTCCACACATAAAAGGGGCAGGGCTTGGATTGCAAGGTTGGGGTCACCATCTTGGCTTTTTTTATGCCCCCCACCCACGGACACCCCTGCTGCACTGTTGTGGCTGTCAGAGTGAAAAATGTTATCCGTTAGCTGATAGCAGAAGATGTTCTCTCTCCGCCTGCCTTTGCATTCTGACTGGCTGCCTCTCCTGTCTGGCCCAAACGCGGGTGGCAGGCGCTAAAACGAACGTGCTAAAAAGTATTCAGTGGAGAGAGGTGACAAGGTGTCTCGTCTGGATCACCGCAGTTGTCCAGACGGACTCTGCATCTGCAGGGTGAAATGTCTTGTTCTGCCTACGTTCTGATTATTTTCTTCCTAGTGTTTTTCCTGCGGGCGCAGAGTTCGCTTTTTTCCCAGATCAACCGAACGTTACAGAATCTAAAAAGAACTTTTATATAAGAAATTATTCTTATATCAATGCTACCTATTCTGGGCAAATAAACCTTTTTTTTACAAATGGCAGAATAAAGGAATTCACTGTCTAATGTGCAGAAGTAGCCTACAACTAAATTTATAGGTACAGTTTTTTAAGCTGCTTTGGAGTGCTGCCAAAAATACTTTGGTTTTTTTTTTTGGTGAATGTAAAATGCCATGGTGGGGTAATGGAAGGTGGGGAAGAGTTCTCCTGAAATCAAACATTTGCATTCTTCCGCCATGGGTTATACCAACAGCTCCGTCTTGGAGCAATCTTGGAGAAATCAGTGACCTTGACGGGGCAATTGAAAGACTGATGGAGAGATCAAGGAAGTTGCTCTTGGTCGTATTTGGGGGTGCTAAGGATTATTGGGACTTTGGAGAACGCTGGAGACGAGGTCTGTAGACAAAAACAGAGTCCTGTGCAAGATGTCCATGAATGAGACCGAATGTTGCTATCTGACTTGCAAGCATCTCTTCTGGCCATCACCAGAAGAGTTGGCAGGGTAGAGATCAAGGCAAGGAGTCCAAGAGGGCCATGTTGTATCTCCCACCTCTTTGTGCCCAAGACCACCCTGTTTCCACTCTTCAGAGATCTCAGGCTTGCCAGCACAGAGAACATTGCAATCAGATCATCCTTTTTTTCCTTTTCAAAAATCAATTGCAAAAAGAATGATCAAAAATATCCTTCGCTCACAGCCTACTCAGTTAGTTTTACGTGTATGTTCATATCATGCCAGCCAATTAATTTATGTTTACGTTAGCTTATCTGTCTTGCTGGCCATTGATCATAACTACATTTAATAAAAATAAGTCAGTTTACCTGACTTTAGAAGATGGGAAAATAGATAATTAAATCGGAATAGTTGAAGCAGATCAAATGTCAAAATATTCCTCCAGCTGAGACACCTGGTGCTAGCGAGTTTGTTCAAACACAGAAAGAGAACTGAATTCTTCAGAATAAGGCAGAATCATTGGAGAAGGCGTGACCTCCTGTCCTTGTAGGAACATTTGCGTCCTTGCAATCTTTCGCAGTTTAAGACCATGCAGTTTCCATTTCCTTTAACCTCTGGCTAGTTTTCACTGCAGTTCCAAAGAAAGCGCCCAGCCATCTTCCCAAACACAACATGTGAGATGAGGGAGGAGTGTGGCACAAGAGAACCAATCCATTGCCTCTCCCCACCCCCCAAAAAGATGCCCTGCTATTTTTGTTGAATTGATCAGAGGGTTAATCTATGGACACGGGACTTAGAAATGCCCAAATTGTTTTTCAGTGGCAAGGATGTCCCAGACCCCGCAGGGGCGTATTCTGTGCCTCCCTGGCTAATTTAGTACAATCTTATAAATAAATGCAAAGTCTTATAAATCACCATTGGAAGCTTAAAGAGAGGATCGCTCACCTGAAGCACTGGGCGTTGCAGACCCATATCTGGGGGATCAAGGGGGCTTTAGGAGATGTGGAAAGAGGGAAGAGTTGCCTTTCAAGGGGTCGGATGATGACTGCTTTTCTCTGTTAAAAAAGAAAAAAAGCACTTCAAGTGGGGCCTATTTTTAAAAACGCTGAAGGGAGGATCATGGCCACAACTGTGTGATCAAAGCCCTGTCCTTTTTTAACGTCCGTTGCACACACCCTGGAGCATGGGAGGTCTGCACACAGCACGCGACTCTTGCCATAAGCTACAGCTCTTGTGTAGCTGCTTGAAATATTTCATTCCAAGGATTCTTGCAGTGTCCCTTTTCTGGTCGGTAAGTGTCCTTTCCGCCATGTTGCAGGTGGTTGAGACGTGCCAGGAAAAGGAGCCATCTTAGCCCACTTTGTTGTGTGCTCACGGTGCTGGTGGTATTTGTCCAGAGACATCTGGGTTTCACGTTTGGTGACAGTGGGAAGAATGGAATAAGTGTAAACAGCCCTTGGAACGGGGCACTATTTGGAGTTGCCACACCTGAGCTGCAAAGGCCTCCATGCCCACTAGATGGCAGAAAAGCGTTAGTTGGTCTCTGTGCTGTCATCTGGTGGTGGTCTAGGGGTCAGGCCCTGGACCAGGAGGGAGGAAATCTGAGCTCTAGCCCCGAATTTGGCATGGAAGCCAACAGGGCGCCCTTGGGCCAGTCCCTCCCTCTCAGCCCTGGCAAGAAGGAGGCCAGGGCAAAGCACTTCTGAAAAGCTGCCAGGAGATCTGCAGAGACATGGAGGCACCAGAAGTCAAGACTGAGTGGAGTAATGATGTACTGCGCCCTAAATATGAGAAGGAGCCTGGTAGCCCAGGTTTTATTAAAAGGCATAAACTCACAAAAGCGTCTCCCTTTTCATCATGGCTGTTAGTCTGAAAAGACACCTTCTGACTTCGGGCCACCAGAGGCCAACCCGGCTCTCAGACACAACCGCGTTAGTTGCACGTTGCACAATTTCTCCGGCAAGGCTGTAGGTGGCTCTTCTTAAGGGCTCTGGGTTTCAGTTTGGGGAGAACCTCCCGAGGGAGGTGAGGCTTTCTTGTGTCTGCCTGAGCAGCCTAGGGGTTCGGTTCCTCCACTGGAAAAGTGAGGCTCCCCGACTCAACTCGCAGGATGAGGGGCTGGACCTTTCCGGCTGTGTCGGCTGCCGGGAGATGGTTTCCAAACGCTGCCCAGAAGATGCAGGGCGTCTGAAAGCGAAAGCGGGGGACAGCCTAGTCTGACAACCCGGTTTCTGTAACTCCATTGTGATAGAAAGCAATTCAGGGAGACATAACAAGCTTTCACTGCCCTTCCATTCAGCATCTTCTTGTCGGGGATCTTCCGTGGCAGTGAAATATTTTGACTGGGGGAAAAGTGAGGCATTGATGCTGAGGCTGTTGACACGGCGCGACCTTCCTCCAGATTCAGCCACCCTGGAGATCTTGTAGGGCACCAGGCCCGGTTCCAGACATTTCATGTTGTTCGTGCATCTTCATTTCTGGCACTGAGCTTACAGCGAAGGTCTGAGACGTCGCCTTTTCCATCCCTTGACCCCATCAGCATTCCAGCAACTTCTCTGTCAAAGGCTGGTTGATTTGCTCCAGATAGATAGGGGGGAAACTCAACCAGTCCTGCAGTTTTAAAAAGTGCCCTTTAAGCGACCAACTTCAAAACTTGCATAGAGGCCTAATTCTTCTCTATGCCATAGTCTGGGGGGAAAAAAGATTTCTGTTCCGTCTTTGATATTGAATGGGGTTAGCATTTCACCCAGGCAATGTTCTGGGGTGTGGCATTTTGCATATCTCTGGGATAATTATACGTGGCGGCTGTGGAGGGTTTTGGGTTCCTAGAAGCCAGAAGGTCAGGGTTGGAAGAGATCATCTAGATCGACCCCCAGTGGGCAGCTGCGTGAAGCCTCGAAGGGGCAGGGGGTTGCCAACAGCTGCACCGTGAGTGCCCCCGGGCCTCCCAAGCAGTTCTTCACCTGCAGTCCAAAGCTCTGGGCTGCCTTGGTGTGTGTGTGTGTGTGTGTGTGTGTGTGTGTGTGTATGTATGTATGTATGTATGTATGTATGTATATATATATATATATATATATATATATATATATATTCACTGTAACCTCTTGCTCGCCCTGGGCCTGTGAAAGTCTGCAGCATCTGGGCCAAGGTTCGTGTGATATTGGAGGCTCTCGACAAGGGCTAGTGCAAAAGCACACCCAGCCAATTAAAGCAATTACTCAACAAAAGTACTGTTTTAACACCAGGGTGTCTTGTAAGTGTACAAACAGAAGGTACTGATTCATCTTTATTCGTATCAGCCACATCAGGGTATGTTTTCTGGGAGGTGGTGTTCAGAAAGGCTCTCCTCTGTTATAATGGACCCAAAGGGAATTTTATTATTTCCAAAAATAGAGGCAACAAAATGGAAGGATGTTAAAGGCAAAAAGGCTTAATAGAAGGCCATTGCTGTTTTGCTCCACTTTTTCCTTTCCTTTCCTTTTGTTATTTTATTTTTCACATCTCTGTTCTGGTTAATTAAAAAAAAGGCAAAAAAATGATCTGAACTTACTCGGATATTCCCCTTTTTACTTCTTATCGCTACTCATTCCATGTCATCTCTTTCTAGGTGGTAATCCAACGGCAGGGCTTTCATTCTTTCTATTATTACGTGATTATGCAATGTATTCTGTCATTATTTTCATTATTACGCAAGACCATCTCAGGCTAAAGGGCCAGTAATCCATTCTTGAAATAAAGAGACCAATAAATAACACGCCACGCTCCACGGTGCAGTATACGCTTATGTTCTCGCGGCCGGTTGGCGCACAGAGTCGCTTATGGCAACTCAGCATTGTTAACGTGGCAGCCGTGGCGCTGCAGCTGTTTTGGAGACCCAGCGAAGAATTCTTGATCTTTCCCTGATTGAGGCAGAACTCGGTTCTTGAAATCCCTCCTTCAAATGTGCTCCTAGATCAAATCCAGCAGCCGATTTCATTCGCTTGATTTTTAAACGTTCAACAAGGGCGAGAACCGTAAAGGTGAACGTGTCTTGAGTTGGGAATCCAGCTGTTTGTGGGACTGAACCGAATTGGACCTTCTCTGAGTTCAGCCCCGCTCTCCATCCAGAAGAGGATTTGGGCGTCTTTCTTCTTATGGGCTGGACCACATCCCTAGAAAGAGCTTCTTTGCACATCATTTACCAGCCATTGGATGACGCTTGACGATCCAGTAGGTAGACCGTTACTGCCCTGTCCTTCCTGGAGTCTTCTTCTCTATGTTCATGGTACCAGACATTTCACAAGCTGCTTCTTGCCTGGGAGAAGATCTTTGGGTGACTTTCTTGTGGTGAAACATTTTCCCTGCCCGACCCTTCAGAGTCCTTGTACCATTTTCGTTCGTTTGTATACCTATTTATTAGATTTATGTGGCTCTGGGCAGCTACATATATTAAGGTAATTGAACAAAAATCACCCCTCATTAATACCCAGATTTTCTTCTCTTCTAATTTTTCCGCTTTGAGATTTGCTGCTGGCTTTCAAAGGCAGCAGTGTCACCCGCCCCACATTTCGAGGTTGGTTCCTGGTCTCAGCTGGTTTCACTAAGTAGGAAAATATGAACTTGGAATACTCGAGGTTACATTTATTTAATGAATGGTGGAAGTTTTAGTCTGGCTTTCTGTGTTGGCCCACTGGCGTCTATAATTTAATTTTTAAAATGTAATCCTGTCCTCAGATTTTTACAGATGACGGCCAAATGGGGCTGTAAAGGCGCTCAGTACAATTAAGGAGGGGTGGCTGTCTTCAGCTACGCTCTGACCTCTCTGCCCCAGTCCTGCGGCACCGCTGACAAAGCCTCTTCTTACTCTATGAGGCTCAATCCATCTACCAAGAACTGAATTCATGGACGGTTGTCTTTAGATGATTATATACCGCACAGTGTATTAGCGTTAGAAGCTATCCAGGTTCTGTCACTCAATGATGTTCCAGGAAGGGATAATTAGAATCTATCAGAATGGTATAAACGCTCCACCTTCCCTTAAACTCTCAAAGAGAGAGAGAGAGAGAGAGAGATGCATGTTATATTCTGAAGAATAGCAAGCTTTGCTCAGGGTTCATACAACCTGGCTTCCCCAAGTTCTGCTATTATTATAGGTGTCCAGTCTAAGCCACAACGATGTCTCATGGATCATGAAATCATCACGCAAATGGTAAAAATGCTATAATTTGCATCGGATGCAAACCATCTACTTCGTGTCCTTTGCGCCATGATGCACGTGATGTCACTTCCTCCCTTTGCTCCTCCGGATGCCCACGGCCGCCATTAGAGAAAGTGCCTCTCAGCAAACTTTCTGTCTGAGGCAGTACAGAACAAACTCAGGCTTCTACAGAAGGGGCAGACACAGTTTTAAAATAGACTGGAAAAGTGCTTTCAGATGGACAAGGAACGGAAAGCACGGCCCATTGTAAAGAGCCACCACATCAGCACTTCGCATAACGGAACACAGCAATTCATAATATTAATTGTACTTAAATCACTGAGCCAAGGTGCCCAAGCTTTATCCAGTGAAGTGATGGAAGCAGCAGGACCTATTAGAGGACTCCTGAGGTTGTGAGAAGATCCTCTGCATCTGCATGAGCCCTGAGTAGATTATACTTTAGAAATAAGCTGCTCAGAGTCCGTGTTCAGCTGGAGCAGCCGATAAGCCGAATAAGATAACTAAATGGCCGAAGACCTTCAGTTAAACAGCAACTGCTTCTTTTATTCAGAGGGAGGAAGATACAGAGACGATGTGTCTTTCATCTGGTTGGTTGAGTGGTAGGCCTCGCTCCCAGCTACCGTTGGCCCTTCCAGAGAAGAACTTTGATTAGGTTCACATTTCACTACATCGTGCCACCATCCCTGCCAAAATTCAGAAGTGGAAAAAAAGTGAAAGAGGCCAAGAAGGGATTAACATGCTCAACTGGCATGAAATCCTGAACTGCTGGGGGAAAAAACGAACAACAAAAAAAAGCCACAGGAGCACTGGGTGGAAGAGGCGTGGATTAACTGGGCCATGAACAGAAGCCCTCAACAATGCAATGTCTTGTTGTAGACCACTGCCCGAATGCTTCATTTTCCTTTATGTCCTTTTTTGCCACTATGTTCTTATGTATTATACACCTACTTTACACACTTAACTAGAGCAAGAGGACGGGGGAGCAAACAGAATTTCAGGAAAATGGATGGGGGGAGTCCCTAACAAGTTATCCCTGAAGGATGGAGGTTTGTGTTTGGTTAACCTGAAAAGGAGAAGGAGAAGTGGTGGTGGTGGTGATGGGAAGGAGAAGGAGGAGAAGGAGAAGGAGAAGGAGGAGGAGGAGGAGGAGGAGGAGGAGGAGGAGGAGGAGGAGGAGGAGGAGGAGGAGGAAGCAGCTTGACTGAATCTTAAGACATAAAGAAAAGTTGAGTGGGCATGAGTCTGCCGCTGGGTCCTGCAGTGATTGTGTCTTGAAAACAACATTTGCAGCAAGTGTAAGCTTGTAGCAGTGCTTGAGTGGCCTCACTTTAGAGAGGATGAAGATTTATCAGATTAAAAGGAAAAGGAAAAAATGGGGCACTACAACAAAAACTGACAGATGAAAACAACTCTGCATAAGGATGAGAATCAAACAGAAGAGCAAGCTGAGAGCATGAGAATGACAACCAGAAGTGTGTTGTTTTAGAGTTGTGTTGTTTCAGTGTTGTGCATTGTTATAGTTACTTTGCTGGACGTTGACTATAAATAAATAACCTGACAACCAGAAGCAAGAGGCAGAAAAGATATTTTGCTGCACTGGAACTCAGGGAGTTCAGGGTCTTGCAGGTGAAAGGGGCTGACTGTGAGCCCCTAAAGGACAAGAGGAGAGCTGTGGTGGTTGAGCAATGAAGACACAGACTCTGAATTGTCTGGCCAGATCTTCAAGGGTGCTGCTTGCCAGGAGCAGGGATAAGAGATGTGACATCCAAGATGTCAAGTCCACTAATCTGTGGCAGAAAGGTGGGGCAAGTGATACTAAAAAAGAATAGACCCAACCATGGACTCTGAAAGAAGCATGAAGAATCTCATCTGTTCTTCCAGTCCACGGAAGAGAAACAGATAGGAAAAGAAAACTACTGCATGTGAATGGTGCAAATAGTATTGGTGGGAAAGATGTGGTTATCTAGATCAGTGTTGTCCAAACTTGGCCACTTTAAGATGAGTGGACTTCCATGCTGGCTGGGGAATTCTGGGAGTTGAAGTCCACTCATCTTAAAGTGGCCAAGTTTGGACAACACTGATCTAGATAATGGATGGAACATTTCAAGAAGGCTTCAGCGAAACTAGAACAGTTTTGGAGAAGAGCAGTGAGGTTGATTGGGTGGTAGAAAATAAGCCTTCTACAGACAGAAGGAATTCACGTTTGGCCTTCAGAAGAGAAGACTGAAGAAGAATGGGATAGCTGTGACGATGTCACATAGAAGAAGTTGTGCAGGGCATGGAGCAATGGAAGTAGCTGACAAGAAGGCAGACACTCCAACTAAATGTTAGGAAACAGTGAGAGTGGTTTGTCACTTCCCCAGAGGCTCAGTGGGCTCCCCTTCATTGGATGTGCTCAAGCAGTGTCTGTGACAGCTCTTTGCTGGGGACACTTGAATCTGGATTTCTGGCATTGGACTCCATGGCCTAAATGGTCCCTTCCATCTCCTGGATTCTGGGATGTAAGGAATGAGAATGAATCAGTTCATTTTTATCCATATCGTTGCTCTTACGGATGTCAGATGGAAATGCGGAAGAAGAGCCACTTTAGCCTTCTTGATTGTGGGATGGAAAACACACCCTTTGCAGCATAGGAGACTCCTCTGACAGAGGAAGAACCTAGAAATGGGACTGTCTGGGGAAGGGGGAAGTTTTCTTTGGTGCCTGAGGGCTTCTAGCAGGGCCAAAGTGATGGAAGGACTTATGAAAGGACTTGAACATGCTCTTTGATCAGGGAGTTGGATTTGACTTCAGAACAGGAATCAGGGAACAACTTCACAGAGTTCTGATTATTCTCCAATTCTCTTCAAAGGTTCAGAGGTTTGGCCGGCTCGCTTTAACGCCCCCCATTAGAACAGACCCTTTCAGATAAAGGACAGGAAGCACCGAAGAGCTCTCGGCACCTGACCTAGTGACACCCACAAGCACCGGTGTGTGATAAATCCGTGGGGGGATGTTTAAGTTAGTGGATTCACTCTGGGGATCTAATATGATTTCTTGGGGAAAGCGTGAGATTCTGTTTGTCTCACATGGATCTGCAATGCTCTAAAGAAACTGATTGTGGGAAACAGTATCTAGTTGTTGAATATTTTAAGCTCATTTCACAATCCACCTTGAAAAGTTATCTGAAAAACCAACCTGCCTCAAGTTCTCCTGTGCCATCCTGGATGCACTGCTCAGACAGAGAGTGCTCTGTGGTCCCTCACTACATCTTCTCTACCATAAATGGCCTTCTTTTCCACCATCTCCAATTAATGTTCTTGGAATATGTTTCTATAAAGGGAAACCTGGAATAGGGGGCAGAATGAGCTACCTAAGAAGATCCAAGCCTCCAGGTTTCTGTGCAGTTCACTGAAATAGAATGCCTCCTGATTGGAAGAGATCTAGAGTAGAGTAGGAACTCACACAGAGACCCAACAGATGGCTTCCACAGAGGGTAAGCGGTTTGCTTGCAGTAATGCCTCAAGAATAGCCCATAAATCATACAGAGATACAACAGTCTCCATAACAGCTGTTTGGAGTGCTTGGATCCCTTTCGTTTAGTCTTCCGCAAGGAGATTCCTTCTAGAGAGGTTCTGTTCCAATCTGCTTCATCATAGTCCAACAGGCTTGGAGTTCACCAGGGCAAAGTCTTCTAAGCAATGTGTTTCATTCAGCACCATAGTGTGCTCTGAGAATTGCAAACTTGGTGAAAGAAGCAGCCGGGGCAAAGAGAAGGACCCATCACACCAGCATCTTGGTGGCACAGATAGTCTTATCTGTCCAAGGCTCCCATCAGCTGTGCTCAGGTCAAGGGAGGTCTCATTGGCAGAAATGCTGATTAAGAACCGAATCTCTTACATAATAATGGGGAATGAAGCAAGTAGACCAGTGCCCTCTGTCCTCCAAACGGCAGTATCAGCACATGAAACGAAACATGCTGAAGTGGAGAATGAGGCTTTGGCAACTCCCTGCCCCGCCCGGCAGCGCAACGGAGAGCTCTGTCTTCACTGAAGACTCAACACACTCATTGTCCCCAGACTGTTGATTGGTGCTGTCTGTGGAAAAGGGAGGGCGGATGGTGGGGAAGGCAAAATGGCCGTCACCCTCCTCCAGAAGTCCCGCATACCTTAAAGTTAAGGATTGGTGAGAAATCGAGAGGGCCTGGAACCCTCTCAGAAGGCCCAAGATGCCCCGGGCTCAGCCCCAGCCAAAGGAGGGCAGTCGATCTTCCTTGCGGTTGGAGGGGAAAAAAAGGGCAGCCGTCCGATTCGGCCAGATCCACTTGGAAAACCCTTGTTCTCCTTCCTTTTCCACCACTGCTGAGACCTTCCTTAATTTGGAAAGATCGCTGTCTCTCAAAATAACATTTTAAACCAATGCCTCTGCAGTGTTTTGTCTGCAGCCAGAGGGCACGGCACGGGGCTTCCTTGGACGCCATCGCTGCCTCTCGCAGCTTGTCTATTTTAAGGAGCCCTAAATCACGGAAGAAGGGGCGTTCGTTCCAATACTGCAACTTTCCAGATGACACCAATTGCTTCTGTTATGCCAAGCTATACCGTAAGAGAGAACACACATTCTTGTGGTTTTTGAACTTAAAATCTGTCAGAGAGCTATTTCTAGGGTTCGGTTTACTCTGAAGCCAGGCAGCGTACAGAGGCGGTTTCCACACCCCACCCCTTCTGGTTACCATGCAATTGTGAGCAAAGTGGAAAAGGTGTTAACCGGGGAGAAGAAACGACACTGGAATCTGATCCGGCAGCGGGACTTTGACGCGGTCATCGTACGGTGTCTACTCAAAAAAATGGCAAAGAATGGTTTCGGTTTGCTTCTTTTTAATCGTACCGATGCTTTATGAAATCTGGCTTGGGTATGAATTTAGCTTTTGAATCAAGGGAAGATTTAAAATAATGCGCATGTATTTTTCATGCATGATGTGTCTGGGAGAATCTAGATCAAGGGTAGGCAATCTGAGTTTCCCAGCCCCCTTTGACTGCATTGCTGAATTTTTGTTCCCATCATTTTTAAATGGGAATCCCATGGAAGCGGTGATATAAGTCTAGAACAGTCCTAGGGGGACAAATGAAAGGGAAAAAGAGTTTTCGAGATGCTCCAGGAGCATCTCAGAGGCACGTGGACAGGCGGAGGGCTTTGGCCCCCTTCCATGGGTGCTCCCGAGGACTTCCTTTCCGTCTTCAAAGTGAGGAGGAGACACTTCCCGTTCCTGTAAGGAGTTCAGCTGACATGGCTGAGCAGTGGGAGTGAGCTTAGCCTCAAACCAAGGACTATTTGGGGCTAAAACTATCTTCCTCTGGGTTAACTGGGTTAGGATATTCATACTACCCCAGCCAAGTGAACAGAGCAACAGGATCTCTATAATACAAAATCACCTTGGAGTGAACTTGAAAACTTACTAACCGTTTGCTGGATCAAGCATGAATGATAAGTGACCTTAAATTATAAGTTTAGATACCTATTTAAAGTCGTAATAAACCTAAAGACGGAGACCTTTCTTTTATGGTGTCCATAGGGGAATGAGGGGGAACAAGCGACCGGCGGCATTTGTTAGAAGTCGCCCTGATGTTATCATGCAAATGGTGCAATTGTTTACTTGCCTCGTGACATCTGATGTAACTACCTAAATTGCACCATTTGTACGATGATTTCCTGACACGCTCCTTGTCGTTTGCCTTCCTTGCCGCCTTTAAAGTCCTGACGTCCTGCAAATTCCTTAATTCCTCTCCTTTGCACAAGGGCACGTCATCACTTTTTTTTACGAAATGCTCATGAGCAACTCCTCCGTTTGCACCATTCTGTGAGTTTGTGTACAAAATGTTAGCATTGCAAACTCTGCCGCTGATCCAGAAGGAACGCTTCTTGGGTGTGTCTGCACAACCCACTCAGCTAAGAGCTGGCCAACCAGTTGTTAGCCGTAGAGAGTTTTGTGAACCCAGAAAATTCTGGGACAAAGGGTTGTGTGAACGCAGACATTGAGTAAATCCAGTTGGGTTTACTCCTAGGTAAGTATCATGATGAAGGCTGACATACCTAGTATAAACACATCCTTTGCTCTTGTATCCACTGTATTGTGGCTGCCAAAATCTTATTGCAAATGTACAATTAGCCTGACTCAGTGTGCATATTGCCAGCTCAGTCCCTAATTGCACCTCCCTACTTGGATTGATGAAGGAAAGACTCCTGGGGGCGGATCAAGCTGGCGGTTGCAACCAGCCATTTTAAGCCCCTCCCTTTCTTCTTGTGACCACCCTATTGACTTTTTTACACCCTTGCCCCCTCCCTCCAGAGGCTCAGGATGAAGCTGTGTAGGAGTCACTCTCTGAGCCCGAGAGTAGGAAGCTGGCTCAAACCTCGTCTCCTATTCCCTGGCAAAGCATTGTGGGAATTAGCCTATTCCTGTTCCTAAAAGTCTGCAGAATGAGTTGCTTTTCTCACCCTCCCAGTGACACCCCCCCCCCGCATTCCCCAGCATCAGGCAAAACCCAAGAAGCCCCAAGAATCTTCTCTCCACGGCACCTTCCAGAAATCGCTCCTGAAAATGATAGGCTGCCTCCGTGGGCAAACACGTTCCTCCTTAAAGTGGATGTTTGTGCAGTAAATGTAGAAACCACGCTGAGGTTAAGTTACAACTCCTGGTATTAGTGGGCGTCTCGTGGGTAGCTATAGGTTTGTGGCGTGGAGCTGGGCTCATGTCTGAATTATGAATTAACTTCCTTCTGGTTCCAATGGGGTAAACCTCAGAGTAGCTTATACACTTAGTGCTAAGTGTTCCTCAAGCACACGGTATTTATTTAAAACATGCATGGAGAGTGGAATGCCCCAGAGAAGAGGTCTGCCTAGCAAGACCTTTTGGCTGGCAGCTTTAAGCACCGTAAATGGGAAAGGCCAATACGAGGGAGCCCCGCTTCTTCTGGCCCCTCCAGGAGCTTGTCGGCCAAAGCCTCAAGTTGTGCTCCGTTCGAGGTCCTCTTTCCAGCGGGCCACTCATGCGCCTGCTTTTCACGGTGCGTCGTGAATTCAGCCGTGTCAGATGGCGCAGAGAAGAATGTTCCATGGGATGCAGTATTTATTAAAACGTTCAAACAAATAAAAGCATCAAACAAGAGCAGCCGATTTTAATCCCCGGGAGAGTTAATGAACCAAGCCTTTACAATAAAAAACATACACTTCCAAAAACTGGAGGGTTTCTGAAGAATGTTGGGAGGAGAGAAACATGTTTCAATCGCAGATGAAATCTTTGTATATATATTTTGTACAAGAAAATTGCGAAAGGTTCATCGTACCTTACGCCCTAGCCTGACTGGCACGAACCCCTTACTAAATTTGAAGCAAGATCAAGCCTGCTTTCCCAATCTTTTGCAACCACCCCCCTCTTCCTATTGCACCAGGAACATCTGCAAGGGGGGGGGGTCCCAAAAGTAACGAAGACAAGTCTCTCTTTTAGCTGACTTGTTTAAAATGCTGAAGCCTCTTTTGGAGGGAGGGGGGGAATAGATCAGCTTTCTAGCAATTTGATTTTCTGTGAAAGAGCAAAGATTTTGCCCATCTGCCTTGCTTTGCCTTGGATCCCTTGACAGCTGGACGCATTTTATTATAGTTAGCCCATGAAAATAGCTTGACGAATAACAGAAAAGAAAGTCATCGGCGGCGCCTGTTTTGTTATTGGGATTACAGAGCATCAGACAGTACAGCTGATATCGGGTGAGAAGAGAGGAAACAGAGCTCTTGATAGCTGCAATAGAAATAAGAGGTTTGCTATGGGCATTGTTAGCAGCAATAAGCAGAAAATGTTTTATAGATATGTATTTTACACTTTCTATCGATTTAGTGAGGTTGTTTTTTGAAATTTAGAGCAAGCAGTTATGAAGTTGGTAAGAGTTTGGACTTCCTTCTAGTCACTCTGTCCTTTCCCCCTTTCTCTGCCTTACTGATCCACATGAATGCAAAAGAAAAAGGGGGGAAATGTAAGATTGAACATAAGAAAATTAAATAGGGAAGCTTAACAAGAGTTTACTTGGGGAGTTCAACACGGAGAGAAGAATGATTGGAGAATCTTTGTGTCCTGCTGGGTTCAATACTGTAGGGTGAAAAGGTCATAAAATTACTTCCAGAGGAGCTCTTGAGTCCCTATTGAGGGTGACTATCTGCTTTCTGCTGAGTAAGTAGGAACTGTAAAAAGAATATTAGGAAGCCTAGTTCAAGGTCAACTCAGTAAGTGAGCAAAAAGCAAGGATTAACAGGAGTTTGTCTGGGAGGTCTAAGCTTTCTTCCTAACAAAATTTCCCTGGAAGTCAAGAGTTTGTGAGGGCCTGACGAAGGAAGTAGAATAAGAAACAAAAACCTTTCCAGTGATAGGGCTGTGAGAAACAGAAGTAAAAATAAATGGGCAGGAGTTTGCAAGTATGAGCTGCAGTGCTTCTGATGTGCTTGCTTTCCTCAAACAAATGGCCATATAATTGTAGCAAACGCAAGCTTGTAGCAGTCCTTGAAAACATAGTCAAAGGTTTGGAGCATCAAGATGGTGGGAAAGTTGATTAGTTGATGAGAAAATATGAGATGATGAGGAAAATTATCTGGATCTCTTCCAGTCAGGATTCAGGCCAGGTGACGGGACTGAGGCGCCATTGGTCGCGCTCTTGGATGACCTCTGGCGGGAGCAGGATGGAGGGAGAGCGTCCATTCTTGCTCTTCTTGACCTCTCGCCAGTCTTCGATGCCATCGATCATGGTATCCTTCTGGACAGGCTTCAGGAGTTGGGGGTGGGCGGCACTGTGTTGTGCTGGTTCTTCCCCTTCCTCTGGGGTCAGTTCCAGTTGGTGTTGATAGTGGGGGAGAGGTCCAGCCCATGGCCCCGGTCCATTCTCTCCTCTTAGTTAACATCTACATGAGGCTGCTGGGTGAGGTGATCTGATGGTTTGGGGTGAGGTATCATCTACATGTTGATGATACCCAGTTTTATATCTCCACCCGGGCAGTCTGAATGATGCCATGGATGTCCCAGTACCTGGAGGCTGTAGGGGCCTGGTTAGGGTGCAATGAGCTTCAGCTCAACCCAGGCAAGATGGAGTGACTTTGGGTACTTGGGCCTTCTGGTGTCAAGGTTTTTCCAACTTGATGATAGGGCAGAATCTTTATATATTTATATATTTGAGAAATCCTAGTACCAGGGCAAATGTTGGGCTCTAGCTGGGAAGGAGGGTTAGAGATGCCAGAGTAAATCATAAGGGGATTGATCTCCAAGCATCTTGAAAATACTGTAATGTGGAAAGGCTGGATTAATCTTGTTGGACTAATGTTATATAATTAGCAAGATAATTAGGTGTGCCCTGGAAGGTAGGACAATTAAGCAGGTCCATAGCAGGGCTGAAAATCATGCTTAAAGTGTGTCATCAGTGGTTCCTTGTGAAACTGTAGTGAGATAACAAGTTCCACAACATGCAGTTTTGGGTCCTGTTTGTCTTTATTAATGACTTAGATGACATGATGGAGGGGATTCTGGTCAGACTTTCAAATGACACAGAAATGAGCAAGACAGCTAATACCCCAAAAGACAGAAATAAAATTCAAAATCATCTTGAAATGATAAAGAAATGGGGTGAAAAATAACAGACTCAAAGAGAGACAAATACATAAAACAAATATGATTTTGGATTGCATTGACAGAGGTCTGGTTTCCAGATGTCAAGGACTGATAGTTCTACTTTACTGTATGTTGGTCAAACCCCATCCTGAGTAATGTGTCCAGTTCTGGAGGTCACACCTAGGCGTCAGAGGATTTAGATCAGGTTCAGAGAAGAGCAGTGAGACTGATCAGGAATGTAGCAACTAAGACTTATGAACAGAGGCTGAAGGAGCTGGTTTTGTCTAGCCTTCAGAGAAGATCACTGATGGGAGGATATGGTTTCACACAGAAGAAGGTCAAGATCTATTCTCTCTCATTCCAAATTCCAGGACATGGAATAATGGATTTCTGTTAGAAGAAGGAGGGCTCTGGTTGAATGTGAGGGGAAAAAACCTAACCATAAGAGGGACACAACAATGCAACCACTTATTCAGACAGGTGGGTGGGCTCTCCTTCATTGGGTGTGTTCAAGTGGAGGCTGGCAAGTGCTGAGTAGGAAGCTGGACTCCTGTGATTCCGTGAAGTTACTGCAAATCATGGTCTTTACCAAGAAGGAAATGAAATAACAAAACATGGAAACTCCTATTCTCTGCTAACAAGTACAGGCAATTCAGAACTTCAAAAATGAGATCATAATTAGGAGGGGGAGAGTTTTATAAGCATCCCTGAACATCATTGCTACCTAGCGGATCAAGCATAGGGCTGTTCCACTAACCTTCTGCAAAGAGTGAGAATTTGCAGGATTGTAGATCATCTCCAACTTATCTATATATGCACACTTTTTACTATGTGACTTTTTAGATTTGTTTATGAGATGTGTGCTTTCCTTGTGTGTTTTGTTTAGTTGTGCACTTAAATGGTTACAACTATTTGGCTAACCATGAATATCCACTATAGGTCCTTCACGCATTCCTTGCCAAACCAAGTAATAAGGTTTATAGAAGATGATCGTGAGGTTGCTGGTTCAAGTAAATCTGCTGATAAAAGAGCTTAAAATCAGGAGGAGTCTGATAGCAGCAGAGTCTGCAGCTCCATCAGTGCAGCCCAGTGTTTCTCAACCTTGGCAACTTTAAGATGGGTGGACTTCAACTCCCAGGACCCCCCAGCCAGCTAGCCCTGCTACGCATCTGATGAAGGGAGCTGTAGCTCATGAAATGGTTAGTTGGAAAAGGTGCAACCAGACTCCTGATTTTGGCTACCATAAGCAACACAGTTCTCCTACAATAAAAGAAGTTACTGGTTTTTTGGTTAAAATTTTTGCAGTCAGAAATACGCTTCAGTTTGAGGATTATTCAAAAGTGTTATGACTGTTACTGATGATGATGATGATGATGATGATGATGATGATGATGATGATGATGATTCATTTCTCCAGAGCCATCAATGTCGGTGTGGAGCCGTGGAGCTCACTAGAAGCTTTCGGTCTAAAATTCCACCACCATTTGAAAAACAGACTCTGTCCATTCCTCCTCTGGAGACAAAAGGAGAAGCAGGGAAAGGAGACAACCCCTTAGGCCTGCAGGTTTACCTCTCCTTGAACAGAATCCAGCTGGTCATGATTTTAGAGCTAATCTTTAATTTTAAGATTTGGTGTCTGAACTTGCTTCCCCCTTCCACTCTCTTCCCCATCCAGTTTCCGTTTTGCCTCATGTCGTTTTGGTTATAAGCCCGAGGCAAAGGATGGTCTTTTCCCTGACTGCGTGAAAGTCACTCTGAGCCCCTTGTGGGCCAAAGAGCAGACTAAAAATGGAATAAATAAGTACAGAAAAAGGAGAGTGGGCAAGAAACAGAAGAGCAAAAGGAGGATCCCTGAAGAATTCTAACGTCATGATGCTGAGAACAAGATTCAAGGGGTTAAACCCTTATAGAAGATCTGAATTTCAGCTGTCATAGATTTCTATTTCCATTTGGCAGCCTAGAAAACGGAAATGTTTTCAGCTTGTAATGTATCTAAAACAATGGTCTACTCCCACCTTCTCTGGAATGCTTTCGGTCGGTTCTCATAATCGCTGGATGTTACAGAAATATGTTTGGACTTGCAATGTAGTGCAAAAAAAGAAATGGTTATTGCTTAAATATCTTTTAGAATTCCATCCATTTATTTTGTTTGAACAAAAGCAATGCTGAGCCTTAATCCTCCAATGGATAAACTACTGTGAGTGTTCCTCATTAGATAAAATCTGTCTATTTCTTTATTTCTCTCTCTCTCTGTTCTGGAAATACTGACATGAAGTTATGCTGGTCTACGATCATCATAAAGATTGCTTTGATTTGACACGAAGCTGACAATATCTTCCCCGGTGGAAGGTCACTCGTAGGGAGAAGTGCTGAGTAGCCGCTGAAATTCAAAATCTGGTTTTAGAGCTAGTTAGCTAGAAAAGCCTTCCTGAATGAAGAAATCCATGCTGAGGTATCCATGACTGTTGTCACAGTTCCTGCATACAGAAATCAATAATAATCTATTTCATATTCTTGGGAGATGATTATGGAACTCAAAAATATATAACATTTCATAAACTGTATCTTGATTTAGCGTTGATTGATCGATCAACCACTGAATCAAGTCAGTGTCAACTCTTAGCAACCACATATGCAGATGAATTTTCTCTGTGATGATCTGTCTAACTTGGTTCTTCAGGTCTTCCAATGGTGCACCCCTTGCCACTGTAATTGAGTCCGTCCATCTGGCTGCTGGTCATCCTCTTCTTCTCTTTCCTTCCACATTTCCAACCATTAAAGCCTTTTCCAGAGAGCTGGGTCTTTGCATAATGTGTCTGAATAAGATCACTTGAGCCCGGTCAATGGTGCCTCTGGTGGGAACTCTGGGTTGATTTGTTCAATGGTCCATTGGCTTGTTTCCTTGGCTGTCCACGGTATTCTCAGGAGTCTTCTCCAACATCAAATTTTAAAAGCATCAATACTCTTCCTATCTTGTTTATTCAAAGTCCAACTTTTGCTTCCATAGAGTGTCACAGGGAATACCGTTGCATGCATGATTCTGATCTTTGAGGGTATAGACACATCATGGCATTTGATTTCCAAGGACTTCCAAGGACTTCATTTGGCATAATAATTATTTTGTGGTGCATTCTTATGTGCCATTAGTTGGATGGTTCTTCATCTTAAACAAGAAACTTTTGCTACCACTAATTAACCTCTGGCCAACTGAAATAAATGGATAAATGGAGCAGAGAGTTCAAAAAAGACACACCAAGGTGTCCACAGGGGAATCAAAAAGGGCAAGATGGTGACTGCATCATTGAAGATGCACACTTTTTTTTAATGAGCATTGCATGTGTGACACATTTTAAAAAGGGTGCCAATCAGTCAGTTGGGGCGACTTTATTGACTTTTTTTACCCTCCCTCCCCACAGATGCCCCTAAAACACCTTGGAAAAATATATTCTTCCATTTACTTCATCATCGAAACATCTCCTCTAGAGCCCACCCTTCCTTCCTTCCTTCCTTCCTGCCTTCCTGCCTTCCTCACAGCCTACATCCTTCTCAGTAGCAATGTGCCATGATATAATTTAAGGGTGCTTCTCCTTTTCTGAACAGCTCAACCCAATATTCTGTATTCAGAAGAATATGCTGAACTTTGAAGAACATGCAGATGCAAAGTGGAACCTGTGATAGGCATTTACTGGATACAATCCGATGATAATTCCGTTCTTCTTAATTACATCAATCAAAGTTTGATATGCAAACCGTGGGGTTTCAACTTCTGAAAAAGGGGGAAAAGTTGCTTGCAAGGCAAACACAGAGGCAGCAGTGTCCCAAGAACAAGCGCCAAAAATGCTGACGGCAGCTAACATGATGTAAAAACAACAGCCACAACAGCACAAGTCAAACTCAGTTCCTAGCGACCACATATAATTTTCACGGCAACAGGACTGAGGCATTGGCCACTGCCATTTCCCAGGATGCTTTTCAACTTGCCAGTCCTGGGATTTCTTGCTGGCCCCCATTCAAGTAAGAGGCAGACCTGACCTGCATTGCTTTTCATGAGACAAGCCAAGGTGCAGGCACCTCCTGCAGCCTTAACTATACAGGGGACAGGAAATGACAGAGGCCGTGTTTGCAAAACCTGCTAAACCATGGTCAATAGGACCATAGATTACTGAATTAACCTACTCTCCTGGATTTGTGCAGCACACTGAGTCACAAACTAGCTTACAACATGGTAGCCTCAGGGTTGGGAAAACCCAGGTTTACTTTGCCAGTATTGGCCTCCATGGGTCCAAATCCTGCAGTGTTCTTCAAATGTAATCCAACCTTCGCTACAGATGGCAGAACCCACCTGAAGGCACCCGTTTGGGGAAGCCTGACTAACGTGTTCCTCTTAGACACAGCATTTAATCAGCCTCTGGAATTTACTGCTGCAGGCAGGGAGCAGTTGAGTAAGATCCTCTGATTGGGAAGCCTCTCTTCCCTGGCCTTGGAAATGTCTTTGATTGAAATGTTGCCTTCAGGGCATAAACTGATTACAAGCTATGCTTGGTAAACCTCACTGAGCTTCATGTAATAAGCCAGGAATGCAGCAAGGTGGGAGTGGCATCTACTCCTGGTGCAGTTAAGATGGGGGAATTTGGGCGACCTTTCGAAGAAGGAGCCTTGCCCTACAGCAGAATCAGCCACTGCTTCATCCGGTGAGACGCCGCCTGTGGCTTTCGTCCACGTGTTGGGATTTGAATTAGCGATGATTCCTTGCTTTCAGTGGTTTGGAGGTGTGTGCTTGTCCAGGAGCAAAGGGCCTCCTCCTGCATTAACACCATTATTAATGGGCATTTTGC
The DNA here is from genome assembly GCF_059951505.1 of Python bivittatus. NCBI lineage: Eukaryota > Metazoa > Chordata > Lepidosauria > Squamata > Pythonidae > Python > Python bivittatus. The sequence continues at coordinate 1,549,555 of NW_028277029.1, read as the reverse complement.
CTAGACTTTCTCTCCTGTCTTCTGTCTTTAGTTTCGTCTCTCACTTAGCGAATCCCTGAATCCCTGGTTTGTTGGATCACGATTCCTCATGTCAAATCCTAGCTTCTGATATCATGGATAAATGACTTCACTCAGTCCCAATAAAAATACGCTTCCAGATATTGGGACTTTAGTCATTCCCATAACTAATAACTATTGGCCGTTGCCAAAAATTTCTTTAATTCTGTAAAATCATCAGCTTGAATGAGCATCATGAATATCTTCTTGTAGGAAGTTCTCCAAGTTTTTTTTTTTTTTTGCAGATAAGTGACCTGTGGAAACCAAGATGGTTCTTCATCCTAGGATTATGGTCAACTTGCTATCACATACTTTTGGATAGGATCCTGTGATTGGCATAGCTAAATATTCTATACTCCTTTTTTCATGAATAATTTGACATAGCCTTAATGAACAGCATCAAGCACGCCCTGGACTGGACTGTCTGCATCTAGTTTTCAGGGTTGATGGACTCTTCAGACATTAGCCTAGGAAGAGCATGTGGGAGGTGGGAGTATACTGAGTGATGAAAGAGTATATGCCAATGGGAAATTGGTTGGATCCCTTCCTTAAATGCAAGTTTCCAAAGGTCCTGGGCCAGGATCACTCCCCCGACTTGGACCCAGCTGGCTTCTGGCTTCTTTCCCTGGCAGAAAGGAGCTCTCAGTCAGCTTGGTGCAAAGATCATAAAACTTGGCTCCTGAGATCTGATAGGGAAGCCCTAACGAAGGCTGTTGGCAATCTTGCCAGCTGACATCTGTCATTTGTGCCCGGAGACAGGAAGTTCTAACTATCTGCATCCTGAAGAGAATGGGGTTGGTCCATTGTTGCGTTTGGAGATTAAGCTTCCAGTTTAATTCAGAGAGTTCATGCTCTGTGCTTCTCTTTTGTAACATATTGTGTGTTGGGTGTGTTATGTGTGCTGGCATGAGGTCATGCAAAATCTGTTTATTTGCTTTCTTGGTTTAAGTGGTCAGCTTCGGAGCCAGTATTTGGTATGGTGGCTTAGAGTATGAACAGGGAGAATTTATTCCATCAGCATCAGAACCATCTGCAAATTGATGATGGTGGTGGCGGTGGTGATGACGATGACAAGGATGGGTGGACTTTTTCTTTGATGACGCTGAATAGGGAATGCCTTTTTCGCTGATGGCTAAATTTATGTAGAAATCATTTCAGGAATTGCCCTCAGTTTGCAGTCTAATGGCTGGAGAGAGGGTGTCAAAGCTATGTTGGGATAATCCCTCAAATACCCAGTGAACTACACCAGGATAATTGGGCAGAATGGTTGCCATTTGGGGGAGTTTGCATCCAGTAGTTCCCAGCACACCCCAGTCTTCATCAGTTATTCTTTCAATCCATAGTATCTCCTTAGTTCCAACAACCACTTCAGTTACTGTACTTCAGAAGCTTCAGTTGTGCATGAACTCTAGAAAAGAGTAATTTGAGCGTACCCAAGACTATTATGAATGCTTTGCTGACAGCAAGAGACAGGATGAATCCCCACTTTAGTTCAGAAATTATGGTTCTCAACCAAGACTCTGCCCATTTGGGGGCCCAGAAGTTGAAGGCAAGGTTCGCCAGACCCCTCCGTGTCAGTTCAATCCTGTTACATAGATTGGCCTTCAATCAACAGTCATGCAGCATTCCCTGATCCACCTGGACATCTGGCTCATGTAACCTGCATTGAATTGGTGCCCCTCCTATGGGCCGAAGAAATATGAGGTGCCCACAGGTCCTAGATTTCTGGCTCCTTTGTAGGAAGAGATAGGATGTCATGGTCTGAAAGAGATCCAGGATGGATTTGGGAAATATAGCCAGAATGTTGAGCTGACTTCTCTCACTGTTTGACCAAGTTCAATGGCGGAAGTGATGACATGCCCCTGCCTGAGATGCCATCAAGCAAGAACCATCATGAGATTCATGGAGATGTGAACACAGAAAACCATTCCTTAGAGAAAATATAGAAGCACATCAGGAACCACTGCTTCTGATTCTGGCCTGATTGTCTCAAAGCTTGACCAGGGTCCCTGACACCAACCCATGGGAATGCTGTCACCTTCCTGTGAGGTGCCAGAGCAAGATGGCCCAGCTCCTGAGAAGCAGGGGCCTAGGTGAGTCCTCCTGGAAGCTGCCTGGCCAGTTTGTCCAGGCCAAGGCTGGGAGCTTCCTATATTTAAGGAGTTGCTGGAGTGTGATCTGGCACTGCATTACAGCTGTCCTCTGTGTACCTCGTGTCTGCCTCCTATCCAGGCAGCCGATGACCTCACCTGCTGGCTGGTGACTTGAATTGCTAGCTTTCATCCAGACAGCCCGCGATACCAGGCTGCCAAAGATGTCCCTCCTCGCCATTATGTTGCCAAGACATTCCACAAGTGGGAAACCCCAATGCTTGCCTTTGCTTGTTCTCTAAACTTGATGCTCACATCCCAAGACCAGACCCAAATCATTCAGCCTGACATTGACTCCCTCATCCTTCAAACTTGCAGAAAAAGTGGGTCTGAGATCATTTGTTTCCTGGGTCAAATCCCAAGGATTCATAAATACAGTAGATGTCAGGTTCAGCCCAAGAACAGCAACGAGTTCAGTTCCTTTATTAGCTCGCTCCTAATAGACAGAATCTCGCCAGACTAAACCTGTGCTAAAGCAACTGGTGGATATACCCTGTGAGACTCCAGGGAGGGGCCAGCCTCATCCTCTTCGTCTTCCCACACTCTTGCTGTGGGCTGAAGAGGTGCTTGCCCTGAACGTCTCTCCCCCCTCCTGACAACCTTGAAGCTCCATTCCAGAATCTTCCCCGCTCATGCCATCCATGACAGTAGAGGAGGTGGTGGAACAGTATTGCCCTGGCATCCGCACACCCCAGATACATCCATGTCTGTCTCTTAGCCAATGGAAAATACCTCCATCTCCATGTTACCTGGTGAGAGCCATTCCAGGAGAACAGCACCTAAATGGTAGGAGCTGAAGATGTGGCCGGGGGGCGTCTGGGTCCAGTTCATAAAGAGCCCTTTATGGCTTGAGTCCTTGTTACCTGCAGGATCATCTTCTCTACCTTGAATCTGTCCATCCAGGATGTGGGGGCTGAGCAGGCATGCCAGCTATGGGTTCCTTCCCCCAGATGATCAGGAGGGACACCATAAGCAGGTCTCCTCAGTTGGGGCCCCTGACTCCAGAGTAGCCTGGCTTGAGGTAGCGATGGCTTCTTCCCAGTTGTCCCAGCGGTGGATGGCGTTTTTCCTAAGAGCCTTAGAGCAGGGCGGCCCTCCTCAGGAGTAGGCAGGTGGGGAGAACTGGTAGGGAGCAGGAGACGTTGTTGCAGGGTTTAGCCCATGTGGCTCTGAGTCACCTGGCCTCATCAGGAGTAGGCAGCGTACAGATTATTGGGAATATAGAAAAAAAGGGAGCTGTGTCTTTACGTGAGGGCCTTGAATATATTTATTGAGAAAAGGCATATGGCTGCCCATCTTAAATAAATAATGCTGGGTGACTAACAGCCAACACCTAAGAGAAAAGCAATATTATACACCCCCAGGAAAAGATATTGCAATACTATAAGCACAATAGTTAACTTGCAACACAAGAACACACCTATTGGTCTCCAATAATTGGATTTGCATAGCATTCCTCTTTCGTATGCCAAAACAGAAATACAGAGGTCGTTGCCCCACATGTTAGCAACCAGATTGAGGCAGATCTCTCTGGACACACAAACCTATCCCTCATTCTTCAGATGCACCGGAAGATTCAACCAACCCCCCCTTTAAAGAGTCTTTCATCTTGATACCCTTGCCTTCATCTCTTTCCTCATGATCGCTGCACCCTTTTGCAATGCACCCATGGGTGACAAATGTAAGGAAAGGGGCAGGGCTTTAAAATGATGGCCATCATCTTGACTCCTCCCCTCCAGACACCGATGTTTGTACTATAGCCTGCTGCGGGCAAATCTGAGTTTTGCTGATTTTAGGTGGCTGCAATTGTTCCTTTTAATTGGTCAGTGGCTGAGGGCATAATGAGGTGGTTGCTAGTGGGTGGTATCAAAGAAGCCTTTAGAGCAGTGTTTCTCAGCCTTGGCAACTTGAAGATGTGTGGACTTCAACTCCCAGAGTTCCCCAGCCAGCAAAGCTGGCTGGGGAACTCTGGGAGTTGAAGTCCACTCATCTTCAAGTTGCCAAGGCTGAGAAACACCACGGTAGAACCTTCTCCACATCCCTGGAAAAATCCAGAAAATCCTGCTTTGTATCATCATCACCTTGAAGACCTTACTATTTCAGAAATATCTCCAAATGGGAGAATGAGCCAGTGTATTCAGGAGGACTTAGACATGCAGATGGCTATTTTAAACATTGCCTGCAGATAGTAAAGTGGGTTGGTTTATTTTATTTACTATGGCGTAAGTTGACTTTAAACAGTCTGAATGATAGACTGATAACCCATCTGGGAGCAGTTTGAGATGTTTTGCTACTGGAAGAGAGCCATGAGGGGGCACTAACCCTTCATCCCTGATACCAAAGCCAGTTGAATTTTATCTAGACCCTCCCTATGGAATGGAGCCCCCACTGCAGGAAAGGGTAACAGGATGACTTCCTGGGTGCAGCACAGGCTGCAGGACTGGTCCAGCTTCCCACCATCATAATTTTCACTCCCCAATCTTCAGGAACGGTTTGTAGGAAATAATTCATGATCATCCTCATTTCTGCTGACTTGAAATGCTGAGGACAGATGCTCTGAGCTGCTCCACGTCCTGCAGGAACCTAAATCTCTTTATCCCAAGGAAGGAAGGAAGGAAGGAAGGAAGGAAGGAAGGAAGGAAGGAAGGAAGGAAGGAAGGAAGGAAGGAAGGAAGGAAGGAAGGAAGGAAGGAAGGAAGGAAGGAAGGAAGGAAGGAAGGAAGAAGATGGGAATGAGAAGAAAGGAAGGAAGGAAGGAAGGAAGGAAGGAAGGAAGGAAGGAAGGAAGGAAGGAAGGAAGGAAGGAAGGAAGGAAGAAGATGGGAATGAGAAGGAAGGAAGGAAGGAAGGAAGGAAGGAAGGAAGGAAGGAAGGAAGGAAGGAAGGAAGAAGATGGGAATGAGAAGGAAGGAAGGAAGGAAGGAAGGAAGGAAGGAAGGAAGGAAGGAAGGAAGGAAGGAAGGAAGGAAGGAAGAAGATGGGAATGAGAAGGAAGGAAGGAAGGAAGGAAGGAAGGAAGGAAGGAAGGAAGGAAGGAAGGAAGGAAGGAAGGAAGGAAGGAAGGAAAGAAGAATATGGGAATGAGAAGGAAGGCAGGCAGGCAGGCAGGCAGGCTTAGTCCCAAAGTGTTAAATACCTGTGTCATCCTTGCTGGTTTGGTCTGAGCTCCTGAAAGGCACCAGACCTTTCTCTTCTAATACATAAAGGTCAGGAGAAGGAAGGAGAGGTGAGTCAAAAGCATTTCTGGGAGGAAAACAGAGCCACCTTATCTAAAAAGGAAGAGAAGAGGATCAGAAACAAAATCTGTTTTCACATCTCACAGCACCTACATTGCAGGTGAAGCAGAAACGAATCATCTCCCTTCTCCAATATGGCAGACCCTGGGGGAACACGGGGGCTCAGAGCTGCTTTGAAACTGGTACGGCGTCTTTGTGGGGATCGGGAAGAACAATCAGGGAACACACACAACTCCCACCAACCAAAGCTCCTGTCTTGGGGTCTCTCCTTCCCCCTTATACTTGCTGATGAATGAGAGATTGTTGCACCAATAATTGGGGCTCTGGCATACAAAATGGGGCAGTATTGCAGAGCGGACAGGGTGAGACACACATCTCTGTGTGTGTGTGTGTGTGAGAGAGAGGGGGAGACCGAGAAATTCATGGACAGATGTGTGTTGGCCTATTTTTATTTACTTTGGATCTTGATTCCATTCTGCTGGGAATCATTGGAATTGCTTTTTAATTCAGGCTCTCTAGTGGATCAGTTTCTATTTTTTGGAATCAACTCCCCTTGGGACTTGAAGTTTGGCTCTTCCCAGTAGAGACTCAGTTAGGAGACTGAAGGCAATTTCTTTGAAAACAGACCGAAAAAGGAGTCCAAGCCAGAGAAGAATTTTGCACCTTTTTCCAAATGCCAGTCTGCTGCAGGTAAAGAATTTAGCAGCTTGTGCGAGGCACGTCTTGAGCCAATAATAATTTGACTGACATGGTTTGGCACCAAAGTGTCTATTTAAGCTTGCTTACAAGACAGACCTTTAAAAAAACAAACACAGAACTTCTAAGCAGCGTCTGGTATTTCTGTATGTTCGTTCTTGCAAAGATTAACATGCATCTAGACAAGCTCAGGTTGAAAAACAAAAAGAGAAAACATTTATGTCTGGCGTAATTTGGTTCTTCAAGAATTACCACTAATCACCTGGAAACAGCAACACCTCTGATGAACGTTGAGTCGTGCGCTGGGTTCACTGGATCATCTGCAGGTCCCTGTTCACAAAATAGCAGCGTTAGAAGATGAGGCCAGGGACAGAAGAGTTTTCTGAGCAAAACTGGTGGGGACGTCTCCCCCCGCCCACCGCAACCAGCCCTTTAGGCCCCCTTCCCCAAGGATGCTTTTGGGTAGGCTTGTTCCAGATGCCTAGATTCCAGCCTGCAAATAATAATGATAATGATAATAATAATTATTATTATTTGGGATCCAAGGCCATTCCTTGGCTCGCTGGTGTTATTTAACATTAAATAAGCCAACATTCTTGGCTATTCTTGGGATATGGCTAAACCTGCAAAAGCTGCAACTCTCTCTATTCATGATCCTAACTTGGCTTCTCCCTCAGTCCTCCAGTGGAAACGACCCTCCCCAAATTCAGAGTTCCTGTGGTCCCTCGGCATCCTTGCGGGTCCCTAATCCCGCTTCCCCCTCAAAATCCTTTTCCCTTCAGCAAAATAAGGACCAGTTTGAATAGCTGATTGTATGAATGAAGATGCTTGTAGCTGTAGGTCACTTAAAATCCTCTGGGATTGAGACAGGTTGCAAACACAGTTAAAGGCATACATATGTGCCTACTTGCCTGCCTAATCAACATTTGTTGGTCATCCTATTTGTTCTAAATTAGAATCCCAGTTTTGTTGCTAAGGGAGAGGCTTTATGATTTTGAATAAATACAAGTCAAGTATTTTATTCCTGTGCAGCCTTGGGTGTCCCCGAATTTAATCCTGCAGGGACAGCCTTTTATATCTGACCCAGAGGTATCCGCAGGGTGTGGTGAAAAAAATCAAGATGGCAGCTATGACGGTGCAATCAAAGCTTGGCTGTTTTTTATGTCCATCGACGGAGTTTTGCTCACAACCTCATGCCACCATTTTGATGTTTTTGACCATACCCCGTGGACACTCCTGATCTGAACCCAGTGCTCAGACTATGGAATAGAACAACTGCTGCAGAGTGTGTGACCTTTTCATCATATATTAAGGAATGCACGACACGTCCCTTACGCCGTTCACAAGACCAAGAAGGACAAAGAGGCCGTTGGGTTAAACCCAATGCCCTGTCTGAAACAAAAAAGTCAAAGTAAATCATTTGGATTTCCCAGGTCGTCACTTGCTGATGGTAAGAAAGAAGGTGGGTCTAAGCCTGTAATGTCATTAATACATGTAACAGAAAAGAATATTTTCAGAAAAGAGCTAAATTGGGTAGACATTTAGAGAATGAATGAGAGAAAAGAGGGAAAGAATAAAATGAATAGAGCTACAGAAAGAACTGCAATAATATGGGGGGGGAGGGAGGAGGATTTGGGGCACGCATTCTTTCAGCTGTTGAATCATGCAAAAATGCTCAGGTTTGGGAGCATTTATTTTGTGAAAAGTAAGATATTAATTCCTAAACGTACGTGAGGAGACAGTCTGAAATTAAGAGCCCCGGAAAGATGAACTGAGGTTTGCAGAGATGAGCTAGTCATTTTTCAATATGTGATTTTGATCATGCCAGAGAATAATTTGAGAATTTTTAAACATGTCTGTTCTTCGGAGATATATAGGTATTCCTAAAAGGATGATTCAGATAAATAACATTGGGGTTGTTTTACTGCTTTATAGTAGCAGTAGCTTTGTGATACTTAATTGTTCTTTTTTTCTGAAATCAAAAGTTGAGGTTAAAGTTATTCCTTACAGAATCCTGTAAGGAAAGTTCTAAAAAGAAATTGCAGAAAGATCGTATGGTTTAGTCTTAGATTTCTTGAAAGAAATCTTGTATTTGTTTTGATTAGAAGAGACGTCACTCTTAGAAAGCTTGCTATGGGTGGATAAAAATAAATGAGGCATGAGATATCTTGGTGAGGCAGGAAAAAAATCGCAACATATTTTGATTTATGGGCATGCGAAATTATCAAAGCGATACTTGGTCATTATAAATGGCACATTAAAAAAAACAATGCTCGTACAAATACTTCAGATAGGAAAGAGGTCATGAATGATGTCTTAAATTACGCACTGAAGTCCCCCAAAACCTGCAGGGAACAACCTCTTGAATTCATGGACAGGATGAGGGTCTACCTCCAGGACCTCCTGGAAGAAACATGTCTGTGGGGAACTCCAGAGTGAATTAAGCATCTTGGCCGTATCTTTTAGTATACCCAGATCTGATAAACTCTGTTTTGACTGGCAAAACATCCGGGGCATCACCCCTCAAAAATACCCACTTATGATCACATTAGGTGGAGATTCTATTTTCATTTATGGTGCCTGCACACCTGGCTCTGTGCCTCATTCCAAACTACTAGGGAGGAGTTTGGGGTCACGTGTAAGGGGCTGCGGTCCATAAGAAGGAGAAGAAAAACAGGTGGTGGGCACCATGAATGGGTGGAGGCGTTTCCTACGAGCCGAATGCCACCCCTATGTTATCAGACAAACCTGCACCAGTATCTCCAGAGCAAGCAGATTGAATAAATAAAGCAAGTTATTCCTTTTAAAACGTTATGGCAGGAAAATAATATCTTTTCCCGTCACACACGATGGTTGAGAATCTGAAGTCTATCAAAAAATAAACTTGTGTAAAATAGCTTGAACAAAGGTTTTAGGTATTGACAGCTGAGAGATTTTTCTGGGGGGAAAAACTATTCAAACAGGGGGATAAGGTTTTTGAGAAGGTTTCCTGCTTCCGTCCCCACCCTTAAGATCCTGAACCTTCCCAGACTGGCTGAAAAAAATCAGCCGCCCCTTTCCTGCAGCCTTCTGGCTGGGTGAGAGAGGGATTGTGGCGCTCAGCCGTGGGACCGTGGCTGCCCCGACATAAATTCTGTACCGATAATTAGAATTTGAAAATCCTCTTATTCGGGTGCTGCGGATTGAACAGTTTAATGCCTGTAACAACCATTACGTGCATTCTGGATGTCTCATGGAAATCAGAGCCCACCATCTGTGTCCCCAGGCAATGTCCTCTTTGGGGCAGCCTTTGGAGACAACCTGGAACCTGCAGCTGGTCCAGAATGCTGTGGCCGGATCGTTACTGGGACAACCCCAGCCCAGTAGAGTAACCCCACTCTTAAAGTCCTTGCACGGGTTGCCAGAAGCTTCTGGGCCCAGTTCAGGTGCTGCTGAGCACAGCCCACAAAGCCCTATACAGAGCAGCAGAAGGTGCCACCTTGCCAAGGTTGAATCTACCTAAAGAGTAAGAACGTTACAAGAGTCCCACTTTATGTGAGATGAGGAAGATGGGGCAGGGGGTAGTTCTTCTCAGTTGCATCCCTTTTTTGCGGGGTGGTGGTGGTGGTGCTGGGAACCCCTTGTCTCTGGAGATTCAAGCAGTCCTTCTGCCCTGGCCTTTCATTCAGCTGTAAAGCAGCAGTGTTTCACTATGCTTCTAACCAGAACAGAAAGTTTCCAGTGGCCATCTGGGGAAGTGCCATTCATTGCCCTTCCTTCCTTCCTTCCTTCCTTCCTTCCTTCCTTCCTTCCTTCCTTCCTTCCTTCCTTCCTTCCTTCCTTCCTTCCTTCCTTCCTTCCTTCCTTCCTTCCTTCCTTCTGCATTTTTACTCTGTTGTGCAGCTCCTCCACAACAGGTTGAATCTCGCTCATCCAGACCACGCACCCAACCTTGTCTCAATCCTACCTGTGTTTGTTTTGTTAGCACACACACCACCCACTGGGGCAGCCAAACTATGGCCTTTAGCCTCCCCCCAAAAGGAAAATGGGGGCTGTACTGAGAACACGCTCCCAACTGCCACATAACCTTGCCTGGGGACAGTACAACAGGGATGGCAGCCCCGTTCTTGACAGAGGGTCATGTCATCATGTAATAATAGTATACATTATTATAGTCTTAAGCCTTAAGCCTCTGGTTTTTACCTGCAGTTCTTAAAATGACTTGAGAGATTTAGCTACATAAAACCAACCTAATGCTATTCTGAAAATTTGTATCTAACGTATTCAATTTTATTCAGTTTCATGATGTTTGAAAATTTTTCTTTGTTCATTATGCGTATTATTATTATTATTAGTCTCCTTTTTCTTTTCTTTGTCTCCTTTTCTCCTTTAAAGTGCTTAATTTTAAAAAAAGTTTGGTTTGTGGATGAGTATGTGTTTTGCAGAAGATACTTGTTTCTGAGAAATGTTGTCTGACTCCCTCCTCCAAATTCCCTGTTTTGTTTTTTTCTTCTTCAACTTGAACATACTCAAATTACAACCCACTTTTTTAGTTTGTTGTTATTTAGTATTGAACTTCATCCAAATAAAGTTGGGTAAGCACATCTTCACTGTCTCACATGGAATTACTTGGAAGTAATTTAATCCACACATAAATGGATTATTTATATGATGGCAATCAATTTGCATGCAAAAATGCTGTACGGTTTTAACGTCATTTTCAGCAGCTTTTTCAATGTTGTGATTATACCACATTGGGGTGATCCAGACATCATAATTTTGGCACAAATGCCAAGGGATCATAGTGGCTCTTCTGCCATGATGGTATTGATAATCAGTCTGAGCAATGTTGTTGCATCCGCTCGTTGCGTGATCCACAGTTTCATCTTCTTCTGTGCAACGTCTGCCTTGGCTGCTGTTTGATATAGGTTGAATCCTTGATTTCATCACATTTGTTTATAAATGTTTATTCCCGAGCTACAAAAATTAATCTTTCTGTTTTCTTCTCGATAACCAGCTTGACTTTATTGCTTTTGTTTTTTAGCATTTTATCCCAACTTTGATATTATAGCTGCCACGATGATTAGTTTCAGCCAACATGTTTGCTTCAATATTTTCTACTATCAAATTTGTATCTTTCAGAACTTTTCAAGTTGCCTTTTTCAATGGTGGAAGCCTTTCCCTATAGTGTGAGTTTTTCGTATATGACCTCCTTTTTCCTTTTGGTTGCATCTCTCTCCCAAGGAGCTGATGTCCATCATTCTTTTGATCTAAGTTTTCACAACAACATCATTTTTATCTGAATCGGAAATTAATCCTATTGGATGTTCCTCTTCAAAAATGTCATTTGGTTGAGGAACTTCACTTTCATTTGTGTTGTGGTTGTCAATATTATCTGTGTTCTCAGCTAGTTTTTCCAATTCTTGCCATTTGTAAAAACCTTTCTGTGAGGATAAACCTTCATTATTCCATGTTGCTGTTCATCGATTTCTGGGTCTGGGAGTTTGTGTTTCCAAACATTCTCCTTTGAAATCCCCTGGATTTAAGGGATGATATGAAATAGCCTTTCACGATTGCTCAATTTTCTTCAGTTGACCTTTTCTTTCACTTTGCTGGCCACCCTAGTGGCTAGCAGGACTAGCTGAGCCTTGAAACCCATGTCTTGATTGATGCCCAGGAGCTACAGCACCAGATGCGGCGCTTGCAGACCCAGGTGATGACTAGTCCGGTATGGAATTATTCTTTTGTGTGTTCACCATTTACATTTAAATCACACTTCACCTGGCCTCCCCACAAAGGCCTATCTGGTATGGTTGAATCTGCTAAGATACCTCCACTACTGCTTCTGCTGTCATTGATGCATACAGGCTCCCTCCCCGTTGTGAAGTGGTGGTCTGGAAAGGGAGTGATGGTGATGGTGATGGTGATGGTGATGGTGATGATGATGATGACTTCTGGCCCAGGCCTCTCTTGATCTCAGAGAGGGCCTGATGTGCTATGTGGGGTCAATCATATAATTTAGTGCCTGGGAACAAAAGCCAGCCTCTGCTATGTATTCAGTTTCTTGGCTAAATGACCAGGTAATCCGCCATGGCATCTCTTTGGTATGGGTGGATGGTGCTCAAGGCACTGCCTTAATATAGACTTGAGACTGCAAGATACTAAATGGTGTGCAATATCTCACAGACATAATAACCAGATTAGATTTTTCCCTCCCAAGAGTGAAATCTGGCCTTGCTTCACCGCTGCTAGCTGATTCTCACCTGATACGGAGGCTTCGAGGGCGGAGGAGAGGAAAAGGAGAGCCTGGGCAGTTCAGGAGATCATGTCCTCAGCTGACCTAAAGACCATCCTCCCCCTTGCTTGCAAACATCTCTCTCCTTCCACTTCCACCACAGTGGGCTGCTTCTGATGAGCCTCTGAAGAGCTGAACAGAAGAACATGGCCCTATTTTCCTGGAACTCCCACAATGATCATCCTGGCCTTTCTTCAGATATGGTGGGACTGAGAGGTAGTGGCTTCAAACTGCCTCAAAGCAGTGAGTACTTTTTTTCCCAAGCAAGGTTGAAAGAGCTGAGGCTCACGTTTTAAATACCCTTAAACGAAATGGATATCAACAGCCCTATTACTCCAGAATTAGTTATTGTTCCAGAAGTCACCTGAGCTGAGAACTGAAAGGCTGCAGCGATTCTGTCAATTTAGGAATAACTGCTTAAGACACCAGAGATCCCAGAAAAGAGAAGTTTTGACAGACCAGGTACACAAGCTCTTAGCTGTTTTAATAACTTTACTTGAAAAGTGGACTCATGACCTTCATGACTGAAAGCCTCATTTGAGAAGAGCAGCAGTACATAAAGAAAATACACAAATACCATTACGAAAAGCCCTATTTTTATTTTAGTTCGTTTTTTAAAAAATCAACGTAAGTTGCAATCCTATGCACACTTCCCTGGGAGTAAGTCCAGCAAACTTTCTTAGAGACTTGCATTTTGTCTGTCTGCTGTCTGTCTTTCACTGGTTCTTACCAGGTACTGGGAGACCCAGGACACCTTTTCCTTGGGGGTGGGGGAATAGGCAAGAAGGTGGGGGAAAAACCACAGTGAACCTTCTGATTTCCACACCAAAAGGCCTTTGTCCCAAACCACACATGTAGATTTTTAAACAGAAAATAATATTAAAGCACAGTACTTCCTTTATAAAAGACCGTGTGTGTCTTATGCAGCTTTCTGAGTTCCTGTATCCCTCGATTTATGATACTCCACACATTCTCCCAGCTCCTTTCCCCATCTGAAACAGGAATGATCAAGAGGCTTATGTTGAAGTTAGCATTTATTCTGCCTTAGCTGTGTGCAGGTTCCAAATTCACCGCAGCATGGAAAATGTAAATCTGTAAAGCATCTTGGGCCCTTCCCAGATGGTAGAGACACCGTGGCTTGTGTGCAGAAGTTGAGTATTTCAAATCAATAGGTTCGAATAGAGCCTTTTTGCACACCCAGAAGAGCATGCATAAATGAAAGCTTTTGCACCAAAATGAAGTTTCAAAAACATGGTTTTTAACACCCTATCAAAAAATAAGATATGAGGGAATAAAGAGTTGTCCCAATTAATTTTGCAGTCCCGCTTAGATCCTACCCAATGTTTAAGCACTTTTTCTTCTCCCCACTGATAAATCTGCATAAGGTAATTTTTGAAAAATGATGTACGATTCAGTTTGGTGGAGGAGAAGGAGGCCTGAAGACTGGAGTGTGAAGTTGAACTGGTAGAGGAAGGTGAGCAAAAGAGAGAGATGGGGAAGAAATGGGCAAGATTGGGAGGGAGGATGAGATGAAGGGCAAGAACAAAGCAAAGATCCAACTTTCTGGAAGCAGCAGAGACAACCTGGAATGGGGAAGGAGAAGGCAAAGCAGTAAGGCAGGACTTATATGTAGAAATAAGGTTCTCTTCGTTTCTCTGCCCTCCAGTTTCTATGAAATCGGAACTTGTAATTTTCTGCCCACCTTGTAAGATGCAACATGTAGACCAAAGAGATATAACTGGTGCAGACTGGGAAATCCCACGCCTATCTCCATGCCCCATGTTGCAGTCCAATGAAAGTCCAGGAAGTACCAGATCATCTGGAGAAGAACGTCCTACTCAGTTAGTGTTTACTTGGCACTAAACATGTTTTCACTCTCAACTACTCATGTTCTTTTCTTCTTTTTGCCTCTAGTTCACTTCCCCTCCTAGATAAAATTGCCCCACTCTCACAATCAAGCTTAAAAAAAGTAGCATAAATTATAAGAAGGCAAAGAGAAGAGCCGCCATAGCTGGTGATTCACTATTGTGAAGAACTGGGAGAAATGTTTGCAGACTGGAACCATTTCTGGATGTCCTCACGTGGAGGCTGCATCTGGAGGGGATTTCTGGTGTGAGCAGGAAGTTTGACTCCATGGACTTAGGATTCTGTGATCCCTACAAGAGTGAAAAGTAATTTACACCATAATACTTCTTGTTAGAAGAAGCTAAGTCAAATTATAGAATAACAGTACAACCAATTGTGATGGACAAAATAAAATAGTAGTACAAGTCATAGCCTTAATAACATATAACCTTGATAACAAAAGTCTTATCACCTAGCCATAAAATTCTTGTCAAGAGTACTCCAGGAGAAGTTCCATTGAGAAAGGGGACCATAACAGTTGTATTGCCCTCACCAAAAAGATTCTCCCACTGAAGAAAATCCCCACAAGACCTTTTAGGTCATCTGAACCCCCAACCCTCAAGGGCTAAGGAATCAAAAATAGTGCTTCAATTGGTTGTAGAAGTGGAGTGGAAGCTAGTGCAGTTGCCAAAGCCGTGGCATATTTTCATTAAATCACCTATTCCCTAGTAGTACCCAATCAGGAGCTGAATATCAAGATCATTTTCAAAAGAAGCTCTTACAAGAAATTATAATAATCCCAAAAAGGATTATTATAATTTCTTGTAAGAAATTGTGCTGATCTTTAAAGAAGGAATTCAGTTTGGCCTATTATGACAGAAATTTGAAAGTGTAGCTCAAGTCCAGTTAATTCGGATTTGGACATCTCTGAATTTATTTAGTTTTATGCACAAAGGTGGAAAGGCTCGACATTACCCACATTGGAGGAATGGATGGTGAAGATGATGGAACTTGCTGAGTTGGCTAAACTGACATCCTTGATCAGAGAAAAGACATTAACTAAGTTTAAGGCTGGCTGGAAACCCCTTATAGGCTTTTTGCGCGAACCAGAAAGAAATGAACTTATGATATCTGATTTTGATGATTAGAAAAAAATAGATGATAGAAAAATGAAAGTTACGCTGTAATCACAGAGTAGGAGGTTGGTTTACATCTATACTTATAACTGCTGTAAAAGAAAATGGGAAGCTATTTCTTTATATATTTTTCTTTTTTTCTGCACTTTTGGCTTTCTCTTTTCCTTCCTTTCTTTTCTTTATTCTAAATATTAGTTCTTGTTAGTTTTTATATTTCTTGTTTAAAATGTTAATAAAGTTATTTCAGAAAATGTTTTAGCAAGGATCTAATAAAAATCCTCTTCAGCTGTCATACATTTTCAGATAAGAAATAGCTATGTGCCTTTTGCCAGATACAATCAGACGGTCAATCATCAAATGTGAAACATATTCTCTGCTGGCTAGATACCGAGCTACCAAATAGCATAAAAATATTCCCCAGATATCTGTATACTCAGATGCCACACCCAAAGTGTCCTCTGGTAAAGACATGGTTGTTCTGCAGAACATTTGGGGAGGAAGAAGTAGGAAGGGCGTTCACGGGTGAGGGGGCAGGGGGGCAAAAAAGTGAAGATGGCAATCACAACTATGCAATTGAATTGCCAAAGAACAGTTTGTCACTGCTTTATTGCAGCAAATGTAGTTAACACTTGACCACTAAACACATTCAGAAACTATGAGTGGTGTGGATTTCTGGTTTTTGGTTTGGCAAACGCTAGCCATAATCATATCAGTTCAGAGATCACATATGATGATGTTGAAAAAGACAGAGAGGAAAGTCTGTGTGGGTCTGCGGCTCCATAATAATTCTCTAAACATGACTTGGAAGCTTTGTATAAAATGAGTCCATGTCTGTGAATTTAGAACTTAGCTTAAGCGTTCTTGATGGAAGAAAAAAAAGGCTGCAAATGAATTAATGGGAATTGAGGAATCTGTCCACGTACAATAGATGGATTTTCTCCAGAATGATCTGTCCCCAGGTGGTCCTTCAGATCTTCCAGTGAAGATCCTTCACATCTTCCGTCACCTCTGTAATTGAATCCATCCACCTTGCTGCTGGTTGTCCTCTTTTCCTCTTTCCTTCCACCCTTCCTAGCTTTACAGACTTCTCAAGAGAACTAGAACTTCACATAATGTATCCAAAATATGATAATTTGAGCCTGGTCATTCATACCTCGAGTGAGAACTCTGTTGATTTGTTCAATGATTCATTTGTTTTCTTGGCTGTCCACGGTATTCTTAGGAGTCTTCTCCAACATCAAAGTTCAGAGGCGTCAATACTCTTCCTATCCTGCTTTTTCAAAGTCCAACTCTTGCTTCATAGAGGGTCACAGGAAAAAGTCCCTGTACGCCTGCCTGTATGATTCTGATCTTTGCAGATAAAAGCACATAATGGCTTCTGTGTATCTTTTCCTTCATTGCTGCTCTACCAAGTGCTAGTCTGTGGCATATTTCTGGATTGCTGGTCCTTAATTGCTCATAATTGATCCTAGAAACTATCCACCATTTCAATATCTTCACTGTTAATTCCAAGGCTGGTTTCTGTACCTGCTGAGTTTAGTTGGGTCTTTTATATTTAATTTTAGTCCCATTTTTTCACAGTGCTCCCTGACTTTCATTACTAGAACTTCCAGATAATTTGTATTATCAGCTATCAGAGTACTGTTAATCAGCGTAGTGCAAATTACTGGTATTTCTTCCTCCAGTTTTAAAACCACACTCACCTTCTTCTAGTCCAGCTTCCCTCAATATCTGTTCAGCACCTACAGTAAGTTCAATAAATAAGAGGAGAATATATAGCCTTGTTTCCTCTTTTGCTGATCTGGAGACAGTCTCCAGATAATGTTGTGTCTGCAGCTTCCTGTCCTGTATACAGATTTCACATGAGGACAATGAGATGTTCTGGGACTCCCATTTTCTTAAGTACGTAGTGATTTGTTTGGTATTCTTTGGCTTTCACAATTATCCAGAGTGCATCAGCAATAATGTCTCATGTTCCTTGGCCTTTTCTAAAGCCAGCTTCAACTTCTGGCATGTTTTTCCATGTAGGGCTCTAATCTGCATTGGATGATGCTAAGCATGATTTTGCTAGCATGTGAAATTAAGGATGTTGTACAATAATTTGCACGCTCTGTAAGTCTCCTTGTTTTGGTATTGGAATTTTGGTATTGACCTCTTCCAACTGGTTGGCCACTGTGTCATTCTCCAGATTTGCTGGCACAGCTTGGTTAGAGCCGTGACTGATTCTTCTTCTGCTGATTGCCCTATTTCAGAGGGTCTGCCATCAGTTCCTGTAGCCTTCCGGCTTGGTAATGACTGGAGTGCTGATTTGACGTCATCTTCTAGTACCAGAGGTTCTTGTAAGTAGGGGATATCTTCTAAGATACCTTGGGTGTTGACACCTCTGCTGTACAGAATTTCCTTTCTGTTTCCGAGGCCGTGCAGTCAAACTACATTTTCCTCCTTAATATTCCCAACGTTGGCATTCCAGTTTCCAACCAGAAGCAGCACATCTTACTTGCATGCTCTGTTGATTTCAGGTTGAACTTGACTATAAAACTCATCAATCTCCTCTTCTTCTGCATCAATTGTTGGAGCATAAAACTGGATCACTTTCATATTAAAAGATTTTCCACAAAGCCTACTTGATAGAAAATTTAAGCACAAATAAAAGCACAATAAACATTTAAAAAGACTTCAGCCAGAATCCTTTGATTCCTAGAAGCAGAAAAAATATTAGAACTGTTGAACAAACAGTAGAAATCACTAAGGAGATTTTAAATAAAAGATTCAGAACTGAGAGAAAACCGAGGATAATGTTGAATTAAGTGGTTCACTTTTCTTTTCACTATCACTTTGTTCAGCTGGATAATGTTGATAGCTGAAGTGACAACTTCAAGGGTTGCTTATATTTCATTTGGTCTTTTGCTGTGATGTTCCAGTTGGGACCAAGATGTTTTTGTAGCCCATCTTCCATCTGACTAAATCCAGATATGACCATCAAATTGGAGAGTTTCTCTTCCATTTGATAGAAAAGATGTAGCAGGTAAGTAGTTATTTTAAATAAAGTACAAAGCAGGTTGTACAACAGAAATACACCAAGCTAGCCTGGTTACAAAAGGGTATTTGTCATCATTCTGCATATAAAATAAAACTTTTTTTTAAAGGGGAGGACCATGGGTGAGACTTTGACTTATCTGGTACAGTCTATTGCTGCTGGATTTTTTCTCACTCTTCCCAGTTCCAATGCATAGATGTCTGTGATGGGGGGTCGGGGTGGGGGGATGTCAAAAAAGTGAAGATGACAGCCACAACAAGATTGAAGCTCTGCCCCTTTTTACTGAGTTGTGCAATTCATGTAAAAAAGAGGTGGAGTTTCATTCATGTGGACTCAGATGCCCTTGCTACAACAGCAAGGCAAATGTTGTGAGAAGATTGCCCCGGCTGATCACCTGGAGGCAGGGGACGAAAGAGCTGAATTCTACTCCCACGTGCATACTTGATATTAAAAGCCAACCTCCCGTTGGATGTGTGCATGGATCAAGATACAAGCAAGTGTCTACCACCCTAGATAATGATTTGGCATCGCCCCAAAAGAGGAAAATTGTGTTAAGAAAGAGGACCTAGATTTTCACAGAACTTCTGTATAGAGACACACATTTGGGAATAAGTGCCATAATATAAATAGAGGAAGAATGCAAACCATCATAAATAGGAAGCGTTGGTAATCTGGTCCAGCTGAGTCTGCTAAAAGGGATTAACTGGGAATGGGTACCTGAGCCCCAAGTTCCCTGTTCTTCATCAGTCTATGCTACATTTTTTCTTTTCAGAAAGACTATATGTTATAGATTCTAGCATTTTATTCCATTCTTAAACTTTGTTTTTAATACAGTGTTGGACCTGGATTGGTCCAATATTATTTAAAGCAGGGTTGGAGTAGATTGGAGTTGGGCGACATCAAAAATCAAATATAAATGAATGAATAGATGAAACTTGATTTGAGGTGGGAAATATTGATCCATCAATTAGCAATAGGAGGCAATTTCATTTGGGACAGGGTGTGGAGAAGAAGGTATTAACACAGCACATTGCAGTCCCTGCCCTGGGACTGCAGTAGAGTTGCAGAAGCTCCAATTTATGGTTTTCTCATTTCATGTCAGATTTGGCTCCTGTATTTTCCTATTTCTCATTGCTGTATTTCCTCCATATTGAATCAGCTCTTCTAATCGTTTCTCTCTCCCTCTTTGGGGGCAAGGAGGGGAAGGAGATGAAATTCGACCATTGCCATGAGCCTTTGATCTACAGCTGTTCAGCCTTAGCGGATTCCGCCGTCTTCTTTCCCCTGTTTTCCATGCCGATTGTTGCTGCCCCTGGAAAACGAATTAGTGCAGTTGGCACTGGAGATGTTGGAAAGACCTGCCATAAACAAGCTGGGGAATTTGAAGAGAGAAATAAAAAGACCAGCTGCACTGATGGATTTAACACAAATGCCTAGAAAGTATCCTTCGTGCAGAAGCCGAGGGCATCAGTTTCACTCGTGAAGCCAAAGCCAGCTTGGATCCTCTTAGGAGTCCGGTGCCCTCAAGAACGTTGACTGGCTTTTCTAACTCTGTTTGGAGAGAATGCTAACTCTTTCCTTCCTCGTTTAAGGAGGGCTTAACGTGGTTCTCTTGCTCAGCGGTAAGGGCAAATTGAATATTGTATGGGATATAGGATGGCCTACGTCCCACATGTAGGATGGCCCCGGCCCTGTGGGCCTTTTGTAAGGTTTGAAAGACCTGGCTATGTGCTCGGGCCTTGGGCCCTGAATATTTAAGGGCCCTGTCTCTTGGCTATGTTGATAATTATTATGATAATTTTCTTGGCTGCTGTATATATATATGTTTTTGTATTGTTTTTAGTTGTTTTAAAATTGTTCACCACCCAGAGTCACCTGGTTGAGATAGGTGGATATAGAAAATAACAAGAAAGAAAGAAAGAAAGAAAGAAAGAAAGAAAGAAAGAAAGAAAGAAAGAAAGAAAGAAAGAAAGAAAGAAAGAAAGAAAGAAAAAGACAGACAGACGGACATCAAGCCTAGAAGGATGTAGCTTTGATTTTTCAAGGTCACCTTTTTACAACAGATGCATAGAGGGGTTAGACTGATGCATAGGTCTCATGAAAGCTTCTGCCTTTTAATAACATTTTGCTAGTTGGAAAAGGAGCAGCCAGACTCCTTCCGATTTTGGGGAAGTCTAACATGGCTCTCTTTCTATAATACCTACATGTGAGCGCACATGGCTCCAAACCTCCACACACATGCACCGCATTGGTTAAAAAGAAGGGGGGGGCTAAAAAGGTTTGTGACTGAAGTTAAGAAGTCCCCGAAAGGAAAAATGATGTACAGATCTGGTGGGTGGGGCATCTTTTTATCTTTCTTCTTAAGGCAGGGCCCTCATAGATGAACATGCTAAGAGGACCGGCATCTGAAATAGGTTGTCTGCAGGATAAAATATTCATTTGTGGCTATTAAGTGCCCCTGGATCGGAGAAATTGCAATGGTGGCCCTCCATATCTGTTTCTTGGAACAAGTCCCCTTTTTACACAAACCTGGAATATATTCAGGTGAGACCAACAAGGCTGTTCAGGAGACTGGAGATAAGCTCTGAAGGAAACACTGAGGGAAGCCACATTTTATCTATTGAAAAGAGAAGGGATGTATATGACTGCATATTTGAAGACTGGGCGAAGGGGTATCAGATGAAATAAGATCAACTCCTGCTGTTTATCATCCCAAAGGGCAGACCAGGGTTAATAATACAAACTGATTTGGAATGAATATATAGAGAAGAAAACTTAAAGCAGTTTGGCAATGGATCCAGAGAGGTGGTGGTCTCCCCTTCACAGAAGTCCCTCTGGGGATGCTTGAATGTGGATTCTTGCATCAAGCAAGAGTTTTGGACTCCATAACCTCATCCAGCTTTAGGGATGGGATTGGGTGGGAAACCCCTTGCCAGGCTTCTTGTTTTAAAAAAAATGGCAGTGATCTTCTTGCTTCCTACTTAGCCTCAGAAGCTCTCAGCTTGTGAGTCTAGTTGTCTAAGCCAGTGTTCCTCAACCTTGGCAACTTGAAGATGTGTGGACTTCAACTCCCAGAATTCCCCAGCCAGCATTTTGCTGGCTGGGGAATTCTGGGAGTTGAAGTCCACACATCTTCAAGTTGCCAAGGTTGAGGAACACTAGTCTAAGCCATTTAAGGCTGTGGAGCGGACATGATTGCAACAAGGTGAAGTACTTCCAGTTCTTCTTAGAAACCCCTTTTTGCCTTTATATCTTCTCCATTTGAATTTTTATGAACTCTGCAACCTGGGAAACTACCACTCTTGATGGCTACAACCTTCATGTCGTTCACTGTACTTTTTGTTTCATGAACTCCACAACTCCTGCTACCACAAATGAGATTTGGAAGCTCCCATCCCAAGATCGTCTAGGCTAACATGAATGTGGGCGCCAGGGCGATGCTCTCAGAGGATGAGATGGTGGAAGAGAGGCCTTTAGTGTGTCTTCTATCATGAGCAGATAAGAGCTGGAGAGAGTAGAATTAGCTTACAGTATCATCTCTGCTCCTGAAGGAATGGGGTTTATGAAGAGCTCCTCCTTTATAGCTGCTTACCTTTTTCAGTAATCTCTTCTGGGGCGCAGAGCTGAGCCAAACTATTGGCATGATTGCTTTGAGGCATCCTCTGCTTCCAGCTGAGTACAGGAGGGCACTCATTTTCCAGAGGTGGATCTGTGGAGGTGAAATGCTTGGGATGATGGCTGGAAGAAGAATGTAGGAGGACTCACACAGGATGTGGCTTAAAATAATTGGAAAGCCTCTGGGCATTTCCTAGCAGCAAAAAAATAATCAAGGTCGTGAAAGAACAGGTGACAATGTGCTTGTTTGCTGCGTCCAGAGAAGGCAAATTCAGGTCCAGCCAGGAGAATGAAAAACCTGTGTGGGTTTGTGTGCGAAGGTGTTCTGGTGGCCTCATCTGCTGCAGAATACAGGAGCCCAAATGACAAGAGCTGCAAAATAATTGGATGCTGGTACACAAATGGCTTCTGCCTTAAAGCCTTAAATGGTTTGGGGCCAAGTGACTTGAACGACTATTTCCCCCTGTATCACCCTGCCTGCCATAGAAGATCAGGAATGGTGGCCCTTTCATCTTCTTCGGTTAAGAGGAAGAAGCTCCTTTCGATAGTGCCCCCATAGCTACGGGGTGCCTGGGCACAGAGGGTTTGTCCAGTCTCAGAAGTCCAATTTCTCTGAAGAGGTCAGATGATTCCACTGGAGTTTCAACTGGAACTGAAATTTTAATATTTTGGAGGGGTGCTTTAACTTTTGGTTTTACTGTTGGCTAAGCCACCTTGAAAGGGTTTTGTTCTTAAAAGAAGGCTAGAAGGGTTGTATATACCTAAATACATTTATCTAAGTGGATCTTTCTCACTCATTTGCAAAGGGGATGTGCTTTATGACTGGGTTATTTTTCCATCAGGGCCCTGGATCGGCCAATGCAAAGTCTCACCATATGGATTTATTGGCAAGTGGGTGGCTTGTAATTAGATACACACTGCGTTTTTTCTATCTCTCTGGGAACCCTTTCAATTTAATTAACAAAGAAGAGAATACATCTTTCGCTAATTCAATAAGTGCAAAGATACTTGAACAATAGTAGTGGACGTTCTGGCAGCTCCCCAAACTCTCCCCAAGAAAAATGGAAATAAAGTGGAAACTCCGCGCCAAGGTTTTCAGTGATATCTAAGCAAGCCCCAAGGCACCAAAGGATACATGGAGGTCGGTCCAGTACGCCTGTGTCCCTGCAACGTTCTTCAGGGTAGTTTCCATGGGAAGAACAACAGATTTGCAGCACCACTTTCTGGGACCTCCGGGTCTCTCACCCCATATTTAATAGCACCGGGGATAGATCTGGAAGGGAAGAGGATTTCACGTAGTGGCCCATCCCTAAGAGGAGAGCCCTTCCCGACACAACTTTTAAGGCCAGGGAATACTGTACACTTGGAGATCGTGTCACATGTGCTGGTGCAAAGTAGCTGCCATAGGGGTCTTGCCTGTTGACAGAATAGTGGTTGGCATGGATGTGACCAGTCACAGAATGCCTCTTTACTGGAGAAATAGGTCCCCAGCATCTTTGTGGCTTCCCTACTACTGTATGTGGATGCGTCGTTGTCTTTTCTGGCAAGTGGGCAGGTTCCAAGTCACCCTGGGCTGGGGCTACCCAACACTTTTTCCCCATAAAAGTGTCTATGGGTCCTATATAGGCCTTAGGAGGATTCTTGTATGTCAAGAAGATGCTAGAAGGTGTGTTTTTATTTGCAGTGTGCTATCTTATCATTAATTTAATTAAGAAGGTTTTTTAAATAAAAAATAAGGATGAAAATCAGTTGGGTTAGAAACCATGGCAGGTGATTAGGTGAACACCTTGCTACATGTGGGCAGAGGTACATAGAAGCTCCACCACCATACACAACCTCTCATATTTCCCTAGTTTGATCCTGAATGTTGCGGGACCATGTCTCCATAGAGCAGGAAGCAATAGGAAGTTTATAAACTATTAGCCTCACCCGTTGCATGGCGGTTCCCCACTATAGCTAGCAAGAATCAGTTAACTAGCAGCTTTCAAGATTGTGCTCATCTTCTGGTGCCAAACTTGTAGGAATTAAGAACTCAATGAGTTGGAAGTTCTCAAAGAAGTAAATAGAGTTACTTTGTCATAAGTAATTTGCCCTGTAAACTGAACAATCAGTGTCTGTCGGCAATGAATCTATCATGGAACTTTCTACAAAAGTTGCTCAAGATAAAATTGAGAATAGCATGGGTTCTGTAAGGAAACTCATCTGTTTTCACATAGGCCTTAGCTGGATTAATATCGCATGAACAGTTTCTGTTTCTTTGTTTCTTCTCTCTTACCACCTTTTAAAATTAATATGCAGTTTGTCTACTGTTTTCAACTTATTGTTTGCATTCTAGCATTTTAATTATACTATTGTAAATTGCTTTGAGGTTTGCAGTATTGGGAATGGAATACCAAAATGTGCATTATTATTATGGTTGGGGGCATAGTCAGACTGAACTGATCCAGATGTTCAGACTGGATTTGGCATTTTGATCCACCTAGCGAGTCCTTCCCAAGGACCGGGGATAGGCAGATGCTGTTTGATGGTGTTAAAGGTATCGTCGTAGGATGGAGGCTGTTCCAAGCAAAGCCGCCTTCTGCAATGGACCGATGGTGATTTTGGCAATGCTGATGGTCTTCAAGGGGTGCTCCAGATGTTTTGGGATGGCACCCAAGGCGCCTATTACTACTGGCACTATCTTTGCTTTCTTTTGCCACAGTCGTTCTACTTCTATTTGCAGGTCTTTATATCTTGTGATTTTCTCCAGTTCTTCCTCTTCTTTTCTGCTGTCTCCAGGTATTGCAATGTCCACTATCCAGACTTCTTTTGTCTTTCTTATCAACAGTGGTCAAGTCTGGGGTGTTGTGTGGCAGGTGCTTGTCTGTCTGAATTCTAAAGTCCCAGAGCACTTGAGCTTCTTCATATTCTATTACTTTGCCTGTTTTGTGATCTTGCTTGCAGCCAAAGGGTATTTCTTACAGATGTTCCAATGCCCCATTGTTGCTACTTTGTCATGCCGTTGTTTGTAGTCAGTCTGTGTGATCTTCCTGCAGCAGCTGACTAGGTGGCCCACTGTTTCTTCAGCTTCTTTGCAGAGGCGGCTTTTGCTGTCTGTTGTTGTCTTCTCAATTCTGGCTTTATATACATTTGTTCTTAAGGCTTGGTCTTGTGCAGCCAGAATTATCCCTGACGATGACGACGACGACAACAACAATTTTACTTTGTCCTATCTATGTCCATCTCCTTAGGTCTCACTACTGACTGCAGGCAATAAAAGAGATTATTCAGGCAAACATTATTTATGAACTGACTGCATTTGCTTTGTTATTGCCTTGAACTGGGAGGATTTTATTTAAAGATTTCTGAATTAAAAGTCATCTCCTGTGGCCGTGATTCAGCAAAGCTATATTTGGAGAGAGGGAGAGAAATGCCCACGGGCTGGAGTCTCCATTGTTTTATTAAGCTCTTGCAGACCAAGGGGAAGACAATGACAGAAACGGTGACCTTGTGATCTTCTCAAGAGTCAGAGCTAATGAAATAATCTTCCGGTTCTGCCAGGACCGACAGCACAGGATGTCGCTACCCACCCATGTGGTGAAAGCTACAGCTTGAAATATAGGTACACCCGGGCTGTGATGGGCACCTGTCTGTCGCAGGAGAGAAATCCAGCCTTTCAACTGATGACTGGTGTCAAATGTTCCCAGATAACTTGGGTGGGTGTCTGTTTGTTTGGAGGGCTGGCCCTGGAGAACATTCATGAATGGATATTTTCCACAGACAATTAGGAAGAGGAAAAGATTAGTTGAGCTCTGCGAAAAAGGAGACGAGGAAATAGATCAAAAGAGCCTCAGAGGGTGGGCATACTTTCCAACACATTGTGTGGGAAGTTCACTGCATAGCTTCCATCGAAGACTCCCTCTTTGTCTCAGTCACCTTTTCCAGGCTGAGGAGGATGGAAAACTGCCACATTACAAAGTGCTGGAATGTGTAGGCTACAAAGGAAGAATTCCCTGTGTAAAATAAAATAAAATAAAATAAAATAAAATAAAATAAAATAAAATAAAATAAAATAAAATAAAATAAAATAAAATAAAATAAAATAAAATAAAATAAAAGGTGGGGGAAGCATAAAAGTGGGTGTCATCTTAAAATGAATAATTGCACTTCACTTGAGTTCAGGCTCTCTCTGCTGCTTTGGAGAGAACCCCTCTCCCCTCCCTTCCCCTCCCCGCCCCTCCCCTGCCCTGGTCAGCCATTGTTCAGGCTGCTTTGGCCGGTGGGTTTAGCACTCTTTCGGAAGAGCGCGAAGCTCGTGTTCAAAAGGAGCTTGAAAAACAGGCAGCAGGCCACCTTTCTTCCAGGGCTGAGATCTGAAAAAGGAGAATTGGGGTTGTGAACTGAATTAAGCATTAACCAGGAAATGCTTCCTTTGCAGAGAACAAACATGCGTGGCTGTTTAAAGTGGGCAGGAAATGACAGGGTTGTGATTAAAGCACATCCTATGGGCCGGATGATGGACACTGCAGGCCTTCCCTGGGATGAATCTTCGGTTAAGCCTTGGACAAGATAAATGAAGACTTTATGGGTAGACTTGCTGGGACAACAGGAGTGGGTGATTGAAAATACTACCAGCGTTTACATCGGCTCATGCCTGACAGGTCCAATGAAGCAGAGCTATCTGTCCCCAGCTTGCACTGTGCTTCCAAAGAAGTGTGAAGGGCTGTTCTTTTGTTCTGAATCTATTCAGCCAGTTTTACTTCTATACCAAATAAGGTTGCGCAGGTCCTCCATACACTGGACCAAGTCTGTTTGCTCAGGGAAATTCCACCAGGATCACCAGGAGAGGTCAGTTGCTTTCAAGGCATTTAGGAGAGGAAGAACTGAAAGGTGGGCTACCTATGAGAGCCACTCTGGATGTGGAGGGCCGAGAAAGGTGCCCAACTCACAGTGGAGGAGAAATCACAGAAAATGGACAACGAAAGCCCAGTGGTGAAACATGGGAACGCTCCTCTGCTTTTTATGATGGA
Organism: Python bivittatus; assembly: GCF_059951505.1. Taxonomy (NCBI): domain Eukaryota; kingdom Metazoa; phylum Chordata; class Lepidosauria; order Squamata; family Pythonidae; genus Python; species Python bivittatus. Next base: position 1,522,500 of record NW_028277029.1, on the reverse strand, counting down.
CAGCAGTACAAGAGCTGCAGAGGTTGGGGGCAAAGAGGCCGGCTTTCTTGGAATCCCTTGGAAGGTTCAAATCCTGACCCTTCAGAGCAGAAGCTTCCGAGATAAGATCCCATCAATTCTAGAGTTTCCTTACACAGGTCAATGTTGCTGCGTACATACACGGCAAAGTAAATCAGTGGCGCTCTTCCCACAGTTTCTGAGCTCTGAAATGATCAACTGTTACCCGTGGGGTTTCTACAGAGGAAAAACAGAGTGCCCTGTGGATTCATTTCTTCCATCATTCCAGAGCCTTGGGCAGTATCTGTGCCTTGTCCTGGTCTTCTCTAAGAAAGGTCCCCATCAAGAATTGTAAAATGTCCTCCAGCGGCTTGTGCCGAGCTTCTGTTCAGTTCTTTCTTAGTGGTGGAACCTTCTTTCCTCCTTATTAAGGTTTCTGTCTGAGCCCTTGAGCCTGGAAGGATTGCGCAGAAAGCAGCCACACATTGAAACAAACCCACAGTATCGTGAGAACTTGTACCAGCACCTTTCATCAGCATTTGGGGACATCTGTGGAGGGAGGGGGGAGTCACAAAAGTCAAGGTGGTGGACACACCTGTTTTACATGTGTCAAGCGTGCAACACGTGTAAAAAAAAGGTCAGGTCTTCAACGGTGCAGCCATCATCTAGACACACACACACACAACCCACCATGGATGACTCTGCAAACACTGAGTTTTGTGTTTGAGTAACAAGGTATTTCAAACATTTGCAGATCCTAATTACAGTACCGCTGTTGTTTGCTGCTTTGCAAAAACACAGTAAAAATTAAAGTGCCTTCTCTTCCGATGGAACCCTGCCCATTCTTAACCCTCTGCTTTGGGGACCCTCTTAAGCCAACAAAGATGAGGTGGAGGGAACCCCGAAGAAGCCTTTTTTGGGGACACCAACCTAATTCTCAGATTCCGTCCTTGGAATTCCATCTTTTCTTCTTGGTTTTAAGAAGCCTGTTCAGAACATTCCTGCTCTGATGCTTTGGTGAGCTCCAGCCGTTTTAACTCTGTTCTCTGTTTTTCAACTGTTTTCCTTCTGTTTTAATTTACCCATGGTGTTATTTTGATATTCTTTGATATATTTTACTTTAAATGTCTCGTGGCGGATATTAAGGCCAAAAGGTGACCAGTAAGTATGTTAATAAGTTAATCTCTACTCCTGAATGTTTTTCTAAACTAAAAAGAACTGAATGCTCTAATCTTGGTGCCTTTCTCAAAGTCGTAATTTTCAGATGTCGTTTCTACAGTGCCCCTGCAGCCCTGCTGTTTCATTTTCAGGCCCTTTCTTGGGATGGAAATAGCATTTCTTTTTCCCTGGGCCCTCAGGGGGTCTAGTGCTGAGCAGTGCAACTTTTACAGTCAGTTAAAGCAGATTACAAAGCGCAAACCTTCTGGAAATTGCTTTTCTATGTGGCGTGTGTGTCTGCGTGCTAACAAAGGGATAAAATCTCAGCAAACCACCTCGGTCACCTTCGAAGCAAATCATACTGAATCAGTAAGAACTGGCCATTTTAGGGGGAATCCAGAACTTTTGATATATATTTCCAAATCATAAGCTGAGTGAAAGTGTTCCCACTCTTCTTACTGATGCTTATTGGAGACAATTTTTAACCAATGAAAAATTGGTTTCCATGATGCATCTGGTCTTTAAAAAACAGTTGTTCATAAAGTACTGTCCTCAGTTCACTTTACTGCTCAAAGAAATACATAATCCTTTCCTTTGCCATAGAATATCAAAGTAGCGAGGGAGTTTTGGAACACTGTTCAGATCTTCCCTTCTGCAAGACTTCTGTAGCTTTCTGAACAGATGGTGGGTGTGAATGGGAAGAAATTTCATAGAAAAGCAATGTTTGAAATAAACTTGGACCCAAGTGAGTATGCTCAGTGGGTTTTCAATAATTTAATCTTGTTTAGCCATTGTTTTTTTAAGGCAACACCCATCATGTTTAAACATCTGCCACTTTCCTTTTGTATGAAAAGAAAAATTCAATTCTAAGTGAAAGGAAATGTTTAAAGCTTCCCAAATATCTCAAGTGAGTCAAGTATCCTGTTTGGCCAATGACCAACCTAATGAAGTGTAACTACAAAAAAGAGAAGAAAGAAAGAAAGAAAGAAAGAAAGAAAGAAAGAAAGAAAGAAAGAAAGAAAGAAAGAAAGAAAGAAAGAAGAAAAAAGAACAGAACGAAAAGGAAAGGAAAGGAAAGGAAAGGAAAGGAAAGGAAAGGAAAGGAAAGGAAAGGAAAGGAAAGGAAAGGAAAGGAAAGGAAAGGAAAACTATGTAGACAAAGTGGAGGATTTATCCAGCCTCAACGTTTAACTTTTGATACTTGGTGTTATCAAGGGATTATGTTTCTACCTACTTGCAAGTAATCCTTTTCCAAGAATTTCTTGGAGACATTATTATTTATTTACTGGGCTCATATGGTGCTTCAATCTAACTGGAAATTCTTCAGAGTTTACTTGCATCAGAAATTTCAAAAGAGTTGACTCTGGAGAAACACAAGCTTCCGAAAGGCAAAAGGAGGAGCTGTCTGTTGCATCCCTGGATGGTTTTCTGTTCTGGCCGCTGTTCCTTCCAGCAAGTAATCATACCCCGTACTAAGCAAGAAGGAATAATTCCATTTTCAGATGCAGAATTACCAGTCTCTTTCTGAGTTGTGGCTCCGGACTAGATCCCTTCTGATGAGCAGTTTCTGAGTAGATTGTGGGATCGAGAGCTTTATCTTCTTCATCTTCTAAGAGTGAAACTTTTCAGATTGGAAAAGCAAGTGTCCCTTCAGCTATTTTTCTCCCTTCCCTGGCAGGAAAAAATGTTTCCTTCCACAGATCAAAGAGCCTACCTTCAATTATCTATCGGATTATTGCATTAAATGCTTCTGCCCCTGTTGTTCCTGTTGCCCTCCATTCAGTTGCATTTTCTCACTTTCTTGTAATGGGCATTTGGCTGCATTGAAGGTCTGAACAATTATTTCAAATTAAAGTCTAACCCCTATCTTTGAAAAGTTGGCATAAGACGCTTGATCCTCCGGCATAGGAAGTCAAATACATTTAGGTACTGTCTGGGACTGGAGAGAGGAAAAAAATGATATATTTTTTGATATTTGATATTAAATATGTCAGGTTTACACGGTTTATCTCCAGCCTTTAACAAAATGCAGAAGGCCCATGTGAGTGTTAACCCCCCCCCCCAAATATTTTAAAAAGGCAGTTTTTATGCTAGCAAAGCTAAGGAATGATTGTATAGGGCACCTCAAGAGGAGTAAATATTGCAGACGTATTGCACTGGGGTTGGTCATGGTAAATATTTCAGAGGGGATCGTGGGAAGAGAAATGCATTAAGCAGCATTAAATCTAAAGCATGTTACTTCTCCTAAAGCAGCAGAATCAGTCCGGGATAATTAAGTCTCACAGCATAATGGGCAGAAGCGAAATAAAGTCTTGGCATAAACGTGATACCCTTAAAGACTCTGGGAGTCTCTTCTCTTCATTCCTAAATCTGTTGTGCTGTGTTGAGCCCGTTTGGACATTGTATGTTGCCTGCTTGAAAGACTTTGGCTGGTGGTTGAACTAAGCCAAGCTTCTGCTCACCTGGGTGTCAGGGTGGGAGACGGGGGTGGCGGCCGTGAGTGTGTCTGAAAGTCACTTTTGCTTATGGCTGAAGAATTAGGTTAGCATTTTGAAGCTGTGTAACGTACAATACATCTGAAATGCAAGGCTAAGTTACTGCCATGAGTGAGTTGATGCTATTCTTGAGACTGTCATGGATTTAGACGTCTGCCCCAAATATGATCATCATCCAGCAGTGTTTCTCAACCTCAGCAACTTTAAGACGGGTGGACTTCAACTCCCAGAAATCCCCAGCCAGCATGGCTGGCTGGGGATTTCTGGGAGTTGAAGTCCACCCGTCTTAAAGTTGCTGAGGTTGAGAAACACTGTCATCCAGTCTTAGGGTTAGCTAGGACAGAAACAAATTGGGTATATATGATGTGATTTACTTAGGTGTAATCACACGGTGACTCAGTATGGATCAGAACCTCAGCATGGACAAGGAGAAATCTAATATTTCCTCTTAAGCCATTCATTCATTCATTCATTCATTCATTCATTCATTCATTCATTCATTCCATCCATCCTGTTTGGGTGCAAAGGGTACATTGGCCCATTTGGTCCCAATAACATTCTTCATGTTAAGTCCAGCTTACAAAGGGGAATTCTCAACTCAAGCCCAAAGAGATTCTGATCCAGAAGGGGCCGCTGTATGGTTCCAATTAAGAAAATCCTATCAGGAACTGGAGCAGAATGGCTCGCCATTTACACCCAATCAATGAGTTGAAAACATAACCTAAAATGAACATGAGCTTCTGAAGTGTACAGAGGACACTGGCATTGCATTGTGACTACTAGAAGGTCTCCCGTGGGACATACGTGGCTACGCCCCTCCATTTTCTGTTGTTGTTTGTAGGGAAAGAGAGGTTTTATATAAGACTGTAGTTTATCTCTATGTAAGAGAAGTAGCAACATCTGCAAAGAACCTTAGAAGGGAAAATCTCTCTCGAGTGCGAGGTCTTTCAAAAGCCCACCTCGTATGTTCCAAGATCTCTACGGGTTCCTGGCTCAGACGAGACTCCATTTGTCTCCTCTATTTTGAGTTGGAATTGTGTTGCTAGACAGAGGTTGGGGAGTCACAGCTTCTCCCACCCCCACCCCCACCCCACCCCACCCCCACCCCCACCCCCTCCCTTGTGACCTGCCTTGGAAGACTCCAGTCGGTTGGCCGATGCTCCCAGGCAAGACCGGAGCATTTCTTCCCCTGCAGAGACCTTCTCTGTTTTTTTAGCGCCAAGCGCTAGTGCAGAAGTATTGTAAATGATTTTTAACTAAAAGCTAATGTGAAAAATGGAACTGAAACCAATGTAAACATGTTAAGTTTAAAGACTATTTTCAGATGTTGTAAAGGGAAAATGATTGTTCCTTGTCATTAAATCCTAGAGGACACATTTTTCCTTCTGAGTCATGATGTTATTTTAATTAGATTACATTTTATTGGAGGGTTTTGTTTTCCTTTTAACAATCTGTAAAAATACTGCCTTTTTTATATATGCATGGAAGAAAAATCATTTTTGTATAATTGTCCTTGGCAACTCATTAAATCCGATCCAAAACCAGGAGTAGTTTATTTATGTCTTACCAACATAAGACATAATGTATATCTAAAGTGCATTTATGTTACAAAAAATATAGAAAGTCAGCAGCACCAGGATAAAAGTTCATGGAAATAAATACATTCAACACAATAAATTATGGTAAATGTGACAACAAGAATTGTCTAAGTACAAAATTTTCCCCCAATATTCACAATGTTTCAAATGTGCAGTTTTGGAGAACATCTGCAGCCAAGGTTTTATTTTGAATCATTTACAATATTTACAGATAATAAATACTTTCCATATGTTCACTATTACAGAACACTGGAATAAGTTTTCCAAAAATCTCAGCTGAGGATGTCAACGCCTCCTGCAAAGAGAAGCAAAAGAAAAGGGACAGAGAATTAATTATTTTCCCATACAAATAACTGGGCACATTAATAGCCTTATCAACAGGTTGGGTCCATTGGAAGAGTTCATGGACAATGTAGGATCAGTCCAAGGATTTCATGTCATCCCGTCTCTAGCGTACATGGCTGTCAATACAATGAAATTAGTAATGCAAAGTATGATGGAAAATATCTTCCAAGAAGCTGATTCTTTGTAGCTGAGTTTTTATATACATATAGACTGTGTTTCGATTAACATGCTTAACCTGGCTACTGAATTCACCCAGTTTCTGGGCACATTATATTCAACCATAAACTAACGAAATGGCCTCTGTTTGTACGATAATCAACCCACTAAAAAGCAAAAACAGTCCCAAGCTTAACATGTTGTGCAATACAACCACTAGATCTTACACCGATCTGGTTAAGCATGTTGCACAAACATGGGCATTCACAAACAGTAATTAAATATGGGTCACATTCTAGATCACCAGTTAATAATGTTCCACTGAAGACAGCCTAAAATGAGATGTAGACCAAAGAATCTTGATCAAGGCCATCTGGAAAAAGAAACCTGCAAATTTAAAAGTGTACTCTTAAATCCAACAGCAGGCAAGAATAGCTACAAAACTGAAAAATATGTTTTCCTAACATTAAACCAGGCTGCTAAGTTCTCTGCATATTTGTTGAGCTTCGTTTGCTCTGCTTGATCATACATATGTTATCTGGTTCAAAGTCTGTCTCATGTTTATCAAGATTGGCTAGTGAGAATACAGCTATTTGAGGGTCTTGGAGGCTGAATCCTGTGAGGAATAGGTAAAGGTAAAGAAGATAAGGCTATGGAGAGACATGATAGCAGTCTTCCAGTACTTGAAGGGCTGCAACTGGGAAGAAGGTCTGCATTTATTCTCATAGTGCCCAAGTGTAGGACGAGAAGCAAGCTTTGCAGAGGCAGTTCCAGTCAGGAGGAATTTCATGACCATGACAGCTATTAAGTAGTGGAACAGTCTGCCTCATAGCATCCTGATGGCTCCATCACCAGAGGTTCTCAAGTCAAGGTTGGATAGCCATTTGTCTGGGAACTCCCAAGGTCCCTTCCAGCTCTAGGTTTTTATGACTCTTATTGGGTATATTTGAGAATAGCACGTTCCACCTCTGGAAGCCAGCCCACTCTAGTAGCCCCATTCCCAGTGCTAGTTGATCAGTGCATGGTTTACAAACTCTCACTGTGGGAGAGAACTGGATTAATAAGATCTTCTGACGGATGTGGAGGAGATACAGAGAACATTAACTTATATCAGTGTTCTTATAACATTTGGTATCTATGCTAATAAAAACAAGCTACCAACCTAGGGCCTAGGCCAGAGTTTCTCAACCTTAGCCATTTTAAGTCGCGTGGACTGCAACTCCCAGTCACTATGGGGAATTCTGGGAGTTGAAGTCCACACGTCTTAAAGTGGCCAAGTTTGAGGAACACTGGCCTCACATCTGTTTGTGGCTTAAGGGACTGCATTATCCCTTAAGCTACAAAATCCAGCCAAGCACACCCAGGATTTTGACACAACCCTCCAACGGTGTCTCTTACCTAGGAATCCACGGGAAGTTGGAGGAAACAACAGACTGTAAATTTTCAGTGTATTTGTCAACAAGCTTTTGGCTTGTTTTTCTTCAGTGATTTGAATGGAGCTGGGATTTAATCTGGCCCATGCCAGGGGGATTCCTAAATCAAGCCTATACTTTACTCTCCTGACAGTACCAGCATTTTTGGCAAATATATGATATGAGTAAATGTACTTGGCCTACGTAACAAGGGATATAAAGAGGCATTCCAGATAGCTGTGGCATTAATGAAGTTCCCTTTCTGCCGGAAACTTTCAAAAGCCTTAGCAGCGACTTTCACAAATATCACAAGACTTTCCCCTCTGGTTTGGAATTTACTAACCTGGTATGAGCTGACAGGTGGCATTCTTAGTTTATATGAACAACTAAGCGAAAACCCATTGCAGTGGGGTGCCCACAGGTACCATGAGAACCGGTTCTCATAACCACAGCCAGCAGAAGACAATTCAGAGCTAGTGCTCGCCCCTTTTGCCCATTTGGGAGAACAGCTGTCGAAGACTGTGGCCTCCTTGTTCTGTTCCTGGCTTATAAATCCCAGCCTAAGAGCCAGCTCTCGCAGAAGAGGCTCCGAAATACCTCTTAGGTTAACAGATGGAATCAGTGGCATTTTTCTTTTTATTTAGATCCGGTATCTAGACAAGGGTATGCTACTTTCTCTCATCCCCTGCGCCTCTGCTCCAATATCTTTTCTGTTTCTATCGAACTTCTTCCCTGCTAAAGGGCTGAATTAGATCACCAGTGGGTTTGATTGTATTAGCAGCACGGTACAAGATGTGACTTCCGAGGAATGAAGCACAACGAATTGTTGACAATATTTAGTGAAGGGAAGGTGGAACTTTTATGAAATTAGGCAACACGTACGTCATTTTACTGGTATGGATCATCGTGGACTCATTCATACCGTGATGTGTGTATTGATAAGATTCCTATTTGCGCCACAATAATATGACAGTCTAGCAATTTGGGTTGCAAAAAGTTATTCAGCCACTTTGACTTCAAAATCCATAATGATCCACCAACTGGTAGTGGGATCTTTTTTGAGACTCCTGCCAATTAAATAGTTTCCTGGTTCCCTAAGATGCTTAAGGACAGGGGTGTCTGCAGGAGGTGATCAAAAAAGTCAAGATACTGACCACGACAGTGTGATCAAAACTCTGCCTGTTTCTTTACGTGTTCCTACTTAAGGAATTCCCTGAACGCTGGGCAAGATCCAGTTAATAAATCACCCTTTGTGCAGTTCTTTCATTTGGAAACACTTTTCCTGACTGTTGGGAGAGCTGCACAAAACCCCAGAGCTGGTCCTGTATCTTTGCAACGTGCCAGAGTCAAGGGACGCGCACTGCTAAAGTTTGGGCCTTTCCAGAAAGTTGGAGAAAAAGAACACACTTTGTAAACTCGTAGTGAGCTATGCATGGTATTGCTGCAACAAATCTGATGGCATCTGCAAAGTAGGTTCTGAAAAATGTGAAGCTGCTATTTCAGGGTTCCTGACCCTTCATTGCTCTCTTCTCTGTGTTTAAAGGACACTCGCCAGATTTCTGTATACCCTTCATGAAACCTAAATACCCCTCTGAAAACTGGGTTTTCCCCAGGTCATTCCGAAATAAGGTCACATCTTGACTTCCCCCCAAAAAATGCTGGAAAATAATGCAACTACTTTCAAAACCAGCTATTTGAAGGAAAATGCTGAGGCGTAGAACAGATGAAAGCAGAATGACATAAAGAGACTGTCTGGCTATTAAGCAGCAAAACTGATAATGTGTTTTCTTGCAAATGTTCTCCTAACTGTTGCGTGATTAGTGCAGAAATATGCACCCCTGCCAAGTCATGAAAATAGCATCAGATATGTTGCTTTGGAAGCTGGAGAGCTGAAATTCCACATTCCATTGGTTAGAAATGGAACGGCTCTTGATTACTTCTTTTTCTCAAATACCTGTCTTAAATATCACTTTGAAGCCCTTGGAGGCCCTATTCTCCTGACAGACACTTTAATGATGGCAAAATACCTTTGAGACAAATCCGTTAGAAGGTTCGTGGCCTCCTTTGGATACTGTCAGCTACACTTTGAAGGAGCAAAACTCCACAAGATTCTCCTGCTTAACACATTTGGAAGGCTGTTCTAAATCCCTCAGGCGTGCACAGAGTCAGTGTGTACCCGAGCAATGGGTTTAATGTCCCAGCGGGTGCCTGAGAACTTCGCACAACTGCAAGGGTCCAAGCTGAAAGGTACAGGCTGACACTATTGCATGACTGAACTGTCACGTGGGACACATCCAACTGGAAATCCTTTAGGGGTTAGCTAAAAGACAAAACCGGCCAGATTTTCACTTACATTACTGCACGGATAACCATTTGTTCCATTATTATTTCAGAAAACGGTCTTACAGAATCGGTGCAAAGCTGCAGCTCTCAAGGCCTGACGTCCTCGAAAGCTTTTCTTTGTCCTGAGTGAGTGAAACATCCTTCCCTGCCCTTGAAGTTACGGCTCAGCGTTTCCCAGCAGCGACACTGGAATTGAGCTAGCAAGTCCTCATGGCCTCAGCAGATGTGACATGTGACAGAAACTGCCCCTGCTCTCTCCTGAGATTAAAAGCAACCTCAGGGCTTTCCAAGGGTCTCAGCCGCTAAGGGCACAAGAAAGCATAGCCTCGGTGCAAAATCATTACCGCAGAATGGCAGGACCCTTGGCTGTTTGGACAGACCCCTGGGAAGGGGACCTTCTGCGTGAGGGCTGAGCTGCATTACCTTGTCTTAACCGGTGCAACGCCCGAGATGTCCATTCCGCTGCCGGACCCTGTTGAGCCGTGCCGGGCCGAACGAATCCGCCGCTTCTTCTTCTCTTGCTCCTTGCGTTTCCCCGGCTTCCCTTTCTTCTTCTTTCCTGGGGGCTTCAGGGGCTGCTCCTTATACGTTTGGGTTTTGTTGGTCTCCTGGGTCAGGTGTTTGCCTTCGTCATCGGTGCCGAAGCGGAGAGTGTAGCTTTTGGCAGGCACCGCGGGTTTCGGGTTTGGCGATACCTCCGATACAGCCCGGATCTCGGCCGTGTTTACCCCTTCGATTAAGTTTTGCAGGAAGTTGCGTCTTCGTATATCTTGCAAAGACTTTCCCTTGTCATGCAGCAGCTGGTATTCGGAGACTGTCCTTTTGCTGCTCAAAAAAAAGGAGCAAATCCAGACATTAACGGTCAGTGAAATGATGTTGTCAAGCCAGTTCAGCAAAACCAGTTTTCTCTTTTTACAACAATATCACCGCGGCAAAAGAGCCCAGAATATTCCACATTCCCTCTGTAATCAACACACCTTCTTAGCCATTCCCTGCAGTCACAGAAAGTCTGAATTTGAAATGGTTTGCCAATTATCTGATACCTGACCCATTTCCGACGAAGGATCAGAAGTGACCATGGATAATTGCTAAGATATTGGGGATGTGCACCCTTCAGATCATGCTCTCACCTGTTCAGTGGAAAGAAATAAGTTTATGGGGACAGTGTTGGACCGAGATTAGCTACAACTCGAGCCCAAGATCTCATTGGCGCACTTGGCACCCTGGCTGTTCCTTATGCCAGCACTGTCCAATTTTCAGAAAACCTAGCTTCTTCCACACCCTAAGCCAGTGTTGTCCAAACTTGGCCACTTTAAGATGAGTTGAAGTCCACTCATCTTAAAGTGGCCAAGCTTGGACAACACTGCCCTAAGCCGTCTAAGGAATCCCCTCACAACAGCTGCAACTGAACCTTCAGAGTAACACCAGAACAGGCCCTTACAGGAGATACACCGATTCTTCAGCAGTTTTTAAGCTCTTCCAGAAATGAGCTGTTTGCATTAGCTTTGAAGACATCTGCCTTGTTACATTCAAATTCACCCAAGAAACGCACAGAAATGCATAAGGTCGAGCAAACATATAAAAGCAAATTATTAGAGGCGTTTGGATAAATATGGTCAACTTCTATGTTCACAGTGGACGCTGCATGTTCTAGAGCACGGGGTGAGGTTTCAAAGGGTATTTTGCTAAGGAAGCTGATGTTGTTTTCCAGGCCCCCAAATCTGTACACAGAGGAGCAGCTGAAGTCATCCCTTGACATAAAAAACTAGAGAGATGCCTCAGATATGTTCATTTTCTTTTACAACTTGAAAATAGGCCTTGCTTTCTTTCTCCTCGAAACAGCAAGCAAAGCTCTGAGCACATCTGGATGCATCTAGCTTTGGAGGGCTTTTTCTCCATAGCTGGTCTGTGATTGACTACTGCTGTTGACTCCTGGATACACTGTTTGGGCAGACGGGTTCTAGATCACTAAATGGAAAGACTCCCTCAAGCTGGGCTCAACTCCTTGTGATTCCTTAGCTTTCTTGACACGGAAGGTTTTCGCCATTGCCTTTCCTTTTCCAGCTTCCCAGTCTAACCTGCCGCTCTGGATCTCCCTAGTGGTCTTCCTCCAAGTTCTCACCAGGCTGAACCCTGCTTTTCTTTCTGGGATCAGCCACTTGCTGTGGACTCAAGGCTACCAGGGTTTCTAAGGGCTAGTGGGACACATGCCTTCTCAATACCTTTCTTCTCTGAACACACTTTAATATCTTCCTGATGTTTACAGCATGGACAGGTTTGATTTGCTTGAGGTTTCTCAATTTTAGGATAATTAAGCAATGGCTTAACCAGGCATTTTGCATTCAGTCCATACTGGAAGAACTGTGGTCCAGAAAAAAACATATTGTGGTCCAGAAGGTGATCCTGGGAATAATTAATGATGGGAAAATGTGTGCTTGGCCTCAGGGTAAGGTGGCTGCATTGTCAGTTGCAGGAAAAAATAAAAGGTGGGATTGTAGGCTATTCCAGTGGATGCCACAGGTACTCGTCCTTCCGGTCTGTCAGCAGCAGAGACATTCTGCTGCTAAGGCATTCCTAGGGATTAATTCCCTGCCTGAATCTACAGGAGGACACCGATGTTTCCACTCTATTTATTTGCAGCTAATGGATAACCCCTTAATCTCTTGGACATGCTGAAGGACACCAGACTCCTTCTGATTCTGGGCTAACATAGACTAACACGGCTTCAGTGAAACATATCAGGGATGGGACGAAATCATCTCAAAAAGTCATTGAGAACTGGACATAGTCTTACAGTCAAGGCAGTCCAAATTACTGAAACAAAAGCAATGTTATTACCACACTCAGCCCCTTATGGATTATTAGAGCAGCTTATATCGAAAGCTGGGGGTGCATAGTTTGCTCAGTCAAGACTTGAAGTATTATGGTGCAATGTGTACAAGGAGCCTTGGGTTTGAAGATATATTAAAGATTACAAAAACTTGGCTTTCAGGGTCTGATCTGAGGAGCTTCCTAGACCAAAGGTAGCATTAACAGCCAAGAGACAGAGCTGTGAACTGGAAGGACCATACCGGAAATCTCACTGAGACAGTCTCTTTCTAATAATAATACTTATTCTCCCCTTCACAATTGTGCAGATTATAGAGATAAGACATATAAACTCTTCTGAACAGTTCAAGAAACTATATGTGTTTTTTATGTTATGTTTAACTGCTCATTCATCCATGGAAATTATCATAAGGTTACTGACAATGCATGAAGAACAAGCATAAGAAATTCCCTCCTGCAGATGTTGGGATCAATGATCAGTGGCCAGTCCAGCCAAATGCCACTTCAACCTAAATGGATTGCCTCTTTCCAGGGAACCTGGCACAATCCTGGTTAGCTGAAGTTTGTTAAAGTTTGTGGCATGAGCTAGACCAAGAACCTGACTAGAAAGAGGGTTGATATCCTCCACTGAAAAGGACTAGCATTCAAATGTTTTGGGTGAAAATGAAGTATACTGTTCGATGCCTTGTAAAAGGTGGCAGGAATATGTCTATGACCACATTCATGGGTGCACGATAGCTCAACCACAGTGAACCGTTGGATGTGTTCTTCAACTTAAAAACTGCAACATAGTGTGGGGAAAGTCACCATTCATGCATTCCAGTTCGTCTTAAAAATACACATGTGACTTATATCAACTCTTGATCTAGAACAGCCTTTCTTGCACTGAATTCCAGCTCTTTAGTACCACCCTTTAAAAATGTGTCTTAAGCCACTCTATCCTTGTCCTCTGCTCGTTCCATTAAGACTGCCACTCTCTTCTTTGAATACATCAGTATTTTGACAAGCCAAGTATTTTGGGGTTGTATGAGTTTAGCTTTTATATCATGATTATCAGACTGTCTATAGCGGTGTTTCTCAACCTTGGCAACTTGAAGATGTGTGGACTTCAACTCCCAGGATTCTGCCAAGGTTGCCAAGGTTGCCAAGGTTGAGAAACACTGGTCGACAGAGACTCCTATTACAGTCCTATTCATTTTTCCTAGAATGCATTCACAAGATAATGCCTCCTTTCTTAACATTCTGAATTCTCAGCTGTTTTGAACTTTGAATACATCTGTATACCCCTCTGACCACATGATGCATACAGATACCCAAATCTCATTTTTCTCTCTTTCTTCCCCAAACAGCACTTAAGGCCCACTTGCAATCTTTTCTGGGATAAGCATGCTTTTCTCATCTTTCAAGTCATTCTATAACGGATATGTACTTAACGTGAAATGGATTAACTGTTTTTGTCACAAGAGCCCCTTAATCTCATAGAGGTTTCTAACCATGCAGATAAATCTAATTTTTTTTAAAAAAAGGATCATAAATGCAATAGCAAGAGGCAGTTTGGTGTAGTGGTTAAAGCCACTGGACTAGAAACCAGAAGACTGTCAGTTCTAGTCCTGCTTTAGGCATAAAGCCAGTTGGGTGACTTTTTAAAAATTAATTAATTAATTAATTAAATTTATATGCTGCCCATCTCCCCCAGAGGGTGACTCTTGGCGGCTCACAATTAAAATCAAACCTCAAAAACAGTTAAAAATATAAATATCCACATTAAGTTAAAAAATCAAACTATATAAAAAGACTGTATACATAAACCCCTGGGGCCAGTCCTTCTCTCTCAGCCCCAGGAAGAAGGAGGCAAGGGCAAACCACTTCCAAAAATTTTCCCAAGGAAACTACATGGACTTACTCATGTAATTGCCACACGTCAAGGCTGACTCAAAGGCATCAATCAATCAATCAATCAATCAATCAATCAATCAATCATATCAACCTATCAGTCCAAGTACTGGGAGAAAACGGCGTTCCTAACAGACTATTCTTAGGTGCATGTTTCAGACTCTGTCAGACTACATTATTAAAATACTGCTGTGGAATATATTTAAATTTCAAATTTTAGTTGTAAGCCACCCAGAGTTATTTGGGAGTCAGGCGGCCTATACGTTAAACTAAACTAACTGAATTCAGATGTCTCTCTGTTACTCAGCATGGAGATCCGAGCTTTTCTATGAATCTGTATCACATTACCCGGTGCTATTCTCAAAGAGGTAGCTTTTGCCAATGAGTATCACAAAGATACTCTCTTTCAAAGAAAATATTTTGTAGATGAAAAGTTCCTTTGTCCAGCTATTCTAGTGGTGGCGCTGTTTAGCGTCGGAACGTTCCCCATCAGGATCAAGAACCATCACGAAGACATCGGTGCACCATGGCTCCAGTCAAGGTGGTGGCCTCAGAACCGTTCCTTAAGGGAAGCTGGGTGGGAGACTGAGTCCAAAGCGGGGGGGGGGGGGTCTCTGTGCCAACCTCACCAAGCAGACTAAGTACAACCTTGCCCGTGGATCTCTTTCCCCTTTGGCGATTCCAGCCCGTTCTTTCAGGCAGGAGAAGACAGGCTTTTAACAAGGTGCAGCTGTCTGCTGGGGGAGAGATGCGGGAATAAAGACCACAGGCCTCCACGAGAGCTCCGTACACTTTAAGATAACTTGTTGCAACCGCCTTCTATATTTCACATTTTAAAACCCGCCTCCTGTTTAATTCTTCCCATCTCCTGTGACCGTAAGGGGTGAGAAAGGATTAAACTTCTGCTCTAAACCTAATCACCAGAGTGGATTACTGGGTGGAAGAAATGGTTCCTAAAAATAGTGCCAAGATTGAAGAGTTTGGAATTGTTTCGCTAACCCACTAGAGGTCCCTTCCAGCCTGTAATGAAAAGTAGTCTGACCCCAAACCAGATGCAGTTAATGCAATGCTAACATGCGGTGAGCAATTCTGAGTGAAGGGTTGAGAGTTTATGGTTTCTCGCTGCCCAAAAGTACTCACACAAATTACTGTATACATTGTACGCTGTGTTCACAGAGCTATAATTCATTCCCATGTACACAGCCCTGACAACATCATCACCATGGTCGTGGGGTTAAACTGCTAATCCCCAAAGGGGAACTGGTTAACCAGCCATCACTAGGCAGTGGCCACTCTTGACATCTTGATCCCCCTAATTTAAAACCTCGTCCTCGTCCTCCTGAGTGAACCGGCTCTCTGTGACTTCGCTTCGCTTCTCTCTTGCCCGTTCGAGGACATGTATGCCAAGGAGCTCTACAGATCTGTGAATACCCTCTGCATTTCCATGTTCATTAGCTCACGTTGTGCCTTCTACAATTTATCCTTTGTTTCCAGAGTGGGGACCTCAGAGACTGCCCGGTGGACTGATGCTGAGTTAGACATCCACAGTCAAAACAGCTGTTCTTTGGGGCAACATCTGACTTCTGTTGGGTCTGTTCAGGAACATTGCTGCACCAGGTGGGTTTTAGTATGAATGCAAAGGGAATGAGTGCAGATTTGCAAGCAGCGTTAGAAGGGAGCGGGTCCGGCTTGGAAGCAATGTGCCATTCACCCCTACACAGATTTAGAGACCTCATTCTAATCCCAAATATTTCATGCAAGGGAGAGAATCGATGCAGGTTCAAAGGAGGAGTTTCTGCAGTATTAGAGTGAGCACCATCATCTCCAAAAAAAGAAGCCTGTTCAAGCCTTAGCCCTTTCTGCATTTTGTAGACTGCTGTGTGCATCTCTTAAAATGGGCACTTTATACCCAGCTTCCTGGATCCCCTAAGAAGAATTAAGCCCAAGTACAGAATTTTTGGGATCATGTCTTCTGCAACTGGGGATCCAGCACTGTGATCCAACCACAGGGTGGAATTATTGATCTGGGTGGCTAATCATACACTCCAGTCATCTGAGTTGTATTATACACAAACACGGTGGGAGCGAGGGGCATTTGAGCGTCCCCTCTTGAAGCCAGGGGTCCGTCCCCATGTTCTCTCTCACACGAGCGCCTCTTGCCTCTCCCAATCAGCGGTTTAACGAAAACTTGAGCATTTAATCCTCACTGGCACAAGCCCTAAATGGAGGTGAAAGCCGTGATTTAAGTGCTATGTATTTTCTCCCAGAGCGCTCTCCACATTTCTGGGATCTGTGCCAATGTGCCTATGGCCGTCTTTAGCATCAGAAGTCTCTAATGTGCCTGCTGTGATAGTCTGTAATAAAAATGCAATCTCTGAGCGCATGTAAACATGCACACTGGAGGCTCTACGCTGACACTCCCTCCCTTCTCTCTCCTACACATGTTCCCATGTCCTTTAAGGACAGCTATTGTTCCTTTGACACACCGCAAACAAGTGGGTCACTAAGGAGCCCTGGTAATTAAAAAGTTAGGAATCTCTCATTAGGGAGGCAGAGAGAAAGGGGAGAAAAGACGGAGAAGTTCGCGGTCTGCTTCTGCAGGGGACCGTCCGCGGTCCGTCCCTTCGCTCAGTTACCCCAGCCTCTTGCCTCTCCCCCGCGAAGGGGCAAGCGCGGCCCGGGGCTTCGCGCGCTGAGAAGAGAAAGTGCGGGGCTGCCCCATCGCCTCCGCGGCGCGCGGTCACCCCAGGCAGCGGGCGCCCGCCTCCCTCCCCGCGCTCGGCTGCGGAGGAAGCGAAAGAGCGACTTACAGTCGGCGTCCGTTCCCGTGCCCTTCCAGGGACCGGCCGGAGGACGGCAGGCAGTAACTCAGCAGGACGACCACGAAGCTCCACTGTTGGAAGTGCCGGGGGAACATGGTCGCTCTCGGGCGGGACTTCGGGACCTGCGGAGGAGAAGCGGCGCTGAGCGAGTGCGGAGCGGGACGCCAGCAGAGCGGCTAGGCTGGGGGGGAGGGCGCCAGGCGCGGGCTCCCCGCCCCCAAACGCCAGCCAACCGCCCAGGCGTCGGGGGGGGGGCGCGGGGGAGGCTCGGGACGCCCCTTCGAGGAGGAGGAGGAGGAGGAGCGGGAGCAGGAGGAGCAGGACCCTCCAGCCAGCAGGGGGGCTCCCGCCCCGCACCTCGCTCAGGTCCGGAGCGTCTGGCCGCTGGGCTGCTCGGCAGCCTCCCGCCCGCCGGGATGGGAAGGGGAGGCGGCGGCGGCCAGCCTGGGAAGCCGAGGGAAGAGCAGCCGCGCCGCCCCGCCGCCGCCGCCGCCGCCTCCTCTGGGAACGGGCAGCCGGGGAGGGGAGGGGAGGGGACCACCCGCGGCCCGAGCGGGCGACGGAGCCCAGGCGCGGGCGACGCGATCCTGTGACCCGCCGCCGAGGAGGGCGCGGACCGGGGCAGGCAGGCTGAGCCCCCGAGAGGCTGTGGGGAGAGGCTGCAAATCCGGGCTCGGTGTTTGAGGCACACTCCCCGGAGGCAGAAAGCTAGCGCAGCAGCGGGAGCCACGAGCCCCTTCTTGCCCGGTGGACGCTCCGCGAGGCCGAAGCTGGTGACAGGGAGGGTGGGAGGGAGGCAGAGGCCCAAACGACCCGGAGGGCTGCCCAGTCCCTCTTCAGCTGCACCCTCACCAGGCAGCTGGAGCAGCAGCTCCCGAGCCCACCCGAGCCTCGCCCGCCAGGGGGGTTCGCGCAGAAGGACCGGGCAGGGAGAGGCGATGGGGCCGCCCACGAATTGGGCCCCCGCACCCCCGAGCCCTTACGCCTGCTCATCCCGGGACATGGGAACCAAAGTCCAAAACCGCAGCAGGGAGCAGGTCGCCTATTTGGGGTGGGGGGTTAGTCAGGGCCCCCCTCGCCTGCCCGGCCCCATCGGGCCCAAGCGTCCCAGGTCCCCCTTGCCAGCCAGGAGTCCCGCTCTCGAAGCCAAAGCTGTGCTCGGTGCAGGTCCAGTTATGGGGGGGGGGGCGGCAGAACCCCCTCCTGTCATTCCTCCACTCGTCTCTGCAGAAAGTGATCGGAGAGCGGCAGGTGGTGCTTCACCTTCGCCCCCGCCCGCCAGCTGTGCTCAGCTGAAGGCTGGCCACCCCCCCTCCCCATTCCTCCAGGAGGCCCGTCTGGCGGGGAAAAGCCGCGGAAGGGCTCCCGGTCTCCGGCTCTGGGAGTCGCTGTGAGGGTGTCACGTCCAGGTCAGGGCGCCCTCCAAGAGGAGGCCCGGGTGGGGAACGAGGCCGCGCCCTTCCCCGGTGTCCGGGGATGGTTCGGGTGGGGGAAGCTTTGCCTCTGAGGGGCTGCCGGCCAGTGTGGCCAAGGGCCGGGGACGCGCCGGGCCAGCCCGGCCTTTGCCGACGGGGGGCCAGTGCAGGGCCGCTGCGCCCGGGATGCGGGCGGGGTCGGGCCAGGGCCTCGCGGCTGCTGCAGTCAGGCCGAAGGGTGGGTCGGCCCGCTTCTTTGCGGCTTTTGCCCACTCAGCCTATCAGCTTAGTTTGGGAAGCGGGTATTGTGTGAACGCTGCCGGCGGTCAGCCTTCTCTCTGTTCAGCCGGGCGCGTCGTGAGGACGCAGCTCTCGAGCCTCCCCAAGAAGCTCTCTTCTCGGGCTCAGCTGATCTCCCGGAGCTATTGCAGACGCGGCGTGGCCTCCCTGACCTAAGAGCCCCGCACGCCCTCGCACAACGTCCCGACAACGTCCCTGGAGGGGGCGGACGGGGGTGCCCTGGCTGCTGACGCACGGAAGGCCGGGGCGAGCGCCCTGCAAGGAAGGCCGGCCCCCACCCGGCGCTGCGGAGCTGTGCTGATTGCTCCCCCCTAAAATGAATGGCATCAGCTCTCCTCTCAGCCCCCTCGCTGCGCCCGCCCCGTCCAGCCCTTCCCCCTCCGCCCCGTTCCTGCCACTCGGCTCCGGGGGCAGAGAGTTTCTCGAAACAACCCCGTCCCCAGCCTGGGGGGAGCGTTGAGCGGCTGGAAGTCAATAAGGAACCCCGCGGGACGCGCTCCCCGTCCCCCCCTTCCAGTCTTCACCTTTTCCATGCCCGCTCCTCCTCCTCGCTCGCTCGCCCCTTCGGACCTCGCCGGGCCGGCAGGGCAGGGCAGGGCAGGGCAGGGATGGGCAGGGCGGCGCCCCGGGGCGCGAGGGTTCCTTCCGCAGCGGGTCAGCGACCGGGCCGGCGGGCGACCTCTCCCCTCCTTTCTCTCGCCGGGAAGGGACGCGAGGAGAGCAGGTGCGCCTCGCTGCTCCCTCCGGAGCCACTGGAGGAGCCGGGCGGAATCCCGGGCTAAGTAGGACCCCGGCCGGGGGGGGGGGGCTTGGCTGGGCGACCCCCTCGCCTTAGCCCTGAGAGGAACGGGCCCGGCGCACCCTGCCAGGTTCAGCCAATCGCGGCGCGAGGGAGGGGCTCTCTCGCCGGGCGCTTTTTCCCGTGCGATATTCCTGTAAACAGGAGGGGCAGCCTCCCCCCGCCCTTGCTTTGCATTGTAAAACAAGTTGCCTCTTTCCCAACGCGGAGCAGGCAGGCTGTGCCTGCTGGAGCTTGAGCCGGGCATCCGCGCTGCTGGTTGGTGCGAGGATCGCTTTCGTGCCACAAACTTTCTTGTGGGACGTCTAGAAGCAGGTGGGAGAAAGAAAAGAGGAGGAAAGGGAAAGGGAAAGGGAAAGGGAAAGGGAAGGAAGGAAAGGAAAGGAAAGGAAAGGAAAGGAAAGGAAAGGAAAGGAAAGGAAAGGAGAGGAGAGGAGAGGAGAGGAGAGGAGAGGAGAGGAGAGGAGAGGAGAGGAAAGGAAAGGAAAGGAAAGGAAAGGAAAGGAAAGGAAAGGAAAGGAAAGGAAAGGAAAGGAAAGGAAAGGAATTGTGTCAAGCCTTCTGTCTGGTCCACAGACCTTCCGCAAGTCTTCTAATGAATGGCTTTCAATCTCGAGGAAGGCAAAGCGTCAATTATTTAATTCAGAAAACCTGTCCCTTCTATATATAGCTGCGTGCTGAGCGCTCTTGGCGTGCACCGTGTAGACTGTGGACATGGCAAAGTCCCAAAGGAACGAGGGCAGGAGACACGCCGCGGCTCCGGAGCGCGGGCGGGAGCGCCTCGGGCCAGCGGTGAGTCCCAGTGAGCTGTCCATGGTGGCTACAGCCCAGGGCTACCCGGCAGAGCTCTCTCGCCTGGCAGGGGCGGGCAGCCACGCCTGGGCGAAGGGGTCTTCCCTGTGAACGCCATCAGAAGCTGGCACCGGGGAGACCCCCGCCTGCAGAGGTGCCGAAATGGGCGTCGTGGTCCAGTGGCTGGACATGCATAGCTTCTATCTGGGAGGCAACTAATATGTGTCCAAGCCAGCCGCTTACGCTTCTCCGTGAAGTTTCCTTATCAGTGTGTTATCTTGGGACAATTTCTTCTGGTGACTCAGGAATTCACGGAGGACCCAAAAGTGGCCAAGTCCATCTCTCTTGGCTTTGGCACCCCCCATTATGCCTCAGCAGGCATCTCTTGGTCCATTCCACCCCACTGGGAATTTCTTCCCAGAACTTCACTTTTCTCTCTCCTTCCAAATTCCCTTCCCAAAACTGATATTTTCAGGGAAGCCAGCTCCTTAACTTTGGTCCTTGTCCCAATGAAAGAAGTGTCACAGTATCGAACAGGTACTGTGTCTCTAGTTGCCTTTGACTCTTCCTTTCCGCACCAAACTCCCCTTGGTTGTCATCTCAGCAGGGAGAACTGGCATAAACTCACGGTGAACCAGGTGGGAAGTGAATTGCTTCACTCTTTGAAATTCCAGCATTGGGAAACAGCAGCTGGGAGCAGAAGGGAGCTCTGCAGATCCTTGGTCCCCCTCAACCAAGTCACATCTGTGCAAGCAAAGATGCAGCAGAAGGCTGCCCTTAATCCAGAGTAATTAAAACCAAGTAATACAGACAAGGTTATATCTATGACAATGTACGTATATGCGTGCTTATATGACAATACAGCAAATTCCTGAAATTGCATTCTCGCTTTGCATTGTCATGTTAAACAGAGCGCTGTTATCCCTTTACTCAGTCCTTAGACTTCTTAGGCTTAGAAGACCTTAGAAGAACAAATGCCATGAGCTGAGTGTTACTCCACTCAAGAAAGTCTCTTGGTTTTCAGGGGCTGTGGGGTGGAAGACGTGTGAGGAGTGAGCTCTCTGAAGGACCACGCTTCAGCCCCCTTTCGAGACCATCTTCCAAAAGTCCTTTTGCCACCCAACATGGCAACTGCAATGTGGATGTTCCCAGTGGTGGCCCCCAATTTACAGAATGCTGATCTCAGTGAGATGAGGATATCTTTAGGGCAGCTTGCAAACACCGAGCAAGAATGAAAACCAGGACAGAAGAAAGGCAACACAGCTGCTGATCATCCTGAGCGTGTCACTGTCGGCGCAGCGCATTTCCTCTGAGTTGGTGGGATGTAGCCAGCAGTAGTATGTTGGTTGGAAGACAGTCTTCAGATTAGAGCTCCCAGCTTGCACAGGATAGCAAGAGAACAGTTGGGTAAAAACGAGGCTGCGTCCAGGGAGGTCCCTAGGATATGATCAAAAAAGTCAAGATGGCACCTGTGATAGTGAAAACAAAGCTCTGCCTGCTTTTTATGTGTGATGCATGTAAAGGGGGGGAGGGGAGAGACTTCAACTGCATGCTTGTGTCGAAAATCTTGACTTTTTGACCCTCACGGACATCCTTAAAGAGAAGCTTAGATGGGAAGGTGCTTTTCAACACCTTCAACGCAGAAGCCACAGTGACATCATGATGCAGGTCTACGGGTAGCACCGTTGTGGATAGCTGGACCCAGAAAAGAGCCTCCAAGGATGACCTTAATATATGGGCAAGAAGTTCTGGGTGCATTTTAACCTGTGTGGGGTTTTTTCCCCCCGTCTTGTTTTTCCTGGTCACAGAGAGAAGTGCACCGTGCAAGTCCTATCGGCCTCGTTTGCTGGAAATGTTTTTACATCAAAGGGTAGAGTATGAATTGATATGATGGGTGATGACAGCAGCTGCACCGCACAGCAGGCTGTTCTGTATGCAATCATTCTGGGAAATGAGCGGCGTTCTTTAAGCAGCCTGTGTGGGAATTCACTGTTACCTCATTCAGGCTCTCCATGATCTTTTGTTCCTATAACCAATTTTGAAATTTGGAAGAAGAGAGCACTTTGTCTTTCTTGTGAGTTTCATTCTGGCTCTAGATTGTATTACCTTTTGAGGGGGGAGGGGGGTTCACAGGCAACCACAATGTAAAGACAGGTATATACAGTTTTTAAAACATGGAACAGGGATAGAATCCTAGGTATCAGCTGCCAAGCTTTTTGACATGTGTGAACGGTTGCCCTGAATCTTCTTGCAGCCCCCGATACCTTATTTATTTACTGATTTGTGTATCTATTGATTTGCACAAGTTCTGTGCTGCTACTTCTCCTGAATGGGACTCTCTAAGGAGGAGGCTTGTCCCATCTGTTGAAATTCACATTGATAACAAATGATATGGAAAGCGCTCCTTCATCCAGTAACAGAATTCACAGATAAGACTTGGTGCCCCATTTGCCTGTGGGACCAGATGATGCCAAGGAGCAGGACTTGGCAATTAAAAGCCCAGCTCTGAAGTCAGGGGTGGGAAATGATCTTGCCTCCTGCAGGAGCATTTACAGTGATGACAGATGGGATTATAGACTGGCCCTTGGACATGGAGTGGCCCCTGGGAGAAGGGAGAGGACTTCATTCATAGCTCCAGAGCCTGGATCTGCTAACCTGCTGGTCCAGGCTAGGTCTGCAGGATGGGAGTTTCCCACCCCTGCCCCAGTTTTAATCAATCCTTGAGGGACTGTGCTCTGAGGAGTTAGAAATTATGGAGGTACTCTGGTTTTGAATGAATCCCAGATCAGAGGTGAAGTGAGTCATTGGACAGAAGATTGGGCCCCCGAAGTGAAGACTTGGGATTGACCTCTATGATGCTCTGGTGCCAATCTTCACTTCTGCAGCTTTGGGGGGTTGTGGCAACATCTTAAGAACTCAGAGAAGAACAGTCCTGTCTCTCATAGCTGACCAGATTTGTTGGCTCGACTCGCCACTGTGCCAGGCCCCACAGTTGTCCCTACAGATGGGCTACATAACCATGATTCACGGAGGCTTTATAATTACATTCCAATATAATTGTGCACAGTTTTGATCAGTGGCTGTAAAAAAACATGAGTGGCTGAAAGGAAGATGAGACTTCAGATCAGAAATCTCCCTCCCCCATTTTGACAGAATCGTTCCAGAGCATGGATGACAATCTAGGTGTTTTTGGACTTACACAGATGCAACACATCTGTAACAGAGAGAATCCAGCCAATGATTCTGAGCTGCAATTTGGGCAAGATGCACTTCTTTGCATGAAGTTTTTCTAAGACACATTTTCTAAATTGCAAATTCTTTCATTAGATTGGGATAAATGTACATTCTGCTTATAGAGTCTTGGGAGGGTCGTGTTGAGTAAGTTCACATTGATGTGTCTGAAATGTGGATCACAAAAAGTAAAAGTAAAGGTGATGAAATAAAATAATCGACTTATAAGAACTGGTTTTTGGAGCCTTCCAGCACAGGAAGGCCAGGCACACGTCTACTCTCTCTCTCTCACAAACGCACAAAACACCAGTAAGGTACTACACATACTGTGCTGTAATTAAACAATTTGGAACAGTCTCTGCCAAAAAAGGGAACCTCAATAAAATAGTACTTTTAATAACTGAATACCTGGTTTAGACTGGTTGATTACGGAATGCCATTTTCTCTTGAGCACTGTGAGAAAATTCAAATATGCTAACCTCATATATCAATTTGCATGGCGACTAATGATGATTATTGTTCCACGTGATTGCATCAGAGATGGGTTCAAATGAAGAATGTCACTTCACTTAACTCGATCTTTAATTCTCGCCTTGATAGACACTTTTTTCAAGGGCCACTAAAACAAGCAACAAATCAAGATGTAACAGAAAAACTCACTTTTTTAGTTACAGTGACTTCAGAAGTTGCATTAGATGTTACAGAGGTGAAAAACATTATACAAACATTAAAATATGTTGCTTGTTGGCATTTCATGAACTCTGCAACACACACACGTGTATTACCAGAGATCTCCCTCCAGAGATGTCCATGGAGGAATTCAAAAAAGTCAAGATGGCCTCCACAACATGGAGTTGAAGTCTGTTGTGTGTGTGATGCATATAAAAAGGAGCAGGGCTTTGATTGCATAGACGTGTCTGGTATATTGAGTTTTGCACACACAAACACACCACAGACCCCCTTCTTTACCACACTTATGTCAGGTTCTGCCACTTACATTTTACACCCTTGTCAGCTGGACCTTTAAGCCTTTCTCTTTAAGAAACATTTCCTGAAAGTGCAACTCATTGACATCCCAGGTTATAACAGCTGGCTGTTTTTTTTCCCTAGCAATTTAGGGCAACAGGTTCTAACAAGGTTATGAGGGTGAAAGGTATGCTTTGCGTGAACTTTCTATGTCTTCTCTGTTGTACTAAAGTATTTAAGTAAAAAGCAAATTTGCTTAGATATGGAGAGAGGCATTTTAACTGGATTAGGGAAATGTCTCTACGTACAAGAATGCATATTGTTCTGAGAATGTGAGTTCATAACTTTCTAAATAAGGACTTTATCACTTAAACCTCAGACAAGTGCATTTTTGTATTGGAATGAATGTATGCTCATGTATATTTTGAGCCCCAAAAGGCCTTTTTAGATTTGTTGAGTGAAAACAAGCTAAGTGTATTTTTAAACTGACTTGGCTAAATATCATATAACAAACAATGCAGTGTTTTTAAGTGATGGAACTGATTAGCAAGTGAGTGTTTTTACAAGGTTTCCCTTTTATTGTTGATGGCATGGAGGTATGTTAGTTCTTCTTTAGGACTGTAAGTCTTTTTCCGAGTTCATGGAAGACCCAGCAAGCAATCAGTTTTGTTTTATAGTGTTTTTGGTATCTATAAATATTTAATACAATGTTTTAAGTCATTGTCACTCCACGGGCAAGTGAGTGTTTCCACAATGTTTGTCCTGTTTGCTATATAATACGGATCACAATCTTCGCTATATATTTTTACTGTTCTTTTCAGTGGGCCTTGAAAAGAGGCCCTATCTGGAAATGCATTGAGCCTGCTTTATAACGTTTTTCCTTCACTGCCATTGGCACTAAACTCCCTTTGAGTTTCATGGGGTGTTTTCTTTGACTTCCTGCCTTTTTTTCCCCTTGTAAAGGAGGGCAATATGTTCCATCTAAGTACTTCTGCGTTTGGTTGCTTTCAGAAAGCAAGCGTGGTCGAGCGGTGAAGGTGCTGAACTAGCAGCGGGGAGACCCAGGTTCTAGTTCCCCCTCCGCTGTGGAGTCTCGGGGGGGGGGACTTTGGGCCAGTCCCTCCCACCCAGCCCTAAATCAGCATCAGGCCCTGGGCAAACTGGGCGGTAAAAGGAAGCCCCTTGCTGCATCGGGCACGGATGGCTTTGCTATAAAAAGAGCGCAGTGCAAAGCAAGGGGACTCGGTCATCAAGTGGGACAAACACCAGGAACAACCACACTTGCTTCCACTTTTCATAGCACATGGAGTGGGTTACACAAAAGGTGAAAGAACCTCTGCCGGGCCCTTTCCCGGTTCACGGTATTTGGGCTCTTCAGCGCTGCTTCCTTGACCTCTTACAGGAGCCTAGTTTTCCTCCTGCGCAACCGTCGTCCTTCTTCTGGAGATGTTCCATGTAGAGACCACGCTCTACGCCTGACCAGCATTATAGAGAATGATAAAGGGGGAAATAGGAAAGCCTGAACTTTGAAGTACGGGTGCATGAAATGTAGGAAGTCTTGAGAAACTCGAAGTCCTTAGATATCCATATTCAGTTTTTATACATCCATACCATTCTGCAGGGAAAAAAGTGTAAGCTGCTTTGATTTAAGTGAAGTTTTTATACTTATGTGTTAAGGTGTATATCCTTAGGTGGGAGATAGAAGGTGGGAGATAGAAGGCTCCAATTTTCCCCCACAACAACCCTCTTGGGATAGGCTGGGCTGAGGGTCGTCTTGGGAGTTCCTGAGGCTGGAGGTCGTTCAGAAGCTGGGCCCGGGGTCAGTCCTACCCTTTAACTGCCGCATCACATTCGCGCAATTCCTAAACTAAGATTAATAACCATAATTGCAGAGATCTGAAGGTCTTAAAAAGGCATTATTTAATGTCTCATTTGCATGACACTCTGCAGGCGTTACAGATATGGACGTGTATGGATGTGGGCATTTAATGGAGGCTTCTCAAATTGAATTGCGGACAAGCAACGTACATTTGTATGTACAAATCATGAACACGTAATTGCTAAAATGTACAAACTTTTACTGAAATTTGAAACGGAAGAGGAACAAGTGAAAGCCTGGATGATAAAATGGGCTAAGAACTTTGGTTATAATATACAGATGGAACAGTGAGAGAATATGTGGTTGAAAGGACTGAAATTTAAATTAGGTTGTAACTTAAGAGAGAATTTTTATAAAAAGATGTACCGGTGGTATATGACTCCAGAAAAATTGTCTAATACGTATAAAGTTACTTCAAATTTATGTTGGAAATGTGGACAACATGAAAGGTCATTTTATCATGCCTGGTGGACTTGTAAAAAAGCCAGAAATTTCTGGGTTCAAATACGTATAACGATACAAAGAATTTTAAAGATCAACATTCAGCTGAAACCAGAACTTTCCTTGCTGGGATTAATGGACAGCCCGCTAGAAAAGAGCCACGGAGGATTATTTTTAGGTGTGATTACTGCTGCGAGAGTATTATATGCGTGAAAATGGAAAGACCCTGGAATACCCCCAGCGGAGGAATGGTTGGCGAGGACGACGGAACTGGCAGAGATGGCCAAATTAACTTGTCTGATTAGAGAGATCAACAGCGACGTTTATCAGTGACTGGAAACCCCTTGTGGACTTTTTCCTGAAAGAAGAGAAAAATGAACTTGTGATTTAGGGGTCTGATGAGTAGAAAGGGTAACTGATGGAAAGGAGGAAATCACGGCGTAACCTTAGCGAGTGAGGGCAAAATATAAATGCATTTATAGCCGCTGTCGAGAAGATCGGAAGCTGCTTCTTTATAACTTTTCTTTTTCTTTTTCTTTTTTCTCTTTTGTTTCTTATTTATGCACTATTCTTCCTCATTTTCTTTTTCTTTTTTCTTTTGCTTTTAAAATAATAACAGAAAAAGAAAAAAAGAAACAAAACACAAAAATAATTAATGCAAATACATACAAAACAATGCATAAAAATGCTTAAAAATAGCAAAACGTACCAAAAAAAGAAGGTACTGTATGAGGTATCATAACAATGAACAGTTACAATTCTAGATATCCTTATCTAATGCAAATATTATTCAGGTCCGTATATATTTCTGATATACCTATATAGCTGCCATTCTTTTTAACCTATTGTATTTGGTGTAAATGAGTCCCGTCCTTCACTATCCTTGTCCATACAAAGTCTCCGTCTCTGGGCAATCTGCTCGTACGTGGCAAGCGCCATCAGGACTTCAGTCCACTGACCGAATGGGGCCAGACATTCATCTTTCCAAGGCTGCAATATCCGCCTTTTGGCCATCGTAAGGGCACGGAGAACCCATTTACGTTGTCTGGTTGTCAAGTTCCACGTACCAGGTATATAGTTCAAAGGAATATTATCCTCTGAAAAATTTAGCTTTTGTCGCCCCATCACATTGATATAGTCCAGCACTTTCTCCCAAAATTTAGTAAGTATAGGACATTGTAAAAAAATGTGTTTTAAAGGAGCATTATCCTTATTACCTCTCCAACAAGATGCTGTCTTAGACAATCCTTTTCTATGCAAATGTAATGGAGTCCAATAAATTCCAAATATTATTTTTTGTTGTATAAGTTGTAGTTTAAGGTCCATTGACACTCTTGCTATAGAAGTTAAAACGGCCTCCCGTTCTCTAGGCAATATAGGAACCTCTAATTCTTAATTCCACTCATTTCTTAGCATCTGCATATCAAGCTGATTTATTGATGACAAATATCTATAAAAACTAATAGAAGTTTTTTTAGTTTTAAAGAATTTCTAGTGTATTTGGATCCTAATACTGTCCATCCAACCAAAAATGCTATATATGTATATTCCAATGTTGCCCAAATCAGAAAATTAACCCCACTTGTTGGCTTCTAGTATTTAATAGTTGACAATAGGTCACCTTGATGATACAGCTCCAGATGTGGAAAACCGAATCCTCCCTCATTAACTGGTAATTGCATTTTCTGCAAAGATATTCTCGGAATCGAAGAACCCCACAGAAATTTTCTAAACAAGGAATTTATTTTCTGAGAATATTTTCCAGATATAAGGACTGCAATTCCTCTCAGAATATAAATTAATCTGGGAATAATATTCATTCTGAGAGCATTCACCTTTCCCCAAAGGGCGAGGTTTAATGACTCCCATCTATCAATATCTGAAGAAACCTCTCTTTGTTTCTTTTCTAATATTTGTATTGTTTTATCTTGTTAAAATTTATTCAATAAAA
This sequence comes from Python bivittatus, assembly GCF_059951505.1. Lineage (NCBI taxonomy): Eukaryota > Metazoa > Chordata > Lepidosauria > Squamata > Pythonidae > Python > Python bivittatus. The sequence goes on along the minus strand of NW_028277029.1, from coordinate 1,493,678 downwards.
ATTATATATGTAAAGTTCCTGACAGTTTCCCTTTCTTGCTAATATGTGGGGAGAAACAAAACTGCAAAGAATGGCTACGATTCCAGCACTTTGGAAGGGAGCTCTGTGGGTTGAGATACTCCCAACCATCCTTCTGAAAAGGAGAATGCTGTTGTAGGTTCGAGGAAGGTAACACTCCCAGGTAGGACAAGGCCAACTCCCACTGGGAAAAAGTATGTTTTCATTACATTAAGGAAGGTACAAATCAACTTGTTTTTATCAAACAAGGATGCAGTTTATGACATTTTTCTGCTTCTTTGGTTTTATCCTACATTCTTGTAATCCTTCAGCTATAAAACCCATATTCCAAATTAATATGTTCTAAGTTCTATAATTACAGTCCGTGTGCCTATGTTTCTATTTGCACCTTATTTCTGTAGTTTGTTTTATTTATTTTTACTATTAGGTTCTTCATCTCTAACGATGGCCTTTACTTTTATTCTTACATCCATTTCTAGCAGGAGTCCCACTCGGTCAAGAGGGCAGCCACAACCGTGCGTCTGAAGCACCTGACACACGATCAAAAGAAGTGGGACCTTGACTGTGGGGCTGCGGCCACCATCTTGACTTCAGTTGAGAGGAGTCTGGAAAGCCTTTCCAGGGCCCTCACCCTATGGGCAACTCTGTTCTTCATGATAGAGTTAAAGCCCAACTGAGTCCCCTGCCCCACATTTTCTCCCTTTTGGGGGCCTCTTCCTGACCACTTCTTTTGCCCCCATTTTTCCCCCATGGGACTACTTGGACTAGCAATACCTTTGCCTTGGAAATCTATAAATGGAGAAGTGAAGATCTCCCTTTCAGCTTGCTTGTTCTCCCCACCAATAACTGAGGTGTCTCAAGGGAGCTACAGAGAAGAACAGCCAGCGCCAGAGCTATTCTTTGAGGCACAGGAGGTCAGGCCCCTCACATCCAACCTCAAGCCTATCCAGGGACTCTCCAATGGGCCGAGGCTGTCAGAATCCTTTGCTGAGCTGGACTTGCAGTGCCTCAGCTGGACCTTGCAGAAGCTTCACTCAACCCCTCCAGTACTTGACCTTTTTAGTTTTGGGGAGCAGAGCTTTCCTGGATCCCTGAAGCAGCGCTGCTGAGTTGGGCTTTACAGCTGGAAGAGCCGGATGGCTCCCCCTGGTTTTACAGCTGGATCCAGACCAAGAAGAATTATACCAACCCTCACCCTCTCAGCTGGCCTGAAACCCCAGCTCCAAGAGAAGCGTGGCTTCAAGCATCCAAAGGACACGGGGAAGCAGCTATTGATAGGACTCCCCATCTTTCTTCAACCTGTTGACAGATCCATCTAACACTGACCTGCAGAGGCCCGAACTGTATGCAGAAGCAGCCTCACGCTGCAAAGGAAGAATGGTTCTTTTTCTTCTCTGCTTCTTTCTCTCCCTCTTCAGTCTGAAATGTCTTCTCTTTTATTCTCCATTACCAAGTGAATGGTGCCCATGTGAAATGTGTTCCTTCTTAGCAGATACCTGTGCCAGTACTACATTTTGTAAGCTTCTCTCCATGTCTGGTGGGGCAATAAGCCTAAAATATTCTAGCTTTTGTTGCTGTAGCAGGAATTTCTGCTTTTCTCATCAGCCTTTGCCTTCTATAACTGAACACTGTGTAAACTGAATCTCTTCCCTGTGGGTGTGCAGGATGCAAATGCCAGACAATCAGTCCACATTATTCCAAGCAAGATGTGAGTCTTGGTCGTGTCTGGGGTCAGATTCCCAGATAGAAAGGGGTTGGGTTTTTAAGAACCAAGGGACGAACAGGAGAGGATGTGAATTGGGGATGGAAAAGCAGAGGGCTAACCCAGCCCTCCAAGTCTGGTCTTTCTAGAAGGTGGGGTGTCCAGGAAAATCTAAGCAGAAGAGCAGATACTTCAAGGAATTCTATTTATGAAGGAACAGGAAAGAACATTTAGCTAGGAATTCTGGGTTAACTTCTTGATTTATTTTTCTGTGCGATTCTAAGTAAAATCTCTTTGTGTCATTAGTGTCTTGTTTCTCTGTGCGTCCTAGGGTTTTGCATGCTTGAAGCTTTCTTTCACACTTCCAAATGTATTTTCCAAATATAATCCTTTTCCTTTAGAATATTTTTGTCATATCATCACCATCATCAAATCATTGTCCAATCTCTTTGTGAAGACCCTGTAGCCCACCTGCATCATCTTGTGGTCTGACAGGAGAATTGCATTTTATTTTAGACTTTGACTTTTTAGCTCATTTGGAAGCAACTGTTTTATTGAGGCAACTTTGCATTTTCCTCCTTTAACAGGGCATATTTGCACTTTAACATTTGAAATTCAAAAGCGTTTTTACAATTCACCTTTTTGTTTAAAGAAAGTTTGATTTTGTTAATCTCTTATGAGTTCGATATATCTCCCAAAGGGGCTGAATCTTCTAGTCACATGCCTTTAAGCTATATGTCCTTGAAGTTGGGTTATAGACATTGTTCCAACGATTGCATTTTTTATTTTTTTAATTGCCAAGAAAAGCATCACAGGCTGTGAGAATTTCATCTCTCTCAGACACAAAGGCTAGGGGTAGGATGCCAGGTGAGGTGCCCTGTGGAAGATAGATAGAGGCAGCAGGAACTACCGAAGCGGTACCACAAAGCAGGAGGCAGGACCAGGTGTGAAGTCTCAGAGTGTTTCTGGAGAGGAGGTCTGAAATCTCCAGCCTTCTACTGCATAGGCTCAGCCCTCTGCTACACACCTCTTAAAACCTTGCCCATTTCCTCTGCCACCTTCTGAACTCCTGCTGCATCTTTCTCTCTTTGAACTGAACACATGCTACATTCTCATCGCTTATTCATTACTGTAGTTCCTATCTGATGGTCTTGTACGTTAGCCTCAAATGTTCTTTGTGCTAAACTGCCAACTTCTTATTTGATTGCCCTGTATATTATTAGCCTTAAATACTTTGTAATAAATTGTGTTCACTGGCTATTTTTCATCTTTGGACTTCTGGGATATATAAGCCTGTTCAATAAACTATAGTATTAAGAACCTGACAGGCTTGGCACGGTAGGAGGCCCAAGTTCATAACAGTGTTGACAGACGGGATTTGGTTTCTGGGGCCATGAACTGAGTTACCTCAATAATGGGATGCGACACAAGAGTGGGTTGTGCCTCACAAGTAAAATTGTGTTTGGCCACAACCTGGAGCGTTTGATTAGGAACACTTTAAACTGAATGCGTGTGGGATGGCGATAAAAACCTTGATGAAAGGGCCTGAGATAAAGGCTGCACTACAGAAAGTAAGAGTGTTGTAGTATTCCTGCCATAAATCAGTAGAGTTAGAAACAACAGCTAATGGAACTTAATTCCCCTTATAATTGAAAATAGAGTTGGCTTTCCCCCCCACTCTTCCTGGAAACATTCCTTTCTTGAATTCCTCCTCAGCCTGGAAGCTCAGATACTAGCTTATACATATAGAGCCCAGTCTTTTTTTAGCAAAGTCTCTGAGAAGGTAAACATATGTGAATGTTTATATCAAGAAAAAATGCTGCTGGAAGGTGCTAAGAACTACCTTGAAATATTGGAAAGGAGCGCAGAGTAAATTTCAACTAAAATGAAAGCAGGCTATTGAAGGCATCGTCTTATTAATGCGATTTGTGGTGTATTTTGGGATCCAAGAAGCTAGCTTCGATTGCATCATGGCACCAGCACAGGATGCGATGAGCCCGTCAACGTTTGGGGGCTGGAGTGCCAGCTGAGCTCTTTTTTGAAAAGGCAAGGCAAAGAAAGCAATTGAATGAGAAATCTATGGACCGACCTGTAGGGCTCTTTGTGGTCAGCAACATCTGTGTGAGAAGACCTTCTTATGAAATTCCAAGGTAGCAAAGGCTGTGTGAAGCGCTTGGAGATCTGTCGCTTGAGCTGCTGACATAATTAATGATTTCATTAAGGCTGTGAAAGGGACCACTTGTATTCCTTCTGGCATGGAGAAGCCTACTTCATGTCTTCATCTATGCTGCTTTTGCTGATCTACAATATTGGATTTCTGAGTGCCAAAGGGACAGCCAGATTCTTCAACGTATCAAGAGCCAGAGGCAGAAATAGCTACTAAGGAGAACATCTTGGCCAGGAATTATTTATAACTTTCAAAGAATAATACAGATGAGAAGGATGTTTTCTCACTTGCGCCTTCTCCTTCTCCTCCTTCAAAAAAAATCATCTTTCTTTTAGCTTTCAGATGTGAATATTCTTAAAGTCCATTTAAGTTTCTGTAATCCATTCTGAGCAGCACATGATCGAGTAAAGACACAGAATAAGAACCCAAAAAAAGAGCATGCAGTGAATAAAACTCTCTCAGGTGGCCACCAGGAACATCCAGTTGTGGTTAAAAGCCAGGTGGAAAAGTGTTGTTTTAACAGCTTTACAAAAAAGCCAAGCTGTTCCAAAGTATCGGGCCTGCAACAGAGAAGGTCACGTTCTCCTCACCTCCTGCAGAGTCGGGACCCAAACAGACCTCATTATGCGGCTTCATTTCCGAATTCTGCTGCTGAATTTTAGCGGGGTGCTGTGAGTGATGTATAAATGGGTCTGGAAGATGCATGCAACCATGTGTTAGCCCCATTATAAGTCAATATAATGCATGTTTGGGTTTAAACCATCGTGAGCCATGGAAATCCACTGGATGACTTCAGGCCGGTCTTATTTACAGGGTTGTTGTGGAGAAAAAAACACCAAGACTTGTGTGTGCTGCCTTCTGGCCCTAGCAGGGGTGTCTGCAAAGGTGTCAAAAAGTCAAGGTAGTGGCCTCAGCCATGTGATTGAAGCTCCTCCTTCTCTTGACCTATTAAGTGATGCATGTAAAAAAGGGGCAGGGCTTTGATGGCCTGGTTGGGGCCTCCATCTTGACCATCTTGACCCCTCTGCTGACACCCCCGGTCAAGGGAAAGGCAAGGTATAAACATAACTGGACATTTTATTACCGAGCATATACGATAGCTTTTGGTTGTCTGCAGCCCAGCAAGAACAGAAAATGATGCCACCTATAAAAACACAACGCTATTCATGCCATTAAAAGCGAAAGCAAAGCGTTTTCACCATTTTCCTAAACCCTGGGAAAGTGGAAAGCCAGCTCTTCCCAGAAAAAGCATTCCAAAACCTGGGAGCCATACGGGAGAGGTCCTGTCCCGGGTATTTGATAGACAAGCTCTTCGAAAGGGCTCCTGCCCCTGTTGAACAAGGCAGGGTCCAGGCAGGGAAAGTCAACCCTAACCAGTGTTTCTCAAACTTGGCCACTTTAAGATATGTGGACTTCAACTCCCAGAATTCCCCAGCCAGCCATGCTGTCTGTTTGAGAAACACTGCCCTGAGTCTTGAGGATTTGCAAGACCAGCACTGCCATCTTTAATTGTGCTCTGCTGGCAGTTAGTAGCCAATTCTTGTAGGACAAGCATTGGTGGATACTGGATTTTGCACCACCTGCAATTTCTGGACACAAGTCCAAGTGTGTGGCTGTGTGTGTGTGTGTGGTTTATGGGAGATTCCACCAAGAGACAGTCTGAAATCCTCACGAGCAAGGAATTTAATTTGCCTACGTTACACTTCCATAAACGCCATTGTATAAGCCTTTTATAGGAAACCATAGACCAAGCAGATGGGTTGGGTTGTTTTTCATTCAGTACAGCTGTTTTTATTGCTTAATTCCGCCGATACCATGCAAGTTAAGACTGCTTTTACAGCTGCAGATTTCTGTAAAGGGTTTTTGCATTTCAGCTTTATTTTATAAGAAGTATCCCCAACCCCTTTGATGATGGTTGTGTATGTGCTGTGCTGAAGACCTTCAGATGCTTTCAGACGGATGCAGAAGTTCAAAAAAAGGGAAATGGAAACAGTTACAGCTTAGAGTTGACCAAGACTGTTTCTCCCCATGCCCCCCTGCCCCATAGTTTAATCAAGTCAGATGGGGCCATGCAGACCTTTGAGTCGAATCCCTGCTCAGTGCAAGAATCCAGATTAAAATTGCCCAAACAAATGGGCATTGAGCCTTCAGCTAAATCCAGGGAAGGGGATCCCCTCCAGTGGTGTCCATGTGGGGAGCTGTGGGGGGGGGGCTCTAATACTAACAGAAGCGATGTTGCAGCATGGCAACCCAGGGCCCATCTGTTTTCCACGTGTGTCACAACATTTCATGCCCCCGCCAAAGCGGTGGATCCTGCAACGTGATCCTGCCATTGGATTCTAAAGAAAGCAGCAAGGCCCTGCAAGTGCCCCTGCTTCCCCCTGCTTCCTCTCTGAATTATCGATTGAGTTTAGGAAGTATTTTTCTAGTCATCAGTCAGAATAATCTGCCTTCCTGTAACTTGAAGAGAGAACAGGTTTTAGGCTACTTTTGTGTTCTGAAAATGCTGGCATGTTCACCATTGACTTAACTTCCTTCCTCCCTCCCTCCCTCCCTCCTTCTCATTCCCATCGCCTACCTGCCTGCCTTCTTTCCTTCTTTCCTTCTTCTCCTTCCCATCTTCCTTCCTTCCTTCCTTCCTTCCTTCCTTCCTTCCTTGCTTCCTTCCTTCCTTCCTTCCTTCCTTCCTTCCTTGCTTCCTTGCTTCCTTGCTTCCTTGCTTCCTTGCTTGCTTCCTTGCTTGCTTCCTTGCTTCCTTGCTTCCTTGCTTGCTTCCTTGCTTCCTTGCTTCCTTGCTTCCTTGCTTCCTTGCTTCCTTCCTTGAACAGCAATCAGTTAGGGATGCTGAGAGTCGCTGATCTCAGTTCAGGAGCTCAAATCTGCAACAATAACTGAAGTTTCAATGCCTGGATGTGAAGAGGGGCTAAACGAAAATGAACCTCTGCTTGCCTCATGGTTTAGCATAATGAAAGATGACTTTTAAATTTGGCAGCAGAGCCAGCAGCTGGGTTTTTGAGCCATATTCCTTTAAAATGGATTTTTTTAAAGCCTGTAACTTTCTTTTGGTGGAAGAGAATGCAAGGAACCTTGCAGGCATAGTAGGTCCTACAGATGATAACACCTCAGTCCAATGTCGGGCAGTTTGTTTCAGTGATTTCACGGGAGGGGAAGGGGTCTTCAGAGGAGATGATGGTGGTGGGACTGCTGCTTGCAGGTTATAGGTGGAAGCAGAAAACATGAACCTGCTGCTTTCCCCCCCAGAATCAATCTGCCCCTAGGCCATGTCTTGCAATACTCAGAACTCACTGGGTGACTTCGTTGCTTTGCAGCAAATGACACGAAGACTTCTTTCCAATCCCAAGATCTCGTCAATCTCTAAGGAATCATGAGCAGCCCAAATAATTGGGGGTGTCAGGTTCATTCTGATTTGAGCTTAGATCTGTCAAACACTAGACTCCCCTCCCTCCCCCACCCCCACCCCCAGGTAATTTTATGCCTACAAAGGAAGTCCCTCAGCTCCCTCCATCATCTGCCTTGCAGCTTGCAGGTTGCCCCACTTTTCAATATGTCTGGATAAACAGATTCAGAGTGGAAGTTTATGGAGGCCCCAAGTTAGAATAGAGCAGGTTTTGACCTGCCTGGTCTGCTCCAGAGAAGGGAAAATCTCTTCTGAGTTCTCCACATTGCCCCACGATGCAGGCTTTGGCTGAACTGCATGGCTGTCTCTAGCCTTCTTAGTAGATCCAAAGAACATTCTGTGGCTGCTGATTTTCTGCCTCAGTCTTCATGGCCCTAAATCCTCCCTCACTGATTTATTGAGGGACTGTCTACCTAGGCTGTGCTCATTTTACATAGTTGGTGGAGAAGCAGGATGTACCCGAGGTAGTCCTTCACAAGGCTTGGTCTGTTGCGCAATTGCTGAACCTGGGCTGCTAACAGAATCTACCTCTAAAACAGCATATGTCTGCTTATATTTTCATATGCTTTCTTGCTGCTGTGCAACTTTGCATTTTGGACTTAATGTGCACCAGTGCAAGTAAAAATGAAGCGTGTGCACAGACCAGGGGTTGCTACTTTGGGGCCCAGTGACACAGCTTGTCGTGGGCAATCTCACTAAATGTTTGCCAGCGTGGTAGGACCAGCTACAAAACACCCATTTATTGAAAAGCGGCAAAGCCTAGAGCTGAAGTCATGCCGTATTTCATATTTTCTTTTCTTTTAAGAGTGCCTGGAAAATAAAGGCCAGGCTTGAGGCTGGTGCTTAGCTTTGCAGGATGTTTTCCATTCGTCTTTTTAACTAAAAGAATATGAAACAATAAATAAGGCAGAAGTTGGGTGGGTGACGAGGAACATGTTGGTGGGCATGTTGCCTGGATCCACGCAGAACCCTTTGGTTGTTGAAAATCAATATACTTGATAGGAGGTATTTTGGGTTTGGGAGGGAGGCTGAGATTTACAACAATGTTATTTTCAACGGTCAGGGACTTTGGAGATGGGGCTGATGAAAAAAGAACAGTTGTTGACACTGCAAAAGAATTCCAGAAAAGGAACAAGATGTTGTATTTGGGGTGGGGGTGGGGGAGAGAGAGAGCAAAAGCTAAGATCCTTCTTCACCTCTGATTAAACTTGGAATTTGCAGGAAGAAAGATCTTCCAAGTAACAAATTGGCACAGGTAACACCTGTTCCAACGGCTGTCCATATGCTAGAGGAGTTGGAAAACATTAACTAACACTACACTAAATTTAATTTATTTTCCTGTGGGTTTAAGTCTAATGTATTGTTTTTGGTGATTATGGTCTCTATACAAGCTCAGTCCTGTATGTTTTATGCAAATTGGCACCTGTTTATGTCAAGAGTTGCTTTTGCATTAGTAGCAGATCCTTATCCTTTGAGCCTTATATTTTTCAGCTGAAGGTTCTTTTTGCACCCTATCTGGTTTTGAACAGCTCTGTCTTTTTATCGCCTTTGCCATTGATTGTTTTACATAAGACTATTTGAAGAGAAAAAGGAACATTTGCATTCTCAGTTTTTGTTTTAATAAGTTTGATTCTATTTATCTCTTGTGAGATTGGTCAACCTCCGCAAGAGGGGCTGATTTGCCTCAATACTCAAGGGCCAGGAGGTGGCAGTATAGGATATATGGCATTCTTTCTAAAGTTTTACTTTTTAATTATTGCCAGGCTGTGGGAACTCTATCTCTGTCTATTGTCATCATCATCATCATCAAATATAAGCTCACTGCAAGAAACAAACCAATGACGTACAGCACGGCTGCAGTTATAACTGAATACCTTGGATGCAAAATCAACAAACAGGAAAAAAAGCCAAACTGTGCACCACCAAAATGGAAGATCAGGTTGGAAAATAAGATAAACATGCTAAGATCAGATGCAAGCAAGCTAGAACAGATGAAAGAAAAGAAACTGAAGAACAAGAATACCTGATCAAGAAATATCACCTAGAAACAAGGAAGATCAAGGAAGCACTGGAAATAATAAAGCAGCAAATAACAACCATAGCCAAGAAGATCAGCACATACGAAGCTATGGGTGCAACTATGGGACAACCCAAAGAAATACAGCAAGAATGAAGCTTGGATAAAGGATGTGGTTAAGAATAAAAGAGAAGCTGAAATGAAAGAACTTGTAATAACAGCAGAAATGGTGGAGAAAAGGGCAAGGAAGATCAAGAATTGGTCAACACCAGGTGAAGATGAACTGCATGGTTTTGGGTTGAAATATCTGACTGGTCTGCACTCACTCATTGCCAAGCAGTTTAACAACATATTGCAAGGGGGTGAAATTGAAGATTGGTTAATATCTGGAAAACTTACCTGATAATGAAAGATCCAACAAAAGGGACAGCACCAGGCAACTACAGGCCAATTATCTGTTTACCACAACTTTCAAATTGCTAACTGGTGTGGTAGCTGATGCAGTCCAACAGCATCTAGTTGAAAACAAGCTTTTTCCATCCGAGCGGAAAGGAAACTGCCCAAACAGCAGAAGAACAAAAGATCAGCTCCTAATTCACAAGATGATTTTGGAAAACTGCAAGAGAAGGAAGACCAACTTGAATGTAGCTTGGATTGATTACAAGAAGGCATTCAACTCCCTGCCACATGATTGGATAATCAAGTGCCTAGAAATAACAGGACTCAGTAGAAACATCAGAAGCTTTGTGTAGAGATCAATGGCACAATGGAAAACACAATTGCTGGTCAATGGTGATAGACTGGGAGAGGCCTATCAAGAGAAAAATCTTTCAAGGAGACTCACCACCACTGATTGTCATTGCATTGATTCCTCTGTCAACAATACTGAACAAGTCAGGAGATGGCTATTAAACATCAAAAACATCTGCCAGGCTATCCTACCTCCTTTACATGGACGATCTGAAGCTGCCTGGAAAAACACCATTGAAATGGAATCGCTGCTCAACACTGTCCAAATATGCAGCCAAGATACTGCAATGGAGTTTGGACTGGACAAATATGCCCATCAGGAGGGGGAAAATAATGAAAATTGATGGAATCAAGATGCCCAGTGGAAATAACATCAAGAGTCTGGATGAAGAAGATCACTACAAATACCTGGGTGTTCTTCAGGCTGACAACATCAAGCACACTGAAGTCAAGAAGAAGGTTAGGAGTGAATACATCATGAGAGTAAAGAAGATCTTAAAGTCCAAACTCAGTGGAGGAAATACCACCAAGGGAATTAACACCTGGGCAATTCCAGTCATTAGATACACAGCTGGAATAGTGGACTGGACTTAAGCAGAACTAGAAGCCCTGGACAGGAAGATCAGAAAAATAATGGCAATGAATCATGCCCTTCATCTATGCAGTGACATTGACAGACTCTACTTACCAAGGAGCATTGGTGGGCATGGAAAGTGGCAAGTTCACCAGACAGTTGAAGAAGAAAAGAGGGGATTGGAAGAATATCTGAAGGACAGTGAAGAAGATGCACTGAAACTAGTACACTATGAAGGCTTCCTGAATACGGAAGAGACCAAACTGGCCTACAAGAAAGACCAAATGAAGAATAGAAAAGAGACATGGCAAGGCAAAGTATTACATGGCCAGTACACAAAGAAACTAGCAGGCAGAGCAGATAACAACAAGACCGGGCAATAGCTAAGAGCAGGAAAGTTGAAGAAAGAGACAGAGTGGCTAATTCTGGCTGCACAAGCCTTAAGAACAAATGCATACAAACAACAGCATGACAAAGTAGCCACAATGGTGCATTGGAATATCTGCAAGAAATACCACTGACCTGCAAGCAAGAACTGGTGGGACCACAAAACAGACAAAGTAACAGAAAATGAAGAAGCTAAAGTGCTCTGGGACTTTAGAATTCAAACAGACAAGAACCTGCCACACAACACCCCAGACTTAACAATTATTGATAAAAAGGACAAAAGAAGTCTGGATACAAAGACCTGCAAATAGAAATAGAACAACTGTGGCAAAAGAAAGCAAAGATAATACCAATAGTAATAGGCGCCTTGGGTGCCATCCCAAAACATCTGGAGCACCCTTTGAAGACCTTGGCATTGATGAAATCACCACCAGTCCATTGTCAAAGGCAGCTTTACTTGGAACAGCTTATATCCTGCGAAGATTCCTTTAACGCCATCAAACATTTGCCTATCCCAGGTCCTTGGGAAGGACTTGATTGGTGGATAAAAATGCCAAATCCAGTCTAAACATCTGGCTGATTGTGCAACCAACCATAATAATTTATTAAATGTATATGCCACCTGAGCCCCAGCAACATGCCAGGGTTAGTGGAGAATCCTCTGGAAGACAGGCAGGGGCAGCAGTATTTACCAAGCCATGGATCTAGACAGGAGGTAGAGTGCGTAGTCTCAGAGGCCTTCTGAGAGAGAGGTTTAAGATCTCTGGCCTCCACTCTGCCACTAGAATGTAACTTTTATTGATCATTTGTTTGACTGACCTAAAATTTGCAGGCTCTTATTCTCAAGGCTCAGTGCCCCTTCCTTTGGTCTCTGGTGGAATTTGATACGATATTGCACCTGCAATGTTTGGCAGTCTGCCACTACATTTTGGACAGGGTGATTCTGGGGTCAGCACTGGAGAAGTTCAGGGATGGTAGTAGCTCATGGGCAATGAAGTGCATGGGGAAGCGTCCAGTGTAAGAAAGAGAGCTGAGAAGAGGATGTATCTGATGATGATGATACTATCATGACGATGCCTGCAAGTGGACTGAACTAGTTTCCCTTAAGATTGAAATTTTGTACTCATTTATTGGAAAATACTTTTTTTTCCTAAATGAAATCATTTCTAAGTAGGCACATATAGGATCGCATTGTTAAATGTCTAAAGGCTGGGGTAAGGAAAAATTATCTATAAAAATTGGCCTAAAAATAATTAAATATCAAGGAAGGTTGTCTGCCTACAGTATACAACCCCCACCTTTTTAAAAAAAATCCTTCAGTTTTGTAGAAGTACAAAATGTCAAAGTAAAACTCTAATTAATGTTGAGTTTTCAGCTCCAGGACACCACCAGGGTTATCTATTAAAAGTAGGTAATGCTATAAAGTAGATAAGGTTGTGCCTAATTGATCTTGGCTGATCTCAAAAAAGAGGGTTGGACCTAATTAACATTTGGATGGGGGGACTGCTAAGAAATCCTAGGACTGTAAGAGTGCTAGTAACTGGCTAGTTGGTGAAGGTAGCTGAAAAAACAACTTTCTCTTAATTGCCAAGAAAACCTTACGGAGAAGCCTATGAGGTCACCAGCTTGACTTGCAAGAAAATTACTTTAGATGAAAAATGAGGTTTTGAGAGATTCTACATTTCAGGACCGTAGGAACATAAAATGCCAGTCTTTTTGCTGTTTGGATTATAAAGAAAACATGAACTGAATTTTGTTTTCCTGACTTGGTCACGGGGTCAGCTCTGATTGGTCATCAGTCATGCACGTAATTCGTATTCAGGGGTGGAAAAGCGTTGGGGCCAAAATAGGAATTAGTAAGCGCCATTTATCTTTTGATGTTGACAGTATAAAAGGGCGTCTTTGGGACCACCATGGGTCCTGCTCGCCTTGGACTGGATAGACAGAGGTGGAGGATGGTGTTTCACATGTAAATTGTGATGTTTTTTCAAAGCCAAGCAGAAAAAAAAAATTATTTCCAAACAGTGATTGAGTATAGAAAGCCCTCTGTCTCAAACAAATTCTGGAAAAATTATAACCACCAAAAAACAGTGGTCAAAGGAACATATGAACCTTGGCGTTCTTCATACATTCTAGATTTCCCATCTCTTTCTGGACAGCTGTCATCATTGCCATGACTGTCCAATTCATCCTAGTCATCACCGTGGGGTAGCTGGTACTTTTGAGGCTCTGCATAAAGGGGCAGGAAGACTCGTTAGCGGAGCATCTGTATAAGCCAGCTGAATTGAGAATTAACATCTTGCCGATGGCTGAAGACCCTCAAAACTAGTCAGAAGATCTAGGACAGGTGTGATGCAGAAGGAAAATAACAGCATTCTTGATGCAGAAGGCAAGTTTCAGTCAAAAAGCAAATTTGCATTGGTTGTGTCTAGTGCCTAAGCCAGATGGTGACAGAGGACAAATGAGATATTTAGATACTCATCCTCCTCCGTGACCTAATGCTGCACGTCTTAAGAGGCAAAAGAGAAAGAAGCCCACACCTCTTCCTTGAGGTCAGCCCCTCTCCTCACCATTGCAGCACCCTTTCTTCAAGGCAGGTGGATGGCGACCGTATATGTTTCATTGCTCTTAGGAGAATGACAGTGTTCTTGAGGCTTGGAGAAGATTAATTCATCAGAAGCTGCAGAGTTATGGATTTTCACAAGACTTCTTGCTGATGAAGGGCTCTAATAGGCAGAGTCAAGCTTTAAACAACGTGTTATGGATGTAGGAAGGCAATTAGATTTGTTGGTCCTTCCTAGAGTTGCTGTTGGAGTAGCCAGTCTCCCTTTTTTGGACCAGGAAGATATTTAAACCAGATACCCATCCCCAAATTTAGGAGAGCATGAATCCTAGAACTTTTTAATGCACTTCCGACAGCTGTCCCTGAAGGAACGGAAAATCTCTTATTCTTTAAGATTCTGCCCTTGTAGCGAATGGGCAGCTGAAAATACAATCCAAGTATTGTTTTACCACCCATTTTATAAAAATGCATGGCTATGTTTTATATCCCCCTTATTAACTGAATTTTTGAGTCATTCAGATGTATTTTATGTACAGTTGTTGTTGGCCAACCGGTAGGATTCAGTTTCTTCGAATGTGGCCAAATTTTGTTTTATTGTTGGTAAAGCCTGCTGCAACCGATCGTTCTGATTATTTGGTTGTTATTTTTACCTTCCTTTATTTTGTAAATTTTAATTTCTACTTTAAGTGGAATTCTGGTCTCACACATACCATACAACGTCCCTCATGGATGTTTTAAGGCAGTGTTTCTCAACCTTGGCAACTTTAAGAGGTGTGGACTACAATTCCCAGAATTCCCAGGCCAGCATGTTGGCTGGGGAATTCTGGGAGTTGCAGTCCACACCTCTTAAAGTTGCTAAGGTTGAGAAACACCACTTTAAGGTATCTTGACCAAGTTGTTGCCTGGAGAAGTCAGTTGGCCCTTTACGACTCCATGCATTTGATGAAGGGAGCTATAGTTCACACAAACGTCCGCCTTTTAATAACAAGTGTTAGTTAGAAAAGGTGTACCAGATTCCTCCCATAGATTTTTGGCTCCCATAGAGCAACATGGCTGTCCTCCTGCAGTACATTAAAGATGCTAAAACTGCAGTTGCTGCTGAATTGTGCCTTTGAATTTTAGTGGCACAGCCTAGAATATTGCTCTGGGGCAACAGAACAAGGGTTGAATGTCTACGTGGAGCCCATAAACCCAAATCCCCCATCCTTGGTCTATACTGGCTAGTAGTGACTCTTCTGGCTTTCAGAGAGAGCCTGTCCTTGTCTGTCCTTTCTGTAGATGCCAAGAATCCTCTGCCCCAGAGAAGGTTTCTATCACATTGCTAGTGCCCTTGCTCAGATGGATGCAGCCAGTGAAACCTGGATTGCTTTAACCTGGATTCAGCTATGGATTTGAGACAGCAGGTCCACATTCTTGTTGAGACCAGTTTCCAGAGGGTTAGGAAAAAAACAACCGTGAAGTTTTGGTACTTTCAGGACTAACCAATTCATTATTGCATAGCTGCTGTTATGGTTGGGGGGGGGGGGTCGGTTAAAGGAAAAGAGAGAGAGCCTGGATTATTTTACAAAGGACAAAGTAGACGTTCTTGCCCTGTAGCATGGAAAAACACCTGACATTTGTTCTCACTTTTCCTTTCACCATCCTCTTCTTTCTCACAACTTTGTAGTTCTCTCTCTCTCCATTATCAATATTCATTCATCTTTAAGGTGCCACTGCCTCTTTGTCCCTTTTGAGACTAATATCAGAAGAAGGGGAAGGACCTTCTCCATGCAGGTTAAAAGAGATACAAGGAGGAATATTCAGCTGAATTAGATGGTAATCTCTTTTAGCAGTACTGTAATATTTCAAGAGGTGTTCCTATTTTCCACTAATTGCATGGAATACAGCAGACACTGGATTAGTGCCTAGGATTAATCTAAATCACTGGCAATAACAAAAGTAAGTGGCCTTCTACATGACCCACAGTAGCTCCTGAGAAGGGAGCCACCCCTCTAATCTTGGATATTACAGCAAGCGTGGGCAACAGATGTGAAGATGGCTCATCCAGAGTTCCTCCATGGATAGGGAAGTTCCCACGACACATGAATGACCTACAACACAGACATTTTTCAGGTTGTTTGTTTTTTTTAAAAAGTATCCTGGAATCCCTCATCAAGAGGGGTGGGGCTTCTGAATGTCAGCTGACAAGCTCCACCCCTTCTGCTATACTTTAGAAAAAATGCTGTGGATGATCCTGGAGAACAGCATTGAAATGGGAGTGGATAGCTGAGAGCATTCAAGGTTCATCTCCTGCCCCTTAGTCCCTGGTGGAGAGTTCTTTTAAGGTGGGGGAGAGCTCTTCCCAAGGGACAAAAGGCCAAAAAACAAAACAAAACAAAAAGTCCCCAAAAGGGACTAAGGCTTACTCCCTAGCGGACAGGGTCCCCCACCCCCAGCCCTAAGCAACTAGTTCAAGCCTTTGTGGAGCATTATGGTTCCACGGCATAGTTTGGAAGCCTCACACTCAACAGTCATTTTGGGTCAGCTACGAAATGAGGTCAGCGTGTAAATATTATGTTACGATACACTGGATTCACATTAAAAGAGAACAGCATAATTTTCTGCCTGAGACTCCAAGGCAAGCATTAACAAGAAGATCTGGTACCAGGAACATCACCTGTGGGGAATTCAAAACCCTATTTCCCTGAAGTGTTCTACTGCATGCATGAGCATGAGCCGAAATGCGATGTACCTGTATGGAAGACAATCAGCTCTCCATCACCTGCTTTGTCTGAAGGAAACGTGCCCTCCCTGGGCTTAGCAAGATCAGATTAATGAGGGTTTTGGAGTGCCTTTCAGTTGCTGCTGCTTAAGGTTACAAACAGTACCTTGAGAGACTGGGAGGTTGGCATGAAGAAGAAACCACATTTCTGCCATACCTCTGAACTGAGTGTGAAGGTAGATGGTAGCCTCCATTTTTAGCTGCTCACATGCAGGAACTGCCCACGAGAGGTGAATTTGGCTCGCTTGCCCCTTTCTAATAAGGGGAGTTGGTCTGATCATTCCATATTGTGAAGCCAATAAACCAAGTTCACTGAAAGTTTGTGAGCTGAGCAGAGTGACTTACGTATGATGAGTTAAGCTCTCCTTTCCATTCTTAGCAAAGAGATTTTCTCAGTCAATATTAGATATCTTACAAACTCCACCTCAACCTTTCCTTTCTATGTCTCAGAGAGGAAGCCCCCTTGAGACTCTTCTTCCTCAGCCATGCCTTGGGGTCTTCTGTAGCTGTTGGCTGCAAATGTCTTTGGTTCGCCTCAATTGCTCTTTATCTTTTGTATTAAAAGGTGCACGCAAATCAATTGCATGCAAATGATTAAGACGTACAGTTAAGCACAAATGATCAAGATTATGAAATGATTAACTGTTTTTAATTTGCGGTTTTTAGGGGATTACGGTTTTCAGATTTTATGTGAGCCACCCAGGCTCTTTTGAATGGGGACAGGATATTAAGCCATACAATACATATGAAATAAATAATGTAGTTCTGGTGATCAGTTCCATACATTATTTTTTCAGCTAGCCTTCTGTATAATATTAGAATCATGAGGGTTTAAGCTTTTCTTAGCCACTCCCTTGCCCCAAATGGGAAGCACTGTTTCTTCTATTTATGTGATACAGGTTCAGTAGTATCTACCTGTTTTATTAGAAGAATATTTGGGTCTTTGGGATTAAACTTAATACCATATGCTAAAAATGATTTGGGTGAAATTCCGAAATTAGCTTTAAAGCTGTTAGGATAATAATGGAAATGGAACCTATTTCTATTATTATTCTAATAGTTTTGAAACTCAGGTGAATCAGGGGATTTCCCCAAAATATGGGAAAGTTAGTATAAAACATATATTTAGTCTGTATGGAGTAAAATACCAATGAAAGGATTCTTCTTTAACTTTGCCCAGCATAAAAACATATGCCATATCTAACTGATATTGTCACTTTTTCATTAAGATACAAGCTCCTGAATTGGGTTCCTGCTGAGCTTCCTCATTTATGGACTTCAGGAGCGCATTTAACAGCACTAATTGCTTGAGAATATTGTTTTCGGGGAGATGAGTGAATCCCAAAGTTTTTACAACCGTGGCACCAAATAAATAAAGCATTCATCTCAGATACAGAAGTGGATAACAGCATCTGTTCAGTAATCTATTGATGACTTTAATTTACTTTAAATATACAGCTATTGAATTCTATGGGTAGGCCAAGAAACCACAGTATAATAAAAGATGGTGGTGGGAACTGAGATAGAAGCTTTAAGTCTGGTCAGCTGACAGCCTCATAGGGCCACGTCCGTATCTGCTGGACCATGGAGTTGTGTCACAGAGAAGTGGACGGTGTCCACATCAGCTGGATCCTGCTGCATGACGCTCTCTTGGCATGCTGAGGAGGACTGTTGTGATTTGTACAATATTTCTGAGCTTATAAAATTCATCATTGTGTCTCCGCCCTTCCACTCCCAGGATGCTCAAAAACCTCGGTTACTTTTTCAGCCTCATAAGCAAAGCTGAGATGTAATTTCTTGCCAAAGATTAGGGAAAGAAAAGAAATCTGCTGCAGGTTTCTGTGGGTGCCGGTTTGTGAGAAATGCCACAACAGATCTCTTACGACTTGGCCATTGAGACCGAATTAAATCTGCTAATGCCTATTCTTTCCCTATTAAAAATCTAAACAAAATCCCATTGTTTGTGAGAGAGGCATCTGAGAAAAAGTACGCTTTTGGAAGCTGCATGCAAAAAGAGGGCTTCATGAAAAAAAAAATCACCAAATAATCCTACAGACCAGAATATCACCATGCTAATGCAGGCAGTAAGAAAGGCTGGATTTATACATATCCAGAAGTTCCCCCAGTGAATTAGTAGCTAATCATTTGAATCTCCAAGCTGTGAATTCATGAGTATTTGTGGAAGGAAGGGAAGGCAAGTGGTGTCATGCGCATAATGGCATCATCATGGCATGTCCTGGACGCCCATGAGTGAACTTGAGTTGTTCAGTCAACAAAACAGAATTAGGAACAGCTAACTAAGGTCTGGTACCTAAGAGTCTTAAGGCTGGCCACATACCTCTGGGTTCGCTCCTTGACTTCTGAAACCTCAAAGCTAGAAGTGAGTCTAATCAAACTGCAAGGTTTTCCATTGTTCTCAGCTGAACGTTAAGCCATGAGTCAAATGTTGAACAATACCTGTGGTGTGTGCAAGTAAGAGAACAAGCCTTCAATGGTCATTGCGTGTAATCCTATTGGCTTCAGCCATTTTCTCATTCAGAGACCCTGAAGATACATGCGTTCTGTACTTCCATGTGCTGTGTTAAGCAAAGTCAGGTCTTCTCTGACCACCCTAAGACTTCTGGGAAGTCTGCTGTGCAGAAGGAGCCAAATACTCTTTAACCAACCCATAGCTGTGGGAGCCACAGCAGAAATGGTTGCTGATACCATTTCTGTCAGCAGCATAGGGACACAGCATAGGACACCAAATAAATACTTGAGTTTTGCAAGGAGGATGCTAGTGGGCAGTTGACTTTGCCATCGTTCCTCTCTGTTTCCAGGTTTATTCGGAAGAGGGACCAGACTTTGGAGGACTTTGGCTCCATAGAGCAAGGTTCCTCAACCTTGGCAACTTTAAGACGGGTGGACTTCAACTCCCAGAATTCCCCAGCCAGAATTCCCCAGCCAGAATTCTGAGAGTTGTAGTCCACCCGTCTTAAAGTTGCCAAGGTTGAGGAACCCTGCCATAGAGGACATTGGCTGCTGTCAATTCAATATAGAGCAGCCTGCAGGTCTTTGCCAGCCCTCTTGGCTGCTGACCACCCAGTTCTCCATGGAGACAGAAAGCATCTGGAGGGACCCTAACCCTGGCCCTTCCCCGATTGTGTGTCTGCAGCTAGAAAATGAAATGAAATGAAACAAAATGAAACACAATAGTCCTAGATCCTCTTTCTGAGGTTGCATGCTGACCCTGCTCCTTTCTGGACTGCAACTCCACCTACAGTAGAGCTTTATTTGCCTCCATTTTGATCTGCTCCATGGGTTAGGGGGCCACAGCTGCTTAACTTAGCCCACCCTTGAGTCCGCTGCCCCCTTTGTCAGCTGGACCCCAGTGAAAAGAGCCATGTTCAGCCTGGCTTCTTGACAACCCAGACCTCTTCTAGCCTTCCTGGAGCAGCTATCTCAGATCATCTGGGTGCAGAACATGGGTACATTTAATGCCCAGTCCCCAGTTGTGTATTTAAATGCTATTAGAACATGAACATGTGAAATTGTCATATAGCCAAGCCCAGCCACTGGTCCACTGCCATCTGGATGACCTCATTCCTTGGAGAGCTGCTCTTGTCATTAATGTTCTTTCCCAGAGGTGCCACCTAACGGGGTTTCCATAGAAGATGCAAAGGATTTTTCTAGAAGGGGTGCACATGGACATTGTGCCATTGAGTGAGGGCATCAAATAATACACTATCATAATTTTAAGACTGTATCACTTAGGAAATATTTTTAAAGGTCCTGAAGGGAAAGCTGTTTCCATGTTCATTATGAGACGACGGAGAGTAAGGTTTTAACTACTGTAATGGAAAGTGTGCTTAAATCTGAACATCTTGTTTGAAGGTATTTTCAGCTGTAGCACAAGGTTCCAGGAAGGAATTTTACCTGATATGATGTAACAAAATAAATAGAATAAATCCATGAATAGATGGTTTCTCTGTGGGTGGCGAATATCTGCTTTATAAACACAGGCATAACGCCCCCCACTTTGGCCGCTTCACCAAAGTCGATGGACCAATTTGGCATGAGACTTCCATTAGCCTTAAAAGGGGTCTCCTACCATTTAAGGAAGTTTAATAAAGAGGTAGGCTGGCTTGGCTTCTCTTCTTGAATAGTTCACCAACCAGAATATGGTGTGGCGGTCCCTGGGCTAAGGAAGTTGAAGGGACCTAAACAAGGGAGAAGGGAATAGGTGTGCTAATCGCCCTAACTTCTTAAGGGAGATGAAACCAGTTACCAAGGGGCCAGTTAAGGTGGAACCGATTCAAGGCAGAAGTGAGCTCACCATCCGTTTGGGTGCTTTAATCTGGACTCCTACCCCGAGCAGCACGTGGACTCGGGGACCCGCATGGTCTCATAGAACAGTAGGATTCTTGGGGAATGTGCCTTGTGCCATGAGTGCTCCTCACCGAATGCGTCTCAACACATGAAAGGATTCACAGTACAACTATCTATATCAGATAATAAGTGCATCATTGTGAGAACAGAGAAAGCTACTACTAATCCAGCTAGACAGTAGCTATGTGTCTCCTAACAGAATTAGAGAGGATTCTGTGAATGGGAGGACGGAAAGAAGCTTTGAATGTACAGGAAAAGTAGTTGGGCCCCTTGGAGGTCCAAGAATGAATGAGAACAGTGGCAAGGAAGTGAGTGTCTCCCTAGAAAAAGGACTGCTTGTTTTGAATATGTGATTTAGGCATAAGTCTATTCATGTGTACGCAAGGCAAGAGAGCGAGACGTGATTGTTCATGATGAAAGATTGAAAGAATTGGCTCAAGCCATGATATTTAAAGAAAAACGGGATATATCGTTAAAGAATAAATAACATCTTTGCCAAACAGTGCGTAAAGAGGACCCATGATGAACTGATATCTTCTCATACTCAGAAAACACTTCTGACTGTGCAAATCCAGATGGTGGGAAAATTAGGAACATAGAAATGAGCTTCTGCGTAGAAATCCATATCTTCAGAAATAAAAGCGAGAAAAACCCACCCTTCGTTTTGCTTCTCTGCAATGCAGGATATTGTGTTAGGGGACTTGGATGGACGGTTGGGAATCGGATGAGTGAGTTTGTGTCCGAGAATAAATGAGAGAGGTGACTTTCTGGCGAGCACCTGCTTTGGAAAAAAGTTCGGTCTGTTTCGAATACATGAGTTAAGCATAATTTTATTCATCGGTACACGTGGAAAAGTGAATGGAATTAAGAATAAAAGTGATGAAATGATTTGGGGTGAAATGGAAATAAGGGATTACTGAAAGAACATTTTAGATACTTGGACTGGGATGATAGTGATAGGACAAAGAGTGGAAAGGGAACGCTCTAAATCAGTGTTTCTCAACCTTGGCAGCTTGAAGATGTGTGGACTTCAACTCCCAGAATTCCCCAGCCAACACTGCTCTAAATGTTAGCAATCAAGAAAAAATGATGAAAAAGAAGTAATAAATGCTGCAAAAACGTTAAGACAGACTGTGTAATTGGAGAAATGTGAAATTATAGATGTGGTTTGTTTACTGACTGGCTGCGCAACTTCGATAATCTGTGTGTGAAGACAACATCTGTGTCTGATGATTGGAAGAACAACATTGTGATCCTGTTGCACAAAGGGAAAGATAATAAGGGTGAATGCAAAAATAACAGGGTTATGCTTAGTTTGTAAAGTATCCCCAGGAAAGTGTTTGGCAGAAGAATTCTGATTGAGAGTACAAAAGCTGACAATGAAGAAAACTTGGGAAGTGCAGTTCAATTTTATCCTGGCCAGGGGTATGCAAACCAGACTTTGCCTGTTTGGAAAGCGACTGAAGAATGTATTGTACGTGTATTGATTTAAAGACTGGTGATGTGAATAGGCTTGAATTTTAAAATGATTTGTGCAAATATGGAGATGAAGCTTGGTTGCCCGGGGCAGTGAGAGTGTCATAACGTGGAATTAAAGCGTGCCTGAGAATGAATGAATTTTTTAGCAAGTAGGTATGTGCTGTCCTCTTGATTGTTTAATTTATTTACAAAGAAATGTATAAGGAATGCTTACTGTAATATTAGAGCTGGTTGGGGGTTTTATTATGCAGACAGTGCTGTGGCATTGCCTGAGAACCCAAATTATTTCCAATAAATCTTAGATTTAAGAGCCAGTTTGGTCTAGTGGTGAAGGCACCAGGCTAGAGACCAGGAGATGGTGAGTTCTAATCCCATCTGAGGCACGAAAGCCCTCTGGGTGACCTTGGGCCAGTCCCTGTCTCTCAGCCCCCAATGTCAGTCTCGGGTGACTAGCCGGTTGGTCAATTCCTGTTGCAACCAATGGATCAACATTTGGTTGATCCAAAAAGTGGACCCTGCACGTGCGGGAAAACCCTAGGAAGAAAATTGTAGACTGTGTGATGCCACAAGGGGTGTGGATATGAAACTCACTGTTATTTAAAACTGAGGTAGTTCTGTTTGACAGGGGAAAATGAAATAAACGTTTGTAAATTATACATATATCATGAGCAAAACAGTTGGATTTCTGTACCTTGGAAGAATGTTTACTGAAGATGAAAAAATAGTTGGAAAAATGTTAAGAAGTCCAAAAGCTGATAAAAAGGTAATAGTCTGCTGCAAGGAATAACATTTCTTGAAAGAAATGAAAATGGTTGTATATAAGAGCAAGTCCATTTTTTTATATGGAACTGCGAGCTGAAGATGGCCAGGGAAAAATGGAGGCTGAGCGGGGCTCATAAGAAACACGTGTGGTCAAACGAGAAGAGAGGAGGCCGTGAATGAATCTGCAATGAACAAATATGGATTGAATTGAGAGGAAGGGGAAGACCAAGAAAGGCAGGGATGGGTGGACTTCATGAGACCTTCAAAGAGCTGAGAAGCTTAAAACACAAAAATCAAGGTACGGAGTGATGTGATTGGCAAGGGTAGAAATGTATGGAGAGGTATAACAAATGGTGTTCATGTAGAGTAGGTTCAACTATGGAGTCCTTGGGGTTCTCTGAGCTTGGTTCTTTTCTTGCAAATGTTTCATTACCCGGCTAGGTCACATCTTCAGTTAGATTTTCTTTCACCTTGTTTCCTGCTGTTAATTTCTTCTGCTTACTGCTTCTGCTTCTGGGTCCAATTCAAGGGGATGGTTTTGACCTTTAAAGCCCTCCATGGCATGGGGCCCGGCTATTTGAGGGGCCGCCTGTCCCCGATTACATCTGCCCGTCCCGTCGGATCCGGCAAGAGAGGCGTACTGTTAGATTTCCTTTCGCCCCTCTTGACGGACCTGACGGGACGGGCTTTAAAGGTGACAACCGGCACCTTGAATTGGACCCGGAGCAGACCGGCAGCCGATGCAGCTCGCTGTTTATTGCTATTTTTTTGTTCATTTGCTTGTTTGTAAACTGGGAATGATGCCTCTCTGACCTTGGATGTTTGTTATGTGTTGTTTTAATTCTATTGGTTTTTTGGTTTTAACTCTTTATATACCACTCACAATCACATTGCTATGAGATGGGCAACCATATGAATGGCGTCTATAAATAAATATATAAGATGAGAAGGGAGAAAATGAGAAAAAGGGGCTTCTCTGGGCCCCTTCTTATTTGAGCCCCCCACCTTCTAACCTTCCTCTCCACCATCCCGTAGCACAATATAGGCCCGATTACTTTTGGTCGTGGGAAAGTAGTCTTCAGCTTTAAAAGGTGAATTCCTAGCGTAGGTATCACCTTTCTTCTGCCTTCAGATCAACCATTTCAATGTGACTCGTGGTTCAAGAAAGTTGATCCTTTGGCTAATTATCCTCTGGTGAACCTCAGGGGACCTCTTCTGTTATACAGAATAAGGACCAGGTAGCTTAGTTGTAGATGATTTTGGGGAAAGCCCACGTGTGTAGTCTCCTAAATCTGGCTTGTCATGTTTTGGAAGAAGCTGAGAGGAGGAGGAGTCTCTTTTTCTGTCTTGTCCACACAGCTGAAGAGACCATAGGAGAGAAAGTTGCCTTACCATTTCCTCCAGTTTCAGAGATTTCAGAATAATGTTACGCTGTGAATGTCAGTTGAGTATTTATGTGCATTGGGGGGAAAGAGAAATGCATTTATTATTGATTAACTTCATTTTTGTTGCAAGAATGCACACTGGTTCTTCTCCAAGGTAATACCAGAAATTACACTAGTAGAGTAAGAAGAACTGAGAGACTTCTGTAGAAGACTGGACCAATTCAATCAAACTGTGACATTTACTTATTGCTTATTCTTTATTTTTTTAATCCATGGTGTTAAATTCTTAATTAATTCTCTCCCTTCTGACATTACCTCAGTATCTCTAGCATGTTAATAACATCCGGCTTTATTCAACAGTCAGTTACACCATAATTTTCCAGAAACTCTTTGTCTAGGTCAGTGTTTGCATGCCTAAGCTTGATTTTCACCAAGATATTTATTTGCTTTTAGAAGGGATTATCATTTTTCCTTCAGAGGAAGAGAAGGAAATAAGGTGCCTCTGGCCATGATCCACCCACATGGAAATCTGAGAGATTTATTTGTTTTTACTTTTGTTCCAGACCTCATCCTAATTTTGCTTTTGCCCTCCTGAATTTAAAATGTGTGTTTATTTTAATCTTGTCTTGACTGACATTCTCAAAGGAAACAGTATACTTTAATTCTAATTGTCAGTTACACGCTAGTTAAAAAAGCAGCCAGAATTTGATGCTAGTGGACTTTTTGCTTCTCCAGTATGTAAAAAGCTCATTTCTGAAGGCAGGTTCTCCAAAGACTTGTGTATTTACCTTGGCCCAAGGAGGTGAATCAGTCTGTTATTTCAAAGCAGACGTTTCTAAAGTGTGGTCCACAGCTAGGAGTCGGATCCTTTTCCAAGTCAGGGTGCTTGAGGTGAGTGATTAGAGCCCGGTCTGAAACAGCAGAAGGCTTCTAGGAATCCTTCTGGCCGTGCCAGTCAAGAATCGTTGAGCTCCGGGGCTCACGTTGCAGGGCCTCTTTCTCAGCCGGAGAAGAGTGCTGAGCAGTGAACAGCAATCCAAGCCACCCATGAGCTCGGCTTGAGAAATGGAGGAGGTTTGCTCATGGAGCTCCTATCAATGCAGGACAACTAGTATCTCCTTCCAAGGTGTGGTTCCTCCCTGCTTTACCTTTCTTGCTACTTTGGAATGGGTGGACAGAGAGACGTTCCTTTCCATTCTACAAGAGCTGGCACACTGCTATACGACTGTCGCAACGTTATTGTGATTGTCCATGTTCTTTGTGCTGTGAAACCCTCAGTTCCTAGCCATCTTGTCTTTTGTGAGCGGGTGTGTCATTGTTAGCAAGCTAAGTGGGCGGTGAATCAGTGGGTGGTGAGTCTTTGGCTGATGTCAAAAAGCTAAGCAGCGTCAGTCCTGGTTAGTAATTGAATGAGAGACAGCTGGAAAATCTTAGGGCTTGGAAGGAAAAAACATCTTGGAAGAAGGCATTGATTGGCAAGCTACTTCCATGTTTTGTTTTGTTTTTTAATGTATTTATTTACCTTTATTTTGCTTAGGAAACAAATCAAGCCACAGATACAGGGTGAGGCTTGTTGCCAAGAAAGTGACATGTATGCATGTAGCTAGAAGCCTCCATCACGATGCCATCTCACAGAAAAGGATTGAAAAGGTCATTTCCAAGGTCACTGGTGTGGCTCGGGAAGTCTTTGAGAAATCGAAGGCAGGAGCTTCAGTCCTAGGCATGGAAACCTGTCTTTGACAGGTGAAGGGCTGCAAGAGATTGCACAACAAAACTAAATTGAAAATTATGCCCCCAAAGAGGCGTCCATCCCATTTTCTTTGCCACCTGACATGTAATTTTAGCCTGCTGAATCCAATAATTCATTTTCTGGATGTTGTCTAGTCACCTTCAGTCCTTATGTCTGCCCTGATTTCTTTTCATTAATGTATGGCTTGATCATATTTGTGTAACGTAAAGCTGTATAGGTGACTTAGGATAAGCAAAGTGAATAGTGTGCCAGATTTCAGCAAGGGAGGAGGCTGCAAAGGACAAACTGGAAGAGAATGAATTGGGTTAAACAGCAGCCAGCCTGGCTGTCTCTTATTTACAATTTCTATAAAATGGTTAGGCTACAGGCCTCCAGGAAGAAAAACAAAAGATTTTACCAAATAATATTAAACTGGAGGCCATTTATTCGTAAACACTGTATGTTCTGAAATGCAAAACGCTGCTCGAGCACGTAACATGTTAACATACTTGATAGCTATGTTTGAATGCTTATATCTGGAATTCTGGCGAATGGGGCTTTTCTTTATTTTTCCTGATTTCTCCTGTTCACCGTCAAAATCCCTTCATATCTAGATTTTTGGTTAGATTGTTTTAAAAGGGAATTTTGCATCCCAGCGTCTCTCACGTGCACGCATCGTGGTTGCACTGATACCCCTTGAGTTTGGGGGATTTTCACAAAGTTTGTTACATTTTGAACTTCTGCTTTTCGAAAGAAAACCCAAAGCCTCTGAATTTCTATTTTTCCTGTGTCAGGATGCATTAAGAGACTGAAACAGCCTTGGGACAGCTAGCCATGGAGTTTTTTTTTACTTTATTTTTACTTTCTTGGTTATTTTCCAGGAATCCAGAACCTCGCCCCCATGGCCATAGCCTCACAGTCTCATTATCTGCAGATAATTATACCCAGTTGTACGCTGGAATAGAACCCACAAAAGTAGTACAGGGCCTCCTGTACGACTTTTCACACTTTTGATTTTATTCTTTTTTTGAAATGCTGAAACAGGAAAATTGTCAGGCGTGTGAAGCTGTATTTGTTCAAAGAAATCCTTCATACCCAATATTGCAAATTAGGAAAGGACTGAACATCTCACAGAGCTTAGTCACCAGAAGATCCAATCCCCCAGATGCCCTGATTCCCATGTTGCAAGATGCTGACTAATTCTTGACTTTTGTTTTGCCAGTGGTGAGAAGGCCAAGGGTATTCTGTAACGTGGCTCCACTGTTTTACTTCCTTCCCAGGGGGAAGACAGTAAGAAAAGATGCCTCTTTTACATAATGAATGAACCTATGGCTGATTATGAAATATATTTATTCCCTTATGCAACTCTGTTGGTCAAAGTGACATATTCGTAGTATTTTAAATCTCCGTTGAGTTCGCTCAGATTACAGTTTTAATGCATTGGTTCTGCACTGAGGCTGCCAAAATCCATCGCTGTTTATAGAAGTTGCTTGATGTAGAAGCTGATTGCAGATCAATTATGTACTGCTGCAATATTATGGGTTAAACTGTATCCCGTGAATTTGTTTTAAAAGGTTGATGCAAATGCTTTCTGGAAGACGTCCGTGGCCCACCGCTTCCATATCTGTGTAGTTAGCAGACGTTTCCGCCATTCCAATAAATATATGTATGTAATGCATTTCTTGTGTGTGTGTTGGTGTGTGTATGTACACACACCTGTGCATACACGCCTTTCAGAAGCCAAACTTTAAAAAAGGGGTAGGAGCACAATAAATATAATTATTTTAATTGACTTAAGAGCTACTAATTAAAATTAATTTCCTGTAAAAGAAGGCGCCCCTCTTATAAAATTGATGGATTCTACCTGCATATATTTACAGTACGTCTTCATCTGGATCGCAATGGCGACTCTGGGCAGCTACTGAAATAAGAATAGCAAGGCGTGATGGTAGCTGAGGACAACCATATCACCCACCTGTCTCGTGGGCCCAGTTAACTTCCTGACCCCCGTGCCTGGGAAAACGGCCACATATTTAAGGCTCTGCAAAATGCCATCGGAATGGGCCCGTACGGTGCTCAAGAGGGCTGGCGCTGCAACAGAATCAGCCATTCTCTGATGCACACAGAAGCACACAATTCATATATACCTCCATTCACGTTACTTGCACGCAGGTCACAAAAGTATCTGTATCAAGAGGGTCGGGGCTGCGCTGCTGAAGCCCACCATGATCTTTATGCACTAAGCTGCTTTCAGATCTGATCCGTCTGTGATTCTTTGCAGAAATGCCCTACAAGCAAGTAACCCGTGAATAGAGCTACTTTTCTGCATGGAGATGTACATGTCAAAATACAAGAGCCATTCTGAACTATGTTCTATATTTCAACCTATCAGTCTATCAATTTAAAACCAGATTCCCCCGCGAGCTTGCTTTGTGAGCGAGGCTGTTTTTGAGGAGAAGGAAGGACTTATGCGAGAAAGCTTCTCCGAGTTGAGACTAGCAGTATTTTGGGTTCACAGAAGCAGCAAGACAAGCCCATTTCATATTTGAAATGGTTCAAATGGACCAGAAAAAGAGGCTTGCAGAAAGTTGTGTATCTATTACACATCTCTCCCATGTGAATCATTTGGAAGAAAATATTTTCTTTTGCAAAAATTTAAAATGGTATTTCTGGGATGTGGGTCAAGAAACAACATTCACCAGGGATTAAGAACTCCTGATAGCAGATAAACTGTTTGTTGTGCTTGGAGTGTATGCTGGTTATCAATTATCCACAGCGATCTGTATCAGTGTTGAAAGCAACTTGGTCCAAATTAATATAAAGGGCCTGTTTTAAGGCAGGCAAGCTTGAACCACAAGTCTGAACAAACAAGTCAGCATTTCCAAGCAAAGTGGCTCATATGATTGTAGGATATTCAACTCACTGTTTCATTGTCTTGCAAAAGGGCTTGATCTGTTCCCTACCTGTGACACATAATGGGCTGCTGGTAAAAAACTCAATTTTTTTAGATTGTAGTGTTTTTGTTTACAGGTCAACTGAATTTCTGATATGAAGTATTTGAGTTATTTAAGCATTTTGCATTCAACTTATTTGGAATTAGTTTCACTAATAATACAATTCCTTTTTTTTGAAGCTGAATAAAATTTGGGAACCTACATTTAATCAGCCAAAACTGTCAGTATTGGAAAGAAAGGGCCAGGAGAAGAATGAATGACCAGGGTGGCTGTGGGCTTGACTGGTCATTGATTGCTTCCTGCTGAGCAAGCAGAGGCGGCTTTAGGCATTCTGAAGGATACATAAGGCGGTCCTTTCCAGAAAGCAAGGCCAATGACAACGCAGGTAGGGCTTTGGCAGTGGAGTTCAGCAGGGAAATGAAGGGGGGAGGCTCCTAACAACATGTCCTCTATTTAAGCATTATGTACTTAGCTGACAGTCAAAGGAACAGGAAGAAATAAATGACTGTCCATGACAGTGAAAATATAGGATTCATGAGGAATTGAAGAGAAAAACAGGCTGCTATTGTGACTTTCCATGTCTGTGGCAGGGACGACTGCAAGCGGTGTGTGTGTGTGTCAAAAAAGTCCAGATAGCAGCCACAACCATGCAGTTGAAGCCCTGCCCCATTTTTACATGGGTCACATGTAAAGAAGAGATGGGGCTTTGGTCACTTGGTTGTGGTCACCTTCTTGATAGTTTTGATCCCTCCGCAGACACCCCTGGTTTGCTGAATGCTTGCTTTCTTCCCTGAATGCAAGCTCACGTTGATGCCTGAAGGAACAATAACAAGACTGAAAGAGCGGGTGATCAACCTCAGTTCGTAAGGAAGAAGGAACAATTCTGGGGCAGAGCGCAGGAGTCTGAAACAAGAACCCAAGAAGGGATAATCCATGAGGATGAAAACTAAGGACAGGGGGGAAAAGCATTCTATCCACAAGAATGATTATCAGAGAAGCAAGATTGTGAGAAGGCATTTTACATTGCTGGAATTAAAAATGGATTTCAGCTCCCATAATGTAAAGAAGTGACATGAATATGTCTTGGGTAGACCTACTGGTTGATCGATGTCATGAAACTGGCCCCAAGATTCATTGTGCTGAACAGTTCTCTCTTTTTCGTCATCCAGGTAGGTTCACATGGCACTGGTAAGAGCAGATACAGTTTTATTATCTCTGGCTTTGGAACTCTAAGAAGGAAACTTAAGGAACTGGGAGCTTCACTGATGTTCTCAACTATCCTTCTCATTCATGGCAGAGTATTGGAAAGGGGAAGAAAAACAGTGAAGACGAACAGCTGGCTACAGAAATGGTGTCACTGTAATATATGTTGGTTTCTAGGATCACAGTCTACACTTTGTAGTTGAGGGACTCATATAGGAGATTGGTTATATCTCCTAAGGCCTGGGAAGAATGTCTTTCACGGAAAGGTGGGGATTTTAATTAGAAGGCTTTGAAACTGGAGACTGGAGAGGAAAATCAGAGATAAGGAGCTGTGCGCTATGGGAGGGAATCAGAAAACAAATTTTAATGTCATCTGATAAACCACTTACTGTTAAGAAGTAAGGACATGGATGTATAAAACAGCTGCCATTGTTTACAAACTCATGTGCAGAACATAGAATAAAAACAAGCCTGAATACTTAATACTGAAGTATAAATATTAAAGGTTAGGAATATTTTGGTGGAATGGACTGGAATATAGCAACTGAAGGCTATAACTTGTTCCAAATGAACAGAAACAGTAGTAGGAAGAAAATTCATCCCACTTTTTAAAAATATCCACGTCTTCTGAGAGTAAGAAATGGTAAACAGACATGATAGAAAAGAGAAGAAACTAAATCTGTCCCATTCGCAATGCGCCTCCCGACTTTCCTGTTCCTAGACTCGACTTGCTTCCCTCCCTCCAGACTTGGGCTCCATCCACTGCCTTTTTAACTTCTCACCTCGCCATCCAACCCCGATTTTTCCGCCTTGCCGTTCCTCACAACTCATTCAACCCTCCCAGAATTATTTGATTAAGAGGGGTGGGATAGAAATGGGCCTAGTAAATAAATAAATAAAGATAAGAAAGGAAAATAGTGAAAAAGAAAATAGAAATAGAAAAAAATAGAAATAGAAATAGAAAACAACAGGAAAGAAAAGAAAAAGAAAAGTTATAAAGAAGCGGCTTCTGATCTTCTCGACAGCGGCTATAAATGCATTTATATTTTGCCCTCACTCGCTAAGGTTACGCCGTGATTTCCTCCTTTCCATCAGTTACCCTTTCTACTCATCAGACCCCTAAATCACAAGTTCATTTTTCTCTTCTTTCAGGAAAAAGTCCACAAGGGGTTTCCAGTCACTGATAAATGTCGCTGTTGATCTCTCTAATCAGACAAGTTAATTTGGCCATCTCTGCCACTTCCGTCGTCCTCGCCAACCATTCCTCCGCCGCGGGCATTTCAGGGTCTTTCCACTTTTGCGCATATAATCTTGCAGCAGTAATCATATATAAAAATAATCTTCCATGGCTTTTTTCTAATTGTCCATTAATCCCAACCAAAAAAAGTTCTTGTTTCAGTTGAACATCAGTCTTTAAAATTCTTTGTATCATTATACATTTTTGAATCCAGAAATTTCTGGCTTTTTTACAAGTCCATCAGGCATGATAAAATGACCCTTCATGTTGTCCACATTTCCAACATAAATTTGAAGTAACTTTATACGTATTAGACAATTTTTCTGGAGTCATATACCACCGGTACATCTTTTTATAAAAATTCTCTCTTAAGTTACAACCTAATTTAAATTTCAGTCCTTTCAACCACATATTTTCCCACTGTTCCATCAGTCTATTGTGCCCAAAGTTCTTAGCCCATTTTATCATCCAGGCTTTCACTTGTTCCTCTTCCGTTTCAAATTTCAGTAAAAGTTTGTACATTTTAGCAATTTCATAGTTCAGTTCCAAATGTCCTGTTATCTGCCTTAATTTTTTTTTCTTAACTGTGCATACGAAAACCATTGAACACTAAATCCCTCTGCAGCCAGTTGCTCTCTTGATTTCATCTTCTATTCTCCGTGTTCCTGCTCTAACAACCCTCGATAAGTTAACCATTTTTCTTTATCTACTGTTTTACTGTTTCTTGTAAAATGCTTTTCATGCTGAGACCCATAAAGGCATTTTTGGGCACAGTCTGGGTTTATAACTGTTCCATACTCTCAATATGGCACTTCTGACACTGTGATTTTTAAAATCTACGTTAATCTTAACTTTATCGTGCCACAGAAAACCATGCCATCCGAACCTCAGATTGTGCCCTTCTAATTCTAAGATCCTCTTATTTCTCAGCAGCACCTGCTCTTTCATGCAAACCAAACAGCTGGCTGCAAAATACAATTTCAAGTCAGGCAGTCCCAATCCTCCTTGTTCCTTTACACCTTAAAGTATTTTATATTTAACCCTTGCTTTTTTCCCTTGCCTACAAACTTAGATATATATTTCTGCCATTGTTTAAATGGTACATCAGTTGTCCTAATAGGTATTGTTTGAAACAAAAACATCATTCTAGGCAAAACATTCATTTTTATCACAGAAATTCTTCCCAACAATGACAATTGTAATTTCTCCCATCTTAACATGTCCTTCTTGATTTTGTTCCCTATCTTAACATAATTATTCTGGTATAACATACAATTGATGTTAGTCATAGTGGTACCTAAGTATTTCACTTGTTTCTCAATCTTAACACCAGTTGTTTTCTATCAATTCCATTTGCTTTTTGATGTTCACATCCTTTGTTAACATCTTCCTCCTTTGTTTATTAATTTTAAAACCAGCTAACACCCCAACGTCCGTTAGTTTTTCCATTAATATTTCTATTCCTTCCAGAGGATCTTCCAAAATTATCACCAGGTCTTTGGCAAGTGCCCATAATTTATAAGTTTCTCTTTTAATCTTCACTCCAGTGCTCTCATCTTGCCTTATATCTCTATTCAGTGCTTCCAAAGCTAAAATAAATAGCAATGGTGACATCCTTGTCTAGACCCTTTCTGTATCTCACAAGGTTTTGTTAATTCCCCATTCACAATTACCTGTGCCTTTTGTGAAGGGTAAATCAATGTTTACCCATTTGATAAAATTCTCACCAAAGTCCATCTCCTCCAGAATTTTAAACAAGAAAGTCCAGTTCAAATTGTCAAAGGCCTTTTCTGCATCAAGAAAAGTCAATGCTGTTTGTTTTTCATTATGTTGTTCCACGTATTCCAAAACATCTGATAGTTTCTAATATTGTCCCTCAGCTGTCTTTTAGGTAAATCCCCACACTGATCTTCATGGATAAAGCTCTCTAAAACCATCTTCAATCTCTCAGCTAAAATCATCATAAATAACCTATAATCATTATTCAGTAATGATATTGGGACGTAATTCTTTGGTGAGGTCAAATCTTAGCCTTCCTTAGGTATTAATGCTATATCAGTGTCTATCCAACAATCTTAGAATTCATCATGCTTTGCAATGGTTGTAATAATTCATCTTCAAAATGTTTATAATAAGAGGCTGGTAAACCATCTGGTCCAGGCGCTTTCCCTATTTTGATCTTTTTTATAGCTTCCCTTATTGTAATGGGTCCATTCATTCATTGTTTTCATTTTTCTGCGATCTTCAGTCAATTCTGCTTCTTTAAGTATTCACCAACCTTTGCCAGGGAAATTTCTTCTCCTTTCTATAATTTAGAGCAATATTGATGAAATATTTTTTGTATCTTTAAATTGTCATTTGGCTATGGTATTTCCCTCTTGTAGTTTTGATATCCCTTTTTTCTCTTTTTCTTTGCTCAATTTATATTCCAGTTGCCTTTGTTAACAGTACGAGAAATGGAGGTAAAAATAAATTAGGCAAAACAAAAGAATTTTGAATTTGCAAATAAGCCAGAGGAATGGTTGGTATATACTGTAAGTTAAGGACAGCTATAGGCAGCAGGTTTCATGGGTTCAAGTGGGGATGGAAGGATTAAACCTATTCCTCCCCACCCATTATGCACATGTCCCGAGGCTCTAAAGGAAACGGAACTCGAGTTAATTCCACTTATTTCAAGACTGTACCACTTAGCGCACAATTGAGTTGACTCCCGGCTTCAGGTTGTGTGTTGTTCCCCACCCAACCTCTCTGCCTGCTTTGTTAGACTGGGCATGGAGCAAACACAGGGGATTTACTAAGCCCTTGGTAGGTTGCTACCCAGGGTGGAGGAGAGTGGTATGTTGTGCAGGCACTTTCAGACCATACCTGCTTTTGAAAGTGAGTGTGGGATTAAATAAAGGCAGCTGCTGTGCAATTTCTACAGCAGGATTTCAGGCAGGCAGCCCAGCCTTGCTTCTGTCTAAGCACAAAGAACTATGGGATAGCTAGGACTTTCACAAAGAGGACATAGATGAGAAAGAAGCTGGAAGTTCTACCCACGGTGCAGAATTTCGGTTTCTGAAATAGCCCAAATCTGAAACTATTTTTAGGGAGGAAAAATTCAATTGTGGCTTCACTAGGCAATGAAGTCGTCCTGGAAGCCCAACAGTCTGTCTTCCACATGCCCACCAGGACATCTTGTCACCACCTTGCCATTAACTGTCCGATGAAAAAAGGCTTCTCAGTCGAGGTAATTGAATACACGGTGTACAAAAAGTGGGCCTTATCATCACTCATAGGAGATGAAAGAGCAGCGGAATGAATTCTGAACTTGTTTTACTTCTTGCATAAGGAATTCTGTGTTTTGCACCAGGGGACGTCTGCAGAGTTTAATCAGCTTGGCACACAGTGGCATCCGGCAACCATAATGGGAAAGACATGCTTGAAGACTCAGGGCCTTAAATAGGTGTTTCCTATGCCAGTCACTTGGCAGAGAGCAGGCTGAATTTGCTACCTAGAGATAAATTTCCACACCCTGCAGTGAAGCAAACCGTAGCCGACTTTCTGTTCACCAGGTTGCATGAAATATTATCCATGCAAGGGATTTACCTTGCACGCCATCCTAGGGAGTATGCTCACTTTACAATCTAAAATCAGGGACTTGGAAAATAAAGTTCCTTTTGTAACGCCATTACTTTTGAAGGAGAATATATAAAAATAGATTGCATACGATGCAGTATGTAATCTTTCTAGAAACACAGTATTTTTCTAAAGAGTAATTTCCTCAAAAAAACTTTATTCCAAAGAGGCATTCAGAGGAAAACACAAAGGACAAAGTGATCTTAGAGTTTTCAAAGAAACACTTACAGAAGCCAGCTTTGTTTCTTATAAAGGCAGTTCAGGAAAACTGGAGAAACTTTCTAGCTGAGACAAACCTGCTATCTGCGTTCTTTCTAGAAGTGTGTGACTTTTGATAAATGGGTACCTAGTAGTGACAAGCAAAAATGCTTCACTAACAACAAATTAACTTTTCCAACATTCTTGGTTTTGACTTTGGAATAGTAATTTATGTTCCATAATCTTAAACAGTGGCTGGGCTGACACAGTACCCTCCATCTGGTTACTGAATTAACTCAATTTCTGGCTGTGTACGAAACTTTGAATCTTAAACTAACCAAAAGGGATGAGTCTGTGTAACAGGCTAAAGTCCAGAAACCCAACCAAATTTAGGAAGTGGTGCAAATGCTGTCCCTAAGTCTTTATCCAACTTGGTTAAGTGTGTTGAACACAGCTGATGAGGTTCACTTAAGTTTCAAAATGCCATTCTGACATTAAGTAATATGAGCCTGAACTCAAGAGCTCTATCCCAAAAGAAAGACCAAAACCCTATGAAATGCCCAGCTTTCTCCTCCTGCCACCTTGAAGGCTGGAAGTTTCTTCTTAATCGGTGTGCTCATGTGTCACAACTGTGGGCACATATATGCAACTTTGTGTACCTTCCAGATGCTAAACTCCAAAACAGGGCAGTGCTTTTTAAAATATTTATCAAATTAATATAATTTCAGATTAATAAAATTAATTCCCTGTGAAGCAAGGGACCCCTTTTCTAAAATTAATCTGCGTATCCAACCCTTTTCTAAGTGGTTTCTAAGATCTTGGCTTGTCAGTTATAATGTGTACCGTTTTCTGTGGCCCCTGACAACGCTCAGCGAAGAGCAAGCCGTGGAGAACATGCCTCTGAGCTGGTGAAAACTAACAGAAGAGGAGGCTGCATTGCTTCCTTCACACGGCTGAGGAAGGGCGGGCAGCATGATGCAAGATCAAACTAGATAGGGAGATGGAAAGGGACAAGGAGGGAGGAAAAAGCAGAGCGCCAGCTTGCTGGTGGCCCAGAACAATGACGTGCCCCACCCACATGCCCAGCAGGAGAGCACTTGGGGACGTGCTGAGGGCAGCAACTTGCTGATCTCACCAGGAAAGTTCTGGCTGGCTGCATCCTAGTCCCACACTGAGGCATCATCACAACTAGGTTGCATAAGATGCTCCACCTTCCTGTTGTGAGAAGCAGGCGGTTCTTTGCTACATATATGCATACATACATACATACATACAGAAACAGGATTGATTCCCCAAACCCCCTCTGTGATTGATGGTTGCTTTTCCCACTTGGAAGTGAGATGGGAAGGGAAGGGAAGGGAAGGGAAGGGAAGGGAAGGGAAGGGAAGGGAAGGGAAGGGAAGGGAAGGGAAGGGAAGGGAAGGGAAGGCTGCGGCCCTGAAGCTGCCACCAGCTGCGCACTGGTGAAGACGGCAAGGCTGACCAGCCTCATCGCTGGGCTGCTGTAAAGCCCATCCAGTGAGTCTGTGCACTCACTGATTTACTTGGTTACCCATCCAGGATGGGAGGAAAGCACGCTAAAGCGGCTCCCTGGATAAGCCCAGGGTCAAGATCAAGATAAGTCATTCTCCCTCTGCTTGCTGCGCTAGGAAGGCCCAGCTGGAGGCATCTAGAGGACAGCAACGAAGACGATCAGGGCCTGGAAGAAAAAACCCAGGAGGATCCACAGGCGGTGCTTGGTATGTGCAGCCAGGAGAAGACTGCAGGAGTTGCGATCCCCCTTTCCGGGCTCTGAAGGGCTGTCATGTGGAAGATGGGTCAGGATTGTTCAGAGTTGTTCCAGGAGACAGGGCAAGAAACAGAGGGTTTAAATTACAAGGAAGCAGATGGTGGCTGGACCTCAGGAAGAATTTCCTAATGCCGAGAGCTGTTCCACAATGGAACTAACTCCTCAGGTGATGGGGGACTCAGTGTCGCTGGAGATATTATTTAAATGGAGGCTGGATGGTCATCTGTCAGGGATTCTATAGCAGTAGATGACCTGTTAAATCCCTGCCAGTGCTTCCATTCAAGAAAAGTTCAAACTTATGACCACAATTGGGACCAGAACTTCCATCACTAAACGATGTGGTTAAGTGCCCACTTTTATGACCTTTTTTGCCATGGTCATTAAACGTGCAGTCGTTAAGTAAATCCAGCTTCCCCAAATGACTTTGCTTGTTGGAAGCCTCCTGGGAAGGTTGCAAATGGAGATCGTGTGACCCCGGGATGCCAGAACCATCATAAATACATGCCAGTTGCCAAGTGCCCAAATTTTGGTCATGGAGATGCGGTGATGGTCGTAAGTGCGAGGTCTGGTCATCACTTTTTTCAGTGCTGTCATAACTTTGAATGGTCATTAAACGAATGGTTGTAACTCGAGGACTACCTTTACACGAATTTAAGATAAGAATGGAGAATGAACAGTCCTCAATCAGTAGATTTCTTAAATGAAAACTGGCATTTCATTCCCCCTTCCTCTGATTCTAGATGATAAAAAAGCAACTGAATTGTTCCTGCAAAGGGAATAGCATGTTTGGCCTAAACTCTTTGGGATGCTATTTTTTAAAATGTCTCTGCTGTGGAAAGTGAAAGACCACTGGGTGGCTGGATTATTGAGAGGACAACTTACTCCATGAGTAATTTCAATAATTGTAGTTGGATTGAAATCTTGGCTACTGTTTTAACTTCTGCCCTTTTGAACCCTGATTAGCAGCCCTTCCAACTCACTTTCTCCAATCCAGGTAATAAAGGTGGCAATCTTTAAGTTGAAATAATTACTTTCCCAGAAGGAGTTACTGGAGCATCAGCTACTTCAAGAGTTGAACCCATTAAGATATTTAATGCCGCCTGGAGGAATTTAGGGGGCTTAAAAGCTTACACTATCTTTAAAAGGTGAAGTGAGTCAACCTTTTATTCTTTTTGTGAAAAGTTTCTCTCCCGTCTTTTTTACAAACTGAATACTAAAAGTAAAAAGAAAAAAAAAGTGAGAATATTAATCAGATCAGGGACAAAAGCGCGGGGTGTGAATTGCATTTGTGGCCACCGTCAGCTTGTCCAAGTGCAATGATTTCTCAGCCTTCTTTCTCAAGAAAATAAACTCCTCTCAAGGTTTGGTAAAGTGGTGATGGTCCACAATCTTCAAAATAAGTTGGCTTAAAAAAAAACCCTTGCATCTCAGAAGTTTATCTGAATGTCCATCTCTGGATAATTCAGAAACACTCAGCCCTGAACTTCATGAAGATCCAGACATTGCCTTCTACCAGGTCTATTGCTTATAAAAAGCAGACAGAGCTTTGATCGTACTGTTGTGGCCACCTTGACTTTTTTGGCCATTCTTTCTATGTTCCTCTCATTTGTTCTTAATGAGGAAAGGCCCTGTTCATACTGATGCCCCATATAAAACCAGGTGCCATATTAGCTCCTTAGCCTGCCTTGAATCCCCCAGCATGACCTACAGTGGCTGCACTGAATGTGATTCGGTCCTCCATGCAGAGCCCTTGCGCATCTGGAAAGAAAGGTTTGGCTCCCTTCTCTCTAAATATGCAATATTAACAAGAGTAAAAGTTCTCCTGAGCCATGCACAGAGCAAGCAATCTTCCACATTGAGGGATGGCTATTTCATTGACGGGGGCACTTCCAATAGGGGTGTGCATGTCATGAAAAAAAAATGTTCCAGACTCAGAACAAAAAACTCCAGTTGCTTTGAGTGTTTTGTGCTCCACATGGAACAAAACTGAGCCCTTCGGAGAACAAAAGGCACTCAGAACAAGCCTCTTGTCCCCTCATTTGTGACCCCAGGGCCACCAAAATGGGTGAGGGAGTAAACTATCTTAGGGGGTTGCGGTGAATTGGTTGATTGCTTACATTCTTCTGGGCTCAACAAACAAGTAATGAGACACTTCTGTGTAGGCTGAGGGGAAGAAAGCTAAGAGAGCTTTGAGAAGGAGGTGTGGGAAGAGAGTGGGGGGGGGGGGCTTATGACGGTGTGACAAAGCAAAAAGTGAAAGCAAAAGGAGCCAATCAGTATATCTAAACCAAGGTGGACATTGACAGCTCCCATGAAAAAATTAAATTAGCATTCTGCAAATAAACCAGGGGTTCTGTACCTCCGAAGAGAAAAAAACATAGATCCTATAATAATGTTCGTGCAATGTTACTATTAAAGTTTTGTTTATAAATAAATGAGAGAATAACCTCCACTATGTCTAAGAAGTTACATACAGTAATAATGGCTTTATTCACTAACCTAGGTGAAAAGAGAAAATAACAGCAGTATAAAAACCCCATCTTTATCATTTTGGAGTGCTGGCAATATGATTTTAAAGTATATATTTTTTATCCCCAAAATAAATTTAGAATAGGTTATGCCACTACGGACCCAATAAATCCAGTTTCACCATAGTGCTATCTACCACCCAGCCTAGAGAAAAATTGGCCAAGGGGCTTGTTTTCTTTAAAAAAAAAAAATTCCAAGGCCAACAGTTTCAGCATGCTTTTATATCGTATCCAGCTCACAGGAAGAACCACAAAAGTCCAGTATGGATTTGCTTCAACCGACTCCAGGAACAACATAACAAGAAGAAGAAGAAGAAAAGAACCCTTTTCTTTTTATTGGCTTGAGACTTCCTTATAAGCATAAGCACGGTGCGCACTTCCACATTTGGCAACCTGCCAGCAATATTCCAGAAAGCAAACAAACAACAACGCCTTTACATTTAGCATACAACCTGACAGTTCACCTTCAAGGACGATATGCTTACAAAGTGCACATCCTCAAGCTCAACAAACAACAAAACAACACAGTTCTTGCACTTTCAAGTTACAACCTGTAGTCTCAACAGCATTATACTTAGCAATACTTGGGCAATGCATGCAAATTATACAGCTTTGACCTTGCTACCTACCTGCAAAGAAAATTCCTGGCAGATAGATCTGGCTACACCAGTGTTTCTCAACCTGGGTGACTTTAAGATGTGTGGACTTCAACTCCCAGAATTCCCCAGCCAGCATAGGCTGGCTGGGGAATTCTGGGAGTCAAAGTCCACACATCTTAAAGTCATCCAGGTTGAGAAACACTGGTCTATCCTATGCTCATCTACTGACCTCTGTTTCTTCAAATCAAGGTTAGACTTGGGGGAGATGGAAGATGGAGGCAGGGATGCTAACCCTCAATTTGGAAACAAGGAGGAGGGAAACCTTAACTTAAAAGAACCTGAATATTTCCTAGGTTCCTGCTGATCTGTGTGTGGGTCAGAAAGCACATATACATTTGGTGTGTGCAGATTCTGACGATCTAATTGGAAGAATGGTCCTCTCTGAAATAAGCTAGTAGACCTTCTTGGACACTGCATGCAAGGGACGAGGAAAGGGAGGTGGGATATTAGCCAGAAAGCAGAGGGGAATGTCTCCCTTTCTCTTTTTATCTAACAAGCCCTAGTCTGTGCAACTAAGACTAATTAAAAGAAAGGTACATCGTATTACTATTAATTATGGGAAGAAAGGGAGGGGGTAGGTTTGCCTGAAGTCAGCAGAAGCTCAGCTGCTCCAGTAAAAGCCCAAAGGCCCTTCTTCTTGAATTATGCTGAGTCCAAAATGGTTCTCCAGCAATGGGGCTCTCTTTGCCCCATGGGAATGGGTTGCACGGGCTGATGCTAGAGGAGAGAAAACATTGCCGACCAAGCCAATGGCAGTTTAGAAGATAGCAAGGCAGTTACGGCACTGGGAAACTCATGCTCGACAAGCCTGAAATGATCCCCTTTCATCCTGGGCTTGGAATCATCAATGTAGGATTGTTTTGCTCTTAGAACACTCTTTGGGGGTTTTTTCCCAAGCTCTGAACACTTAGGAGACCCGTTATGGGGTCATCCCTTGCTTTCTAATTAAGCATTCAGATTATAAATCCAGTTCAACTGGGGATCAGGGGCAAAGCTTTATGGTTTCCAGCTGTGATGGGATTAAAGCTTGGCATCTGAGCCAAGCTAACCCCATTAAAAACAACAATATGAAGCTAAAATTAAAAACTTTTAAAACACTCTTTAAAACCTTTTTTTTAAAAAAAAAAAAAATCCCAACAACCCCATTGTTGCTGGTTTTTAGTAATCAGCAGAAGTTAAGAAAACCGATTTCCTTTTATTTTTGCCTCCCTGCTTTTTCATTTTGGGGAGCGGGGAATGTGGTAACTGGCCTTTGGCGTTAGATGTGGGGATGTGGGAGGGGGCTTCCGGCCCCTTCCCACAGCAGATGCAGGGGCTTGTAAAGCGCACGGAAGAGAAACCTGGTCTGGGACCGGTCGTTTCCACCAGTCTCCCATCTTGGATTAGACCGGCTGGAATTCTGTGTGTTTTCATCTGAAAGGCTCTGGAGACTCCCTGGGTTGTCCTCTGCAGAAGATCCGACGCTTTGCAATAAAAAC
Source organism: Python bivittatus (assembly GCF_059951505.1). Taxonomy (NCBI): domain Eukaryota; kingdom Metazoa; phylum Chordata; class Lepidosauria; order Squamata; family Pythonidae; genus Python; species Python bivittatus. Next base: position 1,451,934 of record NW_028277029.1, on the reverse strand, counting down.
ATAAGAAAGGCAAGTTCAGTGTTGTTCTGGCTAGGAAACGTATGGAAATGTACTTTTACCAAAGTCTCGCCCATCCTAATTGCTTCCACACACAAGCCTCGACTTGTCCTAAATAAACAAAGCTTCCCCATATTAATATGTATGTTGGGAAGCCAAGTTGCAACTCGACGGAAGGAATCCAGGAATGTGATGAAAGGATCTTCACTGATATCTAATTTATGCTTTTTAACATCAAAGAGGGAAACAAATTACTGGGTAATTAAAAAAAAAAAAAGACTTTACTGCTTTATTTCCTTGGGTATGGAAACTACAGTAAAGGTCCTGTTCAATTGGTTAATTTCATCTTAGTTAAACTCAGGGTTAATTTGGTGAATTATTACTGGGGAACGTGTTCTTTGGAAGGTACCGTTTCCCTTCTCATCATGGGCATCCATAGGGTGTGTGTGAGAAAAAAATTCATGGCTGTGAGATTAAAGCCCCCTCTTTGTTTTTTCCATGTGTTGCATGTAAACAAGGGGAAGGTCTTCAATTGTGCAGTTGCAGCCTCCTTTCATTTATGTCTCCCCCCCACCCCCCAAGCAGATGTCCCTGCTTCACGTCAGATTTGAGCTTTTGCCTGAATAGGCAATGATAAGGTATATTTTCTCGGAAGCTGTAGATATTCACAACTTTCAGTGTGGTTTGGGCACTTTATGAGATAATAGAAACTAAATCCGACAGAATCTCTGTCTCCTTGGAAGTGCCTTCAGGCTTGTGACCCTGGCTTGGTTGTTGGATCCCCAAGGAGAGAGATTTTTCTCACAGGAGTGTTTGTCTTGGCCTGGTGGTGCTAGAGCCGAATGTGGCAAAAATACAGCTGGATCCATTCAGATTGAGCTTGAACATGAAGTATTGTCATGATATTGTGATTCTGTAGATGGATTGGTTGGTATCAAATGTTATGACATGGGATTGTACCAGAAGATAGCTCTCTCTTATCATCTTTGCATTGTCGTTGTGGGGGATTGTGATTGTTGAGATTGCAATTTGCTGTCATAATATAGTTTAGAGGTGCTACTTGTGATTATGACGGGGAATAATCAAGAATTACCTTCCATAATGTGTATTTCCATTCTGAAGTTGGCCAAAAATCTAGAAGAACTGAGGTGGCTTCAGGCTGGTAGCTTTATGGGTCTACTGAAGGCAGGTGGACAGGGCGTTGACCTTCACACTTCCCCTTGGGGTCCTTTCCAGAATGCTCACCAAGGTGGTTGTTCTCAGCCTTCTTTTGAAGTGAGGGCTGTGCAGAAAAGGCGAGGGGGCAGAGAGAGGTGATGCGACCGTGTTGCTTTGGTCTTAGAAGTGAGGAGACCACAATGGCTTTGTGAAGCAGCTTCACGGGGGTGCTTGGTTTGGAGTTTGTTGAAATGGACCTTGGATTGTTAATAGAGATGACCAGTAGGATTGTGCCTCAAGAGATTAATTTTTCCTACATGTTATAGGGTAGGTAATGTCTACAAAAGAGGATATTAAATTTGTAATCCAAAAGGAAATGATAAAATATTATGTAATATATAAGGGCTTTTTAGATATTCCAGAAACAGAGAATATATGGATTTCAGGGTTGAATTGTTGGGTTCTTGGTGTTCTCTGAGCTTGGTGGTTTTCCTGTTTTGTTACCAGGCTGGGTAACAAATATATTTTGATATTGAAAACTTGAAAATGACACTTGGTTAGTTCTTAGAAATGAGTAGCGGCGCTGTTAAATACTTGATCAAACAAAAATAGGTTAGCATTTCATCAGTGCTGTGTTCCCTCAAAAGTCTATTTTTAATTAAGCATTATGTAAATAAAAAGCTCATCGATTTTCTTTCTAGCTTCATTCTGAGAGTATTTATTTGTCCATTCTATACATTTTTCTTCAGTGCATGAATACACAAAAAACATCATGTATACATGTATAAATTAAGACAAACAAGAAATGTAAATACATGAACACAGAAGCAGCATTCAGGAGACATGCACACTTGTTAAAAATCTATATACTTTAGCACAGGGCTTGTCAGATGCTCATGGACACAAGGATGAACACAGCTTATCTATCTATCTATCTATCTATCTATCTATCTATCTATCTATCTATCTATCTATCTATCTATCTTTATTGTATTCTAGGAAACCATAGCCATAACAGTTGATAATTAATTTCATTATCTGTTTCTTTATTTTACAATATTTATAATCACCCCTAATCCCAATGGGCACTAGAACAAAATGAAAATGAAAATAAACAGTCAAAAATATAATCAAAAACTATCAGTAAACATCATCAACATCTTTAAACTGCGACTGGCCCTATCTTGATGTGCAGAGTATTTCTTTTTTAAAAATTAGTTTTTATTAAAAGATTTTACATGGATAATAAGAAATACATTCAAAGAAAAAATATAGCAAATGTGCAAAAGCAAAAAAGAAAAGAAAGGAAAAGAAGAGAAAATGAAAAAATGTATATAAAGAAGTGGCTTCCGATCTTCCTCTCGGCAGTTATACACACAATTCTAATCAAACCTCTCTCTCTCTCTCTAACATTACATCGTAATTCCCTTCTTTCTATAACCTTTTCCTTCTAACTATCAAAGAAAATCATTTTCTTTTTTACGCAAAAGGTCCATAAGGGGTTTCCAGTCATTGCTGAATGTCAATAAGGACCTTTCTCTAATCAAAGAAGTCAGTCTGGCCATCTCAGTAAGTTCTCTCAATTTCACCAACCGTTCCTCCATGGTGGGCAATGCCAAATCTTTCCACCTTTGTGCAAATAATAATCTCACTGCAGTAATCATATATTGAAATAATCTTCCATGACTCTTTTCTAACTGTGTATCCATCAGTCCTAAAAGGAGAAGTTCTGGCTTCAACTGAACATTAATCTTTAAAATCCTCTGTATCTATGTGTGTATTTGAATCCAAAATGTTTTAGTTTTTTTATCGTGTCCACCAAGCATGATAAAATTTCCCTTCATGTTGTTCACCTTTCCAACATACATTTGGAGTGCCTTCATACATACTAGATAATTTCTCTGGCATCATGTACCAACGATACATCATTTAATAAAAATTCTCTTTAAGATCATAACATAATGTAAATTTCAACCCTTTTGACCACATATTTTCCCATTGATCCATCTATGTATTATAACCAAAATGATCAGCCCACTTTATCATACATTCTTTAACCTGTTCTTCTTCCATTTCAAATTTCAACAAAAGTTTATACATTTTAGCAATTACCTGTTCATCATTAGTACACAATTGCACTTTAAATTCTGTCCTACTTTGCTCCATACCTTAAGTCTTTTTATCCATTTTAAATCTTTCTGATAACTGTAAATGGGAAAACCATTGACAACTATATCCTTCTGCCATTAGTTGCTCCCTTGATTTAATTTTATATTCCTTTTGGTGATTCTCCACTAATTCCTGGTACATTAACCATTTTCTTTGCCTGTTGTTTCTCTTCTGTAAAATGCTTTCATCCAAACCAAACAACAACCTGCAAAATACTATTTCAAATCCAGTAAACCCAGTCCTCCTCTTTCCTTTGCATCATGTTACACTTTGTATTTAACTCATGGAGTTTTTTCCCCTTGCCATACAATTTTAGATATATCTTTCTGCCATTGTTTAAATGGTACAGCAGTTGCCAAAACAGGTATTGTCTAAAACAAAAATGTCATTCTAGGCAAGACATCCATTTTTATCACAGAAATTCTCCCCAACAGTGACAAGTTTAATTTCTCCAATCTTAACATATCCTTCTTAATTACATTCCATGTCTTAACATAATTGTGTAATGTTTTGAACAATTTATGTTCGTCACAATAATACCCAAATATTTTACTTTTTTCTCAATCTTAAAACCAGTGTTCTCCATCAGTTCTATTTCATCATCTATTTTCATATATTTTTGTTAACATCTTCATCTTCTGATTATTAATCTTAAAGCCTGCTAGCATACCAAAATCCTTTAGTTTTCTCTTTAATGCACTGAAGATGTTACCTAGCCAGGTAATGAAACGTTTGCAAGAAAAGAACCAAGCTCAGAGAACCCCAAGGATGCCACATTTGTCATGAATGTTTCTGCTCCCTCTAACAGATCCTCCCAAACTATCACCAGGTCATCCACAAATGTCCTTAACTTATACATTTCTTTTTTAATCTTGACTCCTGTGATTCTCTCATCTTGTCTCATGTCTCTGTTTGGTACCTCAAGAACTAAAAGGAACAAGAGTGGAGACAGCAGCATCCCTGTCTTGTCCCTTTTTGAATCTCTGTTAACAATTATTTGTGCTTTCTGTGAGGCATAAGTCAATCTTGCCCATTTAATAAAATTATCTCTGAAGTTCATGTCTTCCAGAACTCTAAACAGGAAAATCCAGTTCAAATTGTCAAAGGCCTTCTCTGCATCGAAGAAGATCAATACAGTTTGCTTTTCATTGTGTTGCTCCAAATACTCCAGAATATCCAACACGTTTCTAATATTATCTCATAATTGTCTTTTAGGTAAAAACCCACACTGATCTTCATGAATAAATTCCTGTAAAATTATTTTTAACCTTTCAGCCAAAACCACTGTAAACAACTTACAGTCATTATTCAGTAAAAATACTGGTCAATAATTTCTTGTTAAAGTCAGGTCCTGAGCCTCTTTCGGTACTAATGTTATTTTGGCCTCTTTCCAGCTGTTAGGAGTCTTTCCATTTTGTAAATTAATATTCATTGTTTGCTGTAACGATTGTAAAAATTTATCTTCAAAACATTTATAATAAGCAGCGATGAACAGAGTATTTCTGAATGAAAATTATACCTGGAGTCATATCTCAGACCTTCCACCCGCTCTTGTCACACTGCGTTCGTTAAAAAGACTTGGATTTTCTCTTATCTTTTAACTGTCATGATTTAGTGGATGATGAATGCTTGTTTACATTCTCTGCATTCCGGTTCTTCCATATGTCCATAGTATATGACACGGCAGTTTTATTGTTCATTGCAGGAGATCAGTTCTGTCCACGATTCCCCATCAAGTTTTGCTGTACCTGTTCAGGTAGAACCACAGGTCTGATTCCCTGTCATCTGTCCTCCTGTTCCTATCCAGGAATGCTGGGTACCTACCCCTCTCCCCCAAAATTGTTAGGAAAGTCCATTTAGCCTGGTATCCTAATTTCTACAGCATCAAACAAGATGCTCACAGAAAACCAAAAGCCTTCTTTCAGAGAAGTTCTCCAAAACCTGATATTTAAATATCATGGACCCAACAAATACCATCATGACTAAACTTTATTGATAACCTGCTTTGCCATGAATTTGAAAGACTGCTTTTAAAAGCCATCTAAATAGGGTGTCCACCACCACACTTTGAGGGGGGAAATCCACATATCCTATGTAAAGGAATACATTAGAGTCAATGAAAGTGTTTTCTGACTTTTTTACCACTTCTGTGTTTAGATTCTGCTGGCTTTTGGTTTCATCTACTGAAGCTGTACCCGAGCAACATTATCCTATTAAAATTATTCTGATGAAAGAGGCATTTCCTCAACCTTCTGTCTTCTGAAGGGACATATTATTTCAATTTAAAAATGGATTGCTAGGGGGTTATGAAAAATAAACCTTCAGGGGGCCCTCCGTTAGAGATGCATATGAAACTTATAAAAGTTCTTGACAATATATACTGCTAGAGGGTTAACTGAAGCTATTTCTGTACTTGGCAGGAATGTTTCCAGCGATGTACATTGTTCATCTCTCAGGATGTCTAAACTATAAGCTATTGTCAACCGCTGAAGCAATTACAACCTTGCCAGTTTGTTCATGTTAGGTCATGAAATCAACTGAGCATGATATCAGATTTAATGTTAAGCATAAAAATATGATGTGCATAAATGTCTGCCACAATGACTCATAAAACTGAAGAGAAAAGACCATGGGAGCAGTTGAAGAGAAGACAAAGCAGAGCTACGAGAGGGGTAATTAAAGCGATTGGAAAAAGATGGGTGGCTTGGCCAAATGCTTATTCCTGGCTAGATCACATTTCCCAGATGGAGTTCAATTGGTTTCTTTAGCCAGGTATCATTTGTGTGAAAGATTTCTGGCATTAAAAAGACGCATTTATTTTTAGGTGTGGTATTTTAAGCAAGGCTTAGCCTTTATTATCAACAGTCTTATTAAGAGGCGGGCAAGTGTCTTGGAAAAAAAGCAAGGGAGGATCACAGATGAGAATTTGCACAGGCCGTTTAGGAAGACTTGCCAAGCTCGTTCACTTACAACATTTTAGAACAATGGCAAACGTTTGCATTTTAAACAGAGAAACTGGAGGTTTGCTGGTTGAAACACTCTTCTTACCATATTGGTCTTTCTTTTGTAATTGACGCCACTGGTTTGCTGTTTCTGATTTGTTACGCAGGGAGTGTCACCCTCTCATTACTGATGGAGTTTTACAGTTAGCAAACTTGAGCATCAAGCTGGAACACAATGATAGGCTTGGAAAATCAGTATGAAGGAAGATGATACTGTAATGAAGTTAAAATATCAAAGCCGTATCATTGTTCTGCCCTCAAGCCCCAAGCACTCATGTGCCCGTGGCATTTGCCAGGTTCATAACCTTTATTTTTTTTAAGTAACAGTAGTAATAATAGTAACAACAACAACACTTTTAACAACATTAAACAACAACATCTGCCTCTCCCAGGTCCTTGGGAAGGATTTGATAGGTGGATAAAAATACCAAATCCAGTCTGAACATCTGGCTGACCGTGTGACCCACCATAATGGTTCAAGAATGCACATGTGTAACAAAAACTATAATCAAGAAAGCTCAGTATGGTAGTATATGCCAGTTATGCAAGGAAGAACAGGGGAGGCTGTTGAACACCTAGTAAGGAAATGGAAAAAGACTTCAGACAGAGTATTTGAAAGATGCCATAAAGCGGCCACTTAATTCATTGGAACCTTAGTAAGAGTTACAACTTACCAGCAACCAAGAGTTGGTGGAACCACAATACTGAGAATAAAGAAGTTGCGGTATTGCAGGATTTCCGAATAAAATATAAATATTTTGCCCACAATGTCAGACATGGCAGTAGTTACAAAGAAACAAGGATGGATAATTGACGTTGCAGTAGCTAGAGGTAGAAGGGTCAATGAGAAACAACTAGAGAAAATAGGGAAATATAAAGACCTTCAAGTAGAGATTGCGAGAGCGTGGAAAAAGAAAGTTGTGGGGGAGCCAAGAGTCCCTGGTACATAACAAAAGATCTGGAAAAGCACTTGGACACAATAGGAATGGACAGAATCTCAACTCATCAATCACCAAACGTTGCAATACTTGGAACAGCACATACAGCATGACAATATTTTTAACTATCCTAGATTTTTGAGAAGGATCCAGTGGTCAAGAGCATCAGATCACTGACTACGTGTAATAGCAGTAACAACAGCAACAGCCATGTTAATGGTAGCCTCGTGATGCAAAGCATCACTCCTTAGCATTATCTTTATTTGCACGAATCACTCCCACGTGGGCCACAGGGCTACTTTTAGAAAATAAAAATGGCGCCTGGCTGCAGGTTGGTGCCATTCCTGGAATGTGTCGATCTGCCCAACAGAGACAAACATGAACTAGAGTGATGGGGGGCATCCTGGGGCTGTTATAGAGAGTTTAGCTTCTCTCTAAAGCCACCTTGGGACTAACCATGCCTACTGAGGCAGCCATTTCGAGAAGAGAAGCCCTTCCCAAGGAAGCCATTTTGTGAGAACAACTCTAACATGTTTCAGACGTGCCCGCCAGGCCCAAAGATTTGCTGTATCCTGGATGGAGAGGCGAAAGGAGATGGATGATTTATGCGTCTCTGGTTCTGAGGCCAAGGAACACGGTACATGAGTTAAGAAGACAAAGCAATAACCTAAACATGCTCCCTGACCTTTGCACAACTGGTGGCTGATCGGTGGCTTCAGCTATCAGATTAACAACCTATTTTTTCACATTCGGGCATTAGTTAAATGAGGGAAGAAAGCGAGCGTGAGAAAGGGCCGTGGATCACGCTTCCACTGGTGGGAACATTTGCCAGTTGTTCCAGAAGAGAGGGGAGCCTGTTTTCAGACCCCAGAGGCTGAACCACACGGGGTTCGGTATCAGGAAAGCCTCTGCAGGGAAGGCAAAGGCTCAAAGGGACCGTGCGCTGGTGGGGCGGGCACCAAGGAAGGGCCTCCCATCACTTGAGCAGAGAGAGGGTGACGCTGCCTCCAGATCACGCGCTCTGCATTTCTGACTGGATGTCCTGCTCGTCTTCTCTTCCTCTTCTCTGTATCTGGGGGTTGATGGTTACTCAAGGTGAGGGATAAGCCTCGTAGATGGACTCTTTTTTACCATGGAGCCTGGAGATCCTGGACACCTCATCTAAATTTCCACCTACTCCTATAGCAGCTTCTTTTAAGAAAAGACCATGTCTTGCCACCTGAAGGGGGTTCTTCTGGCTTCCTTCAACGGCATCCTGGTTGCCGTGGCTTTTATATCCAGGAGATGCAGTGTTCTTTCGATGTGCTGTCGCTGACTGTTATCCGCAGCTCCTCCAAATCTTTGGGCCCCGGACTAAGCGCCAGGAGTTTAAAGATGGGGGAAGAACGAAGGTCTCACCTTCTTGCATCCAGCAACACCTCACAACAGTCTGAGAACAGTCACCGTTTCAAAAGAATATTTAACGAGATTTTTTTTTCCTCCTTTCTTTCCTCCTTTGGCTTTTTTCTCTTTGGATACCAAGACATAAATCATGGTTTACAGACCACAACAGCATAGCAAGCCAAACCAAAACCAAACCAAACTCATTACACTTAGGATGGTGTGGGATTCCAGCTTCAGTTTGAGGGAAAAAGGGCAATAGCAAATAAAAAAGAAAAAAAATGTTGACAACTGGCATTAAAAAAAAAAAATCTTTTGATTTCCTGGTGTTACATTAAATTATTAGTAATGAAACACATTAGCAGCCTTCTTGTTCCCATGTTTTGAAAGAAAGGAGCACCGTATATTCCGTAAAGAAAGAGATTGCAATAGCCACCCGCCTTGGAAAGACTCTTTGGTTAGTCTTTCCTACATTTGTCCACTTTTAAGGTTCCTGGGCTGGCAGAGGGGAGAGGTGGAATCCGTCATTGCCCAAAGCTTCACTACCCATCAGCTATCTTTCAACATGCCAACCTTCAACCGGATGGCAAAACTAGGGATTGCCTGAACGGGCAGGCATCTGTTCCTGGAGGGGAGACATGGACAAAGTCACCCCCAGTTCATCCCCCACTCAGCATCAACACAACCTCAGGACACGTTTCCTGCTCCACTTCTGAGGTCCCCCTTTCCATGTTAAGTCACCTTGAGGCTGCTGCCCGTTTAGGAGAGGACACTTCAGGCTAAACTGTAATGGGAAGAAGGAATAAACTTGAGGAACAGGGGGAAGCGTGGCAACCAAGAAAATGGCCAGGTAACGTCTGACCCCAGGACAGACATGTAATTTGAGAAAGCATCTCAGACCTGACCCTCCCTAATTCTCATGAGGAGGGGGGGGAGGGAGGGAGGGAAGAAGTGCACTCAGACATGCAAGATTCTGTTACTGTCATCTTAAAACTGTAATGTAGTATTTGCATTCGTAACTCTGGTGTCCAAGTCTGGTCTACCTTGAAGGGGCGACATAAGCCCGGCAGTTCCTTGGCTCCTTCACAGAGGTAGGAACACCTCTTCAGAGAGCTACCCTTACGTGGCACCCTGGCTATACCTCTGACCTGATAAATAGTAGGTTGCTGATTCAAAACCCAGCCAAAATATGTTTAAAATTCCATTCATATATCTTCACATCTTCTCCCTCTGTTTAATTCAGTTAATCCGTTTCTTCTATTGAATGTTACATCCTGACCTGTCAAAACCTGTGATGCTCCTTGCTTTAATTTCATGTTTTAATAACATAAGTTATGTTGGTTCTTTCAACATCTCAAGTCTACTTTCCATTAAGGCTGGGATATGAAATTGTGCAATCAGAATAATGCAAAATGTCTCCCTCCCTCCCTCCCTCCCTCCCTCCCTCCCTCCCTCCCTTCCTTCCTTCCTTCCTTCCTTCCTTCCTTCCTTCCTTCCTTCCTTCCTTCCTTCCTTCCTTTTTCATTTTTAAAAGAATTTTATTAAAAGTTTCAAAAAGGAAGATAAAAACTAATAAAAACTAACATAAAGTAAGAACAAGAAAAGAAAAAGAAAGGAATCAAAGAAATAGCTGAAAGTGCAAGAAAGAAAAAAAAGAAAAATAGAAAAGAAAGAAAAAAGATACAAAGAAGTGGCTTCCGATCGTCTGTATGGCAGTTATAAGTGCAATTATAAATTTACCTCTTTCTCTAAAGTCACAACACGTCTCTCTTGGTTCTATAACCTATCCTGTCTAATCATCAAAACCATAAATCATAAGTTCATTTTTTTCTGTCTTCCACAAAAAGTCCATAAGGGGTTGAATTAGAAGGCTTTCCAACCATGTAGCACGTTTCTTAATTACGTGAGTTATGAAGAGATCGGAAAAAAATGAAGATCTGTATGTTTACAAGCGGTATGCATATTGTTGGCAGGCTATTTTTTGTTTCAAAAAGCGAAGGGGTCAGAATAATTATCTAAGGGAAGCTTTCCATATGTGCCCTTCAGAAATCAATCTAGGCCACCATATGCAGTGGTGCTTAAAGGTTTATGAACCCTTATGAATGTTCAATATTTCTGCATAAATGTGACCTAAAACTTGTGCCCTCCACAGAAGTCCTAAAACTAGATGAAGAGAACCCAATGAAACAAATGAGTCAAAAACATTGTACTTGTTCATTTATTTATTGAGGAAAATGATCCAGAGTTACATACTTGTGTGTGGCAAAAGGACTTGTGTGGAGAAGAGATCAGATTTTAGGTCATATTTATGCAGAAATATTGGATGTTTGAAAGGGTTCACAAACTTTTAAGCACCGCTGTAGGAGAAGGTAATTTCTGGGGAGATCAGTGATCGAAGAGAACTAGTTGGGTGTAGTGGTTGAGCCATCAGGGTAAGAAACCAGGAGATGGTGGCTTCTAGTCCCACTTTAGGCATGAAAGCTGGCCGGGTGAGTCTGGGCCAGTCCCTCTCTCTCAGCCCCAGGAAGAACCACTTCCGAAAACCTTGCCAAGAAAGCTGCAGGGACTTGTCCAGGCAGCTACTAGGAGTCAGCACTGACTCGAAGGTATCCAAAAAAATAAATAAATAAAAAAATAGAGAGGAGGATCAAAGCTGAGCACAGCTGGTTGATACCTGGTTGTTTTCTTTGACAGCAGCCTTCAAATACCTGAAAGACTGTTGTGCAGAAGAAGAGCGTGGCATCTTCAGCCTTGCCCCGCTGGAGCAAGCACCATCCACATCTTATTTCAAATTTCCACTAACTACGACTCTGAGCCAATATGCAGCCATTCCCCATAGTAGCTTTTTGTTCTCTCTGATGGATCTTTCCATAGTTCTGAGCAGAGGAGAACGGCATGCCCCTGGTCTGTTCCTGCAATAAAGGGGGATCAAATAGCTGCAACGATTGTGAAGTGAAGGAGAAATAAAGAACTATAGACAGGCTTCTCATCTGTCTCTTATTGAACGCTATGAATGGAGCTCCAAAGTATCTACGTCGATGTCTTATCCGTTCCCTCAGTCAGGATTGTTGTCTTGCAACAAAGCGGAAGTAGTGAAGCAAAGCCCTCGCAGCAGAATGGCTGGGCCAGGAGGGAATGAATGCCTCTCCGTCTTTGTTCAACTGTATTAGCCCTTGTAGATGTGTGGTCAAACTTTCCTGGTGTCCTTATAATGGAATAAGAGCCAAGGGAATGGACCCAAAAAGGAATGAAACATACGCACACGTAGGCCAAGCGGCTTGGAGAACAATGACACACTTTCTGAGGGCATCAAGGAAATGCAAGGAACTGACCGTGTTCATGGTAAGCCTGCTTGCTCAGAAGGGGCTTTGGTTTAATATGTGAACTCAGCCACTGAGACATACGTACTATTTCCTGGAGGACAATCAGCTTACATAGGTTGTCGTCGTGTTTTTGTTGCCAACACTCCTTGAATTAGCTCTAGATTTGATTCCAGCCCCAAGCGTATAAGCTTTCATTTGGGGGAGGGGGTTTTCAGACCCTGCTGGCCAGTTAGCCAGTTTGCTCCATGACCTTCTTGGTTGCTGTATCTTGAGGCCAGGATAGAAAGTCTGTGCTGATCGAAGCTTGCAAAGAAAAGTTGATGTCCCAAGGTGAGCAACTAGGCTGAGGCTGAAGAAAGGAAGAAATCCGCCAGGCAACTAGCAAAATAGAAAGTCGGGAGTGGTTGAGGCTGTGAAGGTTCATTCATTTTCTGTGGAAGGCTGCTCTGGTATCAAAAACGGTACAATCAGCTTGAAGAAGAGGAAGACTCACTTGGGTTTAACAGAAAGGAAAAACAGTCTCATCCATGGAATTAGCTAAGCAGAGAAGTCAGCATAGCCCATAATTTATAGGTAGGCGGTAACTTCAAGGCAAGCCCCAAAACATCAAGATGGTAACTGCATGATCAAAGTCCTGCCAATTTTTACGGAGCTGCCATCTTGACTCTTTAGATACCCCCACCCTCCTGGCAGACACCCCTGCTTAGAGGGGACAACATAGAGGTATGAAAGGTCTCAAAACCTGCCTTATTTTTAATTGTCCAGCCTTAGAGATGCCATCTGAGCCAGTCTCTTCTGGCTAGGAATGAATGTGATAGTATGTCTGTTATTTTGTTGGCTGGGAAAAAAAATGAATGGTAGGTGATCAGAAACTTAAAACCAGTCCAGAAACTGTAACGGGGGAAAAGGTGACCAATTGCATTTCTCTGCTGAAAGATGTATGATAATTGATGTATGTAGTTGGATTAGCCCAAATTGCAGGCTTACATACACCTTTGGGATATTAGAAGGCACCACTAACGTTGCCTCACGCACAGCTGTTGCCTCTGCTGGAGGCGTCTGATTCTTCTGTTCAGCTAAGAGCAGGCCACGGGATCCTTCTGGAGAGTCTGAGTCAACAGCTTAATGATGGAGCCATGCATACGTGGTTTCAGAAGGGGATTTCTTCTCAACTCTGTGGTGTTCAGACTATGGGATTCGTGTTGTCTGACACCTGTATGGAACAGCTGAGTGAGATCATTCAGAGAATTAGAGAGTGGTGTCATCTCAGTTTCATCACTTCTAGCTGAGGAAGTGGAAATGGTTCATCAGCGCCTGGATGCTGCAAGGGCCTGGATCAGGGCCAGCAAAGCAAAGCTTAGTTCAGCCTGCGAATGAATTGCCGGTCTGCCTGGGTGCGTGGCGTTTGCCTTCTTCTGAAAGTGGTTGTACTCCCCGATTGAATCACCCCGCAGATGAGAAGATGCTTCTCCAGCCTTCTTGATCACTTGAGGCACAAGCGTCCTTTAGATAGATAGATAGATAGATAGATAGATAGATAGATAGATAGATAGATAGATAGATAGATAGATAGATAGATAGATATGCGCGTGCATGGAGAGGAGGTGCCATTGTGCTTTTGTTGTGAACAAACTAGTTAGTTTGTTCAGTCGGTACAGAGTATGGAGGTTTATCTCACTGGCTTCCATTTTGTTTCTGAGTCCTATTCAAATTACTGTCATCTATCCTGCAAAGTCCTTCAACAAAGGATCAAATGGAAACCTCTTCCCTAAGTCCCTCTCCAGATGTCCTCCCCTGTTAAGATGAGCAGATGGCTGCCACAAAGAAATCTTCTCTTTGCTGGCCTCTGACCACTTTTATTGTACTTATTTTTGGTAGCTAACTAGGTGTTCTAATGTTATTTCATGAATTTTATTTCTGCAGTCTACATTTTAACTGACTAGGGGTTCTTTTGTTAGTTTAACTCAGCAGTCCCCCTTGCAGACACCCCTGAATTCCCAGTCCTACCTCGATGGGACCATTTCATTGCTCCTGAAAGCTTTTGAGGACTTCCATGTAAGCCGTGGTGGCAGCAACGAGACAACCCCACTGTCTGATGCTATTAAAATTGAACAAAAAACCATTTACTTGTTTTGAAATGGCCAACATTTCATGAGATCGTCACCAAATCCGGCCAGATTTTCGTGCTTTCTCCTGAAGTCTTGAGAAGTTTTGGATCAGAGTACCACTTCTCTCCCTTGTCCTTGGATTTTGCAAAGACATCTGGTTCCTTTGGGCTTTGACTCCCTGTTTGCAAAGACACCCCAGAATTGTAGGCCAGTTTCAGTGCAGCTCTGCCCAACAGCAAAAATAACATGCCCTCCAAACTGATTGAATGACTTAATGTGGTCTTTTAATATATCATTATTTTTTTTTAACTGCTGCCTGAAGGAGCTTATTCACCTGCGTTTGAATTTCTCACAAACCATCTGAAACCTTGATTTTTGTTTCAGGAAATCCCCTGCCTAAGGACAGAACATAAATAATGACTTGAAAACCTCAACCTGAAGTAAATCTGTTAGAAGGACAGGAACTGGGGAAAACTATAAAAATATTTTTTTTCTCATTTTCCAGCCACTTGCACTCTTCTGCTGTTGATATTTATGTTCATGGAAATGCCCATAGTGATTCTTTTTCTTTGATGAAGGTCTCTGAATAGATCTTTCCTGAAGATACAGAGGCATGTTATACATGAACACTTTCATTGGGCCCATTTCATCAAAGGATAGACTGCCCTTTTTTGAGTCATGGTAGAGAAGGGGAGATGTGAAGGCCACAATGTTCAGGAGGTGACACATCCTTTTTACATTTCCAAAGAAATTGGAAAGAAAATTTCCCAATCAATGATGGTTACAGACCTTGAACAGGCAAAAAGGATCTCTCTCTCTCTCTCTCTCTCTCTCTCTCTCTCTCTCTCTCTCTTCATTCATATGCAAAAATATGTGAATATATGAACATCTATATGGAAACTCTAGCCTTTTGCTGACCTCTAATGGTCATTTTGGACTTTTGCGTGGTAGCCTTAGAAAACCCAGTCTTAGGCAAAATTTCTTGGGGGAGGGAGGGGGATAGGACACCAAGAACTGTCCCTTTCTGGTGCAGGTTTGTTCAAAGGTTGGGAAAGAATGTTCTGCAGGTCGAATGGATCTTACAATACTGATTTTTCTAATTCAATAGCTGAACAACAAGCACCTTTCTGCATCAACAAGTTAACCCTTGTTAACTTAAAACCCTTTAAGATCCTGAACCTAACAGGGAAGAAGTAGGAGGAGACATAGGATAAGCAATCTGCAGAGGCTTTTTCTCTGCAAACTCATAAAAGTAATCTTGGGGATAAATTTATTTCTTCCCTTCTGTACAACTTTCCTCCCTGTTATTGTTAGTGCCTTATATTTGGCATCCATTGTCCTCCATTAGGACAATGAACTCCATTAGGAGGTCTATTCTCCCAATTTATTAACTGCTATCAATTTAGCGAACAAGCAACTGATTCACCTACTTGTGATTAACTTAGCTAGTGAAGCTCCTGAAGGAGAGCTTCCATGTCTGGGCTGAAACAAATGTGACCACCACTAGAGGGCACCAAAGAGGAATGTTTGTTTCTCTTTACTGCCATCGTGTGGTCATATGGATGGTTGCAGGCCAGATATGGCAAGACTATCCTAAGCTCTGCCCACTCTTTTCTGGTTCACCAGGCAGGTGAGGGGTTGGATACAGTCCCCAACTCCCGTTTTAGGGAAGCGCTTCAAAACTGGATGAACACCGTCTCCCAACAAGATGATTCTCCAAAAAATACCAGCCAGGGAAGTAGATCAAGGGGCAAGGATTAGACCAGCATCCTGGCTGAACGGCAATTTTTAAAAAGAGTCCTGTTTAGTTTTTTTTCCAGAACACTAGAAGCAAGAAAGCTGCCAGAAAGACGGTTGAACCAATGTTTCCCAAAGAAGAAGAGATAAACTGTTGAGAAACTCAAAGGGATTTCTGGAAGCATCTGGCTTCTTTCGTGTTCTTGTTTCCTTTGCCACGCTGACTTTCTGCCATACATTCGCTCGCTAATCTCGTTATTCTAAACTTTTGTGGGAAGAAGGCTGATTTCCCTAAACATTTTACTTTTGGCTATCTTTAAAATCAAAGGTCAGGAAAAGGACTTAATATAGGCAAACAGAACCTTTGGAATACAGAATATAAAGTTAAGGCTCATATTTAAATAACTGGGTACCGTTTTTCCTGTCTAAATAACAAACTGAATTACAATGGCATGTGGAACATATTCTTCTGGTGCAGACTAAAACAGGTTGTTTGAACAAGGGGTCACACTTAAGGTGCAAATTAAGCGCCAGCTTGTCCTGAGAATAGTTGGTGACGCAATGGTGCCCACGGCCACAAGTCCGTTCCCCTCCAAAATTTGAAATGAAATATACTTTCCTCTATCTCACTTGGGACTTCATGCACTGTTTTGTTTTTGTAAGGTCCTGGAGTGAGGTCACCAAAATCTTGTGCGATTTAGAGGTTTTGAGCCCCTTTCATGGTTTAAATGGCCACTGGAGTGCTAACCACCATCGAAGAAGAGTTCAAAACGTTTATCCTGCTCTTTTAATATTTCTGTTTTCGTTTTTTTCTGTTCTATATTCACTATGTTTCACATTTGTTCTTATGAAGGCTTTACTGTACCTTGTAAACCAGGGTTCCTCAACCTTGGCGACTTGAAGATGTGTGGACTTCAACTCCCAGAATTCCCCAGCCAGCCATGCTGGCTGGGGAATTCTGGGGGTTGAAGTCCACACATCTTCAAGTCGCCAAGGTTGAGGAACCCTGTTGTAAACCATCCAAAGCAATTAAAGGACTGGACAGTATATGCATTTTCTAAACAGGCAGACCGACAAACAAGCAGACAAGCAGAATTGGTTTGAATGATCTTCTATCGCTTTGGAATCTTTGCAGCTATTAATTTCAGCATGTAACATACTTTGGGGGGAAATCCTGCAAAAATCACTCTGCATCAGAGGAAGCAGTGGAAAATGTCCAGCTCCGGTATATCAAAAAACAATATGTACAAACCAAGCGCTCAACCCGGATCAGCAATGCAACGGCTCATAAAAAGGCCGAATAAGGACACTATTCAGATGAGCAGAAACACCCAGCAGTGGCTCAGAACTCCAAAGAGAAGAAAGAGACTATCTTTACAGCATCCTTCAACCCAATGGGTACCCACACAACTTCACAGAAAGCATCATTTCCACAGCCACCACAATCCATGAAAATAATCCTCTGATACATCAAAAATACCTCAGAAACCACCGGCAGATTACTTCAACCACTAGGTATCACAGTAGCCTACTGTGAAACCAGTGAAATCTCTCCAAAGCATTTTAGATTAGATTAATTTTTTTTATCCCACCTTTATTATTTTTATAAATAACTCAAGGTGGCGAACATACCTAGTACTCCTTCCTCCTCCTATTTTCCCCACAACGACAACCCTGTGAGGTGAGTTGGGCTGAGAGAGATGAACTGGCCCAAAGTCACCCAGCCGGCTTTCATGCCTGAGGCAGGACTAGAACTCACCATCTCCTGGTTTCTAGCCTAGACCCTTAACCACTAGACCAGACTGGCTCTCTTTTAAGTAATTTTAAGTAATTCTAAGTAAACCCAAAGATTCAAGATCTATAGAAGGCACAAGAAGGGTTATTTATGGCATACAGTGCAAGGAGTATGAAAACTCCTTGCATTGGGAGACAGGCAGAAGATTAGCAGAAGGCATCCAGGAACATCGTGGTGGTCAGAAGACATGAGGACAGTTCTTCAGGTTCACAACACATAGACAAATCTGACCACGAATTCAAGTGGGCAACTGTAATCATTTTAGATCAAGCCAAATCCAAAAATGCAACGGAATTCCTAAAAGCTTGGCGTTCTGATAGGACAGCCGTTGACAGACGCACAGAGGTAAACTCAGTCCATGAACTATTCAAAAAGCATCAAAGGCCCAAGAATGAAGCAAACAACTTGGAGCACATCCTCTTTTATGACACGCCCAGCAATCAACACTTAGATAAATGAGAACTAGCTCAGTAGGCAAGAACAATCACAGATGACCCAACCGACCCAACCCAGCAGGTAAGCCGATCGGAAACAGGCAAGCAATAACCCTGATCAGGGCAGGTAAGGCAAACCACCACACCTAAAAACTAGCAAACCCCACCCCTTGTGTCAAAGTGCTGGCCATGTTACCTATACTGGTAATGGAACATCTGCAAGAGAACACCAAGAGTCCAACATTTCAACCCTGAGCTACATAAATTCTCCACTACTCCATCCTTTGTCCAACTTCAGAATCTTTGTCTCCTTTGAATATGGACGCTGGTGTCTTCTTTAGCTGTCTTTCATAGACTTTCTCCTTCCACGTTTAACTTGAACCAAGAGGGATCCTTAATCTCCTGAGCTGTTCTTCATGATTCTTAGCTAACCAGCTCCATGTTCTTCTGGTCTAACTTGTAACTCTTGTTTTCATGGCCAGGACCCTTCATTTCTCTCTGGGCCTTGTTATTTGGTTTTGAAATGTTTCACCTTTTGATAAAGTGCTAGCTGTGTTTAATGCCTTGGGGTTGGGGTTGGCTCATGGTCCACCCTCCGTGAGAGTTGGGGGTTAAGCAGAGAACTCCAGGTACGTGAGAAAGGGCTGTTGAGCCAACTGTAACCACGTACTCATTTTTAATGCTATTTTCCACCACCACCCCCCAATATATTTTAATTTTAAATTTAATTCAGTTTATTAAATGTGTACAGCTGCCCAGTTCGAAACAACTCTGGATGATGTACGATGCTAAGACAAATAAAAGGCAGCCTTTCCTGAAGAAAATAGAAGACCACCTTTTTTTAACAACTGCACATTTTTTTCTTTTGCTACATGAATTAAATGCTTTCATACTTAAGGAAAAAGTTTTAACATAATTAATAGAAGAATAAAAGAAAAAAGAAGACAATACATTATAAAAAAAAAACCCAAAGTATTTTGGAAGTTCTGAATGTTCTCATTTTAGAAGCTATTTAAAAAAAAAAAAGTATTCAGGGGAACCTCTTGGTTCCTAATATAATGGGTTAATTTAAAAAGAACTCTCAAATTGTATCTTTTATTAAGATGTCATCATCATAATTAATTTTGCTTAGACAGAATGGCCGGCATCATACAACATCCCAAGTGCAAACCACATTCTGGGTGAATGCAACCAGCCGTTGTGGTTTGTGAACCATAGTTTAGTGTTTAACATGAACCAGTCACTGTGGCTCTGAGCTCTTCTCAAGGGAGCCACGTGGGAGCAAAACTGTGTGGGCCAAGGAAGCGTTGACTTCATGGGAAGCAGGAGAAATAGGGCTCTGGAGCCAAATCTCTACCCCACAGTTAAATTCTCTCCCCCCACCCCTCATCTCCTGGGACTGATCTGTGGGGAAGTTTGAACATGGGACAGCCAGCCTGGGACAGCTGCCTGCTCCTACAGCTTCAGAGGCATGTGTGAAACTTTCTCCCGTGGCTTGGGGACCTTTAAACTTTCTGTCGGGACCCTACAATGCTTCTTGCAATGTTGTTCAAACTGTGTTCTAAAATAGATTCAGATTTTTCCAATTCTTTATTCAGTAATGCTTGACTGAAAAAGGGATCCCTCTTTCAAATTGCTGGTCAAGCAGCCTCATCAGGAAATTGAAGATACGTTGGCCATCAGTTCTGAACCAGAACTGATTATGTAATGGTGAGAGGCAGAACGAAATATGGTGATGAAATACACACACACACACACACACACACTCTAACCATGGGTCAAAGGAGAGTGTTGAATTCAGTGGAAGATGCCCACAGCAAGACAGTTGGCCCCACAGCAGCTAAACCTATATTCATGCATCCTCATTGGCCACCAATGTGAGGAGTCCAGTTTATGGAGCATCTTCCCATCTAATAAGATGAGTAATGTTCAAGAATCTTTCATCCCTTTGCTGAGGATGTGGTGTGGCATCCATTGTTCAAATAAGGTAGTTAGTGAAGTTGGGCATTTATTCCTACAACTTGCATTTTCATACATGAGGGTTCATAACTGGAAAACTCTGGAATGCTCCAGAAATTTTGTGTGTGTGTGTGTGTATGTATATGTATATACTGTATATACTCTGTATGTGCGTATATATATGTGTGTGTGTGTGTGTGTGTGTATGTTTATATATGTGTGTGTGTGTGTGTGTGTATATATATATATATATATATATATATATATATATATGAAGAATTTAAAAAATCAAGACATAGGTGTGGGCATACTAATTAAGCCAAATTAGTACAAATTGCTAATTAAACCAAATTTTTAAACTTGGGTCCTCTTTTGAGGTAATTCTGTCCATCGTCTATGAGATCCAGTCATTCTTCCCCAATATTCCTTTGCCAGGGAATTATGAGTGAAGCGAATCATTCCCCAGTTAGATGTTATCAGTAGCTATCCCCCACATCATTTTTTTTCCACACTGGTGAAAAAAATGATGCCTATATTTACCCTGTGTACCCCCCCATTCCACAAAAATATTTTTTTGTTGTCGTATGCAGCTACGTACGTGAACACACACAAGTTCATATAATCCTGTGAACAGAGGATGGACGGCAGTCGTCCATACAGTTTTGAACTCATTTAGAAATGATCCTCATAATCTGTCTTAGGTTAACATTTTCTTATGTGAACTGAAGTTGAACCATTTGGTTCATGGGCGCTAAGCCATCGCTGAACTTTTACTGACCTGAACCAAAACCCAGCTGGAAACGTTCGCCAAATCTAGAACCAGACCACAAAATGCAGTGTCTTGAATCACCGGCCAAAACAATTTCAAACTGGTCACTGCATTCCCACCAAAATGCTTGAAAAGCTCGCGTTCAGTTTTCACCATCCCTTTTAATATGAGAATGGCTCATAACTTGGAGGGTGACTAATTGCAGCTGATTCATAAGTACAGGCGTCCTATCGCTGGTTGCAGCACTGCAGGATGATTTCAATATGAGAATCAATCCTCACAGCTGAGTCATCCGAGACATCCCTTTTCGGTTACCAGGTGTCAGTTCAGACACAACAATACATTTTCCACAAAGCTGAAAAGCATTGCAGATTCGGCAATCCAGTGAGGATTAAAAAATGTGAGTTTCCTTGGATACTTTTGCGGAGTCACTATGTCTCATGTTAGTCTGCAAAGAAATCCGCTCCTCTTTTCTTACTCCCATCTAAGAACTCTCCGCATGTGATCCGAAGGAAGCTTAGTTATTTTAAGGCAGTTGGTGGGAACGGAAGACTACATGCCAGGGATGGCAAAATGGTACCTTGGGGCATGAAAGCCTATCCTGGCATCCCGAACAAAGCCTGTCACCACCTAAGATTTACTCATCCTTGCTATCACCCAACATCTCATGAGTTCTCATACAATAATGCTAAAGTCTTGTACGGTCCTCAGAAAGAGCACCAAGGAGCTGGGTGCCAACACCCAACACCATCTTTTCTTCTTTTGGGCATTCCTGTGGTAGAACCCAGACCCTTCCACAAAGATGACGAAATTTTGCAAGATTTTGCAAGCTCTGATGCCAGTTTGCCAAAACCTTGTGTGAAACCTTGAACAAAGTTCACAAAATTTTAAGAGAACCCATAAATCTCAAGATTTCACAATCGCATTAAAAGTGGGCATTTATTTATTTTATTGGATGAAAAAAATATATATGGGCGGCTTGGGGCTCCACATGGAAGTCCAGTGAATATCCCATAGGCCTTACAGCACGGTGCTGCTCTGCATCACACTTTGAGCATGACATAAAAAGAAATCCACCCAGGATTTAGTATTTCAGCTAACTCCCCATCTTATCAAACATCTTTTATCCTTTTCTAAGTTTGTAAACTTTACTTTCTGATATCTGTGGAAAAACGATCAACCAGCCAAAAGTCTGCACTTAATTAGATGTGAACAGAAAAACAAGGCAGACAGGAAACCTATTTCCTCAGAATTACTGTGGTTTATATTTTCTTTTTTAAAAAATTGCAAAGCCTTCTGCTCCTTTGGATAGGCAGGCTTGTTACAGATATTCTGTAGGATATGAACGTTTACACGCCAACTGTAAAGTGGTGTTTATATAATAACAGACACTTCACCCGTCTTGTTTCAGATGGGATGTCCATGTTTCAGGAAATAACTTGTTTTCTCAGCTTCATTATAAACGTCTGAATAGCTAAAGGTGAAGTCCAGGATGGCCATCACAAACGAGCTGCCAACATTGAGAATATAAGCCTGTATTTTTTATACTCCTTGGATGACCTTGGCTAATTTTGGAATTTTGCTCTGAGTTACAGCGTAGCCCCAACTTTATTGTGTAGGGAGTCGAGGGCAGCAAGAGAGTCCCCAGGAATCCTTTAGGGGGAATGGGCTCAAGTGCAGTGCAAAATACAGCTGAGCACTGGCAAGTACAGAGTTCTTTATTTAGGACATAGCCATCAAGCAAACACGTGTGGCATGGATAGACCTCCCTTGGTAATGGCATTGGGAAGAAAAATCTTGGAAGGGCAGGAGGTCGCAATCAAATTGATTTAGGACCACATGGCTCCAACTGACTCTGTGTGGTTCAACCTAATACCATAAAACCGGTATAAACCAAAATGGGATCTGCGCACAGTATACAGGCAAAAACAGAAACAACCAAGATGCACCCAGCAAGGCCACCCCCCATCTCCCCCCAAGGCCTGGGTGAACTTGCAGTTGGGAGGATTGCAACTGGTTCCCTCAATTCTTGCGGTGGCTCTGTTGGATGGTTCTCAGCTGTGTTCCTGACCAACAATAGCCCTAGATTTAGATCTAGAACTTTTTTTTTGGTCTCCTGACTTGGGGGCTGAAAACAGAGAGGACTTATTTGCACTCCTTCTGAGATCTTTGTCCCCAGTGGGCACAATCACCACAGAAGGCAACAGTACACAGGGCAACCGTTGCGTAGCTTCATGGAATCACGCCTTGGCACGGCTGTCCCTTTCATACATTTCTCAGTTCCAGCACAGCGAATTAGTGGGACCCATTGCTGACCAACAGAGTTTTCCCAACTAGCTTAAGCAGAAAGTTTATCAAAATCATAAGCAGTAATCAGATAGTTACCAGAAGTTGCCTTGATTCCGGAAGGATTCTCCAGTGTGCAAAAGACTGAGAAATAGCAAACGAAAAGCATCAAATAGAACAGAACAGAATAAATATAGAAACTCTCACGTACCACATGTACACTGTTACACACTGTACCCACTTCTCCTGGCTTATATAAGTGCTCCTCTTTGTCTCCTATTTTATAACCTAAAAGGATTAGACTAGCTGATTTTCATCACTCTTGTCATGGCATATTGTTACAACTTAGAAGACAATTTGAGGAGACATCTAGTTGACCACGGAAGCCCCTGTCCTGACTTTCGGTGCTTTTCAATAGCGGTGAATATGCGCAGCTCAGGGTTGAACTGTGGAGTCCTTGGGGTTCTCTGAGCTTGGTTCTTTTCCTGCAAATGTTTCAATTCCTGGCTAGGTCACATCTTATCCCATCCCATTTTAGCACTGAAGATGTTACCTAGCCGGGTAATGAAACGTTTGCAAGAAAAGAACCAAGCTCAGAGAACCCCAAGGACCCCACATTTTGGTGCTTTTATCCAACAGCCTTCCTTGGGTCTTCTCCTGGATCTTAGGCGCATCACTCATTTTGTCCACCCTAAGATGCTTTCTTGCTTCCATGCACCTTGTGCATTCACAGGGATGACTTCCTTAGACTGAGCATTCTTCCTACAGTTTTAAGTTTGGCGGAGGCTTGCAGGGCCAAAGTGAGGATGGTCTGCTTGTCTGTGGTGGTGCTGATGCTGTGGAGATCTGGCTGGCTCCCGCTTTGCTGGTTACTGGGAAACTTTCAAAGACGGGGAAGTTTTGGACAGCCATCCCGGATGTTGCCATCTTTATTTTTCATGGTTTTACTGTTGTATTGATGTGTTATTGGGCTTTTATTTTTTATTTAAAACATGGATGTTTTACATGGTTATTTCTTCTACGTAAGCCACCAAAAGTCTTTTTTTATTGTATTGGCATAGACATTTGTTTAATAATAAACAAACAAAGGAGCTTATCATCCATCTTCTTCAATAGAAGAAGTTATTTGCTGGACCAGCCTGCAAAGATGTTCCATTCTGTTCAAATATGGATTCTGTTTGGTTCAGCCAGCCCACGATTTCTGTGGGTCCAAAGTACCCATCCAACAGGGCCAGCAATGTTGTCATAAAGAAGGTGTCAGGAAAGTGGAAGAATGTGCTGAGGCTAGTGAAGGATGTTAAGATTAACCAGAAAAGCTTTTTTAGATATTCTCAAAGCTCTGTGTTTCATCAGGAAATTGTGAAGAGCAAGAGTGATGCTTGAGAAGCATGGTTGGGGAATATCTCTCTGCCTTGGACAAGTTTAAATCAGATGAACGGCATTCTTGGGCACAGGAGGAAGAAGCTGACGGCCTGGATGAATCCTTATATATCATCTCTGAGAAATCCCGGAGGATGGCGTATGGAGGGGGAAGAGTAAATATGGTCCTTATCTCCCCCCCGCAAAAAAAAAAAGGTTAGGGCAGAGGAAGAACCAGCAAACTACAGACCAGTCTGACATCAATACCTGGAAAGATTCAAGAGCAGCTTAGCAGATCTGTAGATGACACAAAATAAGGTAGATTAACTAACACTCTAGAAGGCAAAAATAACATTCAAAATGACTTTGCCTAGATTTAACAGAACCAAGGCAAGGTTCTTCACCCATGAAACCAAACATCAAATGCAAAGATATAGGATGGGCCTTAATGATGGCACTTGTGAAAAAGAGCCTGGAAAAGGAATTACAGGAATTGCCTGTAACATGAATATGGCAATGTGAGGTGGCTTTTTAAAAAGGCAAATACGATGTTAATCTGTGCTTCCCATGTGGAAAAGGCACAGAGAAGGGCCATGAAGGTGAGCAGTGACTAGAAACCAAGCCCCAGGAGGGAGCTGGGGTGCTTTACTCTGAGAAGAGTGAGGGGCGACTGAAGGCTGCCACAGAGAAGAGCAAGTCCTCTTCTCTGATGCTCCAGAGCGCAGGACACCAGATAATGGATTTAATGTACAGGAAGGCAGATTCTGATTGAATATCAAAATAAACTTCCTAGAAGTTTAATAGTGGAGCCATTTACCTGGAGAGCTGGTGGGCCCCCCCTCATCTGCTGTATTCAGGCAGACATTGGACAGCCTTTTGCCTGGGAGGCACTCAACAGGGGTTGGACTTCATGGCTCAGTGGCTTTTTCCAAGTCAGGATTCTAGGATGTCCCAGGTGTCTGCTTGGAGACCCTTTCCGATGTGGATATCCTCATAGTGGCTCTGGGTAGATCTTTGTGGGAACCTGAAATCCTGTCCTTCTTAACCTTTTTTGCTGTTTGTCCCTGAAGTCCAAACATTTCAAAATTATTCACTCTGTAAAAGTCAGCTAACTCTGGCCAGGATAATTCAGATTATCAATGAAATGTCCTTGAATTATGATAGAATGGAAATTTTGAGGGATGCCTCTGAAACACTGTGCACAACTAATTGTCCCAGTGGCATCTAACGTGTGAGTGCTTGAACACCTTTGTCTCCCCAGGCAGTTTCTCTAGCACCCGTCCTTGATGAACATTTTCAGCTCTGCATTCTGGAATAAGGAGAACAGGTCAATATCTTCTTCCTCCTAAACTTTTTCCTTAGATGCTTGCCGAAGTGGCCCACCTGACAAAGATGTCTCTCCCTGACGATTATATTCAGAGGACCATCCCATACAGTTTGAGGCTTCAACCCTGCCTTGAAATACTGAAGGCCCCTTGGTGGTCATGGGGTAAGAACTTGCAGTTGTACCCACAGGTCATCTAGTCTTACTTCTACTTTGCTTTCCAGATCCCTACAAGAGGACCACTGTCTGGCCCTTAGCTTGGGCAGGGCTGGCCAACTGAAGCACTGGGCATCTTTTCTAAGGAGCAGGTAAACCTGTCCAGTCCTGGGATGCGCTAATGCTACTGTTGCCAGCCCTGGCAGTGGTGTGCCCATGTGGTGACTGTGGGAAATTTATCTCCTATCAGCCAGATAGGATCGATTTGATATTTAGCATCTTACCAGCCATTTACAAGGCAGCACATTGTAAACTGCACCTTCGTCTGTGTCACAGCATAATGCCTGTAGGTATTATATACCCAAAGATACCTCCTTTGATGACTCCTAGGCCCCCTGCCTCTCCTGGTTCCCTCAAATGTTTCTTGTAATTTTTTAAAAATGAGATTGGGTAGCATCATCCTTCAGAGCGAAGTGACAGCCTCACCCATCCGTGAAATTTCAGAAATGCCTGTGGGTGCCATTGCTTTCCTTTGGGCATTTGCCCCTTCACCAGGAGGAAAGGAAGGGAAGGGAATCTGGAGGCGAGAAGAGACTAGTGTTGTGAGATGAGCGGAAGGACCCCAAAGAACAGAGATGCTCAGACAGCCCTCCAGAGCAGGCATTCCAGCATTTTCTCCTGTCTGCAAGCTGACATATCAGCTCAGAGTTCCTCTCCTGAGATTTTGGAAATATTCCACATAGCATAATTAGTTTATGTCAAAAATGGGTATCTCCACCAGGCTTTCTCCAGTGAGTTAGACAGAATAATCCAATATTAGCTGATTTCTGAAATGAACAAAAATGTTTTCAGGGTAGGACATCTGATCCCAAAGCATTAGTCCCTATCAGTGACTGAGAAGAAAGTTCCTTCATTCTGACCAAGTCCTTCTCAAGCAAGACACATTCTATTTTCTTTTATTAAATGATATGGGTGTCATTTTGCAAGGAAATTCGCACTGGTTTCTGTTCAGGAAAGCTCTCCTTGCTGATTTTATATTCAGGGAGACACCAGTCTGACCCACTAACTTTTTTGTTTTTACTTAATTTGATTGTGTGAAAAGCAGAATGGTGGTCGACCTGGAATGTGCCCTTTTCTTCTTACTTTCTGGCCATGAGTCAGCTCTCTGGAGGGAGACAGGCAGTCTGCTGTTCCTCGTATAAATGTGTGTTACATTTTAAACATGTACATTTGGCTTTGTGTTCCAGCAACTGAGGCTGATAAAAAAATAGTGGGCTTTTAAAAATGGTCATCCGCTGTTTTAGGTGGGAGAGTAACCCCCTTTTCCCACTCTGTGGGATATCTCTGAATTCCTCCGAGTAACCACAGAGCAACAAGAAACCAAAGCGTCACTCAAGAGCCTTTCAACTGGAAAGGGAAATGACCTTCCAGCCAGCTGTTCAGAGTTTGCAGCTTTAACATACACACATACATGCGTGGATGCGTGTATACCCACTGTGCTGAAAGGGAACTTTCAGAGGCAGCAAAGAGGAGGATATACCAACAGAAGAGAATCTGCGGAGCTCCGTGTGGAACTGTGGCGTCCTCGGGGTTCTCTGGGCTTGGTTGTTTTCTTGCATACGTTCCGTTACCCGGCTAGGTCACATCTTCAGTGCACTCCCTTCTAGCACATCTACAAGAAAACAACCAAGCTCAGAGAAGCCCAAGGACTCCAGAGTAAGACATGGTCAGAAATAAAAGGCAAAGGATAAGAAAAAGAAACAGCCAAATCTAGTTTCCATTAACACAACTCCATACCTTTCTGTCTTTCCTTCCATCACATCCACCCTGTTCTTCATACATTTCTGCATTTCAAACATTCTTCATTTCGTTCCTCCAGTTTCTCACCTCTCTGTTTTTCAGGATCTCGACA
The DNA here is from genome assembly GCF_059951505.1 of Python bivittatus. Classification (NCBI taxonomy): domain Eukaryota; kingdom Metazoa; phylum Chordata; class Lepidosauria; order Squamata; family Pythonidae; genus Python; species Python bivittatus. Next base: position 1,424,128 of record NW_028277029.1, on the reverse strand, counting down.
ATTTCATTCAACCACAACTTTCTCGGTCTTCCCCTTCCTCTCAACCCATTCACTCTTCCTTCATATGATAGTCTTGAGGCCTGACCCTCATTCATTCCCTCTACATGACCAAACTACCTCAAAGTACTTCTTTCATACTGGCCAATCTTGTATTTCATCTTCATTCCCTCAGCCTCCATTCATTCTTGACCCACCTCTTCTTGCTTTACTACACACTTCTTAAGTACCCCATTCCCATGGCATTCAACTTAACTTTTTTATGTCACTCCTGGTATATCCTTATTCTTACTTCCACATAACAAAATGGGTGGAAGTTTGCCCTGCCCGTAAGCCTTCTGGCTTCTTTCAGCAAACATGCATTCCTTGCAACAGATCACATACTATCTGTCACCTTTTTATCAGCACTTGCAGATCTTAAATTTCCTCTATTTTTCCAACATCTTACCAAGGTACTCAAATTCATCTCTTTGCTCTTGGTTTGTTTTGGTTGGTTAGTTTTCCCATTTAGGTATATTCTGCTGCTGTTCACTGCATTTTTCTTGTCAGACGCAACTCTTTAATATAATAATTTTCAGATCTATACTTCTAGCTGCATCATATAATCAGTGCAGATCATTGAGTTTTTCAGCCAAGACATGGCACTGTTTTTATATAAAAGTACACTCACATTCACATTCCCAACCAATACACTTTCAACATTATCACAGGCTTCCCTTAATTATTTATCCCTAAATGCATTAAACAGCCAAAAGTCTGTTTTACGAATATCTTGTTTTACTCCCTGTACAAAGCTGCATTGTTCATGAATCTTTTCATTTAATTGCATGCGTGTTTTCCTTCCATTATATAATGCTCTTATCACATTCAGTACCTAACTTTTAGCATCATATTCAGTCCAATTTCTGTAATGTTTTCCATACTTCACCATCAGGCACATTTAATAAATAAATCCCTTTACACTTTTGTTTCCACTTTTGTTACTTTTCCACTTGTTGAAAGGAATAGCTATGGCATTCTTCCAATCATCAGGCAAAGATTAAGCGTTCTCTCTCTCTCTCTCTCTCTCTCTCTCTCTCTCACACACACACACACACACACATTAAACAAACTGCACAGACACTCAACAGGCAAAACCACATTCATATTTCAATATTTCCTGGTTATACCATCTACACCTGCAGCCTTGCCATTTTTCAACATTCTTGTTTTCACAGCACTTATTTCCTTCCCCTCATTTTTTCTTGGACATTGATACTTACAACATTCATCTCCTTTCCACTGTTTGACATACCACCTCATTCACAGACCATTCTCTGAAATACTCCTTTCAGCATTCCCTTATTTCTCTCAAATAATCTCATAACTTTTATTTGAAATGTAATTCACTCAACTGGAAGCTCCTTGTTTAGCCATTTTTGCTCATTTCCTTTAACCTTACCTGTCCTTTGTTCTCTTTGACCACATTGTTTGCAGTTATCTTTTTCTCCCTTTTACCTCTCTTTTAACCTCACTTTTTGCAGCAATCATTCTCTTGTGTGCAAGATTTCCCTCAGCAAAATGTGTGAAGTGATTCAGCAAGCAGGATATCTCACGACAGACAACTATCCAACAGAAATGGTAAGAAACATCTTTTTGATGTTTTTGTTCTCCTTGGTACAGTAAACTGATCTTGTTTTTGAGGCCAGTTGAGTCCCATTCTTAACTTTTGTAACCTGACTGCAAAAACAAAAACAAAAAACATAAATGAGAATTAGATCTGATCTTATAGGTTAGCTGAGAAACATTAGAAACAAGTGCTCAGTCTCAAAGAAAAATGACAAATAAATAATATTTAATCCTTTAACATTCTGTTAAGGATGTGTTACATTTCAAACAAGAAATAGGGAAGAATTGGGAGTCTTTTCTACAGTGGTATGCCTTGCATATTTGACATCCAGAGTGGATCATTTTTTAACACCCCTGTCCTTCGTTGCTGGCACTTATGCTGGTGCAGTGGTGAAGGCCCCAGACTAGAAAGTGGGAGACGGTGAGTTCTACTCCTGCCTGAGGCAAAAAGCCACCTGGGGCACCTTGGGCCAGTCCCTCCCTCACAGCCCCAGCAAGGAGCCAATGGCAATCTACTTCTGAAATCTTGCCAAGAAAACCACAGGGACTTCTCCACGTAGTCACCAGGGGTCAAAACTGACTTTAAGGGACATTTCCCCCCCCTTCATCGCTGCTGTGGTGCTAGCTGCCAAACAGCTGATTGGCACATGGGCAGCAGTGATCTGACTCCATACCCCCCCACTAGCCTCCTTGTGTGTTCAGCAGCATGCACGCCCGCACGTGCGCGCACACACACACACAGCCTGTACCCAGGGCAGACTGCCCCCTGACCCCCCTTGGTACACCCCTGCTTTTCTAAATGAACTGCTCTTCAGAGAGAGGCATCTGCAGGGAGAGTCTGCAAGCCCCACCCCTTTTGGGGGGGTGTTATGTTGTCACGTGCCCGTGAAAGGAGCAGAGCATGTGGTGCAATGATGCTTTCATGATTTTGACAAATGCATTGGATCCTGTAGGTGCCCCTGCCATAACATCACGTTGGCCTGTATTCTCTAATAGACCCTTGAAAGCCAGAATTCTCTTCTGCCCCCTCTTATAGTGAAGAAGATGAAGGCAGAGCTATTCTGAACCTCTTTCTTACACTTTGGTGTTAACAGTTTTTATCGTTTTAATGTGTTTTTGTCGTATGATTTTGTTTATTTTTTGTACTGTTTTTTGTGTTTTAACGTTGTGAGCCCTCCAGAATCACGTATGTGAGATGGGCGGTTATGTGCATTGAACAAATAAATAAATAAACAAAGCCAGCAGCAAGATTTGTAAACCCAGCCTTAAGAGTATTATTAGTTCCATTTTGATCTTTTAAGGATGTCTCGGCTAAACATCTGACTTTTTCAGTCTTTCTGTCCACAATCTACCCAGCAAACTTTCTGTTATATAAGTCTCCAGTGGGATGATCAAGCTTACAGAGCTGGAAAGTCGGAAAGAAGTAAAAGTGACCTCCACTTATTCCATCTGTTATCAGACGGCAATATTACGCTAGGCCTTTCCAAGTAAAACAAATGAATAAATCCCACCCTAGTAGTTCCAAAAATGAAAAGTCCTGAGAAACAGAATTGGCGCAGCTGTGGAAACAAAGCTATTGTTGAGAGACAGCGAAACAGGGAGAGCAAGTTTAAGAAAACGGAGAAGGAAATAGGTGGAGGAGGAACAGTTGCTAAAAGCGAGTTCCTTTTCCCACACCTTTGGGGAAAAAGCTCATGGTTGCGAGGGGAGAAGGTCAGGCTCTGGGTGGTGCAGCGTATAAGAATATGACATCAGGAAATTATTGTCAGCTACTGGATATTTTTCCCTCTAAGTAAGGGAAGAAAGAGGATAAATAAATAAGGAGCTCGTGGCGGCCAAGATGATGTGCGCTCAGGTGCTGAATCTGTCGTGCATCTCATGGAAAGATCATGATGAACCCAGTCCTTCAAGTTCCTGGGTTCTATACTTTCCCAAGACCTGAAATGGACGTTTAACATCACAGCCATCATTAAAAAGGCACAGCAAAGGATGTTTTTTCTGCGGCAACTTAGGAAGTTTAAATGATCCCAGGAGCTCTTGGTACAGTTTTACAGGGGAGTCATTGAGTCTGTTATCTGCTCCTCTATAACTGTCTGGTTTGATTCTGCAACCAAACAGGACAGATTCAGACTCCAATGGATAGTTAAGTCTGCAGAAAGGATAATTGCAACCCGTCTGCCTTCTATAGAAGAACTGTATACTGCAGACTCTTCTCTTCCTGGATATAATCTGTTCCAACTTCTTCCTTCGGGACGGCGCTATAGAGCTCCATAGGTTAAAACATCTAGACATCGGAATAGTTTTTTCCCTTGTGCCATTGCTCTGTTAAACACTGTATGATTTGATATGTACTGGACAGTGGCTTCTTCTTTGGAAAAGTTATTTTATTGGGCAGTGTTATTGTTACTGTTTATTCATTTTTGTTGCTATCCAAACGCACCATTGATCTTGCTGTTCGTCACCGAAGACAAATTCCTTGTGTATATTTTATACTTGGTCATTAAAGTATTTGTATTGTATTTGTATGAACAAAGAAGACAACCTTCAGGAAATGGATGGCTTTTTCTTAAAAAATATCTCTGGAATAGATTTCTATTCAACATACTTCTACAGCTTATGGATCATTTTAATGACAAACTGTTTAGAAATGCCTTAAAACAAAAGACACTGTTCAATTGCTTATTGAAATGGTGTCTTCCTGTTCTCTGCTTTTAGCATAATCCTGAGGATCATATAGCACATTCCAAGAGTGTTTCCCACTCAAGTTGTCCCAATTCCTTACAGCATGCACAGCTTCAAACTACAGTTTACAAACCACCATGGCTTGGTTTGCTCATCAGGCCAAGTCAAAGCTGGTGTTATGGCTTGGCCCCATTGATGAATCTGCTCAGAATCCTCAGTGCACACTTCACATCTCGCTAGAGGAAGGTCTTACTCACATCCAAGGACTGGAGAATAGCCCCGTGTGAATCAAAACAGGTGGCTAGGCAGAAATTACGGGGCCATGCTTAAGGTTCTTCTAGGTTTTGACAAGAAGCAGCCGCCGCCGCCGCCCATGAATTGCAGAAAGAATAGTGCAAAATTTGGGTAATGTGCCATGACGCTGTGTCCTACGCAATGCACGAAGAAGACCTTCAGTTACTCTCTTCTGCTGTTTACGTCCATTTTCTGCCAGGCATCTCACCAAGAGTCTGGGAGAGACTCTGGTTGAGGCAGACTCTTCTCTTCGATGCATCATCATTTTGTTCTACGCTAGCAATGTACTTTGCTATCTAGCAAATGGCAGCTTAGAGAATGAAGAAAATGCTAGCAGGATGGTGGCACACGGAAGCTTATGTTTACATGAAAAAAGGAGTGAGAAAGTCCTGCTTCACACCTGGCCCTGTGTCTTGTAGTTGCCAAGGTCCTGTGCCTTTGGGTTCATTCAGTTTGACTACTTCAACAAACAAAGTTTCCAGACAGACTATACAGGATTTTCACTTGCATCAGAGATATTACAGGCTAGAATCATTCTGTATTCTAAAGAATCTAGTCTTAAAACACAATTCATTTCATTGACAAGAAGAGGACTGGCTGAAAGCCAGGCCCAGAATCAGGTTAACTATCGCCAAGCACTAAAAAACAAATAAATCACACACAGTCTTCCTGGTATTTCTCTGATTTAGATTAAATTTAATGTTGGAATTTAGCAACAGGGAAGCCAGCTGACATAATTTATTAGGACTTGCATAAGGAGTTTGACAAAAGCTCTTAAGAGTTGTTAAGGGAGTTGAAAAATTGCAGGAAGGATACTAAATTTCTGTCTAGCATCTCGAGCCATAGTGATAAAATGATTCCTTTTAAACACATCTGAAAGCTTGATAATGTTGTTATTACTAAGTTCGGATTCGTTTCTTTCTAAAGCTGTCACCCTTTGCTTTGAATATTAAAATAGCAAGTTGGACAGGTAGCACTGGCATAACATGGTCCTGTGACTGGGGGAAAGTTGAGTCTGAATGATCTCTGAGAGACCCTTTCTACTCTTGAAAGTCCTGGCAAATGACAGATTTCCAAAGGAGGATGGTGAGGGGGCAACAGTCCAGAGGAGTTTGCAGGATGTGAACAAAAAAGTAGATATGTCTGTTGCAATGGTGCAGTTGAACTTCTTTTTTTTTAATGTCCTAAAACCTCAAACACGAACAGAGCTTTGATCACACTCTTGTGGCCGCCAGCTTGACAGTTTTGACTGCACTGTGTGGACATTTATTTATTTAGCAAATTTATATAGCCGCCCATCTCACCAGAGCGACTCTGGGCGGCGTACCACACTCAGGGCGTCCAGCTCTTGGGACCTGACTGAGGAGCAGTAGGTCATAAATGGGTGTTTCACGATCCCAGGGTTTCAGAGGTGATTTGGCCAGACCTTGTCCAAGCCCTTTTGGGATTCTAAGACACATGGAGAGGGCTATTCTAATCTTTCTCTGAACCTCTGACTGATGCTCAAGTGAGACACAGCATTAAATTAAGTAGTTTATACACTCACAGTTTAAGGGGGTGCCAGAATGGGTACTTAGAGGGTGTGTCTCTCAATGTCTAAAGACATTTCTCCCCACAAGAAACCTTTTCCTTGCACAGTGTTTGCTTTACATTCAATTAATTCCATTACTGTTTTGAGCCATTTTTTTCCTTCCCCCTCCCCCAAGTTTCTCACTTCCATGTTAAACCAGGAGGCTCCCTTTTCTATCAGCTCAGGTCCTGGTGGTCTCTTCCAGAATCTGACCTGTGTTGCACAATCAAGCTTTCTATACATGATCAAATCATGTACAGGTTTCGATTGCATTGTTCTGGCTGCCATCTTGACTTCTTTGACTCCCTCTGCAGATGCCCTGGCATGATCCTCATCTGTGTTCATGACTAGAGGGGGAAAGCTTGCATCATTCAAACCATGGTAGAATTTTTGCCACTATTTATCTCTGAAGGAGGCAAGATTCAACCATACCTTAGAAAAGGAGGCTCAGCTGAGTGAGGATGGCAGAGTTGAGTGATCCTCCAACCCCCCCTTCTATGGGTTAATCTGGACTGATCACACAGGGTCTCCCCATAGCAATTCATAAAATCCCAACAGCCCCCACCATTCCTGGTGCTCCCCATGTGGATCTCCCCTCCCCCTCCCCAACTAAATATCTCACCCATCCTGATATGACATCTCCTGAGAAACTGACCCTCCACACAGAGACCTCAGGAAGCTTGGAGAAGCCCTGAATGGCCCCAAACCTCTCTGATTCTCCTTCAGAGGCCAGCTGAAGTACGAACTTAGTCAGATGTAGAGAGGAACGGCCTACGTGACAAAAGCAGAACCTTGATTGAGCAGGCTCTGGAGAGACTGAGTTAGCAAAACAAGAAGATGCAAGTCTAAAATTGCCAATTAGTCATCCAGCGAGATGCCTGCGCCTGGGAATTAGGTTCAGTAGCCGAGCAGCAACGCTATTTTGTGTTCTAGAGCAACGCCTTTGTACTTCATTTCAACGAGCCTTCCAGAATGCCGAGAAGAGGCACGTTATAAACATTTTGCAGAAAGAGATACTACTGTGAAGACCAGCTTGGGCGGAGGACAACAGGAGCAGACGCTCGTCTAATTAAAAGCTGCCTGTGAGATCATCTCAGCCAAGAGGGAAAGACCCATTTTTTACTGCGCTTCTGAACACAGAATACCTTTCTGACTTAGTAAGGGAAAGTGTGCAAGAGCACATATCCTTGGCAACTTGCTTGTTTAGTTTTATTAAAAAATCAGAGTCTTTTGGCCTCAGCTCCAAATATTTCTGTGCCTATTTCAGCCCTGTTATGTTTGTATGCAAATGCCAGGCTGCAGATCATTAATAGTGGTCTTTGACGAACTGGAAGGAATGCAATGTTGCTCCACATTGTTTTGGTGATAAATTTTCATATCTCATAGTCTTCAGAAGTCTGTAATTTAATAACAATGACCTCTTTCATGGTTTGAGAGGCTCAGGAAAGAAGACCACACATTTTGCTTAGGAGCTATTCAAAAACGGAAAGAAAAATAAGCAGATTTCTATTTTTATATTCAAGTTTCATTTTAAGCCCCCTCCTAATGCTTTCTAGCATGGCATTTGCCCCTTCTTTTCACACCACCATACACCGGATTCACATTTTCATTGACTAAAATCCACCCGGACACGGAAAGTATAGGGAAGTTTAGACTTTGGGGCCAACATTGATCCCTTTGCCCTTGCTTATGGAAGCCTCTTTTTGATGTCCAGAGTTCTTTTGGCAAGTCCTTTTTTCTTTTATGTTATGACTATGGAAGACCTCAAACCCACCACTTTTTACTCTTTTCTCCCTCAAAATAGCAGGAAATTATGCCCCGTGTTAGCAGCTTTGATCGGAGGTCACAAAAAAGGACTTCAGGGAACACTTCAAGATTGCTCAATCCTGATTTATTTCTATTCTCAGGTTCCTGGGACCATCTTTCTTCTTTTCCCCTGGCTGACCAGAGACATTGTTGAAGAGTTGTTGACATTCCAAGAATGCACTGTCCACTGATCATCTTTCTTTGCACTTTTCTCCAATCTATGCCACCATTTTGATTTTGTATCCTTTTATGCCACCTGCAAATTGGATGTGTCATCCCTTTACCTCTCTGTCCAAGACACTGACAAAAATGTTGAAACCTACCAGGCACGCTGCCAAATCCTCTGGGGCCCTACCTGAGACATCATCTATCCAACAGGATGAGGGATTGTTGATGAGCCCGTGTGGATCCACTGAATGAACACCCCACCCAGCCCACATTAACCTGCTTACTAAGTGGAACATAATGGGGACTTTGTCAGGGGCTTTCCTGAGATCACGTTATGAGGTCCACTGATCTCCCAAGGAAGGTAGGATAAGGGTGTTCTGGAAAGACCTGATTGATTCAAGATGCTTACAAATCAGTCCGTGACCAGAAGTCAGACGGACTGCCATGGAATCCCCCGATGCCTTTATAAAAAAATGACATTTGCCTCCTCCATCCATCCACCCTCCCATCCCTTCTTGAGGATTTTTCAGGTATAATAAGGTGCACTCAAGTGTATCTCACTGAGAATTTCAGATTTTTCTCCACGGACCAGTATAGCTGATAGCTTTCTATGTGCCTTTGAAAGTACCACAATTTATCATCCAGGATGGGTTCTACCTCCAGAAGAAAGGATCTTATATGAACTAAGGAGTAACTGTATATGTTGACAGACTGATTCCTTCTAAGCACTAATTAATACTACACAATTTAAAGTTGTGCATTTTATACCTAGTGCACCAACCAAAATCACTGCCTAAAAAGGTAAAGGCTTCTTTGAGCTGAACGCAGCTCTTGATGACTACATGTATCTATGTAGTTTTCTTGGCATTGATTGAAAAGTGGTTTGCCTTCTGTGGGGGTGTGGGGGTGTATCTGGTGTGTTCTTTCCAAGCTCCCAGGCTACAGCCCTAGGATCTCCTGTGGTCTCCCATCCAAGTACTGATGAGGTATGATCCTGCGTAGCCTTTTCAAGATCAGCCAAGCGTTGGTAGGTGCTGCCAACAGCTATGATGATTATATATGGACTGCAGTGTTTCCCTGCTTCTCTTCTCTGCCAGCCCGATGCCCTTGGGTTTGCCATCATGATCAAGAAGCCCTGCAGGCCATCATTTTTTGCCTGCAGAACTGAGGGAAGCCCTCTTTCCTATGTCCACCTTGACTCTGGTTTGGCCTTGTTTTGGTAACAGCTTTATGGAGAGAATTCAAAAGCCCGAAAATCATTTTGTCTTATTTACTGGAAGAACATGTCTCTTGTCCTTTAAAACTCAGTTGTCCCAGGTATCATGAAGTATAAATCAAGATAACATTCAGTTGTGGAGTTTGTTTTTCCTACGGGCCAATATAGCTATGAAGGCTTTTCATGAGTCAAAGGCTTGGGCATCTCGCAGGCATCTTGTATCTTCAACTTCTTGCTGGCTGAAGAAATGCACAGTGCAGTTCAGGGCTCCGGAAGTTGAACATAATTTTATCAACGCAGCAAACTTTTAGGAAGGTATCCATATACTTTCTGTGATGGCAAAAAGATGAAAGACCTAGGTAAAAGGCGTTAGGGTCCTGTATCAACGGTACCGTGTGAAGCTGATCCAGCTCCCTTCATAGGCAGGAAAGAACGACAATTTATTTTCAGTTGCTTAAGGTGATTTTTTTTTTTAATCTGCTCAATTGTGTCCAATTCTTGGAAAAATACTTGAATTTAAATGCTAATCATTTCTTACATCTGAGTCTTTGTAAGAAAGGCCTATTATTCACTCTCCTGTTTTCCAAACACCTTCGAAGAGAGATTACCATCCGGAGAATTCCTGAATATTACACAACTATTTGACATTAGTGCTACAGATTTCAAAATCACATTCTAATACCAGGAAGGCTGAAGTCAGAACTGCGCCTGTCTTCCATAGCACGCAGAGCTCTGTGGGTTGCAGAGCCCTTTTGAAAAACAGCTAGCCCATTAATTTGGGTTGATTGCTGTTGTATTCTGTTTTCCATAGGAAAATGAAGCATCCGTGCATCATTTCCGCTGAATCATATCCACATGAGAAACTCCTTTGAAAGCCCTAAGGCTGGCCTGGAGTAGAGACAAATACAATTGCATTATAAATTAATAATGGAAACTGAAATGGAAACTCAGTAGATGCTATCTGTTTGAATGTGGTCTGCCTTACAAGATAATAAATATTTCACCCATGCGAGTCCAGATTTCTCTATCCCTTCCCCAGGATGCTTTTCCCAAAGCAAAATAGATGCCAGATTCTTTACAAATGTTGTTACATTAAAGGGATCGCCTTATGTAATTTTAACATCAGCCAAAGTGAGCTTTCTGTGAGTAACTATAGTACTCTCAAGGAAAATGTATTTCTCAATAATTATGCAGTTACGCCGGGACAACGTACAGGTTTGCCACTAACTGTGGGCAACCTACTTGCTCGCGCACCGATGACGTAACAAACCTGGTCAGCAAGTTTGCTGGTTAGCCTCAAGGTATATCTTGGGGGTTGGCTGGCCAACAGAAATAAATCACTGAAATAAATAAAGAAATCTGCTTTAAAAGAAATCAACAAGTCACATGATTCCCAGGAGTTTGGACTCTTGCACAGGGCTTAAAAAGCACTAAGCCGGCTGTATCTCCCATCTTCTCCTAGAGTCTCATTATGTTTATGCCTGCATGGCAGTGCCCTGTTTTTGCGGGGAGAAGCAAGAACGGAAGAAGAAACAGGACATTACCCTGTCTAAAGTTTGCGACACCCTCCAGAAGGATGCAAAATCCTGCTGCAGCGGCCGTCGGCCTTCCTGTCCTACGTGGGAAAGATCTTGGCAAAGCCGGGTGGGTGACGTGAATACCTGATTTCCCTGGGCACTGATGAGTTGCAGACATTTACCACGCGTTTCTAGAAAACAGGGACGCACTTGAAATCTTGACCCAACTCTAGGAAATTCTGTTCGGAAGGTATGCATTGAATGGATTCATCTGTTGAAGTGTTTCTCAACCTTGGCCACTTGAAGACGTCTGGACTTCAACTTCATGCTGGCTGGGGAATTCTGGGAGTTGAAGTCCAGACAACTTCAAGTGGCCAAGGCTGAGAAACACTGATCTATTGAGACTAAAACGTGTTGTAGAGAAGGCAGGATCCAAAGGCAATGAAGATCTTTCTCCACCTTCCCATTGGGAAGGTAGGATGGGGTGTTTATTCCATATTCTTGCATTCTGCTTTCCTTCCATGGAGCTCAGATGAAGTGAGACTTAGGTTGACAGCTCCCTTCGAAATTCAGTACCTACCATAAAAGGCCTCGTGGCACAGTACAAACTGAGTCACTTTCCATCTAGAGTTGTTGGGAGGCCCCAGTCTGAAAGTCACACGTGAAATATCCCACTTGGCCCTCAAGACAGCCCCCATGGACAGTGACCACGGGTTGTGCTCAGCCAAGGAGCTGTGGCTTAATAGTGAATAAACCACTGTTGGCCGGACTCCCACGATAACTAGGCCATAAACCATAGTTAACACGCTACAGTGACTGGGTTCGTAGAATACACTAAGCCAAACCCAACCCAACCACATTATGGCACGGTGTCCTATGTTCATCTAGCTCTGGCATCCGACTGATTTTATTTTCACATCAAACCAGTGACAAAATAACTGGCCTCGGATCACCCAGAGAGACCGATGGGGAAACTGCAATCAAACCAGGCCTCCCTGATACACAAATCCGTTCACAATGGCGCAGCCAACCACCGTAGCCTGGAATTCCCATAAAGAAGGGGTAATGGGAAAGTGACTTTTTTTTCCAAAAAGAGACCGAGAGGGAGAAGGCCCAGGGGATGCATGGGGCGTCTGCTGCATTCTTGTGGCTAACGGAGCCGAGAATGCCGACGGTTTGCGGAGGCGTAGGTGCAGACGTGGGCTCCAACTAAGATTGGAGGGGAGAGGCCCCCGTGCAGAGGTGCCGGGGGCACAGAAGCCGGTCTGCGGCTTTAGACCGGGACTTCAGACCAGGTCTGGCACGTCCTGGCCAGTATCCGTGGAGAGGCGGAACCTCTGGTGGTTCTGCCAGGTGGGGAGAGCCTGGCGGCCAGAACCTTGGCACCTGAGCTGTGCCAGCCGCGGGGCCAGGCCAAGGGCTCATACGTTACCAGTGCGGCCCTCGGAGTCGCTCAGACAGAACAGCCTTCTGTTATACGGAACCTTCTCGGACGTTTTCTGTCCGCTGGAATGTCTCGTTTTGTTCGTCTTGCTCCGTCGTCGAGGGAGGTTCCCAGCCGTCCAGGTGGGATTATCCGGCAGCCGGCCCTCTCCTCTTCTGCTACGACATCTGACATTTGCCTCACGGTCCTTCTCCCCGGCTGCGGGCCTTGGAGCGGCTCGGGGCAGGGGCCTCGCCCCCACGGCGCTCCCCTGCCCGGCAACATCCGCGTCCGCTTTCAGCCCTCTCAGTTCTCTGAGACGCTGAAGACCGTGTAGACCCACGCGCGGACGTTGGACTGACGCAGCCACCCGTCCCAGCCACTCGACTCCGGGCGGCTCGCCGCGAAGCGCGCAAGATGCGCGCAGGACGGGAAGCGAAGAGCGGGCGGCGGCCGGCGCTTGCCTCGGCCGGGCCCGCCGAGACCCGCCCCCTTCCCGCTATCGGGGCCCCCCGCGGGCTCCTCCGAGGCCCCCCAGCCCCCTTGACGACTCCGGCGCTTCTCCGCGGCTCGGGCGCTCCTCTCCCCCGCCGAGGGGCTCCTCGAGGCGTCCGTCCTGAGGCCCGGGGCCGCGCCGGTCCCCCGATATTCTCCTCCGGAGCCCTTTCGGGGCTCGGCCGGCGGCGGGGCCCGCGTTCGCGGCGCGGGAGGGCCCGCCAAGACCGGGCGCCCCCTCCGGCGCGGGGCCCCCGGCAGCCCCTCCCGCCGCGCTCCTGTCGGCGCCCGCGAGGTCCTGGGTCGGCCGAAGGGCGCCCCCGAACCGCAGCCGCGCCCCCCCCGGCCCCCGGGCGTCCCGCGCCCGCTTCGCCGCGCCCGCGTCCGGGGCGCCGCTGCGGCCCTCCCGACGGGCCTCAGAGCGGGCCTCGGCAGGCGGCGTCCGCACCGCGGGGGAAGGCGGGGGGCAGCCGAGCGCGGGCGCCCCTGGCCCCGGGCGGCGAGCGGGAAGAGGGGCCCGCCGGGCAGCCGGGAGGATCCCGCCCGGCGCCCTCAGCGCGGGGCTTCTCTGGAGACGGGCGGGCGTGCGGGCGGCGCCCCCAGAACGCCCCGGGCGGCGAGCGGGCCGAGGGACCCCGGGGGCGGCCAGGCGGGGAGGGGAGGGGAGGGGAAGCCCCGCGGGGCCCATGGGGGGCGCCCGGGAGGGCTGGAGGCCCCCCTCACCGCGTGCGCGGTTGCCAGGCGGGACTAGAGGACCTCGGGGGTCCCCCGCCCGCGCCCAAGCGTCGCCAGGGAGACGGGCGGGCGGAGCCTCGCGCTGATAGGTCCCGCCGCCGCGCAGGCGCCCGGGAGGCGGGGGCGTGGCTGCAGGTAAGGGGGCCGTGGCGAGCGTGGGCGGCGGAGGCCGCGAGGGCGAGGCGGGGCCGAGGCGGGGCGGGGGTCTTGGGCGCCCCGCCGATGCCCGAGACCCTGCGCGGCGCCTGAGGGCATCCGGGATCTCGACCCACGGGCGAGTCCGGGCCCCGCTTGCCTTCTCGGGGGGCCGGACGCCCTTGCGCGGCCAGCGGCCCTTCCCTCCGGCCCGGGCAGGCGGTCCACAGATGGCATCGGGCCCCGGGGTCCCCTGGACGCCCGGCCGCGACCCCCCTTCTGCCCGGGGTGGGCTCCGGCGAGCCCAGGAGGGGGGCAGCGGGGGCGCTCCCTGCGCAGCGCCCCTTGGGTGCCACTGGCTGGGAGGGCTGGTCGGCCGGGCAAGGCGGGGGGGGGCGTGAGGCCCCTGGCCGGCCTGGAGATCTTGACCTTGCGGCCTCCCTTCTTAGGAGCCAGCCTGGCTTCCTCTGGAGGGCCCCTGGTTCAAAAGGGCCTGGTTTGAAGCGTCCACGCCCGGGCCCCTTCTGGGTTGGGGTAGCCGTGAATTAGGCGAGGCTGGGCTGGCCTTGCTGGGGTGCTGGACCCTTCACCCCAGGGAGAGGAATTGGATGGGTGAAGCTGCTAACCCAGGGTTTCTCCGCTTTGGCGACTTGAAGGTGGGTGGGCTTCAGCTCCCAGAATTCCCCAGCCAGCACATGTTGGCTGGGGAATTCTGGGAGCTGAAGTCCACCCACCTTCAAGTCGCCAAAGCGGAGAAACCCTGGCCAAGGCAGATCGGGAGAGGCAAGGCACCACCTCCCCGAAGTGGCGGGGCTTCAGTGCCACTGAAAGTGCCCTGTGCCAGTCGTTGGGAAGGTACTCGGCGAGTGGCCCCCGCGAACCAGCCTCTGGAACCATTAAGCCAGCCGCGTCCTCTGGAAGGTCAGCACGGCCGGCCCCTCCCAGAGCCACGTTCAAGATGATTGTGTTGATCTAAACCTTAATCGGCGATCCAGCCACCCGATGGATCGCCTTCTGCCAGGTCTGCCGGCCCCCTTATTGACATCTAGGGGAAAACCATCCCTTGATGGTGCTGCGTTTGCCAGGAGCTTGGTAGAAAAATTCTGAATACCAAGGCTTTGATTCTAAATGTCCTCCTTTTTCAGTTTCAACTTGTTTATTCAGGCTTTTCTCTGTGTTTGTTGTGTTTTTAACCTGTTACAATTTTATATGCTGTTATTGTTGATTCTGTTACATAGTTGAATGGGGTTGATCTAGGGCAGTGTTTCTCAGCCTTGGCGGCTGTTAAGATGCGTGGGCTTCAACTCCCAGAATTCCCCAGCCATTGAGTTGGCTGAGGAATTCTGGGCGTTGCAGCCCATGCATGCTGAGTGAGGGATGCTGGGAGTTGAAATCCACAGGGGATTCTGGGCGTTGAAGTCCGTGCACCTTAAAGTTGCCAAGGTGGAGGAACACTGATCTAGTGGTACCACACACCCACTCATCATGTGGTCTCCTTCAGAAAAGGTGTAGGAAGTTGTGAAGAAAATAAAGGCAGAGAATAAGAGAAAAGAACGTGACTTACAATGACATTCAGTTTTCCCCAACGCCATTCAGTCTTCTGTCCTTGCAAGCTAATAGGTCTTCTGGTTCAGGCACTTAACTGCCAAGGAGTTGTCAAGGAATCGCCCAAACAGCTGATGACCCGTGATTGACAGCGAAGAACTATCCATCACAGTGTCCTGGGGTGGGGGAGAGCTGGTGATCAAATGTGGTGGTGCAGTGCAAACTCTACCCCTTCCGTTTTAGCATTTTGGCCTCATCCGGGTTACAGACGGATGCCTTTCCGGCTAACCCTTGAACAGATTTAAGCCCTTCTACCCTTTTCGGTAGTTCTCCTCCAGCCCCTCTGAACATAATTGCTGGCCCAACTACCCAGCTGCGGTGCTCTAATGCCTCTGCATGCTCTGGGCTGGCCTTTGGCTGTAATTTGATTTGATTTGATTGGCATTCTCATCGCTCGTTCCCATAGAGGTTGGAAAAGCATTTTGGTTTCCTGATGTCCCGTACCACACCCATATTCTACAGTTTACATGGTGCCTTATTCTTTAAGCTCCACGCTCTTCTTTCCCTTCTGCTAGAGTCTTTAAAAATGAAAGCAGATAATTGGTTCGTTGTTTAAGATTAGATGGCATTTTACAGTAAATTTAAAGTGGAGTTTGATCGGTTCTGATTTTTGTCCTGGTCCCTAATTCTCTGCTTAAAGGCTCCACAGTCCTTAGCCTAAACAAGCGTATGCCAGTCCGTGCTTACCCGGTCAGTTTCTCCCGCAGGACCAGCCTTTGAAACCACAGCTGAAGGAAAGAAAGCAGCCCCACGGGGGTCGCCTCCTTCCCACCTGCTCTTAGTGGGTGAGGAGCAGGCGGGAGCTCTGCCCAGGGAGGGAGTCAGGTTAGAGAGGTTACCAGGATCTCCGTCCACCTGTTGCTCTCCAGGCCCCCAGGCTTGGCAGTTGCCTCTGATTCGCAGTCCTCTTTCAAACTGCAATTTTTCTGAATGTGTTTCATGGTGAGGTGTGACTACCGAAACATAATAAAAAGGGGGAAAAAAATCAAGCGCTAATAAAATCAAAGAAGAAATTAATAGATAATGGGGGTTAAAATGCACTAAAATAAAAGAAAGACTTATTCATCTTCATTTGTCAATCCTTTAAATATTATTAAGTCTGGAGCGTACAGAAACTTGCTGCTCTGTCTCCTCTGTTTCTTCAATAAAAGGATGTTTTAAATATATGATTTGTATTAAAAGTTTTAAGAACAATAATAATAACTGCACCAAGCTAAGTTAGAACAGAAAAAGTTAAAAAGAAATAACAGAAAAAGCTAAAAGTGCACTTAAGAAGAGAAAACAGAAGAAAATAAGAGCAAGATACAAAGAAAGATGTAAAGACACAAGTGGCTTTCAGTATTCTTCACAGCAGTTATAAGCACAATTATATTTTAACCTCTCTCTCTAAAGTTACAATAAAAGGATGTTTCAGAACTCACAGCGTGGCCAAGTCCTGCAGGGCAGTGTTAAAATGTGGATGGAGCTGACCCAGAGTAGCCTTAAATGGGTCAGAATACTCTACCCCTGCTTCTGTATCCTGATCTTAGTTTTTTGTTAATAGGAATCTTTCAGACTCAGTGGGTCCATCTATGTATGTATATATAGCATTATTTCTTGTTATAATTCCTTAGTTCTTTGTACAGCTTATAAGTGAAGGCTGTTTTTAGGCTGTAGCTGATGATTTTGAGACTAGGGTTGTAAATTTTACATGAAGCATTACCGAAATAAAAGATTCGGTGAAAAAAGTTGTGCATCCCTTTGAACAGTGGGCTCACACATCGTGCCGAGTTATGTGGTTGGTTTTTGCTTAGTATGATACGCAGATCTGGTCTTTGTGGCTTGCAAACCATGATTAACGAGTCTGAAGAACCCCCCAAGACAGTGAAGCAGGACTTTCGGAAGCCCAGTAAAACTTGTTTTCCTGTATGCTTGGGTTTGGGGTTTTCTAATTTATTTATTTTCCTTTTAATTCTTTGTGTTTTATTTTTGTATTATGTAACTTGCTCAGAGCCTTTTTGGAATTGAGAGGCACGTACATCACAGAAGCAAATAAATAACACTAGTTTTGATGCATTCTAGTCACTTCACCCAGAATAGCTGCTACGTAACTCATTCAGAAATTCTGGGGTCTCCTTTTATGTTAAAGAGTCACTGTGTGTGAGATGGGCGGCTATATAAATATGATAAATAAATAAAGTAACCAAGGCCAGTTCTTAGGGCAAGTTGCACATCAGCTGATATGGGTGCTAACAAGAGCAGTTGAGGTTTTTAAACAAGCGGATAAACACTATCTGGACTAGGAATGTGGACTTTAAATTGTCAAGTACAGTCCTTTTTCTAATTAGATGGTAAATAAGATTTTATTTTGAGAAGGATTTTATCAAACGCATATATATTGTGTTAGGTTGGCCAATTTTGTTTTGCTTCCCAGCCGAAACTCATTCAGCAGACAGCAAATTATATCTGGAGCTCACGTATTTCACTTTCTCGTTCAGCACGTGTTTTTCATGCATCGTGTCCATAACTTGAGGAGATCATATTTCTATGCTAACAGCTTCTGGCTCGTGAACAACAAGTTATAGATACAAGTTATGTGTCACCCCTCTTAAAAAAAAAAAACACCCTTCCCTGGGGGCACCACTACCATATGGTTAAAGGTGCACCATGGAGAGGACCCTTTTAGTTTGCAGGCAGCCTGAATTATCCACAAAAACATTATTGAACAAATTTTTGGCAAAGGGTGATGTAGAAACATGACTTTGCTCATCTTCACAGGATTTCAGAAATATCTCTATTATCTGCACAAGCAAGAAGAATGCTAAAAATGACCAGCAGCCTTCAAGATTGCATAACCAGGGAGCCTGTCAATTGGAGTGCAATACAGTGCTTAAGAGGCATGCAATGTTTTTCTTCTGCCTCCTCCCTGGGTGTGCTGTGTAAGGCAATGGTTCTCCAGTGGAGATCGTATTGGTACCCTGTAGATCACCAGCCAAACTCTTAGACTTAATAGAATTGTAGTTCTTGAACTTTCCTGATGTTATCAAGTTGTCTCTATCAGGATCCAGTACACCACCTGATCTATGCTGGGCCTGAAAACTGAATAGCAGCAGTTGAGGAAATCATGAGGAAAGTAACACCATCCTTGAATTCTGCTTCTCAGCTTCTCTACTCTTAAAGTCTGCCCCAGAATGTCCTTCACAACAGTCCAGTTGGCTTCTCCTTAATCGTTTTCTGGTATGGCTTAAATGGGGTTCTTGAGACACAAGTTGCTATTTGTGATGGCTTTTTGGGGTAGCTGAGTCATTCTTGACTCTTTTTCCCCAGCATTTGATCAGGAATATGTCATTAATTTTTCTCCCATGGTCCCTGCTTTGGATTGTTCTGCATTGGCCCCCGTTCCGAATCTCTGAGGACCAGCCAAAGCTTATCTGTTAAATAGTGCTTGTATAGTGCATACATATGGCAGAAAATTGGGGATGTTTGGACTTATGTTATTGGTTAAGAATGGTGGTCTCCAATTAAAGAAGACCTAGCTTTGCTATGTCCATCATAGCCTGAGGTTATTTTTCCAACCATAGAAAACACATTGCTTGATCGGACTTTGAAGTCTGTTCACCTCAAGGAAAAACTTGGTGTAATTACGTTCTTCGCTGCCAGCTGCATACAGATGTCCTTCAGAGCTCATCTGTCATAGTCCCTAATTCAGATGGGATATGGATCATTCTGCTTTGAGGGGCCCTCGTTATCCTTCCATATACCTTCCAGCCCTCAGGATGCAGCTGTATCATCAACCACAGACAGACGATTCTCCTGTTGCTCTTTTATAGTCAGTATCTGGGAGGGGTAGAGCCACTGCAAGACCAAGCTCTGCTGAGCATTTTTATTGCCTCCTTGGGCTGCAGTCATGTTCTAAGATAACGCCTCTTCCAGTGGTGGAAGCAGTCTACACAGACTCGGTAGGAAGAAGCCAGTCGCAAACGGCTTGAACATGACCTGACATACTTGTTGGTGATCTGATTGACTGAGATGATGTAACTGACAGGGCTTGACTGGCTCAACCTGTTCTACCTAATTTAGCCTAATTGCAAGGCTTGTATCCTGCCTAGTTCCAAAGTTCCTTTGACATCACATGTTCAGGAAGAACAATAGAGAAAGAAAAATACACTTCATCGGGACTTGTCACAGGTACCTTTCCTCTAAATCAGGATTTGTTAGAGCAAGCTAGTAGTGAATTGGTTTACCTTGCAATCACTGTCTATCATCTGATGCACTTGACTGGAGATGGTTTACTTCAGCTGGATAATCTGCCTCTTGAGAGCTCAAAGCTGGCCTCTGTATCTACAATCCTTCCAGGGCCTTAACCTCACCAGACTTGCCATCAGAAGATACATTTCCAGCTGTCCTTCCTTCTTCTTGCTTCCAGCCCAGTGATTTGATTCTCTAATCACACAAGCTATTTCAACTAGTGTTTCTCAGCCTTGGCCACTTGAAGATGGGTGGACTTCAACTCCCAGAATTCCCCAGCCAGCTATGCTGGCTGGGGAATTCTGGGAGTTGAAGTCCACCCATCTTCAAGTGGCCAAGGCTGAGAAACACTGATGTAGACCCAGCAAACGTGGGACCATTTGTGAAATGGCCTTTTTGAGAAGTCATGTGATTTACCTGTTATCCTGGTGCATAAGTGTGTAAAGGAAATCAGGTCACTCCAACTGGTGGATAAAATCAAACTTAACTGTTTCAAGGGGACAAATGCTTTTGATGTAATATTCTGTTAGTGATGCCGTTAAGAATACGTGCTAGGAAAAATATGCATCCTGATGTTGGATCCTAGTTCATGTATTTGAAAACTTACATTGCTTTAAGATGGAATAAATTCATGCTGATGCACGTCTTTCCTTATTTATTGTAATGGTAATTATTCAATTCGGAAAGCAACCATATTTCCAGAAATGTGTGGTTTATTAATTTGAAAAAAAAATAAAAAATGCTGGTACATATCTGCATTGCTCAAGATTTATTTTGGTATCATTTTTTTTTAAATGGAAGAATTTCGATTGATGCTGTAGCTTGTTGTTGGGACAAGACGTTTATATTTTGCGAATTAAGTTTCTGCAAGCTGAGATCTGATAGAATAGGGGGAAAAATGCTGTTCTGTGTTTTTTTGAAGAAAAAATAAACATGGATTGCTATGCTATATATGTTATGATTGAGTGATGGTTGGTTTTACAAAGCTCTGTTTGTTGTTGCTGTTGATCTTTTTTGTGGTTCTCCTTACCTAAAATATTTCAGAAATGGGGAAAAATGTCTCATCAAGGTATAAATCAGCATATTTATAACAAGAACTTTCTTCTGTGCTGTACTCTAATAATTCTTTATTAAGGCTCTTTATAATAAGCAGACGTTTGCTGTCATTGAGAGTTATTTCACTTGTAGTTTATATCCCTTAGAATTACTTGTAGCATTTAAAAGTCTTGGGGGGGATTTTTTTTTTTTGAATGTATGTCAAATCACACAAAATAACATTTAGGTCTATATTTAGCCAGCCTAAGCTGTAAATAATTATGAAACATCTGGAGTTGGTAAAGGGATGAAGGATGGCTTGCTAGAAGTAACTTTATTCTACAGTAGGCAATTCTTATTTTTCCCATGTTTGTCACTCGTTTTGTGTTGCTGAAAATCATAATGCGCCATTGAGTTTCTTTATAAACGTGTGTCAGATTTTTCCCCTCCATTCTGAGACATGGGGACGGTTATCTACATTACAAAATAACCTAGTTTGAAAAAGGCAGCCCTGCGTGCATTTCCATCTACCTGTGCAAGTTTTTTTTTTTTCTTTTAAGAGAGCAACATCCTAAGAGTGAAATCGGTTGACTTAGGGACAGGAAGAAGAAAACTGTATTTGTCTGCGAAGCGTTATATCCTTTTCTCTTTAATGCTTTTTTCTTGCCTTATCTTTTGGTTGAAGAAAATAATAATACTTATTTGCAGATTTCCCACTTTTCTGTGACGAAATCCAGGCCAAGATGGCACATAACAATTTTTTTAAAAATTATAACCTATCAAGGTGCAGGAAAAACTTAGCATGAGAGATAAACACCATATCAACAACAGCAACGGAGCAGTGTGTCGCTTGCAGGCAAACCAGTCTCCCTTTCGGAGTATTTAAGAAATTGCCCTGTGCTCTTATACCCAGAACTGCTTGTATAAACTCTCTAAAAATAAGATGTTTCAGCCCCAGACTAACAGTATGAAGTTCACAAGATGCTTGGATGAGGAGAACAGAAGAAGACAAGCAAGTAGTTCTCTGTTTGACTGCAGTGGGGGCTGATCCTTTAGCCTGATCTGTGGAGAGGATCTGTCTTGAAGCTCTTCTTCTGTGACAGCCTGATGAGATGGCTGGGGACAGGTGACCACTGAAAAGGGAGAAGTCTAAAGTCTAAACTGTTGCCGATCCCCCTGGTTTTGGACCTGGTGCTTTGATTGCCCAGTAAATCCAGCGTCTTCCAGTATTTGTTTTTTGTTGTTTTAAAGTCACCTAGCCATCTTCTGAGAAGATACATGCTTATTAAATGGTACATGGTTACATGATTGCCCTTGAGGCAGAATGATGTAGAAACCAAAAATTCTTGATGGTTTTTATTTTGAAATCATCTTCTTTCCAGGAGATGCAGAAAGGTTGTGTAATTCCTTTTTCTGTTGTCCAGTACAGGTGTTTCCATCATATCTGGACATTCCTGCATATCTGAATATTGGTGGAAACACCAATTGGGTGAGAAGAACTTGATTGGGTCGCTTTGATTGTGAGCCTACAGTTTTGAAGTGTGGTCCAGAACCTTCAAAGGCCATTGTTTGATAGAAAAGGAAATGTTACCCTTCTGAATGAGTGGAAAAGCAAAATATTCCGCCACTTTCTGAAGATAGCGGGAAAGGTACTTCATTCCAACTCTGTAGGTTCTACAGATACCATTCCCCCAGTGAGCTTATGTGTCCACAAGATGGTGCCCTTATCCTGGGAAAGACCCCATTCCAGACCAATTCTGAACTTAGATTGGGAAGATGGACTATCAGCTCTGTTGTTCTGAAATTTCAGGAAGTTATATCAATGACTGTCCCAAACCTCCTCATGGTGTTAGTCTTGATTTCTTTTAAAAGTTGTGATAATTTGTACCTGTCCAGTAGTTTAAACAATCTGCATAGTTTAAATTTCATCTATGAAGTTGTGAACTTCTCTTCTTGAAAATTTATTTATTTATTTTTGTGGCATTCTCCAGATAGAATGATGATGACTTTCAGTCATAAAATCTAATGTTTTTATGTGCAGTCATAACTACAACAATGGTCCTGTTTGAAAATGGAAGAAAATGAAAGATTTTCTTTTTCCAGATGGTGCTGATATTACATTTTTTCCCAAGGTATCATGAAGTATCATTCTACTTCCAAAGTACCACTTTTCAAAAACCAATCTCATTAAGGTTCTATCTTGGAACAACAGAAAATATGTATTTATATATTTTCCATCAGCGTGGTTGTCTTAAAAATATTTGAAGATAACAATTTTACTGCCACTTAATTATCTATCTATGTGTCTTTTTCTGAACTGTCCAACCAAATAGCATGTTCAGGGCTGTGAAACTTTCAAGAGGAATTAGAAACCCCCTCTGTATGTTCTGTTGCTTGTTAATTTTTT
Source organism: Python bivittatus (assembly GCF_059951505.1). NCBI lineage: Eukaryota > Metazoa > Chordata > Lepidosauria > Squamata > Pythonidae > Python > Python bivittatus. The sequence goes on along the minus strand of NW_028277029.1, from coordinate 1,401,208 downwards.
TGCAGGGGGGGGATGAAAGATGAGGTTCCTTCCCTGAACCCACCAACCCCCAATGAATCAACAGTGAAATGTTTGAAGAAAAGTTCAGAAGAGAGGAGATGTCAGAATAGCAGTCAAGAGTATTGCAGGCTAGTGGAATTGCTGGAGAAGAGCTGGAAGGAGCGGACATTGGTGCTGTCCTAAGAACCAAAATGTAGGGTGGAGGAGGAAGAGGAGGCAAGGCAAAATTGATAGAAGAGAGCATGGGAGACAGAAATCATACTCTACGTATTTTGGCATGTGGGTTGGGTTCCTTAATTAGCCCTTGTGCCTAAAATATAAAATTGACTATACTGATAATCAGAATGCAACTCAGCCATGGGATTATTATGTTATAAATTAACAAACTTCTCTCTTATCGTGTGGGTACTCCATACCTAGGCTATTCAGATGTTGCAGAAATCTCCAGCATGGAAGTGAAGCTTACTTTGCCCCTCCCAAGACCTTTTTGCTAAAAGGAAGGGTCCCTTGGATCACCAGTAGACTTTGGGGATGGGCGCAAGGCGCATCTTTGCATTTTGAAGGGTGGCTCTTAACTCTGGTTAATTTTCTAGCCAATGAAGTACTCTACAAAAAGGTACTCACAGATATAACAACATACAGCATTTCCAATCTGGCCGTGCTGTTGTCCAGGGTCCATTTGCTTCTTCTTAATATCGTCACATATATTCAGCCCCTTCAACCTTTCTGCAGTGCCTGGAACAGGACAATGTGGCTTTGCACTTGCTAAACCATGGGTTCTTTAACCACAGTTTATTGATTAAACCACAGTTGTCTGGGATCGTACAAAATACCAAGCCATACAATATTCCTTATGATCCACAATGATGCTGGTTGTCCCTGCAGAGATATCTCCTGTGCCTGCACTTGGATGCTCACAGGAGCAGAAAAGGGTTTTGAATTTCCCACAGTGAGTTTTCATTCTTGTCCTGGAATCGTCTACACTTTCTCCTCCTCTTTTGGGCATTTCTGTTACTTTTTCTTTTGTAACCATAGATATATTTTTTTCTTTTTCCCTCTAGATGGTTTTAAGCTTCTGTTAACTGTTCAGTTCCTTGGTCCAGTTGACTTCAATTTTGGGGAAGACTTTTTTTTTTTAATATATAAGTATATATAGGTTGAAAAGTTTAAAACTAAATCATTGGTTTTAAACTTTTCATTAAACTTTTCAACTAATTGGCAAAATACATTGGTACCTAATAGAAATTCAGAAGACAAATAGTTACATATTAATGAGGGGATTGAGGCAGAATTTTATACATAGTTAAGTCATACTGTTAGGTTAAAAGAAAACAAAGCTATCTATTTGTTAATAGTTAAGGATAAAATTTAACCACACAATGGCACTTAATGTGCTTTAAAGGTTATGTGAAATATATTGTGAGTAAAAATATTAGAAATTCTTAAATATTTAGTAATAGAGCTTTCAAAACAACTAAAATTATCAGGAAAATTCATTGTCTTCTATACATTTTTTACTTTATGGGCAAAGTTTTCCTAATAGTATCCAATCTGATCCTTGATTAAATTAATTCCTATTTTGGTAGTAATCATTTGTTTTTGTTAGGTCCTAACTATCTGTTTTTAGTATCATCCCTAAAAGTGGGTCAGTCTCAAATATATCCATTTAATTTAAATACTTTTAATTAGTTAAACTGACTCAGTTAAAATAGATTCACAGTTAGGGAAAAACCTAAATATTTTGTAATGCCACACAAAAATGTCTGAAAGACTGAGAAAGATTGTTGAAATTTGAAGTAACTTAATCCATTTCTTTTTCTTGAGTATTTAAGAGGGTATTTCATAAGGTAGGATCCAACAATAAGAGAGTTGTGAGCAATTACAAGCGTGTCAGTACTTATGTAAAAAGAAAGAACGTCCCTTCCTATTCTCTCTTTAAAGCTACAATCATTCTTGCAATTAATTGTTAGTACAAATGTTTCTTGTTGGCTTGTGATAGATGAGGAGGAGTATTTTTCTAAATTTAGAGCACACATCAATACTGAATATTGAATACTCGGCCAAGTTGAAAAGACCATTCAACTTGGTTAAATGCTTTCTGTGTACCTTTAAAATTTCTCCCTCTATTACATTTAGCCTTAAAAATCCAAATATAGAGGTTTATAATATTAATGTTACGTCACAATCTATCTGGGCTAATTTTTATTTAATTAGGCTTTTGAAATTACTGATATTTTAAAATCTATATTAGTAACATATATGTTTCTCTGAGCTAATTTTATCTTCCTAAAGGTTATTACCATGATTGACTTCTTTGTGAATGTACATAGCAGCAGGCCACCTATCACTGAAACCCCTTGGCTTCTGAGTCTGAAAAATATTTTTCATAGTCATTAACAAATCAAGTTTAAGTTTCTGAAAAGAAATAAGCGTCTATTTTCATTTGCTAAATAAGGACTAGGCATTCTTTGAAGAATAAGGCGCACACCTGGAATTTTGAAGGAATATTTCTGTGTTTTTATAAACTGGCAGCTGGTGGGAAATCGCTTATTTAAATATATCTGCCACAAAAGTCATGAATAAACACAAGCTTACTATTTATAGGAAAGCAAAGTGATGAGATGGTTTCTGTCACCCTATTAATCTACCTAAAATGTTCACATTCCAGCTCACCCTTATCTATTTTCTTAGTAGGAGGGTACACTTCCAAATTAGGTAGTTTTAATTTCGTTTCTTCATTAGATTTAGATCCTGCCCTTCCTCCAAGAGTAGCTGGCATTGTGCATATTTTTTCACAGTAATAACCTGTAGCATAGGTTGATCTGCGAGGGAGTGGTCACCCGGTCAGCTTCTACAGCCGAATGCGGACTTGAAAATGGGTTATTTATTTTCAGAAAATCCCTGTAGGACCCACGTAGATCCCATAGGTATTTTTTAACCATTAGGTAATTCTAGAGACTGGTTCTTCACTGTGACTAAAGTAAGTGGACTTACCTGGTTGGTTGCTAGGGGCTGAATTATTTTAAAAATGTGACACGTATTATTCTTTGTGTGTAACTGAGTGAGAAGTCGGGGCAACTTGGTACTACTTGAATAATCAAAACCTAAACAGGCTGAAGATATATGCTGGGCACATGCTAAACACCAATGGCGTGTTGGGGTCAGATGTGCAGGTGAAACTTAGAAACCAAAGAGTTGTGCCAAAGATAATTGAACTGGGGGGTGTATAGTCCGAAAATAAGATCTATACAAGGAATAGATTCAATATACAGTGGGAGCAGTGGAGACATGGAAATCAAGGTTGAAAAAGAAAATTCCCAAATTTCAGAGAGGAACTTTCAGAACAAGGGGTCACTGCAAAGAGAGACTAAGCCGTGGCAGCAAAAAAGGGTATTAGATGTGGACTTCCAGAGCCCAGGAAGAAGTGTCAAGAGAACCTGCAGATTGCCAACCTACAGCAAAGTTTTATTCAAGAGCTTCTTCGCTTAAGGATACAGAAAATCAGAGATATGTTAATCTCATGTCCCTGCCCTGTTGCCACCTCCATGAGGCCTCCCAAACTCAAATGTGTATTTTCCTGGCACTACTGGAGCTGAAGTACCTTTTCTGGTTTGCATCTGAATGCCTGCACCTCCCTGCTTATATCAATATTAATCTGATTTAAACAATTTAAAATATTTCAATCAACAGAGGAATTTTTTTTTTTCTAGGAATAATAATTCCAAGACATTTAAGGTACAATAAACCCCCTATTTTTCCAAATTTCCATAGTCACCTACGATTCAATTGGAAATATATTGGGTTTATTCCAATTAACTGAACAACTTGATAATTTACCAAACTGTTGTATAATAGCCATAAATTGAGGTGAGGTACATTGATAATTATCAGTAAGCCTCAAAACATCATCTGTACATAATAACAATTTACGTTCAGCTCTTGCCACCCAAATTATAGCAGATTGTCTAATAAAACAGGCCAATAGTTCAAAAGCCTGAGTAAATATAAGAGGAGATTGGGAACATCCTTGACTCCTGTTAGTGGATGAAGAAATAATTCCATTGATAATAACTCTATCCGATGGATTAAGTTATCACATTTTTATCTAACTAATAAAAACAGAAGGAAATCCACTTTTACCAAAACAGGTTCCAAACATTTAACCTGTGCTATATCAGAGGCTTTTAAAAAAGTATCTACATTTTGCAAAGAAATTGGGAAATAGATGTGTGTTCCACTGGGTCCTTACCCAGCTTCAGTATTAATCTTAGAAGAAAAAAAATCTTTCAAAAAAAGAAGAAAGAAGCAAGTCAATTCACAAAAGCAAAATTATATACTTTCAGCAATATAGAAACAAAATACACCATTCTATAAGAAAGCCGTCTGGAACAGGGGGGTTCCCTGTTTTCATGGATTTAATAGTGTCTGTTATTTCCCACAATGATAATGCAGTCATTTTTATTGTGTTAAAAAAAATCTTCAACTGGTTCCTAGGAACCGTTGAGTCAGCAGCAGAGATCTGACTATAAAATAAAATTTTATATTTTTATGATTATAAAAATAAAATTTGTGTTCATATTTTGAATTGGCATCATTACATACTTCACCTTGAGAATCCTTAATTGTAGAAATAATATGTTGTGGCTAGCAATGCCATTTTGTTTAGCTGAAAGAAAGAAAGGAGGCTTAAATAATTAAAATCTGAATTAATGTTAAATATTAAGAAGGCAAAAGTAATGTCAGCCAGCATCTTTAGTGAACTTAGAGTGGATGGTAAAGAAGCGAAAGTTACAGATATTTTGTTTTCTTAAGTCAAGAATAAAGAAGAAGTGAAGGGGGCTTAATCTGAAGGAGGGAAGCATTGACAAATTTAGGGAAGATGAAGAAAGTTAAGGACATTTGAATGACAACAAAGGTATCAATAATCAGCTCTTATTTTAGTGGCAATGTCTGTTTCTTAAAATGATCATTAAGGAAGAACAAGAAAAAGAAGATAAGACATTTTCGAGTTATGGATTTGGAGAGTGCTCCCAAGAATACAAGACCTTCAAGAAGAACCAATCCATCCTGCCTGAAAATAAAATAAAGACAAAATTCTTGCTGGATTACAGACTGACGTACTTTGTTTTTGGAAGCTAAGCAGGGTTGGCTTGATAATAATTGCATGGGGCACCACTGAGAATCCAAGACTTTTACTAGACTGGGGAGGCCAGAAAACAAATCCCATAAAAACACTGATGGCAAACTGCTTCCTTATCATGTCTGTGAAACCCTCAGAAGTTGAATTTGACTCATGGGAATCTTGTTTTTAATTGGAACCCCACAAAGTTGGTTTATTATACTTAAACTTGATTCAGACTGCCTTTTAGATGGCTCAGTATCTACTTAAAAGCAACGAAGTTTAGTGTTTGGTAAGAGGAGTAGCTGTGGTCATAGAAGGACGCTAGCGAAGAATTAACACTAACACGACCGCACTCCAGGTGTGCTCAGCTGGAAAGAGTGAAGTGGAGAGAACGTGTGATCACATTTGCAGATAACGCGGAATTAGGTGGAATGACTACTAACCCTAAAATAACCCTCAAAGTGAGAAATTTAGTTCAAAACTATCTTGATTCACCTGAAACATGGGCTGAAAATAAAAGAATATAATTTAACTGAGTCCAATGTAAAGTTCTTTCTTTAGGAAACTGAAATCAAATGCACAGGTATAGGGTGGGGGTGGGGGCTGCCTGTCATAATAATACCAAAAAATGGAATAGTGGTCGATTGCAAGCTGAATATGAATCTGTAAGGTGGCCTGGCTGCAAAAATGACCAGCAACACCTTAGACCAGTGTTTCTCAACCTTGGCAACTTTCAGATGGGTGGACTTCAACTCCCAGAACTCCCCAGCCAGTCATGCTGGCTGGGGAGTTCTGGGAGTTGAAGTCCACCCATCTGAAAGTTGCCAAGGTTGAGAAAGATTGCTTTAGTTTTGGCAGCTTCCAAATGATAGGAACTATGCTTATCTTTTATTTGCATTGGTTGAACTTTGTCATGAGGATTCTGCACACAATACTTGAAGGAGGGTTCAGAGAAGGGCGGTCAAGATGGCCAGGGGACTAGAAATTAAAGGCTCTGAGAAGAGGTGGATGGAAATGACCGTGCTGAGCTCCTGACCAGCCTTGTCTGGGCTCTGTAGCTAAACAGGGTGGGCCCTTGTGAGTGCTTGGATGGAGGGCTATCTGGGAATTCAGGCTGTTGGCTAGACTAGAAAGTCAAGAGAACATCTGGGGAAAATGCCGTGGCAAACCATTCCTCTAACCCTTCCAGGAGAAGGAGCATACAAGCCATCTGTCACCAGGAGCTAAGCTGAAGTCAATGGCCTAGTTACATTTTGTTAGCATCTAAAGGTACTTGTAGAAGAAAGGGGTGTCCTTCTCCTCTATTTCTCATTGGGCCAATCCTAGTGCCCTGATTTTTTTTTTTAATAAAACAGCAATATATCTTTATTAAGTATCTGGATAAAAAAAATGGTGAGAAGGTAATGTTGGTAGGATGTAAGCTGTGCTTCTGTTTGCCCCAATTATTCTGGGCTTTGTTAGTAACTCTACTGGTACTATTTTAAATCTAGGTTTTGAAAGCAGCTATAGTAGACAAAGTAGTTTGATTATACATTTCTAATATATAAAAGAAAATAATTTATGAGTGGAAAGGAGGCATTAATTCTTATTTTATGTTGTTCTTTAGGTCTTGCTGAAAAATGGATGATGATTACTTTGGAGGATTTGAGGTACGGAAGTAGGAATATTTAAGGTTTGGCCAATGATATTTTGAAATAATTAAAGCTATGTAAGGCACTCTAGCAGTCTAAATTTGAAAGCAGAGCAATTGATAGTTATGTGTAAATTATTCAGTCATCTCTAATGTGTAAAATTCTAATTATTATGGTTGCACCAGTTGTTAAGGAAATACCTTTTACATTTGAAACGCCCCTGGGATGTTTTCAGCAACTCCTTCTCTGAATATCAGTTGTGTAGGTACAGTTTCTCCAAATGTTCAAAACTGGACCAGAAATTTTGAGCGTGTCTGAGGAATGTTTAGTAAGTGATTGTTTTCGCAGAGTTTGAAGCTAGCTCATACTCTTTCCCCCTCCTTACCCAATTGGCTTGTTTTTGTGTTTCAAAACTGATCTATTTTGTCAGAGCCTGGCTTTCCGCATCCTGATACGGTGGTGCTTTTCTTGAAGAAGAGGGTCTCCTTGAGGCCCTCCAGAGTCTCAGACGCTGCCGCCGAGGGAAATGTGAAATGGGGTCTGTTTGACCAAACTCGGGATCGCATTCTACAGCGTCACTAGTGCTACATTTTTTGTGGGGGTGGCATTTCATCTTTTTTTCCCCTTTTTCCTAAGGGAGTGCCAAAAGTTAGGAATACAGGAAGCTGGTTTATACTGGTCGGGGGAGTCATGCCAAGAGAGCGAATTTCCTGACCGTTGGGCCAATGTTTAATATAAAGTTATGCAAACTTCACATTTTTATATAATATTGAAAGAAAATATTTTTGGCATAAATAAACAAGCAATCAGGATAAAGTAACAGTGCATTTTCATATGCTGGTGCACTAGTAAAACAGAGGTGGAAGATGTCACAGATGTTGATCATATACTGTAGCCGATGTTAATTCGTTTGTTGAAGGTGCCAGGGGGATTTCGGTGTGATTGTTTTCTTTAGTATCACGTTATTAAGGATGAACGCATCTCTTAAAAGATGAATACGGGAAGTACGATGTCAGCCAAATTGCGGTCTCAGTAACAGTTTAAACGTTGTGAAAATGCCTTTCTACCGAATCGTATAAAAATGGTGCCATGAAGCAGCCCTGCCCAGCATCCGGGAGCCGAGGGCCGTGTGTGTGGCTACATTGCAAAATGCAATTAGGCTGAGAGAGAGAGAAAAAAACTAGATTTGAGGTGGCTGAATCCAAGTAAAATAAATCGGCGTGCACGCTTGCGTTTTGGCGGGCGTGGGGGCTCCTGCCTGCAGCTCCCTAAAGCAGCTGGACCCTTCCCAAGCCGGAGTGGGAGTTCTCCGGCCCCTTTGTGGAACTGAGTCGAACGGCCCAAGACAGAGTTTTCTGCCATTCAGAGGAGCGGTATCTCTCCACAGAAATAGAGATAGACTTTAGCAGAAAGGCGGAGGAAAAAAGCACGTTCCATTATATACGTCTAACTTGATTTAGGGAACTGCTTTTTGGCGCTTATTGGGGCATTTCCGCATGGTCACCAAGGCAGCCCTTACCTAATTCAGGTTGGCATAATTTGGAAGTCCTCCCCTCTTTAGGTCGACGGACGCTTTTGGAAGTCCAGTTTGGAGTGCGTGAAGAGCCCTCTTCCACCGCGTCTGGCTCTGGGGGAAGCGTGGCCCCAGGGATGCTTGTGGAGGGGAGATTATGCTGGGAGCTCTTTCGGTGGGCTGGCTTCCCATAAATTATTGACTTAAGCATTTAAGAATCTGGTGGGCCCGGGAGCTGCCAAGGGAAGCGTGGCTGGACCCGTCGGAGCCACAAGCACCAAACTGGGGACTGAGCGGGACTCCTGGGAAGTTCTTTGAATTGATGATGTGTCGGATGAGAACAAAGTGAGGAAAATACTATGCCTAGTTTAACAATATGTCTTGCACTTTCAGGCAGCAGAAATCTTTTTTAAAGATGGAAATGGTGAACCCCAGACCACTTCTCCCGCTATTCCTTGGGCAGCATTTTCCACAGGTATAGAGAAATATCAGTAATTTTTTTTTTGTGGTTTCCTGTGAGTTTCTTCTACTACTTTACTGTTCAATTTGGAGCATCCAAAATATAAACCATATAACCATTACCATAAATGTAACCATCAGTACATCAATACATTCTGCACTTGCTCTGGTTTGGTAAATAAATAATATACCTCTGAAATAAGCTTTGCAATCATTTTGAAACTTATTTAACTGCTGTCCTTGTTAAAGAATTCTTTCTGACAAATGAAAATATGTAACTCTGCCTTCTGGATCTCTATTCAGTGCTCGTGTGAAACTTAGAGTAACAAAGGGGTAGGCAAACTGGGGACATCCAGATGTTTGGACCGGTGACTCCCACAGCTCTTTTCCAGCAATCCACTTGGCCAAGTTCAAAATATATGGAGGAGACCAGGCGTTGGGGATCATACGCAACTAATCCCCCTCCAAGAATTCTTAGAGGCATTATTTATTCATCTACTGGGCTTATATGGCCCTTTGGTCATTATGAACTCTAATTGTGAACTCTTCAAAGTTTATTCGCGTTAGAAATCTCAAAAGTGAGGACTCTGGAGAGACATGGGCTTCTGAAAGGCGAATGGAAGAACTGCCTGCTGCATCTCTTCATGGTTGTCAGCTCTGATCATTTTTCCCTCCAGCAAGTAACCCTGCCTCCGCACTAGGCATGACTAAATGACTCTAGCATTTCCTAGAATCTAATCTTCCAGGAATCTATTGAAATTAGAAGGGGATTGGATTGTGTATTTCATAGTGTATATATTGCTGTTCAAATTGGTTTCATGTGGCTTCATAGCAAACAGGTCAGTTCTACATGTTGAATTATACATAATGCTAGAAATCAGTAATTGGCCAGTGAAGAAGTTGAAGCTGAAAAAAGAAATTGGGGTATTTCAGCACATCGACGATGAAGTAGTTACAGGAAAGAAAGATAGATTTTGGAATGGCCTGTTCACTCCCCAGACTTGAATATTGTTGAAAATCTGTGGGAAGATCTCATACAGGCAGTGGATGCAAGGAGACTGACAACTACTTCTGAACGAAGAGAGTTCTGCAAGGAAGAGTGGGAAAAAGTTCAAAAGCAAGAACAGAAAGACCCTTAGCTGGCTACAGAAAACATTAGGCTGATATTTCTGCCAAGGTGATGCTATAAATTACTGACTGAAAGAGTGTCCAAACTTTTGCACCTGTCATTTTCACTAGTTTCTTCTCCTGAATCTATAAGCATCAGCACAGAAACATTACGCATGCATTCAAATTTGCAGAAAGATGTTGTGTTTAACTCTGTACCACATAGAGGTTGTGCCAGCTTCTGTTCAGTTAGGGATTTATTAAAACATACAATTTGACCACTGGTGCCTAAACTTTTGCATGCAACTATATATCCTTGTGCACATAATTCTTGTATTTATAACTAAGCTGGCTTTAGTTCTACATTTCAGTGGTGGGTCCCTCCCTCCCAAGGCAGCTTCAAAGCTGAATGCACTTCAGCTCTAGTTGTGCTCTGGCATTTATGCCAATGCAGAGTAATTCTGGTGTTTCTTGTTTATTTGGTGTTACTCTATTCTTGATCAAAACGTTGCAAAACACCTTGGAACTCTTCCATAGTTTGGAACCGTTGTGCAGAAAAATGCAAGCAGAGAGAGGGGAAAGAATGTGGCCGAGGATCTTGATTGGGACAAATGCTCGAGTGAAGTTAGGATACAGTAGTCCTGCCTTTTATTTCATTCACACAATGATGGAGATAGTTGGCTTACTTGGTTTAGGAGAGAGATCTTAGACCAGTGTTTTTCCAACTTGGCCACTTGAAGATGTGTGGACTTCAGTTCCCAGAATTCCCCAGCCAGGAATTGAAATCCACACATCTTCAAGTGGCCAGTGTTGAAAAACATTGTTTTAGAGCTGTCTTTATTTTTTCAAGGACTCCGTGTGCTTTGAGTTTCTTCACTGGAACTGACTGGATGAGCAGAAAGATGAGCGAGGCCCCCTCAGTCCTCTTGAACATTTCAGAAAAAAAGTGAAATTCTCATGTTTATAAATACTTTAATAAAATAATGTTTTCAATCAATACTGTCTTATAATAAGGGTTATTACAATGTGTTTTCCCCATACGTATGAAATTACATGGTATTTGTCTTGGGTTCTCGAGATGCCTTACCCAATAATCTTTATAACAACTTAGTGAGATGTTATATAGTGGAGGAGAGGTCAGGAATAAGATGTCTGATTTTAGAATGAGTAGAGAGTTGATCTATGCAGTTTTATGCTTCTGTCTGTATAGAATGTGCAGAAAACTAGACGCTGTGCAAATTCACTCAGGGTTGTGCAGGATAGACGCCAATTAACCAATGTCAGTTTGGCCCACTGCCTACGCCGTTTTCCAAATCAGCATCACTGCAGAATGTATAGAAGTCGTACCGGACATTTAGTTTTCTTCCATATCTTTCCTGCTATAATTTGTAGGCCAAATGTACCAGCTTGAATCGTACACAATTCCCTGTTCATATTAAAAGCAGACAGTTATTTTTATGAGGCATCTCTATCCATCTCATATGCATTCCAAAATACATGCATAAAATATGCACTGTGTTACGGGCATATTTATGACAGGCCCTCTTTTACAGAGAAAACAATCTGAAACTTTTACTCTGCGTTTTCTCTCTTGCTATCATGCTGTTGCGTCAGGGAAAACCATGAGAACTCGTACCGTTTTATTGAAAAAATTATATTGTGTGCGTGTGTGTGTAATGTATGTATGTAAGTAAATGGTAAACTATTTTTGGTAAGTAAATACATGCAGAACCAACCTATTTTATCCTAAATTTTCTCTCAGCAGTTTTAGTAAGCAACTTGGTATTTCATTTATACTATAATTCATGGTAGTTTGTTGAATTTCTTTGGCTAGTAAACCAAGTTATTATTTTTAGCTTCTCAGCAAGATACGAACTTTTAAAAAACATATGTCCACTGAACTTCTTTTCATTTCCCTTGCATTCCTTTCGGTTGCTTGCTCCGTACAATAGTGCCTGAAATTCTTGCACCACCGACGGCCTCTGCCGAGCTGCTCCCGAAACAGGTTCCAGCCTCCTTTGTTTCTTCGAGGGCTGAAGTGCCAGTAGACGCTCAGCTTCCACCCGGGGCAGCTGATCTTAAAGAGCAGGTAAAATGATCTCATGTTTATTTCTTTATGCATGGAAGGGTACTTTTCAAATGTACCCACGGACTTGTGAGTAGATCACTGTCGACTTAGTGGGACCTGTTTATGAACAATCGTGCATAAGATGCCGTGACCCGAATGTCTTGCCAGAGATACTGTGTTGTCCCATACCCAGTTGTCAGGACTGAAATTTAGATTTTAATCTGTCTAAAGTTAACTAAAGCATTTCCTATCACATATAGAATTACAAGAAGTCAAGGCGCAGCTTAAGGAAAGGGTAAGGAATTAATGTGCATAAGAATAGTTGGACATTTCCCCTTTAAAGAGGAAATTACTTAACTATTTTGCTTTTCAGTGTTTTCTGAAATTGGAAAAAAATGCTATCACGAATCATTCGAAATGGAGAAATACTGATCTAAAATCTTATGGGGCCTGCTAGTGGCATGGCTGTTTAGATAGATAATTTAGTCGATGCTTTTGAGAAGCATCAGAGTGTATCTATTTCGAGATGTGCTAGAATGTAAAACATGACTTAGGAGTATGTTTCTGTGAAAATAACACCACATTATTAAGTCTGACATCTGTACATTTCAGTATTTTGTGTCTCCCATAAAATAGGTTGCCTTATCAATCGATACTTCTTTGACCGAAGATCTGGGAGCAGCTTCTGCTAATTATGATGAAAACAATACAAAACCGAGATTAAATGAATCTGAAAAGCATCTTCAACAAACCCTCTCAGCTCTGGAAAGTAAACTTCAAACAGCAGATGAAGAAAAAGGTAGAATAAAAAAGGTATAGCTACAAGTCTACGGAGTCATCCGTTGCTGTGTGTGTTGTTGTGGATCTAGCTGGCGAGAGCCTCGGTCCAAATCTCCGTCTTCCGTTGCTCACCCATCCTTTTGGTGTCTTGACTGGAAGCCTTGAGCGCTTTGGGGAACAAGGTGGGAAAAAAAGGATGTTTTTGGTTACTCCTTTTAGGTTTACTACAAATTAGACCAAGAGTGGCAAGTGTAGCCCATAATTATAAAGAGATATATTTTAATATAATTCATTAATTTTTTTTTAGGAGTTAGAAGATCTTTTGGAAAAATACCGGATTTTGGAAACCAATTTCCTGAAGGAAAAGGAAGATAAATTAATTTCACATCAGGATATATACAACAAGCTCCAGGTAATGTTTTAAGCCTTTTTCCCCCCTGAGGACATTCTTGATTGTTCTGGTAACTTATAGGCCTAAGCATAAACAAAGATATAATGGAAGTGTCAATCATAGAGAGTTATAACTGAAACAAAAGTTGTGTTTAACAGTTAGCATTTCTTTCTCTCCCTACTACCTGTCATCAACTTTGTAAACTCAGTTTTCCATCTATTTTCGGAGCTTTGCACAATTTCTGAATTAATCGGGCCAGTAAAATAAATCTCATATTTTTTATGGGGGTTTGTAGCACGTCCTATTTTCTTATTTTTTACCTCTTATTGAATTTATGCTCTGCCTTTCTGCTGATGTAAACACTCACAGCAATGCCTCTGCCTCGCCCTTGGTTTTTATAATGAATTGAAAGTAGAATAAAAATACAGTTCTTTTGCATAAAAAGAGGTAAGCAGAGACAGTGTCTGGTGGGAGGAGAACATGAGGGGGTGGTTGGCAGGAGTCTGGTAGACCAGAGTGACTACTCTGCTCCTCGGAGGCCTGCCTGGCAGCCGTTTTGAAAGAGCGTGACATGATTTCAGAATACACTCGGCAGCCCAAATGAGGTGGAGATCCTTTACTTATTTTCTTCTTTGAATATTATGGAGAGGTATGATCAGCAGAATAGTTTTACCTACTTTTTTATTATAGAGTTACCTTTCCTCTCTCATATAAAAGGATCAGTTCATTGAGTCAGTACCATAGAATTCTAAAGCTGGAGGGGATCCCTAATGCCCTCAGGTCTTACCCTCTGCTTGAGGCAGGAATCGAAATTAACCCTTGGCGTAGCTGCCAGCCTTCTCCTGGGGACAAATAGATGGGCACACAAAGAGGCAGGAATGCCTGATTTCTTGTAGAAAAGCTAAGCACCCGTTACAAAAGAATTCCACTGACTGCTGCATATCAAAGAGAAAATAAAACGAATGAACCATTGCTTCCATTGTTTCTAAAAGTTTTTTAAAAATGCACTCCTTGGCTAATTCTGCTGAAAGTTGGGTAGTAGATGGCAGTCAATGTGGACAACTCTCCCAGCTATATTTCTTCCCATAGGGTGAGAGACGGTGGGCTTACGGGCTTCTATTGAGTTCCCATTGTGCCTAAGGAGGAACTTTCAACCATTTTGATGTCTGGAATTCTCAGGGTGTTCAGACTTCGGCTGCTTTGAGCGCATCCCTATAATTCAGTCCTGCTAACCAGGGTTAGAATAAAGAAGAGGTTTCTAGTGACAACCAAAGCAGATAATTTTCAGTGAATTTTGTTGGAAGTTCTGTCAACTGATGCGCTTCATGCTGTGCAGATGGCTTCGTGGTGGGAACCAGCAAACCTCTTTCTGTAGAGATTTACTATTTTTTGTAGTCCTAGGTTTCTTAACATCAAGAGTACAAGAAGGTCAAAGAGGCAATATTTTTGAACCATTGTGTACTCACTTACCTGCTCCTTTTTGTATGAAAATAAAATGCATTTGTTAAAAAAGAAGTAAGGGGCATAGCTGATTTGAATAGTGTCTGTTATTCAGTTTATCGAGCGGTTGGTGCTGGTTGTATCCCTTCTGTATGTTTATTGTGTTTATATATCAATTTTTAAAATCCCATCAATCTGTTGAGAACTAAAAATCTCTATTGGGATCAATTTTCGTGATATAGAAAAACAAAAGAAACTTCATTTCTCAGCACAGAAATGAGAAATATGAAGATGGATTATCACGGCACAGCCATAACAGATGGATTGCTTTTAATCCAAAGATTTAGTCAAAGCTCCTACTTTAACCTAGTTTAAGCTCCAATGAACCTTCATTGCTAAGGCTTTTGTCGTCCCCCCTGGCCCCCCATTTTTTGTGTTCAGAATGAAGCTTGAGTCCAGATGGATAAGTGAGTCAGACTTTCAGGAGCTTTGTTACTGTTTTCTCCATGGAAGTAGAATGTAGGACGTCTTTACTTAGCCCAGTTCTTGATGGTTTTGCCTTCTCTGAGTAGCTAAGAGAAAACCAACATGAATCAGTGACTTCGGTTTTTTCCCACATGAATCTGTAGGTACTCAATTCTCTCTTCCTGGAGGAGTCTTTGAGGTATCACAGTTAGTATAAAGGGCAAAAGCTTTCTGGACACTGGTAGAGATTTAACCAATGGACTGTGGTGGAATAAGTTTTTATGGGCCAAAGGAACATGTAAGAAATGCCATTTTAACTAGTCTGTTATATAAAGGAAGAACAAGGAAAAAGTAGGTTCTCATATGCAGGAGGATCAGAAGATGTTCACTCTAACAGGACATGCCTCAGTTTCATGCAGAGCCCCCAACCGTGCAAGATGAAAGTCAGATAGGATTCTTGTGGGAAGTTCCCACTGAATCTTTTTCAGATATGGGAACTCTCCTTTTTGGACTGGTGGTAAAGCAGCTAATCAGTCGCACAGATGTGGCTCCTTCGGATAGGACTTAGTCGTGCATACTTACTCCAGCCATCGGGTCTCCGATATTTACTCTATGCTTGCATAGTCCGCCTGCATCCCCCAGAACGAGCACTGGAAAATTTTAATTATAACTTTTCAATTGTAAAATCTGTTCCAAAACCGATATATTTAGAATCTCAGTAAGATCATGTTCTTGAAAAACAATGCAACTTATGTGGTTTGGGCTTCTATTTCAAACATAGCTGCAATATTTTCTTTTAGAATTGGCAATCATTGTCTCCTTTTTTGAATTAAACTCAAATCCTGGATTTGATTTTGAAGCCTTAAATGCTTCTTTATACTCCTGCCCCCCCCCCTTTTTTCATATCTTAAAGTTGGAAGAATTCTCGCTACAGTTCACTATATCCCGGTTGTAATTAGGAAACAATGGTAAGGAATGATTCAGAAGAGCATCATCTTTGATGACATTTAGGATAAAAATAGCCCTGGTTTTCTTTATTCCGAACAATCACATGCATTCAGGCATTGAGTTACTAACTGATAATATATAGAAGGTAGAGCCAACCGCACAGAGTTTTAAGCGGCCCTATTTTCATGGGAGAGCTGAAGTTATTCAAAGGAACTAAATAATAGCATAATCCCCAAGGCCTCAGTCACAGTTACCCTGTAATCAATACAAAATAGGATCAGGAGAGAGAATGAACTACCCCAGAAAGAGAATTTTGCACAGAATAAAAGATTATCCTGTCAAGATACTAACTGCAGTGAGAGCCGAGAGTAATCAATTAATTAAAGATCATGACTTATTTTAAATTGATTGATTCATTAATTGATTAAGGATAAATAAATATTAAAGTTACCAGTGCTTGTGATCATTGCAAGAAGCATATCCGTTAATTGATTGGAACAACCGCACTGTAGTTAAAAGGAAGGTTAATTAAAACTAATTTACCTTTTAATTGTTAAGCTGCCCAGAGTCACCCCTCTGGGAGAGGTGGGCGGCATATAAATTTAATAATAAATAAACAAACAAACTTCTTTTTAGATTATGACATGATACTGTAGTAACATACCAGAAATAAAATAGTTTCAAATCAAATCAACTTGGTTATAGAGGCCAGCAAAGTAAAATAGTTTAATTCCTCCCTCCCCCAAACAAGTTTGGCTCCTAACTCTCAAGTGTATTGATTCTGATTTTTCCTCCAGAAGGAATATATAGATATATGTACACACATGCGCGCGCATTCCAACTAGTGCTTTATGGATTCAATGTATTGTTTTACATAATGGTGCCCATTCCCAACCATGCTGACATCAAAAGGACAAAATGAGCATTGTCCCCTCACAACACAAACTCTGCCCTTTCCTTTTTGCAAGGCAACATTGCAGACACGTATCTAAAGGACAGAGTTGATGTCACAACGCATGTTTGATTACTTTATTTCCACACACACAACTATGGATTTAGCTTTATTGAAGAGTGTAATGGGATAGTATAATGTAACTTTTAGTATGTTCCTGGGTCTTCAGTCAACAAAACACTGTTTAGGGCTTAAGAGCCATTGGGTCATTGTTGCTGTGAAGTTATTCCTTGCTGTTACGTGCTGAGTTGAGAAAATTTTAAGAGGGGAACTTGATGAAACAGCTCCTCTGTTGAGATCCGAGCTTGTCTTATTCCCGCTTACGGGAGTTTGAGTTCCTGATTCTGAAGTGGCAATAAGGGTGCAAGCGAAGAATGAGGAAGAGGCTCCTTCTGAAGGGGAGGGACGCTGTAGGGGAAGCCATAAAAGCTGGAGGATTTGTTGCCTGCTTTATTCTTGTGCCCCTTTAGGGTTACGATTCCAGCAGACGCATATTTCGAAAAGTGGGTCTGCTGCCATCACACCAAGATTGGTCCTCAGTAACTAAAGTATGCAGGATAATCTTCTGTAGGTTGGTAGACATGAATACAAGCTGCTTGGTAAGGTAGTTTGGAAGTGTATCTTGGAGGTAGGTGATTTTTGTGGGTAAAAATACTAGAAAACGTATGTTTTTTTTTTTTATGTAATATGACTTGCATCCTGTTAAATACCATCTTCTAACAAAATATTTAGGTTGGTTTTAGGTGCAGACATAGAGGAGACAGGACACAAATAATGAAAAATAGAGTTAAAAATCTGCTATATCTGCCTGTGAATTTGTAGATGAGATTCCTGGAACGTTTACAGGTTATGGAAGAGCTTGGAATTACGCTGTGCCAGTAGGTGGAAATTTACTTTTTTAGTCACTAAAACGGCTTTTGGCTGTTATTGGACAGATTTATGTTTATGATAATACCCTCCTGCCCATTTCCATTTAGTTTTTCTGCTGGGGGCTCTGCAGTCAATTCTTTGTTCTCCCTTTTCACATTTTACTCTACAACATTGTTCTTCGAATCCCTTGGAATTACGAAGTTGCTCAACCAGCAAGAATCGAATTGAACAAAGAAGATTAGAATTCACAAGGCAACCCTATTAGTTGGCCTGGTTTGCCCTCCCCTTAGCTCATTCTTATCCGTGGGTGTCAGGGGATCAGAAATCCCCATTAGGGCAGAAAGAGCTGGGGACAGTTGTAGCAGGTCTGGAGGACGCCATCTGAGATGAGATCTCCCCTTCCAGGAGCAGATCCCTCTCTTTTTCTCTGCCCTCGGAAAGGAAGATCTGCGGTCCCTGAAGCAACATCTCAGGCACGAAGGCATTGCGAGCCTTGAATCAGGAGCGCCTGGACAGGATTTTGGAGAGCGTGGCCCCTTGTTTGGAAACGCTTTAGATCCGTTTAGTTTTCATTTCTTGCTGGATTCCAGCACTTTCAGAACGACTCACGTCCGCAGGAAGGAGTGAAATGCAACCAGATCATCACCTCCGGGGAACTGCCACAAAAATCGCAAGCAGAAATTGCTTTTTTTGTGTGAGGCTTCTTAGTAAACATGATGATAAAACCGATCAAACCAAGTTAACACGGAAGCTCCTGCACTACCACTTTCAGGATTAATATTCTATTTTGTCTGAGTTAAATTTGTGCATATTTCTAAATATTTTAAGCCAGGTGCCTGAAAGCAACATTATGACTGCATTATATGTCCTAGAAAGTCAGCTGGTTGTATTTAATATGGACATGAAACAACAAGAGTAAAACAAGCTCTGATTTCTTTTCTAAATGGCCTGTTGTATCAAATACTCTTCTTAGAGTAGTGTATAATTTAATTCAAAATGTCTTGCATGGGTTGGTTAGTGACATTAGCTGTCCGGATAAGAGTGTTTATTGGGAGGCTGAAATACTCATAGTGGGGTTTTCATTGGGGAAATCCCCCTGCAGTTGGCCGATTCCTTCCTCCTGTGCTAATTGCTGTGGCTCCTCCGGATTAACCCACTACGAACAAGTGGTTTCTTCAGCGAATAGAAGATACCCATCTTTTCAGAACAGTCAGCTCCATATCGTTCTTTTGAGATGGAGGCTGAAGATGTATCTTCCAGGGACGGCATCCTGGTTCCAAGGTTTGGCATTATCTCTCTTGTAAATGTGGTGGCCACGGTTCCACTTCTTCCAGTTTGGGGTTACTGAATAGTAGCTGAAGGATTAGGTGTCTAGACACTTAAATGTTCAGTAATATTCTGACTCATTCTTCTAAGTATAGAAAGTTATTTATTCTTCCATAAACATTTGGTTATTAACAATTTCAAGATGGATGCAATTATTTCGGAGGCTTCCTCAAGCTAGAATCATAATGAATAATATTAGATTATAGCTTAAGAACCACTTTAAAATTTATGATAAAATTCAAAGCAGATCTTAGTTCTTTTATTTCAGGAAGTTGTCTAATCTTACATTTCAGTTATTTTGTGCCCTTTAAAATATCTCTTATAAAATGAGTTGGTTATAATGCAGATAATATATTAAAGCCTAGAATTATGTTTTCTTAAAGCTAAATATATGGGGTTTTTTTTGTCAGACACTGTGCAAGGAAAGGACATAGGTTATGCTTTCCTGAAAAAAAAAATTGTGGGGAATTAGAATGAATAACAGCATGGAACTTCAATTACCATGAATCACTGCAGGGCCACTGTGGCCCTCGAGTCCAACCTCTTGCTGTGTACAGGAATCCAAATAAAAAAAGACATCCTGGAGAGGTTTTCCAATTCTTCCAGCATCGAACTCTCCCAAGTCCAACTTCCTAGCAAGTCTTATGGACAAGGTGCTACTCAGAAGATGGATTTTGCAGCATTTTTCCTAACAGATTTCTCTGAACAGAAGAAATAGCCAGAGTGGGTCTAAATACTGAATATGGACATTTACATATTTGCATTTTTTTTTCTTAATAATTGTTAAGGGGACGGGTGGGAGGGAGTTTTGTAAAGCGTGAAAAATCCTAGATGAAAGATAGAAGCATTGCAATTTTCCCCTGTACCCCCAAAATGAATGGCTAAACCGGTTAATAAAAGTTCTTAACAATAGGCTGTCATCCTTTGGAGAGTGCTTCAGATTTTCAACACATTTTCATTCTGTCACTACTTAAATTGGGTTAATGGTTGACTTTTTGCCGTAAGATTAATGTAAGCATGCTCTGATACCCAGTTGACAGATTTATTAATCTTCCATTGCACAATAACAACTTGTCTGTTTTTCTAACACTTCTATTACAACAGAGATTTAGAATCACCTTTTTAAACTCTAGTCTACTTGGCATAAATATAATACTGAGCTTGTTATATTTCCCTCTTTAGACAACAAAATTTTGATGGATCTTGCGCCTTGAGCATTTTTGAATGTGTCTGAACTCGGAAAGAAAAGGTACAACATTTTCAGTCAGGTTCAGTGCAATATATATGAGCTGTTTCACAACCTCAGCTCTGTGAAAGTCCCCCCAAGCAGCATGAGGATGGGGGGCTATTTTGCCTGACTATAGCACTGAAGGATCCCCCATGTAGAACATCTGGGCTTTATATGCAACCAATACACGGAATAATAAAAGGAGAGTGGGGTTTTTCTTTTCTTTTTTGCATCACGACAGTTAATACTCATTTTGATTTTAAAACAAGATGAATAGGAATGGAAACAATTCTTTGTCAATGTTCCAGCTGGAGGATATATTTCAGCTCTTATAGAAAGACATTCCTTTTGGTTACATAGCTTCACCCACTAATTTCAAAATTAAATATACATCCATCCGTACCCATCACACTGTCCCCTTTGGGGGTAAGCGTTGTTAAACAGATTGCAGAAAAAGAATAAGAAAGAGTAAGACAAAGAAAAGAAAGGGCTGAGAGATGAAAAAGAAGATGAAATGTTGTTAAAACTAGTTTACTCCAATACATTCAACTATACATTTCCATACCTTTTGATGCTTGCAAACTGTCCTTGCTTTCACCATGCCCATATATTGTTTTCTTAAAAACTTCTCCTCTCTCTCTTTGAGGAACTCATAAACTCCGTCCATTCAGTCATGACTTCCTTGGTTTTTCCCACCTGCTCATTCTTCCTTCATACGTTTTGCAGTTTAATTCTCATTCTTTCTACATGACCAAGCTATCAACATGGTTCCTTCCCATGGGCCGCTCAGTCTTAAGTTCAGTCTTCCTTCACGCAGCACCCACGTATTCTTGTTTTAACACACACTCTTCCTCTGTGTCCCATTCCCACTGCTTTCAACTTACTGTTATGAGGCTCACTTCCATAAAACCAAGTGGGTAGAAGCAAGCAGCCATTTTTACATCTTTATTCAATCATTCCTACCAGAAGACCACATTCTACCCACTACTTTTTAAACTTCATTTGCACATCTTTAAATTTGAAATTTAAATATTCATACATATCCATTTTCACATCTTTAGTAAACGTGCTATGAAGGTGCATAGCTTCATCCGCTTGCTGTAAATTGCCATAAAAAGCATAAACATTCAATTAAAAGCTACATGCCAATGTTAGATTGTTCTGTTAATTTTTGAGATTATCAGAATTCCTTAGGATTCAGTAACACCACTTTTAAGTTAATACACCATCTTAACCACAGCAAAATTGCTAGCAGAAACTTGTCAACCCAGGCTGCTTTATTACTTTGAATATACGGACTGATCTGTCAACATTTAGGTCTGATCTTGGTTTAAACAAAACAGTGAACACATCATGGTCTTTTGGAGGAGTGAGGCATGGGAAGGAAAAGTGATACCACCTCACGTCTTTCACATTTTAGGAGATGGACTTCCACTGGTTTTCTTGTGACATAGCTGTAGTTTTATTTGTCATACTGAACAGAGATGAAGAAGGGTGGTAATTGATAGAAATGTCTCAATAAGAGTTTTTGGGTCAGAAACCAAATTGCGTGGAGCTTCCTGGCAGCTCCATGGCCCAACCGAGTATGGCTGTACTGGAAATGAAGCGCTTCGGCTGATGCCAACGTGATAACGGCCAATTCACGCCCACAACTGCATAAGCCACAGTTGGCAGGAGGGATAGAAGATGGGGGGAGCTTGCAGGAGGAGAAAGGGCTAATTTTGCAGTGGAAGAGAACTCCACATGGAAGAAAGCAAATTGGCTGGTGCTTGTGCAAAGGTCACAGAAGTGAACGCTTCTCTTTTTCAGAGGCATGCTGCTGTGTGCCCCACAATACAAAACTGGCTATTTAAGAGGGGCCTCAGACCCATTATGCCAGTCCAGGAAAGGGAGAAGGTCAGTGCTGAGATTTCCATTCCACTCGAGCGTTATTTACTGAGGTTTCATTCGCAATAATTACCTGTGAACATAGGAGTGTGGTCTGCTTACATTCCCTGAAAAGAGTTTAAAAAGTTGTTGAAGAGGAAGGAACAAGAAGGGCAAATTTTGCAGACATGGATGACTGGAGGTCAGTTGTTCCTTGGAAAGAACACTGTTTGCCTGTGAATTTAAGTCTTTCTGTAACACCTAAAGAGGGTCTCCCTTTCTTCTGACTGATGGCTGACATAAGCCTCTTTAGAAGTAGAGGGCCACTTGAATGGCCCACTGAGCACCTGGTTGGTTTTCTGATTGACTTGGGGAATTTTCCACATTTTCCGTTAGCGATACCATCAGTGCCCCAAATCTGGAGACATTCAGGACAGTTGGTGTATGGTTGATCGGCACCCTGGTTCCTCTTACATAGTCAGATCAGTACTATGGTTTACTGAGGAACCCAAAGCAGATGGGTCAACAGTTGGAGCATCATCAGTCTCTGTTCAGCTATTTCTCCCATTGCTGCATCTCCATCCAGCTTTGCTCCTTCCTTACCTGCCCCGTAACCCATCGCCATCCTGGTTTCCTTTTTGCTGTTTCTGGTGGTGTGAAGGAAGCCTTGCTGGTGTCTCTAGGAGAGCGGTTTGAACGTGAGACAGAGACCAGCTGATATACACAAATGGGAATGAATTGATTTTATAATTGTTGTACTCTGTCTTACAGACAATTAGTTTTAATCAGCAGTGGTTGTTTTATATACAAAAGAAAGTCCTGGTGTAGCTCTGGCTGGGAGTGTGGCTTCTGGCCAGTCATATATCGATCTGTACATGTGTCACAGGCCCACACATGTCTTCAGGACTGATTACACCTGGAGTTGGTGGGCCTTGGCCTGGATTTTCCTCCTTGAATAGAGAGGAAGGAGATTGTGTTAGACTTAGGGTTGCCTTCCTTTCAGATAAACGCAATATTGGGAGCGGGTCTAGGGTAGCCGAGCCATTCAGATACAAGACTTTGGCTGCTGAAGCTATTTAGCACATACTAAATAATGGAGAACAGTTTTGACCTGTTTAAATGATTTGAGCCGAGAAACCGGAAAAAGGCTTTAGGCTGTCTCTGATACACCTAGAAAAGTTTATTCTCTTCTGGTGGAGAGAGCTCTACAGCTGTAATGGTGCAAAGGAAAATATTGTTTCCAATGAATGAGAAAAACTAAGGAGAAAAAAAGGCAAGCAGTATATTCCCTAAATGATTTAAGATCCCTTCTTTTTAAATTCCAGATCATTTGATGGGAACAGTCTCTCATCCAGGGCCTAATTCTGGGTGGAAATGCTGAACTGTAAGAACTTGCTGGGAGATTTCAGTGTCCATATCAAGGCTGCTTGGTCAAGAGTAGCTGGGATTTTATGTCCACTGTGACAACCATGAATATTTTCCAAACGGTATTTTGCTTCTGTTTTGTTCAGGTGGGGAAAGTGACTCAAGGTGAAGTGACTGCACTGTGGTGGAAAGAGTCCTCGGTGGACAGGTTTAGATGGGCTGCCCTGGGTACATTTGAAAGGTTTAAGATAGGGAAGCTTTCTGAGTCACCTCTGCTGAGAGAGGCATGCAAGCTTAAGTGGGAATGGAGGATATAGTTTGAGAAATTAGACCACGGTTGAGTTCTTGGTGTTCTCTGTTTTCCTGCAGATGTGTCATTGCGACACTAAGTAACATTATCAGTGCATGACAGGGGGGCTACCTAGCTTGGTAATGAAACGTCTTCAGAAAAACACCCAAGCTCAGAGGACATCAAGAACCCAATAGATCAACCCTGACCTTCACATATTCTCTACAAATGGAAACTACCGTGTATTATTTTTTTCCCTCTGCCTTCGTTGGGCAGACATAAGGGGGCTGGTGATGCTTTCACATACTGTGTAGTGTGTAACTAGACAGAACTACTATTACTGGGGAGCTCTTCCTGATGTATAACAGCAAATAATGATTCGTATTCTCTTTACTACAAAGAAAGATTGAGCTTCTGTGTCTGTCCCTTCTTTGCAGTGAAGGGAGAGGAAAATGCTATATCATTGCTAGTGGTGATTTCTCTCCCAGGAGAAGGAGTAGGTTTGTGTGCATGTGGGCAAGGAGACGGATGGGCATATATTGGGTCCTGGCACGCACATGTGTACCTGACAGGGCTGTGTTGCCAACCTCCACATTCACATCTAGAACATACCGAATTGCAGTTATTTAAGTTACACTTAGTTCTCCTTAAATTGGAGGCATGCAGCATTTTTACAATAGCCTTGAGTTAGCCTTGTGCGTCACATATAATTGATTGTAATTCCTTCCAGCAAATTGCTGTGCTAACAATCATTTCCAAGATTTCTTGCTCAGCAGAAAGTATATTTTTCAGGCCAGTGCTGAACTGCTTTGTAAAAATAGTTTCACAACTAGGTAGGCCAATTTCTTTGAAAGCAACCTTTGTATTTAGATACTGTACATGATGATGTTTAAACATCATATAATCTAGTTAGGCATCAGTTAGAGAGAATAGTTCAGGCCATTCTGGATTGGACATGGAGGAATACTGAAATATTTAATTATACTGGTTATTGTTGATATTGTTGAATTTGGCATAATAGCCACTATATGATACTACTTTAGTTCTTAGATATGATTGAAGTAAGAGGTTGTTTAATAACAGAAAAAACATAGAAATTCTTCCTTGTCTCATTGAAGTTTCCCAAAATAATACTTCATTGAGCACCTCTGAAGGTTTCTAGAGTATGAATGGACCAAAGCTGATCTATCAGACCTTCTCAGACTGAGAAGCTGGGCCTACAGACTTTGTCCCCCCCCCCCCCCAATGCCCTCACACCAAATAAAAACATCATTTCAAACTTGATTGCAGCTTCTGTGAGCAATTGGGGGGGGGGAGTGTTATTTAAATTCAATAGGGAAAGGTTAATTATTTTTGTCTGCAGTTCCACTTCAAGTAAGATTTTAAAAGTCCTTCGCTTGAATTATTTGGAGCTTTTTTAAAGTCTTTGCCTTTTGGGTGCATGTATCTCAGGTAGTATGTGAAAGAGTATATGTGTATTTTGTGTGCATGGTGGATAAGTATGTGCACGCAAGGGTTTTTGAGGCAGAAAAGAGGAGGGGAAAGAATAAATTGGATTAATCCCACACACTTTAGCTTGTGGCATGATGACACTTTTGGCCACTAGAAAGTAAGTCACAAGGGATTTCAGCTCTTGGGCCAATGAAAGGTT
Source organism: Python bivittatus (assembly GCF_059951505.1). Classification (NCBI taxonomy): domain Eukaryota; kingdom Metazoa; phylum Chordata; class Lepidosauria; order Squamata; family Pythonidae; genus Python; species Python bivittatus. The sequence continues at coordinate 1,375,737 of NW_028277029.1, read as the reverse complement.
TACAACCTGTTGAAGGCCTCGGTCAGGGAGACATTACTCCTTTCTGCTAAGAAAGCAAAGATCATGAGAATTTTTTAATAAAGGGTTTTCTCTTCAGCTTCAATAATTTTAGTTTTAACAGCTCTCATGACAGCCTATTATTTCATTATCACCTCAGCCTCTGGAACTTTGCTCAAACTCCCATGTTATCTCTAATGATGCTTACAACCAAGCTTCAGGATGGAGATTTCCTAGACCTAAACTTAGCAAATGCTTTACAAGACTGCAACTGTCAGATAAATCCCCCTGTGGCCATTTTCATTATGATTCACTCAACACCATTTCAGGAATGTTTGCCTTCCTTGATAAACAGAGAACTCTGCTGCACCGTGTTAGTCCCATGAAAGGTGGAGACCGGCTCTGACTACTTATTTTCTCCAAATCGCAGACAGTAAGCCTTCTGTTCGGAAGTTGTCCTATACACTGAGCTCACTCTTGTGCAGCTGCTAATTCTTATGATCTAGATCTTGATGTCCTTCATCTACAACTTGGGTGTCCAGTGTTTAGGCTTGGGGAAGATCTGGTTTGGATAGGGAGAACAGGCAAAACCTCCACATCTAACCAAAGATTAAGAAGCAGAATCAGGAAATGAGGGCTGTCTGAGGCGGGTCCTTCAGAATCCTGGACAGATTCAGGGGGGCAGACAATTTTTTTTTCTGAAAAGTGCTTGGTAGTCATCAATTTTTATTATGATCATAGACTGGTATAAGGCAGAGGGCAGAAATTCAGTAATAAAGGAAGACATAGGAGCATAGTAGTGTAAAAAGGCATGGGGGGCATAAAATATGTATTTTTTAATCGATCCATCTATCTATCTATTTGGTTGAGTGTAAGATTAAATAGAAGATCATAAACTTCTAAGCTGTAAAACACTCTGTGGTGTCAAACTAGAAACATACTGAGTGGTCGTGAGAATCCCAGCATGGTATATCAGGATGCACGTACCAAGGGCAAGGCTTGTATTGTAACACACATTTCATCATTTGAAGCATGATAGATAATATTTATTTCGGTCAGTGACCAAATAGAACATATATAAACTGAATACAGCAGAGAGAGAGAGGAGGAAATCAACCAACCATCCACATAGCCATAAGATCAAGAGAGGGAAGATGAGTCTTCTTCGGATCTCATTGCAGAAGGAGCAGTGCAGCAGCAGCTGGAGAACAGATTCAACTGAACCATCCCCACAGAGATCATGGGGGTTTTATTGAATCTGCCATATGAAAGCACTGAGAGTAAACTGTTATATCTGGCTCTGAAGGAGAGCTGGAGAGATGAGTGGACAGTTGGCTGGTTTCCATCTAACATGGTTAAACCAAGTTTGGACAGAATTTGGGACGAGTCCTCTTTCATTCTGGACTTCAGTGTCTCCAAGCCTTTCTTTGATTACCTCTCCTAGACTGATTGCCATCTCCCTATGGATGCCCATGCTGGGAGCCTTACTGTGTGGTAAAACAGCAATAGCTGGAGGATTCTGGTGATGGATTGGCATGGGCCCCTTGCCTCTTTAAGGGTCACATAAGATTGACATCTGCTTTGGAAATAAGCTGTGCCTTCTGCTACCTTTGGGGAAGGCTGGGTATCTAATGAGCTATTTCTCCCCTGTGGTTCACATTGGTTTGCACTAAGTCTTACTGGAGTGAAAGAGAGGTCAGAATGAGACTACAGAGTATGTTCAGGCTAACCTTTCCCCAGCAGCAGCCAACAAAAGCTGTTGTCTCTTACACGACGGTCCTAGAATTAAAACACGGGAACTAGGAGCAGAAGAAGCCTTGGTAATGATTACGCCTCTTTGTCAGGGATGGAAGGGTCTGTGACTCAAGTCGGAATTTAGTGGACTGGAAGAAGGATTGACCACGTTTCCTCACTTTTGTCTTTTCTATATTTGCTTCTAGGAGAAACATAAACTTGAGTTGGAAGATTTAAGAAAAGCTGGACACCAGGCCTTGTCTATTATTGTGGAAGAATTCAAGGTAACAGCGATGTTATTTTCCAGTGTTTGAATTGGCTTCTAAGTCTGTTCTGATTGTGGGATCGTTTTCTTTCTTGCAGGAGGCAAATTAGAAACTTGAGTTTCATTTGTTTGTTTTTGTAGCCACATCCATAAAGCTGATTCTGTAGGGAGATGGTAAAAAATGTAAGTTCAAAAGAATCTTTCAGTGATATCTACCAGATGACCTTTCTGCTGAGAATAATGGAAAGGAAGAAACTTTGCGGGAAATAATGATGATTTACGTGGAACTGTCCAGCTGACCACCTACTGCTTTAATCCTCTTCTACAGAAGGAGACTTTTTGCCCTGCACTAAGATGGTGGATTGGACTGGGGTTAGAGTCCTGGAGCAATCTGTCCTTTATTCAATTCTTGGTGTAAAGAATTGAACAAGAATACTGACCACTTTGAACATGTGGTCACTTCTGAACCCCAGGGATTTGGGAAATAGAACTCACTATTTTGTTATGGTCACTGACCAGTGCAAACTTAATTGCTTGAGTCTATACAGTCTGGAGGTTAACTGCTTTAGTCATCATTGTGGAAAATGGGGCAGAAAGGAAGTATGGCTACTCTGTTGATTTTCAGCAGCTTTTAGTATGATGGGCCATGGTATTCTTTTGCCCTGGCTGGGCTGATTCCTGAGGACTAAATCACTGAAAGTGGTGCTGGGAAGCTGCTGTTTCACCACTTGGCCTCCCGCCTGCCAGGAATCACACTGTATAATATCTGCGTGAATGGTCATCCGGGAACTGAGCTGAAGTGACATCAGGCAGTGAGTCATGCAGCTGTGCCTCTGCCTCTCCCCCAATCTCAGGAGGATGCAAAGGGACAAGTTGCTATCTGACCCGACTTGGTAATGGATGGCGCTGGACAAGTTCAAATGTAATCTGGATGTGAGGAAAGGTGCTGTTGATGAGAAAGCCTGATTATCTTTACAAGCTCTGCAATTCTTCCTAAAGAAGAGTTTACTGAATCCAGCATTTCTCTTGGATATCCTGGAAGGAGCATTTCCCAGGAGCAATTTTCATCAACTTTGGCTGTTGCCAGGTGCAAGCACCACTGAACTCAGACCTGCTCCATACCCACGTTTGCTTATCTCTAGAGAGAAGTTACAAGGGTTCCTTTTTGCCCATAAAAATAGCTTCAGTCCTATCCAACGGTCAGAGCAGACAATTTTGATCTTTGTTTTACTCTGTTGGCTATCCAGTTGTTTCTGTGAATAGAATAACGTCTCCCTGTGTGTTTCCTCTCTGTGCTTTCTCTTCTGACCCAAAATGTGATTGGTGGATTTCCATAATCTGTGCCTCTGTCTGTGTGATGGAATGGAATTATGAAGGCCACACTCAGGGAGGGAAACATCCTCTTTCGTCTCCTGAGGGGCGAGGAAGAGATAAGAGGATGAGGCTGGCACCTCCCTGAGGAATTCACTTTGTTTTCACTGGCTGACTGTGGGAACTAAGTTTCAGTCTGGGAAGATTCTTGCTAGAGGTCGTAGCTAATAAACATTGCTGAACTGAATCTGCATGGTCTCCTGGAGTTCCTTGGGCTAGGCCTGACAGTCTGTCTGTTTTGATACAAGTGTAACATATATTTACACTACCTGTGTCCTAATTCTAGAATTAAGGAAGGACTTACAGAGATCAATGCCAAACTTATTCAGTCACTTGCACTCACTCACTTGTGCGCTCTCTCGCTCTCTCTCCCCCTCCCTCTCTCTCTGATGACCTAGCAATGGGCCTTTCTCTAGCTGGTAGGGTTTGCTTATCTTATTTTGCATTGTCTTCTGGCACCCTACCGAGTCCTTTTGTAATGGGCTGTGAGAGTAACCTTGAGGAACAGGAGGAAGAGCTGCAGCCAAGGCAGGGGTCAGATAAGAGAAATCTAAAGCAGGAATGGAATTTGAGAAAACGACTCAGACTTCACCCTCCCTAGTTCTCTTTAGGATAAAGGCAGGGAGCGGGGAGGCACATTCAGAGTTGCAAGATTGATGTCTGCCCTCTGAGGTAGACCACACTTGAACATCAGAGATATGAATACTAAATCTTCTTTTATTATAGGGTTACAGTAACAGAATCTTCCAACTCTGAATGTGCCTATCCCCTTGGCTGTGGCTCTTCCGCCAGTTCCTCAAGGTTATTCTCACAGCCCATTACACCTCTCTGTTGGTTAGTAATTTCCCTTGTCATTCTTCTTCCTCTTTTGGTCTTCAGTGCACTTCTTCAGATTGTGCCCAATTACTCTCTTCAGCAGTACAAATGCTGTCCAGTCTAAATCAGGTTTACCAGCCCATTGTGCTTTACTAAAACCCACAACCTGTCAGCTCCATTTAAGCTGCCAGCCATTTTCCAAACCTCCGTTCCAGTCCTTCCCCAACATTGGGTCTGTGATTACAGGTGTGTCACAGTAACACTCTTCAATACCTGAAAGGTTGTCACACAGAAGAAGGTCAAGATCTGTTCTGTCATGTTCTAGATTACAGGACCCAGAATAATGGATTTAAGTTTCAGGAATACTGGGGGAAACTTCCTAACAATAAGAGGAGCTTGGCAGTGAAACCAGTGACCCAGAGAGGTGGTGGTCAAGTGGAGACTTGAACTGGGATTGCCGATCCCTTCCAAGTCTAGAACTCTGGGTAGCATTTGCGATCCTTAGTGCCAGTCAACTGGCACAGTGGGGTCTGAGAGCTACCTGAATTTTAAGGCCATGGTCAGAATCATGATGGTTATTTCTATGGCCATTCTACGTTTAAAAGCGTAGCCCTTTGTGAGTTAAACATAAGGTAATTATAACTGTACAAAGATAGTTGAAACAGTACAGAACATTCTGTACTGTTTATACCCCTATTTACTCTTTCCATCTTATCATCCTGTTTGCAATACCAAATTATTAAAACAGGCCACAGTAATTCTTTGGGAGTTCTGCTAGTCTTCAAATAATTTATTGGAGAGAGCCCTTTCAGGGACAGGGACTGCAAATGTTCTCCAAGTGAACATGCTCCTGCTGCATTGTTTTGAAGAGTTTGTATTTAGGAATCAGGGCTGGCACCAGATTTTGGTGGACCTTGCCAGGTTATTTATGGTAATACCCTGCATTACACAGCAGTGTAATACACTGGCTGGCTAGGGAATTCTGGAAGTTGAAGTCCACACATCTTAGAGTTGCCAAGGTTGAGAAACACTGCTATATAGTATGATGGTTTGGGAGCCAGGCAGGGTGAGCTTGCATAGAGATGGGGGCAGGCAAGAAGGAGATTGGCAACTGCAATGGGCATAGCCTTATCAAGCATCTGAAACTGGAGCTGCCATTGTTAGTCTTATCCTAGTGATTCTTTTTATTCACCTTTCTTGTTCTCATTCAGTATCAAGCATTTAATCACGTGCTTCCCTTTATCTTGGTGCAGAGATTCCAGCATCAACACAGGGACTCCAGGATATTTTGTCTCTTTCAAATATGTCCCACTGGTGCATCTTCTGCCATGTCTCTTTGACCAGCTGCCACACATATGTTTGATTTCCATTGCTAAGTTCTGGCCCATCCCACTTTGCTGGATTTCATTTGTAACCCCTCACCTAGGATTGATCTGTGTTGAAAACTGGATGGTCCCCCTTTTCTGTACCTCTGAGATCTTTTTTATTTTAACTGTCAGTAGACAGGATGTTTTGGACAAGGCAGGATGTCCCCTTTGGGTAGTCCCAAATAATTCCAGTATGTGATAGATGTAAACTACTCCTTCTGGTGCCAGAATCTCACCTTTACATTGACGCTTGCAGCTCTGCCTATGAATGGTGTCCTTACCCATAGAATATGTAAGAGCCCTTGGTGGTTCTGAATCACTTCTGGACATTCTTTTAGAAGTGCAGAAGATAATCTTCTGCTTTAGGACTTCAGCTCCTGAAAGGAAAAGGTGCTCCTGCTTTCCTGATATTTTGCCACTATACACTAAGGCAGCTCTCCTCTTACAATGCTACTCAAACCCTAAACTGCTGCTAATATACTTCCCTGCCATATTTATTTCCACAAATGTACAGAATGTAACATGAGGACAAATCAGAGTTCTTCTAAACAGTTGAATAGGTTTTATCTCTGGTTATATAATGCTTTTGCCTTTGAGTCAGTGGTAACTCCTGGTGACTGCCTGACAAGTCCCTGCAGTTCTCTTGGCAAGGTTCTTCAGGAGTGGTTTGCCATTGCCTCCTTCCTGGAGCTGAGAGAGAGGGACTGGCCCAAGGTCATCAGCTAGCTTCGTGCCTAAAGCGGGACTAGAGGTCTCAATCCCCTGGTTTCTAGCCTGGTGCCTTAACCACTACACCAACCTGGCTCTCTTCTATAGTGCTATTGTTACTGTATTGTATCAGTTTTGTTTATAATGTAATATTGATTGATTGATTGATTGATTGATTGACTGATGATGCACCATCAAGTTGGTGTCGACTCTTAGCAAATACACAGATAGATTTTCTCCACTGTATCTCTAACTGAGTTTATCCACCTTGCTGTTGGTTGTCCTCTTCTTCTCTTTCCTTCCCCCTTTCCCAGCATCAGAGCCTTCTCCAGAGAGCTCGGTCTTCTCATAACGTGTCTGAAGTAGGATAATTTGAGCCTGGTCATATGTGCTTGAATGAGAACTCTGGGTTGATTTGTTCGATGATCCATCAGTTTGTTTTCTTGGCTGTCCACGATATTCTCAGGACTCTTCCCCAACACCAAAGTTCACAAGCATCAACACTCTTCCTCTCCTGCTTCTTCAAAGTCCAACTTTTGCGTCCATAGAGTGTCACCATTACCTGCATGATTCTGATCTTTGTGGGTATAAACACATCATGGCATTTAAACATTTTTTCCAAGGCCTTCATGGCTGCTCTACTGAGTGCTGCGGCATATTTCTTGACTGCTTGTTCTCTTTTGAAAATGACGAGAGAACAAATGAAGAAAAGTCAATTATGTGGAAGAAACCTTGTATGTTAGCTAAGACAGAACAAGAAACTCTTGTGGTGTGTATCAGAGATTAGGATGGAGAATGCATTGTAGCAAGATGTATAACATTTAGAGAGATAGCAATGTGGAATATACGTATCTCTTTGTAAACAGTAGGGCCCCTTTTCATAATCCCTTGAAAATAAATTGTTATGTGGGATGGGAAAGAAGTTCACATTCAATAAATGTGGTCCAAAGCCTCCTTGGATATATGAAACCAGCTGTGAAGTTATTTGGATTCTACCTATACTTTCATTTGAAACATCTTGATGCCAAGTTCAGAATCCACTATAATGGCACATTTTAGGCTTACTTTGTATAGAAGATGCTGTTTTCATAGCTTTACTCCACATAAGGCTTTCGTTTCCATCATTAATAATTTTTGTGAAGAATTTTCCAAAGGAAATACTAGCTGAGCTGAAGTTCAAAGTAGTAACATGTCTAAAAGCTTTAGTAACATGTCTAAATAAGAGTGGAAAAAGTTCAGAAAATTTAAGTGAACATCTTGTTTTTATTTATCCCACTTAAAACCAACTTCACACACACGCACACGCACACACACACACACACACTCCCAGCTTGGCTCATTTGTACTTGCATTTTCTAAAAATAACAGAAAAACCCTTCTTAAAATATGCTCAGCTCTGTGTCTGCTTTCACCTCAAAGTCATCCCACATCACCCTCAGTCAGAGATAAGAGACCTTAGTGCAAGGTATCACACGTGCATTGCACAAGGCAAGTGTCATTGACCCCCCCCCCCATTTGGAGGATTGTTGCAACTGGTTTGGGCTTTTGATGTGGAATCCACAGGACAGTTAACAGGAAGTCCCCCCTTTCTGCGTGTAAGGTTTCCTGTGCTCTTCTTGGCTGGAACTGATCAAGATGTCAAGAATTATGGACTTTCCACATGTAGGATGGCCAAAAAAGTTATCATCCAAGACTGGAAGGAGAAATCTGCATGTGATTATCAGCACTGGACATCTGATAATTAGTTGTTTTTTGGGCAACATTCAACCTACACTCTTCCTTTTTCAGCAAAGGGGAGAAGAAGATGACTTTCAAGCAACATGATCCAATCTGGAGAAGTGATTTGTTTATGACAGTGTTTCTCAACCTTGGCAGCTTTCAGATGTGTGGACTTCAACTCCCAGAATTCCCCAGCCAGCCTTGCTGGCTGGGGAATTCTGGGAGTTGAACTCCACACATCTGAAAGCTGCCAAGGTTGAGAAACACTGGTTTATGATGTAAATGTACAGGTTCTCTTTCCCCCTCACTTTAATATTCATAGAGTGAAGGTCTTCTCTTCCGCTGTTTATCGGTGAAAAGACTTCCTGGTGATACCGTGTGAGACAATGAACGCATGCTGATATTTTGGGTTGCTTCGGGCAGAATTAAAACTGCAATTGGCCACTATAAACTTACTTCTTTGTAGCTAGGCTGGGTTCTGTAGACTGAGATGTCCATCACCAGTTGCCAATCTCAGCGTAGATACAGTTGATTAGTTGCCTCTCTATTTAAATGATTTAGGTGCTTATACATTTCTGTTGCTGCTCTAATCATTCTGGGGAAATTTCAATTGGGTCGTGCCAGGAATGGAGGAAGACAAGACTGTCAACGTGCTGTGAAATGGTCCTGCTTTTCACATCGTGTACGTCGGGGCTATTCGGGTCCTCCAGGGAGAGGCTTACTAAGTCGTTTGGGTGCCTCCTTAAAGGTTATGGATTGAAGAACGGCTTGCTCAAGTCCAACTTTTAAGATTTCCATTTGTGTATTATTACAGATTAATTGATGAGAGAAATAATATCAAGATCTTTGGACGTATCTTTTGGTCTCTCTGCTCCTGTTCCTAGAAATAATTTAGAAGCGCAGTGTTTAAACAAGGAAGGAATAACGCTTGTTTGGGTTTTTGGTTACTGGGTGTGTTTAAAAAGCTTTTAAGAATGTTTTGTGGGCAGGCATCTAAAGTTCCACTGAATTTAGTGCCTGCTGTTTAACCTTTTCATATTGAAAGAAATGGAGGAAAGCTTAGTTCTGCGCCGGGGGTGGGGGGCGGTCCTGGGGGGAGATCCACGTAAAAAGGGGCAGGGCTTTGACTGCACCGTTGCAACCACCCTCTTGTATTTTGCGATGCTTCTGACTTTGCACTTGCTGGTATTCCATACGAATATTTTATTTTCCTTCCTGAAAACAGGGCAGTTAAATTAAAATGAATCGACCTACTTTCTCAGAATCCCTCTTAGAATTTAACTTTGAAAAGAACTGGGGTAAACTTTTTTTAATCCTTGCTTTTTCCTCCTCGTAAATTAATACAGCTTTTTAAAAAATAAAATAGTGCCGGTGAGTTTTCACAGCATGCTTATGCTTACGGGGTGGTGGAGAGCTGGATTATTTTGAATGAAGATGGTTATTTACAGCGTTGGGTAAAGAGATAAACTTGTCAGTGAACAAAACCTTGTTTCCAGTTCCAATAAATTACGGTTATTGTAGGTGGATAGACTTTACCTTAATTGGGTATTTTGGTTTTTTCAAAGTCTCAGATGTATTTCCTTTTTAAAAAGGATAGCAAACTGATAAATATGAAATACAGTAATTATCTGCACTGTACAGCTATTTTATTTCCAGCAGTAACCAATCTCTAGAATCTCACAAGTAAATGAGAACATGAGGGTGACCTGTTCTGAGTTGTCTTGCTGTTTAAACATGGATGTTCTCTTCATTTATTTCATGAATTTATTAATCCTTGTTCAAAGTGTATTGTCTATTATTCATTGCCACAACTTGTGATGGTGAATTTGATCTTTGTTAATCAAGGTGTGAAGAACTACATTTAGTCAGTTGCAAACCATTTTTTTAACATATAGATATAGATATTTCCAACTACGTACTACAGACTTTAATTTCCTGGTTTCCTTTTCCTTTTTAACTTTAATTCCTTTTATTCTACAGTGTTTAACATCAGAGATGAGGTTGATTTCCTCCTCTTTAATTTGCTAACCAAGTTAATTCCTAACTGGCTTCTTTGAGTCGAATAAACTGTCTCATTCAGTGCAATGTGGTATCTGGTCTTTCATAGATATTTTTGTCAGCCTGTAATGTTAATGAGAATGAACCTATTTCTGTCTGGATCCATTTTTCCCTCAACTCCAGACCAGGTGGAGGAATAGGTTATTGGTCCCTCCTTAGTGCAGGAATCCAAATTAATATAAAAAACAACTACAGAAAACAGCATCCTGATATTTTTTTTCCTGAGACTGAGACAAAGCAGGACCATTTTAAGGAATGTGGGATTCTGAGAATCTCGAGCCCAGTGATTGACTTGTTGTTTTGTAACTAATGTTGTATTCTGTATTGTGCAGATGACACACATGTGGCTAACGGGACCAAAAAGGTTCCCATCACTTGTAAAATCCTTGAATGACAGAATGGGAAGGGGCCCTTCCCGCCCAAGAATCCCACTTAAGGCACCCCTGACAGACCGTCATCCAGCTACCCCCCCCCCCCCGCATTCACATCATCCTTGAGTTATTTTTTGATTGTTGTATTGTTTTATTGTTCTGTGTGTTCCTATCCGTGAAGTGCCCAGAGTCACTGGGAGTTGGGCAGTGTAAAATAAATAATTAAAATAAAACATCAATGATGTCCCTGATGACCACCTCTCTGGGTCACTGGTTCCACTGCCATACTACTCTTTTTAGACTCTGCTTTTTGAAACTTAAACCCTTTATTCTGTGTTTGGAATGAATGTTAGAGGTCTTGAGCTTCTTCATGGGGACATCCTTTCAGATACAATATTTACAGTGGTCTTATTAGCAGCTGCTTTGAAGTCTACCAATTTTTTAATGTCGCTTCCTGCTCAAGGTTGAAATGGCTATTGCAGGATTTCATCCATCTTCAATCCTAGTACTAGTTCAAAAGGATAGGTTTGCTTGGCAGATTTGTTTTGGAAGAGCTGTTTTTGACTCAGTATTTGACATTTCCTTTTAATTTAAGAATTTAAGACTATCATTCATATGCACTACTTCACTGAAAGATTGGAACTTCAGAATGGGGAACGTCTGGCTTGAGAAACCATCCAACCTCCAAGAAGTTTAAGAAGGTCGCATCCCCTTTCCTGAACCCTCAGAGCCTTCCCCTTCTTCTGTCCCCCAAGAAGCACATTTGCTTTAAAATAGCAGCTGCTTAAAAATGTCACTATGATGTGAACAGAGTGTTTTTATGACTGTGTTGGAAAAGGACAATGGGGCCATTCACCTGGGGCAAAATTAAATGTGGTATGGAAGCATTTCTTTCTCAGCAAGTGTAGAACAATATCTACATCAGCCTGAGATGATTTCAGACATGAGGTACAGCCAACGTTTGAAAATACAGTTCCAGAAAAGCTGGTCTCACCTTAGAAAGTGTTAGACTGACCAAACAGGGAAGATTTTTATGGTAATCTTGGAACATCCAAAACTGAAGGAGTGATTTAGGATTGAGGAGAATAACACAGACTGCAGTGGGGCATTCCTAAAATGTTTTAATAACATTCATTAAACCAAATGACTAAGCCAAAGACAAAGCTCTCAAAATTCTTCCTCAAATTATACGTGCTGTTTTCCAGAAATTACAGACAGATTGGAGATCTTCCATTTCCACCCTTATGAAAGAACGGTTCTCAAAGAGGAGTGGAAAATCCTTAGGGTAGGGGGTCTCAAAGTGTTGGATATAAGGATGGTCTCTATTTTCTGAAACAGTGGATGTGCTTAGCCTTATATCCATAAGTGTCTAGACAAATGTGTCATGACATCATCGTGTAAATGGAATGATAGCTGTGATGTCACTCCCTCCCCTGCAGATCTTCACACCACCTTGGATCTTTGAAACTGACAGAAAAAAATGGCCTTCCTAAACATGACTATTTCCCTGGCATATTTTGGCATCATGTTCTCAGGTCCTTGGGTGGTACAAATTGGGAGCTGTATGCTACCTTGCCCCACTCCTACTTTTCACCATAGCTATGGTCTTCTGTCATGGCTTGAGGGTCTCTGTGGACGGTCTAAAGTCATCTTGTCTGTGGTTCATTTTTGGCACTTTTCACCTGAACTTCAAGAACAGAAAAATAAAGAGCTGGCCTCCCACACGCAAAACTGATAGTGAATCCAGGAATGGAAGGCTTTAGTGTCTGGGATGTGCCAGAATCCTTGTGTAGGGAGGCTGACCTTTAGAACGTGACGGCAAATGTGCTGAGGTGGACCTAATGCTATTGAGCCTCTCTCTGGAATACAGCCTTATGAGTTGTAAGCTGGTTTTCTGTCCTGGAGCATAGGAGACTTCCATTGCAAGTTCAAGAGGCAGGTCTTTACCCAACCTGTACTAGGCATTCTCTTTTAGGTGGCAGGAAAATTGTGCTTTGGCACCTGTGCAGGATGAGCAACGTTTGGGTATGAATAACTTCTCTAATGGTGCTCAGCATAAATGCATTTTTCAGCTCCCTGGTAATATTGACCCACTAATCAGAAGACTGCTTTTTAAAAATTTGCACAAAGTTTCAAACTATTAGTTTATTTTCTATTATCTGTAAGCCAGTATGTAACTATAGATTGAAGTATGAGATTGAAAACTTGGCAGAATTATATTTTTAGCAGCCAAATTATTTACGCCTGGGCCAAGTTAAATTTTTCAGAGTTACCTCTAGAGCAAAAATTAGCCAACCTCCATCTTGGTTTTTCCCATTCCTTCCTGGTAAGATAAAATGGAAAGCAAATGCCTTGGAGAAAAGAATTGGATCACAACAAATCACTGTTCAAGATGATTATTCTGAATCGCGATATTGTAAAATTAAATTGAATTGATAGAAAGATTTAGCTGTATTTAGCTATTCTTTGGAGGCAGAATGGGATTTGCTGTGAGTTACAGCTGCCAAATCCTTGTTACAAAGAGGAGAAAGAAATCTGAGGATAAATGGACAATCCCAGAATCTTGCTGGATGGGAAGGGAGCTATTGCTTAGCATAAAAGGACATCAGTCACAGCAGAAAGGCAACTGGAGTTTTATAGAATCCGTTCCTTTCCCATGCCAGGTTTGTACTCCTCTGATTTCTTTTTATGGCATTCTGTTTCCTGAACCACAGAAGTCAATGGGTTTTCCTGCAAGAGCTCCAGAGAATGTGAGCTTAAGCAAAAAGAAACTCTGGGAAACAATAATGTGTAACAAATTCCAGAAAATTTGAATCAGGACCATAGCCGAGTTGAGACAAACAATTACTGTTTGAACCAAATATCCAGTGTTTGATGACAGCAAATGAAAATGAAATCCAGCATCAGTAAAAGATAGTTTACGGAGTAAAGTGAATTGGAGAAGAGTAGAAGAAAAGAAAGCAATGTATTTTGGAGCTAATCTTGTTGTATAGGGATTAAAGCCGTGTTTTTCAAACTTGGCAACTTTGAGATGTGTGGACTGGGGAATGCTGGCTGGGGAATCCTGGGAGTTGAAGTCCACACATCTTAAAGTTGCCAAGTTTGGAAAAACATTGGATTAGAATAATAATAATTTTTTTAAAAAGGCTTTCTGAGACTCTCCTGGGGCAAATTCTTTTAAGAAGCTATCTTAAGCTACTTAAGCTTCTTAAACTTCAACACAACAGAAAAACTTGCTAAAGAGAAATGGAAGCTACGTTAGATGTGGCCTGACAACCCCACATCTTCAGTTTGGTCTGTAGCTGAAGGTTCATGTCAATCTTCCTCTGTGCATGGAAAGAAGGTTAAGGAAGATGGGCAGGCTCTTGATGACGATCTTTCAAATTTCACACATTCACTGAAACAGCAGTGGGAGAGCAGTTGGCTCAATCCATTTGTTGTGCTCTTGGTTTTGCAGGTGAAATTCTCGTTGCAGGATTTGGTTTTAGAGTCTTATTCAGAATGGCGGTGTTGCCTGAGGAACGCTGTGGAGCAGAATTGACATGCTTGCCCACACACATGTAGCTGTGTCTGGGTGCACGCAAAGGCTTGCATTGATCTTCAGGGTATATCTGTGGTGAGACGAGGCAGCAATCTAATTGAATTACCTAAGCAGCTGAACATAAAGTAAATGTCCTTTGCAGGTAACTATGAGGCAGAAGAGAAAGCACAGAACAGTGAAAGAGGAGTTAGGAAGGAAAATGGGGTTGTAAATGTTTAGATTCTGATCAGTGGTCTTCATCCAGCAGAGTCTGGAGGTTACTGGCTGATAAGGAGCATCTCAATCAGGTTTGGAAAGGAACAAGGAAAACTTTGGTCTTTCAGCTAGAAGTTAGGAGGGATGTTCATCCGTGAGAAAGAGAGTTATGGGGAAAAGATACGATGGATAAAGGGAAGAGAGCCTTTCCCATTGGAACATGTAAAATAACAAAATGAGATACATAGTAAGCTACATTTCTCTGTGGTTGAATTTCATATGCTGCTTGGCTTGTTAATTGGGGTTATATAAAGAACGTATGTCGAAGAACTATTTTTTATTACTTGTTCGAAATACATGTTCCGTAAAAAACTTGAGGATTGAAAATATATGCTTGTATAGATCCAATATTGGGAATATGGCTTGCAGAGTCACCTCATCTGGCCAAAATGTTCTCTCTAGAAGAGAACCAAGGGTGTCAACTGTATTTCCCTATATCTTGCTAGGGAAATCTTAAATTATTGTCTCTGGCTCTATGTCTCATGGAGGAAGCTCCTGGCCTCTGCTGGTGAGGAGCTGGTTTATAGGTTAGTCCTGTGACAAGATGACCATGAGGATGCTAAGAGGCAGCTAGCAGCCCACCCTTAAGGTTTGACCCAGGGATGGGGTGGGTGGGTGGGTGGATAATTTCGTTCTGAGAGCTGCACAGTGATTGGGGGACATACAGTGGCAAAGGCAAGGGGCAGTAGGTGCAGGGGAAGAGGCTGTTCTGTACGTGTAGACCCTGCCATAACGGGGACATTCACATTTACTCCCTATTCTCATGTGTGTTCACATAGGGTTACGTACACACATGCCTCTTTGCCGTTGGGTTTTCATTTACATCAATAGAAGGCTCCCTGCTTAATCCAGTTCCCCTCTGCCAGCACTTCAAAGCCTCCCAAGGCCCAGAGGAAGTTTTCCAAAGTCTTGATGGTTGCAGAGGGTGAGTGGAAGCCCACACCCCAGCTAAGGAACTGCAGGATTATAAGCAAATTCCATCGGCAACCATGGGGAAGCACTTGGTTCTGAAGAACATGGTTACATGCTTGTAGTCCTAAGGCATTCGCTCTAATCTGAGAATAGAAAAGAGCATTTTTGTAATTAGATTTATTTCTTTTCCATGCTGTAAGGAAAGGTATTGTTGACACTGGCCCAGATCCAGGGCTGTGGGCCCAGAATGGTCCAGTCTGCCTGGAGGAATCTGTCAGGTTCTGGTCCATGATCAAGCTCGTGATGTTCTCCCTTCTGTGGCTACCACCTGGAGCCCCACCATAGCAGGAAGACACAATAGTAATAAAATCTTCTTGATCTGGTCTTGCATTGGGACTGCCCATACATAGCAATGTTGGGAGACATTGCACAAATTCCTAACCATGAAGTTGGTGTTTATTGGAAAGAAATGTCTGGTCCTAATTTGTTAAAATTGCTGTTGTGTTTTTATTGTAGGGTGTTTGTGTTTTTTTAAGTTTTTTGGCTTATCGTATCCTGTGTGATTTTTTTAAAATAGGCTTTCATTTCAAAATTGGCAAAAGCCTTGGAAATGTCTAATTTGAAAATGGGATTAGTGTATTTTTAATAAATAATAATGCAAATAAAAATGAAATGGAAGAATCAGCTTAGTTGTGAAATGTCACAATAGTTTCCAGCTTTCAGTTATTTTTTTATTGCTGTGGCTTCTTTTGAAATGTTAATGTAATTCCCCCTAGTTTTAGACTAACAACATCTTACTTAAGAATATTGATGTTTGCAAATTATATTAATTTCTACTCCTAAATTATGTGCTATAATATTTTGCTTTATTCTTTATAACATGGAATGAAGTGTTTTCAGGATGTTGATTCTGTATTTTCAAGTACTTGTGTAAGAAAAGGAAGTGTGGTTTAATCATAATTGTTTGATCATATTGGTTAAATCATAGTTCATCATAGTGGCTTAATCATATTAACAGCAGTTACTGTACTGCAGTTATAACATGATATCTGCAGTCATGATGACTTAAGAGAAAAAACCTGTTCCAAGCATTGTGTGTATTTCAGGATCTTGTTTAAAACGTCCCAACAACACGTACCGTTAAAAATTACTAATAAGTTGTTTAAAATGCTCTGCTTACATGCCCACGCATATCAACATTTTGGTAGCATAATTTCAGTTTCAAACTTGTGTTCTCTAATGCATCTAAACATTGGCTTTTGTGCATCATGTCAACAGCTTTTGGAAAGGGAGAACGTGAATGGCACGCAGTGTTGGAAATAAGCTTCTGTGCCACTGCCATGAGAAACTGGTAGAGCTATCAGTCAGCCGAAGGAAGTGGATGACGCCGCATGAATTTGGGGCTTGCGGGCTCTCTTTCTCGCTGGTTGGTTCCCCCTCTTCCCGGTACGGGGTAGTCCTCTGAGCCACGCACAGTTAAATTTTTCTCGTCTTCTGCGTTGATATAATGGGCTGCAGTCGGTTGCTGCAGTTCAGGTTTTCAGTTCTGATGGCTGATCTCTTCAAGTTGGAGTGAGAAGTGTTTCGGGGGCATTGCTTCTATATTTTCAAATAAGTCATAATTTCCATCTGTTTTTACTTGACTTGTGGTTGTGGAGATCCTGCCCGGCCCCCGGGATCTAGCCGTGTCTGCTGAGAGGATGTGGAGTTTTGTCAGCCAGTGAAATATGTCTGACTCCCCTCCTGCGAACCGAGTCTCTCCGTTTCATCTTGGGTGGTCCCACCAAACTGGATGAGAAGTTGAACAGAAAACTCTTCACTTTCCCTATCTGTTACTCATCCCTTCAGTAGAAGATTTTCATAAGGAACCTGAGAAGCAAACACTCTGGCTGCAGACTTCAATTAGACTCATTAACATCCCTCTTAAAGATGGCTTCTGTTTCATCCCTGGGTGCCCTTTGATAGACAGCTCTATTCATGCGCGCTTCTCTATTTGTAGAAAATGTGTCGGGGAAAAAATGGCAGGGCTGGGCTGATTGTCTGCACTTTTCTTTATTCCAGGCCATGCTGAAGGCTGTGGTCCAGGAACGGGAAGGGGCCTTGGAGAAACAGCACGTCTCTGCGGTGGAGAAACAGGCACAGAAGTGTGAAGAGCTGCTCAATGCTCAGGTAAGGCCCAAGTTTATTTACAACAGAGCTCCTTTGAAAGGCAGAATGAAAGCTTTGTGCCTTCTGGGTTTTCTGAAAACCTGCAGAGCCATTTACCTTGACTCCTTTACCTGCAGGGTCCACCTGTATTTTCTCCTGTGCAGGGAAGTAATGTGCTCATTTATTTCTTTCTTCAACTTGTATACGCTGAATCCTGTAGGCCTCAGGCATTGGCAGGGTTGTACAGGAAAAGCATCCATGGTAACAGTTCTGGAACACCTCTGGAGTCAAGGTAAAAGATGCATCCAGGCTGCCTCCACAGCTGAATGGCTTTGTAGAAAAATGCAAGCACCTTGATTTGCAGCCAGAAACAAAACAGCAGTGGGTGCAATTGCTTTAGAATATGTGCAAGATGGATCCCAACCTCCCTGGTACTGCCCTTCCTGTTAGCAGGGAAGGTGGCCCAGGGCTTACGTGCGACTAAGGCCAGTAACCTAGTCTACCTCTTCTCCATCTTACTAAAAGGTGTTAGGTAAAAACTTTGATTGACCAAAGCCACAATGGGCAGTAGAAGTCAATATCGATGGGCACATCCAGGGATGACCATGGCATATGGAAGATTGCAACCTGGAATGCAGATGTAGTATAGAGTAAAGGGCATATATAAATAAATGAAGAGGGAGGGAGGAAGGAGATGGGAAAGAGAAGAAGAAAGGAGAGAGGGAGGGAAGGAAGGTTGTGTGTCTGTGCAATGAAGAGAAAAGGGGAGGATGTAACATCTGAATGAAGGTGGTCTGGTCTTATAGAGTTGATGAATACATGCAAGGACATGAAGGTTGAAGATTAGTTATGAGCAAAGGGCTAAATGTAAGTGAGAAGGTATGAACTGATGACTTCTTGGTGTGTATGTGTGCGTGTGTATGAAAGTAGGAGTTCATAGATTGGTGACAGCTGCATGTTACAACTCCTGTGAATGGTAATAATGGAAGCGCCAGAGATGAGTTTGGGGAAAATGCGTGCAATATTCTGAATGAGTAGACTGCAGGTTGGAAAAAAAATAATGACATGAATGGATGGGTAGGAATCAGACAGGATGGTACAGACAAAGTGATGTGACTATTTGGAGATCCAAGAATGAATGGGAACAGTGACTGTTTAGTGACTGTCTGCTTAGAGAAAAGTATGCTTGTTTCAAAGACATGGTTTATACATAAGTCTATTCATATGTACACATGGCAAATGAATAGCTATAAATCCAAATGATTGTGCTGAAAGATTGAGAGAATTAGTGAAGGATATCAGAGTGATGAGAGGTTCTGAATGTGGAGCAGACCATGTTTTGGTAGTGTCAAGAGTGGATCTTTGGGGAAAAATGGAAGAAAAAGAAATATGTAAAAGAAACTAGAGTGAAAATAGAACAACTGTAAGAAGTGTGTGTCCTGTTTGAAAGGATATGAGAAGATAGATTAGTTTTCTGATAGAAGACATGAAAGGTGGATGTAGAAATTGCAGAGATCAAAGTGAAGAGAATTATATTACTTTGCCAAGAAATATGTGGAGTTATGCAAATGCTAATGGAAAATATGAAAAGGGACACTTAGTGGAATGAAGGGGAAGAGGCTGTGGATGAAGAAAAAGTAGACCTAAGAAAATGATTGCTGCAAATCATGAGGATGGGAGGAAGATATCTTATAATGTTTGATGTAAAGAAAAGATAGTTCCTAGGAAGATTGTCAGAGAGATTAGGGGCAATGACGTTTAAAAGAGGCAAAGAAAATGCAAAGCCTTTTTAATGGTGATTTTTGAAAAAAGTTTTGGAAGTGGATGAAAAGAGATAAGCAAGGAGCTTTCAGCAAAGTTACTAGAATTAAAAATGAAAGCAATGACTGAAATGAGTGAATAATGGAAGGGGCATTTTGGAGATGGGTGAATAATAGTGATTTGCTGAAAGCAGAAGTGAAATGAATGCTTGTAAATGTTAGTGTCAAGAAAGAATGGATGAACAAGGCCATAAACACTATGAGAACTTTGAAAAATGGTAACTCTGCAGGAGTGCAGATGATTATGTGAAGGGCCTGACAACAGGAAAAATACTGTTCTTGTTTCCCTAAACAAAGGGAAGTATAGCAAGAATGGGTTATTTAAGGGTATGTGGGCAAACTGTATTAAAAGGCATCATCTCTAACCTTCTGAAGGGCTGTGAAGACCCAAGTTTTGGGCCTTCAAGTGACCCAGCAGATGTATAGTTGGTGAGATGTGGTGCTGGAGTGGGATATATGATTTTTGGTGGGGTTTTGTGGGTTTATATTTATTCTGCTTTTATGAAATATTGCTGTGATTGGCCATAACCATTTTGTAAATAAATATAAAGAAAGAAATGGATGAGTATGTGAATGGCTGTCAGAAAAGAGTTCGACCACAAAGTGATGAAAGATTGGAAAACGATAAGAAAATATTTCCATCTCAGGAAGAAGAAAAAAATGGAATTGCAAAAAGGTTTTGGAAAATTCCAAATTGAATTAACTTAAGCTACTGGGTCAGGAACTGGGTTGAATCTGTTCATGCAAACTGTACCAATAAATCGGTTTTAGATAGAATTGTTGCTCAAACGTCTGAAGATATTCACAAATGATAAACATTTGAAACTGTCTTCACAAGTCAGTTGCTGTAGTGAAAGAAAGAGACCAGACCTCGGTCTCCCAGGTTCACCACCAGTCAGCTGGTTCCCAAAAGCGGATTAAGTGGCTGAAGCCTACAAGTGATGGGCTTATTATAATGTGAACTGCCCAGAGCTGGTCTGGAGTTGGGATTGAATTAAATTGAATTAATTGAGTGATAAGTAGCACCAGGAGTACAGACACTCAGAAAATTAACTATGGTGAACAGGTCTGAATGTACTTAATTGATTGTGAGTCCATAGTGGAACTGTGATCTCGCACCAGCAACCCCAGAAGAAAAGTAGGAATAGAGAATGCAGTGGTTCTAAAAGTGGGATTTCATGGGGCTGGATCCAGATCCATTCTTCTCCTGCCCTTTAATCCTCAAACAATTTTATTGAAGAACATTCTGGACCAGTAGTCTTACTAAGAGTTGTTGCATGTTTTTGGTGCCGCGTTTCATTAAAAAGACCCTGTAAAAATGGAGAGGCTAGGGAGAAATATACAATGCAGTTATAATGCTTTTCTCATTTGTTGAAAATGCGAACTCCAATGCTTTTACAGATATCAGTGTAGGAGGACATTTGTTTAAAGGGGTGGTCCCTACATTTTTCAACACTGAGGAATACGGACCTAAACTTCTGAAGCATCTTGAAGGAACTGGTTCCTTGAATCTGAAATAGTATCCCCTTTGGAGTTAGTTAATTCCCATCAAAAGATATAAAATACTCAGAAAGTTTGAAGTTATTGAATTTTTTTTTTTTCTTTTTCTTGCCCTTTGTTTGGGAAAGAACAACACAAATTTAGGGGAAAGCTGTATGTATGTAACCCTCAACTACACATTAAAACAATAAAATTGTATTATAATAAAATTAGTTGTAATCCTCTGGTTTCCTTATCAGATACATTTGGTGTACAAAAATGTTTGGTGTACAAAAGGGAAAAGCATAGTTAATTGAGACAGTCGCTGTAAATGTATTGATTCAATTTACTTTTTTGCAAATGTTTTTACAAATAGTTCTGCAGGCTGCTGAGCACTAAAGAGAATATACCCTGTCTTCAATTTTGACTGTTCAGGAGAAAAGGCAGGGAATAAACAGTTGAAAACAGAAGAGACCATCAACATTTCAGTAAAACAAAGAAGTTTTATATTCTTGACTTTGTCTCTCACTTTATCAAACTGAAAATTAGAACACTAATTTTCAAGGAAAAATTTGTGCAGAATGCATACTTGCTGTATGAAGTGTCTAATCCGTTTCATTTTCTGAACCAAATTAATACCTCCCCCAGTAGTTTCTCTTTGCCTGATCATTTCTTTTTGCCATTTTCTTCATTTCTGAGAACCGAAAGTTTCCATGTATGAAAACAAGTTCTTCTACCCTTTTGCATGTTTTATACTCCCTTGATTTGACTTTATTTTTTCCAAACATTGGTCACTGGTGTTTCTCTTAAAACAGAAATATTCGAAACTATTACATAATCTGGGGGAAAGAGAACTAGGCTTTGGGGAAAGAAAGAAAAACAGAAAAAAAATGTTGGGTTTTTTTTCTGTCGTGCCTCTCCTCCCCAATCTTTATATTTCTACCTCTACCCTACCCCAGAGGGAACTCTTCTTGCCTGAGCAAGGTCCTCCACCGTCTGCTACTTCAGTCCAGAGCTAGAAAGGCCAAGACATTAAAAGCAAATATACTTTCTAAAAGTAATTTTTCTTCCCATTTTGAGGCCAACAGGAAATGCCAGCAAAATAATGTGTTGGTGACCAGAACTTCTGTACTCACCAACTATCTTTTTGTTCTAATTTATCTCTTTGAGGAGGAGAAGGAAACTGGCTCCCAGACTTGGTGCTCTTGCGCACCGTGTCTTCCTCCCCTTTCTGAAAGTGAGATGACCCCCCCGCCCTCGTCAACGGGGCTTATGTTTTGGAGGGCTGCAGCTGCTGCCTCCCTCGTTCTCCACTGCTTCATTCTTTTGGGTTCCCCTCAGCCCAGCATGAGAGCAGAGCAGAGCAAAGCAGAGCAGAACCTCAGCATCCTGTATGTTCCTACGAAGCAGAAGAGCCAGAACCGGTCACTTTCCTTAGTACCATGTTGGTTCTTTCCATCCAGTACTCTAGCAAGCAAGTGATCTTTGCGATTCAGATGAACCAAAAGTCACCTTACACGATTGTGGAGTAGTGAGGGTTCTCACTTAAAGAACTGAGAGTAAAATGTGGTCCAGATCCAGTAGACAGCTAGGAACAGAGTAGTTTTGAAAACCACATTTTTCCATAAGAGCCTCCCCATTTTTTAGATATTCAGAAGAGGCTATTTTCTCATCTCATCACTTGTCTCTTGTCCTCAACAGAGGTGCTTGATTGTCCCTCACTACCTGGCCCAGCTAGAAGGAACCCAAGGCAGGACCTCCAATGTCTGATCCTATCAGTTGGAAGGATCTGCTTCCAGGGACCTGCTCCTGCCAGTCACTGTAGTCCTTCTGCCTTAGTTTTAGTGGACAAGCAGAGTAGACGTACTAAATAAGGCTATCTACACAGATACTCTGCCCCTTCTCTTCTCTGCCTTTACGTTGACGTGTCAGTTTCATAGGTAATTATAGCTAATATCTGTACATTTGCTAAGCATGGTCATCTTAAATCAAGATTTGCAAAGTATATTTTTACTCAGAATTTGTGAAAATATATGTTTTAGGGAAAACTTTAACTCCAAAACTGAAATGGAGACATATTAGTCTTCAGCACAAGTTTAAAAGATAAGCTCAATTTGTGGGAAACAGCCCATCAGATGTCGGCATGCGTATTTGCGGTGGGAGGGGGGTTAAGGAAGAACTTGATTTCACATGCATCATGACATCATCATGCATGTGACATAATTCATCTCATTTCTGTGATGTCACGGAGCACGTGCCACCATCATAACTCTGGATCTGGACATCTAATGATGTGGACAGTTATATATGCAGCAGGCCAATGAAATTAAGGCACGGTATCTGAAGTCTTATTAAATATAATTATAGAAGTACTTTTTTAAAAACACTTTTTGGCATGAATCTTTCCAGTGAAGCTATTATTTTTGAAGAAGATAACATTTCTTGTGTTTATTTGGAATTCGGTGTTTATAAACATAGATTGTAGAAGTTTATGGACCGGATTTGAGTAACCTGTTCAAATTATTTGTTGGGTTTACTTTTCGGTAGATGGGTTCTCTGAAATAGTGTGAGTTCACAGCTGGGTCTCTGAGTGCATTGTCATGATTCCTCCAACACAAGACTTCATTTTTAAAAAATGTACCTGCTTATGAACATGATTCAATCTATTTACATTATTTTCTTTGACTCACATTCCAGGAAATAGATTTTTCTTTTTCTTTTTTAACAAGAATCAAGGAAAACCACAGGACTGTATTTATCTTTGACTCTACATCAAACATTTTCATCTGGAGCAGTCGCTCGAAACGCTAGCAGGAAAAACGTAACCTGTGTCTGAACTTTTGTTTTGGGCTTCTTTCTGCAAACTTGTCCTTCAGTGCTTCCCCCCCCCCTCCTTTTTTCTTTTCCATAGACAAAAGTTGTTCCACCTAAATTTTCTTCCTTCCTGAGCTAGGACCCATTGCTTTTTCAAGCATAAAACAGCTGCCTTGATGGCTATTGTTTTCCTTATTTTTTGTGCAGTCTACTGTATAAAAAAATACCTTAGAGCAGGAATTACTAGTTGAATTAGCAGTTAGGTCTGCATGCAGCTTTGCTGAAAATAGCAGCCATATAACGCTGTTTCCCACAACAATATGGCAGCCTCTCCTGCAGCAGGAGATGACCTCCTCATTGCACTGCGCCTTTCCCCGCTTCAGCCAGCAACAGCCGCCCGAAGAATAAAGCTGGCGAGGAATTGGGGCAGGCCAGGACTTCACTGGGTCTCATCCTCACCGGGAGAAGATGGAAAGCAGATACACAGGGACATCTGCACGGGTCAGAATCTCTTCAGATGTCGGATATGGTGTCCCAATTGACGCCCCGCCCTTTTTGCACCTGCATATGGGGTCCAAAAGAGGCGGAGTTTTAGTCATGGAGCCACAGTCACCATCTTGCAGATATTGACCCCCCATATCTGTGGACACCACTGCAAATAAATGTGCGTCAGACCCTGGTTCTTAGGAAACCCACTCTGTTTCTACTAGCCAATTTTAAATCAGTAAAACGTGTTCAAAACAAAGACATTTAGGAGCGTAAGTCAGTTTTGCAGCATGCCTCTACCGTAGATGTCCACAACTCAATTTGTCCCCAGAGGACTTTTCTGCTGGTGGTGGTTGGGCTTAATTAGCACAGACTGTGAAGTTATCATTTAACTACGACCTTCAATTATATCCTGTGGCAGTAGGGGCTGCGTTTTTGGCCAGCGGCCACTTTTTTGTTAGCCTTCTGTAATATTGTACTTTTAGGTTGGGCATTTTAAAACTGAGTTTTGATTGTTTGGCACTTCGGATTCATGTGATACAAAGGGATATGGATAACAACCTTAGTATACATGGTGAACATTATGGAATCTGCCCCACCCTCCCTATTTTTAATGCTGGGGATGGTCTGTCTCACGTGAAACCTTTTTCACGTTTCTTCCAGTATTAGCGATATTTCTGCAAGGAGAAGGTGAGCCACCTTTTTCTTTCCAGACAGACACCTCAAGCCTCCTTCATTTCAGACTTCCCCCTCCTCACTTTGTTTTCAGAGAGCCTGGAAACAGGGCTCTTCAGAGGGCCTTCGGGGAAGAGTAAAATCATGCTGCCTGAAACGGTGGCATGATTGATTGACTGATTGATTGATTGATTACAATGGTATGGATGTTTTGTTTCCTTTTAACCTTACCCCGTAAGACACTCAGAGTCTCTGGAAATGGAGCAGCGTGTGAGAGTTACAATAATAAAGAAATACTTGCCTTTTATTATAGCCTTTGATCTGGCCCTCGAAATCATCATTAACTCTACAAAGTGCTCCGTAATGAAGTTCATTTCCCGCCAGAGAATCTTGGCTCTCCATCCTGTCCTTATTGTGATTCTGGAGAGTCTTTTTCTTCTCTGTAAGCTTGTTCCGTCCAACAGAAACAGACGATGCGCACGGCAGAAGCTGTTTCTTCCGCTTCGTCCAGTTTAACCAGAGGCCTTGGTGCTAATTACCTCTGCAGATTGTTCTTTCCGACGGAAGGTCAGGACAAGCAGGTGGGCGGTGCATTATGGACGCGTCTGTTGCTTTGAATAACGCGGCAGACGTGGGTGTTCCTACCTTGGCAGCCTCTCTGTCGTCTGTTTTGAGGTTATTATTCCATTCAGAGGAAAGGTGCTCCAGAATAATGTAGGGAACAAAGGAGGTCTCTCTCTTCCCAGAGAAGCCGATGAACTAAACGATTAGGAGAGAAATGCAGGAAGGGGAAAGACAGAATGGATGAACTGGCTCGCAGCAGAACCTCCCAATATTCTTGCATTCCAGGGGGAGGGAGGCTGAGAATTAAGAGTTTCAAACACAGTACAATTTACGTCCCAGTATTATGACATTATCGTGGACATCCTTCGCATGCAAAAATCTAACCAAAACTGATATAGCCAGGGCATCTGCCAGTGGTGGGGGTGGTCACAAAAGCCGAGAGGTGGGCTTCCACCGCGATCAAAGCCACACCCCGTTTTTAATGGGTGCTGTGCATGGGACACACATAAAGGGGGGACTGACATGCCATAGTGGCCACCCTCTTAACTCTTTTGAGCCCCCTGCCCCCCACAGAAGCCCCTGAACACGACATGCCATTCTCAGACTGCACTAAACATTTCTAACGTGGAAGCCACAAATCGGATGTAGCTGTGAAGTATACGAGGAACAAGGTTGGCCTTCTCAGTTTGATGCTCGGCTCAAACGGGATCATGCAATTCCATGTTCTAGCCTGCCTGTGAAAAGGGTCAGTGGGTCAGAATGGGGGCAAAATATCGATCCGTTTTGTAAGGAGGGTTAAAGATTATTGAGTGGCTGTAGGTGAAATGCCTTGAGTATTTTGGGTGCAATTCTAGACATCCTCTACACGCATTCCCAGATTAATGTATCTGTTTCCAGTTTATTGCAATGTTTAGAAAGAAACACAAATCAAATGATCTGAAGATCGGATTCTGAGAAAAAGGGTGTGCTTATATTTTATTTTGCACAGGCCGCTTCCAATGACTTATTTTTCTTTATGCATTTTCAAGACTTGGATGCTCTTTCTAATGGAAAAGAGGAGGCTGTTAGTTTAATATATACAAAGACGCCAAATAAATTTGCAAAGTATTTGCAAGGAATCTCTCTTGCTACAAGAGAAAGTAGTTTTCCTAATCTGTATGTGTGCAGTACAGTCTTCTGTAATGCGGGGAGACAAGCATGCCATTTTTTCTGCCTTTTGTATAAGAAATGAGGGCATATTCCCGAAATGATAGGAGACCTGAGTCTCAGATACCTTTATCCTAATAATTTTATGATTTCATACTTGTCAGGAGGAAAAGGAATGAGGTGTCTTCCCATTTGTCACTCACGTTACCAGTAATATGCATTTCTTACTTTTGGACTCAAAAGATAATAAACATTTGCAAATATTGGTCTGATAGCTTGTGCAGTTACCTTACAATGTTGGGGTGCATCTTATGAGAAGATGTATCTGTGCAAAGCACATTTCCACACCGGCACCCCTAAACGAATTGTCAGGACTCCAGGAAGGAGTAAAAGATATATGACATTCTCAAAGACAAATGCTGAGGTACTGCAAATAGTCAGCGGTGTTACTGATACAAACTTTAGTCAGAAATATCACAGCACAGAGACAGTTGTGTTACAACCGTTTTTTTCTACCAAGGTTGAACAGATAAGTGGGGAACCTTCGAAACACCGTTCCTGCAAGCCAAGGTAGAACAGCAGCTTCTCTGTGAAACCCATGCTTGAAGTGGGTTGACATGACTCCTCTGATCAGGGTTCTCCAAGAATATCAAGACTTTCCTCATCTCCATTTGCAGAGGAGAGGTTAGGAACTGCTTAATAATTAATCTATTAAGTTATGGAGCAAATGGTTACCCTTTGCGTCCGATAAAGGTACCTAAATCTGATCTAGAAACCTGTCTCCCAAAATTATCAGCAAAATGCTGGGGATGGTAGCGATGTCTTTCTCTTATGGTTGGCTTTTATCCACTCTGATTATCGTCATCTCGATAGTAACTGTTGAAATGTTTATTTTCCCCACATTTCTCTAAGCTGCATCACCTAATAGCTTTACCATTTCTTCTGGTAGCAGTTCTTTTAATTGTATAATTATATGTTCTGCAGATAATTTCTTTGTCCTGAATCTCCTGCCCTGAATTTATCAGGAAAAGAAAAGGATCTCTCTGTGCTATGTATGTATTATGTATTATTTTATGGATTCCTCCATAGTTAGATACCTTTGAAACTAAACAGCTCCAGATATTTCCATTTTACTTTGTATAGTATATAAACACTCCAAACTGATCATATTGGGCAAACTCTGCAATGCATTTTTCCAGCTATCCAGCCCTTCTGTTATGGCACATGCAATAGAAGGGAGCTGGCCATGATCTTCGGGTGCCTACATGGGGCTCTCCACCCAGAAGCATCTTCTTACACATCGTCCCTTCCTCCTCTGTTGGTTTTGACCATGAGAAGGTTGGGAGGAGAAATGAAGAAGAGCTGAGAGTGCAGGCTTTGCTGACATCCTTAAGCTCCACTTTCTGTGCTGAGTAGGAAGATGACGGTGTGGAGAAGCAGAAAGCCCCACAAGTCATACATTTGAGCAGATGTGTCTGGCAAATGATTTCCAGCATCCTATTTGGCTCCCCTGATGCATTTGGGCAAATTCATTCCTTCTCAGAGTCATCCTTGGCCTTGCTTTTTCAACTGCATCTCTCAGCCTTCCAACTCCACTGCCAATTTCCAGTGCTCTGATTACAATTCCCAGCTCAGTACATTCACTTCTTGCCATTCCTCCAGTTTTCCTCTCTCCTGAATAACCACAGCATAGATTTATCCATGTAACCTGGCCTATCTTGTTCTGGCTTACATTCTCAAATATTCATAGCTTGATTATTCGGAGCCTGAATCCCTAACGTGGCACCTGGTATACTGCTGGGTCCCACAAAACTACTTAAAAAAATATGTGTTTTGGGAGGGGGGAAAGTAACAAGCTGTAGAAGAAAGCATCAGCTGCTTGCTTCATCTCCATGTCCAAAAATACCACTGGAAACTTCTGGTCAACGTGGGTTTGGTGATTGGCTATATCTCCCGTGGCAGCCATTTTAGGAGAATGCCCTTAACTTTTCAAATGCACCTCCTGTCCCAGAAACCTCCACGAAACAGTTTGTAATATAATAGATCTAGATCTGAGCCCAAAGATATATAATGTTTAATATTTTATATTAAATGCTCTGTTCATATTCAATAAACTGAAATGATTGCACTGCTCTCTAGTAATACTAAAATGAAACACTTATTCAAAGCTGTATACAAAGGTTTAAAAATCCTTTTCTATCTGTTCTTCTTTTTTAAAAAATAATTTTATTGAAGATTACAATTGCAGTAGTAAAAATTAATACAAACTAAAAGAAAGATAGAAGAATAAAAAGAGCCAAGGGTGCAGGAAAAAAAAGGAAAACATAGAAAGAAAAATAGGAAAGAAAGAAAAGTAAGAATATAATAAAGAAAATAAATATATAAAGAAGTGACTTCCCACCTTCATTGCAACAAGTATAAACAATTTTAGTAAATTATCACCTCCTCTTAATTTACAACCAATGATCTCTTCATCCCATGTCCCATCTCTTATCTATAGACAAATCCATAAAGCATAAAGTTCTGGTGTCAGCAAAAGTCCATTAAGGGTCACCAGAAATAACAACATAGCTATTTTAACCCTGATCAAATAAACCAACTGTATATTCCTTCCTTTTACTTCTAACAATGTTAATCTTTAGTCCATTCAAGTAATGTAGAACATGATTTCATTTCTTTTTTGCCCTTCTCACAAGATTCATCCAAGCCTTAACAAACCTATTTTGTAGATCCAATATAAAAGAATTTTCCAGGTCACACTCTTGGTTTATTATTTGTAATTCCCTTTTGATTTTTAAAGCATCAACTGATTTCTTTCATATGTCCAATAAGACATCTTTTTTCATGTCATTTCATAGCCTGTCATTTGTAGATCCACTTTCAGTGTCAACTCTATCTCTGCCTTGTCAGGTAAAACTTGTTCCTCATCTGCCATTTCTTCCATAACATCTTTTGGACATACCCTATCCATAGAAGTAAACATCGCTATTGACATTGTTGATAATAACTTCTGATTCCATTTTTCAAAAGTGTCCTTTAGTATTTCCTGTGTTATAATATTCTGTGTCATTCTGTAGCTGTTAATTAGGTTTATGTATTCTTCTCCTTTAATTAAAATCTTTAGTTTAGTTAATCTCTAGTGTCCAATTTTTAAAATTGCTTATCTCTGTTATGTCGTAGAAAAAATTCAAAACATGTCCACTTTTAAAAAAAATTCTTAAGCTTATAATTAAAATTTTATTTTGCTAAGGATTAAAGGAAACTCACTCGATGCTGTCAAACTTGTCAATCCAAAGATTCCTAATAGCCAAAAAGCAGTTAACAAGCGATTTCTGAAAAGGAAGTATGCAAACCCGGTGCCCTTTCAAAGGTGCTGACTGTGGTTTGAGCAAAAAGATGGTTATTCCCTCGTCTCCCGGAGCTCTAAACCTGCCAGAGACTGTTGTCTTGTGGGTCTTCTCATGAGGAGCAGCTGTCTGGAGCACTTGTGGGTGATATCAAGTCCTCTCCTTGTCCGAAGAGGAATTATCGAAGAGCCGGTCTGCTCGCCGGCTCTTCATTCTGCCACGGTCGTCAGCTCTGCTTTTTGCAGCACCATCTTCAGTCCACCATTTCTTCCCTGGAAGAAATTCTGTCTGTTTTTCAAACAAACATATGGCTAGTTCTTGTTATACATGTGTTAAATAGAATAAGGAGTTTGAATTATTTTAGTCACTATCTATCCATGTTGAAGCATTACAATACATTACATAAACTCTTCCCTTTCTCCTTATAGGTTTTTAAGCCAAACCTTAGGAAATTCTTTTTTTAGAAATTAAACCCAGAGTTTCATCTTATGAAAACTGCAGTGGCTACGGCAAAATAATTTTATAAATTGTTTGGGCAATTTGGCCTGAACAAGAGTGTTTGTTCTTGAAGGACATGAGCTATAAATCTGTTCAGTGAAATCTTACATAAATTATTCTGTGGAACATAGCCAGGAAGTCATGAAAAGTACCTTGTGTGGTACCTCTGTTCTTCAAACAGTTTATCCATCTTAGGACCAACCATCCTTTCTCTTTTTCGTCCATCCTGAGGAGACATGCAGATGGAACTTGTTATGTATACTGATGTAAATTTCTGTTTGAAAAGATCCATATGTTAGTTATTGTAATGGCTGTTTTCATGATTAAAAATGATAAGTTGCTTTTTTTTCTAATTAGGAATCATCCTGTTTTTCTTAACATTCTGAAGTCAGATATTCTCTTCAGTTGTAATTGTCAGAGATGTGTTGGCTGTGGCAATATCTGCATTGCTTGTCTTGGGGCAAACCCTGGGGATGACCATGTTTGTGGACTCTTGTTTCTGTCCTGTTCGGGAATAAGAACATATGTGAGATCATGACTCCCCAGAGGGCATGTAGGTAGAGGAGTGGAATCTTTTCCATCCCCTCCTCCTTTCTGTCTGGTCCCCGCTCATCCTGTCCCATCCATCCATACTTACCTTAGATGTTTTTTTGTTCAGGTCATCCCTCAGGGAAAGAGCTCTATTTCCTTGCACACAGAACTACCGCTGAAAAGAAGAGACTCCGCCTGGATCACTGAGCATCTTCATATGTAATAGAAACCCATTTTTGCAACTTGAAGTTGTGATAGGATTACCTTTGAAGCTTGGGAGCTTCAGTAGATTCAGAGGACAGCTGCCAAGATTTTGAGTGGGTCTAGGGGATCATTGCCCATGATTCTCACTGGATATTGTTTTGTTTTAAAGCTCATTCCCAATCTCTGAGTCTGTCCTCACCCAAATCTCCCCAAAGACTCTATTTGACTTCCAAACCCCCTTCCTCCTACTGTTATCTGAATCATGATGGCCTTCTTGAGGATGGCATGCAGGCTGGAGAACAGTTCCTTGAGGAAACTGCACATCAAAGATTCTACTGTGCTTTTCAAGTATATTCTATCTAACCAGGTAATATGTCCATAGACATCTCAGTACGAGCCACAATGACATCACACACTTCATGTTGCCATCTGCCTGATGATACCATGACATGTGTGATGTTACTTCCCCCACTGCCACCCCAATGGATGCCCATAAATATAACCAGTTATAAACTTTGAAGAACACAGAAGTTGCTTTTATTTGCTGTTTGTCAATTATATAAATGTAATCTTCCTTCCTTCCTTCCTTCCTTCCTTCCTTCCTTCCTTCCTTCCTTCCTTCCTTCCTTCCTTCCTTCCTTCCTTCCTTCCTTCCTTCCTTCCTTTAGCATCAAAGGCTGCTTGATATGTTGGAAAAGGAGCAGAAAATCTTAGAAGAAAAAACGAAAGAATCCTTGTTGCAGCAGTCGCAGGAATATAAGGTACTTTCCATATCTAAGGTCTGCAGCTCTTTCACCATTAAAAATGAGGTATCATTGAGAACGAAGAAGAGTCCTTCAGAGATTAAACCGTCTTTTCTTTCAGGAAGACACCACATCTAGGCAGGAGGCCTTGAACCATGAAGAGGGTTCAAGGGCGAAAGTAGACATCCCCAGGTTGGATTTATCTAAGAGAAGAAGTAGCGATGTAGCAGTTAAGAGGCAGTTGTAAAAGCTGACGTGGTGTAATTTATTTCCACCATTAAGAAGTTTTGCACCTTTATATTTTATTCCTTTTTTCTTTCATTTTGGTTTTCTTTTTAAGAACAAAGGAGGGAATGGTTTGCATGACCACCGCTGCAGGATAATCTCACCTTGTCAATCATTATTTCCTTATATAACTTTTTAATTGATATAAACTATTTCTAGGCAACTTTTTAGGGCAGAGGGCCTTCAAAAAATAGCTTACATATAAAATTGGAGTAAAGTGTTAATAAAATAAGCATTAAAGCAAACATTTATTGTGATCTTGCCTCTTGTGGGTCTCAAGATAACACTCTGTGGCAGGATAGCTGGGTGTATCATTCTTCAATATAAAATTCTGAAACAGCATCCAGAATATTTTCTAGGGGGACTTTTTCTAGTTCTGGCTCATCAGGGGAAGGGACTGAACTTCATTTTCCTGTACTGGTTCATCACTAGACTGCAAATGGGTTCTGTCCCTCTCCCTTCAGCTGACTTCTGATTTGAGCATCGTAGATACTAACTCCAAATTCTGCTCCAGCAGCTGGTTGGCCGGACATGCTCAGCTCTGGGTTTACTGTATGGAATTGATGGAGTGTCTTCTTAAGAAGACTTAGATGTTCTAGAAAGAAAATGCAAGCTAAGTTCTCTGGAACATGCTTGTGAGAGAAGCAAAAGAATGAACAAAGATGAAATGTGTGTTGCAACACAGGCTCTGCCTCTTTTGTAGTTGTGTTGTGATGTCACAGACAAGAAGGGAAGGGGCAGAACCTGCATCATGATGTCATGATGCACATTTCATCATTTTGGCAAGACCTCTGGGTTCTGTGGATGCCCATGCTTTGGAAGATACCTTTACAAGCTGTAATAACTTTTTACTGTATTGTATTTCTAGGAAATGTTGGAAAACTGTATGGAGAGTGAAAGGGAACGTAATAAGGAGGCTTTGGCAGCGGCTGCAAAGGTACCTTAGCATGCAGAAATTGTCCCTGGGATGCCTTTTGAACTCCATTTCATAGGGTTGCTTTTGATTTCAAGGAGGAAAAGCAGATAGTATTGTACCAAGTAAATATCTGAAATCTGGAGTTGTTAATGAAAGGGACTTTTTGATTGTCCTGCTGAGTCCTTATTCTTCTTGGTATCCACGATCTTAACAAACCACATCAGATCTAAAAAAAAGTGCTGGAAACAAGTGAAAACTTCTTTTATTCCCATTCAGTCATTGTAATAACCACTGAGAACTTTAGATGGTTGGTGTCCACCCCGGAAAGCTTTATCTGGTGGATATTTTGAGAAGTTATTTTGAGAAATCTATCAAGGCTGAGCTTTATTATCAATCGCTTTGTGCCATTTTTGTTAAATTTTACTTTATTTTTATTTCTCCTTCGACACTTTCTGATCCTGATGTAACCTCCTGTCTTTCTGGCATCATTTCTCCTTTTATGTACTGTAGGTGAGAAAGTGAGATGAGGAAAGAAGTGCCCTACTTTTCATTTGGCCTTATCCTATAGCGACCAGTAGTTGTGTCCCTACCCTGTTATTTGGTGGGTAAAAAGAAAAGAATCTCACACTGTACGAACAGAGAATATAGTTTTTGCAACCCAGTAGTTGGAACTAATCTTTGGCGTATGTTCGTAATTTGTTACATTGGCTTTTACAGCAGAAGTGTTCATTGCAAAGGCACTGTTCAGAGGACTTCTGAAAAACTGTTTTAAAAAAGAGATGGAAACTGGAACAACGTTTTCAGTTTCTAAAATTAATCCAGTTTTCAGAATTAGCTTAAATAAACTTGAGGGCCTTTTTTTCAAACCAACTTTTGACGTTTAGAGATCATAGACAGCATTTGGGGTACTCACCTACAACGCTGAAGTCCTCTTATTGAGACTCACACTGACTTTGTTATTTGATGTGCAGATTGAGAAAGAGGACTTGCAGGCTGCTGTTCTAGCGGCAGTAACAGCAGAAAGAGAAAACATGAAAAAACTGCATGACCAAGAAAAAGAATTATGGCAAGCAGAGAGAATCAGAGATCGTGAGAAGATTGCTCAAGCCGTAGAAGAAGCAGCGGAACGGGAAAGACAGAGCTCGCAGGTTAGCGAATTTGATGTTCTTGGTTATCACTCACTTTGTGTTGTACGTAGTACTTCAGATTTGTTCAAATCCTTATGCAGAAGGAGGGAGATGGGTGGGCAGGTATGTCCCAGGAGTCACCCTTCCTGCTGACGTCCCCAGTATGCCCTCTGTTTCACTGTGCTGTCTGGTGCCCCTGAGCCATTCATGCATCCGCTTCTCTGTGGTGCCAAGACGTTGAGAGAGGACTGGTATCTTGGGTGCATTTGGTTTTCGGCAGTGAGCTCGGTTTCTGTGGCGCTGGTGGCTGCTGGACTGGATCTATGTCAGGGTAGAAAGATAATCCCCCAGTCCCTGTCTTAGGGGTCACTTAGGGGATTGAGAGAGCAGCGTATGGACTGTGGAACATATAGACCAATGTGTAGACTACTCAGTGACTAGATCCAGCCTCTGCTAGACTCGTGACCAGACATACGTGCCACCCACACAGGATCCCTTGGTACAGAGAGGCTGTAATGTAAAACAAGATCTAGATTCTCACCAAATGCAAAAGCCTTGTGTTTACTGCTACCTTTGGTTTGGAATAGGATTAGTAGCGTGGAATCCTAGGAGGTATGAGTTGGAAGGGATCTTCTAGGACTGGGCATTGAAGACTGGGACTGTTTGGACTTCGGGCTACTTAATGTCTTGCACTGTGCAGATTCTGAGAGCATATGCACGTGGCACATGAAACCAAGTTACGCTTTAACCATGTTGAAGGGACATGGTCACAAATGCTCCCCAGATGATACAGCAAGCCACAGCCATTGTAACGGTCCCTCTTTTACCTCCTAACCCAGCAAACCCCTGTGCCATGCAGAGCAGCTGACCAGAGCTCGTGTTCCTCCTGACCCCCTTTGTTGGCTGACACGGCGCTCCTGCATCTTCGGCGGGACTGCTGAAACAACACCTTAGCATCACACCCAGGAGGCACAAAAGGCCCCCCTTGTGTAGCTTCATCAATAAAGTTGTTGCCTTCTTTAGATAGTTGTTTTGGGTTAGTGGATGCAGGTATCTTGGTTTCTTTGCTTTTTAAAACTGATTCGTTCTCCTTGAAGTGGGTGAAACCGAATGTTGAACTAATGTTGAATTCAGTCTTACTGTTCCTAAGTGAAATAGAGTAAGGCTGACTCTTTCTTTTCACCTCTCTTTCATCTGCATTAGAGTTTTAATCTTCCTGTTGGTATTCAGTTTGCTGCAATTTATTCAGATAATTCAGGGCCGTATCCAACACATTTGGAGGATATTCAGGTTCGGAAGGAAGGGGTATACCAGTGTCTACTTCGCTGGTCACTGTAAATTAATACAGTTTACAATATCCCAGCATGCACAGCCCTTGAGAACAAGTTTTCCAAGGCTAGTTTTGGCATAATCAGCTGGAAACTCCTGTGTAGGTAGCTTGAAACTGATAGCAAGCCAACTGTCCTAAACTTCTAGAACAATAAAAAAAAGTGTATTTCTTCTGCAGTTGAAGAGCTTGGATCTGCCCTGGCTGATTGCTAGTTGTTTAGGCTTGGTGTAAAAGAGTAACTTTTCGTGTTATGAGATAACCTCTTCATTTCATGGGGAAGATAAAGAGCTTAGTTCAAATAGTTGGTGAAAAGTGGCTGAAGTCTTTCCATAAGAAGACTTTGATGCTTTTGGTTCAAATTGTCAATGCTGCCGATGGTGGACAAGCCTTCCAATATTTGGAACCCTTTGAACTTCGATGCCAACAACTCTTAAAAAGACTCCATTAATTCACTATAGATTTATCTGACAGTGGAAGAGGATTAAGTTATTGAGAAGAGACTGACTGAAATCCCTCTTTTGTAATTAGTAAAAGCAAATACAAACTAAACTCAGAGAGAGAAGGAGAAATAGAAAGAAAGAATAAAAAGTGCAAAGAAAGAAAAAGAGAAAAGAGAAAAAAGAAAAAGAAAAATATATAAAGAAGTGACTTCCGATCTTCATCATAACAAGTATAACTCTTCACCCCCATAAGGTTACAAACACATATCTCTTCTTCCCATAACCCATCCCTTATCCATATACAAATCCATAAATCATCAACTTTTCAGTCCTGGTGTCAGCAAAAAGTATGCAAAGGATTACCAGAGCTTTATAGAAACATGTGTTATGTTAACCTTGGTCAAACAAACTTTATATTCCTTCCTTTTACTTCTAACAATCTTGATCTTTAATTCATTCAGATGTTGTCATAGGATTTGATGTCTCTTCAGTTATTCTTTTTCCCATCCCAAAGGCTTCTTCAAGGCTTTAGCAGACCTCTTTTGTTAATCCAATTAAAAGCCATTCTCCAGATCATTCTCTTGGTTTATCATTTGTATTTACACTTTAATTTTCAAGAATTTAGAGCCATGAGCACATGCTCTTAAAACACGGGGCTTTAATGTCTGAATGATTCTGATGGTTTTACACTATAGAATCAGTTGTAGAGCAGTAATCCAGCATCAGTGATTAAAAACATTCTGTAATTAATTTTGGTGGAATATAGTATAGCATGGTAGTTGCATGCTAAAATTAACTGAAAATAAGAATCATTATCTGCTCATCTACTGTACCTACAGAACATTGGTCTTCTCTTTTTTCTTTTATTAGATACTTCCTTACCCCACTGAGTCAATGAAAGAAATATGTGTGGCTGATGCCGTTTTTCTTTTTGACCTGTTTTCACCTTTGCACATGGACATATCAAAGCTTTACACCTTTGTCAGTGAAGAATTGTTGTATGATTCACACAGTTCTCTGGGAAAGTAATATCCCTGTCCGTAATAGTAGGGGATAAGTGGGGTTGTCTATCAAAATCAGCAAAAATGCAAAACAAACTTTGTTTAAAGGAAAAGAAGATGTCCTCCCATAAATGCCATCCTAACACAAGAATATTAATATATTTTGGCAAACTGCTGTCAGACGTTTTGTGATTACCTCTCCTTCTGTAGCCCTAGACAAATGTGGGAAGATGATTTTTAAAGATTTTTTTTCACAACGCTGATAATTTATTTCAACATGATACTCAGCTATCTGTACCACTGGATCAAAATGGCAGTCAGGAAGCTTGGAGGAGGAGCCCCAACCTGGGGAAAGACCACAACAGTCCTTATCTTCAAAAGTAGAGATAATTGGTAATACCCGGCTCATCCTCTCTGTCTCTGCTCACTGCAGGGAAATGACCTACCAGAGTCTTCAGCAATAAATTCCTTGCATGGGCTGAATATAGAACATTCTTAGAGAGGAGCATAAGGGCTTTAGAGCAGACTGCCCCATGGTAGGCAGTGATTGTGTAGTAACATATTTGACTGAAGAAGCAAGCTTCGGTTCTTTAGGCCAGGAGATGGTTAAAACTGAACTGAAGTTCCATAAACAAATGCTTGCTGTTTATTCTCAAGCCATTGTAGAACTCAACCTCTAATCAAGTCAGATGGAGAAGCTGGGTCAGATTTCTATCCATTCCTCCTATTAGAGGAATTAGACAATCCTGCATTCACTCCTTAATTTATGTCTTAACCATTTGAATATAGCCCTGTAGAATGTCATGCCCCTAAATTATCTAGCTCTTTCGCTTGGAGGAGACAATGCACAACTGTTCCCTTTATCCCAAGCAGATTGAAAAAGTTATTGCTAGTCTTGGGAACGGTAATAACAATGATTTGAATTTGGTTTATTTCAGATCACCGTAAGAAAGGCTAGCCACTTTTATCTAGATTTGGACGTAACCTTTAATTGTTGTTCATCTAGAATGGAAACAAAAACCTATGGACAGAGTTCTCTCAATTATGACAGAGAAGAATAGATAGAGGAATGGCATGGCTATGATTAACCATAGTTTATTGTTACATCTAACAAAGCCAACCTGTATAATGATAAACTTATGAAATCATATCAACTCTTAAAACTCCTGGGTCGATAATCTTTTCCCTGTTGAAACAAAAAAGACACCTTATTTTCTCTAAAGATATCTTCCCTATTAGGTAAATCCAGATTTGCTAGCTAACTTAATAAATTGAAAATATTCCTTGGGGAGAAGTACAGACGACAAAGATAAATTATATTAGGCCTTCCACGGGAGCGTGGAACGTTTTTGAGCGTTGTATCTGCAGCAGATGTATGGTATAAGTGAATCCAAAAGACGGTTTGTTTCCTCTGCTGTGATTTCCATTTGAAACATATGTTATCCAGGTGGATCAGAGCAAATTATAAAAAGAACCCTATTTTATGCAAGGGAAAGCCTTTGATAGTCTCCTTAGTCTTTCTGGAATGTAATCAACTTGAAAGAAACTTGACTTCCTAAAATGAGAAGAGTTCCGATTACAGCAATATGTTGGTGTTTCCTTTGCTGTTTCATGATCTTTATTCCAGGTACAGAAAAGTCCTTGCTGTGGCCTTTTCCTGCTGCGTAACCAGGATGAGCTGCTGGTGAAGTTCCACTGTTCCTCTTCTATTTTTAGCATCTTGCTTAGATTTGACATGGACCTTTAAATTCAAAGGCCAATTTTTTGCACTGTTGGAATAAATCATTTGTGGATTCTTCCTTCAACTTGATTATTTTTAATTCAAACCATTTGTGTGCTACTCCCTGAAAAGAATACAGTGTGTGCCCGGCAGCTGTAATCCACGTTCTTATTGTTTGTATATATTGAAGGTTTACTCCATCTGTATGGTCTAAAATTATAGTAACATACGGTGTGGATGTTGAAAAAAATCTACATCCTAATTCAGCAATGCTGAAAGAAGGAAAAACAATGTTCTCTAAAAAGGAAAGTAGATTTGCAGTTATATTTAGACCAGTGGAACTTCTCAGAAAATATATTTGGGATTGTTTTTATAGCTTATTTTTTGAAGAAGAAGGATCTACCAAGAGCTCACAAATAATACATCCAAATGTAAGCAACTGGGGGAAACGAACGAATAAAGCAACAAATTCAGAGTATCTGAAAGCACACCCCTTTCTTTCTTCTGAACACTGACAGAAGGGGTGGAGCAGTTTCCCCGGGAAATTTTGGTGCCATTATTGAACAGGCCCTGTCTGAGAGAACATCCTCAAGTATCCTTTGGAAGGCTGGTGGTGCTGCTTCTTCACAGTTTGTCCCTCGTTGTCTGTTCCCCCAGGGGCTGTGAGCAAAGCCAAGGGAGTGTACGTGAACACACATGTGCAGACTGCAACATGGGCCTTGTAAAGATGCAGCTGCTGTAACACTCTGTGGGCATGAAGACAGTTGGCAAAGTGTTTCTCTCAGCTGCTTTCAAGCCTGATTGTTCAGGTCGATCCTCTCAGACAAGGGTTCTTCAGCAGAGCAGGCCTCCCCTCAAGGCCTGGTGGTGCTCTTCAGAAGTCAGGGCTTCGGGGAGGCCTCCCTGAGGTTGATCAGCTTGGCTCCCCTTGGCATTCCTGCAGCTGTTCCTTCTATCATAAGCCTTTCAGTAAATTGTTTAGCTTGCAGAAATTAAGCCATTCTCCTAGAGATCTCTGTGTTCGTGTTTGCTCCTTCTTTGCAGCTTAGACCCTAGATTTTCAGCTTTCCAGCTGATCCCATTTCTTCATACATTTCTTTTGTTTGAAGCCTTATGACCTCACTCTTGTCTGTTCTTGTGAATTTTCCCATTCATCCTGTAAAATGCTTACATTGCATTTAAGAAATAATCAATATATGCATGATCAGGGAATAAAGATTCTTTATTCTTGTGGTAATAATGGTCAAGAAATCCCAGTGATTACTGGAATTAGAATAAGCTCAGTATCTGTACAAACACTGATAGGTGTTGCATGATGGTTCACCACAACTGCGTTTTCTTCATTCAATCTTCTGGGCGGTGGTGTCCAGTCCATGGTTTTTCTTTAAGGGGAGTACTCTCCTTGCATACATGATTCTTAAAGACAATTCCATTTACACTCTGCAAACTGATCTCCAGGCTTCTGTATAGCTTACTCTCCTGTTAGTCTCTTTTCTTGCAATGGCAGTGGCTTCGTTAAGACTCTCAAAGGCAAGAATGATGCAAGTAGGTCTCAGAACACCCATCTGTGATGTCCCAAGTCCTCAGTAGGAGCAGTTCCATGCATGGATGTCCATTACCAGCCATGATGGTCATCATCACCCAAATGACCTTCCAGCATGCCCAACATCATTTGCCCCCTCTGCGAATGCTTCTGTTTGCAGAATACCCTATTTATAAAAAGGTGGAGAGCTTTTTGAGGAGGGCTTTTTTTCCTTTTAACAATCTTTCCTCAAGTTACTCCCAGTAAGAGTTTGTTGGATTTAACATTTTAAGGAACCATCCGTTTAAAAAAATTCTAATGTTCTAGATTGAGGGCCCTGAAGGAGGAAGGCATAGAGTGGTTCTAAACATTACTGTCTGAAGTAGCCCTGTGTTGAAGTAAGTGTTCATGGGGAGATAAAAAAAATGTATGTAGCCTGTGCAGTGCTGAAGAATTTGAAGTAAAATAAGTACACTCTTATCCTAACTATTCTTTTTTTAAAATATATATTAAAATATTAGGAAATGGTAAAAGCAGCAATCCTAGAAGAACAAAGGAAAAGTGAGAAAGCTGTAGAAGAAGCTGTAAAGCAAACAAGGGAAGAACTGATGGAATACCTCAAGGAGCAGAAAAGGGTAAGTGTCACCTTTAGGCAGCAGAGGTCCAACGTTGGAGCTAGAGAGGATTTATTTGAAGAGTTAGCTTGAACTTTGCTTAAAATTGCTGAATGGCTTGGTTGGATAGGTGCTGTAGCATTGACAGGCATCTTGTGAATACCTGCCAGATGTTGATCAGAAATTAAGTAAAAGCGTTAGCTTGCGTAGATATGAGATACTGTGCCAGCAGAAACGCCACGTTTCATCAAGGACAGAAGTCACAGAAACAAAGCTTGTATCCTCTTCTTGCTTATATGTCTGTGTATTGCCTTGATAAAGAATATTACGGAGTCATAATCTCAGCATTTATTACAATAGCATGAAGTGTCTCATCAAATGATCGTTGTAACCCTATAAACCAAGCTGATGCTTCCACATTTTCTTTGAAATTTATTCATCTTCTGGTCAACATACTATGTTATTCATCTGATCTTAAATGATGCTTTGAATCTGAAGTTTGATGAAGCAGTTTGCAAATATTAATAGAATGCAAGGGGAACCATGTTTGGGTGGGTGGAGACCCAAGTGTGTGAAACCAGTTCGCACATGTGAGTGAGACAGAGCGTTTCAGGGAGCTTGAGGAGTGGCAATCTTTGTTTTTAACTGGTGTTATGACTAATTTAGGGCATACCTAAAATATACAGGTGTTCCTCATTTCAAAATGGTGCCCTCATTTTTTAGCAGCTGTGACCAAAGGTGGTTCCAGTGGTCCCCAAAGGGGACACAAGGGTTGCTGGTGGCCCAGAGATTGCTGACTCTTGATATAATGAAGTATCAGAGTGACAGATGTAGCATTTAGCTAACTTTGCACTGGGTCTCACCTCAAATATATAAGGAACAACTCTGATATCCAAAGTACAGTGGTGCCTCTACTTACGAATGCCCCTACTTACGAAATTTTCAAGATACGACCAGCTCTGGCCCCAAAAATTTACCTCTACTTACAAACTTGCCTCTACTTACGAACCGGATCCGCAGCCATTTTCCCTGCTGCCACGCGGTCGCGGCTTCCTGTGGGCGAGATCGCAGTAGCAAGGAGATGTTCGGTGAGGCTTGTGGTGTGTTTTGTGGCATTTGGAAGGTTTTTGTGGTGTTTGGAAGGTTTTTGAGGTTTAAAAATAAAATGCATATGTTTCAGAACTGTTTAGCCATATTTACATTGAACCTTATGGGGAAATTTACCTCGGGGTGCGACCAAATTCGGAGGGCAGATTAGCCGTATTTACATTGAACCTTATGGGGAAATTTGCCTCGTGGTGCAACCAAATTCAGAGGGCGGAACGGATTAACCGTATTTACATTGAACCTTATGGGAAAATTTACCTCGACTTGAGACCAACTCGAGTTGCAACCAGAGTCACGGAACGCATTAAGTTCGTAACTAGAGGTACCACTGTATATCTGGAACTCTGATCTTGTCATTTACACTGAAGTTGGCGGGTTGCAAGCAACTGTATGTTGACTTGCAAAGTGTCTCTGGCTTAGAGAACCTGGCTTGCATGGAATAGCAGGAAAGTGTGTGGGGTAAAACTGTAGCATCCTGGCCAAAACGTACCAAAATTGTCCGTTACTCTCCTTACCATTAGCAGGGAATGTGTTGTGTGGCCCAATACAATTAAAGCTGGTCTCCATCTTCTCTATTTTAGTAAGAGCTGTCACATGAACACCACAACTGACCAATCCCACAGTGAGTGATGGAGGTGGGAATCGGTGATACAAAAATGCAATAATTAAATAAATACCAATCTTGTGATCACCATTCCATGATAAGATTGTTACTAGGAATGTAATAGGAATAAATGGGAAAGAATGTGAATGAAATGAAATGAAATGAAATGAAATGAAATGAAATGAAATGAGGGAGGGAGGGATTGGGAGGAAGGAAAAAATGATGGTGTTGATGAGATCTTCAAAAAGAGAGAGATTAGAAGTTGAAAGAACAAAAGGCATGGTATGAAGTGTTATATGAACGTGGTAGGAACAAGGATGGTTTGCAAAGGACAGAAAGCTATGGAGAGGGACTGTGAATAGTGTTAGTGTAAATAAGAATTAATTATATTTCCTTTTCCCTTTTTTATCTCATGCCTCTAATCTTTTTTGGCATATTATTTCATACTCCTTTTCTGCACTCTGTACAACATTGCTGCCCCAAATGTGTTTGTATGTGTGTATAATATATATAATATTAATGAAATTAATATTAAAACATCTCCGAGATCATAGCATTGAAGACTACTTATGCAGGTAAGGAAATGTTGACAACTGAGAAACCAAGCTCAGAAAAGTCCAACTCTGAGCTATATATAGTCTCTACACTCACTAAGAGTTATGTGTAAAATTAAAGTTGCTCTATGCTGGTTAGCGCCAAGCTAACTAAAATATTTCACAGAATTTCTGGAAAATGTTCAGGCTTGGGTCTTGCCAAGCCTTCAGTGCTAAGCAAATATTTTGTTGTTGGGCAGCCATTAATAATGCCTTTTTAAAAATTATTTTGCAGAAATGGTAAAAGGAAGTTATTTTGTTCCATGAAATATATCTAGTCCCTTTCTAGATTTTGGTTCTTATCCATTATACAAGGAGATGTCGAGAAGAGGTCCCAATTTATATATTGAGATATTTTCTGGTGAAATGTGTGCAGTTGTTCACCCTGCTATATACAAAGCTAACTTATGCTGAGGTAGTCCACTAGTTTATCTCTGGTCCGTCACTGACCCTTTTAGGATCTTACCTCCCTTTCCAGAACAGCTCTGGCCCATTGTGCCAGGGATCTGAGATCTCTGTTGTCAACTTCACCTCTGAATGACATACTTTACAGAAAAGAACAAGGAACAACTGTGGTTTGTACCATTAGAATGGAAGTTTGGTTAGACACAGAGCTGCAAAGGTTCAGTGGACACAAACTGATTTGTGGAGCACAAGTTTATTTCTCCAGTGATTTACAGCAGAATCACCTTGTTGGGCTTCCAGAAAAAGCAGGATGATGCAAATGTCTTATAAATGGGTTTAAAATACTAGCATGTCCCCATTTGTTAATGGAAAAGACTCCATTCCACCACCAGAAAAATATGAAGTTTCCATTTGATAAAGAAACTTAAGCAAGGGTGTTGCAAAATACAGGCGTTATGTTCTGGAATAATAGTTGCTCATTTTGTAACTAAATTAAGGGCATTGATTTTGATTTAGCCTTGGATCAATTAAGGAAGGGCATTCGTGGAAAGAGATTCTCATTCTCTCCTATCCCCTGTAGCCACCTGCAACCTATAAAAAATGTCTCCCAACGGATGAGAGGGGACTTCTTACCAATGTGGTGCAGAACACCCAAACCTTTTGGGTATAGGAGGAGTCGACATTTTCCTCCTGCAAATTTCTTTCACTGAAGTTATGACTCTAGTCATTGTTTTGCTTGCAACATGTTCATAGCAACTGGAAGATCTTATTAATAATGTTTTTGTGTGGTCATTAAAGGAACTAATTGCATCTTTTGTTGGCATATGGCAGGCAGTTAAAAATATTAAGACCTTTCTAAGATGGCCAAGTAGGAGAATATTGAGAAATGCCAACATTAGGCTACAGAGAGAATACTGTTTGCAACCAATGGAATGATATGTAGAACTTTGAATATACACAGAGTAAGAACCGAATATATACAGTATTAATGCTTTGTAACAGTTTGGTGGTTTTACACATTGATTGGAAAGCATGAAAACTGGGTTCAGATGGATAGCAGAAATATAAAATAGCTTATGATTTTCACACACATGGTGGCTGCAGATTCTCTTGGTACACATTTCCATGTTGTAACATCTGATATGAGGGTCCTATCCATGGCAGCACCCAGCATATTTCTTGACGCTTAGGGAATAGATTCATTCTAACATAATTGATAACTAAGTCAAAATATATAAAATAAAATAAAAATAAATGAAACATCTGTAAGAACCTAGAAGCCGTCTTCCTTACAGCCCTCCAGATGTTTTAATTATGGGGTTCCAAAACCCCGAAGGCCCTTTCCTACCTGATTTTGAAAGCCAGGGGAATCCTGCACTAGATTGCCAACGTTGCGTCACACAGAGAACGCTGTCCTTTGCGTACTCTGGTCCCAAGCTATTTAGGGCTGTAGAAGTCAAAACCAGATTTTTGAATGAAGTCCA
This sequence comes from Python bivittatus, assembly GCF_059951505.1. Classification (NCBI taxonomy): domain Eukaryota; kingdom Metazoa; phylum Chordata; class Lepidosauria; order Squamata; family Pythonidae; genus Python; species Python bivittatus. The sequence continues at coordinate 1,331,020 of NW_028277029.1, read as the reverse complement.
GAGGAAAACCAGAAGTCAGTAGGGATCCTAATTAAGGGGTAAACTATATTTTTACTTGAAATGCATGACCTGCTAAGATTGCTAAAGTATATATTGGGAACATGATATGAAAATATGTCATATTTGAGGAAAAGTTGTATTAAAAAATAAAAGGAAATTTATAGCCAAATAGGATGTTTTGGATACATAGGATGAAAAGGGATATGTTGAAGGTAATTGTGTAAGTTCCATAGAAAATTATCTACCGTGGGAATCAATTATTGCAGGGGTTGTGCAATTATTCCCCAGCAGTACCTCAGTGCATATGGAGCCTGGGCATCTTTGAAAGCCCCAGTGATATCATGCACCTTATGATATCATTATGCAAATCACACATGAGGTCACTTGGCATCCTCTGTGGATGCCCGTGCCCAGAGGCGCAAACGTCGTCCCTGCCTACATTCTTCAAAGCAGATGTGTCTTTTACTGGTTTCATTGACCCACTTTCTGAAACAGGAAAATTGTCTAACAATAACCACCCAATTTAAAAAAAGAATCATTCCCATGTTTTTCTGGAACAGATGGATGACTGATAAGATCTGCAATCCAGGCTCAGTACGGAGAATCAGGCATTCTTGCAGAGAATAAATAGAGGCACAACGCCATCTTGCATTCAGCTACCAATCTGATGTTACAATATTAGATTCATCAATAGAAACTTCAGAGAAAGCTGGCAAAACTTGTAGAGTTAGCTAGGAAAACTTTGTCATGCTACAGTGATAACACAGAGTTGCTTGAACTTGGTCTGACAAATGCCTCAGACCTACCTGGTGTTTTTGCTAATACAGTAATTTTCCTAATACAAAGATTGCTACTGTCACACTGATTTCCCTCCAAGTCCCCATGGAGGAGAACTTCTCAGAGGCCTTGGAGCTTCTGGCAGCCAGGGACCAGGCCCAGCAAGACAAAGGGGGCGAAACTAGGCCTACAGAAGTCCTTCCATGCCTGCGGGAGTGCTGGTGAGGTCAGGTCAAGAGTCCAAAGACTTGCAAGTAGAGAAGGGTGGCATTGCAAGGAACGTTTCTTGGGGAGTGCTGTTGCTCTGGAGTAGACCAGCATTTTGAGCAAGGAAATGCAGGGCAGCTGGATTAAAATGGGGTTTGGAGTCTGGGTTATATAACCTGTCATTTGGAAGTAACCCATTGCTGGAAATAACATCCATACATTACACTTCCGTAGTGAGCTGCCGAAAACTCTTTGGACTAGTTTTGTGGACTCTGACTTGGTTCATACCTGACTTTGCTTTTGTTTATGCCTTTTGGCTCTGGGACTTGTGTTCCTTGGCTCGACTGAAGTCCTGGCCTGTGCTTCAAACACGTTTCTTCTTAACCCTCTGCCTTCTTGTTGTGTTTCAGAAGAAGGGTTGGCCATCCCTGGCTGCCTCCCTGCCCAGCACAGATTACTGGGACGGGAGAGTTGCTTTGTCACTAGTCCCCTTGAAAGCTTGTTTGCTCTGTGGGCCAAAAGATGGTCCACTGGCAGCAAGGCCTCTGAGGAGCAGTTGAGTCAGCTATGATCACAAGCTTCCAACTGGATTTAGTAGCTCCTCAGCAGGGCTTTTGCTAAGCTCTGGTTTGTTAGATAAACCACAGTTGCCTACAGCATGCTAAGCCACAAACCATGTCTGAGAAAACAAAATGGCCTGCTTCGCACAACACATAGATCCAAAACTTAGATCCCAGGGCCATCTACTGCAAACCAGTTCACCCCACCCTTGTGTTATTAATGGGGTAGTTTTTAAAATCCCATTGTGGATGTGTTTGTGGAGTCCTTGGTGGTCTCGGAGCCCTGAGCTACAAACACTCTCTTCTAAGAGATACATCAGTCAACTAATTTGACTGGCTCCATAATGCAATCCATATAATGGAAGAGATGTCCTCAAGAGTTAAACAAAGTCTCATTATTACAGTTTGACAGGAGGTTCAAACATTTATTTCCTCAACCTTAGAACGCTACTGTTCTCGCTTATTTGTGTTAGATGTTCTGTTTTTACTACAACTTGTAAGCTTCCCAGAGCCATTAAAGGGGGGATTTCAGTTTTCTAACAAAGCAAAACTGAATAAATTATGTTCATGTAAGGTGGGAAGGCATCCAGAACTGCAGATCCACTTGCTGAATGGGCAGGGGACATGGCTGTGAAGTCCTGATCCTTCTGAGGCGACCTTGGTCTCACCTGCAGGAGGAGAGTGGGAGAGCCAAGCTGGGCTTTCCCCACCGTGCTCCCTGGCCCATTCAACGCAGTCTCATTGGCAGCCTTCCTCTGTGCCATCTTTGCTGCTGGGGAAGGAATGCATGGCTGAGAAACCAGGCCCCCCACTTTTTTCCCCCATTGGCAACATCAGCAAAGACTCATGTGCTGTGGGACAGCGAGCCCTTCTCCTGCTCTCCTCCACAGGAAGGGTGTTGCCTCCAGTCTGGTCCAGCCTGACAGCCATGTTCTTCTCTGGACCATCAGTTTTATGGGCACAAACAGCCCTTTCTTTCTCCTCCCTTTTTTAGTTGAAAACATCGTTCAAACAGAAATAATGCTTTTTTGGCAAGAGGCTTCCTAACAATATAATATTTTCATTTGGCTTCCTTCTTGTAAGATGTCAGAATAAAATAAAGCAATTCTAAATGTCATGGAGGTCCTGATCTTTTCTTAGTGGTTCATTATTAAAACTTTTCCATTTCAAAACAGTTTCTCTCTCTGTCTCTCTCTCTCTCTCTCTTGCCATTAATCAAGCTTCAGGTTATTATTTGCTGATTGTTCCAATATTTCATGTCCACAGATTTTTTTTCCCCCTCTCTGTTGTTTGGTAAGAATTCTTTTTCAACTCAACGTGCTTTTCATTAGTACACGACTATGCAGACCAATAATGTTATGTTGCAACCTGATTTCATGTACTTGTCCATCAGTTTGTCTAAGGGGCAGAAATGCCCACCCATCTCTACCTTTAATATACCTTTAAGGGCAAAAGGCTTCCCAGTGTGGCTTTCAGAATACAATCGCATCCAGCAAATAATGAATAGAGAACATTGGGAAAGTAGTTAACACAACCAGCAATTAAGGCAACTCCCATACTAAATTTCGGATCAGAATAGAGCGATAAAGCTGATTTAGGGGAAGGCTGGATGGCTCATGGGGAAGGGCCTCAGGAAAGCAGGAAAAGAGTTTACAGATCATCCCTAAATCACAATAGGGAAAATTCACTGTTCTCAGAAGTGATTACAAAACAATCATTTGTTCACACAATGCTATATAGCTTCTCCTCCCCACAAAACTCTAGCACACCAGAACGTAGGGTTCATTTCCAAACAGGTAAACCAGTGTTTCTCAACCTTGGCCGCTTGAAGATGAGTGGACTTCAACTTCCAGAATTCCCCAGCCAGCCATGCTGGCTGGGGAATTCTGGGAGTTGAAGTCTACACATCTTCAAGTGGCCAAGGTTGAGAAACACTGAGAGAAACCATCAATATTCATTGAATGAAAGAACGCTGGAATTTTTCAAACTAATTGCATTTTAATGAATTTTGTCTCTGCTGTAACCCGCCCAAAGTTGTTTCAATGAGATGGGCAGTGACCAAATTGTTAAGTAAGTAAGTAAATAAATAAATAAAATAATCTCTGACCAAAATCTGCAAATAATCAGATTCACAACATTGATTGCACTAGTCTCTATGTTTTTGGGTTTGCCTTTCTACAGCTGATCCACACATTCTCCCTTTAGGCCAAAGATACAAATCATTGTAATAGCAGCCTAAAGGCAAGAGTAGGAATGTAGGGAACGGATGCCCCCAGCAGCAGCCATTCCTTCTGGCTGTCCAAAGACATCTGATGGCCACCAAGGGAATGCCAGCCCAGATGGCCAGTATCCCTACCATTCCCCAGCAGTACCTCCATCCATCAACCTTTCATCAGCTTCAGGCCGCTTGGAATGGACTGGCACATTTCATGAGTAATCCATGTCCTTCCTTTTAGGACAGCTGACCTGAGGGAGTAAGTGGATCAGAAATTTGGGAGACTGTCCCAGGAATAAAGATGTGCATTAAAAAGTAGAACGAAATGTTTCTTGAATGTTCATGGTAATTTCCCTTCTCGTGTTTTGCACATCAAAAACGGGAGGAGCTGAAAATGGACAGGTTGCAGAGCAGCACGAATGATCTTCCAAGCCAACTCGCTAAACCAGAGAAAACCCTCTGAATGGTGCAACCTTCATGACAAGGGCCGATGGTACATTTTCAGGGTTCAGGAGCAGCAACAGAAAGGCAGCGTTTTCCCTGTTCCTTGCAACATCCAACTTCCTGTGATAAAATGCTGTCTGTTTCCTTGCAGCAAAGCTAGCTGGAATCAACACGGATTCTCTCTTGATGTAACCGAACAACTCCTAACAAATGTAGAGAGTATCATTTGGTTTTTAGTGTTTTTTAAAACACTTTCAAAAGCTTTCTAAAAAATCCTCTTTTTTTTTTCGTTTTCTGTCCATACACGCCCTAGTCATTTGGCCTCCTGATTTATTTATTTAGCATGCCTCTAAATTTTAATTTCATCCCCGTGCCAAGCTTTGTGTCAGTGGTAAGCAAAGTTACTGTATTCAGGGCTGCTCCTCATGAGCCCAGTCTCATAATTTTAATGGGAGAGTGTGATTTTTTAAAAAATAATAATAATACTAATAAAATAACAACAATTGAATAACATTGACCAAATAACAGAACACACTTCAAAAGAATATTTGTAATTTTTTTGCCCCTGGTTTTTCCCCTTTTGTTAGCCTAGTCAGGGATAAGTCAAGGATCCTTTTGCAGAATTTGCTTTAAGTAGAAGCAATGGTGGTTTATGGTGTGTGTGTGTGTGTGTAGGTTGGCTCAGTAATATATGAAAAGTATATGAGTCACTGAAACCTATCTAGTGATGCTGGCCCTGAAAGAAAAGGATTAATATAGTCCTGAACGTACAGAATTCTAGAAGGCGTTCAGTTGCTTGTCAAGGTGCACCCCCCCCCAGCATCTTTTCAGCTCAGGACAGGTGAGGCCCCTAAACAGGCCATGCTTAGCTCAGCAGTTCCGTTCTTAGACAGGTGCCCATCTAGGGCCATCCCTGGGGAGGCGGGAGTGCCAATCAAGTCAACATGGCAGTTGCACCTTTTTTACATGCATCACAGGCTTCATATATGCATGGCCACCATCTTGAGTTTTTTGACACACGCAGATGCCCGGTGCCTGTCCTTAAATTCATCAGCAGACCTCCAAGCAGGAACTCCTAGGGCCATGGGAAGCTTCCAGTTCAATTCAAATTCAGGGGAAATGGTTGCAGACAGTTGTGACCCAACATGCTGCAGAAGAGTGTTCTGGAATCAAACCTGAACTATCGCAACCCCCCCCCCCCACCAAAGGACTCCCTGAATTTTAAGTGCTCTGCTGTTAAGCTAATTACAACCCATTGTCAAAAGAACTGGGTTTTCTAAGTCGTGCTGTATTAACACTTCTCTTTCTGCATTAGCACTGAAACCCTAGCCCTGGGAAGGCTGCTCTCACAAAAGCTTCTGCAGATTTCTGCTCATCAGCGATTTGGGGTTATGCCCATCCCTTGGGGCTTCACCTCTGAGCCAGTTTGCCCTCTCTTGTGGCACGGGCTCCTGAGACCCATCCTTGAGAGGGCTGGCTTTCCCTCCGTCACCCTTCAGGCCACACAGTCCTCGTTGGGGAAGGGAAGAGCCAGCAACCCTTAGAAGCACATGCTCTGTGCAGCCAAGAGAAGACCAAGCGGAGCCATGGCAAAACGTTACCGGAGGGCAGGAGAAAGGAATTAACTGGGAACATTTGCCAGTCAGCATAAAGAAGCATGTCAGAAATATTATATTAAGCAAAAAATGGAAATGGAATCGTTTTTGTAATTTAGCGGATTTTAAGTGGGTTTGTTAATTTAGTGTAGGTTAATAGATGGAAAGAGGCTGCCTAGGAAAATATATTTTGAGAAATAATTTTCCATTTGTCCATCATGTAATTGGAGACTTATCATATTATTATAATGATTTGGAGAACTGAATGAAACTCGGTCCAGGTTTAAAACAAAACAAAACTGTCACTTTTCACAGCTGCAGAAAAATAACAGTTACCCCCCCCCAAAAAAATAGACATTTGGTTAATAAATATCCCTGAATTATTCCCTTGGATTTTCTCCCCAGTTCTGCTGGGTACTAAAGATCCAGATGAGATCCTGCGAATCTCACTGAATTCAAGATCATTGCAACCAAGGGTATTTTTCTCCTAGTATTCCTTTTTGTAGCATAGCCCAAAGCACATTTGATGGCAGAAACCCCAAATGTCCCACAGCTTGGCTCTCTTTGGCTAAAGAAAACAGAGACCCAATCTCATCCTGCTTCGAGATGATTTTGGATTGCTCTCTGGATACAATACAAGCTGGGCTGAATCCACGGGCTGGGCAGAGGGTTGATTCTGCATAGAACATGGATTTATTTGCAGGCTGCCACGTACCTGCAAGGCTTTAACGTCTTGGCAGGCCCATACTTGGGCACGCTGTGAAACATAATCGAGTCAGGCTCCGGATTTATCTACCCAAGTGCACAGCTGTAACAGTGAACCCAGGAGGGAAGAAACATAATTCCATAACTACATCTGGAGGGTCTTTGCAAATCCCACAACAGTGTTTTTTTTAAAATATCTATCTATCTATCTATCTATCTATCTATCTATCTATCTATCTATCTATCTATCTATCTATCTATCTATCTATCTACCTACCTACCTACCTACCTACCTACCTACTCCAGTTATCTAAGTCTTATAATTGGAAGGCATGGGCTGTTAGTCTGGAGAGTTCACATATCACAGCTACTGTCAAAGGATAATACCATCCATTCCAAACCCTTCAATATGCGTTCAAGCTACTGTGGTGGCTGTGCGGCGATACAGACAACTCCATTACAGGATCATTTCCAAATTTTCCCCAATTGCATTGAGTGAATTGCAATTCACTCAAACACCGATTTTTGCAGCGTTCAGCAAATCAGTTCATCTCTGTATGACAGAGATGTGAGAGAGATCTCTGTATGACAGAGATGTGGCTTTTAACGGTGGTGCCTGTAGCACAGATAGAAGTAAGTAGTCGTTTAGGTGGAGCAGAGGGTAGATCATTGGGTTCTCGATGTTCTCCTAGTTTGGTGGTTTTCCTGTTTCATTACCCACCTAGGTAATATCAGTGCAAGGGAGAGTGGGGTTTGCAGGCTGTTTATACATAGAAGCTTGCCCTGCCAGTCTTGGTATGTACGTGGATTGCTCCTTGATGGTTCCTTGATGAGGACAGTGTTTCTTCCCTGGTTGTTGCTGCTTATCTGGGTGTTGGCTGCTGGAGGAGATGCGTTCTAGGCTGTTCGTTTCCTTCCTTGGCTTTTGATTGTATCTTTAAATGGTGTGTAAATGGACTTTATTTCTGTGTGTTTATTGATGGCATCAAGAACCCAGCAGTTCAACCCAACAGTTCAATAAAGGACAATAAAAATGCAAACCTTTTTTTAAAAAAAATCTGGTCCTGAAGTAGCTGTTACAGTGCAAATGAATGGCTGAATGTTTTCAGTGTTTCGAAAACACTGTGCGAGAACCAACTTATTTCCCTTAAAAATGCCTTTATCCTTTGTTCATTTTTATTGGAGGGGGAAAGACTATTTCAGAAAGTGGGTTTATATTGTCCAGGTCAAGGGTAATCCTTCAAGCTCAACACTGGACACCAGAACATGCTAAAAGACCTATGTCTTAGTTCCTTTGAAGAGTGTGGTGGTATCTCAGATGCTTTTAGAGAACATCTCTCATCTTCTTGCAGGTCTTTCCCATGGTTCTACCTTTTACCCACTCTCCAAATACTTTAAAATAAAAACAATAAATAACTAGCAGATTGGACTCTTAGTGTGCTAAACGTTGGGAACTTAAATTCTTGCAAAGAGCTGTGTAATCTATCTGCACTCCTGGAGATCTGTATCAACTCCTAATGATCAAAGCACTATAAACTTTCAATGCCGCAAAACACAGATTGGTCCAACTGATACATATGAACAAGTTAGTGTTTGTCGCTTAACCATTTTAAGTGTGACCTCATGACCAGCCAATCAGTGCCAAGAGTGACAATGCAGACAAGGTCATGGAAAGTTCTTGAGCTCAGTTTCCTGCTTGTTCAGCCAGGCCTGTTTTGTGGTTTTCATAGGATTAAAGAAACATTTACGTGGAGATTCTAGGAGCATTTTCACGCCACTGCTTGCTCTTGCTTGAAAAACCAAGTAAACTCAGAAGATTAAAGAAGGGATTTATAGGAAGTCATTGTGTGGGATGAATTGGTGCATCTCTCTCTTCGGGCAGAGCTGTGCCTCATGTAACATAGTCATAGAGGAATGATCTTTGGGTTTTTCATATCTAAAAAAATGTGGGGAATGGCATAAATGGTGTTACAATAGCATTATCCCAGTGCTGCATCAATTCTGCATTTCCCAGCATGTCTGATTGCTTTTGGGGGAATTGTGAACTGGGGGCAAAGCTACATGCTACTCTTTGGGTGAATGATCCAATGTATTTACCCTCTCCCCTTGGCTGAAGGTTGCATGCACGGGCCCTGTACTCTATGGTCACCTTGAAAGTGCAGCCAAGGGATTTTAAAGTATTCTCCTTTGAATAGCAGTGCCCAGCCTGTGTGATGTGGACCGCTGACCCTCATATAGTCTCATTGAATTTACTGGGACTATAACAGTCTGGATGAAAATCAGTCCGTGATGCTACTTTGCATGAGAGGGACGCTGCTGTTGACAGTTTCTCCGGAGTAAAGGTTTAAATGCAGCACCAGAAAGGAGGTGTCCAGACCTTCATTAAGTGCAGATCCCCCAGCTGGCCTGACCTAGCTGAAAACTGAAGAGATCAAACACATTGAAGAAGAAGAAATATGGGCATTTCCTCTGATCCTAGATGCTTTGGGATTTTAAGGCTTTACACTGAGGGCAGGTTTGAAAATCAATACCAGCATGTTTAATTGCTCCTGAAAGCTGATTTAGAAACCTGGCAGGTGTAGGCATCTGGTAGAAGTCATGACATCTTCACCCAAATGATGCCATGATGAGCGATGTCATATGCAATTCATGTCATTAGTACAATGACCCCCCTCCCGAAGGTAAGTGAAACAGCATTGGTGTTATGGGTCTCCTGAAGAAAGTCCAGTTTGAAAGTTCTCCAGCTTCCTAAGAGCCTGTGTAGCCACTAATTAAGTATATATATGCACTAGAAATGAGTGTGTCTGGCACACCAGCTAAGAAAAGTCCTCATGGCCTCCAGCACCTGGGCCTTCAGGATCCTTGCCGTTTTCAGAAGGGTGCACAGATTGAACCCCAAAGAGAGATCAACTCCACCCTACTCTTGTGTTTTTTTTATCTGAATTATGTTTCAGTTTGCCAGGTTGCAGCTTGCCAAGTTGGAATAGGTAACCATCAACTTCATCAAACAGCCCCTGAATTTTCCCCGGTCTATATTAACCTGCCAGGACAAGCACCATTGGAGGTCTCAAATGCAAAGTGAGATATACTTCCCCCCATGACATGAATGGGGTCAAAATAGACCACAGCTTTATTTAATCTGTAAATTAGGTTGTTCAGCAAGTGCTCATGCCAGAAACAAATGCATATCACTGTAAATATCCTAAGATACAGATAAAATCTGGGAGAATTAATTCTCCCTTTGTCTGTCTTGTGTGAGAAATCCTCCCTGGTTCCAAGCATGGATCACCCATTAACGGTTCTGTGCTTTTCTTCTCCACCTCATATAAAGTTTTACCAAGGATACACCAGGCATCTTGTGTCATTATTGCTCTCTAGCCTTTGCTGTGACACCATGGATGGGCTCTACCTGATGCTCCCTTCCATACCTTCTTGCACCAGTCAGCTAATGAAAGGTTGCTTGGGTAAATTCTTCATCCTAAAGATGCTTCATGGCGCTCCTGTTTAAGTCCTTCCAAGCCCACAGGATCCTGCCCACACAACCATTAACAATTATACTAGATCACTTAAAGGTACATCTAATAATTGGAAAAGAGGTGCCCATATGTGAACTGCAGGGAATTGTCCCCAAGATTCCTGCTTGGTCCCTGCCCACTGGTTTATTTCATGCTACAGTTCTCAGGGAGAGCTGCTACCCTGGAGGAGAATATTTTAAGGAGGCCCCAAATCGCCCACTGCCTTTACTCAGGATTCCAAACAGTGGAACTCAGCTCACTTTCACTAGAACTCTAGTGGAGCTAAAAGGTACCAGATCTTGTTCCACCAGCAACTTTTCTTTCTCCGCCATCCCCACACACTTGAAGTTAACCTTGCATTTCATTTCCCATGTTTCCGTGCAAGAAAAGATAAATGGGCAAATCATTGTGTAGTATTTCCCTAATATTCCTTGATATTTGTTGAATGAAGTTGCGTCTGCAGTGAAGTTTATGGCTACTCTTTCTTCTCCTCACTGATGCTCTCGTCTCTCACTGAGCATCCAGAAGTTGGATACTGTGCAGACCCTGCAATATCAAAATTTAAAGAAAAAATATACAGATATACATTATGGAGTCCTTGGGGTTCTCTGAGCTTGGTTGTTTTCTTGCAGACATTTTGTTACCCATCTGGGTAACACTCTTTAACCTAGACAGGTAACGAAACGTATGCAAGAAAACAACCAGGCTCAGAGAACCCCAAGGACTCCACAGTTCAACTCAGAGCTTCATATATTCTCTTCTATTAGATATATATTAACTGGAAACCTGCAAAGGAAGTGAGAAGACAAGTGCTAGTTCTTCCTCCACTAGAATCCTTGGGATGATACTTGCATTATTGAAGCACAGATACGTATCTTTTCTACTGACGTATATCAAGGCATTTACTTTTTTCTTCAAAAATAAAATACAAATAACTCCCAAGTCTGCAACCAAATAGGTGGAGGTCCATGGAAAAAGACTAGACGTTGCCTTTCCACTGAAGCATGTGGCTAATTCATAACAGCTCATTTGCTCTGATGGCTCCTTTCTACACGTCAGCTAATCTATGAAAGGCATTTGGTTATACAGATTTTTAAGAGTCATCTATGAATGAATGATCTGCTATTAAGCAGAGAAATGAGCTAGAAGTCTTCTGGCTGTTGGCCGTGAAAGGTTCAGTGCAAGTTATGAAAGGTTATTCAATGACATAATTGGTACTAGAAAGCACACAGATGTTAAAGCTGTCTGGTTGATCACTAGTGATAGTTCTCTGCAGCTGATCAGCACAAGAGTATATGGTGGGATATCCGTCCCGTCATATTGGTGGGCTTGTCCAGCTGCATCCTAACTGCCAGACATGAACAGAAGTTGTTTAGCACAGGGTTCCTCAACCTTGGCGACTTGGAGATGTGTGGACTTCAACTCCCAGAATTCCCCAGCCAGCCATCCTGGCTGGGGAATTCTGGGAGTTGAAGTCCACACATCTTCAAGTCACCAAGGTTGAGGAGCCCTGGTTTAGCAGACAGGCTGAGCTGGCAGAGACTTCCTAGAGGCGAATATTTGAAAAATGTCACTCCTTGGGAACCTGAGGGCACATTTCAAATTGCGAGAAAATGGCAGGGGCACCAAGACAAAATGGCTGCCACGGGGAGGGACATTTGCAAAATCACTCCTGTACTTAGAAGAAAATAAAACGACCACTAAATGGTAAATTGTGCAAACTTACAGAATTCTAATAAACTGTAATAAAATATTGGTATTTCAAATAGTCTTAGGAACATCTTTTATTTCAGTCTTCAATGGCACAACATATTTTAAGAAATTCCTTTTCAAGAAAAGCAAAAGAAACATGGTGAGGTTCCCCTTGTAAAATAAAGATGTTTCCTTGAAAAATAAATTGATTTGATGCCTTTTGTAAAACAAAATAATCCTTCTTTGCAAAGGATGCATTGTGAAATGCGTGCCTTTGTTTTTACTTCAAAAAGAACACTGATTCGGTATGCGTGTGTGTGCCTGTGTGTTAATTGTCATTCATTCCGTCTCCCCATAAAATAAATCCGTCTGTTTGCAGCTCTCCTGCTTTGCACAAAACTCTTGCTCTTTCCCCAGAGCTGAAGATCCCTGTGTCTCCTCTGACGAAGCCACCTTCAAGTTCTTCAAATCCCTGAACAGTGACCAGGGCTCTGTTCATTGCATTTACCACCCCTTTGGCAGCAAGAGAGGGTGGTGTTTCCTAGCCTGGCAGGAGCAGGGGCTACAGTCTCTTCTTCTTCTTCTCCTCGGTCAGTCCTGCTAGGCAGACCCAGCCAGGAAATCAACTCCACGGGAAGGCTAAGCCTACTTTTATTGAGATTGGCCATAATAACAGACTCTTGCCAATCTGACTGTGTTGTATCTCTTCTCCCTTCTTATACTCCAGTGAATCAGGGAGGTGTCGGTCTAAGCCACTTCTGAAGGTTTATCAAGTAGTTCTGGACTGAAAAAAATGTTTTAGCCCCTTTTGCCTAGGTAATGGTTCTTACATATTTCCATCATCTTCCTTACTCTCTACACCAGTGTTTTTCAACCTTGGCAGCTTGAAGATGTGTGGACTTCAACTCCCAGAATTCCCCAGCCAGCTGGCTGACTCTGGAATTCTGGGAGTTGAAGTCCACACATCTTCAAGTTGCCAAGGTTGAGAAACACTGCTCTACACCCTGTTGGTGGAGCTTCCCTGCTGAGCTCCTTATGATATTTTATTTGTTCTGTCCATTTTTATAAACAGCCTAGCTACACATCTTAATTTTTATCTAGCTTTATCTCATAAACACATTCTTCGCCAGAGATATTCTAAAACTGAACACCAAGTTCTTAAAACATCATACAGGCTTCAGATACGATACGTTGACACTGAAGCAATGGAGAAGAACGAGAAATGCAGCAGGACAAGCCCAGGCTCTCAGACTCTACATCCTGTTTCGGATAGCGGCCACTTGAAAAGCTTCCATCTTGTTCTCAACATGTGACTCATTTCACTGGGCCAAAAAGGAGAAATTGGAAAGTGACAGAATATCTACTGATCATGAATGACCTCAAATCTCTATGGCTAGGTAGAGTGCATCCCAGCTACTGAAGGAATTTGTTGATAGCCTGAGTGAATTTCCATCCTTTTTCTTTGGGAACTTCTAGAGTATGGATGAGTGTAGGAGGGCGGTTGTCCCTAAGTGGAAAAATAAAGACTTGGGAAACCCTAAAAAAGTTGGTCTAACATGAATTCCAGAGCATTATCATAAAAATAATGCTGTGATTATTAAGAGTCAGGATGGATTTGTGAAGAACAAGTATGAACAGCCTCACCTTGTTTTATTTCATTGGAAACTTCCTTAGTAGATTGTGGGAATACTATAAGTATATTTAGACTTCAGCAAAGCATTTGTCACTTTGAATAGAAAGCTACTTAAATGTGGGTTAGTTGTCATGTCTTTAAATAGATTCACAGCTAGCTATAAAATTATTCTTTGCTCTCATCACGAGTTCCTCATGAAACTGGAATGATGTATCAAGTGGGGGCAACAAGATTTTTCTGGAATTCTTCAACATTTTCGTTCATGTCTTAGACTACAAGGACTAGTGTAGAAGAAATTCCATTATGATCAGTTTGGAAAACTGCAGAGTTTGCTAAGTTGGTGATCAAGTAGTTGGACAACCATCAATGAATTTACAAATTGCTTCAATCCACACTTGGATAACGAAAGAAGAATTGCACTGGCCACAGACAAGAATAAGAGGAAATCCCATGTTTAATCATTTGGGTGAAAAAAAAGCAGGGCACAGCCAGCCCCCACTCAAATCTTGAGAGTGAGCTCAATGGGAAGTGGAGCAAGGACTTTGTCCTGCTGGCCTTCTATGGAAACAGGTATGGAATTGGTTAGTTTTCCCCATGCCATATCTTACCTGAATTATATGATCCTGGCATAGGCATGAAATTAAATACAGAAATCTTTAGTCTGTGAAACAGTTGTTCAGTTCCTCCCATATCTTTCCCTGGGAACAGAATCAAGGGCAGACATCAGGCAGACAAGTCCATTATACAGAGCATTAGCCAATACTGACATAATTCCTTGTGAGATGGGCAGTGACCAAATTTGAATAGATAGATAGATAGATAGATAGATAGATAGATAGATAGATAGATAGATAGATAGATAGAGTGTGTGTGTGTGTGTGTGTGTGTGTGTAAATATTTCTGTACTACTAAAAACTGAAGTCTCCTTGAGGTCAATCTCAACATGGACTCATCTGTGCAGCATTCTTGGTACAATCAAAATAGTTTGCCACTGCCTTCTTTTGACTTCCCAGTCTAGACTGTAGCTCTGGGATTCCCATTTAAGTGCTAACTAGGTCAACCCTGCTTTACTTTCTAGATCAACCAAGGTCAGCCAGGTCAGACTTATAAATAGAGATCTGGTATTGAATAATGCTCTGTAATGCCAGCCTTCTCAGGGCTCAACACCTCGTCCTCCATCCAAGATTGCCTACTAAGATTAGTAGGATATAATTTACCAATTATTGAAAACAATAGGTCTTTAATTGGCATGGTCATCTTTTCCACCCTTCTCATACATGCAGATAATAGCACCTTGCAACTGTCTTTGATTAATATGACTAAGGTAAATCATCTTTCACTAATATGACTGGCTGCTCAAAAGTTAGGACATCTAACTTGGGGATTATAGAAATGGGCCCAGGAGTCTCCCCCAGTTTCAGCCAGGAAATTAAACTTCCTACTTAGATTGAACTCCTGGAATCCAAGCTGGAAGGTCATGTATAAGGATCCTGTGGATGGTATCATCCTGGTATCTTGATATATTCCAGCAGAATAAGATACTACACAATCCAAACTGTTACCCAAAGACTCTGTGACAACATTCCAAAACAACTTGGTGAGGTTGTTCAGAGAGAAGAAAGTCATTTTATTAATGATCTTTATTAGGTGTTTTTCTACTATGGATAGTTATTAATGAAGCAAAGAGAAACTTCTCCTAGAATCCCTGAAATGGTGTGTATTTTGCCTGTTTCATTAGCTCTGAGATCCCTCAACTGCGGGGATTCAGTAGCAAAAAGACGGCAAAAAGGAGGAAGAGAAAGAAATGGCATTTTTCCTAATATTTTATTAAGCTATCTTGAAGTTCTACCTAAGAGACGTGATGTCAGGTGTTGGTGATGGGGAATGGGGAATTCTGGGTGTTGAAGTCTACCCATCTTACAGTTGCTGAGGTTGAGAAACACCGCTCTAGAGATTATTTGAAACTTCTTCCTTGTAATAACTAAGGTAGTGACTATAACAGCCTTGGTTTTGGGTTTATCTTTTAATGTTTGGAGCTAGAAGTAATTAAGCCAATTGTGATATGTGACACTAAGCACTGTGCATTAACAGATTCCTATGGATTCACATGCAATGTGTTTAAATAAAGGAGTGTTTCTTTGGAATTAACTACGTTTTGCTTAATCTCTGCTTTTTCTGTCCTGACAGCTGGATCAAGTGATCCGTCAGCGTAGCCTGTCCAGTTTGGAGCTGTTCCTCTCTTGTGCACAAAAGCAGCTGGGCTGTTTATTGCAGGAAGAAACCACAGCACCGAATGCAGAAGGAAAGAGTCCGTAACACTGATCACTTCTCTCAAGACACTGGAGACTGGGTGGAGAACAAGGGTCAATCAGCTGGTCTAAGTTTGTTTCGTTTAGATGTTCCGAATCATGCTGCGGCACTTGCAAAACTAACAGTTGCGTGAAATCTTGGCAAAGGTCATGAGTGGTTCCCACATAGTTGTAACAAGAAATGCAGTAATTGGCAAATCTCAGTAAAACACTGTCGGTAACAAATTCCCAGCAACAAAGTTAGAAAACTTGTTATTAACAAGCCTGAGCTTATTTTCACAATGTTGCATGGAGGCAGCATTTACGTCATATCCCACTGGCATTTATCAAATGGAATAAAAGAATCTTGAATGCCAGAAATAAGACTAGAACATAAGTCATCCGAATTGAAAGCACTGATCGGAGATGTCTGAATAAACACCTGAACTGAAACACCTTATTATTTATTTGTTTGAGTTCCAGAACAGCTTTTTGCAACCTCTGAGTTTGTGTCTTTTCCTGAAAAAAGTCTCTTCAGTCTCACAAGCAGTTTGTCTTAAGATTCCCCCCGGCTGGGAAACCCAGTCTGCTCAGTTGCTAGCGCAATTGCTCTTACAAAAGCGAGTTAGGGTTATCACCTTAATTCGTGCAAGGAAATAAAGATCCTTGCAAGCCACAGCAGATTTCGGGAATCAGTTTAGCGGCTCCAGAGTTGTCAGATTTCTGAGGACAGAGGTGTCCCTTAGACTGTAAAATCGGTCTCGTGAAACCTTCTCAGATTTCTGATGGCGCAGTGATTTTTCAGGGTGGAGGAGGTGTTGAATGTTTTAGGCTTTTTATGATTTGGGGGCTTGGGGGGATTTAATGATGGGGGTGCCCTTTGCATGTACTCTGATCTGCACTCTTAATTTGGGCTGTTCTGCACCACAAAAGACGCTGCTAAGAATTGGCCACGTTGTGGTCGGGTCCCAGTGGCAGGATCTCAGGGTGCATCGGAGCCGTAGAGGAGAAGTTGGTCTCTCCGTGGCATGGCCACCCCTGCCTTCAGTGATGCAATCAGGTTACAGAAATGGAACCGTCTCTGAAACTTCCATGGCTTCTTTGCAGATGTATAACAGGAACCGGGGAGCTAATAGTAACCTAATTATTCACTTTGGGGCCCCAATTTTAATTTTTTTTCTTGCATCTAGCAATATGTTATCCACAATAAAACATTAATGATTTACATGATGAAATAATTGAGTAACTTAATATTTTTATGCTTGTTCCCGTGAAAATTGTTCTTTACCAAATAACGCTGTGTTCAGTATCAGTACTTTTCTTTAGTTGCCCTTATAAATGTATGTATGAAGTGTGTGTGTGTCCATAGAACGTGATCGCTAGTTTCCTCTTGAAGAAGACTGTTATTTTTTGGATTTATTTGAGGAGCGAAGAGGGGCCTAGTTTTTGCCCAAATTCTTCCGCTGAGTCTTTTAGTGAGAATGGAAGGCAAAGAAGTGCCCTACTTTATATCCAGAGATCAGTTTCCAAGCTCAGTAGACGTAGGTGCTCCACTTGACGAGCCTCAGCCAAACTTCTGCACAGCTCTCCTCCATCTGTTTTACAGCAAGAGATCTTCAGCAAATAAAAGAGCAGAGGGAAAGAGTTATACTGGTGGTTTTATGTTGGCCCAAATATGGTAGGCTTTTTTATCTGGTGCCAGGAGAATTACCTTGGGGTTAAAACTTCATTGGATGGAGTAGTGTTTCTCAACCTTGGCAACTTTAAGATGTGCGGACTTCAACTCCCAGAATTCCCCAGCCAGCATGGCTGGCTGGGGAATTCTGGGAGTTGAAGTCCGCACGCCTTAAAGTTGCCAAGGTTGAGAGACATTGGGATAGAGCTTCCAGCTGACAAATGGGTGGCTACAGGAGGGAGCTAACAAGCTTTGGATACCCAGTAAATGTTCTGGTTCCTCTACTGGCTTTAGGGCATGCCTTTACTAGGCGGTGCAAAGCCTCCTTAAAAGGTATTAAGGTTAGAAGAATATTCCAGGCAAGAAAAACATTCAGAATAGTCTGGAGATTTAAGACTAACTCACTCAAATACCAGGTAAGGTCTTTACGTGATCAAAGATTGGAGATTCATCTACTGTTTTTATGCCCAGATGTTCTTGCACCAGTGATATAGCCCTAATATTCACCTCTAATGCTTCTAGCTTTAAATACTTTGTGCCAGGTGAGTGGCTGATAAGATACCTCTCCTGGAATTAACTCAGGATGAAAATACCAGTCTGGTGTGCATCCCAGAGATCTGGGTGGAGAGAATTTTCCTCTGTGAGCTCCATCTGCCAAGTTTACTCTGCTGCAGCAGGCTGCACTGGGCAAGCAAGAGATGTCATATGACAGTCAGAAAGAGCCCTGATTTGCTGATCCATCCAACAGTCTCCCAGCGATGAGTGAACTGTAGGATGATGGAACAGAAAGGTCTTGTGGAGTATCCCTTCCTGAGCTAGTTGGGAGGATCTTGAAGATGGCTTTGAATTTCACAATGCTCCTGCATTTCAACATCTACATTGAGGCTGTTCTATAAAGAGTAGCTCAGGAGTTTATGTCCATGATAGTAACTACACTAATACCTAGTTTTCTGTGAGATGGATTATGTAGCAATAATCTAATGGTTGGAAAGAAAGCCCTGGTGTTCAGAAAGCTGCATGGTCTCTAGAAGCGGTGGAGCTTTGCCTCACCCCCATCCCAACTCCTTCAGACCTTGTGTGATCTTTAGCAGTCAGTGGACTCCTGAAACTGGCCACATCTCTTTAGTGTCAAAATGAATTATTTCATGTATATAGGTCCACAATGTATCTGCTTAAAGAAAGAAGACTTCCGCTTTCTATTTTACCAGAACTCACCCTTTGGAAAATTTGCATCTTTCTTACCTGGTTGACAACCTTTTCCTGTTTCCTCCAAGATGTAAGGTTCTACATAAGGTAAAAAACAAAAAACACTGGTGTCTCAGCCTTGGGGACGGGCATCTGCCGGGGAATCAACATTTCAAGATGACAGACTGCACAATCAGACTCTCTATGCTTTGACCGTATGGATGCTGATGTCTTCTTGATCTTTTTGGCCTTAAACTCCTCTGCTTGGGATTTAGTTCCAGATGAATTAACCAGAATCACAGGTTCACCTGTTGAAAACGAAGCGTCCAGAATTGTCAGAACTGGTTCACTGACCTGATGTTGGTTGAGACAGTCAGCCAGATGTTTAGACTGGATTTGGCATTTTTATCCACCTGTTGAGTCCATCCCAAGGACCTGGGATAGGCAGATGTTGTTGTTGTTATTATTTGGGCAAAAACTGTCATTCCAACAATGAACATCTTATTCCAAAAGCTTTTGTGCTATGTGAAAGGCAAACATTGTTTTATGGTGCCTTATAAAAAAAGATGAATGATTCTTTTGGTCAGTGCAAACTCTGTCCTTTTTTGCCGGGTCTCCACTGCAAGGAGAGGCCCAAGAGATCCTCCAAGCAGCCTCCAGAAGGACGTAAAGCCCTTCTCTGCACCCAGTTTTAATGCCTGGCCTCTCCAGAGATGGCTGGGAAAGAAAGCCTACAGAAATACGGAGCTAATTGCCAGGACTCTTGAATGACATTCTTGGAGGATCAGAGCTTCTGATTTCACACAAGTCAGCTTTCCATGTTTAGAGTTTCCTAGCAAATCATATGTAGTGGTCTAGCTAAGAAGGGAAGAGGTGTTGTTGCTAGAAATGTCCAATGCATCCATAAGGCATTATGACACCACATAAGAGTCCATTGGAGTTGGGTGGCCAATAAATGTTAATTAATTAATTAATTAATTAATTAATAAGACAGAAGCATGCAGGAAGAACAGATGGATGTTTTGTAACAGTACATGCTCTGTGTGCAAACTGCAATTATAATCTAAATTTCCACTTTGCTACTTCCTAGAACAAAATCATGTGGATGCCCATATCATAAAATAGCAGTATTATGGATAGTTTAGAACTTCTTCTTTTATAGGGAGTCCAAACGTTTGATAGTTCTGATCTGTACTGAAGCTGTCCGCGAAGCTGCGTTTAGAAAATAAAATTATGTGGTTTTACCTCTCTTGGAGCCATATTTATTTTACAGGGAGTGTTTTACATTCATGACATTATTTTGAGATGAATAATTTTCTGCAATAACAAAAGCCACCATCCTATTTTTCTGACTTGCAAACTGTCTCTAAGAAATAGACATTTTAATAGAGGCCAGTTTTGGATTATTCTTCATCTGTAATTCTGCACATTTCCAACTTCCTTATAAACCCAGCATTTTTTCCATTTTTTCCATTGTAATTTGTCACTAATGAGGCCCAAGAATGTTGAAGCATAAATACACGGGCTACTCTATCTTCCGCCTGTGATATTTTAACTGCCAATTTGACAGTTGGCTCTAATAAAGGTAAGGACTTTATTTGCAGCAGCAACAAAGTTGTGGGGTGAATTTGTCTCATGGCCACACACAACTCTAGTACTGCACACAAATACATATGGAAAATTCTTGCTAATATCTCCTGAGTTGGAGCAGGGACGTTATCCTGCCAAAATATACTAAGTGCTCGTCTTTAGAGAAATTCAGAGACGCACCCTTGGAAGATCGCTTCTTGAAACTGAAAAATGACAACAATAGAAACACGTATACCAAGTGTAATAGGACTGCCAGACAATTTTACATGGAAAAAACAAGATACCAGGATTTCCAGTTTTAGTTCTTTGGACGTTGCTGGTTTGCATAGTATCCGCCCTCCATTCTGAATATGCCCTTAGGTGATTAGGTAAAGCTTCCCGGACAGGTGGCCTGAGCCTGTCCCGTTGACCTCCCCTCCCCGTTGCTGGTTCCCCCATCAGCCTGCCCCGACTCGCAGAAGGCTGCCCAGGAGCAGCATCTGACCAGTTTTGTCCTGCGCTGGGGCTCGTCCCGTGCCCCCCCCAAGAGTTGGAATTAGCCTTCCTGTTCTTCCATGTTTACACTGTGCAGTGAGAGAGGCCAGGTCTTGACACAGCTACGTATGCACATTCACGATAGCGAGCTGATACCTGATGTGCTTTTGTAAAAATAAATAAGTAGCCTCAATCCCTTTTCCTTCGCTTAGTCAAAAGCTAACAGTGTAATAGGTCAAACGGACCATTAAGCACACGTGCTACCGTGCAGGGAGCTGTCTCATGCAACTCCTCACATAATATTTTATGCCAAAGAAGCTTCATGTGGCATCAGCTTTCCCACAACTTGCAGATGACCGGCAAACGGGGAGAAAAGGCAAAGAGCTCTGAGAGTGCAAAGACAGAGACATTTGCAGACTGCCCAGATATTTTCGTCAAGACATCACTGGCTCCAAATGTAGCCCTTCGAGGTAGTCCAGTCAGGAAACCCAAACCATGAGTACTAACACTGCCTTTATTGTATGGTTGCAGTAACAGAGTCTTGCGAGTCTGAAAGCGCTTCCCTCCTCCCTGCCTTTACTTTCCAGGGGACTAGGGAGGGTCCCTTCGGAGATGCCTTCCCCACCTCATCCCTGCTTTGGACTCAGATTTCTGTTATCAGACCGTTGTCTGGACTGCGTCTCTTTCTCCTGTCTCCCAAGGTCATTCTCCCAGCCCATTACAGATAAGGCTGTTAAACAAGCTTCTTAGGTAAGAGCTCGCGCCTCTTGGATAGCCAGATAAATGCCAGAATGCCCAAACAATCTGTCCGCAGCTGCAACGGAAGCTGCATCAGTCAACTCAACAAAGACTTGATGTTAGAAGAGTCCCAATTTGCACCAGGAGCGCAACTGGCATGGTCATCAGCACCAGGCTTCTGGGGAAGGGTGAGATCCCTTCAGCATAGAATAAGTGGCAGGTGAGTGGGGAGAAGAGAGTGGGCAAGTGCACCACTTCAAAACGGCAAGCGGAGCAGGCAGAGGAGGAGAGCAGTGGGGTGGTGGAGTGGGGAAAAGAGTGAGAAACCCAGAAGGAGAGGCTGGGGAAGAACAAAGGAGGGCCCCAGAGCGAGGACGGGAATGGAGTGGAAGACTAATGAGGGATTGGGTAGGAAATGGTGCGAGGGGTGGCAAAGAGCCGGGCAGAACTAAGGGGCCAAGAAGGAGCCGGGATGGGGATGGTAAAGGGCAGAAGTAGCGAAGATTAAAGAAGTCCTTCCTTGTGCCTTTTTTCCAGCAAATCTTTGTATCGGTGTTTTTACCGTGCCCTGACCCTTTCAAAAAGATTTCTAGTGTGGGAGTGGCACACGATCACAGAAGCAGACTTTAAAATGCATCCAATGCCCAGATCCCGAACAAGAGTCATTTCGTGGGCAGTTATTAAGCCAATCAGACCAAAGTGGAATTAGATTAACCGCATCCTTTTACTGGGGCAACCCAGAAATCAAATTGGCTGCTCTGATGTGTTGCGCTTAATGGCGGTCACGTTACAGCTGGGATCAATGAGAATATTGGGATTAGAAATATTGTAAGTTCGTGCAGAAATAACCATGGGATGTATGGTGAGATTAACGCTCCTTCGCGGGTTGACTGATGCAGCCACGGATCGTTCAACTTCACATGGCCCGATGCTTCCCGGGTCCACGGTCCCAGCACAGCAAACGTTTGGATCCGTCTCTCGAGTGCAGATTCTGAGAGCAGCTGCACACCGCCTGAGTTCACCCAGTACTTAGGCAAGTCTGATTCGAGAGACAATCAGGAAAATAGAGCAATTTTAAATAAATGGATGGGGGGGGGGAACAGTCTTTCCACTTGCTCTATTAAAAAGAAAAAGGGAATAAAAAGAAGCAACATGTTTAAATGTTATTTCTGTCAATGTTTGGTCATTATTACATCGTTATGGAATTTGGTTTACAGTCTTTTATTTGGCACCTGAACTCTCTGTGTCACGAATGACTTCATTACAGCTGCTTCCAGTTGAAGAGTCAGAAAAGTTAATTAAAAGAACTTTAAAATAGACTTCTGACAGCGTTTATGGTAAGAAGCGAACACGAACTAGTAATGAATTGCCCCGTGCTAGGCTGCATAAAATGGGAAGATTAAAAAATGTGCAGGGCAGTTGTGCTCTATTTGACCTACTGGAGATTCTTGCGTTAAATTTACTAGCAAATCTGAGGTTCTCAAAAATCTGTTGAATAAGCCTCTTCTCGACTTTGAACTGAGCAGCTGGCGGTTTCAAGGAATACAGAAAGAACTAAGATAGGAAGGAACCAAAGCGGGGGCGTGGGTATTAGCACATACCTCTTTGCCACTACACAACTGCAGTTGTGACTTCTTAAGGACGCCAGCCACCTGAGGAACAAGCTAAAAGGCAACGGCGTGTGGGGGGCTTGGACGGTACGCATGTGCCAGCCAAACCCTGCAGAGGATTATGGCTTGTGCTGTTTTCTAAGAACAGCTAATCCCTCTGTGCGATGCATAAAAGTAGGAGTCCGTGTTCTTCATGTAACATTTCAGTCCGTCTATGCTGATTTCCGCGGCACAGCCAATGATTTAGAAAAAGATTGTCAGCCGCTCAACTGCGTTCTTGCAGGACTGTATTTTGGACTCACCGTGCGCAACGCTCAACCGACGGCCTTTTGAACTGCCACTGATAAAGTCTGTCAAGAATAAAAAATAGCGCTTCTCAGAGTTTAATGTACTGTTAAGGGCTCGTGAGCTTCTCTGTAAATTTTGATGGCAACTGGGAGTAACCTGACTAAAATTTACATAGCCGCTTCATCTTAACACCATGCAGTGAAGCAATATTACTACAGAGACACCGATCTGGCTTCGGGGGAGCCACAGTGCTGGGAAACAGATGCTGGCAAATGAATTTCTGAGCCTGAAAACCAACGTACAGTTAAAAGCAGCCACCCCTTGCTGTTGGTGGTGGACTTCACAAGTTTCTGAGGTTTTGCTGGTGTTTGGAGAACACACAGGTAGCATCTCTAAACTTGCTTCTGCAGAAGTAAACAGCCAGGCTTTGGAATTTGCCCCAATTTCAGTAATAATGCTACTTATGTGTGTGTACACACACACGCTGTTTCGTTTTTCCCAGCACTCATTATAAAATAGAACAAAATGGTAAATTTAGAATGCACATTCTGCCAAAAAATTATTTTTGCCTATTTTTGATAAAGAAAGAGAAAGGTAAAGGTAAAATGATTGGTGGATGGATGAGAATAAGAAACAAGCTTGTCCTGACAATCTGGTTTGCTCATCTTGGAGTTACCATTCAACTATATTTCTAAGAATCATGCCAAGAGTACTCATCAAGGTACCAAGAGAATGTGAGCAATATTATTTCTGAAAATAAGAATTGTTTTGATACCTGAGTTAGAGGGCTACAAATGGCAGCATTAGTATTTGTTGCAGAGCTGGTGACAAACTCAGGTTTGTGGTCACTTCAGGGGTGTCCCCAGGATGTGATTAAAAAAAATATATGGCGGCCGTAGTGGTGCAATCAAAGATCCACCTTTTTTAAAAATGTGCATCACATATTTTTAAAAAGGCAGAGTTTCAATTGCACCATTAGAGCTGCCATCTTGACTTTTTTGCCATACTCTGCAGACATCGCTGGGCCATTTAAGTATGAAACAGTTCTCAGAGGCAACCAAGAAAAATTGGTTCAGCTGACTGCCCTAATGTTCCTTGAAGTTGGTAACTTCTGTTTTACGTCTGATTATGATGATCACAAGATTATTCTTTAACAGGCAATATATCTGCCCAAGTTGGTAAACTCTGTGGCATCTACTTCCTGAAAGCTGGCTTAATGGAAGATAGCCACTGCATGAAAACCAGTTCCAACACTTTGCTTTAAAGAAGAACGTCCTGAAATTTTGCTTGAAGGCCCCGTGGTTTGTAAATCCTTTTCAAGTTCAAGATTTCAGCAGTTGCTTGCAGAGTGCCACCTGTAATTAACGGTGGTACAAGAATGAATAATTTGCCTTCGCAGACTGGGCTGATTTTCTGTGAAGTTAGGGGGCTGGTAGTCTTCAACACGCCAATGACACTGAGCTCTCTTTCTCCAACTGATTGAAAATCCTGTTATGATGAAATATAGCAATATATTTAATGTTAACGATGATGATAACAAGTGAGCCAGACCTTACTGTGTTGTCTATGTTCTTTAAAACCAACATGCATTAAAAAACAGGATTGTATCACCCATACAGTTTGCAGAATCGTATCATCTTTACTTCTTGGGAAAGGAAGAAGTTAATCAGGTCTCTTAACTTCCAGGCAACTGGAAATCTTATTCCAGTTTTTGAGATTTCTCTTGGCTATAAGGGATAAGAAATGTAACGTATTGCAAATGTTTTGGACTACAAATCTCACAGTCCCTCACCCCTGTCCATGCTGAAGTCCAAAACATGTAAGGGACACCTCCTCCTGCTTGTAGATAACCCTCACACTTTCAAGCATATTTTCACGACCCAAAGCTCTGGAACAGAGTTTTCTGGAAAAGCTTAACAGGTACTATGTTCAGAAAGCTTCATTCCACACGCAGAGCCCTGTTTTATGGTTGCGCAGAATCAAATTTAAGGGATCACACTTCAGTGGGCTTAGACCAATGCCCACTGAATGCCGGGTGGTGGGCAGGACCATCTTAGGAAGGTGGCCACCCAAGTCTATTTAATTATCTCCTTATTTCCCCTCCACTTGGAAAAAAAAATACTCAGGATACTTTGCAATACATTACCATTACATAACATCTAAGAAGAGGAATAATGTTCCCCAAGTTTAAGTTACTGTCACACTGGGGTTCTGGCTGGGAAACAAACTGTCAACAGCCACCATCACGCCACCGCCAGCTTTCTCGTAAGCCATACCATACCTTGAATAAGGAGTTGGATCCCAGAAGGTCTCCTGTCCTGGCTTGGAAGCACCCGCAGTCTTAATACTAATGCTTGAAATAATTGTTTGTGACAATTAAAGTTCAGAACAAATCAAAGCTTGTGGGAGGAAAAGACAGTATAAAGAACAATGTTCGAAGCCACATCTGAAACTCACAGCATCTAACCAACCATTGCACATCAAGACATGAGTTAAAAAAGAAAAAGTGTGCGTGATCTATTGGCTACACATAAATCCCTTGGGCCCTGCATTTTTCTCTTCTAGCAACTGAGCCACACAAACACATGTGAAAAAAGAGGGGCCCTGATCACATGGTTGTGGCTGCCATCTTGACTGTGTTGACCCTTTCCCTGAGGACATCTGTGCTTCCTCTCCCATAGCCCTGCAGTCAGGAAATATCTGTGGCACTTTCAAGGCTTCACAGTGGTGCTTTTTTGGTGTGAGAGAGAGGGCAACACACCCAAACAACAATAAAAATGAAACTCTGGTTAAAGAAACCAAGGATCTAATTCCCACACGCTCTTGTGTCTTCTTTCACAGAAGTTCGCCATTGGAAACAGCAGGTGGAAGAGATCAGCCAAACGTTGCCCAGGGGACCTCCAATTCTACCCCATGAGTAAAAAATAATAATACTAAATAAGATCACATGTAAAATTATGCACTTCTGTGGCTAGTTTCAAGAGTTTAAAACTGGACAGGTAGTAAGAAGAACCTCCGAGTCGAGCCCCATCTCTGCAGATTCAAAGGATGTCTGGTTGACATTCAAAGCTCATTTCTGTCCCGGCTAGATGAGTAACAAAGTGTGGTCGATACATATACCCAGGTTGCAATGTGTGCATTTCCTATTAAGGCAGTAGCCCTAATAAGCCAACTGGCTTGTGTTTCTGTCATTGTTTTAAGCATGACAAAGATGTGAAGGCTGCAAGAGGAAAACAAATCCTCAGAACCTCCTTTGAACCTTCACCCTGCCTGGGATGATATGTACACACCACGCTTACAGCTTGGATGAGAGCAGGAGAAAGGCCTCTCAAACATCCTTGAACTCCATGAGGTCAGCTGATATTTTATGTCAGAAGTGCAAGAGGAAGTGGGCCAAGAGATTAAGTTGCCCTCCGTTATGTTGCCTGTAAGGATAATTCATCAGGTGCTGTGACACCCCTGCTATTTTCCGTCTGCTTGTGCAGGGGATCTGCTAAGGCTCAGCGCATCAGGCTGTTGACTCTGGATCAGGAGCTACTACTAGCTGGCACGCCCAGCTTTCGAGTGACTTAACTGTGCAAGAGAGATGAAATGGTTTCCAATGTACACCTAAGGAGCCCCTCAGCAGAGCAAACATTGATTTTGGAGGAGGATTTTTCCAATTTCTCTTTCTACACCCAATGCCAAAAGGCTGTAAATAGGATCCCTATATTCCCTCCTTAATAGCTGTCCGTTCTGGAGGCCGAGGAAAACTGCAATGAGTGGAACTTGCGAGGAAGCTGCCCACACGAGTAATGCCAGGGCCAGCCTCGACTCCTGGTGGTTGTACACCACTTAGAATGAGGTAAGGGTTCGGAGGCAGACCAGACCTCTTGGGTGGCCCGTGACAGCTGATTCACTAGGCTCATTCTGTGCTCAGCAGACCAGCACACGATTATAAATCACGGAGCTGTGATTTTTCTTCCTGAAGTAACTTGTTTGCTTTATTTATTTGGAAAAATTCAGTAACTGCCCTCTCCACGGCTCACGCTAATGGAGGCTTACTGGAGAATGTTTAGTCTTAACAGCCTGTGGTTTCCTCCACTGGCTTATGAACCACACTCTGAAGAGAGACGTGCTGGTCCTGAAGTGTGGTAAATATACACTTTGAGATAAGCCATCTCTCCCGCAGAATGAGCCTCTTCGCCCAGCAAAGCGTGGCTGCGGGGGGTGAGGCCCGCCTGGCCCACCTCCCTCTCGTGAAAACTTACGTATCCGGGTGGCTCAGAACAGTAAACACACCATCTTTAGGGGATCGAACAATTTATGGACAACTTCAGCCTGTTCCTTCCACATAAAAAACCATCTGCTTATGCAGCTCCTGGAGAAGAAGAGGGAATCCATTTGGACAGTACATTAAGTAATGTTCCACGCCTGACCTTTAAGTGTTCTACAAAAACAGTAGAGGGTCTTCTTAATGGGCATTTTAAATGCAAATGGAAAATGGAAAACAGCATCAGGCAGGGGCTTCAAGGAGACTTTCATTCCAGCTAGTGATCAAAACAGCAGTCTAGCAACACGAGGTTCCTTGAGAAACTCAACATTGTCTCCAAAACTCTGCCACGGAACCGTTCCTGGGATTTCTTTGGTTCTAGTTTTTGGTTTTGATGTTATTTTTTTTTCTTTTTCCTTCACCGACAGGGTGCATTTATGCTCAGGGTTTCATTCTCTCTCCAAGGCTTTCCAGTATCTGTATGAAACCAGCGCAGGGGACCATCCAGAGATTAGGATGCTGGTGACTGTCAAAGCTATTTCTCTTCAGATCATGATGTGGTTCTCCTGAATGTGAGCTTAGAGGAGAGGAGGGGTTGGGTGAAGGATAGACCAGGAATTCCTTGTAGGATATTCATAATTCCAGGCAGGTGGTGGGGTTTCTCTTTCTACATGGCTTGGACTGCCCAGAAATGACAGGTAGACTGCTTAGGAGATTTCCAGATTTGGGTCTTTCTCCATTGTCCCAGATTCAGGTAACAGCCAGGAGCTTCTTTGTCAAGCTTTCCTTAACAAAAGGATGACCTTGGCCCTTATTTTGATGTATTTATGACTTCTGTTTTATGGTTTTATTACAAACCATGGTGAGAATATGGTGGTTAGTGAGATATGAAAATGTAGTAGAGATAAATAAGCAAGTCATTCAGTTGTTTCAGCAGCTGGCACCAGCCAGAGGATCTTGTTTGGGCTTGGAAGCAAAGCAGGATTGGGGTTAGTTAACACTTGGATGGGAGGCTATCAGCAAATTTCAGAGCCGTAAACAAACTGAGAAATAGGGGGAAAAATTCCAGAAGGAGAAGTGGCAAATCACTTCCACAGCATTGGCAAGGAATCCTTATGGATGTGCACCAGGAGTCCAGCTCAACTCAAGGATGTCTCCACCTTTCATCTAGCATGGCCCCCTGAACTCCCACCAGGGAATTAACTGGGAGGAAGTCTTCTTCTTCCTCCCTGACTGAATCCATGGTGGTGCCTTTGCTTCAGCTTTACGGTGGTTGGTGAGTGAAGAAACAACAGCCGAAGCAGCCGTTGGTGGTAAGCAGCCGAGAAGTCCTCCCTCAGCTGCTCCCATCTCTTATTAAGGACAGGATTCCAAGCTCGGCTGGGCCTCCAAAATGGGCTGGACTGAAATACGGCAGTCCATGAAGGGCAGTAAATTCTCTGTGTTCTGGAGATGAGGTGGATTGGCTTTTTCACTGCAACAGGCAGTTTGCAAGTGTGTCTTTCATTTACTTCACAGGCTTCCCTTCTTTTCTGCCTCCACGGGGCCTGAAGTGGCGTGGTGGTGGCCGCAGGGGTCCCTAGGAAGGGCAAGCGACATCTCACACAAATGGCACAGTTAGCGTCGTTTCTGTCTGATGATGTCATGATGAGCGTGACATCATGGCTTCGGCCAGGCCCCCAGGACAGTGTCTGGTGAGACCCCTCCCCACCTCACGCCTAGAGAGACTGCTGATTTCGGAAGGCCTCTCCCCTCACCCCTGCAGGCAGCGAGTTTGCTTAGAAACCAGGGCGGATCAGGTGGGTGCTGAAGATGCTCCAGTTCTCCCAGCGTAGATTACGGAACGTAAGAAAAATGGCATTTCATTAAGAAGAGTGTGGGAGGCAATACGTATTTGAGGGGAAATGTGTCCAAAACCCAATGTCAGTTGCTTTTTGGATTTTTTTTTTTTTTTTTTTAAAAACAGACTCAAGTGAAAATGGTACGGAAGGGACTTTGTGACGAAAATGGTGAATAGAAAAACTATGGAGAAAACAAGCCTTTTCAAGGAAACTTGTGCATGAAATAAATCTGCACGTTCATACGCTCACACACTGATAAGAAATGTGGGTCAAATGGACTTTGGTTTCAATATAAAGGGAACGGAGATGGGCTGAAAGTCGAGAGTGACTCTTATCCGCCCTTAATTAACGCCGCCCTGCAACCCGCTGGCCTGGTGTCTGCTTTCTGTTTATTGAAGCAAAAGCTTCAGGGCTGCTAAGCTTGCGTCCTGCTCAGCCGAAAGACCGAGGCGGCTTCTGCCCCTCGTGGGGCATCCGCCTCGTGGTTAGAGCCAGTTCCGTCTCAATAAGTAGGTCCAGGAGCCTCTGAAACTGTAGCAGGGGGGAGGAAGAGGAGCTGGTGGAGAAACCACAATGGCCAGAAAAGTGATAGAGAGGAGCTGATCCTTCCCTGAAATCCGCTCTGGCCGAGGGTCTCTTCTGCAGCTTTCTCTCCGCCACCAGATCTCACTCCAGCCACAGAAGTCCTGTGAGGGACATCCTGGTTTCCCCCTGAAAAACTACCTTACTTAGAGAATATTACATTCTCCCCAGGCAGCGGGCATTCCTTTGCCATGTCAATACCCTTCGGGGGCGGGGGGGGGGGACCCTGTCTTTTTAACATTGCAAAAATTGAATGTTTAAGGCTCACTTGAACCTGATTTTATTCATTAAACCTAAAATTAAGAAAATCCAAATGCTGTGGAATTAAGGGAGTAATGTAAACAGTGTGAATAATAACTCCATTGTTTAAATTGCTTCCCTGGATTCAGTTCCAAGCATTGGGTCAAGTCCTTCACCAGGTGAGACCAAAATGTTTCAAACCCCGCATTTCTCCAGGTCAGCTGTCCTGGGTTTGAAGATCATTGAGAAAGCAATTCCTTCTCGCCATCAGCACCAATTCTGCAGAGGTTGTAAGGAAGCCCCTCTTCTCCTTTTGCAGGTAAGCAAAGGCGTTTTTTTCCAAGTTGGGCTCTTGACTTTATGAGCTGTTTGCTGAAACAGATTTGTACACATTTACTTTTTATTGTCCTTGCTATACCTTTAAGTGTTTGTCTATTGTGCTTCAATTATAACTTTGCACTTTATATCCAAGTTACGTTTTGCACAGTGTTATTGGAAAGGGGATCAGTTAGAGAGGAAGTAGCTTTTAAAGAGCTTGTTAATCTTGTGTTCATGAGACTGTGGCCGAGAGGCAATCGGACACGTTGCCAAATAAATAAATAAAGAAATAAAGGGCAAGAAATCAACCAAAGTTCTCAAAACAAGCAGAGGAAGGGGTCCACCAAATGGCACCAAACTTTTGAATTCATTCTTGTCTACTTCCTGACTGTGTTGAACCAATAATGCAAGTGCATATGGTGGGACTGAGAAGTGAGTAAGTAACTTGCAGCCATGGAGTATGGCTCAGAGAGAAAGAGAAAGGGGCAAGTTAGGTCAGAAAACCCTCCAGCTACACTGGGGAGCCAAAATGGCTGAAGGTTAAGATTCTTCACCAAGAGGACCCAGAGCACAACAGGATATCGCTCTCCCCAACTTCCAAATCCTGTCAATGTTAGTGTCAGCCTTAGGAAGTAATGCAGCTGCTTGTAATTCATGGCATTTAAGTCAAGAGAAAAATAAACCCTTGGGATTAAATGCTACTTTCAAGAGATTTGAACTGGTAGCAGCCAAAAAAGGAAACAAACACGGTCTGTTTAAAAATGCACATTTTTTTTCACTATGAAAGAATCCAGAACATCTGACACATTTATACCCTTTAATAAAATTATTAAATAGGAAATGAAGTCATCTGTTTTTCTTTAAGATCCACTATTTTTGTTTACATACCCAGGTGACAGTTAGAATTTCTCCATCTATCTCTCCCTTTCCAAACATTTCTTTTCTCACCTCTGATATGGTTACATTCCATGTTTAGCTTTAATAGGAGGATGTCTCAAACAGCTCCATTGCCCACTTTGTCTAGAGCTTTAGAGATATTTTTTCAAATCTACTGAACAGCTTTAGAAGCTTCAAAGGGCATAAACAAAGCAGCTGTTTCTCCTACACGTCTCTCAGATGCACAAGGTCCTCGCTGGAGAAGCCCTTCTCCCCGGCAGTGGCATTACTCTTTCCAAACGTTCTGCAAGGCGCTTGTAACTACCTGGAAGAGGTAGAGGTACGGGCTTTGATCACACGGGGAAGACGCCTTCTTGACTTTTTTGACACACGTGCATACATCCATTGAAGGCCCTTGTTGAAACAGCTTCCAAACACTATAATCCAATCTTTGCAAATTCCTGAAAGGGTTTGCTCTGGGTGTGGCAGCTTCATTTTCCTTCCCTCTTCACAATTCCTTTAACATTGGCAAAGTGGTCTGTGGTGGGCTATATCGTAGGATCCTTCCCTTGGCCTTGGCTGCTGGGAGATGTAGTCCAACAGCGGCCCCGAATTATCCAGCCATGCCCTCTGTAGTCTTTGCTATCGGGGACTTCTGCTGAGGGGGCTCACTTGGGAATGAGAAGAAGAGCAGGTCTCTGCTCACCTTGCAAGGAAACCTCTGCTTTTCAGCACTTCTGGCCACTGAATGAAAAGTCTTAACAATGAGCACCACGTAGAGGTTGCTGTCTGTTGGGAGAGGTGCGTTCTTCTGTGGACAACCTGTAATTTGCACCCTTTTCTAGCCACCCTTTCAGAGCCCTCCTGAGCCCCCAGGGCATTGCTGGAGTTGGAGAGTTCACCTTCTGGGCCCACCTTTGCATTTTTGGGTGCTGGGGAGGTTTTTATGGGCACCTCGGGTGCCTTAATGTATCCTAAGAGTATTCCCATTTGCCAGATCTAGGTGGAGAAATCCCTGTGTTCAGCCTGTGTGAATATGGATGTGGAACTTCGCTGAGATTCCACGGAATTTGTGACAAAAAGCCTCTTACAGGATGTGCAGAACTACCAAGGGCAGTGCTGTTGAGATTAGCATTCCTGATTTATACAGTTTTTGCACTCCCATCAAAAATTAATTTATGGCCTTTTATGAAAAGAGGGCAATTTTTGAAAAGGCAGATCGTTTGCTTAGTGAAGGCACAATCCTTTGGAAAATGTTCCCAATTAAAAAACGAGACAGACAGGAGTCTCCTTCATTTCAGTGGGGCAGGAATCACAATTTCCTGATGGTTTGGGTTCACTTTCTTATTTTCTTTTTAGCCAAGCGCAGGATTTTTTAAAGCATTAACACTTCTGGGTTTCTGCCTAGTTGGTAAATGTTGTTGATGTACGTTGGTGGTATGAGAATATTGCATGCCTTTCAAATTGTAGGATGAATAATAATAATAATAATGATGATGATGATGATGATGATGATGCATTCTCAATCTGCAGACACAGTTAGTTCCCTTTTTGTTTATAACACTATTCTCTTTGAATTCCTGCATACCTCTGAATGCTGTATGGATAAGCAATGAAATTTAATGTTCAAGCATGTTTTTGTTTCCAAGTTGGCTCCTTCAAATGACAGCGAAGGCTTCCTTGCACAGGATGTCCTTGCACACAAGGATGAAAGTCATCCAAAGAACCGGCTGACCTAACAGGAGGCTCTGAACAGGCACCACCTGTTCCATCTTCACTCCACGGAGCTGAAAAGTTTTGCTGTTGATTGGAGGAATTTTAGTCACGTAACTGAAAACGGGTTCTTATTCAAATTTATGTTAATTTTCACCTTACTAGTGTGAGAGACAGAGGAAGAGGAAGATCAAGAATGCTGCAATATTAAGAGAGAATGCAGGCCCATGTGAAGGTAAGAATCGTTCTGAATTAAGCAGAAGTTGTTTTGGCATCCTCAATATGCTAATAAGTTGAAATTAATGTTTCTTAAATACCAATGGTTTCGGTAAACTGCACAGAATGGCAGAGGACCTTCTGCTGCAACAGCACGAACACGATCAGTCGGTAGTTCCACAGAAGAGGGAAGAATGATGTAAACGGGGTCTTGGCGCTAGAAGGAAACAAAAGGGTTTCTCTGCTGCAGCTGTGCTCGGCATCGGATCATGTTCAGAACCACTGAAGCAAGAACAATCATTGATTGGTGCGCATGGAAAGCAGCGGAGACAGGCGTTGATGGGTCCGCATATATCCCAGAATTCTCTGCTCATTGGAGTTGGGAGAACTTAGCTTCTCAAGTCAATCTAGGTGCATTTAACCCCACATTTCCAAGAGTTGGGTAAAGGCTGACTGGCAAATGCTGAAGTGGAATTAAGCCGCAAGTAGAAACTAAGAGCGTGGAAGATAGGTTGGAGGAGCTGGGTAAGTATATCCTTGAGGAATGACCACCGTGGTGGTAGAGGTGGTGGTGGAATTGCCCTTTCAGCTTTGCAGAATGTCACACAGGAACTGATCAAGGCCTGTTTCCTCATGTTTCAGAATGCAGGACATGGAATAATGGATTTAAGTTCCAGGCAACAGATTCCAACCGTGTTTGGAAAAAGCATCAAAAAAATAAGAGCAGTTTGACAGTAGATACTGTGATTGAGCACATCCAACAAAGCAATCAGAGGGTAGACAGGCACTTGTCTGAGAAGCTTTCATTTGGGTTCCTGGATGGAGCACGAGGTCAGGCCCCATGGACTCAATGGCCCCCCGCAATGCTGCATTATTCCTGGATTTTCTTCTCTTCCATACGGGCACAGAACGGGGCTATCCAGCTGCCCACGCAGCTTCAGGGAAGGCCTGATGACATCTACCCATTGTTAGTAAGAGTCAGAGTGCCCAGAATGTCAAGATGCACTAAGAAGAGATACTCCTCTTGCTCTACTGAGAGAGGAAGATCCGCTCCTCTTTCTGGCAGGAGGAGGGGTTGAGGGAAGGCAGAGATTCAGAGAGGCTTTCCTCTTCCCCAAACCCCACCCTCAGCATCACTGGCCCTTGATTTGCCTGAGTTCCCCATCTCTTCAGGAAAGGCAGGCCCACCTCGAGGTCATCAGAACTGGAAAGTGAAAGGTGGATCAAATGGCAGAATAAAAAACATTAGATGAGTTGGGAGCAAATGTTATGTAAAGACTACGAAGCTGTCATTTTATTTAGTATGAAAATATTCAAGAGCTGCTAAAACTGTTGACCCCGTATCTTAGGAGAGCCATCAGCTCTGAAAAGTGAACCTCGGAATCTACCCTGTTATGGAGAGAGATCCCTGGTTGCTGCTGGTTTTCTAGGAATGAGATCAGATTGGTGGACTTTGTTTTAGAAGCAGCCAGGAAAGATCAGCTTTGGCTCCATCCAGGTTGGCTTTGATTTTCATTCCCAAAGGGTGACAGTTTCCTTCCATCCCAGTCGTCTGCCAGAACATACAAGGAAAGTCAGCATTCCTTAAAAGCACTTACAGCTACTTTCCGCTGCAGCTCAGTTGCACAGCATGAATCCAACAAGATTTTCAAAGGAGGAAGGTTGGGTTGCAGTTCAGAAATGCCTTGAGCTTTAACTAATCTGGATAAAATATAATGCTGTGTGAATATGGTGTGTAGCTGAAGGAAGGGCTGGATTAATGATGTTGAGAAAAGTGACCTCACTGGCAGCTTTCAGCCAAATTGTAGCTCAGAATGAAAAGCTCTGATCTGGCCGTTTATCCATCGCCATCACATAGCTCATTCTGCTACCTAGACTCAACCACTGGCATGCCATAAATACATTTTAAAAAGAATAGAATATGTGATGTAACACAGCAAGTATTAAACGCATTGCCACCAAACAGCTAAAAGGAAGAAGAGCGGGAGTGGGCGAATCCAACTGACCCAGCTGTAGATGTACTTAGTTCAGATGAGCCGGTGCTGATTGATGGCCATTCCCAGGCAGAAGAAGTCTTTCCTAACTCAGCTTGGAGATGCTGGGGTTGAATCTGGGATCTTCCGCAAGCAAAGTATGGGGGAGCTGCAACATCTCCTCTGCTATCAAATCATTGGGCTCCTAATAGGGACTGGCTGCACTAACCTGGTAACATTTCTCACATTGGGCAGACCATAATAGCACCATTTCAGAGAATTAGAAATCTCCACTGTCTGAAATCTTTGGAAGAGGTTTTACAGAAGATTCCACTGCGCCTGGACCATTGCACCTGGGGTGAGATCAGCAAAAAAAGGAGGGTTGAAGGCATGTGTCCTTCTCTGAGATTGTGGCTTGCTTGCTTGGTCAAATGACAGCAAGTTAGAAGTCCTTTTATGGCCATCTAAGCAGAGCCTACTTCTTGATCAACTACTTAGCCCACTATTAGGTGCTAGCTCTTTGCAAATGTCGAAAATGCTATGATACTTTCTTCAATCCATGGAAGGTACATACCTCCCACCTTACCGTCCTCCATACAGCTCTTTCAATCATCCTGAAATATGCTGCTTGCCTGCATATTTCTGTCATCTAGATCCCTGTTCATCTGGCACATCCCTGCTTCAGCTCTCATTAAAGCAACAACTAAGCATACTTTGAGATTTTCCCAAGAAGAACAAGGTTAAATATTGCTAATCAAAATTCCCGGAGTGTTGGGGAGTAAGACGTGAGAGATGATGGAGGTAGCTGCATGATGGGGTTGTATGTTCTTGAAGAATGTGGCAGATGCTGCATGAAGCACATCATGAATGGCTAAGCAGCGAAGGTTCAAGAAACAGGGTTTATGAGATGCCCGGGATCAGCTTTCCTGCCTGCATATATACTGCAGCAACATAACAACTGTTACAGGCTGAGGCTGGGGTGGCACCCAGGCCTCCCTTGCACAGGCAGCATCCAGGAGGGCTTGGAGTAAGAAGGGCAGACTATACAGAATGCATCACACGGCTATTGAGGGCTGTTGAGAAACCACTTGGCTGCAACTTCATTCAGTTCAGGCTTGCAAGGGATTAGATGAACTATAGCACGCCGATCCATTCCTCCAGTACTGGATAAGGTCTGCAGTGTGCACCCAACCACGTGTGGGCAGATCTTGCACTTTGTTGTGAACCAGTGTGTCAACCCCCCAAGCTTGACTGGAGCTTTGCAGTTTGACCCTCTGGTTTGTGAAGGGCCTCCCAATTCCAGGTTCAGAGGGTGTCACCTACTTACCTCAACAATGCGCCCAGTGCAGGACCAAGTTATGACTGTGCTTAGAGAAGAATAGCTTAGAACAGAGTGACCATCACAAAGCAGCTCCATTGTTAAGGGACAACTAAAAACATGCTTGCTGGAGTCAATCAGGCAGGGGTGCAGATAAAATTCCCTCCTAGTGGCTGATGTCCATTTCCAGCAAGGTAAACAGGAAATGACAGTGAGAAGGTAGAGAAGACAGATGGGGACGTGAAGATGCCACTCCAGAATCTGCAGTTCCCTCTGGGGAATGGATTTGCTCTTGGGTGCTCTTCACCCTGTGCAAGGACAAGAGCCGTCTCTTGGTCACCTGCAAGCATGGGACTGTTCCTAGACCCACCCCCCTCACATACTGCATCCATGAAAAGGAAACTTTGCTGAGTTGGGGGATAGATGGGTGGGGGTAGGGTGGGGAGACACTCCGATTCATACTTATTTTTTTCTTAAATAATTTCCCATCTGTGGAGTCCTTGGTGCTCTCTGAGCTTGGTTGTTTGCTTGCAGACATTTATTATTGTTGATTGTTTCATGTGTCTTCCCTAGTTGTTCCTTTTTTATTATAATGAAGGTGTCATCCACACACCAGATCCCTACTTTTGGTTGTATGTGTGGAAGTGCTACAGTTTCTAGACACGGCGTTACAGTCTCTGCTACGAGTCCTGAGACTCATGGAGATTCCATGAGCATTCCTCTGATTTGTTGGCATATTTGTCCATCAAACTGAAAGTAGGTAGTTTATTTCTAATCTTTAAAAGAAAATTACCTTGTTCAAAATGCGGTGGGGGAGGACCCACAATAATACAATGAACCTCTGATAGGCTCCTTCTTTTTAACTGTTTCTATATTTTGCCTTTCACAGACAAAGAAAAAGAGGGTCCCCATCCACTAATGGGACCATCATTGGTCCTGTTAATTCATCTGATGGAGTTCAGGAGCCAAAAGAACAACTAAAGTTGACAGAGAACCAAGGTTAGTGGGCCTCTGCCTTCTCATCTGAAATCATGTGAAGCCT
The DNA here is from genome assembly GCF_059951505.1 of Python bivittatus. Classification (NCBI taxonomy): domain Eukaryota; kingdom Metazoa; phylum Chordata; class Lepidosauria; order Squamata; family Pythonidae; genus Python; species Python bivittatus. The sequence goes on along the minus strand of NW_028277029.1, from coordinate 1,293,458 downwards.
CTCTAGGGATTTAGGGGGAGAAATCTACCATATGCCCATGAAATGAATACTTCTGGTTGGGTTTAGCATTTCTAAATAATAGTTAGAGGTCAAGGGAGAGACCCTTTCTTCTTTGAGTTGTCAGGTCTGTTTTGAGAAGGTGTTAAGAAGGTATCGTTCTAAATTACTTGGCAGCTGTCAAAAGTATTCTTGAATAAGTTGGGCTGGCGTCTAAAAAAAGAGAGAGTTTCATTCTGTGTAGGCACTGTAAGCATGGAAAAATAAATGAAAAACTCACCAGTGATACCACAGAGTATATCTGAGCTCACATTAGAGCAGTGAGTGACCTGCTAAGGTGGAGGGGTCGGGGGATCTACTGTGGATGTTGCTGACTGTGATTTTTCTGTAATGGATTTGAATGGCTTGGGGGATAGAGAACAAGGCTGCAGTTGTCAGAGCTGGAGGCCTCGCTGTTTCAGAGGTGTCAAATTATTGCTCCTCAGCAGGATGAAGCCACACGCCAGGGCCAGGAGCCTGTAGGTTTTGGCACGTGTCTTATCCATTCCTGGCACACAGGACCTGCTAGTGAAGGGGAATCTTGGTCTCCTAAACTTTAAAAAACAGCACCTAGAATTGGGTTATAATAGGAACATGATAAGAGGATATGAGGCAAAAGGGACTCTGATGGCTGATCACCAGAAGATCAATCAGGTGGAGCATGGCCACCATCAAACAAACATCTCAAAGGCAAGACACAACAATGCTGCACGCCAACATTTTGTCAAGAGTTTTAACATGTTTTGAACTGCATTCTATCGGAGGATTATAACTTACAGATTCTAAGTTTGACACAAAACTTAAAATATACAGATCTGCATACTATGACTTTTTTATATTCTATAGCACCTTGGGACCTGGCATCTTCTTTCTTCATTTCTTTGATCTACCAGTCTCTCTCCCCCTCCCCCTTTCTCATCCATCTAGCTATCTGATTTGTTTTCTGCTTTCCCATTCCACAAGAACGTTCACCCCATCATTTCTGGAATTAACAGGATCCTTCCCATTAATGCTGATAACCTTCCTAGCTTTTCTGAACATAAAGTAGCTTAAGGAAGAAAAGGTGTAACCCTCTCCCTCTCTCCTTCTGCTCCCAAGTCTTCAGGTCTTCCATTTCTCTACAGCCCTCAGAATAATCACACTGCCTCAGTTCTTCTTCTCCTTCTATCTTTCGTAGATCTGAGGACAGAAGAAATAAGAATGAAAGTCAAATGATACTTTTAAAAAAACTGAACTAAAATAGAAAGTTCAATGGTATTTATGGTAAATGTACGGTATAAATGGCCTTCATGAAGGGGTATGGTTGCTGGACCTGATGGCCAGATAATCTAGGCAGCCATATGCCTACAGAAAGCCCCTAGCCAGACAGATGTCCATCTTCCCTTTTGGGCACCAGAGGAAAGAAGGACCAGAAACTTGGAATGATAAGCATTCTTCTTAAAAATGAAATCATCTTAGAAGTACTCTGATTTCTGAATCAATATAGTTCAAATTCCAGAAATAGAAGAGACATTCTTTGATTGGTCCAAAGTGTTGCTTCCAAAGAATATGAGATAATGGACTTAATGCAGCCAAAGCGTCAATAAAACATGGACAAGAAAAAGCCTATTAAGCTCATGTTTAGACATGGAAGATGTAGTTTTTAACAGGGCTCACAGAATGCCCACGTAGATAGCCTATAAAGTAAAATATAGAAATAATGGATAAACATGTCCTCTCCGATTGCAGAAATATGTTCTGGTTTATATCTTGGCTGCGGGTCCCAAACATGGCATGCCAGGACCAAGGACATCTCGGATGCAAATGCATCTGTCGCTCGGCCAGCTCCTTTATTTCCCAGCCAAACTGTAACCGACAGTCGTCGAGAGGGTCAAGTCTCCTTCTCCAAGTTCCAAGAAGAGAATTTATAGCTCGTAAACTTGAGCCGTGCAGTCTGATTCACAGGGCTCATGAACGTTTTTTGTACTTCTGAGAAATTCATTTGTGAACATGATTGACTTTAAACATTTCTCCCTCTGTCCAACTGAATTGGAGAAGTGTTATTCCAAGGAATCATTTTATTTGTTTAAAAGCCATTCCTCGGGTACAATAAAACCTGGAATTATAACACAGAGGAGGTTTCGAAAGGGCTTCCTGTGGTTGCAGTTTTTGTTTATTCACTAATTCATTCAGCACCATCAATGGAGTTGCGTAAAGAATTTGCTTTGACGGCGGGGACAAATGGGAGAAGCTGACGGCTCAAGCAATAACATTCAGCCAGTGGGATCGTGTATGGTGCTATGTGATATGAATTGCACTCAGAATTCATGTTGAAGGCAGTTATGTGCACAGTTCCTCACTTGCTTGTGCACAAACTAGGCTGGACCAAGAAATAAATAAATTTTATCCGATTTGTCGCTTCTTTCGAAGGTGAAGAAATCATATGATGTACTAGAATTTTCTCAGGGGAAGATTTGACCACAGGATATTCTTGTCAATGGCTTTCTTATGGGCAATTATCAGAAAGGTTTAAAGTGGATAAAAGATCTTATGGTTTTGAACAAAGTAAGACTGAGTTTGAAATAGAGTTGTGTACTGATGATGATCATTTTATTGCTAAAATGTATAAACTTTTGCTGAAATATGAGACAGAAGAAGAAGAAGTGAAATAATGTATGATAACATGGGCTATAAATTTTGGCTATAATATGCAAATAGATCAATGGGAAAATATGTGGTTGAAAAGATTGAAATTTACATTAGGTTCTAGCCTTAAAGAGAATTTTTATAAAATGAGGTATTGTTGGTATTTGTCTAGAAACTGTCTAGAATGTATAAAGGTACTTCAAATCTTTGCTGGAAACGTGAACAACATGAAGGGGCATTTTACCATGTTTGGTGGATATGTAAAAAAGCGAATAAAATTGGATACAAATACATACACTAATTTAGAAGATTTTAAAGGTTAAAGTACAACTGAAACCAGAGACTTTCTTTTGGGACTAATGGATAGACAGCTACCAAAAAATCATAGAACTTTGTTTTTATATATAACAACTGCAGCAAGATTATTATATGCTCAAAAGTGGAAAGGTTTGGCACTGCCCACAATGGAGGAATGGTTGGTGAAGATGATGGAACTTGCAGAGATGGCAAGATTGACTTCCTTGATTAGAGAAAAAACAATATCTACATTTATGACTGACTGGAAACTCTTTATAGACTTTTTGCATGAAATGAAAAAAAAAATGCACTTAATATTTGCGGGTTTGAGGATTAGGAAAAAAATGGATAATAGGAAAAAAAATGGATAATAGAAAAAAGTGAGCTTTTTTGGTAATCGTGGAGTAAAAGTTAATTTTGTAATTGTATTTGTATTTGCTGCAAAAGAAATTGGAAGTTTCTTCTTCCTTTTTCTTTTTGTTTTCTCTTTTTACACCTTTTCTTACTTCTTCTTTGCTCTTCTTACTCTCTATTAGTTCATATTAGTCTTTATGTTCTTTGTAAAATCTTTAATAAAATTTATATATAAAAAAGGAAATGATTAAATCAAGTAGCAAAGCTAAAAAGATCCCCAAGATCACTTTACACGCATGCAAATAGACGGGGTGGCATCATTCAGGTTGCAGAAGAGAAATGAAGCGATGCCAGGCGTCCTGTCACCTCCTCCAGCGTGACTGAGAAACAGGGACATTGCGAGGGCCGTGGGCGGTGAGGCGGGTTGGAATAAATTCCAGCAGCCCTGACTGAAACTTGACTGATCTCCCTTTTCTCCTGCAGAGGGATGTTGACAACTGGAAATTCAGCAGAACGGCTTCTTTTGGGGAGGGGGCATCCTGGTGACTGAGACTTCTACTGTCGTTTCTTTTTCTAAAGAAACTTTAGAACTTTTCTAAAGTTGGCATTAAATGATCTTCCATGCCCCTTTTACTTACAATTCTGAAAGATGGAAATAAAGCCACTTCTCCCAGCAAGTAGAAATACTTACGGTTAGGTCAGCTGTTTGGAGTGTATTATTCAAACGCGAATGGATCTGGGATTTGCAAACATGAGTATACCCTTACCCGGATTCGCGGCTTTTGTAGAAATGAACAGCTGCAGACCTGCAAAAGCATCTTTGTGCAAAGCACAAAACACCCAAAAGTCACTATTTTCATATACAGATCAATGCGTTGGTCTAACAGCTGATTTATTTTCTGTTAAAAGAAAGTTCAGCAAGTCAATAACTCATGATTTCTTTTTATGCGTTAGAGCAGAGAACACTCTCTTCTTAAATTTTATGCCTGAGAAACACAATCATGTAAAAAAAAAATTAAAAGAACATTTTATCACTGTACTTTACCAAAAGCTTGAGCAGAGTTTTTATTTTTCCCTCCCTCCCATCCATAAATCTCAATTTTATGGCTACAATAATTGAAAAATCTGAGTTGATGATGTTTGGAGGAATATTATATACTACTAGCGTTTAAATGTTTTTCTCTGTTCAGCATCAATCCTATTCAAGAATCAATTATTTATTGGCTTCACACTTTTTCCAGTCCAGAATAACCGGAAGAGCTTCAGACTTTTCTGTAATTACAATTAACCCAGATATAACAAATCTCTTCCCACGTGTATGAATTTGGCATTTGGTTCCAAACTTTACTAAAAAGAGACAGTTGTAGAAAGAATAAGGTCTTTCATATATACAGATTCTCTTTAGCTCAAATAGAAAGCTCTTATCAAATTAAATTAATTTAATTTAATTTAATTTACTCTAACCCAAACTCTAAATTAATTCTGCTCATGGTTTCTTAAAATATTGGGGATAAATACACTTTCAGGAATGTTAGAAGTTATACAAATCTGCTGAACCAGAACTTGTGTAGACAGTTTTGTTCATTCCTTAAACTTTGGGGAAAAGCCTTAATAACTTTCATAGACTGCCTTTAAATAAAGCTATTACTGCATTTGAAATTCAGGGAGCAAAGGTTAAAACCTAGCAAAATATAGAAGAATGCTACAAAAGGATCAAAAGATAAATTCCATCTGCTGAAGAAGTCTTAATAAGATCTTGGACAGAGATAAGATCTCTGGAGGGGGACAATCTCTGAAATCTTGCAAAAATTTCAATTTTCTGAATCCTATAGACCAAGGATGCACAAATTGAAGCTCCAACACCCATTGATCTATAGTGTCCTTCAAAAGTGGTCACTCAGCTGTAATTTTTATGTTCTAAAAGATGAAAATTCTTAAAACAGAATAATGATAGTATGGAGTCCTTGTGGTTCTCTGAGCTTGGTTGTTTTCTTGCAAACATTTCGTTACCCAGCTAGGTAACATCTTCAGTCCGAGAATGGGGTGGGATTTGCTCTCTGTTTATATACTGTGACATGCCCTGCCAGTGCAGGTGGGTGTGTGTTTCTGTGCCCCGCCCCTTACCATAGTTTCTCGATTAGGGTATTGTTTGCTGCTTGATTGGTGTCTGGTGATAATCTTGGTGTTAATCTCTGCTTATCTGGGTGATGATCGCTGGTGAGGAGATGTTCTGATCTTTTGATTCCTTTTTATTGTGAATAGTGTGCAGATGTTCTTTATCTCTATGTGCCTGTGGATGGCTGCCTTGTCTGAATACCAGGCTTCCAGGAATTCCCTCACATTTTTTACTTCTATGGTATAGGTTATCTGCAAATCTGACAAAGTTCCCTCTACCTCTTTGTCCAAGCCATTAACAAATATATTTAAGCGTGGAGGGCCCAGGACTGACCTTTGTAGCACCCCATTCAGTAGCACTCTCCAATTGGAGGAGGAACCACGGATGAACACTCTCTGGGAACAATTTTCAATCAGTTCTGTATCCACTTAATTGTCCTGTTATCTAGCCCACACTTAACCAGCTTGCTAATCAACATGTCATGGGGTACTTTGTGAAATGATTTGATAAAATCAAGATATGTTATGTCTTCAGCACTCCCAAAATCTATTAAAGAAGGGTGTGGGGTGTTTTTTGCTTTTTGTTTTGGTGTCTTGGAGTCAGTCTTGACTCCTGGCGACTGCCTGGGCTAATCGCTGCAGAAGTGCTTTGCCATTGTCGCCAAACTGGCTCTTTTTAAAGAACTTACATCATCAAGAAAATGAGTGAGTTTAGTCTGGAAAGACTGGACAGATCCATCCTGATGTATTGTTTTCAAGGTGCTTCCAGACCAGACTCTAAAATCTTCTCAGGCATTGAAGTTCTCCAGAGCCTCCATTTCCCCTTTTTTGAAGATGAAGATCATTTTGTTCTCCTCCAGGCATCAAACACTTCACTGATTTCCAGGGTTTCTCAACAACAATGCTGGAGAACTTGGCCAGACCATCCACTTGGTCCTTCAATTCATCTGGTCCCAATGATTTAAACTTGAGGTTAAGATGCAGTACTGCACCATGTCTTAACTGAAAACTTCAACCCTGTCCCTTTGCTTTGCTGTTCTCAGTTGTCTGAAGGAACACACACCTCCTTGTGGGAGAAAACAGCTACTGAGTGGTTCTCCCTTTTCTTTGTTTCTGACAGCATTTTGACAGCTTCACAGAGCAGCTGTGATATTATTTTCTTCTTTTTCCTTTTGAATATAAGTATCTAAAGAAGCTCTTTTAGTTATTCTTAGCAACCTATGGGTGCTTCATCTTACCTGGGTGTCTTACATCCCATCCTACATGATACAGGATGGGGTCATCTGTGGGATGGTTAGTGTTGGCCTGACCTACATGCTGCAATAGGTAGGACACACTTTGGCTCAGTGCCATCTGCTGGGACCTAGGAGGTGCACCATTTCCACTGAGGCACCTGGAAGAATTCCCGCTCCCCACCCCCCTAGATATCGTTGGCCCTGACCCTGTTGGTCTTCAGAAAGACAGTAAAAACTTGGATGTTTCCTCAGGTTTTGAGGGAGGTATGATTGGGGTTCCCATCTGATGGGAATGTACGAATGTGAGTTTCTGGTTGCCTGTTAATGTCTGAATTCTATTGGAATTGTTTATCTTCTTTTCATTTTGGGGTCTATTTTATGCCACCCAGAGCTACGACGTTTCAGTTGGGTGGCCACATAAATTTAATAAATAAATGTTGCCAGCCACAGCTCATTCTGAACTTTCCTTTTCTTGACATCAGTTCTGTACTTCCACACCACTTCTCTGTACTTTTCCTTTCCACCTGGCCCTCTTTTCCTTCCTTAGATGTATCCATCCTTATTTTTAGGCCAGGGTTTTCTGGCTGGGGAGTCAGGTAGTTTAAAAAAAAAAATTCCCAGAACCTCTTATCAAGAAGCAAAGCTCTAGTGATAAAAAGCTGGCTGCGTTAGAGTGAGATTTTTCATTTTCCTTTTTTTTTTGGTTGCTCATGGAAATCCACCAACTCCTCATGGAACTCTTGGGTTCTCTGGAACACACTTTGAAAAAATGTGTTATAGGCCTTCTTTATTCCTTCTCTGTAGCCACATTGGTTTCTTCCTTCTTTTTTCTTATCAGAATTATCTGCAATTGTGCATTTAATATGTCCTTGGCACAAGTATTGTGGGTCCTGATTGCAAACTCAAGCCTATCAGAATGGGATATGCAGTCCGCCTTCCCTTAAGCTCTCAGAGCAGAGCAATATGGATGTTACATGATGCCATGCCCCCATGTATGGGGTTTTGCATGACTTCCACCCCACCCCTGGGGGTGGGGGAATTCTCTATTTTTGCACAGTGTATATCCTGTCTGGTAGTGCCTGCCTCCTGGTGTACTATGCAACTGAAAACCCAGGTCTGTTCATCTTTACTTTTGTTTCTTTAGGGTGGGGGGCAAATGGAAGGGGAGAACGGGTAAGTAGAATAATGAGGGTTAGGGTCTAACCTTTACAGCTGTACCGTCTTATCCATTCTACATTAAAAGCTGGCAAAGGCTAGAAAGAGATATTTTTGTAGACCAGCTTTGTGAGCAAAGCTCTAGTTTCTCTGAGAAAGCATTGAGAATTTCCTCCTGAGGTCTTCCAGATTATTGTCGGTCTGAAGCAATGGACATCGACGTGCCAACACTTCCATAGGGTTTGACTTCTCTCTAGGCAACTCTCCTTTGCTCATTCTCTCTTGGGAAGTTGAGGGGAAGTGCAATCAGGCTTTGTTCGTTTTTCCAGTAGTGTCAATTTGCAAAACTAAACTCAAGAGAAGGTGTAGCAGATTCCTGTTGTGAACAGATGGTTCTGACAGCCACGTTGGAAGTATTAACTTCAATAGGAATATAATGTCTCATCTAGGATATTTTAGGAGGGGCTTCAGAGACCATTTTTTCTGGAGAAGTCTGCAGACCTTCTAGGTTTCTGGAGCACAATGCTGAGCTTTGCAAGTTTGCCAAAAAGCATGGAGAGGGCTGAGGTGGGGAAGAGCCTGGGACTGAGTGGCTGTAGTAAAAGCAAACTGTAATGGCCAAGGAAGTCTACTAGTTCAATCCTAACCCATCTCTTCACTCTGGGCCTCACATTTTTTGCAGAATATATTGTACCGAAATATATATATTTTTGAAAATATCACTGTGAGAAGTGGCTGATCATACTGTCAACACAACAGACCTCCTCTGTGGCAGTCTCAGTCCCTGCGGGTCTTCTCCTCGCTTCCCTGGTTGCAGATGACAAAGGGAAATTGGTGTTGCACAGAAGCTCATGCATTCTTCTGTGAAGAAAACTCTCCAAAACTTAAACCAAGCTAAGATTTAAAAATAGAAGCAGAATCACATTTTCTAAATAAATATAGACAAAACGTTTACCAAAACATGTTCCTCGATCAACGGTCTCCTGAAGGATCAACAAAGCAGCAACCTTTCCACTATACAATTTTTTTTCTATTACTTTTTTTAACCTTAGCTCTCTGCACTGCTAAAAATAAGATTGTTAATTTTTTTTGTGTAAACACAGTATGGCCTAATTCCAGATCCAGTACATTTTTCTTGAAAGAAAACATTAACATCAATGTAAAACTTAAATTAAAAAAATAATCTACCTAAAGAACAAGAAACTTATTGTCTGGTTTGGCAAATTTACCAAAGCTGTTTTTATCCTTAATTGAAAAATTGAACACTGAGCAGCCAAAATATATACTGAAACGCTAGAGACATTCTGCACACTGACATTTTGGGGCCTACCATTGGTGGTCAAAGTAAGGAAGCTTTTATCTGTGAAATTCAACTTCAGGATTAGTTTCATAGCAGTGTAAATTGGTTTACAATCACAATGGCCCAGTGTAGAGGCCTGATCTTGTAAATTGTATTGACTAGGAAATGAAGGTAATGTTTTATGACCTTGCATGAGGGCTTAGTGAATAAGAATGGGCTGGGAGGGGAGGGGAAGCAGATCAAAATACAGAAATCAGTTGGGTTTCAATGAATTTATACACATTTTTCCTGCAGTAGAACCATAGAACATATGAGCTGAAGGACCTCATAGGTCAACTTGTGTGCAAGTAACCATCCAGCCTCCAGCAACAGGGATTCCAGCACTGTTCTAGGAAGACTCTTCCATGGCTTGACACTTCTTACTCTCCTAACGTCTTTAGACTCTCCTAAAGTCTGAGCCTTCTTTCTCTTAATTTGAATTTCTTGAACTCAAATAATTCCGTTTCACTTAGTTTAATGGGAAGAAAATCCTAGTCACCAGCTGCTGAGAAATAGGCAGAGGATGGGCCAGAATTAAGTGTCACATTTCGATACTGAAGGTCATTTTGGGTGGATCCAGAATGTTCCAGGATACAGCAAGATAATCCTGCAGGAGCAATAAAGTCATAATGATCATGTCCTGTATGTGGCAAAGATAAACCTTAAGAAACTGAACATTCCTGATTCCACCATGTTGGATCCATATTTAATTAGTAATGCTTTAATCCTGTTGAAATCAATGACATTTATGTTAATGGTGACTAGCTTACCCTGCTGAGTTCAATGGGAAAATTTGTGACCCACATCATCTGGATCTGATTCGTTGTTGTTGTTTTCATTGGATATATTAATTAATAATTGCACAATCTTTGGTTGATGATGGACCATTCTGTGATCCTGCTCACTTTTTGTAAGGCCTTAAAAACGTGCCTTGGGGATCTGGATGTGTGGTACAGTCTGTTCAGTGGGTATGTTGGTGGTGGTTGTAGGTTTTTTTGTACCTCGGCTGCTGATTTTGTTGTATGTTTTTCTCATGTGGTCTTTATATTGTCCTTTTGTTCTTTTATATACTTTTTAAATTGTTATAAGCCGCCCGGAGTCATGTGTTTGAGATGGGCGGCTATATAAACTGAAATAATACCGAAATAATAAATAAGTTACACAGAGATATTGAGCTGGCCTTTGATGAACATTTGTTAGATAGGATATAGAGACATTTTTGCATCAGTGAACTGATTCACCCTTATGGCAAGATCAGAAGAAGACAGAGGCAAATTTATTATAGGAGATTTATACCCAGCTGTTTTCCCAGAGAATCTGCCTCTGCAATTATTTTGCTTCAGAAAGGTTGCAGCCTCTCCTGCCTTTCAGAGCAGTGGCAATATCTCCTGGAGACGTGAAACATTTAGGGTTGGTTGGGGGTGTTGACTTGCGGAGTGGATCAGCTCAGACCTCAGGCTGGTTGGCACGTTGAGATCTGAAGCTCTGTGAAGCGCGCAGCTAACAATGTAGATCTGAAGTAGATAAGGATGACAAATGCCACATCATACACCTGGCTGTGGGCTTCTTCCAAATGTATCCTTGATTACGAAGCCAGGTTAGTTTTTGTAATACAACTGGGTTCAGATGTTGGGTTAAACCATGGTGTATTATAACCACAGCTTGCTGAATGCGCCACAGGGTCTGCGTAGCACAGAACATTAAACCAAAACTGATCATTTTGCAGAGACCTTGGCAATACTGGCATTTGTTTATTCCATTTGTATCTTCAAATGGATGTGCATGGTGTGTGTGTGTGTGTGTGTGTATTTTGGGGGGAAAGGAGTTAACAACCATATTTAAAAAAAATAGAATGTCAGCAAATAATATCAGTAAAACCATAGAATCCAGCAAAGTGTTAAAATTAGGCATGCTCCCTGTTCTTCTTCTAGCAGCCTGTTCCTTGCAGTTCTTCCTTTCGGGGGCCCTGGGCCAGGGAGCTCCTGACTGGTGGAAGGCAGAGGATGGCCTTGCTTGGCCGGATCACCCCTGGCTCTGTGGCAGGTCCCGCAGCTCCCTGCGAGGTTGCGTGGGGAACCCAAAGCTGGACCTGTGAAGGTGGAGGAGCAGAGAGGTCCGGTGACACACAGAGCAGCCAGCTTGTCAAGACACGCCTGGTTCTGAGAAAGTCCCTCTGCGCATTTGCCCTCCTCTTCCAACATAGCTCCATCAAAAGGCAGGCGAGCAAACGTGGAAAGAGCATAAAGGATAGAAACAAACGTTCTCCTGTTATGAAAGCGCATGGGAATCCCTCAAAAGTTCCACGGGTGTCAGGCCTAGCCCAAGGAACTCCTGGAGACCGTGCAGGTTCAATCAGCAAGCACCTGTTTGCCAGCGCCTCTTTACAGAAATCTTCTCAGACTGACCAGCAGTTCCCAGGCACAAGTCTCTACTATGTTTAGGGATGCGCCAGCTTCCTCCGCTTATCTCCAGAGCGTTGCTCTGGAGACGAGAGCACCATTTTCACCCCCCTTCCTCCAATCCAGTCCATCACAGTGGGAGGGTACAAGGCCAGAGAGGTTTCTCGGCTTCCCACGGAGGAAGGAGGGGGTGCGGTGAAACGCCGTGTAGGTAAGAAGGGTCGTAGTGGCAACCTTTGGAGAGCGACCAAAGTCATTGCCCACTCATCCAAAGCAAATCAGGTGCCTCTTTTTACAGTCCCTCTGCTGCCCCAGTTAAAGGAAAGGACGTGGAGGCAATCAAATACTTATTTCAGACAAAAGGACTGTCAATTTGCAGTGTTAAAAGTGTTAAGAAACACTAGAATTTCATCTGTGATAAGCGCATTCGTTAGTCTTCAGAGCAGAAAGTATCGTTTTTGACAAAACAAATTGAAATTAGAAGTGAGGACAATTAAGGTAAATAGTTTACAACTAGAGTATAACTTATTGGCAAAATGACATTTGCTTCCACAATGACCTGAACGTTTTTAAACAAGTTTTCAGAACATATGGATAATTTAGTTTTTCTTCTGCTTAGACCCAGCGGAACGCAGGTTTTATAGGTTTCAGCTTATATAAATTGGCCTTCTGAAGTCTTGGGCCGACCACTGCTGTTCCAAAACTTCCGCAGATGGTAAATTTCATCTTCATCATTGTAAGAAATCTTGTGGGTTTCCTGTTATTCTGCAGAATGAGTAATTAGCTTCTCTCCACTCAAGGAAGGAATAACACTAGGTCTTTGGGACGCAGGCCAAACATTCAGAGGCAGCTTGGTATCCAACCAGGTGCAGAGTGGAAGACCAGTTGCAAGAGCTTGGCTTAGCTTGTCGTGTCAATGTAATCCGAGTTCAAGACGCAGGAGCCTGGCTCCCCCTAGCACGAGAAAAGGGAAAGCTATCAAGACGTGTTTATTAAAGTGGAAAATGGCCAGATGCCCCATGGAGTCTAAAATATACTCTGTGAATTTACATTTACCATGTAAATGTGTCTAGTTAAATTTTTGTTGTTTCCTTCCTGTCTTCTAGGCTCTTAGTTCCCAGTCTATGAGTTGGACATTGTTGCTATGGGGCAATGATTGGTTTCCCTTAGAAAATACATGAAACTATTAAAGGTTCCTACAAGCCTACAAGCTTCAAGGTGAGCTCCCAGCAGTATCTTTACCTGACTGGGTGGTCTGATGTAGGGTTGTGCTCAAGTGCCAGAATCAAGGGTCCAAACATGAATAATACAACAAGATGTTTGCCAGGCCTGATCTCCCACGTTTAGCAGCGGGCTTCTCTTCATACGTGCTTCATCCTGGGTGAATGCGAGTCCCATTCTTTTTAGTGGCTCACTCTGGGAAGTCTTTTGACTGGAACAAGTAGAATAGTCACAAAAATCCACAGAAAGTCCCTCTTCAGCCTGTCATCCTGAGCAACAAGCAGCTGCTAGAAAGGCAGGGCAGGACTTTTACATAAATAAAATATGTAATTCTGTTCCTCTCCCTTTTAATGGGTGTAACTGAAACTAGGATGTGTCATTAGGTTAAGTTCAGATCCCAGATCGGTGATATGGAAACCAGCCTGTCTTCCTTATATCAGCATGGAAGCCATTCAGTTTAGGGTTAAAGTTTTTGTGTTTTAAATGATTTAGCCTTTTATTTTAATGCAGTTCTGGAATATTCTAATCTTTTTTAGAGTGTTGGAAAATCTTCAGGCCTCCTTGTTAACAATGTTTTCAAGACAGATACAAGAGATTCCCCTCTTTAAAAAAGAGCATCCTGCATTTCCTGCATTTGGAATGCATGTGGTGAAATGGTCCACCAAGAAAAAATAGGTGGGGGTTTTCTCTTCAGTGAACCATGTCCTGTGGAGTATGGCAGGGTCTAATGCTGATGTGAGGTCCTTCAAAAATTTAGATTTTCTTGTATTTATTATTTTGTTGATCAGTTCATAATCTACCTTTCTTCAAGAAATCAAGGGGATGTACAGATCATTTCTTCCTGCCAATTCTTCCCCATAACAACCACCCTGTGGGTCAGTTGGCTGGCCCAACACCACCTAACAAACCTCCATGGCTAAAAGTAGACTGGAACCTGGGTCTTAGTCCAACACCTTCACCACAAAACTACTCTGCCTCTCTACACCACCATGTATGAACCTTCTCTAGCCATTCATTCTCCCTAACACTTGACTCTTAATGGAATTTTCAAAATTCTGTTTTCATTCTATTATTGTAAGCTGCTTCAGATTTCTTTGTCATATGAAGCATCATAGAAATACTGTATTTCTTGCAAATAAATAAATAAACAAGAGCTGTTATCCAAGTCTAGCTTAAAACCAAAGAGGGTTGGAAGAGCGGAAGAGTCCAGTCACAGGCCCTTTGAGAAAGCAGTAGGTCTTTAGAAGCAGTTGCACATAGCTGAGTGTTGCTGAATTACAGTCCCACCACAACCTTTGTGTCTTAATTATTGTAGAGATTCAGAGCACTAGACATCAAGGAGAAGACATCTAGCTTTACCTGATCTCTGGGCGTGTAGATTTTTCTCTGTATAATTTTCTTTACACTACTTTATTATGGAGGAGCAGCTCATTGGTAAGACTCTCATGCTTTCACAGCCACACACAGTCTGAACTGGTAGAACCACAAACATAGTGTTTTCCTACCTCAGTAAAACTGAGTGTGGGGTGAGTTCAACTCTTATGTACTTAATGCCAGCCACAAATTAGAAACAGCAATCTTTAAACTGGCTTCACCAGAGAACTGGCCTATTAACTGAATGAAGGGATTCTAAAGGTAGGTCTATCTGAAGCATCTCAGCATTAAATGTGATTAGGGGCTTCATATGATCCTTTGCACACCTTAGAAGGCTAACAGGTCAGGGAGTTCATGTACAGGCTAGCTCTACCTAGTTCTACAAAGGCACCTATTTTGAAAAGCTAGGATTTCAGCTAGGTCTTTTGCCAGACGTGGCGACAGAACTCAGCTCTCCAGACCCTTAACACCATCATCAGGAACTTGCATATGGCAGAAGCTCACAGGCACCACGTAGCTAGATTAACTGCTTTATAGAAGACAGGGATTGATTGACTGATCTGTGCAGTTCATAAACTGCTTCAGACATCAAAGCAGATCTGGGCAATGTACAATCTACGTAACCCTAAAACAAGTAAGGAAACCGTAATCATCAGCAAAACGAATACATATGATATCAGGGAAGGAAAACACCAGGGGAATAATATCCCAGAATCAATGCGGGGCCCTGAGTTGCCCGGCCCTGGGGCCTGCTGAAAAAGGCTGCCTTTTTAGGACTTTCCTAAGGAAAAGTAGAGTCTGGGTTTAACTGATAGCGGAGTGAAGCCATTTAGGTACAGTGGGCGAGAGAAAGCGAAGCCTGTAACTTTTCTCCGAGGACTTCTAAGCCTCTTCCTGCCTTGCTGAATCTGTGGAAAGTTGGCCCTTTTCTTCCTGGCCTGGAGATGGGGAGGGATCCGCTCAGTACTGACACAGTTGTTCTGGCCCAGGAGCTGCTGGTTCCTTACAGCTCCCCTCGGTGAAGAGGAGCTCTACACACACACCCTGCTCCCCGTGGAAAGTCCTTTCAATGCACTCCGTTCTGCAATAGGCACAGCCCTAAGTTAAACAATCTTATTGTAACCTAGAATAATGTAAAATGCATTATTTGTTTGTATATTCTACATATATATTGCCACATAGCAGAAACGTTGTTATAACTGGTGGTAAAGCAAATGGTTAATACAGATGAGTATAGAGAGTTGAAAACAGTTGGCACTCCTTCTGCCTTCATCAATCCCGCTTTGCGCTGGTTTTCATTTCACTTTGCCTCTTTTCCTTTGTCTTCCGCAACGCTCTGGCAGGCCAAGTGAAAAAGTCCTGCTGAGATACCTTTCTTGTCTTTATTCCTGAGCACGATTAGAGAAAACATATTCTGGAATGCTCCAGATGTTTGGATGCTTCTCGGGAGGGATGTGCAAAAGGGAGTGGTGATCTCGAGAACATTTCGTTTTCTGCTGGCAAGTTCTGTCCTCGCCCCACATCTGAAAAGGCCCAGTCCAAACAATTCCAGCAGTGGATCTCTGGAACAGCAAGGGGTGTCTGTGTTCCAGATGTAGCTTGGCCCTGGGATGTATCCAGAACAGTTCAGGAGAAAATGAAGGTTCCCAGAGGCAAACTGCTATGTTTTGCACCCAGGACCAGCCTGGACAGTGCCTTGAATCCCTCACAATTTTGCTCCAACCCATCCCATTGCTTCATTCAATCGGGCTCAACTGAAATACAGAGAAGAGTTGTCCCATGTATTTTTTTAACGTGGTTGCTTTGCACTTCACATGTCAGCCCCAGCATGGACTTGTGGTAGCTAACAAAACTTAACTAGAAAGTTTTCAGTGTACAAGTGATCCTAAAACAGGCACAAAAATCATATAACAGGTAAAAGCCCAGTGAAAGAGATGCTTATTTACTGATTTTCTAAACGCTAAGAGGGTGAATTTCAGAGTGACTCAGGACAAGGTCATCTCCTGCCTGCCAGAAAGACGGGCCTCTTATAGCAGGGCATTCTCAGAACACTTCTACAGATGTTAACAGCTACACAGGTTTGTAGCAAGAGTATCAATCCCTAAGACAGCTGGGCACGAAGCCCTTTAGGTCTTTTAACTTCCGCTGCAACCCCTTCAATTTCCTCTGATAAACAGATTGCCAACCAGCACAAGTCCTTCAGAACAGACATTGTGAGAACTCTGTCCTTTCCACCAGTTCGGACCCAGCCTGCTGCATTCTGCATCAACCGCAACTTCTTGACCTTCCCTCATGGCAGGAGAAGACGACTCAAAAGAGACCCATGCAGAGTAACGTCCAGACAGCTTCCAGCTGAAAAAATCCTATCAGCAGCAGTCAAAAGACACAAGGGAGGTAATTTGCCAGGAAGAAGTGGTGGAAAAACATCCTATGAATGGGAGACAATGAGTCGATGTCATTACACCTCTGCAAAGTTCAGCAAATGGAATATCAGATGGTAAAGACTCATCCAGGAGCACCTTCACACAAAGAAAGGGCAACAAATGTCTTTTGTCGGCCATCATTTTTGTGGCAAACATTCTCCCAGTTGTTGAGTTCTCATCCTGGGAAACCTAGATTCCTCAGAAATTTAGCCCTTTCCTCCTCCTCCTCCTCCTCCTCCTCCCCCCCCCCCCCCCCGCCTTTCTCAGGAGCCGAAAAGCACGAACTTGTGAGCAGAAACTATAGAGAATCACCCGTACTTCCTCTGTGGAAGTATCTGTTGTAAATGGCTGGGGTTTAAAGCTCCGAGGCCATGAAAACATTTGGAGAATGTTCTTGGGTAAACAACACAGCCCTTTCAAGTTGATTAAGCTTGGCTGCAGAACAATAAAAATACACAGGATGACATCGTTCCATCTGAAGGAAGCTGATTTTTGAACAACCTTGGATAATATCAGAATACCACAGATCCGGTGCAAGAAATATGCCAGGGCTGTTCACCACATGAAAAGAGGCCTAAAGCTCCATGTTCCAAATGATACAGTAACAAAACACCTGCTAGTTATGTCTCTTTTAGGAACTTGTTAGCACTTTCCATAGTGAAGCATTTTGAGGCTCCGGGCACAGCGTTCGATGCAGACTATAACTCAGTGATCCCCCCTCCAAGAGCCCTAGGAAGTGTGATTCCGTGCAGGAGGTTACAGATGTGGAATATGCTTTTCGGCAGTTGATTGAGCCCCCACCCCCATGATCTTGGGAGAAAACACAGCCAATCTGGCGGTGCAACTGTGCAATCTTAGCCACACCCCTTTTTTATATGGGCCATTCATGACACGCATCAGAAAGGAGATCTTCAACCACATGTCATGGCTGCCATCTTGACTGTTCCGATGCCCTCCCACCCCCTAACTTGGTTCATTCTTTGGGCCGGTGGGCATTCTCCAAAGCAAGCCCTGGGCTGCCCATCTGGGGTTCATCAATATTCTAGGAAGTGGGGGGTGGGAGATCCTACTAGAGGTAGGTATTTTGCTTTACCTCCTACCAGCTTTCTATTTTTCATGATTGAAAATAAGTCACAAACTGAGGTGTCTGGGGGACAGTTGGCACCCAGAAACAGCATGCTATCGGTTCCAAGTTACATCCAAGCGTGCTATTAGATTAGCCCTCCCTTCCCATGGATGTGTTGACTCACTGTTCTACAGGAAGGTTGTGTTTATTGATGTGTCCCCCACCCCCATCTGTCTTAAACCAAAAAAAGTTGAAGCTGGTTCTTATTGTCTTTTTACAGTTCTGCCTCTCCCAACCATTACAAATCCCTCAGCTCCTTTTTCTCCTTGGCCCCTAAACAAAAGCCAAGGTGTGACAATGGCCAAGTAATTGAATCAGCCTGAGCTTTTAAATAATGCATCCTTTGTATTTTTTTCCACGTATGAGGGGTGAAATGCCAAGGTTGCAAGGGTTAGAGATAGTTTTGCTGAACTATTCCCAGATACATATGAATGGCTTTTCTCAACAAAAATTCTAGCCAGGCCTATTGGGAAAACAATCAAAGCAAGCAACAGTCCAGAAAAAGGTACAAAATTACTGAAGCTGTTAGGGTATAACGGGAAATTTTGGTATGTTAGTACAGTATAGTATGGTTTAACACCCACCTAAGATTCTGCAATGTGGAGCCTTGAACTCAGCTTATGAAGGAGGTGTTCTCCTGACCACCACTTGTTCTGTGCTCCAAGGTGGAGAATGTTATATTTCAATCACTAGAATGGTTCAAAACTGCTTAGGGTGAAGGTAAATGGGGGAAATCAGGAAGGACGCCATACAAGAGCAGCTGGAAACCGCTTTATTCTTACATCTGAATCCTATAAAAGCAGGTACTTACTTCTGGTTCTTTCCTTTTCACCCAGAAGCATTTTGGGAACCCAGGCATTAGGAACTATAAATCACTGCTTATTGTTTACTGTTATATGCAAGCCATTACAGCTTATTCTACAAACCCATGATTAATTTAAAATAAGCTCTTGATTAAGAGGATGTCTGAAGTAAGTCATAGAAGAAAGACCGTTCTCCTTCAAATTCCTTCTCACAATCCATTTGTCATGGAGCTTAATTCCATAGTCCTCATATTCCATTAAAATAGAAACTGTGTTTACTGGATGTTCTCACTTTCATTTCTCATAATCCTTGTTTTTCTCTTGCTCATTCTCCTTTGGTCTCCAACTATATCAGGTCTGTGATCTCATCATGAGAACCTTGAAAATAGACTGTTAGGACAGTTGGATATAAGGAAGAAGATTCTCCTGGATGGACTTGTTGAGACAAGAGTCTTTTTAAAAAACAACTAAGCACACTCATGTCCTAGAAAAGTTCTGAGGGAAATCAAGCACAGTAGATTCATGAGGAAGCGAGTTTATGTATAAATCATTACAGTAACAAAGCTTAGAACAATATCAGTCCGAATACTTGCCTCCTATTTAATTATTTTTAAAATACAGCTTTCAGGATTTTGCTTCAATAGTACCTCATTATTTGCATTTTTTCATTTGTGCCCTGGCATCTTTCAATGATATTGTAATACTTTAATAATGGTTATTTAAAAATAAAATAAAATAAAATAAATCTGCAGTTAAGTATTTTTAAAATATTCATACGTATTTCTTTCATCCTCTTTCTTTCTTCTCTCTCTTTTAAAATGTTAATATTAGTAGATTTCTTCTTCCTAGATCTTTGGGAACCGTAGTCTCTCAAGGGGGAAATGGCACTTAAGATGTTGGTGTTGACCACAGGAGACCCACTTGGAGGAAAGATGTGATAGAAAGCAGATAATTCCTGCCTTCCTGCCTTCCATCATGACTCTGGGTAGTGTACAGTATAAATTTAAAACAATATGAAAACAGACTGGGCCAGTCCCTGAAATTTTTTTGGCAAGATTTCAGAAGTGATTTGCCATTGCCTCCTTCCTAGAGTCCAGACAGAATGACTGGCCCAAGGTCACCCAACTGGCTTTGTGCCCAAGGTGGGACTAGAACTCAGGGGCTTCCAATTTCAAGCTTGTTGCCTTAACCACTAAGGGCTTGCTAAATATGGGGGCCATCTCTGGAGGAACATCATTCCAGAGAGCAGGTGCTGTGACAGAGGAGGCCCTTCTGGGTCCCATCAGGTGACTCTGATTAGTTGATGAGGACTCAGAGAATGCTTATTCTGCTGGATTATATAGGATGGGCAGAAACTGTTGAGAATAGGCTGTTCCACAGAGAATGGGGCCCTATGGCATGAAGGGCTTTCTAGATGACCAGCACCTTGGATTGTACTCATGAGCTACCAGTAATCGGTGCCACCTTGGGTGTTACTTGAGTATACCATGGCAAGACCGTAATTGTCTGTGCCACTGCATTCTGGACCAGCTGCAGCTTCTGAGTGGTCTTCAAGGGCAGCCCCATGTACAGCACATTGCAATAGTCCAAACATAAGGTGATCAAAACATGAGTGGCGGTCTTAAGAGCCTCCTGGTCTAGGAACAGGTGTAATTTGTGCACTGGAGGGATCTGTTTAATGGTCCTCCTAGCCACAGCTACCTGATCCTTCAGCAAGAGCTACATATGCAAAAATTGACATCACACATGTCACAATATCTGGCACACACGACATCATTGTGGCTTCTCTTGGATGGTCTGTGCTTGAAAGCATCATCCGATGCTTTCCTCTCTTCAGCATGCGATCCATAGGGCCACCAAACTATTTATGGGACAGCTCTTCTGGTGTAACTGATAGAGTGGCAAAAATGATTCTGTGATCAATTAAAATTAGGAAGAAATGGATAAAAAGTTTTGCTTCTTGTGTGACTTTCCCAACCGGGCCATGTATGTGTTCATATAATTAATTCTTACGTCTGGGTAGGAAGCAAATATGAGACCCTAATCCAGTGCCCAAAGTTCCCAAAGCCTGGGCACCCTAGATCACCTTGGCATTATTATTTTCCCTGTCCCATTCCAGTTCCTATTAGAACTTGAAATAGTTGTTCGATGGAGGGCAGAGAAGACCTGACCTGTTTTGAGAACAGAGCTGGTGTTCCTCACCCAACCCCACTTAGCCTGGCTGGAGAATAGTCTATCCTGGCCTTTCCAGTCCTAGGCTGCCATTCAGGAAAATGGATCTCCATTCCTGCTGGGACATTTCTATTGGGATCATTAAAATATTTGGGGGCAATGGGTGTTTCCCTTGTTCTTGAACCAGGAAAACGGTTGAAGCCTAGAACATCTGATGCAACATCTGGGCCCCTCTAGATCCCTTCTGGCACAGAAGCCAAATGACATTCGTTGTGGGACTAGAGGTTCATGCATTCCTTTCTCATGTTTATTTCCTCATTTCCCTTTCGAGGCACTGATCTGCCCAAAGTGGGCTAGGTAGAGCAGAAATAAAGAATAGACAGAATACCAAAGTGGTGGTTTCTGAGACTGGAGGGATAAAATGTGGAAGGATCTTGCCTTGTGAAAGCTGGTGCCACTGAAGATGTTTCAGTGGGCCCATTTACTCAATAATCTGTATCTACAAGAGCAGCTTTTCTCACTCCTACATGTTAAACCAAACCTGTTAACCCCTCTTTTTGTACAAGTATTAATTGTTTAGAATCAGCCCTGCACTTGTTTGACACCACTGTGTTTCATATCCTCATAATAATGGTAGTGAGGGCAGGATCCATATCAGCTGATGTTGGCTGATGCTATGAAGATGCTCTAAGTCCCTAGTGGGGAAATGGCCATAAGCTACAACTTATGCACTATATCCTTTTTGAATTCAGCAAGATTTATTTCTGACAGATTTCCTTTGAGTTATACTTTTAAACCAGTCATTTTTCTCCCAAACTAGCCTGTTTTCAAGGCTTTTATGAAGTTTGGAAGTATAACTAGACAAATCGGTAGGGTTCTGCTTCTCGCTCTTTTGAGCTTAAATGTATTCCATCTTCTTTTTGCATTTTTTATGATAATTTTTTTATAGAAACCTGAATAAAAATGTGTCTTTTGCATTGTTTCGAGCACTTCTCTCTAATACATTTCATTTTTCTAAATATTTTTAATGAGATGATAGATGATAGATAGATAGATAGATAGATAGATAGATAGATAGATAGATAGATAGATAGATAGATAGATAGGTATAATTCTATGCGCACTTTTTCCTTAATATTCCTACTTTGGAACACATGTTTTGGCTGACAAATTGACCTGCACAATCCAGAGCAGTGGAGGGGTACCAGATCTGGGCTGCAAGGCCTGGAGGGGCACAAGAGGACAGCAAAGACTAAGAGTTTTCTTCCTCTCTGCTGCCGTCAGTTGACCCTCCGGGTATTTTCAGTCCAGATCTGGTACCACTAGGGAAGTGCAGCCATCAAAGGACAACTGTGTTTTCCTATGTCTGTTAACTCAGGAAACGTGAATTTGGTAGGCATTATGATGCCAGCTGAGCACAAAGTTTCTAGCAGATGCCATCGTAAGAGAAAGAAGAAAGCTGGCCAAAACCGAAGGAAGCCCTCTAAATCTCTGCAGAAAGGCAGAACTCCAGCTTGTGGAGTAGGAAGCTAGAGCTCCTTATAAACTTGGCTTCTTTTTCAGCTTCAGTACCAAAGAATCCATGAAAGTACTCCATTGTTCAGATTTCTTTTCCCGCAGCTGAGTCTCCTTCATAAGGCTGCGTCCCAGCTCTCTCACTGGAGGAACCGCTGGCCAGCTGAGCTGGTAAAATTGGCAGGTGAGCAACCGAGAGGCAAGCACACCTGTGCTTCAAAGCCTTTACCCTAATAAGCCTGTGACATGTTAACAGCCCGTGTTTCTGGAGACCCCACACACAGGGCTTGTACAAACCTGCTTACCTCACACGGAGTTGCATCCTCGGGCTAGTAAGGTTGCTTAGCAAGGAGGAGGAGGGAGGCAGGAGGGAGAGAGAGAGCTCATTGTAGTATCTGAGGCCATGCTGAGGAAGGCTAGGGGGGCACTGCCATTCCAGCTCTCTTTATGAACAGGTTTCTTCAGAAACTGGAAAATTTCAGGCCAACTTGGAGCTCCTTTGCTCGGAGAGACCGGGGTAGATCTGTGCATGCCAAAAATGAAATCCCTTCACTTTAAAACAAATAGTAATGGATTGGCAGGGTGGCTGAGATGAATATATTGAATGAAAAAGGGACTGTGACAAAGAGTTGGTTGTTTCTCCTCTTGTTTCTCCTCCTCCTCTAATGAATTCCCAGATGTATTCAATAATCTGGATCTTTGCCCCCTTCTCTTCAAACCAGAACTTCTTCTCCATCGTCTTCCTAGATCCCTCAAGTGATCTATTTTTTATCCAAGGAAGGTCAGAACAATCTCCCTCCAGCTTGTGTCCATTTTGCTTTTATTTATTAGCAGATTTCCTCCATTCAATGTCCACATGGGTGATTTAAAAAAAGGTCCTTCCTTTAAAAATATGTGGAAAACTAGCCTATTTTTTTTAACAATGACCTTACAAAATTACTCTTTCTTTTCTCCATCCTTATCAATACCAGAAATACTTTATTTAAGACGAAAAAATCCTACTTTTTTCAATGAGCTGGATTCAAAACATATACAGGGAGTCCCTGGGTTAAGAATGGAGCCTATGGTAGTAAAATTCAAGTTAAATGCACAATGGTTTGAATTAAATACACAAGGGTTCAAGTTTATTACACAATGCTACTTATTCAATATTATACAATAATACTGTTCCAGCTTATGTACAAATTTGCTTTAAGGACAGATCTTGGAACGGAACTCTTTTTTAAATTGGGGACTACCTGTAGTCTCTGGTGTAAGGTGGGCCTAGGTTGTTTTTTGCAACTGATTATTATGTTGATTTGATTTTTTTTTAAAAAAAATGTTAGCCACCATGAGTCATTTGAAATAGGGGGGCATACAAATCTTTTATAAATGAAGGAAACTCAGAATCAATAATATATCAAGACATTTTGAAAACTTATGAAATAATCATGCAAAATTACATAATAAGAGCGACAGTATCGGTAGGCCCAAAAGACTGTCAGCTACTGGTGAGGGGACTGACTGGTTGAGGCTGTCTGCAAGCTTGAAACCTGCAAAAAGATTAACACATTCATGATGGTAGCAATATAAATATCAGCACGGATTTTTAAAAGATAGAGATAACTTCAGAGTACTCTGTGTTCATTTAACCATACATCATGAAGGCTTTGGAAAAGGTCATGCCGTTGGTTAGGAAAGTCTCATGAAATCCAGTAGGAATATGGAGAGGTGCCCTTGACTCAGACATTGGACGAGTCCTCCTTAGCATTCAGATTCAACAGATCCCGCTCTTTCCCCCATCGAGAATGGCCCCCCTAAGGCTACCGCATTTACAGACACCCATTTCTCCTTGGCGTTTGTTATTAGAGAAGCCAGAAACCAAGAGCTGCTGTTCAGTTTGTTTCCACCAATGTGCTTTTGCTGCTGGAAGGCAGCAACTCTTGTGGGGATTCCCTGATGTCGCTTCTCATTGCATGGAGTTAGGAATCCCAGATGCCACTTAACTGAAGAGGGTTGGGAGGGGGTCATCTCACACTTGGGGTTGCTTCACCAGAGCCATATAGGTGTGCGGGTCCGTTATTCAATAGTTTGCATTAGGTAATACACTTAGTGCAACAATTAAAGACCTCTATAGCGCAGAAGGAGTGACACACACCCTCTCTTTGTGTTATTCCCAGGAAGGTTTCAGGTCCCTTCCCCTCACACTGTGCACTCAGCCACAGAAGCTTATAGTTACAGCAACCAGTCCTAACCCTAAAGCTCCTACTCTCTGTTTTTGTTACTAGCATTACTGGCAGGGTGCCTGGATTCTGTGTTGCTGCAAATTAAAATAGTCCACCAACTATTGAATCCCTGATTATTGTATTTTTCTTTTTTACATGCCTCTATGTCATTTTTATCTTTATTCTACTCCATTTTATTTACTTTTAATCTGGCTCTTGATCCTAATAATAAAAAGTACTACTTAGAAGTAAGTTAGAGACACCATCCATGAACAACAGTCAGGTTGTGTGGTAGCAATTGTACATAGCCATTTTTGAGCACCTGGAGGTCCTAAGAGTTCAGGTTTGGTTAAACCAAAGCTTGAATGTAATTGAGAAAGCTGCAGCATTCTGGGAAATTATTGACACCAGACGTCACTGAAAATAAAGTTCTAAAGCAAAACTAAAAGCTGTTACAGAAGACAATTATTGATTTATTTGCTAGATTTATGTTTAGGAACTCAAGGCACTTTCGTGGAGACGACCCCTCCTTTTCCAAAACCCGTGAAGTAGGTTGGGCTGATAGGAAAGGACTGACTCAGTGTCTTCCAGGGATCTTCTGTGGCTAGGAAGGACTTGTCCTGAGTCTCCCCCGTCCTTGTCCAACCCCTTCACCAACCTGGATCTGACCAAAAGAAGATGACGCGGGAAAGGTATTTATCATGGCTGGTTGACTGACAGGCACCTTGAGAGATATTTTACAAACATACAGCAGTAACTAAGGTGTTGGGGCAAATGTCTTGTGTGATGTGACCAGGAGGGAACAGGGCTAATGCAGGAGGAGTGATGAGCGAAGCCTTTCGGTTACATTCATCTCTTCCCTTTCATGGCCCCATTCTGAAGTCAGGCTGTCAGAAGGACCCAATTTACTGATCATTAATCTGTGGTAACAGAATATTAGTTGTTATTAATCAGCGGATTCCAGAAATAGGGCAACAATACTCTTATTATGTTCGGCCAAAGTCTTCAGGCAGGAACACAGCAGATTGTTTGGAAATCTTGATGAAGCAAAGAAGGGTGGAGCTCTTTCAAACAGAAGATTCTTTATATGAAGTGCGGCAAAATCTCCCTCGCTGCAAATTCCCCATCGTCACTTCCAGACTGGATCATCCTCCATGGCCTTTAGCACTGCAATGGAATCGAGGGCACGTTTTGAAACATGTAAGAACGAGCTTCGCACAGCTGCCATTGTCACTCATTCGTTCATCTCCTAATTGTTTGGCTCCTGTCTAATTCGCCACATTACCTGATAGGAAATCAGGTGTCAAGAAAAGGAACCACACTGGAAGCAATCTAGACAAAAGAAGGATGGGGCTTTGTTTATGTGCTTGTGGCCACCATCTTGATTTTGCTGATTCCCTCCTCCCCTTCCACCCCCCATGAACACCCCGCTCCTCATAATCATCTTAGATTCTAACATTGCAAGGTTTGGTCCTAATTATTTTACAGTGAAAGGAAGGGAAAATGAAATGGTACTCTGCATACAGGTAATCCAGAAAAGTATTGCACATTACATCAATTTGTACGCACTTGTAAGCCCCACTGACTTTCCCAATAACATTCGCCAGACATTTCATCTTATAGTTCAACACCGTGTTACTACTTTTTGATTAGCAGGAGTTAGTGAAAAAGAGTCCCCGGGTTATTTCACTGTTTGTTTCTGTGTGGAAGATGGTCGTCTTCTTCTTCTTCTTCTTCTTCTTCTTCTTCTTCTTCTTCTTCTTCTTCTTCTTCTTCTTCTTCTTCTTCTTCTTCTTCTTCTTCTTCTTCTTCTTCTTCTTCTCCTTCTCCTTCTCCTTCTCCTTCTCCTTCTCCTTCTCCTTCTTCTCCTTCTCCTTCTCCTCCTCCTCCTCCTCCTCCCTTTCTTCCTTTCTTCCTTTCTTCCTTTCTTCTCTTTCTCCTAATATACAAATCTATCCAGCTATCTTTACAGCTGCTTTAGAAGACCACTGTCCTCAGCTGTCTCTAAAACTCAGAAGGGTTGGGCTTGGTTAATAATTGGATGGGGAAACCACAAAAAACCCCAGGGAAGCTGAAAACATCCAGGCAGAAGACAATGATGACAAACTATTTCTGTACTGCTGCCAAGAAACTACACAGATGCGAAAGCAGCAGGAGACAAGGTTGGCTAGATGAAGACTGTAGCTTCATCCTCGACATCACCCACCCTGTCTGTTTCAATCAGCTGGAGAGGCCTTGCTCATTTCCTTCTGGATTCAGCTCACAGTGTAGCATCTTCTCTGGGGCAGAGACTTGATTAGGGGACCTTTCTCCCAGTTGTGGGTTAGCTCTCCTCATTTCTTGTGTGAAACAACTTGCTAACCTACGCAAGGTAACAACTGTTCCAGACCAGACTGGCTTTTAACACACAATTTTAATGAATTCTGCTTTCAGCTGCTGTATTCCAATATTTATTGTTCTGTTTTACAGGAATTTACTTTACACTTGATTGCATTTATCAATTTGTTTTTGTGGAAGATGGTGTTGATTCTTGGTTGCATAGTAAAGAATTTTTTGACCATGCCCTGCAGGCAGTCCTGGCAACCAATTTACCTTTTCAGCATCCTCATTTCTAATCTGCCTTCATCTTCTGTTATCTAACTTCCTTATCTTACTTCCCATTTCTCTTCTCAGCTGTTCCCTTTCTTTCCTTCTTCCCCATCAGAACATGCTAATTTTTCAGCAGTACTAGATTTTTTATTTGCTTAATCCTCACCCCTTTTTCATTTCTTCCTCCTGCAAGTCATTAATTACTTATTACTAGCTTCTCTTCCAATACTGTGTAAGTAATTGTAAATAATATATCACTATGCATACCATTCTTCTTCTTCTGCAAGCATCCCACATCTTATTTTAGTCCTGATGGGTATTTGCATGTTAACAGAGAAGGGGAGGATTAAAACCGGGACCGAGGAAGAGAGTGTATCTCAGCCAAATTGGATGCTACAGACCTGCAAAGAGGTCCGAACAATGGTCAAAAGGCCGTGGATCTTGAAAGTTGTGCATTGATTTTTGTACCAAGGGAGGGAGGAAGCTTCCAATTATAATGATCTAATTTTTATATATTAACGTTTTTTCCCCATCTTAGATAGTGAGAACTGAGCAACTTGGGGAAATATAAAACTGTTACCCAGTGTTGAAATGAGGTTTATGTGGGTGCCAGGTGAGCCTCTCTGGGGAGGGAGCTTGTAAAACAGTGTTTCTCAAGCTTGGCAACTTTAAGATGTGTGGACCTCAACTCCCAGAATTCTGGCTGGGGAATTCTGGGAGTTGAAGTCCACACATCTTAAAGTTGCCAAGCTTGAGAAACACTGTGGTAGAGGGTGGGAGGACCTGGAGGAGGGTCTCTGGGTAGGTACATACCAGAGGAGGAAGGTAATCCTTCAGGTAATCTAGGTTTGAAGGTCAAAACCACCACTTTGAATTGGGTTGCAAAGGGGTTAGCAAGACACAAGAGAAAACTCATCATTCTAAAGGTACTGGGAGGGAGCTCTCTGCGTACCCCACACCCCACCCCACCTCACCTCACCCATTCCCACAGCAGTAGCCAAGAATGAGCATGACATTTTTCTGGAATTCAGAGAAGACCATAGAGCGCTCAGGAGAAACCATTTGTCTGCAAAGACCTCTAGGCGTATTTGCTGAACAAGCCATCGCCATGAAGAGAAGATTCCCTGCAATGAGAAATATGCCTGGGCACAGCAGAAAGAAACAAAAAGCAGTATATATCATTTTAGTTAATTTTGGCCATTTGTAAAGTATAATTATATCCTGAAATCAAAATGACTCCAGCAGCCAGGTGTTTTCAGCTCCCTCTCCAGCAGAAGGTGGCCACTTAGGGGTGCGTTATTATTAGCTTTGCAAATGGAATAAGGTTTTTTTTTTCTTTCTTTCTAAAAAGAGGATTGCATGTAATTGACAGTGAGAAATAGTAAAACCAACCAAAGATATAGGTTGAAACAGTTAAGGTCAAGCGATTACAACTGGTATACAAATTAATATGGAAAGTATGTAGTGTAATGCGAAGTAGTATGCACATTAATACATAAATGTGTTCTCTTTTCTTCTGCTAGCCCTGTCACAAGAATAAAATCATATTAAAATACTGCAATAAAAAAGGACAACAGCAAAATATATAACATCAAATGAGGAGCAAAGCCTAAAATCTGGGGGAGATGGGCGGCATATAAATTTAATGATAAATAAATGAAAAACAATTAAACAAATGAAAAGATTACAGTTTAGAACATCAGGGGAGACGAGCCTTCCTTCCGGGTCCAAATGACCCAGGGCAGGCATGGAGCCAGAGTATCCCTACTGAGAAGACCCCATCCTCAAAAGAAGGGTTTCTAAGCAAGGGTTCAGAGCTCAGGGATGTCCCCGTGGACACGGCAGGTCATTCTTGTTCTTTGCTGCCAAGCCATGATGCCCTTCCCAATCCAAGCCAATATCACTGAAACCGTGAGCCAGTCAAGTCTCTAATACTCAAACTCCAGTAGGAGACAATATACGTAGCTCAGCGTTGCACTGTTGGGTTCTTGGTGCTCTGGGAGCCTGGTTAGGAAACAATGCCCTACTCAGGGAACCACCAAGGAGCAAGCCACACCCCACCAAGACTGGCAGGGCAAGCGATTCTGTTTGAACAGCCAGGAACCCCCACCCTCCTCTCACTGATGATGTTACCTAGTCTGGTAATGAAAGGCCTGCAAGAAAACCACCAAGCTCAGAGAGCACCAAGAAATCAACACTCAAACTGGCCAGTCCCCTTTAATCCCAACTTGTGCAAGATTTCTGGATAATCTTCAAAGGCCTCACCATACAGAACTTATTACCCTTTGTAGTCACAATAGGAGATGATCCGACAGAGACTGTGCCAAGCTGTCTTTGTCCAAATAAAGTGCACGTCAATCTCACTTGGTAACCAATCTTCTGTCTCTTGGAGGTAACTGTAACTCCAGTGGCTAAGAAGGAACATTGATGTGCTCATTTAACATAGAACAGGCAACAATTTTGTGGCAGGGACAAGCCTCCAAGGGCCACAAGGCATGTAGCAGGTGATAATAAAATTGTGGAATCAATGTTTTTAAACTGCAAGGTGGGGGGAATTAGGGAATGGAAATTTACTCCTTTTTGGGGCCAAATTCTGGGGTGGGGGGAACATCCTGGAAAACAAGATCAATTTTGAGGAGGCCACAAAAATGGGCTTGGTAAGTGTTGCTGACCTCTGGTTTAGAGAGAATACAGATCTTCCAAGAAATCAATTCAAGTGATCCAACAGTGTGGCTGATAACAGTTGATGAGATCTCAAGAGATCTCTCCCGCTTTACAAATCTGCGGAAAGCAACATTTTTTGGGCTTGGGAGCCCTTTGAAATTGGCTGCCATAAAGAACATGACCAGATCCAAACCAACAATTTACCAGAATCAGACTGGTAAGGTTTCTGCTGTCACTCCCATTTAGCGTTGTCTTTTTCCAGGCTGCTGAGCACACTTCTAAATAGTGCTGTGAGCTAAACCGTCCCTTAAGAATGCCCTCCAAACCCAAAATGAAGTAGAACAAGTGTCATGGATGGGTCCCACAGACACAGTGGTGCCCGGGAACCCCATGCTGCTTAGCCTTGGTTTGAACTAACATTAATAGACTGGGAGTAAGAAGAGACTGAAGTCAATTTCTGTAAATCCTATTTTAAAGTACTTTGCTACCCAATTACCCTTTTAAAGAGTTTTTTCCCCCCTATAATTGAGGCATTCTCTAGTGGTTCAGAGGTAAAAGGAAGAAATCTTTATTAGTGTAGGGGAATTCTGTTGCTTTTATTTGTAGATGAGACAGGCAGACAGAAGTACTTACGTTTGTGGGGACAGCAAGTTAGCAAACATCCGTTGCTTCCTTACATTCATGAATCAGAGATCTGTTACATGTATGCATGACTAAAGTAAAGCTGAGTTAAGCCTTTGGAACTGAATGTACGCTAGAAAAGCTTCTGAGTCAATGACAATTTTGTAGACTTAGTTCTGTGTGGTCCAACATTACGCACAGAGTTGTCTTACTGGAAGTGGGTGAACTTGTGCAGTGTGATTTATGGGGCTTAAAGTGTGGTGAGGATGTGATGGTGCACTGCCCTGCAAGTGAACACAATGACGTTTTGGAAGAAAAAGAAGAGGAGGAAGAGGAGAAGAAGATGGGGGGGGATGGAGGGAGGACAAGTGGAAATGTGCAGAATGCATGATGAAAGCTGAAAAACTCTCTCCCCCCACGCACAGAATTGAATTTTGGCATGATAAAACATAGCACAGGCAAATGTTATGCTTACCAGTTCTATTTATATATCTGAAGAACATCATTGTACAAAGTTATTGTATAATTTTTCAGAATTTTATGATTACCTTTCCTGTTTCTCTTTACATAATGGCCCTTCTGTGCTCACAGTCCATTCATTATGTCTTTCAAAGGTTGTTTTGCCACTTCAGCAGAATCTAATTTATTGGAGACATTCTAAAAAGTAGTAGGTCAACAATCTTACAGAACAAAACTGATTTATAAGATGAGGAAGCCTTTTGGAGATGATGGGATGAATGCTAACAAGGAGCAACACTGTGCTTTTTCTTTCTGTACATGCTTGGTAAGAAGAAGGTCAGCTGGGACTGGAGGCCAGGCAGTAGAGCCACTAATCTCCCAAGGTCTTGGAGTCCATGACCTGGTCTCCCCTGAACAAGGCAGGAAGTAGAGTTGGGACGTAAAGCATCTCAGGTACATAGAAGGGTCCAGAGTAGGGAGGTCTGGAGAAAAGAATTTTTCCTGTAAAACTGAAAGCCACTCATCAGTCTTTGGGTTTATGTGTCATGGACATTTCAGGAGAGAAGAAGGGCACATTGTGCTGTTTCCACGAATGCAACCTGGCTTAGAAAAAAAGGCTGACTTCTGGCAGAACATGCCATTTTCAGTACAGATTGGACCGGGTGGCCTTATAGCGTCCCAAGGGATTCCCAGACTTAAACTTTTGCTGGATGAAGGTCTGTAATCCTTGTTTATTGGGCTCATTCCTAGAGGTCACAAATTACAGGCATGGAGAGGAACAGATTTTGTTTTTTTTAAAACACGAGACAACGTGCAGAGAGGAGGTTGTGATGTTAGCAATGCTGTTCGTGCAAATCTGTTCAAAGAGAAGTTCTTCTGGATTCAGTGGATCTTAGTCATAGAGAAATGTGTGATATTTTATCTAAGATTCCAACAGTGATATTTATGGAGGACAGGAAGGCTGAAACTCTCCAACCACCTCCAGCAATGAGATTATATCTTTTTTTATAGTAATTTTATTAAAGATTATATAATTACAACAGTAAAAACTAATACAAATTAAAAAATATATAGAAGATTAAAAAGAAAGAGTAGAAAGTGCAGAAAAGAAAGGGAAAAAAGAGAAAGAGAAAGAGAAAAGAAAGAAAAGAAAGACTATAATAAAGAAACAGAAAAGAAATATATAAAGAAGTGACTTCCTACCTTCATTGCAACAAGTATAAACAATTTTAGTAAATTATATCACCTCCTCTTAATTTACAACCAATGATCTCTTCATCCCATGTCGCATCTCTTGTCTATAAACAAATCCATAAAACATCGTCATTTCAGTCCTGATGTCACAAAAATCCATTAAGGGTTACCAGAGATAACCAGATATCTATTTTAACCTTGATCAAATAAACCAACTTTATATTCCTTCCTTTTACTTCTAACAAATTTAGTCCCTTCAAATAATGTCCTAGAACTTGATTTCTTTTCATTTTTTCTTTGTCCATTCTCACAAAATTCTTCAAAGTTTTAACAAGCCTCTTTTGTGAATCCAATATAGGAAAATTATCCAGGTCACTCTCTTAATTTATTGTTTGTATATTCCTTTTAATTATTAGCACATCAGCCAGTTTCTTTTGTATGTCCAGTGTAACATCTTATTCCATGTCATTCTTGTAGCCTGTCATTTTTAAATCCACTTTCAACTCAGTCTCGACCTTGTCAGGTAGACCTTGTTCCATAACATCTTTTAGACATGGTCTATCTATATAGGCAGACACTATTAAAATTAACTTCTGGATCCATTGTTCAAAAATATCCTTCAATATGTCCAATGTTAAAATATTTTGCTTCATTCTGTATTAGTAAGTTGAGTTTGAGTGTTCTTCTCCTTGAATTATAACCTTGAGTTCCTTCTAGTTCCCTCTAGGGTCCAATTTTTAAAGTCCTATCTTATGTTTTTTTTTTTTTTTTAGTTCAAAGCAAAAGCATTTTCCCATGGGAAAGATTCTTTATAATTAATTCCAAAATCTTATTTTAAATGTATCTGGACTCTTAGTCCATTTGTAACTTTTTTAAAATCAAAATTTTAATCACCCTTTTGCTGTTTATTCTAATATATATATATATATATATATATATATATATATATATAAAGTTCTTAAGCTTGTAGTTAAAACTTCTTTTGCTAAGGATTGAAGGAAACTCATCTGTGCTGGAAAACTAGTTGATCCAAAGGTTCCTAATAGCTGAAAAGCAGTTAATAAGCAATTTCTGGAAGTGATTAGAAAAGGAAATATGTGAACTTAGAGTCCTTTCAAAGGCACTGACCATGGTTTCAGCAAAAAGATGGCTATTCCCTTCTAAAACCAGTGGAGACCTCGGCCTTGTGGTCTCCTCATGAGGAGCAGCTATCTGGAGCACTTGTGGGTGATCTCAATTTGGTCCCATTTGCAAATCTCATCAGCATCCCACCGCCCCTTCATCAAGAGGTTAATGAAACATATAGAAGAGTGGAGGATCCAGGACTGAACCTTGTTGCAGCCCAAGGAACTACTGAGCATTCTTTGAGTTATGAGTGACATGCTAAATCATTATTGCTATAAAGAATTTCAATGAATCCCCTGGCTGGGGAATTCTGGGAGTTGAAGTCCACATGTCCTAAACTTGCCAAGGTTGAGAAACGCTGCCTTAATATAAAGGGCAGGTCCTGAGCACACCTGAAACAGAGCAGGCCTCTTGGCCCTGAAGAAAATCCCCACTTCAAGCCCCTCCAACCCAATCCAGCCAGCCCTCTTCTCTCCCCCTGCTTAAAATGGGAAGTGAGCCATCACACACTCTTCTTCCTTGTACAGAAAAGGGACTAGCTGCCAGGGATGCAAATGAGAACAATGGGATGGGAGCACTTGATCTCTCCTGAATGCGCATGAAATTAAAAGAGAAATAATATTACCCTAATTCATGTGTTGGAGCCAAGCCTGGAAAAATGTACTCCTGGGCCTAAAAAGCGAGGCTGGCAACGAACGTGTACCTAGAAGCCGCTTCCTCCTGGACACACACCTAATTGATCCTTAGCCACAAAGCAGCTTCCTCCAACTTGGTGTTCAAAGGGATGCTTGTCTCGGGCTGGCCACCAAAAGAGTCACTTAGATGATGGGTTTGAGCACTACTTAGAAACATGGTCAGGTTTGTGTTAATTTTTCATTTTCAAACACCGTTTCTAGAGGTCAGCATAAGAAACTTCCACTGTGGATGTTCTGCTGCCAGTTCTCTCACCTAGCTTGGTCACCAAATTGGCCGAATGAAAGCCAAGTCAATTGTCTGTGAACCTCAGTGGGCACCATTAGTTCAAAAAGGGTCCATGAAAGGCTTGGAAGAAACACCAGTCAAGACGTTAGACAAACTGTTGATTGTCATGCACAGCAAATCGTGCCCAGAAGCTTCTTTGCAGGGGTGTCCTCTGATGCATGTACCGGGTGCTAGGTTCACACACCTCAGGTCACTTCGTCAAGTTCCTACCTAGCCCCAGGAAATGCAGGGTTCCCAGAAAACTGGTAGGGGGTCCTCAGTGACCCCCCAACATTCCTTAATAATAAGCAAACTTCCCTGGAATCCTGGGTGAGCTTGCAGAAGGCAGTAACGCACAATAATATTCTAGAATGTGCAAGGAGTCTGGTGACAGCAGGACTTATTAACAAACAAACCAACTTAGAGAAACTCTAAACCAACATTTAATGTCTTCAAGCAGTGATCTTGTTTGATTTCTTACTTTAGAAGAGTTAGAAGGGATTTCTAAGCCATGTCTAAGTTTTATTCTCCTCCCAGAGTCTCCAATGGATTTCAAATGAGAACTAGCGTGGTGCCAGATCAGGACTAGGGAACCTGGGTTCAAATACACCCTCACTGGTACCTTGGGCAGTCATTTTCTTTCAGCCCAAACTGTTTTGTAAATACATACTATTAATCTCATGTAAATTATCCTTCAGCTTCTGGAAAAAAGGTGGGGTATCAATATAACAAATGCATGAAGTAAATGCATAAATTCACTCCAGGGAATCCCAGCTGAAGTGAGGAGACGATGGTTCTCCATCATGGCACCCACGCCATGGACATTGGATTAACCCTCCCTGTGAAGGTCTCCAGGAAGCTATTAAGACTGAATTATTCCAGAAGGTGTTAGGTAGTTGACTGGCACGTCGCCTTTGTTCTGTTTAATGATAGGCTGTTATGCAACTGTCTAAGGATTATTATAATACTATGTTCTATGTAAGGTAAGATAGTAAGATATTGTGATGATTGTTGAACTGCTGTTGTGAATGTTTCAACATATATTTGCACGATTGCTTTCAGGGTTATATCTTCCAGGTAATTTCTGTGGTGGTTCATTTTTAGGTGAAGCATGGGCGTTTCAATTGCAGTAAGCGGCCATGAGTTGGAGTGCAGTTGGCAGGATGCAAATTTGAAAAACCAGTAGATGATTCCAGGGCCATTCTGGTGGCAGCGCCAGGCGCTGAAGAAGATGCAAATGCATCACAGACAAATCTCTGCAGACAGAAACTTTCCCATCGTATCATTTTGCAGTCAACCCGGCTGCTTGCAATGTCTCTGCTGGGTCAGCTGTCTGTCAATAGGCCTTTTTTCTTTTCTATCTCACTTCTCATCTATAGTCTTATTTTCCCTCTCTCCTTGGTCGCGCAGCTGCTACTCTCAGAGGCTGTTCACTAAATTTTCCATTGAATTTAACCTCCTCCCAACATTATAAGGACAAGGAAAAAGAAAAGCCGTGCCGTGTTTTCCCAGCAGCGTGTAGGTTTGCTTGTTTCATTAACTCTGTATTCCTAATAACCAAAATCCAGGAAGAAAAAAAGGAGTTTAAGATCCGAAATGATTTCCTGTCCTCCTTTATCACCATTTAGATAAACCCATGTGTTTTTCACATCTCTCCTTGCAATCCATCTTACTCTAAAGTCTAGCCCTCATCCAAAGAAAGAAAGAAAGAAAGAAAGAAAGAAAGAAAGAAAGAAAGAAAGAAAGAAAGAAAGAAAGAAAGAAAGAAAGAAGGAAGTCCAAATCACGTACTAACTGAACAGATTGTATTCCATATCTATTGCCTTCGTCTATGAGGATCAAGCTACACCACATTAAATACATAGCATATCTGCCCTTTTTTTAGCCTCCACCCACCAACTTGCTGTGGGTGCCAAGGGAAGTTTTCCCCCTCTTATTTAAAAAGACGTTGTGGATTTTGTAAAGCAAGTGGAAAAGGAAGCTTAAGTCTCCCCTCTTCTTTCAAGTCAGCTTCGGTTCCTCTTGGTTATAATAGTGGATATAAAAGAGGAATAGAGTTTCATTCTTTGCATTCAACTTGTTTTGCATTTTAGCTTCCTTTCTTCATTTAGAATATGAAGATATTCTAAATATCTAACCGTAGATATTTTATGGTTCTTGCTGCTTCCTTGTTTCATGCATTTCATCCCATTTCCACAACGGTTGAAGTCCGTCTATAAGCCTTTTGGGTGCAGACAGCTGTTTTTGCAATGTGCCTCAGCAAAAAGCGGTACACGCTGATGACACCTTAGGATTGTTAAACAGCAGTAAGAATAGATTTTTAAAAAAGCAGCAGTAATAAAATAAGAGCAGACTGATGAAAACTTGGCCTGTCAGCCATCAGAGATCATTCTTCCTCATTCTGAATTTGTTTCAGAGAAAAAGTGTGCGGTTCCATTTCACCTGCCTCTCTGTATGGGGACTCTTTATTCCAATTTTGGGGATCAGGCTACCTCCGTATTACATTAACTCACCCCAATTTCATCATTCGGGAGCCTCCATCTACAAATTTCAGGGCAGGTGAAGCTCTCGCATCACCTGGAATTCTTTTTGCCCTCTTATCCTCTTCTGTCCCTCAAAATCATGACGATGAATAGCCACGCAATTATATAGCAAGGTTTGAGAGACAGAGGTTAAACCATGGACTCTGAAACCTGGGACTTGAGGGTCGAAACGTGGGAAACCACGCATGTGGTTTGTTCCCCTTGCCGTGAGCTAGGAATGGGTTAGTGTCCTCACCCAAAGCGAGCAGACTTGAGAGATAAGACATACTTTCTTCTTACGCTGCTTTGCATCCCAATTGTGAGGAACAGTGCGAGGCTACTACTCGTACAGTTGGGCTGGAGAACAGAGCTGATCCCACCAAGGTCAAGTTACTAAATAAATAAATCTTAAGCAGACTTTTCCTGGGGACTGAGTCCCAAACTTGGGGGTGTTGCTGAGCAGATCAAGGGAAGTATGATCTTTCTGAACATATGCAGTTCATGCACTGCATTCTTTACTAATGCAGTGTAGTAAAGGAAACAAGCACAACATTTTTACTGGATGCTGAGGAGGTCTTTCCCTCCTCTCTGCTGTAGTTCTGTCCAGGCTTTGCTAGAGGTCATCAGGATTTGTTAGACCAGCTAGGAAAAAACTGCTTCTGGGAGCTGCACTGTCACAACAGCCCTTGTTTACTCCCTAACGTTGCCCTAATGTTCAGAAAGATCATACTTCCCTTGATCTGCTCAGCAACACCCCCAGGTTTGGGACTCAGTCCCCAGGAAAAGTCTGCTTAAGATCCCACTCTGATGTTAGATGGTTCCACCCCCTCGTCTTTTGGCTCTCTTTCTGCTTTCCATTAGTGGTTCTGGGTTCCAGATCAAAGGATAATTTTTGCGTGTTACTCCCTAGATTGCTTTGAGTTTTTGAATGCTTACTAGTTTCAAACTCGAGATGCCATAAACAAAAATGGCTATCAGATACACGCACACATATTTCCAATCACTGAGAATTTTCTGGGATCAATTTAACATACCTTAGACTGGTTTTCTGGGTTCACACAGCCATGAAGAAATTAATCCTACAGTCTGGGTCTGCTCAACATGCTAAGCTAAAATGTGGTTGGCTGGTTTGTGGTTCAGTCTGTCATGTGGGCACAAGGACTGTGTGTCCGTGATATATGGTTGATTGGACCACGCTCGCTGGTTGAGGATCTATTAGTGCTCCCTAAGACTTCTCTCTCCCATCAGTTTTCTAGGCAAAATCTTCATGGCATAAGCATTTAGTCACATTTTTGTCAGGGCATCATGCTTCCATATCACTACCAAGAAAGGTGCTGAGATGAATGCAGGAAGTCACCAAGAACTGAACTTAATTCAAATAGGTCTTTAAACTTTTT
The DNA here is from genome assembly GCF_059951505.1 of Python bivittatus. Lineage (NCBI taxonomy): Eukaryota > Metazoa > Chordata > Lepidosauria > Squamata > Pythonidae > Python > Python bivittatus. The sequence continues at coordinate 1,255,534 of NW_028277029.1, read as the reverse complement.
GACCTACTCTCATAATTCAATCTAGAAATATCTGGGAATCAAGTTTTGGAGTTAAAAAGATGCTGTGAAATTTTAGCCAGATACAATCATCACAGCAGTACTACCAAACCCATCAGTCCACAGAGAATTCCTTTCCTTGTCCTTTAATTTATCAGATGGTAACTTTTCATCCTGCAGTTCAACCCCATTCTTTCCAGAGCCAATAATAGGGAAGCAGAAAGGCGCACATGTAGCCCAGCGTTTGTGGAGCCCTTGGTCAAATTTTTTAAAATTATGTACATTTCTCATCAACTTTGCCTGAAAGGAGGCTGGGTTGTGCCGATAAATCAAGTGCAGCCAAATCCTTCAAGCCAATGCTGGTTGCTTGTTCCAACGATGAAGCGCACAGGATTTTTTCAATGGCTTCAGGCACTCTGAATTTAGTTTCACAGTGCAATCCTCTGCCTTGGAAACAATGCTTCCTTTATTAGATAACCATCTTAATTGATGCAATACGTGTGGTGGAGTCAATACAAGGCGAGGCTCTTCAGTCTTCGACAAGTTGGAAACCACTGTAAACAACAGCACCTAAATCATTTTTCAAAGCAGGGTTGCGTGACTTCTTGGGGATATTCAAGGAAACAGTTTAGTGCTGAGATTTAAACTAATAAGACGCGAACAAACCCTAAGGAATATTCGGTTGGACAATATTAAACATCCTGATGGTGCTTCTTCAGAAGTCACTTTCATTCAGAGGATACATCACCACTGCTCTCTGACTACCCTAGAAAAATATGGCACGTGAATCTAACAAAATCAGACAATTTCCAGCCCCTCCATTCATTTGGCTTAAGATTAATTCATTAAACTACATTTTTAAATCAGACTTAGCAAGTCCACTGACAAGTATCCCTACCTGCTAATACATGTGGTGGCAGATAAAACCACAAATAATAAACTACAATAATATCACCATGAACTTTGAACCATTCAGAAAGAAGCTCAAGACTCTGGTCCGTCTTGTGGACAAGGATCAGAAAGGAGAAGAAGCAAGTCAGTGACCAGCTAAGCAAGAGACATTTGGCTTCTGGATCTGAATTTAACAGATGATGCACTGCTGGTTGCACCTCACAAGATCCAATAAAAAAAAGTCAAGAGGGGGAAAAGCCAATGCAAGAGGTGCTTCATGGTGTGCTTTATCAAGCAAGCTTTAAATGGAATACTTTTGAGGGGTGGAGATGAAAAACCTGAAGGGAAGACCTCAGATAAAGATGTATGCATCATAGAAGGTGGGACTAATGTTGAAATGGGCTTCTTAAACCACTCAAATGAGAAAGAGCATTCACTCATAAAGTTCATACCCTTCACTGTTCATACACTATGCTGAAAGTGCAGGAAACTGGTAAAACAGAGTTTCGCTGGGTGATTCCCACAACTAGGATACAACAGTCAAAGGAAAAGAAGCAATAAAAAGAGAGGAGGACTTACACTGATTGTTAAAAATATCAAGTCCTGCTCAGAAATCCAAACAAATGAACCTGGCAGTGCTGCATATTAAGCAATTGGTCTAATCATGACCAATTAAAATGAGTAGAGAAACAAATAAAGTCAATATTGTTGGTGATGTCTACTACTGCTGGCATAACCAATGAGAAGATGTCAGTGATGCCTTCCAAAAGCCTTCTGAAGGACTTTCAAGGAGGAATGAAGTCTTGGTGATGAGGGACTTATTTTATCCCTGTTAAGAGACTCCGCCAACCATGTTCCTTTCAAAAAATTCCTGACTTGTCTAGTTGGAAACTTTTATCTTTGTAGGGTGAAGGAAGGTCAAGAGAATCAACCATCCTTGATTTGATACTGATCAGTAAGGGAGAGTTCATTGAGGAAATGAAAGCAGCAGGAACATTGGGGGAAAGTGAACATGCAGCGCTGGAGTTCTTGGTTTTAAGGCAAGCTAAAATTGAGTTCAATCAAACCCATATCCTGAACTTTAAAACAGCAGATTTTAATAAACTCTTAGCAATGATAGGTAGAATCTCATGGCAGGAGAAACTAATTGCTAAAGGAGTTCAAAATGGGTTGGAACTCCTAAAGAAAGAGAGTACAGATGGGGGAGAGCTGAAGAAGTCAACTGAGCTGCCAAAAACTTAATGAAGATCCGAAGCAAACAAAAACAGGGGATGGAAAGAGGGAGGGGTCACCAGGGAACAATACAAACAGGTTCCCTGGAATTGTGGTCTCAGAATCCTCCTTACTCAAATGGAGGGTGGGTTCCTCTTTAATTGCTGTTTCCCAGCAGAAGCTGGACAGGTCTCTCTCTAGGATGTTGACCTTGGATTTTTGCCCTGAGCAGAAGCATTGATTCAATGGCAGAAATGCCCCCCCCCCCTCCAGCTCTACGATTCTGTGGTCCTAATGCTTAATGTAAGAGAGAAATAATATTAATGATATTTCATTTTAATTACATTTGAGTGTAAACTACGTGAAATAAACGGTGGGTTTTGCCCTGGTTTCGTTGAGTTGGTTTTGGAGGGCAGCTCCCCCTGAACTCCACATCTCAAAGCCAAGTGTGGCCCTAACCTAAAAAGGTGTTGGGCATCCTTGCTCTCAAGCAACGGCCACGTAGCTCTAGTTGTTGAAGTTGGTGAGCAAGAAATTATCTCTGTTCTCTCCACACTAAGCAATACAGTGAGAAGAATAAGGTCTGTCTTCCCATCCTTATCTTCTGTGGCAAAGGCTAATGGGCAGAAATTGGCATCCAGGCCCTAACCCTACGGGTTCTCATCTCACAATATGCATATGAGACCAAGGCCATCTTCAGGGAGAGGGAGGTCAAGAAGGTGGCTGCAACCACACGAATGATTCCCCACCCCCTTTTAATGAGCATATGAAAAAGAGGCAGGGCTCGGATCATGCAATGGTGGCCACCATCTTGACATTTGCAACCCCCCTACCTTGCGTAACACTCCATTTGTGCCTTCATTGCAGGAGGAACTTTTAAATGGTTATGCCCCCTGCCCCATCAGCAGCTGCAGAACTTCCTGGGAAAGTAATCAGAACTGGTGGAAACTGGACTTCCCTTCATTTCTGATCAATCCGCTCAACCCAACAAGACTTCTGGCTGCAAAAGATCAGGCTGCTTTATTGGAAAGGGGGTGCGTGTCCTCATGGTTCCTCATCTGGCCATAGGAATGAGTTGGGATAATTATTCAATCAATCAAAGTATTTCAGATATTAAAATGGCATTCATTCATTTGTTCATTCATTCATTCATTCATTCATTCATTCATTTATATGCTCATTTGTTTATTCAATTTGTATGGCCACATCTTGCACAATATAGATGAATTGCTATATTGATGAATTAAAATATAACTGATTGATACATGAATAATAATTTTACTCACTGAGGGCCCATTTTAATTCAGGGACTGGCTGGAGTCTTAGCTGTATTTCTTTTTCCCTCCATCAGCTTTTTATTCTGATCTGACCAGTTTATTTAAAATAGCATTTTTCCTGACACTTATTGGTTACTCGTGTTTATGTCACCTTTACCTTTTTCAAAATTTTAAAACAGCACCTCTGCTGACATTTTGGTAATGTGAAAATCAATTTAAGCAATATTAATGTTGGTTTGAGTGGTTAGGTTAAAGGCCTTCCAAGTATTTGTACCCATAACTGGACATGTAGATGGCTTAAAACAGATTTTCCAAGTTTTTCTGCTTCATGCTCCAGCTGAAGAAGGGGGGGGGGGAATGAAAAAATAGCCTAGCACACTTTATTTCTTCTTATCCTTGTCTCTCCTACCCCTTCCTTCTCCTTCCTCTGTAGTTTCTGTATCCTAGTTGAAATACAGTTTGTGGACACTGTGGGGTTGAAGCTTCTCCTTGGCTTATGGAATTTTGTTAAGTCCCGTGAGTTCACTAATAGTCAACATGACTAATCCAAGTCGCTCTTTCCTTCCTTCCTTCCTTCCTTCCTTCCTTCCTTCCTTCCTTCCTTCCTTCCTTCCTTCCTTCCTTCCTTCCTTCCTTCCTTCCTTCCTTCCTTCCTTCCTTCCTTCCTTCCTTCCTTCCTTCCTTCCTGGACACCACTACAAAAAAGGTAAGCCAAGAACTTCCATACTGACTGTGTGCCTTGTTGTGCTGTGATGCCATCAAAAGGCTTCATGCAAGGTGTGAACCAGAGTGGTTCCTGAAACCTAGTAATTTACCCGTCTTATCAGAAGGTTTTTTTCATCCCATATTTGTGAATTCAGCATGCTACAACAACAGAAGTGTGCAGTCCCATAGCAAAGACTGATCACTGCAGGTGTATTTTTCTTGGGAAGGTCATTTGCTAGAGAAACAAAAGGTTTTTTTGTTAAGTTTTCTTTGGCAACAAGAACGCCGTCCTAGGGGAAGACTTTATTTAGAAACATTATTTTACCTCTCTGTTAGCTCAGAGACTTCTTGGAAAAAAGACCTTTGGAGGTTAAAAGTTCATAATGGTGTGTGCCTCTGTTATTAAAATAAGAGAAATTCTTCAATTCCCGAAGTCACTCAGTGGATCTGATAAGCTGAAATTAATATATACAAATATATTTGGAGAACCTTGTGATACAGTTTGTCTTTCTCTGCATGCTTACTGTTTTGCTATTGTGGACAGAACAGGCCAATAGTTCAAAAAGAGAGAGACCGATATTAGTTTTAACCTGGGTAACTCCAAATGGCAACCAGCTGTCACTTTTTCCCCTGATTTTTTGTTGACTTTCCTTTGGGATCCAGTACAGTCCCCAAATGAAATCCCCAAAGGGCCATAAGCTGACCATTAATGAATATTCACAGCTTTTGTGAGCTCCCAGAAGATAAACAACATTAATGGTATTTACTCCTGTTTGTTCAAGTAAGCACCACCCCAGCCCCAACCCAGTCCAGAAGCATTCAGATGGGCTGGCTTTCTAGAGAAACATTTTGATGTATTTTGACAGGAAGGAAAAAGGACTTGGTTGCTTTATTTGAGTATCTGCAATACCATCACCGATTTCATTCCAGGAGAAGGGGAATTTTCCCCAAAGATAATAGAATCATGTACTGCATATCTAATTCAGAGACACACCTTGCAGCTACATGCCCACATACAAAGGTGAACCTTTGAATTGGCCAATGTAGAGTCTACCTGCCAACTTCAATGAGCAGCACAATTATATAATGAGCAGCAGTTTCACGGATAACCTAGATGCCCAGAATTTCGCTTTAACAAATGCGTACACATTGTTCTCTCCTTTTAATGCATTTGTTGCCTATACTTGAGTCACTGAATCTTTTGAAGCCATTTTCTGGAATCCTGTCTTGTCTGGAACCCCTTCTTGAGGCAAGGTGATCATTCTACCTCCAAGGTGAGATCTTAGACCCTGGCTGAGGAAACAGTTCTGGTGTTCATGTTTTCATTGAGATCCTTATTTAGCAGGATCTCCACTTTATTCTTGGAATTAGCTTAGGTTTCCAACACTTTGCTCTTCTTTGAGCCATTTAGTTGCTACATGATCTAAGTGATCTATTTCAATCTTCAGCTGAGTGTTTTGCTTGCCATGATTATATCTGCAAACTTTTTTTTGATCAGTGGGATGTCTGAAGAACCTGTCCAGCATACGTAAACCCAAATTGTAAGTAGTGGATTTCATCTGTTTTTAACCTAGCTGACTCCCTGCCCCCATTATTGCCAGTAAAGTACGATCATGAAATGGCTGTTCTCTTGTCTTTCCTTGACAAGGGCTCCAGGATTAGGTTCATCTGGATTTCAAGCACTCAACCACCTAAAACTTACTCCAAGGGGCACACCAGAAGAGACACGCTAGATGTTCAAAATGTTTGAAGAACATGGCTCTAGAATTGCACAGTGAAGATTCAGGATGGGCTGGGACAGCATTTTCTGTCACAACCCACAATGAGATTAGACAACAAGCTTGGTTACATCTTCCACCTCCCACAGATGCTGCTTAAGCAACCAGCCAGGGCAGTTCTGCTCCTTCCAGCCTCCGCTAATAATCTGCTCTCTAAGGTCAGATGAAAGATAGACTGACTCCCAGCAGCTCCTCCCGTCCAGTCATTCCCACACTCCCTGCCATCTCTTTCCTGATGGGGAGTCCCTGCCTTCCACGTGTCCTGGCCCTGAAGAGGCACCAACCGCTCCTCCTTGGCAGAATCTGGGCAGACAGCCCTGACAATTGGGCAGGTTCAGCTTAGCTTTAGAACTGAGCTGAGTTTCCCAGGAATAGCCTGTTACACATAAGCTCCATGACAATAATAAAAATTATTCCGTGCCCACTCCCTTCAGATAGCCTTTAGACTGTGTCTTGGCCATGTCTGTATGGATAAAAGACTTCTCATAACAATCCCTAAAGTCCTTAGAGGGCCCTGCTGCATCTCTAGCCTCTTCCTTTTTATGTCCACGATCAAGATGCTCCTACTGCACACCTGGATGGGGGGGGGGGTCTTCTCAGGCAACATCGATTCTAAAAGACATGAAGTATCTTATTCCTTTTTGGACCAAGGTGCCTTGAACCAGGGGCCTCAGAGACAGCTCTAACCACTGTCTGTCTTGGAGAGATCATAAGCCAACATTTCCTTGGAAGTCATTTCAAGCACCTGCCTTCCTAAAGATGCACAGAAATCTTTTGTATTGCGGGCAGCCTGTTTCATCTCTCCACAGGGGAGACAGGCAGTATAATCTCAGACTGGCCCTCAGATCACCTCTTGTTTCTGGATATTATTCCTGTAACTTCTGACTGAATGTCAATTTTCTATTTCATTACAAAAAAAAAACCTAGTGTTGCTCAAATGTAATACTTTGATAGAACTGCTCTAATACTGTAAGAAGAAAAACAGTTCTAGTTTCCAAATTGTCCTTCTCCTGTTACCCAGAAGTAATATTTTTTCTTCATTGAATAGGTGATGGCTATTAATGAAACATTTCCCTCAATATACATTGATTATAGGGCAGTGTTGTCCAAACTTGGCCACTTTAAGATGAGTGGACTTCAACTCCCAGAATTCCCCAGCCAGCCATGCTGGCTGGGGAATTCTGGGAGTTGAAGTCCACTCATCTTAAAGTGGCCAAGTTTGGGCAACACTGTTATAGGGTATAAATGGCAAATGAATCTGCCTCACTGCAAACTCAGCACCAAGCAGTCAGTTGCATCTGACTTAGCATTCATGACCTGCAAAAGACGGTCATCTCAAAGATCAAATGCACACCAGGACTCACCTCCACGTTGTAAAAGAAATCCGATAAAGAACTGATAGACGAAAGATATAAAAAAAAAAGACGCCTGAGTTGCAATTTAAGATTGCTTTGTTAAAAAAAGCTTGCATTTTATTACAAATTGAGCAATCTGTTCAGCTTACACCTTATTAAGGTGTCATTTGAATAATTTCATGTTTCTGTTCTGTAGAGAGTTATCAATCATCCTGGGTTCCTATAAACAAAAGAGGAAAACGCTTGTAATGGATTCCGCTTCCTCCTCACAGTCTCTGAGCCAAACAGACTGGTTGGAACATGAAACTGCCTGTATTGCATGCAGGCTGTGATCCAAAAAGATAGGATTAGGTTTGAGCGCTCACAGGAGCACTGGGCTTCATCAACAGCCCTTTTAAGTCACTACCGCCACTGAGAGCACGTTCAAAATCTGTTTCTGATGTTAACTGGGGAAGGGCAAGCTAGAGTAGACCCAGCTGGTCATCCACGCCCAAGAAAGAGGGGAGTCATCAGACTCAGAGGAAAATCCACCAAGCAGAAGCCTAAGGAAGAAAGGCCTCTGCCATGGAGCTCCAGCAAAGGACCAACCCACTGCTGGCAATGCTCATCTCACGGTTCAAGCTTGTCCTTGAAACTTTCTGTGCAGCTGGAGGAAAACCCACATCCTTCGTGAACAAGACCAAGGTCAGGAGGAGTCTGGTAGCTCCTGATCAGATAAACCCATTTTATTAAAAGGTACAAGCTCACATAAGCTTACGCCTTTTAATAAAATGTGTTAGTCTGAGAAGGTGCTACAGAATCTTTCTGGTTTTTAGACTAACACAGATTTAGGACAAGACAGAGATGTATCAGTTGGCTTGGTACAACCCTGCAGTTTGCAGAGGTGGGAGGAATGGGAGGGAACCTCTTCCCATCTTTCATTCATTTTTCATCTAATAACTCATGTGAATTATGATGACATAATTGATGTTAAATGAGAGAGAGTGCTCAGAGAATAGAATGCAGTGGCTGGAGAGGAGAATGTAAGCCCAATGCATATTTAGCCTTGACCTCATGACATGTAACGGAGGACCTCCAAGATTCCTATATGATCGAGCTACATCATTTAGGGCTCTCGTTTTCCAGAACAGACCCACATTAGGTCCTCCCTCCCATCTCTGCTGAACATGGATGAATAGTAACTTCTGCTCTTGAGAAGATAGTTACACGCTGGGACTCCCACAGAGCGACCTAGGCATGAAAACCATATGGATACGGTCAGGCTGAAAGCTTGGATTGCAATTCACCTGACTTTGTTGATAACGACTCAGTGATACCAAAGGAAGGAGAAGGCTCTGAAGAACAGGACAGCATGGCTCAAAGCCAACCAGTTTGTTAATGTGATAGCTAGAAAGATATGTTCTGAAGCCAAAAGAGCAAAAATGAGAATGAAACACAATGCTTTATTTAAACATAGGGAGAAAGTGGAGCTTAGTGGGATTTTTGTTTTGTTTATGTGGTCCCTCGGTTATGGTTTTCTCTGAAATACATTTGCTTGGGATGCAGACATTCCCAGAAGACTGGAGGTGAAACATCCCAGAAGCTAAAACTCCTCAGAGAAGATTTCCCTCCCCACCTCTTCTTTCCTAACCCTCCTTGCCTTGGCTTGGTCCAAGTTACGGTTGAAAAGTTTGTGTTTGCTGTTCTTCTGACCACAACAGTGAGTCTGGGCAAAAATCAAGACGCTGATTGGCTTTCTTTGGGCATAAGAGGGAGATACATTTCCAGGAGATAAACCAGAGTAAAATCATGTTCCTGAAAATGGTGGAAGCTGTAGCTTTATTTATTAAAAAAAAAAAAAAAAAAGAACTGGCATAGTGGACGGACAATCACCCCATGCTGTAGGCGTGTGTGTGAATGGGAAAATTGTTATGGCACCCAGCTGCAGGGGCAGGCCCTAGGAAATGCTCTGAAGCACCTCTCTGGAATCAGCTTGGGTTGCGCAAAGCTTTGAATGGGAAATTTGTTTTGACAGATCTTTAATTTGATCAAAGCAGATTTGCAAGCTCACTCTGAAGCAGTGAGTCAAATCAGGACCTTTGAAGATTTGTTGGCTTTTCTATGGTTTTAAAGATTTTGACAATGTTGTAACTTCTTCTCCGCATATGGAGAACCCTGATGGAAGCCGAGGGGTGTAACAGGATGGAGGACCTCAACAGAAGCTCCTAACCAGAGAATCCGATCACCTTATTCACCTGCCTATCACAGCTCTCCGAGGTGTAAGGCCATTCGTGCGTTGAGTTCCCTTCTCTTCCTCTGCTCTCAGCTTCTGGGCTGGGGAACCAAGCTGCTTTTCTACAGTTTGCCCATCTCTGTTGCCCCAGATCTCACTCTTTTTTTGTCTCTGCTAAGCAATGAGCAGACAGTATTGTCAGCAAACCTTTTCTCTGATCCAACCAATTCTTGCTGGTAATGAGGAGCCCTTCCTAGAAGAGACCAAGCTTGATGATGGCACCCCGGGAAACCCAAGGATCAGAAGCAGGAAGGCTAAACACCCCACAAGAGCAAATCAATGGCCATCATTGAGGTGCCCAGATTGGCACCATACCAAAGCCAGGGTTGAGGGGGCTCTTTCTAAGGACAAAGGACTAACTAGCTTGCCAACCACTTATGAGAAGCAGGAAATTTAAGCCACCTTGCTAAGGCCAGTCAGATTTCATGAGGGTCAGGTGCCTTCCCAATGTGCCATGGCTTCTTTAATTCTGTTTTTGCAATTTTGTAGTTTTAAATCTGGGTCTCCTTCCAGATCGATCCACCCAACTTTTCTATGAACCATTTGTTCTCTGTTGGAGGCCATCTTTTCCGCATCTCTAATATCTTTGTCCTAAAAGGTGTGTGTGTGTGTGTGTGTGTATTATTCTGAATATATATTAGAGAAAAAATGCATGCAACTGAAATTTGGCAAGGTTACAATTCTCCAAAAGGTTACCTTCTCCCCTATTTTCATCCTGTTCCACCAAAAAGTGATGCAGGCTGAGCTTTCTGTCCATTTGGGTCTCCCAGCCAGGGGAAACACCTTGGGGTGACTCATGGACAGGGTCCCCCTTTGATACAACCACAGGACTGAGGCGCTTGCTCAGGGACGAGAGATCAAGAGCAGGGCCAGAAAGGGCAGAGTCTCCTTCCAGCAGCGATACTGGATGGTCCTCTATGTGAGCAGAGTCTGAACCTGACTCCAGGAACAGACGCTGCCTGGCTTTGGGAACTGCTCTGAGTTCTCATGCTCAGAAGGACCTACAGCCGGATTTTCCACTGCTGCGTGCACGGCATTACGCTTTCTTCTGCCCCTGTCCTGAGCAGTGATCTCAGATCAGGCTGGAGACTTTGCACTCCTGTGCTTAATTGGGACAATGTGTGAAGAAATCCTGATGTTAATTTTTTCACTGGGGAGGCCTATCTCTCTACCTAACTTATCTACCTAATTTATGGAGACTGCCTGGAGTTTGGGAAGTGAAAGGTGGTTTGGAAATCACCACACACACACACACAGCTAGCAAGGAGGCTAAACTCTGAAAGGGGTTGCCCTGCAGGAGAGAGTGAATATGGGAAACAAGCAGCCAGGGACATTGGCTGGGGGCAGACGCACTCAAGATAGAGACTGGGGCTACCCAACTTCAGCTGCCATCTTAAGGGGTTTTTTTCCACCCCCCCAGGACTGAGTAGTTTCCACAGTTCCAGGTATTACAAGTGTGCAGAATGAGCATATGGCAACTCAGTTATCTAGGAAGCTTCTGAATTATTGTCTGAGCTGAAGTTCATCATCTGGGTGATAGGCTCTTTATCAGTGTCACAGCTGGATAGAAATATATCGGTTGATGCTTCCATCAATCCTCACATTAATTGGCCAGTTTTAATCTTTCCAGCAGTTGCCATTATCATTACTGTTTCAATCAAGCGTGTTTGAGTTGACTTGCCAAACGCCGTTTGTTCTGAGTTTAAGTTGCCTTGTCTGTAGCTGCTGCTGTACAGAAAACAGAACCAAGAGGGGATATTTTCATACCAAACATAACTCACTTATTAACATGCCTTCTTTGATTCCTGATAGCACTTGACAGACTGACAGGCAATCACATTAATTAAGGCTGTGGAAAAAAAAAAAAACTTTAGCGAGATGTGCCAAAAAGCAAGTGAGAGAATTGCTTGATTCGGGATCAGAAGCAAATCCGTGGATAGAACTCACTTAAAGGATTTGGAAAGACTTGGGGGGGGGGGATGTTTTACTTTTATAGGGAAAATCAGAGAAGAATAATGAAATGGTTTTCTTTAAACAGTGAGGCAGACAAAATTAGAATCAATGTATCACAAATTCAGGGAAAATCATTTTTTTCCAGGAGAAAACCTGTATGTTTCTGTGAAGTCCAAGAAAAAGTTAATTGACTGAATCCTTTTGAGCTTTTTAACTGAAGCCGTGTTTCCTGATGGAATATGCAAAACTGTGGCAGATTTCTTAGGATTCTCCATCCATCCGAAGTCCATGAGAAAAGGGAGGTGTTTTTTCCTTTATTTTTTTATTTATTTCATTTCTATAGCCGCCCATCTCCCCAAGTGACTCTGGGTGGCATTCAATCATAAAAACACAAAACAATGAAAAACAATTAAAACAATACACACACACACACACACAGAGTATCTTAACTGAAGATAATGTTGTCTGGCCTAGAAGAGAAGATGAATTTCGGGTACTAGGATCGAGTCCTGCTTCATTTTTCACAAGTAGTTGTCTGTGCCATGGGTTTTAGCCTTGACAAGGGAAGATGCTTTGACCCAGCTCAGCAGCGATGCCATCTCTAGGTGACGGTGTTGCAGGCCTGCATAAATAGCGGCCAGATTCTCCTTAGTATTTCCAAGCATTCATCAAAGATAATAACAATTAAAATCTTCGAAAGGATTAAGTCTTTCTGCACCTTGAGCCTCTAATAATCACAGCCCCCTTAGCCAGAACGATGAAAATAATTGCATCCCATCATATAATCATAGATCTAGAATACAGGTAGAGAAAAACGTACCTTGAATCTAACTGAATAATAATAAGACCCTCTTAAAGAGCCTACTCTGTGGTAGGGATGGGACAAAAAAAATATTTTTTCTCTTCCAGCACTGCATCTTCTCAGTGTCGCCCAACAAATACTGTTGGAGGGCTTTGGAGGGCCAGCCCTTGGTAGCTCTGTGGGTGCCATTTGCCATAACTTAGACTTTACCTGTTCCAGCAATTCAACCCACGTGCAGGGCTCGGTCTGGTAACATTCCTGTGGATGAGCTTCAGTTTTTAAGGTCTGGGGATCTGGACAAGGTGCCTGGGAAGGGGTGTTCAGCTGGGTCCAAGAGGTCATCGATTCCTCCTTACATTAAAGGAGGCTCTGGTGAGACACAGAAGAAGAAACCTGAAGAAACTATCATTTAACCATTGCTTGCTTGCTTGAATTACAGTGCTGTTTTTATCTCTTTTTGTTTATTAGTATTAACGTCACTGTTGCTGTTACTGTTTGTTGTTGTTAAGATGGCTTCCATTGAGCATCAGAAAATGACTGCAAGTCTTTGCTTAGCATTAAAGAACAGGAACTTGGCGCAGATGCCTTCACCATTACAGAGGCTCTTCTTTCAACTGCAAGCACATGGTTTTGAACTGCATTATCAGTCTGGAAATGAAGGCGTGCTGGCTGTTGCAGGGTTACAGGCATCTCTTAGGACTGAAAAAGATTCAGAGGGAGAAATGGATCAGGTTCATGGATTAAGGAAATTAGTTCCTGTCTCAGATCAATTGTGGGAATGAATTGTTTTGGCAAGAGCAGTGGACACAACCTTGCCAACAGCGTTGGGGTTAATGCAAAAGAAAATGGATTTGAGGAAAATACTATGTCCATTAGATTTATATTTTAGAGGAGTCTTAATTCTAGAGTCTTTGAGTTAGAAAATGTGGTCACACATTCCTGAGGGACATTTAGGTATTGAAAAATGTAAATGACAAGCTTTCACTGCCATTTATTGACCAGGCACTTATGAAGATGTGGAGATGAGTTTAAGGGACCATGTTCTGTATCGGAAGAACTGGTACTATTATATCAAGCAACCATTACTGTTTGCTAAACGGTTAATCTGCAGTGGGAACCTCTCTGTTCAAAGAGGAAAACTAGATCTAGGCTGCTAAAATACAGGTCACCACTAGACAGCAGCGAAGTTTTATAGGTCAATGTATGTCACTGCCGCCATCTTGTGGGTTCTGGAATTTTGCATGTCAAATTTGGTATTCCTGTGTTTAAGGAAGTCACTGTACCCATAAGAGTATTGTCTCGTTATGCCAAAAATGATAAGCAAAGTAAATAATTTCGGCATCGGACATATCATTGCAAAACTACAAGCCATTCTTTTGCAAGACACAGTAATCCACAAATTGTTAATGAGACAGACAATGGCCCACAATTCAATGGTAGAGTTCAAGAGTGCGCTTCATTTTTAAAATGAAGAAATGTAGCATTCATTTATTATTTTAGAACATCTGAAAATTGATTCTAGGTAGCGTATAAGGGAACTCTAGGCAATGCACATCAAGACCAAGATAAGACTAGTCTAATGTTGCGGTGGGAAATGATGTAAAAAGAATTAAATACGTGTCCCATCAGTTCTGAAGATACACATGATGCTTGTTCAGCCTCGGGGTGTCTGCAGGGAGGAGGTAAAAGTGTGAAGCTGGCAGCTACAACTGTGTGATTGAAGCCCCACTCCTTTGTTCTGCAGGTCACGATATGGGACATATCATACATTGTGGTCACCATCTTGACTTTTTTGACCCCCTGCAGACACCATGGTTTAGCATAATTGAGCTAGAGATCCATTGTTTTAGAACGGAGTTTGTCTCCTGCAGAATTGCTTTGAGGTAGGAGACTTCATATTTATTTGTCTATTTTTAGTGCCTATAAGCAGAGGCTGGTCAGCAAAAATGAAGAAGCCAGGGGCAAGGCAGTTGGGACCGTTGCATGCATATAAATGGCCGAATATGCAGTGGGAAGTCTCGGGGAATGGAAGCACTTTCTTCTGAAGAGACAGGGGAACGTTGCACAGAGCGACGCGCAGGTCCGAGGACAGCCAAAAGCTCAGAAGGGCTGCCGGTTGGTGCGAGAAGAAGGGGGCGCCACGAGGCATGCTGGGAAGAGGAGACTCAGCATTCACTGTATTTATTCCGTTATTAATCCTGTTTATAGACCGCTGCAATTCCAAAGGACTCCTAGCAGTTTACAAGATAAATTACACAAGAAACAATATACAGTTAGCAAAAGGTATAAAGACCCACAAGCTAACGAAAACATAGAATAAAATAAAATCCACCAAACCAAGGTGGAGTCAAGGCCCAGATGCCCTCTGGAAGAGCTCAGTTTGGAGCAGCTTCTAGTAGGCAGGTAGGATGGGGGCCCACCAGATGTCCACTGGCAGGCTGTTCTGGTGCCACCACCAAGAAGCGGTGTTGCTGAAAGTGGGAAACCACCAGTAGGAGTTTCTCCCACATAGGTTGAATGGGCTCAGCCACTTCCAATGGGACAATGTGGCCCTGCAGATAACTACTAGTAGTAGATAACTGCCTTAAATTGCACCCAGGATCCTGTTGGCAACCAGTACAGGGACCACAGGACTGGTGTAATTGCTCCCACCAGTGCACACCAGTAAGTACATGGGCCACTGCACTGTGAAGCAATTGCATCTTCTGAATGATCTCCAAAGGAAGCCCCATGTAGAGTACGTGGCAGCAGTCTAAATGGGTGGTGACAAGGGCATGATCCACTGTTGACAGATCCTCCTCTTACCCTTGGTAGGGTCAGAACTGCAGAGCCAGCTGAAGTGGGGAAAAGCTCTCCCCCTACCCACCACCCACCACCCACCACCCACCTCCAACTGATGTTCTAGAAGGAGCTGCAAGTCCAGCAACAACCCACAAGTCTTGGGTCTGCTCCTCCAAGGGTAATTGCCTGTCAAGAGGCACCAGCGGAGCAGGCAGAGAACCCTGATGGGTGAACATTGCTCTGCTTTACTGGGATTCAGTTTAAGCTTGTTCTCCCATCCGGACCCTCACAGCCTGCAGATACCAGGACAGGACTTCAACAGCATTACCAGTCTGGCTTGGAGTAGCTGTTAAAGTTGGGTATCATGAGCATATTGATGATATTGAACCCCAAACCTTCTGGTGACCTCTCCCAGTGACTTCACTTATACGCTAAAAAGGAGGGAGGGCTGAGCCAATCCCTAGGCGCCCTTGTCAGAAGTAGCCCCTGGCTTGACCTGTCCTCCACACCCCCAGCTGGAACCAATCACTGGGGGAGGAGCAGAGCCACTACCACAGAGGGCCTCCAATCCCCAGCCCCTGCAGCTGGTCCAGGAGGATACCATGATTGGTGGTATCGAAAACTGCTGAGAGGTCTAAAAGGACCAGGATAGGCACATTTCCCTCATCCAGGTCCTAACAAAGGTCATCCGCTAATGTGTCCAGGGCCATCTCCATTCCCTGTCCAGGCCTGAACCATGACTGAACAGGGTCCAGATAATCCACTTCTTCTACAGTGCCCCATAGTTAACTGTCACCAGGGTCACCAGATCTCTGGCAAAAGGAGGACTTGTTCTCCATCCGGCAGGCATACTTAAAATCAAATATTGTTTGGCTTTTTGAATGCCTTTTTAAAAAATAATTTTTAAATAATTTTTAATGAAGATTATATAAAACAGGTAAAACTAATACAAGAATCAAATACAAAAATAGATTTAAAAATGTTTTTTTTTAATTTAGACTGTTTCCATAGAAGTAGTCATTCGAATTTTTGTAAAGTGTCTTCTTCTTTCGTTCCCTTGTCCGTTGACAGCCTAGATTTACATCATTTAATTCACTTCCTGATTCCAGCAATTGGCTTCAATGTAGCCCCTCCAAATCTATGATTGCTGTGGTCTGTGGATCACACCACTTGTCATACATTTCTATGGTGAAAGTTGAAAAATGTGTCGCCGTCGATTCTATATTATCATGAGCATATGTTTTCAAACATAAAGATTTGCTGGGGAAAAATGGCGATGGAAAAACCAGTCTTTCGGATGCTAGAAAAAGTAATCTCCTATACCTGTAGGCCTAAGTACTTTTTTTTCTTTTTCACAGTTCTTCTGTGCAATTTTTGTTGCAGAGGTCAAGAAATTTAAACAGTTAGCGTGTCCCCCTTTCCCCCCATTTGTCCTCCTTTCCAACTGCCTGTGCCCTCCTTTGCCTGTTCAGATCTCTGGGAACCCCACCCATCACCATCACCCGTCAAGGGAAGGATGGAGACGAGGCAAGAGTTGCCCAACACTCCCGGGTCCAGAGAGGCCCTCTGAAGGAGGGAGCACCCCACAGCCTTCGGCAGGGCTCCGTCCCGGCCTGTGCTGGTTTGCCATCCCAGTGGTGCCAAGGGATAGCTAAGACCGTGCTAACACCACAGACTAAAGTTCCCCATATCAACAGACTATGTAATATTATTTTTAGTATTTTGGGATTATTCCTATTGATCTAATATTCCTTCCACTGAGAAACAGTTATGTATGTTCTTCCCCTACGGCTGGAATTAAGAGGATTAGTCCATGAAAGAGTTAATGCAGGAAATATTCAAGGATCTTGCCTATAATTACAGATTATCTCTCACTTGAGGCATCATGTTGCGCTGATGTTGTGCTTCTTCTCTTTTTTCAAATAAGATGAAATGATTACTCTTTTCCTGCTAAGTTTACAGTTTGGCAATTTGGGGTGGAAAATTCTAACATGCCAAAGGCATTCAAACCGCCTAACCGGTGCAGCACATCAGAACTTGGACTGGTTGCCGGGTCTCTATCCAACTTTTTGCTACATCCAGCTGTGCATAATATTATGAAAAAATCAGAATACTCTTCTCCATGGACGGGGGCCTTGTGACAAATGTCCTTTGTCCTTCGTGGTTGAAAGACATCGAAGGATAGGGCAGAAGGAGGAAGGACAATTGGAGCCATGTCTGGTTAGGGGGTCTGCCGTCAGCAGCAAGGAGGAAAAGAAGTCAGTCCTGAGCACGAGGAGGAGGAGAGCGCAGCGGGTGAAGCTGGTTGGCCCCTCAGTGGCTCTGCTTGGCCACCCACCATCAGGAGGTTGTCATTTCGCCATGTCTGCCAGTAACCCCCAAATCACAAGGCTTGGTGAACAGTAGACAGCGAGAAACGATTCTGAGTGCTGATATTAAACGTATCAGAAGATAGAGGAAGAACCTAATATGGTTTTGGGGTGCCAGCTCCTTGGACCCCAAAACACGGAATTTCGTCTCAAAAATACGTTTCTTTAGCTATGAGCAACTGTTGAATCGTCTTCAAAAGAAATATTTTGTATCTTGCTTCATCCAACAGCTCTTCTTAGCTCACTTTGAGTCTTTGACTTGGCCTGTTGGTCCTCAGCTTGAGCAGAGACCAAATTTAAGTCCAAGGGCCCTGTTGAAATTAGACCCTTGTCTGCTAACCATGAGGAAGCCAGAAGCCAAAAAGAAACAGCTGGTTTGTCACAGGCGGTGAGCGCTTTGGACATAAACCTAGATATACTCCCTAGATGTCCTCAGTAGGGAGTCAAAAAAGTTAATATGGCAGCCACCTCTCACATAAAAAGAGGCGGGGCTTTTTTGTCAAGATATTTTTACCCCACAGTTCCCACTTGGGGGCTTTCAGTTCTTGAAACTTGGCAGGGAGTGAAATCTGGGATCAGTGTTATTTCCTTTTGCCAGATAAATCCCCTGTTCCCCTCCCGGTTATATAATTACAAAACAAATACCCTTCATTTCCTTTCCTTCCTTTGCCCCTTCATTTAGGACACTTACATGTTCAGTTTTGGGTCTTACATACAAGATTACTTTTACATCTGCTGATTGTTCTGGATTTCTGGAGGAAAGAAACGAAGGAAAAAAATGATGAAAAAGGAATAGAGGAAGTTTAAAAATAAGAAAAAAGAAAACAGCAAAATGGCATTGAAGGAGTGAATAATGAATTATCCAGAGTTCTTAAACCTCATGCCAGACATTTAGCAATGAATTTTCCCTCCCTATTTTTAAGTAAAGCATTTATTCATGAGCTCCAGGCTTCAGAAGGTCTTTGCACAATGGTTAACATCAAGGTATCTGGTGGATTTCCATCTCTGTAATCCAATACATTGGTTTGGCAAGGCCCATCACCCTGTAAAACCAACTTCTCAACTTCTCTTACTACATTTCAAAGGTTCCTGCTCTATGATAGCCTTGAGAAATGTAACAGACTGGGATAAGATCAACTTGATGCTCATTATGGCTTCTTTCCAAAATGAGGATATAACAGCGCTGGTCCAGAAAAGGTGGGGTAAGCAATCTCCAGCTGTCAGCATCTGTTTGGATGCCCAAGCAGAGCAAGCAGGACGAGGTTACTTATTTCTGTTGGCTGAGTCTGAGATAGGCTTGAGAGAGCGTCATTATGGGGGTCAGATGGCTTTCCATTCCAATAGCCTCAGTTTCAATTTAGTCTCCTTAATCCAGTTTGACTGAATATTACAAAATAAAATTTAAAAAATGTAATATAGTAATGTATGTCCATTAAATCAGTAACAATTGTTTTAATGGTTTTTAATTGTTTCGTTTGGGTTGCTTTGTTTAAATTGTGTGCGCTACCCAGAGTCACATACGTGAGATGGGCAACTACTGTATATAAGTTTCAGAAATAAACAAGATGATTCACTCTTTGGGGGTGTAATAATTTTAGATAGTGAGTTTGATTGAATTTTTGGAGCTTAGAGACGATAAATTACTTTGTTGCCTATGTACATTATTGAATGAAAAACTAAATTTCAATTAGAGGCTAGTGAAAATAAAGTTGCTTTGTTTTTCCCCCATCTAAGCTCACAGACCCCCTAAATCTATCCATGGGTTCTTAACCTGGGGTGAAACTTGCAAGATCCTGTTATGGTAGCCAGTCTCAATACAAGTCACGCTAACCTTCTTGTGGAGTTGATTACTTGGTCTGGCCTACCTAGTGGGCTGATATCAGTCTGGCAAGTCTGATTGTGCTGAACCTCCTCCCCCTTCTTATATGCCTGTGAATTAGGAAGGTGTCTCTCTGTGCCTCTTCTAAATTTGATTTGCCTGTTGTGGACTTCAGAAATGCTTTACTCCTTGTCATTTTGGCAACGGAGCTTGCATATCCCTTTCCAAGTCATCTTCTTTACGGTCTACATTCTGCCCAGGGATGGACTTGTCCTACTGAAATTTGCAAACTGTAATGTAAGATTAGTGTATGGTGAAAAGCATGAATTCATGAAAGAAATGAAAGAAAAATTATACACTGTGTGTCCATGAAAGGAGAATAATGTGACAAATTTGAATGAAGGTGGCCTGATTTTTTTTTTAATTGGACCCTTTGAAGAAAATATAAGTGCAAAAGAGAACATGACAAAAGATTAAAAGTATATAAAGGTGGCCAGATCTTGTGTGTGGGAGTAGTAATGTAAATGTACAAGAGTGAAAATGTAAGTTCAATTATGAATTCAAAAGTTAAAATGTGGATCAGAAATGCATTTATGAATCGGTGCCTTCTCAATAGCTGTGAATGTAGGAAACCATAGCGTGGGGATAATGGAAAATCTAGAGATGAGTCTGGGGAAAATTGAGCAAAATTCTGAACGAATGTGATTTATGATTCTAAATAGCTGGGATACCAGAATAGATGACATGAACAGATGGGTATGAAACAGTTGAGAGGGTACAGAAAAAGTGACGGGGCCATTCAGCGACTCAGGAATGAATGACTCTGTGGTAAAAAATGGTCTTGTTTGTTTTGAAAATGTGGTTAAAGCATAAGTCTGTTCATGCATTTATGATTGCCTCTTACTATTTCTTACTGCATTACACTCTGTGTAATGTTGCTTAGCCTGAAAGGAAATAGCACATAAGTATGCATTATATATTTAGGTTAACAAATAGGAATGGGAGGAGAAAAAAGATCTGAAGTTATTTCCAACTTTAAAGATGAATTTTTACATACAGGTTTCTGGTAATAGGTTTGTTTGTTTGTTTAGTATTAGAAAGAAATGTCTTGGTAGATGGAAAATCTCATCTTAATTCAATTTTACCCTTTGAACATAGTTTGAATTCCTGATTATGTGAATTAATTGTTTTAACTGAAAACAAAACTCAGTAGCAACCCGTTACCATCCTGCAGCCCAAATAATTGAGATTTTCGTCAGTCTATTTTCTCAGAGGTATTGTCCTCCAAAGTGCCTTCTCTGTCAAGTTACCATCCCACACCTTCACAAGCAAGGATGGATGGATGGATAGATAGATAGATAGATAGATAGATAGATAGATAGATAGATAGATAGATAGATAGATAGATAGATAGATATAGAGAGAGAGAGAGATGAGAGAGACAGATATAAAATTGACCCACTGTTTCCTTCCTTCTTTCTTTTCTAAGCCTTTCATTTCTTTAATGCCAACACTGGTATATCTTTGATAGCTTCCTCCCAATAGAAGAGGCATTTCACATTTTATTTTCTGGGAGATCTTTTTTTTTTTTTGGAACCCATTAGATAATTGAAGAAATCCCTGAGTAAATAAGAGATATTTCTCTGAATAAATAAGATTTGTACTACTAAGATTTCTGTGGAAGCAATTAATATGAAGAACACTGATAAAAACTGAATTCTGGAGCTCTTCCTTCTAATCATAAGAAATGCTAAAATATACACCCAGTTATAAACTTGTAAATGTGGAAGACTAAACTCATCTTCCTCAGGAGTTAATGAATGCAATGAGATATTGATGATTGTCCTTGCTAAAGAAAATTATTGACTTATATATCACATTGCTTGAAATAAAATACAAGAATCAAGATGGGAAAACCTCTTAAAATTTAAGTTAACCCTGGCACTAAATTGATGTATTCTCTAAACCTAAAGATGTAATAAAACTGTGGCACTACAAAGCTAAATCATATTTCATTTTCGCAAACAGAATGAAAGATGGAAATAGCAAGTGAGGAAACTTTCTATAAACAATTTTTAAATGTAAGTCTACTTTGAGTTAAGCTCTGCTCTGGTATTTCATGGACATGTCCACCCAGTTCTCTTGACCATCGTAGAGATACAGTTTCCTGCTGCCTTCTTGTTGGATTTCTTTATTCTTAAAGAAGAATTTAAGTTCTTATTTTTAAGTCCCTAGTCTAGCCTATAGTCCTGAGTACATAAAAAAACCAGGCAGAGCTTTGATCACACTGTCATGATCACCATCTTTGACTTTTTGATCACACCCTGTGGACATCCCCGCTTATCTTATCCACAAATGAAGATGGGAATATAGTCAAAGCCCAAAAGAAAATGATCATCCAGGATGGGAATGCTGTCCTAGATATGTTTCAAGATAAAGGAACCCACAGATATAACTAACTCAGAACCAAAAAAGATCAGGAAAAGTCAGAAAACTTCAAAGCCTTCCCTGGGATATATCCAGTGGCAGTCACCAGTACAGAACTATATTTGAAGCGAGCAATATGAAAGAAAGAAAGAAAGAAAGAAAGAAAGAAAGAAAGAAAGAAAGAAAGAAAGAAAGAAAGAAAGAAAGAAAGAAAGAAGGAGGGAGGGAGGGAGGGAGGGAGGAAGGAAGGAAGGAAGGAAGGAAGGAAGGAAGGAAGGAAGGAAGGAAGGAAGGAAGGAAGGAAGGAAGGAGGGAGGGAGGGAGGGAGGGAGGGAGGGAGGGAGGGAGGAAGGAAGGAAGGAAGGAAGGAAGGAAGGAAGGAAGGAAGGAAGGAAGGAAGGAAGGAAGGAAGGAGGAGGAGGGAGGGAGGGAGGGAGGGAGGGAGGGAGGAAGGAAGGAAGGAAGGAAGGAAGGAAGGAAGGAAGGAAGGAAGGAAGGAAGGAAGGAAGGAAGGAAGGAAGGAAGGACGGACTACCCTAAATTGTCCTTTTGGTTTTTTCAATTCATGTTCACTTTGATTTAAAAAATTGACCAAATTATCATTGGTGGGAATTGGATTTTTACATTTTCATTACAAGGCAGCTGAGTCCTAACTTTCAATGTGTGGCTCATTTCCCCAGCAGTCGACGGCAATGTTTCTCAACCTTGGCCATTTGAAGATGGATGGGGTTCAACTCCCAGAATTCCCCAGTCAGCATGATGCCTGGGGAATTCTGGGAGTTGAAGTCCATACATCTTCAGATGGCCAAGGTTGAGAAACACTGGTCTACAGCTTCTCTGGAGCTCCGTGCTTTAATTACATCCCTGGAAAATGCCTCCTGCGAGTCTTTTTCGGAGTAGGAACATGAAAAACCAAGAGACCGCAGAAAGATGGAGATGTTCATCAGAAAAACAGTAATAATTCAACCTACAATAATAACATAATCTTTTGCAGCAGGAAAATTGGGAAGAATTCTCATTCACTTCCGAGAATTGTTGGAATCTGAGCAAAAGGCGCTTTCACACGAACTCTCCGCACAAGTTCAAAACAAGCTCCCAGTGTCCATATTCCTGGGGCACCAGCTGTGTCCAAGAGTTTGATCAATTTATTCTGTGGTGTATTTAACGTTGTAGTGGCACTCTTTCTTTCTTTCAACTGCTGCAGCTCTGTGAAGCTCTTTGGTGGTCAATTTCACGGAAGGCTTACCCCAACATCTTCCTGCTGGACTTCAACAGCAAGTAGGGGATCTTTCAAGGAAAAAGGTGGCCTGACGGTTTTGCAGCTATCCCTTGTAGAAACTGCTCTGATTATTTTGCCAATAAACTGCCATGAAGTAAGGACAGGCAGCAGAAAATGCAAAAGCAAGTCATTATGTTCGCTTTTTGTATGGAAGGAATGTTCGTTCCTCCAGAACTTGCATTGGCTTAAGACAAGACAGAAATTCTTTGTTCTCAGAATTACAAAGTCGGTGAAAAAGATGATCAGATACTGTCTTTCAACTGCTTTAAGGGACTGGGGATCGGAAATGGTAGCCATCTGCACATGCTCAACTACTCCAAATTAGATTTTTTAAAAATCTAGAAAGCAATCTGGAAAGATCATCATGCAGGACTACTTTGGGGCCTGTTTACATTTTCTTTGGGCATGCTTCAAAAGATACTTAAAGAGGGTTTTGCACTGAATGATGGAAACTGTCAGCAGAATGAGAAGAGGGCAGAGATATGTTGAGCCTTTCAATGTGAACGTGCCAGTCTTCTGAAAAATGTGCATTTCTTCCAGAAAAAAACCTTCAGTGAAAGTTGCTGAGTGGGCAAATTATGATAAGACAGCAGCCCCCCAGACTTCTGCATCTGCAACGTTTATGTGTGTGTTTGTGTTTCGTAAATTATATGATATATAAAATATACGCATTTATAAAACAAACAAAAACCCCTTGATTTTCTAACTGAGAATTTTTCTACCCAGAAACCTGTTATGATGAAAATACTGACATTTTACATGACCTGATAATTTTTTATAGTTCTTCCTGGCTTTGACACTCACAACAGAATTTTGAATTGTGATGGGAAGTGTGTTGGCAACCACTGTAATCGGTATAGAGTTAGTGTCATAGGTTTGCTTCCAGCTGTGTTCTTGTGGCCACATTTTGGGCAAGGTAAACTTTCTGTGATATCTTTATCCTGGTTGAGTCTGGATGCAGCCAAAGGCATGAGCCTTCCTTTTATCTATTTTCTTCTAATAAGACTTCTTCAAATGAATCCCAATTTATTTATGCATTTATTTGTTTGTAGTCAGAGACCAATCATTTGAAAAACAAATTCTCTTAACAAAATGAGTCAGCATTGGGAAGAACATGCATGGATGATGCATTTTTGTCCACCCCATTTTTCCCAAAAGGGTCGCCATGTCCTTGAGCAGGGAGAAATGAGTAGCGATGGAGGTGCCAGATCTGGCCCTCTGACAGAATTTTGTTAGAATATAGCCTCAGGGTGGCACCAGATCTATGATCACTCTTCAGCTGCGCCCTTGAGGTTTCAGAAGGGCAACCCCTTCAGAAAACAGCCTTCTTCTCTACATCAATACTTCTGGATTTTGTCCAGATGAATCTGGATTTGAAGGCAACTTTATGTTCTTGTATGAAGAAATCGTGCATATTATAGTTGAAGGAATTTTTGTTTAAGCAAATGATTACAAACACAAGAAGAAGAAGAAGAAGAAGAAGAAGAAGAAGAAGAAGAAGAAGAAGAAGAAGAAGAAGAAGAAGAAGAAGAAGAAGAAGAAGAAGAAGGAGGAGGAGGAGGAGGAGGAGGAGGAGGAGGAGGAGGAGGAGGAGGAGGAGGAGGAGGAGGAGGAGGAGGAGGAGGAGGAGACTGTGCTTGTTAGCATTCATTCTGTTTTATATTTTTATTGTTTCTCAATAAAATGGCCCCTGTTTTTGAAGACCACAGACTACTCAGGTTAGGGTAATTTATTTCAATCTGCTAAGTTCAGATTTACCAACCACCACTGCTGCTGGAAATTAAATTTGGACTCATTAAGGTGTTCCATGATTTGAAAACTCAAGATGGGGAACGGGCAAGGTCCATTTCTTCCCAGACATATGCTATGAATCAGTTTGTATACTAAAGTTCCTGCCCACATATACTTCTCGTTACAAGGAAAGAAGATTTGTTGGCTATTTCTCTATGTGGATTTTTTTGGGAGTTGGTGGGTGGGTTACTAAAATGACTGGTCTCCCTTGAAGGCCCCTCTAATTGATTCTCCAACTCTGCCAAACGCATCTCTATAACCCTGTGCTCGGCCTGCTTGGAAACCCATGGGTTCTGTGAGCATGACATGTTTTCCAAGTCTGTGTGGTCAGCCGCTTCATTACTCATGAAGACAGTGAGATCTGAATCTCTCAGTGGACACTTGCTGTCTAAACTTTGCTCTGTTTGTTTGCGTTTCTTTCGGCCATGCTGCAAGCCAGATTTTGTTGGAGATACATTGAGGGCTTCTCTCGAAAGAACAAGGCAGTTCTGAGGGTTCTTTTAAACTCATTATATTTCAGTGCTTCCCTTCCCTTTTTCTTGCTTGGCACAAAGGTTGGGGGAAGCAGAGCTAAAAGTCCTCTCTGTTTATTTAATACGTAAAATTAACAATAATACTGAATATAAATAAAAAAAGAAAAGGTACTTCCTGCAAATGTATGAAAGCTTCTGAAAATAGTTTCAAATCTTCAGCCAAAGTTAATACAGCCTTATACCCAGAATTTCCATGAAAGCATGTGTGTTTGGGTGTATGTACCAGTAAAACTGTGTAAATAAATACAGCACCTTTTGCAGCCAAAGAATTGCTGTCTCATAGCTGGTCAATTGCCATGGTTACCACCCACCTCTTTCTCCTCACTGGAAAAGATAGGGACATTCTTTCTGAACAGATTTTGTAGAAAAAGCTGCCCTTTCTTCTTCAAAATCTATGTGGAATATTGGATTGGGAGCAATCTGGGATGGTCTCCAAATATCTACCCAACATGTCCATAAGATGTTCTCCATGCTGGTGGAGACACCAAGGAGAAGAACCACCAGATCGTCTGGGTGGCTGGCTGGGAGGCTCAGGTAGTCCTGCCAAAAAAGGGCACTCTGGTTCGCCTGGGATCTGAATCCAACGCTCTGCTTTATGAGCAGAATTCAGAGAAAGGACAACAGGAAATATATTTGGAAAAATAATTTCAAAAATTTGTCCCAACGTGCATGGACCACCTCCAACTCACATGGTATAAAACTCCACTACTTCATCCTGATTCTTTGTTTGTTTGCTGTTGTTGGAGGGATGAAATGCCCTTTCTATTTCTCCTGAGATCTAGTCATAGACAGACAGAGAAGCCATTCTAATTATGTCCGTCTCTGCTTGTCACATCCAGGCACAGTTGTATCGTCTGAGCAGCTAGAATAAAAGGAGGGTTCACTTTTCCTTGGTCCATCACATCTGCTTTCAGAACAACCTCCCTATTGAGTGCCTACTTTCTATAGCAATCGAGGTAAGTTGTTTCTTACTAAAGTCAGTCCTAATACACACGCATATCACTCTACATAGTACTTGAATGGGCACCTGTTCAAAGGCAGGGAGAGTGGACCTGTGCCTCAACTTCCAATTGTGCCCCAGTGCAAAGTTTGTCTGCTCTTCCCTTGTAACCCTCAAGCACCTTAAGTGCAGCTTCCAGCCATATTCCCATCATCAAGCCCCAAGGCAAGAGAGGACATATGCAAGACCCCACATTCAGCTTCTTGTATGTTTCATCCAAAAGAAAGGATGAGGAACTCTCTGACATGTGAGCTGAAAATTTGCTGCTGGTCAGAGTAGAGAACCTTCAGCAGGACTGCATGGAGCAAAGTTCTCCTTGAGAGGAAGGGGCTTCCAATATCATTGGCTTGGACTTAAAATAAAACTGGTTCTTGGGAGCTGGGCAACAGATGATTGATTGTGTGAAGGAATGGGGGAAACTCAATCTCCTTTTTCCTATCTTGTAGAAAAGGGCTTCACATCTATTTGCATAAAGTAGGCTCTGAGATTCATTCTACTCACTAGAGAGCAGCTGCAGAAGCCAAAGAAGGAACAGGTGTCTGGCCAAAGGGATAAGCAGAAGGTGAAATAGGTCCCATTGCCCAAGCCCACAGGGACAGCCAAAAAGTTGCAGTGATATTTATATCAACCAAAAACATGGGATTTAAGCAGCCTTTGTAAAGAGGGATTTCTCCCCCTGATCCTTATCGTGATTCAGCTCTTGACCCCGACTTCCATCCCAACACTCATCCAGCTGAGCCAAATGCAAAGTCATAAAACAAGGGGGAAATGGGGGAAATAAGCAAGACGTGATTCAACCTTAAATCTCCTGAACCTGGCCCTGGGCTTCATCAGTCCCACACAGTGTGTCTCAGGTCATGCTAGGGACTCAAAAACCTTTATAGATATACACACCCACCCAAGATAACCCTTTTCCTTCTGACTAGAGAGAAAATCTGGTTATTCTTATCATGCTTGTGGATTTGAGAGGATGAAAGAGAATTGGAGTCCCAAGCTGAAATCTGTTGTGCTTGATCCCTTCTCTTTGGGTGCTGAGTCTCTGCACTTTTTCTCTCTCTTCTAGGATGCAAAAAGTGCAAGTGGATCTTCAATGTCCTAGTTTACAAAGATGGACTGGATGTAGCCAAGTCCAATCTGAATGGGGCTGATTTTCAGTGGTGAATTGAAACAAGGCCCTTCAGGTGCAGATCAGCGGTAGGACTGTACCCTTCCATAGTTTGGTTTCTGTTTTGGAAATGCATCGGGAAACAGAAACACAGAGTGGCTGTGGAGTCGGACACACTTTTCTCAGTGAGAATAACATCGGGACAGTGAAAAAGTCCAGAGAGAGGAGCAAAGGATTTTCCGGATTGAACTGAATAACTTCTAGTCAGGGTTAATTATTTTAACAGGGCTCGCTGACCTTTGGAGGGAGGCTGTTGAATTAATAAGACGGAGGATTGTTCCAGATTTCTGGGGCTTTCTCAGAATCAAGAAGAGCAAAAAAAAAAAAAACAACTTTTGGTGGAGTTCCTGGGAGCTGAGAGCATGGCGCTGGATGCTTGCTTGGAAAATGCTAGACTGGTATGTTTGTCTTTGTCTACCCAGATTACATGGCATTTTCTGCGCTTGGATGCCAACCAATCAAGACACATACCAATGCTTGAAGCTATTTTCCATCATGGCTCCCTTAACCTTGTACCAGTTTTTTCTGATTTTTTGATGTTGTTGTTTTGCCATTGGCCCATTTTCTGCAAAAAGACGCCCACAAAGAGGTATGTATCCAGGATTCACGCTACTTTCCTACAATCTGCCAAAATGATTACAAGAAAGAAGGGGAAAGGGTTCACTTTCCCCTGCCCCTCAGTTTGAAATCTCTCGTTACACCCAAGAAGTACCACCAGGATCTTGCTGAAATTTTGCAGAATAATACCCACCCAATACGAAAAACCTCTCACAATGCAACTTCTGCCCTTGCAGAAAAATATTGGAAACTTGCCAGATTTCATCAGCTGACTCTCAAGAAAGGTAACGTTGTCCACACATTTCATCCAAGAAATAAAGACGTTATGAAGGATTCCCTTTAAAAAATAAAATTGCCAATCCAACGAAAGCCCCCGTCACTATTGGTCTGAAATTTGCCACCCTTCATCACTTAATAAGGGACTGCTATTCCTGAAAGTTTCATCCAAGGGTGGTTTGGAAGCTGCAATTTGAAGAGAAGCAGTGTGGCCCAGCTGTGTCTTTTCTCACGATCATCTTACTCTGGTTTCCCAAGCTCTCAGTTAACTCCTGACCAATGTCCATGTCTGTCTTTAGGTTCACAAGGCTTTACATGGCTCTTTTTCTGCGTGAACCTTTGATAAAGGAGGTCCTGCTGACGTCCCGTCATGAGGGAAGGGGCACCTACAGTGTGAAACAATCTCTCCTCTCTGGCATAAGGGAGGCTTCCAATGTGGAGTGTTTTCATTTTAATTAAAGGCGTACTTGTTTCCCTTGGCACTGGCTGGATCTTCTGACTCCAGCTACCTCAACCACTCTTGAGATATAATTTTAATGGGTTACTATGTGCTCATGGCTATCTTATTATGAAGCATGTTTGAGAGTTTGATGAAGTGGTCTATAGATTTAAATAAAAGAAGTTTAATATATTCATGATTCTCAGGAATGGGCACCCATTGCCACAGACTGATAGCAGTGAGGGCTTGTTGCCAGCAATGCGTGGAAACAAGAGGTGGTAAATGGACATCAGCAGATGTTCCAAGCCATTTATTCAAAGCCACTGTCTGTGATCGGGGCAGCACTTTCCATGGGCAGAGTGCATTGTGATACATATTCTATTCAGGTTCAGAATAATTGCATGGAAAGATGTTTCTGTTTATAAAACGTATAAACTAGAGGTTGCTATGAAAGCATGAAGGCTGGCCGCAGTCTGTGGACAAAGTGAGAACTGAGTCCTCCTAGTCCAGATTTAAGACAAATCATGTATCACTACCTTGTCAGCAGTGACATAGCTGATGTATAGAGTGAGGATCAAAACTTTGGTCCAGCTTCTCCTCAACATGGCTGATCTCCTTCACTAAGCCAGTCAGATCAAAGTCTAAGCCGTGACATAGCTTATTACCGGTAATCGCTTCAGGGGCATGGAAGCAGATGGGGCTTCCTGGAAGGGTCTCCTGGCAGTTTTGTTCTGATTTCACTCTTTCTGTCCTTTTAATTTCTCCCCTTCTTCAGTCTTCTCTACCTGGATACCATTATTGGATCTGTGGATTCCTTGGGGTTCTCTGAGCTTGCCAACATTTTGAAATGTTTTCTTGCCAACATTTCGTTACCCGGCTAGGCGACATCTTCAGTGCGTTCAGTTCATTATTGGATCTGTTTTGCTGTCACAGGAAATCTTGGCTGCTCCTGCAAATTGTCTGACTCTGTGACTGCAGAAGTCTTGTTGAAAGTTTCCTTAGTTGTTCCAAACTTATTTGGTTCAGTTGCTCTGCTGGGTACAGACAAAGTGTTTGTTGTGCTAAAAAAATGGGCTATGGAGCCAGAGAAATAGGACATTTCAACAGGTTCTTAGATGCCTTCAGCTCTGGCAAATGTTGCAAGGATTCCTCCAAATAAATGTCCTCTACTCAGTCTGTCTGTCTATCTGTCACTGTGAGACTTGTGGCTTTTCCTGAAAAGGGGGATTGGGGGAGAAAGCCATTCTGGGGTAGGATAAAATAACCCATGGTCTCCACAATGCCGGGGGTGGGGGTGGTTGCTGCTGCTTAGGATTTGCCTCCAAACTCAGTTACCTAACAGAATCTATGGTTATTCCTTCTTTCTTCTCCAGCTGGAGAACAAACAAAACTGAAGAGAGTTCTGTTTGCAGAAACGCAGTGAGGTGAGTCAACTTTCTTAGCCAACGTTTAGAGAATCCCTCACTCAGGAAACAAGAGCGTTGCCAAGTACAGCAAACATCACTTGTTTGTATGTGATTTCTAGTGACACGTTCACCTATTTTTCCAGCTATTTAAGACAGATAGAAATATCTCCTTGTGAGATGCTGGTCAAAGCATTATGATGCTATTTAAGGAGAAAGTCACAGGATGTTTCAGAACAGAAGAAAAACAGGCTGGGAGAACGCTCAGGAAGATTCCCCACACTTTAATTAGATATACTAAAATCATATGTCATCTTTTCTCTGAGAAGCCAATGTTTAATCCTTCCCTCTGCATTGTGACTCAAAATATGTACAACCAGGTACACTTACAGGAATTACATGAATTCAAGTCCCTCCCATGGAAAAAAAAAATTGTCTAGATCCCAGATAGGGACATTCAGGAAGATGTCTTTTTTGACCACCGACTGCAGATTCCCAAGGCCATTTGTGAGTTTTGAGGCTGGCATTTTCTTCTATTAATGTTAATATCTTAGGCCGTTAAGTGTTGCTCTGTTTATATTTATTTACGCCTGCAGTATAATTTCAGGCTAGAG
The DNA here is from genome assembly GCF_059951505.1 of Python bivittatus. Taxonomy (NCBI): domain Eukaryota; kingdom Metazoa; phylum Chordata; class Lepidosauria; order Squamata; family Pythonidae; genus Python; species Python bivittatus. The sequence continues at coordinate 1,224,838 of NW_028277029.1, read as the reverse complement.
TGTCTCCAAAATGACCATCCATGGCTGGATGCCATAACAAAATCCTAGGAGCAGAGATAGACCTTGACATATCTGCTTGGCCTAATAGGAGATTTTTCAGGGAAAGCTCAGAACTTAAATGAACTTGCTGATATGTCCTCCTGGTAAGATTCTGCATCTTACAGCCTCTCACCCACCCAAAGTCCTACCTCAATACTTGTCCTGAGCTTCACAAACATACTTCTCAACCAACTTCCCTTCTTTTCCATTCACATCTTCTCAGCGTGAGTCAATTTTCTCCACAGTTATAAACCTGTTGACCTCCATGTGAATCTATAATGTTTTCTTGTCCCTGGGCAGGATCAAACATTCAGCCATGTGGAATCCCTAGTAAAAATTAGCCCAGAGCCTCCACAGGAGGAAAACATATATAATGCCAGAAAAGTAGAGTGTAATGAGACACGAGAAACAAGATGAACAACAATTTTGCTTTAGAAAGCTTATAAAATTTCCCATAATTTCCAAGGGACAGAGCATCATATCACAAAAGCTTTCGGCCTCTGCCATTTTTAGAGACCGAAAGAAATTCACTCAAAATTAGGGGTACACAATACATAGGCCAAAGAATGGCCTGCTTTAGAGCTGTGCTGAATTTGAGACAGTCTGCTTCAACTTTTTAAGCTAAAGAGCTTGACTCCTAGTTTCATGAATGCACCATGTTATTTTCTTGTCAACAGTATGTAAATGATTAGCCGTTATCTTCTTTGAAAATGTTTTTTGACTTTCCAGTCTAGATTACATGCCTGGAATTCTCTGGTGGTCTCCCATCCAATATTAATCAGGTCAGGTCCAACCCTGCTTAGCTTCCAAGTCTAGTCACTTGTATAGACTTCAGTCCTTTATCCAAATCCAAAGCAAAATTTGGAAAATGGAATTGCATTCCTCTTGTTGTCTAATATGACAAAAATGGAGTCTATCTTGTTGATGTTATAAAAGGGTTTTGCAGACCCTTGTGAGAAAAGAAAACTTGCCAAATTTTGCAGAATTGGATGCAACAGCTTTCAAGCTTCACTCCTTAAAATTCTTCTGCTTTGAACGGAAAGGGTCTTTAACACCAGCAGAAAGTGATGGATGTGAAGGAAAAAGTCTCCTAATGTTGCCTGCCAAGACACCTGAATCTGGCAGAGCTGATGTGTAGGGACACCAGTCGAAGAGATTCCTCTGCATGAGGACAGATTTCCACAATCAATCACTTAAGGAGAATTGAACTAAAAGGTGAAGCGGTTTTGGGGGGGGGGGGAATCAATTTTTTTATATGCACCAAGCCGAGTCTAACGGCTAAACCTGCCTTCCGCAAGGGATTCCGAGCTACTGAACCTTAATTATTGGCTAAAATCTCAGACCACAATAGTTCACAACATACGCTGCCAAAAAGAAGGAAGAAACACATGGAGTGGATTGTAGTAAAGAGATCAGCACCCAGTCCTCCAAGAAATGTGATTGAATCAATTATAGAAACGTAAGGTTGAAAGGGATCTCGGAGACCTTTTGGTCCAACCCCCTGCCCAGGGCAGGAACCCTCAGACCATCCCAGACAAAGGGCTGTCCACACTTTGCTTGAAAACCTCCACTGATGGAGCCCCCACAACTCCAGGAAGGAGGATGTTCTGCGGCTTCATACCCAGAAAACTCCTCCTTATGTCAAGTTTGGCTTTCTCTCTGTAGAGCTTCTACCACTGGTTCGTGTCCTACCCTCAGATATGATGGAGAATAAATCCACACCCTGTTCCCTGTGACAGCCCTTCAAGTATTGGAAGACTGTTATCATGTCATCCCTTGGCCTTCTCTTCTTCAGGCTAAACGTTTCCAGCCATTTCAATCATTCCTCAGAGAATCTGGCCTCCAAGCTTCCTACCACCTATTTTGCTCTTCTCTGCACTCTTTCCAGGTCCTCAGCATTCTTCTCGCAGATGGTGACCAGAACTGGACATGTTGTTCCAGGTGTGGTCTGACCAGTGCAGCAGAGAGTGGTGCTATCGCTTCTGGTGACCTTGACACCATACCTCTGTTGATGCAGCCCAAAGCTGCATTGGTTCTTATGGCAGCTGCAGCACATGGCTGGCTCATGCTTAACTGGAGGCCTACCAGGACATTCAGACCCTTCTCACAAGTGCTGCTCTTGGACCTGGTACCACCTACCTCGTACCTGCGCATCTGGGGTGACGGTGAGTCACCTGGAAAGAGTCCCTGTCTGTCAGCAAATTCGGTTCCTGTCACTCTTTCTCTGCCAGGAAACGCTGCGTTGTTGTTCCCAAACACCTGCCTTCCGCAAGGGATTCCGATTTGCCTCAGTCCAGGGTGAGCTGATATGGAACATGTTTTTCTTAGCATATCCTAGAACATTTCTTTTTACCGTTTCAACTTTTAATAAACGTGTTAGAACGTGCCAGGAAAAATCGCAAGACATCTTAAGAAAATACCAACATAGTGATACAGGTAGCAGGCAACGGGAGGACAGTATCTCAATCCTGTAAAAAGGATCTGCAGAATCAAAAGCAATTATTATTATACAAAGAAAAATGTAGATGTTGGCCTTTCTGAAAAGAGGGGGTAAGGATTAATAAAGCCATTTAGATAATCTTTTTAGAAGCAAGTGACTTTTTTTGTGGTACATATTAAGATTTGCTTCATTCTTAGAAGCCAGTGAATGGAAAATCTGAAACCTGGAGCTTTTCACCAAAAATCTTACCCTGTCTGAAAAAGTGATAGACTGAGACAAGTGTAATGGATTGATACCGGGTTACACCATTGAGACATGTTGGCAACATTCAGGAAGCCAGTCCTAAACCTGGGGGGGAGAGAGACAAACGGCAGGGTGTCCATCGGGCATGGTCAGAAAAGTCAAGACGGCGGCTACTATGAGCTGGTATGAGTTCAGTGTTGGGGCCTGTCAAGATGGGCTGCGTGGAAAGTAGAGCAACAACCCGGTTTCCTTGTGTGCGAAGGGTTCGTTTTACGCACATTCCAACAATGAAATAGCAGGAGAGAAAGTAAGGCTGGAAGACAAGGGGCGGGGGGGAGATACAGTTTCAGCTCCAACTTTCTAGAAACAGAGTTATTTTAAGTAATGTCTCCTGAAACAAAAAAACATGTGTTCTTGTTTCTGTAAAAGCCCTGGGCACGGCTCAACCGCCGGGCTGCATTGGCCAGGGCTGGAGGAGCCGCCAAAGCAAACAGGAGTTCTCCGAGGTGGGTCTGAGGCAGGCAGGTCAGCAGCGAGCAGCCGTGACGAAGCCGGGCCCAAGGAGGGCTCGCCAGTTGGCGGGCAGGGAGGGCCTGTTTACTCTTCCTCGGGCATGTTCCTTTGGGTGCCCCGTCCTTTTCAGGGTGTGCTGGTGCCAGCAGGGGATCGGTTGAACGGTGGCACATGGAAGCAAAAAGGGGACCTAATGGAATAGATTCGGTATCTTTCTCTCGGTGAGCTCTTTCCTCTTTAAAAGAAGTGCTGCTGAAGTTATCAGGGTGCCGAGCATGGGCACACTCAGCCCTCTTCGGCAGTGACTTCCTCACTGCCTTTCAAAGACTGTATTATTTTTGCAGTCGTGACTAATGTTTCAAAAAAATCTTCCACCAGTTTCATACAGCCAAAGGGTTTTGAACTTCTGCTTCTTGGAGTTGCAGCTCCCCAACCCTTCCACCATGTCATGCAAAAGGACCAAAAGTTCCCACCCAAAGGTGCTTGTAAGCTACATAGAACACTTTAAAGGATGAAGATCAAGTCGGTTTTATTCTGGAATAAGCTCAGAAGGTTTGGCAGAGTCTGTGGATCTCCAAAAGGGAGAGAAGCACACTTACTCTCTTTCTGCAATGCAGCTCTATGATATAGACAGGTCCATCAGGAGCACAAAATCCAGATCTCCTCTCTAAACTCTGTTACGGCATATATACATATAGGGACTTGTGCTAAGTAACAAACCATGGTTTACAATGATGATCGGTTCACACAACCACATAAGGTTCAGCATGTTGTGATTCCAGTCAGAGGGAAAGTTCTGAAGGTATCATCTTGCGTCTTCACCAAGAGCTTCCGGAGATATTTGGGAGCCTAGAGACAATATAGACTTGACCTATTCTCACTCACACACACAAACACACCCCCACACACCGCAGCTACCCTGGTTTGCAAGGAAATCTGAAAAACATTGGGCTGGTTAATGAATAGCAAGGGGATAGTGTCCTCCTCTGAGGTGCAAAATACTTCTTCAAGTCATTCTCAAAGTATACGCAGCCCTGGGTAGGACTAAGCCATTTCCTTGGCCATAGTTTGCCATGGGATATTTTTCGACTTTCCAACCTAGTTTAAAGCCCTGGGGTCCCCTGGTGTTCTCCCCTCCAAGGACCAACCAGGCTAGCCCCTAATTAACTTTAGGTCCCCATCCTGGAACCCAAGGCTCTCCCATCTGGCAATTTATAGCACCAGGCCCCCATTGCCATGGTGATCGTTCGCTAATGCACTCAGGCACTATGCTGTCACAGCTATGATGCGATAAAGAAAAGGAGGCACTCTGCCTGGTGTCCCTTAAGGGGTAATAGCATAAATGTCTCTCGCAACGTCCCTGGAGGAAAATGGGTGCTGCAGCATAACCTGACAACTCAAAAAGTCTACTCCAAAAGTCAAAAGTCTTAGACTGCAGGTATCTTCTGGTTCAGTCGTAGGGTGTCTGCTTTGGTTTTTTCCTGCTTCTCACATACCTTAGTAACTTCACCGGGATCTAGTATGTCCAGATATACTTGTAATTTCCTACCCACTAGATTTCAGGTAGTGATTTTTCTTTAGTGGGATGAAGTGCAGCGGAAGAATTCAAAGATTGCTCCACTTAGCTTCTAAAGTGCCTCATGCTCTTTCTTCAGCCCCTCATTCAGGGTTCTTTCTGCGAGATTGTTTGAAAGCAGATAATGGAATATAACACAGTTCCTGCATATTCCTTATTGTTGAGCCATAAGACCTCTGAACATCTGTATTGTGAACAAAACTGAGTCCCATAATCCCTGACTATATCTCCAGCAAACCAAAAATAGGAGAAACCCCCCCCCCAGAGTTTATTTACCTCAGTTTCATGTCCTAGATGACATTATGAGACCTTCAAGCTGTCTAGAATGTGTATTGTCTTTAAAAAAATGTCCTAATCAATAGATCAGAATAATCTAGCTACTGGGAATATTCTCTTGGGTGTAACAGTACTTTTGAGGAGCACGATGCTAAGTGGCCAAATGCCTCAGTCTGTCAATCTATTTCCGAATTTTGACCTCCATTCTGCTGAACCAAAGTGTTATGACCCATGAGCGAATGAGGTCAGAATGGATTGTACTCCTTTCTAACTTTTACAGAAGAGGGTCTTTATTGAGGAGGGAAAAACAATTAACTTCTTGATGGAGTACTTATTTTTACAGCACCAGAGCTAAAAGCAGGGGAATCCTTTTTTCCTTTATCACAAAGCATCGGATGAGAATCTTCACTAGGAGCGGATTGAAGAATCAGCTGTGTGGAACCATTTGCCTACCCAAAATTGGGGTATTCTGACTTGCTGTAATTGAACAGCAGGACCAGAAGTGAAATCCCATCTAAGTCTTTTGAAGGACACTCAGATGCCTTTTCCTCCTCTGGAAGCCTTCTAGGCACTTCTGGGGTGAATCCTAAGCAGATTTCTTCTCTCCTCCCCATTTCAAGTTCCCGGCATGGTCTCCCTTACAAATGTCCACTGAACTGAAAACAATGCACCCATGTTTCTATGACTAGAAAAGGTCTGGAAGGAAAGAAGGTTAATTCTGCCCTCGGTGTTAACGCTTTGAGTGACATCGCGCTCCTGAAGGATGGGGCCTGAACATAATGACTTTTTGAGTCATTCTGGATAATAAGTGCTTTTCTAATGTCTAGAGGGCTTCACAGGTGAAGACTGAGCGTGTGTGATGGCAGCGGGCCAAACCAAGCTTAGTCTCCCTCCTTAAAACTGGCTTCAGGGCAGAATTGCACCCTCTGTCCCTTCTCCCGCCTTTATCTCTTAAAAGAGTAATTCCTGACAACTTATATTAACAGATTGCTTTTTTGGAAAGGTCTCCTTCTGCAAGTGGTAGCTTCAGGCCTCCTGTCAGAAGTAATTTGGATCATATTCACTTGCATGAAGGGAAGTGAAAAGGCAAAAATCCTGCCTTGTAAAGTAAAGTAATAACTTTTCGTCTTTCAAAGGCAGGGCTTTTCAGGCAGAGAACCATCTTCCCTCAAACTCCCATTCCTTAAACGACTCTCTGTTCAGTAGATTGTGGCCCGCTGGCTTCCGATGGGCTGAAATCCCTGTTACTAGAACCACAATTAGAGTCATACAAGATGATAGCAAGACTGAGAGGACAAGGCGTGTTGCCATGTTAGATGAAGCCTGCACAGTTTGTGACTTACCAAATTCAGCACAGCCACTAAGCCCTGACTGCAGTCTACCCACCTTTGGGCAGCTGAAGCAAACTAGAAGGTTTATAGAAGGACCTGTTATGGTCCATGGTGGATGGGTCAGGCTTGTTTGGAGCATGGCTTCAACCTACAAAGCACTTTAACCGTGGACAAAAGGAGCTGTGACCCCATCTTACCCCACTCCTCCTGTGAAAGTTTGTTACTTCTGAGAACTGAAGCACTTTACAAATATAGCAAAACCCAGAAGAAATGCTTTAATATTAATTAAAATTGAAGATACAAGGCTGAGAAGGCCCACTTTAAAAGATCCTTCAAACATGTCAGCACTACAGCTCATTCCACACGAGGCCGTGGCAGAAGAGACTCCCTCCAGGTTGCTGCCTAGCAGCAAACTGTAAACCATGGCACAGAAAGAGGAATAAGCTAGGAATGCAAGAAACTCTCGGGGAAAAATCTGTACGTTCACTATATAAGAATATAAATTAATGTCTAATTTTGTTCTGGCCAAAATGTCAGTGGTATGGAAATGACTTCATAGCAAGTGGATTGAGAAATGGCTTGCAAGCATGTGACACCCATTACTGGGAATCAAAGTAGTCTGAATTGGCTCTGAGGTGGGAGATGAGGTGTGTAGACCGGGAAGTAGGAGCAACCTTGTCTTCTCCATCTATCAGTCACTCCTATTGCTTCCCAAGGAAAGAGAGTAGAATCGTCTTCCAACTCAGGATGAAGTCCACATCTACTGTAGCTTGGGACAATTCAGGATAGATTTTTACCCTCCTAAAACAGAGCAGATAGCTCTAATCTTCCTTGTCCTGATTCAAAAGTGGTGTGTGTGTGTGTGCATGCATGTGCATGAAATAGGACCTTTTTAGCATTTGCTCATGCAAAACATTTTGTTCAGCAGTGATATTGGATTCCATAATTATCTTATATCAAAATGTTTCTGGAGGTCAGACCCAGTTGGTTACTCCAGTTCCAATCTTTGGAAGAGACTGAGTGACCACAGACAGAGCCTTGCTGGTATGACGGACAGTACAGGGGTCCACCAGAAAGATCAAGAAGTGAAGCAGAAATGGTTGGAGCAATCAGTTGCTATGGTCAAAAGAGAAAGGACAGGATGCGATGCCTGATTCAGACAAGCATGGTAGTCCAGTTGGGGAAAGAGCAATGTGGCTGTCACTAGACTGGGTGCTCTGAAAGAGGCTTCTCCTCCCTTCCATACAGCAACGACCAGACTGTTCCACTTCTCCTTGAACCTGGAGGAACTTTGCAGGATCAAGCTTCGGGGGGAGCAGCTTCTGTAGTTTCAGCTACAGCCTGCTCCTACTGAAGTCTTCTGGAGAAATCCAGGCTAGTTGGTTGCCCAAGAAGGAGGCAAAAGGCCACCACAACGACTTTCACAGTTAGAGACTAAAAGAAGGAAACAGGAATTTTAGGAGACAATCTTCCTGTTTCCTTACCCTTTACTTTTTTTCTATCCTTTTCTGCACTTTTAATTTCTTTCTCTGATCTTTCTTTTTTCAACTCTTTTTTCTTCTGTTTTCTTATATTTGATCTTTTGCTGAAATTTAATAAAGTTTTTATTAAAAGGAGGAGGAGGAGGAGGAGGAGGAAACAGGTCATCTTGGGGGAAGTGGGGAAGAAGGTTTTTTCATACAGAAAGAATCAGGCTGGCAAGAAAAGAATTCTCACCCTGCTGGGAAGTCGGAGGATGAAGGAGGAAAAGGCCAGCCCCTTGCTAAATGGCAAGCCTGGGATCAAGGTATAGAACAAGATGCATTACAAACTCTGCTCTTTGTGATACATCACAATGATCGTAAGGAAACTTATTGGGGTTGGGGGAATAGGTTGAGGTTTTAAGCCAGCTGAGCGCTTTATCTACTGCTGAGATGAATTTAATGTCTGTTTATAATCTCCTTGTAAGCCTCATCATCTACCCGGAAGCTTCAGTTGGTTCAGCATGCGGCGGCCCGCATGGTTTTGTGCAAGCCTAGATTTGCCCACCTGTCACCTCTTTTGCGGGAGCTGTGTTGGCTGCCAATTTCCTTCCGGGTCCAACTCAAGGTGCTGGTTGTCACCTTTAAAGCCCCACATGGCTTGGGGCCAGGTTATTTGAAGGGCCGCCTTTTCCCAGTTTCATATGCCCAACCCCCCAGATCGGGGAGGCAGGATATTCTATGGGTTCCCCCCATTAAGGAGGTCCATCTAGAGGGACCAAGAAGAAGGGCCTTCTCCATGGTGGTCCCTCCCTGTGGAGCATCATCCCCACAGAGATACGACTGGCCCCCGCCTCGATGCTCTCCCGCAAGGCCCTGAAGACATGGTTTTGCCAGCGGGCCTGGGGATCCCAGGTCGACCCGGAGCCCATCAGATGGCTAGTGTAAATGTGTTGCTGTTGCCAAGGGGGTGGGGGGATGTGGTGGGTTTTGTATTTGGGATTTTTATTCCTGTCAGCCGCCCGGAGTCACGGTGAGTGAGTTGGGCGGCCCTATAAATTCCTGAAATAAAATAAATAAATCTGCCCACTGGAAAGACCAGCTATGCATTTCCTGCAACGTTCTGGTTGCTTGTAAACTTAGCAGCCTTTTGCTGGTCACTAAAGTTATTCTCTTGCTGAGAATATCTTCCCCCTGCTTTGCTTACCCATCTCCTGTTTTCTATTCATTCTACAGACAATGAATAGTGATGAAGGGTGGAGGAAGACTGAGACAGTGCTTTATCGACTTCCCCAAAGCATCATTTAATTTGGGTACCTTTTGTACCCTGATCGTTTTTATCTAGTTTTTAATGTAAACTGCCACAACTCTCTGATTTTCTGGCCTTATTTTATCATCGTTATTATTATTTCAGTCATGGAATCTGCTAGCAAGTGACTGCCATGGCAAAGACTTTTTCCGCCTTGCAAACTCTCTTCTCTTTCCTCATCCCCACCTTGCTATTTGATTGAAGATCAATCTGAGGAATTCTTTAAATATATGGTTCTAGTTTTTTTCATTCTCTATATAGTGGGGGCGGGGGGTGGGGGGGAGTGCTTGGTTATTTCTTCCCTTTTTCCTTCTTGTGCCCCAAAGCGTAGGCCTTGGCATGCAATGGACTTGAATTCTGGGCATAAGCGCCACGTCCTCCTCCGGACACGAGGTGTGGAGTAAGATCTGCAAGGCTCAGGATTACGGCTCAGATGTTTGGATCAGAAGCCCAGATTCAGGCAACGTTGAGGCAGAAAACCTGCCTTGTCAAGGCTGACTCCGGGGCCAAAGGCAGAACACTGCTGTAGGATCACAGGCTGCCTGTGTGGATTAAGGGGCCCATTCTCTGCATTTACAGGATTAGCCAGATTGGCTATGCTTATACAACGCAGAAAAGGTAAAGCCCACCAAGTTTAGCATGCAGTGTGAATGCATCTGCCAGCTTTTAATTGGTCTGGTTAAATGTGCTGAGCTAACACCACTGTAGGCGCTTATCTGATTCAACGGGGGTGAGACAGTGTGTCACGGGAACTCGCTGTGGGGATTAATTGATCCAGCCAGCTAAAGAGGCAGATGTAATCCTAAAAAATTCCAGAGATGCAGGAGGTTAAGCTGACTCCTTGAGTCGGTGGGAATTGTTGATTGTGGATTACCTCTCCCAAGACTGAGACCGAGTGCTAGAGAATGGCCTTGAGCATTTTATCTCTGTGGCTTCGCCTCCTGCGGTGATGAGCAGGAATGCGTTGAAGGAAGATCAGCCACACTTCCGACTGTTTCTGGTGATATAGCATGGCGTATTCTTTCTTGATTTTTTGCTCTGGCTTAGGGAAAAAGGAGAAAAGAGAAGGAGAACAGAAAATGGCAGCCTTCAGCTGGGTAGTCTACAAGGTGGCGGCAGAGGCTGGGGGTCATTCATATCACGAGCTGGGCTGGGATGTGGGACTGAGTTAGCAGGTCTCCTTGCAAGTGAACGTTTTCTCAGTGTCCTAAAGACTGGCAAGTCCGAAGGGCTTAAATGGGGGTTAGGTCTCAACCTGGTCCACGTTCTGGGTTTCATTTAGATCACTGGAGACTTGGACTGCCTTGGGAAGTCTGCCAAAGGGTCTCTGTTTTGATGTCTTCCATCTTTCTTCCACCTCATGCGTTAAATCTGGCTTAACTTCTCGCCCGAGTTCTAGGTGATTTTATTTTTGCCAGAAAGTTCTATGCAAACGGGAGAATAATTTCTTTGTTTGGAAATGATGAAATTGGAGAAAGTTTATCCTTCATGGGAAAGGATAAAAATGGAAGGGGCGACAATAATAATGAAAGACAATATATCATTTGTTCTGTCCGATTAATTAAAAAACAGATGGATCTTGTGCATTCAGAACTGGGGAACTAAGTGTAATAAGACACTTTCGTGGTGTGTTTGGCCCCAAATACAAATTAGAAACTTTCTTTCTCGTTCAGCAAAATAAATAAAATACTGGCAGAGTATCCTTATTTGGATATTCTATGGAGCCCTGGAGACCTGAATGGGTAAACTCCCACAGATCTTTGGAGAGCAATGTCGTAATTGATGCATGACATCATTATAATCCACAAGAACGGGATTATTATTTGATATTGGGGATAGCCAAGAATTGGTACATTTTTTTGCATCTGCAGAAGATTAGAAGCAAACCAGAAAAGATTTAGGAGGATTTAGGCATATGATGATGCCTTCATACTAAGCCTAGGCACCCATTCGAAGTCATGATGACACAAATGGTGTCATCATGCAATGATGGGAATTATGAAATTTGTGTCAGTTGTATCATTTGTATGAGGACATTGGATAACATGAAGGGCCTGTGGGTAGATAATTCCTGGGTCCATGAAACACGAAGTCCTGCTTGTTCTTCTGAAGACGCATACAATAGCTTGAGAGGGCTTGTAGAAACGTCCCTGTCATTGGATGTCCAAGTGCTTGCATACCCTCTAAAGCAATAGGTAAACAAGGGTAGCTGAACTGAGGGGTCTGCAACCCCTACCTTCCAAGTTGGATTCAGCCCCATTTTGGGTCCTCCAGAGTCTCTAAGTTTGTGCTGCTGAAATTTGGCAGCAAAATAAGGGTTTATAGTGATACACTTCCCCACCTTTTTGACAAAACAAGGCCCCATTAGTGTTTTTTCATCTCATAGAGACTTCGTGGATCCATTTCGACTGACACTGCCCTCCAGAACCTCAACCACCCAAAGCAAAGGATGGGAGAAGCTCGGCCTCGCCCGCTCTGATCCCGGCATCCTCCGTCCACGCTCCTCTCCAGCGCAGGAGGCCAAATGAAAGCATCCACGTTATGATGGAGCTGCATATCCTCATCTATGGCCACTCTTGGAGCTCAGCAGAAATGAAGATGCAGGAAAACAGTTTTCCTGCGGAAATGGTACCAAATGGAATAATGCAGACATATAACAATACTTCTGTATTCGTGGGCAGATATACACTACATTATTTTCCACTTTCCAGATCTTACTGAAGTTACTAATTCATTGAAAGTTTAATCCGGATACTTAATGTGGTAAATTAATGTTTTTTGTGACATCATTTATTATGCAAGAATATGCTATTGGTACAGCGTAATTTATATCAGTATTTAGGACCCAGATGGAAGGGATCTGAGAAACATCAGTATACTTCCAAACCAATCTTCTCTTGAATTTTACAGAGTGTTTTTATAAACTGATCTTTAGATTCCCTAAAAGGTTTATTAGTAAAATAACAAGATAAAGCTCAATAGATGACTCATTTATTATTCTCCTTTTGGAGACACAAGGGATGAAATATCTCAAGAAGATTGGGAAATGATCATCAGTTAATACTTGCTGGGATTGCTGCTAATGAAAGCAAAGAAGTTGAACTATGTTTATTAGGGAATCGTTTTTGCTGTTTAACACTACCAGGATTGTTAAACTTAGAAAGGCAGCACCAGAAAATAACAGTTTTCTTGAAAACTCACCAGTTTGTGTTTACTTTAGGCCTAATAAAATATATTAATTTTCAACTGGTGGCCATAAAAATAAAATCTACAGTGGTATGAGAAGGGACATCTGTGGAATTTGAGAACGAGTCAAGCCTGGAGCAGCAACTGTGTGATGGATGCCCCGTGCCTCGGTCACGCAGGCCCAGCCTCCATCTTGTCTTGCTCTCCCTCCGTGGTTGCCCTGGCTAGGAGTGGATCTACAGTTGGAATATGTTGGATGATGACTGTATGTGCCAGATATACACAACCGCAGCTGTTATGAACACATAATGGAGTTATGTCTCCAGCTCCCCCTTCCAAAGGCAGCAGGTTCAAAAAATGGAGATGTGGTAGTCCCTCCCAGTGGCAGCTGGGAATATTGGCACTCCCAAATCAGGTTCTTTGGTTCTGAGGAAAAGAAAAGAACCTTTGGCATAAAATGCCCATGGTCTTTGTGACGGGGAAGCTATTTCACACACAATTATCTGCACCCAGTCATCTTCTATTTATTTTGTCTCTTTCCATGCCTTCTCCAAAAGAATGCAGTTACCCGTTCCTTGCGGACTGTAGCTTTCAAGCCCCAGGGGAATAGGATGTGTTCTTGATCCGAGTGCATGAAAAGGGCTTTTTAAAAAAAATTAAGAGCACATCTAGCATTTAAGTCACACGTAGTTAAGACAGGGATCTGGTAAACAGATATTTGGCAGATATGCATGGAGGACAAGCTCATGAAGAACTTTAGTTGATGTCGTAATCATCCGTAGATTCCTAGAAGGAAGGGGGCTCCGCCATCTCTCTGGGTCACTGATCCCCCTGTTAAACTGCTCTTACTCTTAGGAAGCTCTTTCTCACAAAGCAGATGGAATCTGTCTTCCTGTGACTTAAATCCATTTTTCTGGGTCTGGCACGCTGCAACAATGAAGAACGTCACACCACTGGCAGATGTTCAGTTTGGGATCAGCCTCTGTCCTAAGATCTGCTTCACGAGAACTGTTACCACGACAGGCATCTCCCCGACCCCCATTTAGTGCCTTTGCATTCGTTTTTTTTGTTTCTCCAAAGTGAAGGACTTTGTACATATCTCTTCTAAATTTCATTCCACTGTTTTCAGCCCACTTCTCTTACGATTTAAATAAACATCCTAAAAACTCTGCAGAAACTGGGGACAGCTCTATGAGATAATTTACTGTAATGTCAGCTATCACCTACTTACCCACATACCCATCACACTTCTCACTTTGGGGGTAAACAACGTTATGCAAAGGGCAGAAAGGGAAAGGAACAGCAAGCTAAAGAAACTGAAAACATAAGATAAGAAAAAGAAAAGATAGGGAAACTATTTTTCACCAGCAATCTCAGCTGGCAAGCGACAAGGACACCCCGCTCATCATGTGCCCAATAACGCCGACTTCAGAAGAGAGCTTGTAGAGGGCAGGAGGCAATTCTGCAGCCTGGTCCTCATTGTTTGGCCCATCAGTCAATCCAACTTTAAAACAACATCCCTTATTCTGAAAGCCGTATGCGGGCAAACACAGGGGGCAAGCTCCTTACAGCGCCCCAGCTGTTTTTGAATTTCCTTTGCTTCGTTTTCTTTTTCTCCTTCTGTTTCATCACCTTCAGGGGCAAAAAGCCGTGTGAACTAAACTTTCCCACTGGGTCTGGCATTTAGCTACCCGGTGTTAGGGAAGGGTTTTGTTGTACTTGGACCACCTTCCCTGGATCAGGAGGACTTCTTGCTCAGTAACAAGGAAGTCAGCCCAACAAGGAGAGCAGCAGCAGAAAAGCAGACCCTAACCTGGGCTTAAAATTCTGCTGAGAGCCACAGTTCACGCCACCAGAGATGGAAAATCCCTATTAGTAATCTCCCCCCTCCTGCCAAGATAGGCCCAAGCACAGCATGTTGCTAGACAATGCGGAGGGCTCCGCGTCCGTCTGCTGGTGCTGGACGCTCCTCTGGTGGACTCAGAGCCAAAGCTGACATTTTGCTGAGGTCATCAGAGGCATTTTTCTGGCTCGGCAGCCGAGCCCCTTGAGCTGTGCCTGTCAGTGCGGGGAGGTGGTGTTGACCTAGTCAGGACTAATTACCAAAATGTGTATTGAAGATAACTGGCTAGCCATGAAAAGCAGAGGCCGCCAATTAGGAAAAAAGGAGTCTAAATGGCATGAAATCAGAAATCATGGCTACAGAGCAAGGGAAATGAAGAAACGCTGTGGTTCCACCCTGTGTGTTCTCCCTCCTCCCCCTTGATATCAAAGAATGGTTGATTAAGGGCGAATCAGATGAAGAAAATGTTTTATATTCAGCTGGTTTGTTTTGGCTTTGAATCTCTCTCTGAGACCTCCAAGACCAGCCTTGATCACAGCTTTGACTTTTTAAAACAATGCATTTTTATGGAACACGGCGAGATGCAAGAAGTACGGATTTGCGTCCAAGCTTCTCTTTGTGAGAAGTCAAAACAGTTTCGATCATCTGCTGGGGCTCTAGTCCCTGCAAATCTATGGGGACAGATCAACACAAAACCCACCACACATCAAATGGTATTGCTCTGGGCCTCCTCCCAATCTGATAAGCAGGATCAAATGTTTGGAGTAAGCAGGGAAGGCAATTTTCAAATGGCAAGAGCTCCTTGGAGTATCGAAGTAACGCTGCTCACTTGCAAAGGTGCTAGGAAATGTTTATGAAATTTCCATTCGTCGGAGCGGATGAGAAGGCGACAGGGAACTCTAACCGGCTCAACACATTGTTCCAGGTTTCTGCTCATCTCATATAATCTAGGGTTCTCTGGGTTATTATTTCATAGTATGGCTCCACATTCCACATGCCATCTAACGTTGCCCAAATCAGCCTCAGAATCAGTGGTACATCTAACACTTTTAACTATAGTGTTAGATGTGCATTGCTTTTTTGAGTAATCAGGTTTCAAGATAGATATTTCTCTGAATTTTGCATAATACATTTGAGGGACGTGGAAGTCAAAAGTTGCTCTCCAGCTTCTGGCAAGATAAAGAAGGCTGTGGCATTTTTAATTTGTTTATTTGCTGAATGAAAAAGAAGAGATCAATGAATCCCTAATCTCTTTAGTAAGCTGAAATATTTATCTAACCCACTTGCTGTGCGAGGTATCTCTAGGAGAAATTCAAAGCACCCAGTTACGCTAAAGGCCAGAGTAGCATAACTATGACCCTGGTCTATTCCTTGACAAGTGTGACCTCCTAGCTGACTTTGGCTCAGAAGCTAAATGGGGCTAGGCTTGATTAGTATTTGGGTAGGAGGCCACCAGAGAAATCCAGGGCTGTAGGCTAGATTGAAATACCACTTCTGTATTGAGGCCAAGAAAACCCCATGGAAGTGTCCTTGAAGTCAACTCAAAGGAGACTTGACTTTTATGGTACATATCTCTGTTGTCCCCTCCTCTTTTCCCCCACCCTACACGGGGGCAAGAAATGGCTTTAGCTTCTGTAATGGGCAGATGGAATGGCCTTGAGGGACAAGAGGAAGAGCTGCTACCAAGACAATGGTCAGATAAAAGAAAGCCAAGTCTGGGCCAGAGCTGTATGTAACCTGAGAAAGCACCTCAGACAAGACCCTCCCTCGTTCTTATGGTGATGGGGGCGGGGGGGGGGAAGCACATTCAGACTTCCAAGATTCTGTTACTATATTCTTGTAGTAAAAGTAGTATTAGCTTTCTTAACTTTGGTTTCCTAGTCTGGTCTACCTTGAAGGGGTGACAGGTTGTAGGAATTATTTAGATCTGAAAAACAGGGAGAGCTAAATTCCCCTTCTGGCCAAACCATGGTCCAGTTCAGGGAATCCCTGAAGGAAAGTGTAAGCTTTGTGAGGTCTAAACACTTACCGACTTACCTCCCAAATCTTCTCTACTTGGATTGTAGTCCATGAATGCTTACTGTATGCCTTAATAAATTTGTTACTTTTTACTGGACCATGGATTTATTAGTTTGTCTTTTTTATCCCCTTCCGGGGCAATGCCAGTTTATTCAGTTTAACTTTTGGCTTTGTGGAGTTTGGTACTATTTTAAAAAATAAATAAATAAAGGACAAAGAACACTGTATGAGAACATGTGAAAATTAGAAATCTTTAGAGATTGAGAAGTTTACAAAATAGGGCAATGTATTAATGGGGAATATCTCATTACGATCAAGCTCCTGAGGTTTCTAGTCTAATAGGGCATGGCGCTCACTATCAGTTCTTAAAAAGGATTCAAAATGGAGAGGCAGCTGGCAGATGCCAGAGGAAGTGTGAGAACCCCTTTGTCACCTAATAGCTGTGATCCCCGCTAGAGATGGACGAGGCACTAGGAGGAGGAAGGACATCCCAATGTCACGACTTGTTAGACTTCGTGGCTGCATCTGCATGGTGAGAATTCTTGATAAGGACCTCCATGAACCTCACAATGATGTGACTCCTAAAGATTTCCAACCGAGCCCTCATTTGTACTAAGTTGCAATATACAATGGTGCCATTTCTGCCTTCACAACGCCTCTCTATAAGGTCTTTTTTTGCTCAATCCTTTCCACCACTTTCCCAGCTGAGTAAATTGGGCATGCTGCGTCTGGCCCCATGGTTAAGTGAGGTGATCAGTGTTACCAGAAAGCTTACAAAAGGGTTTAATGGAAATAGTGAGCCTAATACTACAAGAGAATGACAGTGCGGGTTGTGAGTTGTCCTATCCACCCGTCTGGTGGATTCCAGAAGTAGCCCAAAATGATGCCAGCCATCAAAGTAATAAAAGCAGTAGAAAGTATGGCCAACACAAGACTCCTTCTTGGCAGGAACAGTGGAAGGCCTCTCATTCACCACCAGTGATAGAACCATCAACGCCCAGCCGATAGGACCTTCTCCGGAGGACTAGCTCTAGGCTTGCTTTTTTAAACATGGTCTAGTGCTCTTTCAAGAGAGTGCTAACCCTGGGCTTACGAAGAGCTTGCATAGCACTCGAAAAGAGCTTCAGAAGGGACTGGCAAGGCATTATGTGGGCAGGTGCCACTGAGCTAGCAATGTCCGGCCTCTCATGCATTAGCCCATGGCAAAAGGTTTGAGGGTTGTGACTCCTTGCTTTGCACATCCAGCAGAAGGGTTCTCATCCACCCTTGATTGCCCATGGCCTTTCCCTGTCTATCCCTAGTATTAGAGATCAGTCTCACTCCGGTTACTTCTGGCACTCTTCCTCCTACAGGTGGATCACTGCAGGGAGACCAGGAAAGAAATGCCAGCCAGGTCTTCTCATCCGAATGACTTTCTTCACACATAAAAGGCTAATGGAGGAGTAGATTGTGGGGGAGGGGAGAGGAACAGCTGTGCACTACAAAAGTTCATGGATTAGTCAATTTTGCGCCAAGCAAATTCTGAGCTTCTCTGGAACTGCCCACTGCTCTGAGCCCAGCATCACCACATCGCCCTCACAGTGACAACCGTCGTCTGGCTAGTTGACTCCTTAGGTTGCTACTGCCACGGCCCTTGGAGATGTTGCTACTGTCAGAGTGCTTAGGGATATATTGATGCCAGCCAGGGCAAGCAACCGCCTTTGCCTTGGATCATTCTTTTTAAACGTGGATGGTCTAGATGTTCAAGAATCATTCAGAGCATCAAACCTTTTCTCAACCTTTATGCAATGAAAAAGTGCCAAGATTAATGTTTTCATGAAACTTCCCATCTCCACCCCATTTTGGCTCAACAGAACTATCTTTTAGTTTTTTTGCAAATTATACACAACTGTAAGCAGTATTTTGTCCTACAAAAAAAAAAAAAGGTGTTTTTTTCCTGTCTCTGCTTTGTGAAATGGAACTGAGCACTGATATTTAAGCTATTTCCTCACAGACATGATTTCTTCCCCCTCCTGAGAAACATTTTCAAAGTGGGTCATGATTATCCGCCCTCCTCCAAACACAGGGAACCCCAGAGGAGCTCTTTTTCTAGGTGGTCAACCAGGGAGTGCAAAAATCAGCGTCTAGCCAAGCGTCCTCCCTTGGCCCATTCTCATCCTTCTTCCTTTGACCTTGATTTCCTTGGCTACCTCAAAACAATTCAGCTGGTTACCACAAAGGGGTCTTTATTGCTAAGTAAAAATCTGCTTCTCTTAAAAGGGATGGATAAATACCAGCATGGAACTAGGGCACCTTAAGCTCAACAGAGAGCAAGGCAAGAGTTTGACGTGAGAATGCCTGCCAAGGAGAAACCATCAGTCCAAATGGTCAGCATTTGTGCTGCAAAATGGTCTCTGTGGTGGTTTCAAGTATCCCACCGCGGAGGCAGAATTTAGTTGGCTCTACCGTCCAGTGGAGGCGATGGTGTCCAAGCACGGAGGCACAACGCGGATCTGGCGCAAACGTTGCCCTTAGAATAGAAATTGCAAGATGAGACAAACCACTTCCTGCCCAACATGCTGAAATCTAGGAGGATCATCTGTCCCTTCAGGTATGGATGGAAATTTGAGGAGAAGGAAACAGCTGAATCTGAAGGACATCAAATGCACAATATCCTGAATCAGAACCCTCCGATGCACATTTCTATTCCCTATTCTACCAGATAATGAAGGTGGAAAAGGCTTGAGGAAGTTAGCATTGCAGATGATGTTAATACTTTGCCTGTTCTCAACAACAGCTCCCGAGAAATGCAGGGGGTGAGGCTGAAAATGGAGGAAAGGCCAAAGTATTCCTGCAACAGCTCCTGCCCCCTCTTTAGATCCTGACCTGGGCTGAGGGCCTTATCGTGGGGCTGAGCATCAGACATGGCTACGCTTGCCCCCTGGTTCAGCCCAGCACCTGTGCCGTGAGGTCGTACTCCCAGCGCTGAGCCCAGAGCAGTGGCCCAGTTTCTCTGCTCCTGAAGCCACCGCTGGGACTGAGTTGGATGACGGCGTCAGCCGTCCACCTCTTTCCCACCTGCGTAATTTTGGCAAGGCCCCCTCCGCGTGCACGGTATATGCCTTCTGCCTTCCAGCTGCTGGTTCTGCCAAAAAGGGTATTTAAAACTACCTGGCAGGGCCATACTCTCTTCAGCTAATTACAGTAGAAACAAAATGGGTCCCTGGGTTTAAGGGGCGGCGTGCAGGAGGGGCCGTCCTCTGCTCGGGCGGGCCATTCGACTGGCCCTGCATTCTCACCTTGCACTGGAGAGTTCCAAGCAATTTCTGTAGCGAAAACAATAAAAAGTCTTGGGTTGTGGAGGGGGGGATTGGTGCCTTCGACCCAGTGTTGACTTCTGGCGACTGCCTAGACCATTCCCTGCAGTTTTCTCAGCAAAATGTTTGGGAGTGGGTTGCCCCGGCCTCCTTCTTCCTGGGGCTGAGAGAGAGAGAGAGAGACCTGCCCAAGGTCGCCCGGCTGGCTTCGCGCCCAAGGCGGAACTAGAACTCACAGTCTCCCGGTTTCTAACCTTGGGCCTTAAGCACTACACCAAACTGGCCTTGTAGCAGCAGATAAATATGTGACATGTTTTTTATGGATGAACTCTGAACGCTTCATCAGAGCAGGGGTGCATGTGCTTTGCAGGGTGTCCACCACAGGGGTCAGCAAAGTCAAAACGGTGGGCGCAATCAAAGCAAAAAGGAGGCAGAGCTTCAATTGCACAGTCACGGCCACCACCTTGACTTTTCTGTGCATACGTGTCCCTACCACCTGGCACACTTGTATGGCCTGCCTAAACATACCCAACTGCAAAAACACCGAAGAATAATCCAACCGCCCTAGAATTTCATTAGAAATAGTGAGGGAAGAACCGTCTGGCTTGCCAGAAGTGTTCGTGTCTTCTGTACAAGTCGGCTCACCATATCTGGTCTGCAAAGAGCTGGACAACTGCTAGAGGGCAGCAAGGGGGTTCCAAAAATCCTTTGCTGCCATCAAGTGGCCATTCTGGGTTTTGCAGCCCAGATATGGTATGCCTCATTTAATATTTAGTTAAAATATTGCATTTACTATTTCGTGTTTAGTTTCTATTCGTTTCTGCTGGTACAGTCATAATTCAGTTATGCCTTTTCAGATAGAGGGGTAACTATTACAGTTAGTGGCTACTGCGACACAGGAGTTATGGCTCTCTCTGGTTAGAATATAATCATGCACTGGAATAATGAAGCCGCAGCTCGTCCCGCTGTGGAGCGAGGTTCATGTCCTCGTTGTGAACTTATCTCTCAGCTGAGATGTCTATCTGACCCGTGGAAAGCAGGATCATGTTCTCAAGAAATTCTAAACTAACTCAACGTTTTAAAGTTTAAGCAGAAACAAAACATCACATAGATTTCCTAGCGTGCCCGTTTTTGGCAGGCCCGTTGCAGAAAGTGCGTCTCTGAATAGATTTTTTTTCTAGTACAGACATTTTCTCCAATGCACTTTAAAGAAATATTTTCTCATTAAGCAACACGTCAGAGTTTTGAGTTCTCCTATATCAGTGTTGTCCAAACGTGGCCACTTTAAGATGAGTGGACTTCAACTCATCAATTCTGGGAGTTGAAGTCCACTCATCTTAAAGTGGCCACGTTTGGACAACACTGTCCTATATGTTTGGTAGGACCAACTTCAGAATATTCGATGGATTGCAAATGTCAGTGTACGCTCCGAAAGCAACGCTCATCCCACCGCCCTTCCTGGTTCTCCTCTCTGCTGCCACTCGGAGAGACCCTCTCTCCCAGCTTCCTCGGGTGAGGGGAGGAGGAGCAAAGCCACCAGCAGCTTTATAGAGCAGCGTCGCCATCAGGGTCCCACCTGCACCTGGGAAAGCAGAGGCGGTGGCGGCAACTCCACCAGGCCACCCAGAGGAAGCGGGAGGTGAACAAAGCCTTCTCTTGCTCAGCATTCTGAGGACCCTCCTGTCCCGAAATGGTCTGGAATGGAACCCTAACCCTGGGATGATCCCTCTGTCCATTCTTCTGGTAGCAAGTGGGGCACTTAAGTGGCGTGGGGGAAGAAAAATGCTCCTTCCCGCCTCCTTTCTTGAAAGAACATTCATCAAAAGCAGCATTAATGACTGCTCGGGTCTGCCCGACGTCTCTCCAATTAGGAGTTCCAAAGCACTTTTTCCCCACAGTTCCTTCTCTTGCTCTTGGATGCCTATGGTTCCTTTGCCTTGCAGGACAAGGAAAATAAGAAGCGCGGCCTTCTTTTGCCAGGCTACTGCTTACCTGGCTTGGCACTGGGGTGAGGGGACCACCTAACTCGAAGCGCTTTCAGGGAGGATTCCTGAGCCAAGGCCGCCCTCTATTGGCCGGGAAAGCGAATCGCACTTGCGGACAATCAGCTGCGGGTCTTCTTTCCAAGGTGAATCTTTGCGGGAGTGAAAGTTTTCACGCCGAGTAGGCGCTTGTTATTTACAGAAGGCCCCTCGGAGGGAAAGGAAATAACAGCAGTGGGTTTTCCCGAAAGAGAGCTACGCCCTACCGCTTCTCGCTGCTCTGATGGTGCTGAGAGGGTGAGCAATGGAGATGCTGGGACCTTCTGAACTTGGCAGGCAAGACGTCGGTCATCAGCAGGCCAGCCCTCCGTCCGAGCGGAACGAAGCCCCCGCCCCAGAATGAACTGCAGGAGGGAGAAGTTCCTGGTGGGAACTTTTATTATGGGATGTAGCTGCATCCAGCGCAGAACTGTGCTTTTCAGATGGCTGAAATGCCTGTCCCACCGAATAAATCTGTCGATATTCCTTTCAGTTTCTCATTTTTCCAATCCTCGATTCAGTTTTTAAAAGAATGACTACATAAAAATGCAGGCATATTTTGTATGTAGTCATATACCTAGGACTGTTTTTAACTAAAATATCTGTGTCTGTGCAGGTTTATGCCTACTTTTTTTTTTTTTTTTTTTACTGGCAAATAGCACTGCATAATTCAGGGAAGTGCAGGTTTAAAAGACTGGGCAATTTGTTTCTAAAGATGTTCAGGGTCTGCCCTTGCATCCACCAGCGATGTCAGACTGATGATACAGAAAGAAAGCTTTTTTAAGGGAGAGAGAAAATGGGTTAAGAATCTCTTCTGACATTGACCTCAAGCAAGCCTCAAGGGTGAAATTACGTTTTCCAAATTCTTCACCCTGGGCTGAATACACAGTGGTTGGCTACAGCAAACAGAGGACAGTGGGACAAATATTGTTCCAGCAAAGATTGAATCTCTGCCATAGAATCCTTGCACACACACAGGTGTAAACACGTGCACATGCACGCGTAAGTGTATACTTTTTTCAAGGTAGCATCCCTCTCAAGATTACTTCACCCCATTTAGACCACCTCGCTGGTTTGATTTAAACTCCTCAGGGAAATGCATGATGCTTCCCCACCTGCGGCTCTGGGGAAGTCCGCTGCTAATTGTCCCACAGGAATGAAGTTCCATCCCCTGCACGGCGGTCTTCGGTCTTCGCCGAACCAGGAGGGTTCAGGTTTCGCAGCTGTCCGTCTGCCGGTCCCTCCGATTGCGGTCGATGTGGAGCATTAAAGATATTTTGGTAAATATGGGCAAGTACCGACTCTGAAAACAATGCTGGGCCAGCCAAAAAATAAATCTTGGGAACTGCTAAATTTTCCCAATAACGTATGCGGGGGAGGGGATGGTAAACATCACTGTAATGCCCGTATGCCAAGCAGAATTTCTATGTAATAAACAAAAGAGCTTTAAACATTCATTTTAAGATGCATCTTTCCCCAGATTCTTTGGAATCACCCAGTAGATCCTTTTGGCTGGAACACCTGGATTCAAGTGAATTTCCAGCCAAGAGCTTGGACAAGCCAAGGTCCTCAGCAAGTCCTTTACCTGTCACCCGGGTTGGAGGGATGGAGGGATGCGGGATGTGGGTGAAGCTTCACTTGCACCATCATGGCGCCTACCTTGACTTTTTTGACCCTACCCTGCGGACACCCCTGAACGGATGGATGGACTGGCAATGTTAGCCTGTTTGTCATCAAAATAATCCCAGAGGGGTGGCATAATTTTGAAGAAAGCCATTCAAAATTGCAAAATCCAATTTCGGCCCCATAACAAAGGCAAGACCACAAACAGTGGAGCGTTTGGCCCTGTCCTTTGTGAGAAGACACGCATACGCACACACTTGCAGCATTAGAGGTTTTGGCATCCCCAGCACCTCTGGGTGGGAACGTCCGTATCTTCAAACAAGTAGTATCTGCTTGAGGTAAGTCTCCTCAAAGTAACAGTTAACTAACAAAAAACAAATGGCTCCAGTATTACAAGCCTCAAAATGCTACTGCTTCCAAAAACGGCACTGCCAGAGTTAATAATGTGGAATAGAAGATCCATGGTCTACTTGTGGAAGTCTGAACTTATTGTAAGCTTGAAATCAGTTACTATCTGTGCGTTGGCATCCTTTAGCATATCAGTTTGAGCTTGGAGCTTTTTTGGAAAACTCTCCTTGTTTTTCTATGTTTGTTTCCATCTTCTATGTCTTTACAGATGTTGTTGTAATACTCTTCTAACATTTTTTTTTTGAAATTGTTAGGTTCCTCCCTGAGAGAGTTATCTTTCTTGGCTTTGGCTTTTCTTCTCTTCCTGGCCATTTCCAACATCTCTTCTGACCTCCAGTTCGCTTCCATCTCTTTCTTGGTCTTTGGCAGTCTCTTGTCACATTCATCCGTAACAGCTTCCTTGGCTGCATCCCACAGTTCCTCTGGTTCTCTAAAAACGAGGTTCAGGACTTCAGAGTGATCCCCGATGCTCTCCTTGAAAATGGTGGGTATGTGGTCAAGGTCACATCATGGAAACGGACTGGCTTTCTTCTGCCGCTTTAGTTTTACTTGGAACTTGCATATGAGCAGTCCATGATTTGTTCCACAGTCAGGCCATGACCATGTCTTTGATGCTACAACTGAGCTCCTCTTTTTAGTAATAATATAATCAGTTTGATTTCTGGGTCCTCCATCTGGTGACACCCATGCATATAGGTGTCATTTTGGTTGCTTGAAGACTATAGCAATGAAGAAATTATTAGATGGGCAGAAATTGAAAGTGTAGGCAGGGGGGTGGTGCTACAGCACGGTGCAAGCACAGCCGTGCAGGGATGCTGCAGTGTGGCATAAGTGGGCAGGTAGGGGGTGGTCACTGGAGCCTGGCATGAGTGCAGCAGGGCAGGGGGTGCTGTGGCGCAGCACGAGTGTGGGCAGGAGGTCGTGCTATGGCACGGTGCAAGCATGGGCAGGCAGGGGTGTGCTATGGAGTATGGCCACGGGGTGCTGCAGGTGGGCATGCGCTATGGGGTACAGGATCCCCAGGATTTTGTACTCCATGGCGGGGCTTCTTGGGAGAAAAAGCAGTGGGAGCGGGAGCAACTTGCAGCCTTCTCTGCTGGCTTCCCCATTAACTTTGCTTGTGGGAAGCTGGCAGGGAAAGTTGCAAATGGCGATCACATGACTGTAGGATGCTGCAACCATCATAGGGGCGGGCTGGTTGCCAAGTGCCCAAATTGTGATCACGTGACCACGGGAACACTGTGACAGCCGTAGC